>NC_073257.2:41048571-42338214 GCF_029289425.2 Pan paniscus
GATGTTCCCTAAATCCAGATGTCTGGTTATAACTTCTCTCTTTTGAATCTCTGTATTGTATCTCAAGCCCTCTTAGATACTTCCACCTGTTCTCTTTGCCTGTAACTTCAGTTTGATACAATTAAACCCACATCTATTCCTGCCACCTTCCAAACCATCCTTCCTTCTTTCCTGTAAATGTTAAGGGCACCACCACTCTTTGTAAATTTCCCTACTTTCTATGTTGAGTGAAAATCTTCAAACCATTCCAACACATGTTTACAATAACTTAGTAAAATGCCCAACACATATAATTACTATATGCCAGATGCCAAAGGCATTCCATATAGTAACACATTTAATTCTCACCACAACTCTATGAGACTGCTACTATTATTACTACCATTTTATGGCTAAGTAAACTGAGGCATAGAGAGGTTGCCACCCAGCTAGTTAATGGCAGATGTTGGCATTTGAACCCAGGCAGTCTGGTTCTGCCATGTATTCTTAATAGACGTCTGTATTCTTTTGTTTTTTATTTATTTATTTATTTATTTATTTATTTTTTGAGATGAAGTCTTGCTCTGTCGCCCAGGCTGGAGTGCAGTGGCACAATCTCAGCTCACTGCAACCTCCACCTACTGGGTTCACGCCATTCTCCTGCCTCAGCCTCCCGAGTAGCAGGCACTACAGGTGCCCACCATCATGCCTGGCTAATTTTTTGTATTTTTAGTAGAGATTGGTTTTCACCGTGTTAGCCAGGATGGTCTCGATCTCCTGACCTCGTGATCCACCCACCTCGGCCTCCCAAACTGATGAGATTACAGGCGTGAGCCACCATGGCCAGCCGACGTCTGTATTCTTAATTCTTATTACATAATAAGGCCATGTTAAATAAAAAAACTGATATAAAATTGTATACATAACATAATCACAACTAGTAAAACACACAAGCAAAACACAATGTAAATAATTAGGTAAAGAAAAAAGACAAGAATGAAATATACCAAGATATCAATAGTGGCTATACTGGTGCAAAAAGGACTGAGAACAATTTTATTTTTTATCCTCTATTTTTTTTGATTTTTCCAAATTTCCTATTATGGGTATAATAGTTATAATGAAAAATAAATTAATACACTTTATTTTTAAGTGACTGCAATCAATTGAAACATGGAAATACAATTGTGGCATACTTCCCTCTCTCCAACAAAAAAATAACTTATACATCTGAATCTTGCATTCAACTTCACCATTCTAGTTCTGGCTATTATTTTCTCCCACCTACTTATAGACTCTTATATTTATAACCATCCTACATGCCGGATTAATCTTTTTTTTTTTTTCCTCTCTGAGACAGAGTCTTACTCTGTCACCCAGGCTGGAGTGCAGTGGCATGATCTCGGATCACTGCAACCTCCGCCTCCTGGGTTCAAGCAATTCTCCTGCCTCAGCCTCCCAAGTAGCTGGGACTACAGGCAGCGCCACTGCACCCAGCTAATTTTTGTATTTTTAGTAGAGGCCGAGTTTTGCCATGTTGGCCAGACTGGTCTTGAACTCCTGACCTCAGGTGATCTGCCTGCCTCAGCCTCGCAAAGTGCTGGAATTATAGGTGTGAGCCACCACACACAGTCTGGATGAATCTTTTAAAGGCAATGTTTTCTTTATATCACTTCTCTATTCAAGAGATTTCTACCTTCCTGTTAGTCATGGAATTCTACTCAGGCTCTTTAGCCTGGCATTGAATTTGTCCGCAAGCTGGCCCTAAGCTTCCCTGCAACCTTTTCTCCCATTTTTTCCCTGTATGTTTCCCATGATCCTATCAGTTTCATTTCGTTTCTTTTGCCTTGGTCTCTTCTAGTTCCATGCAGCTCCTCAGGTGGCGAGGTAGCCCTGACAGAGGTGCATCAGCAGCCTGCACCCAACTTCTGGAGTGTTTTGGATTGGCTTATGCTTCTCAGGGACCCAAGTCCACTGGCCTGGTCAGATCTCCTGTGCTCCTGAGCACGGCCCTGCCCAGTAGCCTTCCCTGTCAGTCAGTGCTGGGAGCCAGGGAGCCAGGAGGAAGTCAGGAGGGAGCCTTCCTTCCAGAGCATTGCCAACCCTCTTCCAGATGAGCAATCTGCCTAGTTTGTGGGTTCGTTCTGCTCTTTGTGTTCTATTTTTCTTCATGTTTTTCTGGCAGAAATGATGGCTTGGTGTTCTGCACAAGTCTAGCCAGGTTCAAGCTGGATCCTTCCCAGCCCTCTTGACTTCTGTATTAGACTAACAACTCAATTTCCGAAGCATAGGACTCTGCTCATTGAATTGGACCTCACTGAATGACCTGACCCATGCCCAAGGACACTGGGTCCTAGAGATCGCAGGACTTGAGCTACTTAAGTGTCCGCGCTGAGCCCTGGCTCTGCTGCCTCAGAACCTCTCTTCCAGATCTGCCCCATCACCCTGCCAGCCTGCATTGCCAAAATTGCACGTCAGGGTGACTGGGAGCTTTTCTGAGATTAAAGTTTCCCCCAAAATATATCCTCCTCAATCTTTCCTGCCCCTTGAGCCTTGGATTATGTCGTTCCTTTTGCTCAGAACTCTCCTATGAACACTTATAACGTTTCTGCCTTTTTTTTAAACCCCCTTTTTATTGAGACAGGGTCTCACTCTGTCTCCCAGGCTGGAGTGTGGTACTGTGATCATGGTTCACTGCAGCTCCAAATTCCCAGGCTCAAGCCATCCTCCCACCTCAGCCTCCCAAGTAGCTGGGAGCACAGTGGCATATGCCACCAGACCCAGCTAATTTTTTTTTTTTTTTTGTAGAGATGGGGTCTCACCATGTTGCCCAGGCTGGTCTTGAACTCCTAGGCTCAACTGATCCTCGCGCCTTGGCCTCCCAAAGTGCTGGGCATGAGTCAGTGTGCCTAGCCTAAAAAAATGTTCTTTTATTGTGGTAAAATATACATAACATATAATTTACTATTTAAATAATTTTTAGGGCAGAGCTCGGTGGTTCACACCTATAATCCCCAGGGCTTTGGGAGGCCAAGGAGGGAAGATTACTTGAGGCCAGGAGTTTGAGACTAGCCGGGGCAACATAGCGAGACCCCGTGTCTATTATACATAAAAATTAAAGTAAAAACAAAATTAGCTGGCATGGTGGTGGTACCTGTAGTCCTAGCTACTCAGGAGCCTGACATGGGAGGATGGCTTGAGCCCAGGAGTCTGAGGCTGCAGTGAGCTATGATCACGCCACTGCCCTCTAGCCTGGGCAGAGTGAGATCCTTTCTCAAAAAAAAAAAAAAAAAAAGGAAAAGAAAAAAAGAAAAATTAATCATTTTGAAGTATATAACTCAGTGGCATTAAGTACCTTCACAGTGTTACACAACCAACCTTCACCATATTCATTTCCAGAACTCTTTCATCATCCCAAACAGAAACTCTGTACACATTAAACAATAGCTCTCCATTTCCTCTCCCCACAGCCACTATAACCTTTAATCTGCTGGTTTTTTTTTTTTTTTTTTAGACAGGGTCTCCTCTGTCCCCCAGGTTGAAGTGCAGTGGCGTGATCTCAGCTCACTGCAACCTCTGCCTCCCGGGCTCGAGTGATCCTCCCACCTCAACCTCCCAAGTAGCTGGGACTACAGGTGCACACCAACACATCCAGCTCATTTTTGTATTTTTCATAGAGATGGTGTTTCACTATGTTGTCCAGGCTGGTCTCAGACTCATTAGCCCAAGCAATCTGCCCAACTCAGCCTCCCAAAGTGCTGGGATTACAGGCATGAGCCACCATGCCTAGCCTTTAGTCTACTTTTTGTTTCTATGAATTTGCCTACTCTAAGTACCTCATACAAGTAGAATCATACAATATTTGTCCTTTTGTGTCTGGTTGTATTAGGGTTCTCCAGAGAAATAGAGCCAATCGTAGATAGATATAGGCAGAGACAGAAAGAAGGAGATTTATTATGAGGAATTGGCTCATGATCTTATAGAGGCTAAGAAGTCAGCCGTTTGTAAACTGAAGCCCCAAGAAAGCTCTTGTGTATTTCCAAACTGAGTCTGAACGCCTGAGAACAAGGGGAATCGATGGTGTAAAGCCCAGTCCAGAGACAGGAAAAAGACCAACGTCCCCTCATGCTCATCCCAGAATAAACACCCAGCAAATATTTAATGTATTGAATACATGAGACGTTAATGAGTGACTCTAACAAATACAAATCAGAATCCTTCATTTTTTGACATTTGTATTGAAAGCGCCTAGTTTTTACTTACTAATTTCTACAACTTTTTATTTTAAAAACTCTTAAAGAAGCATGTGTATATTATCTGATGTCGTTTTGCCAAAAACAATAATCTATTACAATCCTATAATAAGCTAGATATTATCTAATTATTCTATTAGGTTGAAATAAGCCAATGTTTGTCAGAAGGAAAAACTGACCCATGTAAGTGTTTATTTCAAGGGTTTTTCTTAACTGTGGATATCTGATCTTTGAGAGCTGCTGGTTTTAATTCTCATGCATCCTTCTGAGAAGTCACATTCTCAGAAGTTATTTAATTATGGAAAATGAAGAAGCCATAGGCTTATAGCATGAAATTCTAAACCTTGCCTGTCATAAATGTTGCTCAACAAAAGTTTCATATTTTGCAAACCAAGTGTTCCTCAGTAACACTCAACTACATAAGTTATGCTTGTCAGAGAGCTAATGGCATGGAAGAAAGAGGAGAAAAGTAAGGAACATTTAATAATAACTGGAAATGTACATTATTTCATGTCTTTTTTAATTCTATGATTCTTTTGAGCTGAAAAACTAAATGTGAAAAAGCAATCCAAAAAACAGTTTGAAATATGTTAAAAGTGAAGACAGAGATTTATATTGCAATACCCCACCTCAGCCTTAACTGCGCTGTCTTCACCACAATCCTATAATTATCTCATAAACTCCAAGCAAAGACCAAACGTTGACCACTGCTTTTCTCAGCAAAAAACATGGGCCTGAAATGTATCATGCAAGGTGTTACACTGCCACCTGCTGGTACGCCATCAATATGCATGGGAAAGAAAGGAACCAACACAGGACCTTTTTTCTCCTCCTTTCTCTCTTAGGGGTAATCTCCCAGAGGAGACAACGGTAAACTAGAAGAAGGGGGAACGTGGAGGCCATTTTTCTTGGTCCTGGCAGTATAATTCAGCCTCCGAGATCTAGAAAGATTCTTTTTTTTTTCATACGGAGTCTCGCTCTGTTACCCAGGCTGGAGTGCAGTGGCGCTATCTCCGCTCACTGCAACCTCCGCTTCCCGGGTTCAAGCAGTTCTCCCGCCTCAGCTTCCCGAGTGGCTGGGATTAGAGGTGCGCACCACCACACCCAGCTACTTTTTTGTATTTTTAGTAGAGACGGGTTTCACCATGTTGGCCAGGCTGGTCTCGAACTCCTGATCTCACGTGATCCGCCTGCCTCAGCTTCCCAAAGTGCTGGGATTATAGGCATGAGCCGCCGCCCGTCTAGAAAGATTCTTAAGTAAACAACAATACACTCTAACACTATTGAGTGGTACCATATTCCTCTAAGACTTACAGAATTCGAAAAACAAATCCAGTTCTATTCTCACAGCATTGACGTTAGAGTTTCCAGAGAAGGGGTGTGGGACATGGGAATATGAGTCAAACTATAGAAAATTACTTCACCCTTATAGTCAACATTGTTTCATCTGCAGCTCTTCCGTAAAACAGGATTAGCTGTGAGGCATGAAGAGCTTTTCCATCTTGAGTCCATCTGTGCGACTGCCAGAAAGGAGCTTTGTGCAGTTAGAGGGTCATTCTGTGGGAATCAGAGACAGATGTTAGACCTGTGCTATCCAGTACAGTAGCCACTAGCCACAGGTGGCTACTACGCATTTGGAAAGTGGCCAGTCTCAATTGAGATGTGCTGTAAGTACAAAACACTTAGTGGATTTCAAAGTCTTAGCATTAAAAAATATATAAAATATCTTGTTATTTATATTGATTATATATTGAAGCGTAATATTTGGAATATGTTGAATTAAATAAATATATTATTTAAAAATAATTTCATCTAATTTTTTTTTAAGACAGGGTCTTGCTCTGTTGCCCAGGCTGGTGTGCAGTGGCACGATCACAGCTCACTGTAGCCTTATTAACCTTCTGGGCTCATGTGATCCTCCCCGCTCAGCCTCCCGAGTAGCTGGCACTACTTGTGCACACCACCATGCTCAGCTAGGTTTTGTTTTTGTTTTTGCGAAGACGGGGTTTTTGCCATGTTGGCTAGGCTGGTGTCAACTCCTGAGCTCAAGCTATCCACCCGCCTCGCCTCCCAAAGTGCTGGGATTACAGACTTGAGCCACTACTCTAGGCTATTTAAAAATTTTTTTTAATGTGGCTGCTAGAAGATTTGTAAATTACATATGTGGCTCACATTATTATTCAATTGCACAGGACAGAGTTTGACAAACAATTATGACTAAGGTTAATTGAGTGCTTACTGTGTACTAACGGTTACCTAGCGGGTATACTATGCCAAGGGTTTTGTGCACACTGGTTTTTCATTTAATCATCATAATAGCAGTATTAAAAAATGTATTATTATCATTTCAATTTTACAAGCCAGAAGACTGAAATTCAGAGAGAATAAGGGATAAGTTACCATAGTTGGTGAGTGACAACGCCTGGACTTGAACCCAGATGCTTAGAAATCCAAAACCAAGAATCTTATCCACAATGCATGCAGTCTTCCAGCAGGGCTCTCTTTGGTCCTACCTCTATTGAGTTCCTTTTCATGCTCCTGTTCTGTGGCTTTGTCATAGAGTATTTTCCCCTCTCTATAAGACCGTCTTGCTTTAAATTCTATAGTCAGGTAAAAAGAGGTTTCTCTCCTTTACATATTTTCCTAGGCCCATATTAAATAACAAACTTAGAGGTGGAATGGTATATAAGGGTAGAATTCTTTCCAACGACTTCTTTTAATTTTTGTGCATCTTGGCTTTCAGTGTCTCGAAGTATAAACTTTCTCAGACATCATAAATCCTTGAGAAAGTGCTCTAAGAGGTTTTAGACAAAAACAGATTTTCCAGATTTGCCTGGAATTTTTTTTAGCTTTTTGCAAAGAAGGAGAGTTCTGTTTATACAAAAGCACTGGCAAAATTTCTGAGTCTAAAATCCTTCTGTTATTTAGGTACATGGCAGCTATACGTGCACACAAACACATATACATACACACTCATGTGCTCGCACAAACACAGAAAGCCACTTATAATCTCTCTTACAAGGAAATTAGGCTTTTAATCTTTTTAGTTTTCGTGAGGCAAGTTACCAATTCTAAAGCAAATAAGAGTTGTTATTTCTGGAGTAATTATTCAGGAACGAATAAATGTGACCTCTCCTCCATGTGTAATTACTTCCTGCTTTGTCTCACATTGCTTTGATTCTCTCCAGTTGCAAAGGGTCAAGAAATGTTTAGTGGTGGCTAGCAGAACAAAATCCAAATAAATTATATGTTAAATAACATCGTTTTTTAGTGTTAGCAGAAAAAGCAAAGGCTAGGTTTTGGAAAACTTAGCCATCCATCCATCCATCCATCCATCCATCCATCCATCTATCCATCCATGTATCCATCCATCCATCCACCTGTCCATCCATCCATCCATCCACCTATCCATCCATCCATCCATCCATCCATCCATCCATCCATATATTCATCCATCTACCCACCTATCTTTCCATCCATCCATCCAATCATCTATCCATCTATTCATCCATTCATCCATCCATTCATCCATTCATCTTTCCATCTATCCATCCATTCACCCACCCATGCCAGGTATGGGGAATACAGATTCTACAGTAAACAAACAGAACTCAACCGTGACCATATGAAGCTTGTACTCTTATGGAAAAGGCAGGCAATAAACAAGTTAAAAACCGTTAATTGCAAAACCAAACTCTGTAAAATATTTTAAAGAGGATTATTCTGAGCTAATATGAGTGACCATGGCCCAGAGACCACAACAGTCCCAGAGGTCCTGAGAAAGTGCACCTGAGGCAGTCAGATTACAATTTGATTTTACACATTTCAAGCAGACAGAAATTGCAGGTAAAATCATAAATCAGTACACGGAAGGTATACATTGGTTCAGCCTAAAAAGGCAGGACATCCCGAAGCGAGGGGCTTACAAGTTGTAGATGAGTTTTAGGGATTCTTTAGTTGGCAATTGGTTGAAAGAGTTAAGCTCTGTCTAAAGACTTGAAGTCTTTAGACGAATGCCTAGCATTCCCTTCTATTGACTTCAAGTTAAGATAAAGAGGTCTGCTACCTGTCATGTGATGCTATACCAGAGTCAGGCTGGAAAGTAAGCCACATTATACCAGGCTAATGTGAAAAACAAAAACAAAAACACACATTTAATGAGCTTTTGTGGTTTGTAGGGCATGACTTAACCCTTGCCTTGCATGGGCTTAGGTCTTGTTTATAACTTGGTATCATATTGCCACAAAGAGTCCACTCTGTCAGTCTTATAATCCCTATTTTAACATTAACGCTGGTCAGTTGCACCTAAACTCCAAAAGGGAGTGGGTATCACAAAACATGTCGAACCTCCCTTCCCATCATGGCCCAGAAAACAGTTTTTCAAGTTTCTCTGGGGTCCGTTTGGCCAAGTTGGTTGGGGGGCTTAGGATTTTATTATTAGTTTACAGAAGCAAATAAAAACTATACATTGAAATGAGTCTTATGAAGGAAACAAACAGGGTGCAGAGATAGAGGACAGTCTGCTTTAGAGAAAGTGATTGGGAAGGCCTTCAGCTCATTGAGAACTGGTGAAGGAAATGATTCAGCAGCCCGGGCAGAAGGAAGCACAAGCGTCAAAAGCGCTTGAACCAGAGAGACTCCATTTTGAATAGGGGCTGGGTGAAATAATACTGAGACCTACTGGGCTGCATTCCCAAGAAGTTAGGCATTCTAAGTCACTGGAAGAGATAGGAGGTTGGCACAAGATACAGGTCACAAAGACCTTGTTGATAAAACAGGTTGTAGTAAAGAAGCCAACCAAAACCCACCAAAACCAAGATGGTAACAAAAGTGACACCTGGGCATCCTCACTGCTCATTATACACTAATTATATTGCATTAGCATGCTAAAAGACACTCCCACCAGTGCCAAGACAATTTATAGATGCCGTGGCAATGTGAGGAAGTTACTCTATATGGTTTAAAAAGGGGAGGAGCCCTCAATTCTTGGAATTGCCCACCCCTTTCCCAGAAAACTCATAAATAATTCACTCCTTGTTTAGCATATAATCAAGCCCAAGCTGCTGCTCTGCCTTTGGAGTAGCCATTCTTTATTTCTTTACTTTCTTAATAAACTTGCTTTCAGTTTACTGCAAGGATTCCCCTCCAGTTCTTCACTGTGTGAGATCCAAGAACCCTCTTCATGGGGTCTGGATCAGGGCCCCTTTCCAGTAACTCAAGTGCAGCAATTTTGAAGTTATCAAGAGCACACAGCTTTAGGGAAAGGACAGTGAACAGTGACAGAATGCAGCGAACTAAGGTGAGCATGTGGGAGATACGCAGGCAGAAGCAGTTAGCATGGAGAGATCATCCAGGGATTCTCAGCAGAGTGAGGAGTTAGGGTTTTGTTCAAAGCTCACTGAAGAGCTACTGAGAGGTTCTAAGGAGAGGAGTAACACGTTACGATTTATATCCTTTTGAAAAGCTACTCTCACTGCTGGGTAGAAAGCAGATTGAAGAGGTAGGAGGCAAAGTTAAAAGTGTTTCCTGTCATTGAGTATTCTTTTATCTCCTGACATTTCTGTTCTCCAGAATCATGCTATTGACAATTTCATGTTCCACTTCAATTCCCAAAATGCTCCGTCCTTTTTACAGGTTAAATTTTTTTTATTTTCTTTCTTGCTATTTTTGTTTGTTTGCTCTCTGACTGCATTTCTAGAATCTTAAAGCTCCTGAGAATAATGTTTCTTTCTTCATGGCATCCTAAACATCTGGCTAGGATGCAATAACCAAGTGTAGCCCTGGCCCAGGTGCGCTCATAGCACCGAGGATTGTGTCCTAGGCCCCCACATCTGCTTGGAGACCCACAAAACACTCTCCAGGGAGCATTTGAATGCTTCTTTACTTCCAAGCACTCTAGTTTGTCAGCAAAGGTCTTTCCACAACAGTGATGAAATACTGCATGTGGCTCCCTGACAAAAGTCTCAGGACACACCCTGCCCTGCCTTAGGGATGGGCACCGACTCTCCCTTAAGCTCAGCGAGCTCGCACAAGCCCTGCCAGTGATCTCCACAGGGCTTACTTGGCTCTTTTTCTGCGCTTCTCAAGCAATGTGCTGACCTGGTCTACTAGGCTGCTGGGATGTCTCGGCTGCCTTGTGCTCCTGGCTGGACATTCCAGGATTAACATTCCTGTACTACCAATTTAGGACACATAAGTTCACTTGGTGCAGGGCAGAGACACCTTTTTCAATGAGTGAAAATGCCTCTCATCCTAGAGATCTTTCATTTGCCCCTCCAGACCCATTTGCCACCCTTATGAGCTCTCCTCTGAGTCCACAGGAGGCTCTCTGTGGGCACTACACAGTTGTCCTTTAGCATCTGGCTGGGTTAGGCCAATGAAGACCCCAACAGATCAGTGGGAGCAGACTGAGGTCAGAGTTATTATTCCCCATCGGAGCACAGTGGCTCATGCTTGCATTCCCAGCACTTTGGGAGGCTGAGGTAGGATGACTGCTTGAGCCCAGGAGGTCAAGACCAGTCTGGGCAACATATGGAGACTCTGTCTGTACAAATAATTAAAAATAAATTAGCTGGGCATGGTGGCACACACCTGTAGTCCTAGCTACTTGGGAGCCTGAGGTGGGAGGATGGCTTGATACTGCAGTTGAGTCTGCAGTGACCCATGATTGCACCACTGCACTCCAGCCTGGGTGACAGAGTAAGACTCTGTTAGAAGAACAAATGAAACAAAGGAAGAGAGAGAAAGACAGGGGTGGGAGGGGAGGGAAGGGGAAGAAAGGGGAAGGGAGGGGAAGGTGGAAGGGGAAAGGGAAGGGAGGGGAAGGGGGAAGGGAAGGGAGGGAAGAGGGAAGGAAAGGGAAGGGAGGGAAGGGGGAAGGAAAGGGAGGGGAAGGACGAAGGGAAGGGAGAGGAAGGGAAGAAAAGGGGAGGGGAGGGCAGGATCTTTTTTTTTTTTTTTTTTTGAGATACAGTCTCGCTCTGTCGCCCAGGCTGGAGTGCAGTGGCCTGATCTTGGCTAACTGCAAGCTCCGCCTCCCAGGTTCACGCCATTCTCCTGCCTCAGCCTCCCGAGTAGCTGGGACTACAGGTGCCCGCCACCACGCCCAGCTAATTTTTTGTATTTTTAGTAGAGACGGGGTTTCACCGTGTTAGCCAAGATGGTCTCGATCTCCTGACCTCGTGATCCACCAGCCTCCACCTCCCAAAGTGCTGGGATTACCGGCGTGAGCGACCGCGCCCGGCCCGGGGAGGATTATTTTTAAAAAGTAATTTTATCCCCTCCCTGAAGGTTGCTCTCAGGGTTGCAGCCCATCCTGCCCCACAGCCCCCTCTACAAGGCTGTCTCTAGTTCTGCACCCTCCCCTTCCCCCTCCAGGCTTAAGGACAGTAATGTACCTCTGTTGTTACAGGTGCCGGGATTCCCTATTCCTCACCATCTTTGTCCCTTTATAAAATGCTCCTAAAATTATCCCAGTTTGAATGTGCCATCTCTTTCCTGCTAGGACCTTGACAGATACAACTCTCTCCTTGAGAGTCCTTCTGGCCCTCCCGCTGATGGGACATAAGGACATCTGACCTTCAACTGAGAGCAACTCACATCTCACCCCATGCCATTCCTCCTTTCAGCAGGATAGTCCTTCCCAACAGGACCACACTTTATGTCTCCCCAGTCTTTAGGACTGCTTAATTCATTCCACAGAGGACCGTGCCATGTCACACAAATAAAGCCCCACAGTGCACCTAAAGAAGTCCCCTCAACAACCGCAGACTACATGTGCTATTTATGATCTCTCCTTGACAATTACACGACAATGAATGAAGACAAACACTTGGGGGTGTATTACTACACAAAGAGATGAAAAGATGGTGAACCACATTATTAAAGAATAATGATGTCAGGCTCAGTGGCTCATGCCTGTAATCCCAGCACTTTGGGAGGCTGAGGCAGGCGGATCACCTGAGGTCGGGAGTTCGAGACCAGCCTGACCAACATGAAGAAACCCCATGGCTACTAAAAATACAAAATTAGCGGGGCATGGTGGCACATGCCTGTAATCCCAGCTACTCAGGAGGCTGAGGCAGGAGAATTGCTTCAACCCGGGAGGCGGAGGTTGCAGTGAGCCGAGATCGTGCCATTGCACTCCAGCCTGGGCAACAAGAGAGACACTCCGTCTCAAAAAAAATAAAAATAAAAAAATAATAACATTAACAACAGTGTTTATTACATGTATACCATGTAATAGGTGCTTAGTCTAAGCATTTGCCATGTATTAACTTCTTCAATTCTCACAACAATCTTATGAGACAGGGACTGTTGTCACCCTCATTTAATAGGTGAAGAACCCTAGACACAGAGAGGTTGTGTAACTTACCCAAGGCTATACAGCTAGTAATGGCAGATATGGAATTTGAACCAAGGCAATTTGGCTATAAAGTTGATGCTCTTAGGTACAATACTATAAATAATTAAATTATGTGAAATCTTAGTAAGGGGTCCTGGCTTCAATGCTCAGAACTGGCTTTGATATTCCTTATGATGGGTTTTGGTGTCCCTTATTATGAAAATATTGGTAAGGAGCAAATAAAATAAATACTGGAAACCTAGACTGCTTAAGACATCAAAAGCACAATAAGAGATTTTAAAATACAATCAATGGCCAGGTGCTGTGGCTAATGCCTGTAATCCCAACACTTTGGGAGGCAGAGGTGGGTTGATCACTTGAGGTCAGGAGTTCAAGACCAGCCTGCCAACATGGTGAACCCTCATCTCTACGAAAAATACAAAAATTAGCCAAGCATGGTGGTGCACACCTGTAATTCCAGCTACTTGGGAGGCTGAGGCAGGAGAATTGTTTGAACCCCTGAGGCAGAGGTTGCAGTGAGCCAAGATTGTGCCACTGCACTCCAGCCTGGGTGACAGAGCAAGACTCTGTCTCAAAATAAAAATAAAAATAAATAAATAAATACAATTAAATACTGTGACATTAGCACACTGGATTTGAGCAAAAGGCATACTTTAAATCCTTGTAATCATTGATTTTGATAAAACAAATTTAGGTTTAAAATAAGTTGTTGATGCACTTATTAAATCTCCTAGGATGCTCATCTTTTTTTTTAAAAGCATATAATTATTTATAGTAATGATCCCCACATTTTTAGTGCAACAACCAGCAGGGGCTTCATCAGATATGAAGATTCCTGGGCCCCACACAGAATTTCTGAAAAGAAATCCCTAGGGCATCATAGCAGGTGCAATAATGGCCCCTCACAGATGTTCATCCTCAAAATACATGAATATATTTTCTTATATGGTAAAAGGGACTTTGCAGATGTGATTATGTTAAGGATGTTGAGATGAGGCTGGGCACTGTGGCTCACACCTGTGATCTCAGCACTTTGGGAGGCCGAGGTGGGTGGATCACCTGAGGTCAGGAGCTTGAAACCAGCCTGGCCAACATGGTGAAACCCTGTCTCTACTAAAAATACAAAAATTAGCTGGGCATAGTGGTAGGGACTTGTAGTCCCAGCTACCTGGGAGGCTGAGGCAGGAGAATCGCTTGAACCCGGGAGGTGGAGGTTGCAGTGAGCTGAAATCATGCCATTGCACTCTAGCCTGGGCAGAAAAAAAAAAAAAAAAAAAGGATGTTGAGATGAAAATATTCACATGCATTAACTGGGTGGGACCAATGTTATCACAAGGGTCTTTATAGGTTAACGAGGGAGGCAGGAAGGTCAGAGCAGAGAAAGAGATGTGGGCATGAGGATGGAAGCAGAGGTCAGAGAGATGCAACCTCCAGCAAAGGAATGCCGGCAGCCTTTATGAGCTGGAAAGGCAAGGAAACAGATTCTCCTCCAAACCATCAGGAAAGCAGAACCCCTGACCCATTTTAGACTTCTGACTTCTGGAATTGGAAGGTAATGAACTGCTGTTGTTTTAAGCCACTAAGCCTTCTTCATTACAGCAGCAATGGGAAACTAATAAAGGGGTCAGTTCAGAATCTACATTTGTAACAAACCCCCTAGGTCACGGGTCCCCAACCCCTGAGCCATGGATGGGTACCAGTCCATGGCCTGTCAGGAACTGGGCCACAGAGGAGGAGGTGAGTGGTGAGTGAGCAAGTGAAGCTTCATCTGTATTTACAGCTGCTCCTCATTGCTCATATTACTGCCTTAGCTCCACCTCCTGTCAGATCATTGGCAGCAGCATTAGATTCTCATAGGAGCACAAAACTCATTGCGAGCTGCATGTGCTAGTGATCCAGGTTGTGCACTCCTTATGAGAATCTAATGCCTGATGATCTGTCACTATCCTTCATCACCCCGAGATGGGACCATCTAGTTGCTGAAAAGTAAGCTCAGGGCTCTCACTGATTCTACATTACGGTGAGTCATATAATTATTTCTTATATATTACAATATAATAATAATAGAAATAAAGTACATAATAAATATAATGTGCTTGAATCATCCCCAAACCATCCCCAGCCTCCAGTCCATGGAAAAATTGTCTTCCACAAAACTGGTCCCTAGTACCAAAAAGGTTGGGGACCTCCTGCCATAGGTTATTCTGCAACAGTTGGTCTTTGAAGAACTTTGCCTTATAGGAATAGCCTAGATACAGGCCTCTGACAACAGAACTAAAAAAGGGATTGATGCTTATCTAGCATTTCCTCTTTAAAATGTGTGCTTTTAGAAATCTTTTAAAAATAATACTCTGGTCAATTGTTTTATTTGTTTTAAAAAGCCATTGGTTTACCATGTAGATTAGTAATTGACCATGAAATAGTCATGAAAGGAAGTATAGTTAAAGTAGAAAAATCGTGGCATTTCCAGTCAGTGGGACCAGGACCACCCATCACTCCTGAGCTGTGTAAGCTTGTACGACTGTCATAGGTTTGTTGCCCAATGCAAAGTGAACCAATATACCAAGACTCCAGGGGTCACAGCAGAGAAAGAGTTTAATAATAATAATCATAGCCCCGCTGGATGACAGGATGGGAGCAAACCTCAAATCCACCTCCCCACGAGGTTTGGGTATGGGGTTTGTAAGGAGTCTAGACAGGTGATGGGCTAAAGCATGGCAGTTGCTCATTGGTTGAGAAGTGACAGATGGAGTCACGGGGCAGGGAGATGAAGAAACTGCATCCCCGTGCTGAGGTGGCTACTTGATGCGGGTCTTCACACTGGATGGTGTCAGCTATTTTGCTGGAATTCAGGATCAGAAAAAATATCTTAAGCAATTCTTAGGTAAAAAGGTCCAGTAGCAGCCAGGAGTGGTGGATCACACCTGTAATCCCAGCACTTAGGGAGGCCAAGGCAGGAGGACTGCTTAAGGCCAGAAGTACAAGACCAGCCTGGGCAATGTAGGGAGATCCCACCTCTACAAAAAAAAAAAAAAATTAATTAGCTGGGCGTGGTGGCACACACCTGTAGTACTAGCTACTCAAGAGACTGAGGCAGGAGGATCACTTGAATCCAGGAGTTAGAGGCAGCAGTGAGCTACGATTGCACCACTGCACTTCACCCCGGATGACTGAGTGTGACCTAGTCTCTAAAAAACATATAAATAAATAAATAAATAAATAAAGGTCCAGTGCCAAAGATTCTATCTATAGGGACAATGGGGAGCAGGTGGTCAGCATGCTACATGCCTCTTGGATAGTTAGCAGCTGCAGGGAGGTGGTTTGAAGTGTATCAGAACACCCTGGCCAAGGCCTAACTATAATTCTGCCTAGAGCTGGCTAGTAATTCTCATTAACCTTGTGATGGCTGCTTCACTTCACTTTCATGAGCTTCAGTTTTCTCATTTGTAAACTCTAGGATAATATCATCCCAAATATGTATATTTCAAAGAGCCTGGCATAGCAGCTATCATTGTTTAATATAACCCACCTTATTAATAGATTAGGAACAAAGTCATAATCTCCATTGACACAGAAAAGGCATCTGAGAAAACAGAACATTCCGTTTAAAAAAAAAGTTAAATTAGAAATTGATGGAAAATTTCTAGTAATAGATGCTCAGGAGAATTTAAAGTTCCATCTATTCTCCATCTTTCCTTCCCCTTCTTCTTTCCAGAAATAAAATGACAAAACACTAATAGGATTCTATGTATGTGAGTCTTCATATAACAGGATGGTTTTATTATTTGTTTTTGTCGTCATTTGTTTCCTGAGATGGAGTCTCATCCTGTTACCCAGGCTGGAGAGCAGTGGAGTGATCTCAGCTCACTTCAACCTCCGCCTCCCAGGTTCAAGTGATTCTCCTGCCTCAGCCTCCCAAGTACCTAAAATTACAGGTGTGAGCTACCACGCCCGGCTAATTTTTTGTGTATTTTTAGTAGAGATGGGGTTTCACCATGTTGGCTAGGCTGGTCTCGAACTCCTGACCTCAAGTGATCCACCCGCCTTCACTTCCCAAAGTGCTGGGATTACAGACGTGAGCCACGGCACCTGGCCAGGATGCTAAGATCAGACATTACCAATCTGTTTCTACAGAGCCCGCAAGAGGATGATGTTAGCTACTTCCATTTTGCAATATGAGGTGCCAGGACACACAGTCAGAACTTGCAAAGCAGATATTTAAAAACAGTTTTGTTACCCTTAACCGAGATCCCACCTGGAAGTCATGAAATACTTGCAGGTAGAGATTAAACAAGGTGTCTCTGGAAGGTATGACGGATGTGCTGTGAACGTCTCTCCACCACATGGGAAGCTTGACAACTGTCTCATACAGATGGAGCTTGATGTGTGCTTCAAAAGTAATCTACAGGCAACAGCGTGGCTGAAAATCCTTGGCAGGGGAAGAAGTAAGTTTGGGAAGTGCCTGTGCGCCCTCTAGTGGCAGATCTAAGGGGAGCGTATTCTATGGGCCAGATGTGGCCACGCAGAGCCCACCTGGGGTTTTCTTAAATCCTTTGGGGCCAGGAGATCTTATCAGAGGGAGGCTAAATCTGTCCTCCCAGAATCAGAGACATAAGATGCAATTCTGCATGAATCTAGAGAACAGCTGGTGAGAGAGGGCTCTGAAGAACCCACAAATTACCCCCACAGAATGGGCGTGAGCAGATGGTGCGGGGCATGGGAGAATGAAAGTGTTTTCAGATCACACCCCAGGAATCTTGCTTGTTCAACATAACGACTTTTTTTTTTAACTTGGTGTAAAGGGAAAGTTATATAATATTAAAATTTTTCATTAAAAAATCATAGTCTGACGAATCTTTTTTTCATTTCTGGGAAAATGTAAACCCTATTTAATTCACCCTGTGACCCATACAGAAGTCATTTGTTCACATTTTTTATGCTCACATTTATAGATCCTTTTCCTTTGCTCAGAAGGAAACAACTCAAGTGATTTTCTAATTGTAAAAAAATTCACCAAGTATAGAAAAAGTCTAAATAAGAAAGTAAAAAGGCCGGGTGTAGTGGCTCACGCCTGTAATCCCAGCACTTTGGGAGGTCGAGGTGAGAGGATTGCTTGAGGCCAGGAGTCCAAGATCAGCCTGGGCAACATAGCAAGACCCCGACCCTACTAACAAAATAATAATAATAATAGCAGTAAAAATAACTTATAACTTTAACTCTCAGTGTTAAATACTGGTAACACCTGGCAACATTTTCTTTTGTTTTGGGGGGTTGTTGGATTTTTTGTTGTTGTTGTTTTTTGTTTCTTGTTTTGTTTTGTTCTTGAGTCTTGTTCTGTCACCCAGGCTGGAGTACAGTGGCCCGATCTCGGCTCACTGCAACCTCTGCCTCCTGGGTTCAAGTGATTCTCCTGTTTCAGCCTCCTAAGTACCTGGGGTTATAGGTGTGCACCAACACGCCTGGCTAACTTTTGTATTTTTAGTAGAGACAGGGTTTCACCATGTTGGCCAGGCTGGTCTCGAACTCCTGACCTCAAGTGATCTGCCCACCTCCACCTCCCAAAGTGCTGGGATTACAGGCGTGAGCCACCACGTCCAGTTGAATTTCTCACATTCTAAAGTGCATTGATTATAACAGATTTTGGAGAAAAATAATGCATTAAATATATGCATTGATTTTTCTGGTTCATTCTGTCTTTGCGTGCTGGCTTATGACTTACTCTGGCCACACACTTTATGGCAGAAAATGCCCACTCTTTGCTCTCACATTTATATGGTACAGCTACAAGTCACATAAACAAACTAATCTCTTTTTCTTTTTATCTTCCACTTTCTCCTCCTCCTCCTCTTCCTTCTTTTCCTTCTTCTCCTCCACTACTTCTCCTTCCCTGCCTCTCTCTCTATTTTCCCAATTTAAATTATCAACAGGTGATTCTGGCAAGCCTCATTTGAGTTAAGTGCCCACTTAGTCAAAAAATCAACCAGGATGCCGGAAGCCCCCTTGTGTATTGTGGGGGATAGGTGGAGTGGCAGAGGGCATTTAATTTGGGAATGAGGCAGACATTCCAGAATTCGTCTGCTATGAGAGCAGTGTGACTTGCACTTGATTGATGCTCGATATTTTCAATTGATTTGAACCAAGTTGAGAGCTTGTAAGAGTTTAATAATTCCCACGATGATCTAATTTCGGGGTCAATTTCATTTGGAACAGTTATGTAATAGGAATACTAAATAACCAACATTTTTTTTTTCTGAGACATTGTCGCGTTCTGTCACCCAGGCTGGAGTTCAGTGGCACGATCTCAGCTCACTGCAACCTCCACCTCCCAGGTTCCAGCGATTCTCCTGCCTCAGCTTCTCGAGTAGCTGGGACTACAGGCGTGTGCCACCATGCCTGGCTAATTTTTTGAATTTTTAGTAGAGACGGGGTTTCATCTTGTTTGCCAGGCTAGTCTCAAACTCCCGGCCTCAGGTGATCCACTTGACTTGGCCTCCCAAAGTGCTGGGATCACAGGCATGAACCACCACACCCAGCCAATAATCAACATTTAATGCAGCTATATTCATGTCATCATTTTCACAACTCATCATCCCAAGTTGTAACTAAATACTAACACAGTGATAAGTGAAAGTCTACGTGCTTCCTTAAAACAACTCTCAGAATGTTCAGTGAACAAAACCAATTCTTAGTTCTTGGAAAACAAAACAAAAAAACAAAACTTCAGAGTTTGTTAGGAAATTTGCAAGATTCTTGGCGTTCAAATCACTCGCACAAAGCAATACTGGGATGAGTCAAGTATAATTGAATCAGGAACATATGGATTAAATTCTCCTTTAAATACACATGGATATAAAGATGAGGGGAAAGAGAACCTGCCAAGTTTGTTACCAAAACAAAATGCTTTCAAAATAACTTGAGACAGTCAACAGACCACAAACACAGCTGTGTTCTCTTATGACTAAAAAAATGCATTTTCCCTTCAATGTCTAGATATTTTAATTAGATTTTTGTTGAGTGCCTATGGCGTGTTAGGCACTTTAGAGAGCTCATCAAGTCATGTTTCCTACTTGGGAATGTGAAGTCTTTTTTTTAAAATTTCAACTTTTGGCCGGGCGCAGTGGCTCACACCTGTAATCCCAGCACTTTGGGAGGCCGAGGTGGGCAGATCATGACATCAGGAGATCAAGACCATTCTGGCTAACACAGTGAAACGCCATCTCTACTAAAAATACAAAAACTTAGCCAGGCGTGGTGATGGGCGCCTGTAATCCCAGCTACTTGGGAGGCTGAGGCAGGAGAATCACTTGAATCCGGGAGGCAGAGGTTGCAGTGAGCTGACACCACTGTGCTCCAGCCTGGCCGACAGAGCGAGACTCTGTCTCAAAAAAAATTTTTTTTCAACTTTTTAGATTCAGGAGGTACATGTGCAGATGTGTTAACTGGGTATATTGTGTGATGCTGAGAGTTGGGGTATGACTGATCCAGTCACCCAGGTAGTAAGCATAATACACAATAGGTAGTTTTTCAGCCTTTGTACCCTTTCTCCCCATTCCTGCTCTATTGGATCTCAGTATCTATCATTGCCGTCTGTACGTCCATGTGTACCCAATGTTTAGCTCACACTTATAAGTGAGAACGTGTAGTATCTGGTTTTCTGTTCCTGCATTAATTCACTTCGGATAACGGCCTCCAGCTGTATCTATGTTTCTGCAAAGGACATGGTCTCGCTCTTTTTTATGGCTGCATAGTATTCCATGGTGTATATGTACCATATTTTCTTTATCCAGGCCATCATTAATGGGCGCCTAGGTTGATTCTATGTCTTTGCTGTTGTGAATAGTGCTGCAATGAATGTACAAATGCATGTGTCTTTATGGTAGGACAATTTTGGGAAGGAGTATATTCCCAGTAATGGGATTGCTGGATAGAATGGTAGTTCTTAGTTCTTTGAGAAATCTCCAAAATGCTTTTCACAGGAGCTGAACTAATTTACATTCCCACCAACAGTGTATATGCGTTCCATTTTCTCTGTATCCTCACAAAAATCTGTAATTTTTTGACTTTTTAGTAACAGCCATTCTGATAGCCATTTTGACTGGTATGAGATGGTATTTCATAGTGGTTTTGACTTGCATTTCTCTGATGATTAGTGATGTTGAATATTTTTTCATGTTTGTTGGCTGCTTCTTTGTCTTGAGAGTGTCTTTTCATGTCTTTCACCCACTTTTTTTTTGAGGCAAGGTCTCACTCTGTTGCCCAGGCTGGAGTGCAGTGGCATGATCATGGCTCACCATAGCCTCAACCTCCCAGGCTCAAGCAATTTTCCCATCTTGGCCTCCTAAGTAGCTGGAACTATAGGTGGCTATATATCTGGCTAATTTTTAATTTTTTTTTTGTAAGACTGGAGTCTCCCTATATTTCCCAGGTTGATCTCAAACTTCTGGGTCAAGCAATCATCCTGCCTCAGCCTCCCAAAGTGCTGGGTTACAGGCATGAGTTACTGTGCCTGGCCTGCCCACTTTTTAATGGGGTTGTTTTTTGCTTGTTAAACTACTGAAGGGCCTTATAGATTCTGGATACCAGACCTTCGTTGAATCTGTAGGAATATTTTCTCCCATTCTGTAGGTTGTCTGAGGAAACAAGAACTCTTAATGAAATGATTAGCATCATTCTCTTCCTGGTGTTAAAGCAAGCCAAATATGGCTTGAGAAGGACTCTGTATTTCTCCATTTTTTTTTTTTTTTGAGACAGTTTCGCTCTTGTTGCCTGGCTGGAGTGCAATGGCGTGATCTTGGCTCACTGCAACCTCTGTCTCCCGGGTTCAAGTGATTCTCCTGCCTCAGCCTCCCAATGGGATTACAAGCATGAGCCACCATGACTGGCTAATTTTTTGTATTTAGTAGAGACTGGGTTTCACCATGTTGGTCAGGCTGGTCTTGAACTCCTGACCTTAGGTGATCCACCCGCCTCGCCCTCCCAAAGTGCTGGGATTACAGGTGTGAGCCACCGCGCCTGGCCAGGACTCTGTACTTCTATATTTGAGTCCTTGTGGATGAACTGTAACCTAGCTTAATAATCAGACAAGAATGAAAACCTAACTTAGGCGTATGCACCTTAACAATAACTGAGTCATGGCCAATCCCAGTGGCCACACTTCAACTACTCATACACTGCTAAGTGTTCAGACTGTGTTCAAATAAGGCAAATGCCAACCTGTAACCAATCCAGCTGTTTCTGTACCTCACTGCCAATTTCTAGACATCCTTTCCCTTTTTTTGTCCATAAATCTTCTTCCACTATGTGGCTGCGCTGGAGTCTCTGTGAATCTGCTCTGATTCTGGGGGCTGCCCGATTCATGACTCATTCATTGCTCAATTAAACTGCTTTAAATTTAATTCAGCTAAAGTTTTTCTTTTATCACTGGTTTTCCACATCTATTTGAATAATTACTTTAAAAAATCTGTGCAGCAAGAGGCATTCCTCTCAGCCTTGCTTCTGCAATTGATTTTTATGGCCTTAACTGACATGATGGGAGTAAACTTCCTGGAGTGGGTACGCTTGGATTTGGTGTTAACCAGAGAAGTGGTGGATGGCAGGCAAGGCTGGGCCACGTGACGAGAGGAGGAACCAACACCAGTTTTACAGACACCAATTTGTGGGGCTGTTTATTGCCATGACAAGGCAATCAGCTTTGCTGATTCATGTTGCTTTTTTCTTTCATTTTTTTTAAGACCAGAGTTTTCACAGTCTGGGCAACTTTAGGAGGTTCCAAATTTTTCCATCATTTCCATGTTTGTCTTTGAACAGAGTAAATGATGATGTGGGTCAGGTCACAGATGAGAATTATCCAGCTCTTCTGGGTTATACATCAGTGATGTGTGGCCCACCCAGGCAGAGGGGAGCCTTGTCAAAGCAGCTTTCTGGAAGTGGAGTTCCTTACTTCATTTTACTCACTGTGATCACCAGATTCCTGATGGCAACCGTTAATCAGGATCCTCCAAGTCAGATGCTTCTAGAATAACATCTCAGGGTGTTCATTAATGCTGAAGTTTGCAAAGGCAACAAAAGATGAGTAGATCACAACCGATCACTACATCACATTACATAATTACAATTAATAGAGTTTTTACTATAGAGGAAGCAAGCAGAAGTTCACATATCTAACTACAGCTAGCAGGCAGTGGGGCCTAGAAAGCAGCTGGAAACGCTTAGTGAGTATGGCTGAGAACAGTTTTCTTCTCAACCAAAATCCTTTCCCTGCTCTTTCCGAGCTCTGCTGATACTTGTCTGCCTGCTCCTTATTGCATCTGTGCGGAGGTGTCGCTGCCTTGCATCGAAGTCCTAACTACTATTTGCACAAAAATTTCAGCGTGTGTCTATCAATTTCCCAAAAATCACAGTTGACATCGACTGTATCAGTGATATCCCAATGCTACCCCAAGCATATTGCTCTCTATAAAATGACTTTCCGAAATGCATTTCAATAGTCCTCTTACTCTGGGACAGTTTGTTCTTTCCATCAGAGAGGGCTACACACCGGCCGGTTGCAATTTGAGGGCTCTGTGCTCTGTACAACTTGTTCTGCTCTCATGGGTTTTGCTCATCCTGGAGCAATGAACATTATGATCATAGAAAGGGTAACTTCTTGAACTGAAAGTAGATTGTTCCCCATTAACACGCCTCTTGCCCTGCTTTTCACACTGTGGGGCAGTTTCACTTGAAAAATATTTATGAGGTGCTTGTTATATCTGGCTAGGTGCCAGGGAGATAAGGAGGAACAGGGCCGGGCGCGGTGGCTCACGCCTATAATCCCAGCACTTTGGGAGGTTGAGGCGGGTGGATCACCTGAGGTCAGGAGTTTGAGACCAGCCTGACCAACATGGAGAAACCCCATCTCTACTAAAAAGATACAAAATTAGCCGGGTGTGGTGGCGCATGCCTGTAATCCCAGCTACTCGGGAGGCTGAGACAGGAGAATCGCTTGAACCCGGGAGGCAGAGGTTGCGGTGAGCCAAGATCACACCATTGCACTCCGGCCTGGGCAACAAAAGCAAAACTCTGTCACAAAAAAAAAAAAAAAAAAAAGAAAAAGGAACAAGACATGGTCCCTGCCTTCAGGCGCATATGACCTAATGAGGAAATAAGAAATGTGCAATTAGTACAATATGGTGAAAGTATGCTGTTGATGCTATGTATGCACAGAGGAAGGGTCATAGCTGGTTTTACTGGGGAAGGAAGGGAGGTATATTAGTTCCCTATGTGTCATACAAAGAATCACAAACTTGGTAGCTTAAAGCAACACACATTTATTTTCTTACAGTTCTGCAAGTCAAGAGCCTAAGTGGGTTCCACTGGCTAAAACCAAAGTGTTGGCAAGGCTGTGCATCCCTGGAGGCTTTAGGGGAGAATGCATTTCTTGCCTTTTCCAGCTTCTAGAGCTGCACTCCTTGGCTCATGGCCCCTTCCTCCATCTCCAAGGCCAGCATCTGCAAATCTCCCTCTGTTCCAGCTCCATATCATCTTCTCCTCTTCTGTGGATTCTGAGTTCTGTCTCCCTCTCATAAGAACACTTCTGCTTGTATTTAGTGTCCACCCAGGTAATCCAGGATCATCTCCCCATTTCAAGCACTTCACAGCTGCAAAGTCTCTTTTGCTATATATGATAACATTCACAGATTTCAGAGATTGAGACCTGGATTTTTGGGGGACCATCACTCAGCCTTTCCAGGAGGTAACATGAGGGAGACAGGCACAGCATTTCTGACAGGAGGAAAAGCATAAGAGGGCACAGTGGCATGACTCAGTACAGAGCATCCAGAATCTGTGTCGCTTAGAGTTGTGGGAGCATCAGGTATGAGGCGATGGGGATGAACCAGGCTGCAGAGGGTGTCATGCTCCATGCTAAATCATCTGGGTTTTATTTCATAGGTTCCAAGGAGTCTTGGAAGGTTTGTAAGCAGGGCAGTGATGTGGTCAGCTGAGTGGTTTAGAGGGATCATTGTGGGGGATTCAGGCAGGCAGATACCACTGACAGATCATGAGAGTCAGAACCAGGATGGGGATTAAGGTGAGAAATGTGTTAAATAACAAAAGAAGTTCTCCAGGTGAAATTAACAGGAATCATCACTAATTGGATGGTAGGGTGAAGGGGAGAGAGAAATCTGGGATGATCCCAAGCTTTTTTCCTGGGTAGACAGTGTCCCATTAAGTGTAATAAGTACAGGAGAAAAAAAAAAATATGCTCAAGGAAGAGAAAAACTGGCATTTAGTTTGAGTCTGTAGGTTTGAAGATAACTTGTGGGCAGGATTGGCTGCGTGGGTGTGTGACTTGTGCAGGCACTCAGGGCCCCACACTTAGGAGAGGCCCCCAACTTAGCTAATGCTCTACTATCACCATCTTGAAAGTCTTAGTAGTTTTTGAATAAAGGGCACCATATTTTTATTGTTCACTTGGTCCCACAAATTATCAAGTAGGTTCTGCCTGTGAGTGATCTAAGAATCCAGGCAAGAGCCTCGGTCTTCAGAGGAAGTTTTCAGCAGAGGTTCCCTTAAGCAGACATGAGGACTAAGCACCTCCTGGATAGACTATTAACTCTCTCCTGGGCTGCAGCAGCTCAGAGCTTTCTCAATTAACCACTTCAAGTGCAGCAGTATGTGCCATAAGAGAAAGCCGCATATCCCGAATTAAAGGGCTCTTGATCAAAATTTAATAAACAAAAAAGGCCTTGATTTGGGCTTTTTTCCCAGCAGCCTCAGCTCTGATGCGAACAGAAGTTAAATACCTGAGTCTGAGGGCTTTTTATGTAACTTTGGTGAGCAGAGGAGCTAATTCTTACAGAACTTGTTAATTTCCCTAGACTGAATACTAACACCTCCCAAGATGACAGGAGAACAGAAATTCACATTCAGAGGTGAAGAGCGCTAGATTTATCTTGATGTGAAACTGGAAAGTTCCTAGAATAAGGGGAAGAGGTACTTTTTCTGTTCCCTACTGTATTAGTTCATTCTCACGCTGCTAATAAAGACATATCCAAGACTGGGTCATTTATAAAGGAAAGAGGTTTAATTGACTCACAGTTCAGCATAGCTGGGGAGGCCTCAGGAAATTTACAGTCATGGCAGAAGGGGAAGCAAACACGTCGTTCTTCATATGGTTGCAGCAAGGAGAAGTGTAGAGAAAAGGGGAGGAAAGCCCCTTTTCAAACCATCAGATCTCCTGAGAACTCACTATCACGAGAACAGCACGGGGGTAACCACCTGCATGATTCAATTACCTCCCACCGGGGGGATTATGGGAACTACAATTCAAGATGAGATTCAGGTGGAGACGCAGCCAAACCAAATCAGCTACTCCACGCTAGGTTGCTGGCTCCTCAGCCCTCCTTACTCTTACAGCAGTTGGTGGAACTAAGTTTGCCTTTCTTTGCAAAGTCAGGCTTTCTGGCATTCTCAGAGTAAGTCCTAGCAGATGAGCACCCCTGCTTTAAAAGGGCAATGATGGGCCTGACACAGTGGCCCATGCCTGGAATCCCAGTGCTTTGCAAGGCTGAAGTGGGAGGATCACTTCATCCCAGGAGTGGGAGGCTGCAGTGAGCTGTGATTGGGCTGCTGCCCAAGAGACAGCTAATAGTCTAACCAGGAGAGGCTGAGTCCATGTTTCTGCTTAAGGGAAAACTTTCTTTGAAGACCAGGGCTCTTAGCTGCACTCCAGCCTGGCAATAGAATGAGAACCTGTATCTAGGAGGAAAAAAAAAAAAGAAAAAGAAAAAGGTTGATGCCTAAGTATCCAGCCCCATTTCTGCTTTACTTTGATATTAAAATACATTTCAGGGCCGGGGGCAGTGGTTCATCCCTGTAATCCCAGTAGTTTGGGAGGCCGAGGTGGGCGGATCACCTGAGGTCAGGAGTTTGAGACCATCCTGGCCAATAGGGCAAAACCCTGTCTATACTAAAAATACAAAAATTAGCTGGGCATGGTGGTGCATGCCTGTAATCCCAGCTATTCAGGAGGCTGAGGCCGAAGAATCGCTTGAACCCAGGAGGCAGAGGTTGCAGTGAGCTGAGATCAAGCCACTGCACTCTAGCCTGGGAAACAGAGCAAGACTCCGTCTCAAAATAAATAAATAAATACATTAATTAATTTAATTTAATACATTTCAGACTCTTTTCCAGCTTTGAAATTATGGGCTCATGGTTTTGGTTCTGATCCAGCCTTAATTAATTTTCTGGACTTGATCTGCCTTCTGCACCTGCTCCAGCCAGCCCCACCGGATGCTCCAGTTTGCAGTTTGAGTGAGATGATGCCAAGGGATGGAAACATAAGGGACCCATGAGACCACAGAATGTTCTTGTGGCCACCGAGCTTCAGGTCCCACTCTAGCCTTCCAGGTCCAGAAACGCTACAGAGTGAACTCAAACTCAAAATTCACAGATACATAAAACAGAAAGAGAATTTACCGAAACAGTAGAGAGAGAGAGAAAGAAACAAATTATTTTCTAAACACTGGGATTCTGGCCTCATCTGACTTCTTCTGGATATCAGGATACGTAGGACACTAAACTATTTTTTAGAAAGTTGCTTAGGGCCGGGCAGGGTGGCTCACACCTATAATCCCTTGGGAGGGCAACGTGGGCAGTCACTTGAGGCCAGAAGTTTGAGACCAGCCTGGCCCACATGGTGAAACTCCATCTCAACTAAAAATACAAACATTAACCAGGCGTAGTGGTGTGTGCCTGTAATCCCAGCTACTCTGGAGGTTGAAGTAGGAAAATCTCTTGAACCTGGGAGGCAGAGGTGGTAGTGAGCCGAGATCATGCCACTGCACTCCAGCCTGGGCTACAGAGCGAGACTCTGTCTAAAACAAAAAACAAACAACAACAACAAAAAAAAACAGTTGCTTAGAAATCTGGACGTGGTGGCTCATACCTGTAATCCCAGCACTTTGGGAGGTGAGGCAGGAGGATTGCTTGAGCCCAGGAGCTTGAGATCAGCCAGGGCGATATAGTGAGACTTTGTCTCTACAAATAATTATTTTTTAAAAATTAGCCAGGTGTGGTGGCTCACACCTGTGATCCCAGCTACTGTGGAGGCTGAGGTGGGAGGATCACCTTAGTCCAAGAGGCAGAGGTTGCAGTAAGCCAAGATCGTGCCACTGCACTCCAGCCTGGGTGACAAAGTGAGACCTTGAAGAAAAAAAAAAAAGAAGGAAGGAAGCAAAGAAGGAAGGCGGGGTGGGGGGCGGGGGGAGAGAGAGAGAGAGAGGAAAGAAAGAGAGAGAAAGAGAAAGAAAGAACAAGAAAGGAAGAAAAGAAAGGAAGAAGAAAGAAAGAGAAAGAAAGAAAGAGAAAAGAAAAGAGAAAGTTGCTTAGAGCAACAGGAGATAGTATTTTCTTAAGGGATATTTTATCCAGGCATGGTGACACTAAAGATTTACTTTTAACCATATGAGAGTAACTAAAATATGGGCATCTGTCAGATTCAAGAACTTTCTTCCGTGAACAATTAGAACCAGTTTCCTAAACCAGTTCATCTTCCTCTTGGACACACAGGAAGGCTACATTTCTTGGTGTTCTTGCATCTAGGTGGGGCCATGTGACCAGTGCTGGCAAATGGGATGGAAGCAAAAGCGATGCCTATCATATCTAGGCCTGGCCTCTGGACTTCCCACTCCTGCCCTCTGCACTGGCTCACTCTCTCTCTTCCCTGTCCATTGATGAGACACAGAGATCCCATAGTGGAACCAGTTTTGGAAAGCCTGGCTCCTTGAATGAGTTTGTGGGGACCCACCCCTCACTCCCAGTGGACAGCAATGTGAGAGGGAACTAATTCTGTTGTGTTTAGTCATGCATATTTCAAGATTGTTTGTTATAGCAGTTAACTTACCCTAAATAATACAGAAAATATCAGATTAAACTCTACCAACTATTTACTTTTGGGGATCCCCTATGAAGACTGTGCAAACAATTTCTGTTCTATGAATCTGCTTTTTTTTTTTTTTTCAGACAGAGTCTTACTATGTCAAGTAGGCTGGCGTGCACCAGTGCAATCATTGTTCACTGCAACCTTGAACTCCTGGGCTCAAGCAGTCCCCCCATCTCAGCCTCCTGAATAGCTGGGACAACAGGCATGTGCCACTATACCTGGCTTTTTTTTTTTTTTTTTTTGGACACAGGGTCCTGCTGTGTCACCCAGGCTGGTCTCAATGGATATGCTCTTCTTAAAAACAAGGTAAAATCCAATTCAATCATTTTACACTTTAGTCAAGTCAATTCACCTTTTATTTCCTGTGAATACAGCTTATTCTGATGGGGCTGTGTGCTTCCTGAGACTAGCCCTCGTTACTCACTGGGCATTTCTGCTATGGAAGCATCGCAGCTCTCTGGCCTCTGGAGAGTGGGCCGGTTCTCCAGAAAACTGATCTCAACCAGTACATGTTTTGTTTTTATTTTTCAAAATTAAAAAAGTTTTCTTTGAAATAGCTTCTTTTTAAAATGTAAGTACAATATGCTTTTTTTTTTTTTTTTTTTTTGAGATGGAGTCTCGCTCTGTCGCCCAGGCTGGAGTGCAGTGGCGCGATCTCGGCTCACTGCAAGCTCCGCCTCCCGGGTTCACGCCATTCTCCTGCCTCAGCCTCCCGAGTAGCTGGGACTACAGGCGCCCCCCACCACGCCTGGCTAATTTTTTTGTATTTTTAGTAGAGATGGGGTTTCACCGCGTTAGCCAGGATGGTCTCGACCTCCTGACCTTGTGATCCGCCCGTCTCGGCCTCTCAAAGTGCTGGGATTACAGGCGTGAGCCACCGCGCCCGGCCTTTTTTTTTTTTTTTTTTTTTTGAGATGGAGTCTTGCTCTGTCACCGATGCTGAGTGCTCTGCTCACTGCCACCTCCACCTCCCAGGTTCAAGTGATTCTCCTGCCTCAGCCTCCCGAGTAGCTGTGACTACAGGCACCTGCAGTGACACCTGGCTAATTTTTGTATTTTTAATAGAGACGGAGTTTTGCCATATTGGCCACACTGGTCTCGAACTCCTGACCTCAAGTGATCCATCTGCCTCAGGCTCCCAAAGTGCGGGGATTACAGGCATAAGCCACTGCACCTGGCAAAAACTGCTTTTTTTTTTTTAAGTTATTACAAGCAACACTGCTCTGAACATTCTTATACAATCATTTTTGCATAATGGTGGAATTATCTTCTAGGGATAAGTTCCTAAAAGTGATAATGATATGCATATATTATATTTGGATAGATATTGCCAAACTACCCTATAAAAGCATAACAATGTGTAGTATCACCAATATTTTATGGTACTGTTCATTTTAACCATATATTTGCCAACAATGGGTTTTATCCAAAGTATTCATCATGGCAAATCTGATGTGGGAAATGCTCTTCTGATTTATTTGCATTTCTTTGCTTTTCAGGGAGATTGAATGTAGTCTCATATCTTACTGGTAAATTTCCTATTCATGTCTTTTGCCCATGTTTCTCTTGTCTGTCTTATGATTTTGTAAATGCTGTTTGTATAGAAAAGATAATCACCCATTGTCTCTCATATCTGTTGCAGATTTTTTTCTCATTTTCCTATTTTAAAATTTTATCTGTGTTTTTTTCCATATTAAAGATGTTATGCAGACAAACACATCCCTCATTTTTCTTGGACTTCTGGATATTATGATGCTTTCAACCTCAACTCTATGTTTTCTTTCTTTCTTTCTTTCTTTTTGGCTTTGTCACCCAAGCTAGAGTGCAGTGGCTCAATTTCAGCTCACTACAACTTCTGCCTCCCAGGTTCAAGTGATTCTCGTGCCTCAGTCTCCTGAGTAGCTGGGATTACAAGTGTGCACCTCCAGGCCCAGCTAATTTTTTTTTTTTTTTGTACTTTTAGTAGAGACAGGTTTTTGCTATGTTGGCCAGGCTGGTCTCAAACTCCTGACCTCAAGTGATCTGCCCGCCTTGGCCTCCCAAAGTGCTGGGATTACAGGCGTGAGGCACTGAGCCCGGCCTATATTTTCACCCTGTTGGCCAGGCTGGTCTGGAACGCCTGACCTCAAGTGATCCACCTGCCTCGGCCTCCCAAAGTGTTGGGATTACAGGTGTGAGCCACCGCGCCTGGCCCAGGTGTATGTATATGATACTGAAGATGCATGAGAAGGGCTTCCTGGGCAGGGTTCAAAGTTCAAAACGAGAATTTGCATCTGTGCCTGGTCCCACGTTAGTGTTCTTGTTTTGTTGTTTGTTGTTTGTTTTTTTTAAGAAAGGAAACCACTTGGACTGCGTCCTCTCCTTCTTACCCTACCGGAGGAAAGAAAGAACATCATCAACGCCTAATGGCAGGTGCAACAAAACAACTCCGAGAGCTGGCTTCATGCTCAGGAAAGAACACGGTGTGTCCTGCTCCTGGCATCCAGCTCCACACGATCAGAGAAACTGCCCCCGCAATGAGCTGTGGACATGAACTCTGAAAGCACAGTCCTCACACATGCGTGCTCTCAGGGAAACAGCCATGTCTGGGCTGATTATGATGTGCAGAAAGTTGGCCTTCATGGCCTCCTTTCTCTCTGTCTCTCTCTCTCTCTCTCTCTCTCTCTCTTTCTCTGTCTCTCTCTCCCTGTCTCTTTCTCTGTTTGTCTCTCTCTCCCTTTCTCTGTCTCTCTCTCTTTCTCTCCCTCTCTCTGTTTCTCTCTGTCTCTCTCTCATTTTTCTCTCCTTCTCTTTATCTCTCTGTTTCTCTCTGTCTCTGTCTCTGTTGATGTGTGTGTCTCTCCTCTTTCTCTCTTCTCTTTTTCTTTCTCTCTTTCTGTCGATGTCTCTCTCTGTCTCTTACTCTCATCTCTTACTCTGTCTCTCTCTGTCTCTCCCTGTCTCTCCCTTTCTCTTTGTCTCTCTTTCTCTCTACTTCTATTTCTCTCCCTCTCTCTGTTTCTCTTTCTCTCTGTCTCTTTCTGTCTCTCTCTGTCTATCCCTCTCCTTTTTCTCTCCCTCTCTTTGTCTGTTTCTCTGTCTCTTTCTCTCTCCTTCTTTCTCTCCCTCTGTTTCTTTCTCTCTGTGTCTCTGCCTCCCTCTCTCCTCTCTCTCTGTCTCTCTCTCTGTCTCCGTCTCTCTGCACTCTGGCATCTCCAAACCTGCCCACCTCCTGCAGTATCTTGCTCTCAGCTAACTGCTGTAAAACAACTCTTAAGACTCTCCATGGTAAAGGCTTAAGAAACTATTCTCTCTTCAGAGGTACTTTCAGGATTTTCTATATAACTGTCAGAACCCGTTAGTGAAAGACACCGCTTCCTGCCCAGAGCATCACCCACCTTGACAGCTACCTTCTCCAAGGAGAAAAACACCTAAAAAAATTACTGTGTATGTTTTTATGCCTGGTGTGGTTGGTGCAAGGAGAATTCATCTTATTAAATGTCAGACATGCAAATTCTTCTTAAAGAATCATGCCCAGAAATTGGGCTTGGCTATTTAATGCCATCTGAATATGACGTCCCAGTAGGAGCAAGAGTGTCTTCCTGATTATTTTGATGGGGAGAGGGAAATGAATTTGGGTAAAAACTAGCAGTTGTGGGAGCCGGTGGATTCTGCAAAGCAGAAAGTAGGAGATAACAGAGCTGGGAAGAGCCTAGGACGTGCAGTGATAGAAATTATGGGGTCTGCCTTGCAGAGGAGAAAACAGAAGAACGAATGAATGAATGAACGAATGAATGAATAAATAAATAAGATTATGAAGTGATTTCTCTGGGAAGACTTCAGATGATGGCTAGATTATATTTGCCTGAATCCAAAATGTTAGATCTTGGACTAAAAGAGAGGAGGAGCTTGGCACGGTGGCTTACGCCTGTAATCCCGGCACTTTGAGAGGCCAAGGCAGGCAGATCAATTGAGGTCAGGAGTTCAAAACCAGCCTGGCCAACATGGCAAAACCCCATCTCTACCAAAAAAAAAAAAAATTTAAAGTTAGCTGAGCTTATTCACACACACCTGTAATCCTAGCTACTCGGGAGGCTGAGGCATGAGAATTGCTTGAACCTGGGAGGTGGAAGTTGCAGTGAGCCAATACCACACAACTGCACTCCAGCCTGGGCATCAGAGGGAGACTCCATCTCAAAAAAAAAAAAAAAAAGAGAGAGAGAGGAGGAAGGGGGGTGAACCACCACCCAAGAGATCAGTCAGCGCAGGACCCAGTCACTGGAAAACTTCCATGCCTAAAAACAGCTTGCGAGGGCCTTCATCATTTGCTCCTAGTTTATTTTCTCTCTCCACTCGGTGCACTTCAGCCACACCTATGTTTTCTTTTCTTTTCCTTTTCAGAGGCAGGGTCTTAATGTAGCACGGGCTGGAGAGCAGCGGCTCAGTTATAGCTCACTGCAGCCTTGAACCCTCAAGTTCAAGCCATCCTCCACCTCAGCCTCCTGAGTAGCTGGGACTACAGGTACATGTGACCATGCCTGGCTATTTTTTAAATTATTTTGCTGAAACAGAGTCTCACTATGTCACCCAGGCTGGTCTTGAACACCTGGCTTCAAACGATCCTCCCTCCTCAGGCTCCTAAAGTGCTGGGATTACAGGCATGAGCCACCGCATCTGGCCCACAGCTACTTTTTCAAAGGCTTCCAAGCACAACTCGTGGTCTTTGTGTAATCCATTCTCCTGCCTGAAATGCTGTCCTTGGGCTGGCTCTCTGAACTCCTGAGCATCCTTTAAGAGTTAACCAAAATATCCCTCCCTGCCCCTGAGATGCCTCCCTGACCTGTGACGACTCCTCTCCTCCGGGCATTCTATTTCTGCTGTGCTTTCAAAATACTGGGTGTGTAGGTCTATTAATATTTATCACTCTTTATTACATTGTTTACTTGGTTTATTTGATGTAAGCTCCTTGACAGCAGGGAGCACACGTATTTTATCTTGGAGTATCCAGCCCCTGGCATAATGCCTAGAAAGCAGTGAATGTCAATAAATTCTCCATAAATAAGGAGAAGAAAAGAACAGGAAGATCCCAGAAGAGAAGGGGGGATGTTTTGTTGACTTGATCTGATGAAAATTATGATACATACCTTTCATTTAATTCTGTGTAGTTGATGCTAAGAGAGTCCTGGGTATATTCTTATATTTTGATATAGTAAAAGTCGAAATGCTGGGAAAGAAATCTGAAGAAGAAGAGGGGGCATTTGGCTTTGAATTGCAGTGGTCCCATATCCAGGGGGAGAAACTGTGTCCTCTTCCACAAGGTGGTGATAGTGAGAAGTTCCATAAGAGAAGAATTGGCTGATCAGCCATGAAGACACCTCCATTGTTGGCAGTTTTAATACAATGAGCACTAAGAGTCTGGGTGAAGCATCTCTGTGAATACCTTGCTCAAATGCCAAAGGCTTTCCCACCCTTCCCAAAGACAGGCAGGGCAGACCATTCCCAGGAATCAGAGCAGCTTGCACATTCCTGATAAGTAGCCCTGGCATGTCGTCACTAACTCTAGCTTGAAATTGGTGGATCTTGGATGGGTGCGGTGGCTCACGCCTGTAATCTCAGCACACTGGGAGGCTGAGGCAGGCGGATCATCTGAGGTCAGGAGTTAAAGCCCAGTCTGGCCAACATGGAGAAACCCCATCTCCACTAAAAATATGAAAAATTAGCCAGACGTGGTGACAGGCGCCTGTAATCCCAGCTACATGGGAGGCTGAGACAAGAAAATCACTTGAACCTGGGAAGTGGAGGCTGCAGTGAGCTGAGATCACGCTACTGCACTGCAGCCTGGGTGAGAGAGTGAAACTCCATCTCAATTGATAAATAAATACATTGGTTGTTCTCACCCGGAGAAGATTTCGCTTCTTCCCCCAAGGGATATTTGGAGATGTCTGAAGATATTTGGCGGTGTTATAACCAGTGTGTGGGGAGTTGCTACTAGCATCTAGCAGGTGCAGGTCAGGGATGCTGCTAAACATCCTACGGTGCATGGGACAGCCCCCTCTCCCTTTCCCAAATAATGATCTGGCCCCAAATGTTAATAATACCAAGACTGAGAAACCCTGCTCTAAATGATGTCATGGGAGATGTTACTCATTCTCAGAAACAGCATAACAGAAACTTTCAGCTCTAAAACGCCCCACCCAGTGAGTTGGGATCGGCACACCCTGAAGCATCCTTAAGCAACCTCAGCAGATTCTGGGTCAGGTGATGCAACCACTCCAAATAGTCACAGTGGTCATCACCTCCCAGTTTCCCCGTTTACTTACTCTCATGTGGAGGCCTTGCCTTATGCTCTATTGAGAAATTATTGGCATGTCTCTTATCTTTCTTTCTTTTTTCCTGTTCACCTGCACTGGCATCTGCTCTCACCTCTGTATCTTCAGTCTCCATGTCTGAGATCTCCACTTGAACTAGAACCCATCCTCTCTGGACTCCTCCAAGATCTTGCTCTACCATTTTCAAGTCTTTTTATGTCCAACTTCTTCAGAATCTTTGGCTCCTTCCCTTCGTCTATAAATAGGGATTAGACTGCATCCTTTAAAAAGAAATGGCTGGGCATAGTGTTTCTCACCTGTAATCCCAACTACTCAAGAGACCAAGGCGGGAAGATCCCTTGAGCCCAGGAGATTGAGACCAGCCTGGGCAGCATAGTGAGACCCCATCTCTAAAAAAATAGTAATAAAGAGTAGAACATTTTAATGTTAGTGGAGTCTAGCTTATCAATTCTTTTTTACATGGACTGTACCTTTTGGTGTTGCATCTAAAATGTCTAGAGTCATCTAGATTTTATCCTGTGTTATCTTCTAAGAGCTTTACAGTTTTGTGTTTTACACTTACGTCTGTGACTCTTTTTGAGTTATTTTTGTGAAGGGTGTAAGGTCTGTGTCTAGATTCATTTTCTGCATGACAAAGAATGTTTCAACATTCTTTGTTTAAAAGACTATCTTTCTCCATTCTATTGCCTTTGCTCTTTTGTCAAAGAGAATGTCTAGGGCCAGGCACGGTGGCTCACGCCCGTAATCCCAGCACTGTGGGAGGCCAAGGCGGGTGGATCACCTGAGATCAGGAGTTCGAGACCAGCCTGACCAACATGGAGAAACCCCATCTCTACTAAAACTACAAAAACTTAGCTGGGCGTGGTGGCGCATGCCTGTAATCCCTGTAATCCCCTACTTGGGAGGCTGAGGCAGGAGAATTGCTCAAACTCGGGAGGCAGAGGTTGCAGTGAGCCAAGATCGTGCCATTGCACTCCATCCTGGGCAACAAGAGCAAAACTGTCTCAAAAATAAATAAATAAATAAAAATAAAAAAAAATTAAAAAAGAGAGAGAGAGAGAAAGAGAAAATGTCTGCTGTCAAGAGGATAAAAAGACTAGCCACAGATTGGAAGAAAATATACGCAAAAGACATTTCAGATAAAAGATTGTTATCTAAAATATACAAAGAGCTGTTAACCTCAGGAATAAGAAACACAAACAGGATTTTTAAAAGGGCCAAAGAGCCAGGCATGGTGGCATGCTCCTATAGTCTCAGCTAATCAGGAAGCTGAGCTGGAGGATCACTTGAGGTTAAGAGTTTGAGACCAGCCTGGACAGCATAGCAAGAACCTATCTCTAAAAATAAAAGTAAAATAAAAATAAGTAACATATAAATAAATGTTTAAAAAATATTTTTAAAATGGGCTAAAGACCTTAACAGAAACTTCACCAAAGAAGATATGTAAATGACAAATAAACATATGAAAAGATGCTCCACCTCATATATGATCAGGGAAATGCAAATTAAAACAATAATGAGCTACTACAACACACCTATTAGAATGGCCAAAATCTAGAACACTGACAACATCAAATGCTGACGAGGATGTGGAGCAACAGGAACTCTCATGCATTGCTGGGAATGCAAAATGACAGACAGTTCAGAAGACAGGTTGGCAGTTTCTCACAAAACTGGGCAACAGAACAAGGTTCTGTCTCAAAAAAAAAAAAAAAATTAAAGTGCTTTGAGAGACCAAGTGGCTGCTGCAATATAATGTTATGAAAGACTAAAAGCATGGTGAATGGGTTGGTTGCTTTGATCACCCTGCAGAATAAAAGAAAGGAGGCCGGGCTCAGTGGCTCATACCTGCAATCCCAGCACTTTGGGAGGCTGAGGCAGGTGGAGCACAAGGTCAGGGGTTCCAGACCAGCCTGGCCAAGATGGTGAAACCCCGTCTCTACTAAAAATACAAAAATTAGCCAGGCACGGTGGCACGCACCGGTAATCCCAGCTACCTGGGAGGCTGAGGCAGAAGAATTGCTTGAACCTGGGAGGCGGAGGTTGCAATGAGCTGAGATCGTGCCACTGCACTCTAGCCTAGGTGACAGAGCAAGACTCTGTCTCAAAAAAGGAAAAAAGAAAAAGAAAGGAAACAGCGAGCTCAGCACTTGACATTGTCAGCTGACTTCCCGGACAGAGGACCAGAGAGCATCTATGACTGCCCTAAAGGAGCTGGTCTCTTGTGGCTGTCAGGCTAGCACATGTAAAAACGAGATCCAAGGTTTGATCCTAGGAGTTGCAAAATTACAACCTAAGGTGAATTCACTGCTTCTCCAGGTCTTTTTATGCTAGTTAGGGACTGATTTGGAAAGTACGGCATCCTAGTGATTACAGTGAGTTAGAATAGGAGGAACCTCACTTTCCTCTGTCTGAAAAGAAGCTCCCTCTTGCTTGAAGACCCTCGTAGTGTCCTCATCTGACATAGTTTTTATTTTTATTTTTATTTATTTATTTATTTTGAGATGGCGTCCCGCTCTGTCACCCAGGCTGGATTGCAGTGGTACAATCTCAGCTCACTGCAACCTCCGCGTCCTGGGTTCAAGTGATTCTCCTGCCTCAGCTCCCCTAGTAGCTGGGATTACAGGCGCCCACCACCACGCCAGCTAATTTTGTATTTTTAGTAGAGATGGGGTTTGGTCGTGCTGGCCAGGTTGGTGTCAAACTCCTGACCTCAAGTGATCAGCCCACCTTGGCCTCCCAAAGTGCTAGGATTACAGGCATGAGCCCCCACGCCCGGACCTGACATAGTTTTTATACAAGGAGATGCCACACTATCCTTGAGACCCACCCTTCCCCATCTCAAGACCTCCAGACCCATAACTAGAGTCAGATCCCAGCCAACTTTGGAGGTCAAGTACAGACACTAACCGTGGAGAAGACAGAAGGAACAAGGAAAGAATGCACAAGATTTTTGACGGTACAGGCATACTTCATTTTATTGCATTTTACTGTGCTTCACAGATATTTTCTTTTCCAATAAACTGCAGGTTTGTGGTAACCCTGCATTGAGCAAGTCTATCGAGCCATTTTTCCAAGCAGCAAGTGCTCATTTTGCGTCTCTGTGTCCCATTTTGGTAATTCTTACAATCTTGCACATTTTTTAAATTATAATTACATCTGTTATGGTGGTGTAGGATCAGTAATTTTTGATGTTACTATTCTAATTGTTTTGAGAGGCCATGAATCAATACCATATAAGACAGCAAACTTAACCAATAAATATGTGTGTTCTGACTGCTCCACTGACCAGTACCTCCCCAACCTCTCTCCGTCTCTTGGCCTCCCTATTCCCTGAGACACAACAATATTGAAATTATGCCAATTAATAACCTTACAATGGCTTCTGTTTGTGCAAGTAAAAGGAAGAGTTGTATGTCCTTCACTTGAAACCAAAAACTAGAAATGATTAATCTTAGTGAGGAAGGCATATCTGGCTCTTACTGAACCCATCACGTGAATAGCGAACACCGTACCCAGTAGGTAGTTTCCAACCCTCTCCCTACCCATCCTTCCACCTTTGTAGTATCCAGTGTATATTTTTCCACTCGACGTCCATGGATACCCGTTGTTCAGCCCCCACTTATAAGTGGCAGACAGTATTTGACTTTCTGTTTCTGAGTGATTTTACTTAGGATAATGGCCTTCAGGTCCATCCATGTTCCGCAAAAGACATGATTTTATTCCTTTTTATGACTGAGTAGCATTCCATGGTGTCTGCATACCACATTCTCTTTATCCAATCCTCCATTGATGGACACTTACGTTGATTCCATATCTTTGCTATTTTGAACAGTACTGCAATAAACATATGAGTGTAGGTGTCTTTTTATACAATAATTTCTTTTCCTTTGGGTAGATACCCAGAAGTGGGATGGCTGGATCAAATAGTAGTTCCATTTTTACTTTATTGAGAAATCACCATGCTGTCTTCCATAGTGGTCATTCTAATTTACATTCCCACCAACAGTGTATAAGTGTTTCCCCTTCTTCATACCCTCACTAACATCTGTTGTTTTTAGCCTTTTTTTTTTAAATCTGTTTTTAAGAAATAAGGTCTTCCTCCATCACCCAGGCTGGAGTGCAATGGTGCCATTATAACTCACTGCAGCCTTGAACTCCTGGGCTTAAGCAATCCTGCCTTGGCCTCTCCAGTACACCATCACTCCCAGCTAATCTTTTTATTTTTGTAGAGACAGGATCTCGCAATGTTGGTCAGGCTGGTCTCAAACTCCTGGCTTCAAGAGAAAGCCTGCTGCTTCAGCCTCCCAAAATGCTGGGATTACAGGCAGGAGCCACTGTTCCTGGCTTGTTTTTAGACTTTTCTTTTTTTCAGACGGAGCCTCGCTGTGTCGCCCAGACTAGAGAGCAGTGGCGCAATCTCGGCTCACTGCAAGCTCCGCCTCTCAGGTTCACGCCATTCTCCTGCCTCAGCCTCCCAAGTAGCTGGGACTACAGGTGCCCGCCACCACACCCGGCTAATTTTTTTTTTTTTTTTTTTGTATTTTTAGTAAAGCCAGGGTTTCACCATGTTAGCCAGGATAGTCTCGATCTCCTGACCTTGTGAGCCACCCGCCTCGGCCTCCCAAAGTGCTGGGATTACAGGCGTGAGCCACTGCGCCCGGACTTAGACTTTTTAATAATAGCCATTATGACTAGTGTAAGATGATATCTCACTATGTTTTTAATTTGCATTTCTCTGATGATTAGTTATCCTGAGCATTTTTTCATATATTTATTGGCCACTTGTATGTCTTTTGAAAAATGGCTGTTCATGTCCTTTGCCCACTTTTTAATGGAGTTATTTACTTGTTTCTTGTTGAGCTGAATTTCTTGTAGATTCTTTCTCAGATGCATAGTTTGCAAATATTTTCTCCCATTCTATAGGTTGTCTGTTTACTCTGTTGATTGTTTCTTTTGCAGAAGCTCTTTAGTTTAATTAAGTTTCATTTGTCTATTTTTGTTTTTGTTGCATTTCCTTTGGAAGACTTGGTCATAAACCCTTTGCCCAGGTCAGTGTTCAGGAGGGACTTTCCTAGGTTTTCTTCTAGGATTTTCATAGTTTCAGGTTTTACATGCAGGTCAGGGGTATCCAATATTTTGGTTTCCCTGGGTCATGTTAGAAGAAGAAGAATTGTCTTGGGCCACATATAAAATACACTAACACTAACGATAGTTGATGAGTTTTAAAAAATCTAAAAAAAGTCTTATAATGTTTTAAGAAAGTTTACAAATTTGTGTTGGGCCACATTCAAGGCTGTCCTGGGCCACATGAAGCCCACAGGCTGGGGGTTAGACAAATTTGATTTAGGTCTTTAGCCTACCTTGAGTTAATTTTTGTATATGGTAAGAGGAAGAGGTCCAGTTTCATTCTTCTGCATGTGGCTATCCAATTTCCTGGCACTATTTATTCAATAGGGTGTCATTTCCCTAGCGTATATTTTTGTTGACTTTGTTGAAGATCAGTTGGTTACAGACAGATGCCTTTATTTCTGGGTTCTCTATTCTGTTCCATTGTTCTATATGTCTATTTTTATTCCAGTACCAGGCTGTTTTTGTTAATTTGAAGTCAGGTAATGTGATGCCTTGACTCTGATTTTAAAAGAAGTTCTACTCTGGGTAAAATGCTATCAAACGGTATCACATGCTACAGAGAAATCTTTCATGAAAGGAAGAGTCCATCAATGTGACAAACTTTATTGTTGTTTTATTTTAAGAAACAGTCACCCAAACTTTCAACAACCACCACCCTGATCAGTCAGAAGCCATCAGCATCCTGGCAAGACCCTCCACCAGCAAAAAGATTACAGCTCACTGAAGGCTCAGATGATCATTGGCATTTTTTTAGCAATAAAGTATTTTTAATTAAAGTGTGTACCTTTTTTAGACATAATGCTATTGCACATTTAGTGACTACAGTATAGTGTAAACATAACTTTTATATGCACTGAGAAACCAAAAAATTCATGTGATTCACTTTATTGTGATATTTGCTTTATTAGAGTGGTCGGGAAACTCATCTGCAATATCTGTGAGGTGTTCATGTATGTATCAATGGAAACCTGCAGTATATGTGTGGGAATGAGTTCTAACAGTGTTTGTGGCTGTTCATCAAATTCATTTCTCTTTCAGCTTCTTTACAATTCGACTACATTTCCCAGCTACCCTGAAATTAGACATGTTCATGTGACTGATTTGGGCCAATGAAATACAGGCAGAAATGATGAGTGCCACTTCTAGGATTGGCCCCTAACAATCTCCCTCAAGGAATTCTTCCATTCTTCTCTATCTGCTGGCCAGAGGCAGATGCTCAGGGAGACCTTAGAAAATGTGACTGGAAGATGACAGCCCAAGGCCCTGAGTGACTGCAAGGAATGGATCTACCCTCTCCTTTACTGCAGACTGTATTTTATGAGTAAAAAATAAACTTCCATTGTTAAGCCCTTGAGATTTTGATGTTTACCTATAATAGAAGTTAGTATTTCCTTAACTAGGAACTGTATTCATTTAATTAATTTATTTATTTTTTTGAGACAGAGTCTCCCTCTGTCACCCAGGCTGGAGTGCAATGGCGCGATCTCGGCTCACTGCAACCTCTGCCTCCCAGGTTCAAGCGATTCTCCTGCCTCAGTCTCCCAGGTAGCTAGGATTACAGGCGTGTGCCACCACGCCCAGCTAATTATTGTATTTTTAATAGAGACAACATTTTGCCATGTTGGCCAGGATGGTCTCAAACTCCTGAATCTCAAGTGATCCGCCTGCCCAAAGTGCTGTGATTACAGGCTTGAGCCACCATGCCCAGCCGGTATATTCATTTCAGAATTTATCTTGGATATCTTTTCTATCCAGTACCTCATTCCTCTTAATTGCAACACAATGTTCCACAATATAGACATACCATCGTTTACATTACTATTTTCCTGTTTCCAACTTTTTGCTATTAAAATGTTGCAAATAACACCTCTGTCTAGACCTCTTTATATAGTTGTTTCTTCACATCTAAAGCAGATATAAAGAAATGGAATCACTTGAACAAACAGTAGGTTCACGCTCAATTGTTGCTGATACTGCCAATTTGTCTTCCAAAATGTCTGTATGATTTATTCTACCATCAGCTGTGTATAAGAGTACCTGTTTCCCTGGTCTTCTGCCAATTTCAATAATGAGAATAATAATATTTCGAAAAACATTAAGCAAATGTGTTTTTCCCTAAATTTCTTCCTTAAACCGTATTTCCTTGCAGACTTTCATCCCTAAGGCTGATACATGGGGCTTAATATCCTAGGAAAGGGAGAGCAGGTCTGATGGAAGAAATGCTCATCAATTCAGAAGCTCACACCTGACATTTCTGAATCAGAAGCGAATTTCTGAAGGCTGTCTTTGTCAAGAGAGTTTTTTCACATCCTATTGATATTTTAAGAGCCAAGCCTAGAGAGTTACATTATCAGTTTGCTTTTGCTGCATGGTAAACTACCCCAAAACATAATGGCTTTTAACAACCATTGATTTGATCTTGATTCTATGGACCGGTGATTGGGATGGGCCATAGCTAGGAAGACTTGCTTCTGTTCTGTGATGTACCAGTGGGGCTCACTCATGCACTGAGATTTTCACTGGGAAAGGCGGGATGGCAGAGGCCCTCTCCACCTGCTGACATCCTCCAAGAGGCTAGGCTATGCTCTTCACATAGTGACAAAGCATTCTTAGAAGCAAAGAAGGGCAAGTCTCAAGGCTCAGGCACTTTTGAAGCCTATGCTTCTATCCTTTGTCTGTAGCTCTATTGGCCAAAGTCACATGGCTCAGCCTAGATTTAAGGGTTGGGCAGACAGACCCTCATCTATGACAGGAGGAGCAGCAAAGATGCATACAAAAATTGTCACACCCACCGGGAATGTCATTTCACATGCCTCTACCCTAGACCTCCATGTCTCCAATCTTTCAGTCCTTCTGTTTCAGTCTGCTGGCAAACCAACCAGGCTATTCACCATTCCCGCGAGCTCTCGTAAATTCTCACCTTGGGCTACTTTTCTTTCTGCATAAAGTGGATGATCAGGTGATACTCAAAGTTCTACCCGTTGGAAAGATTTTTCTCTCAACACTTTTTTCATTTTTTGTTTGTTTTTCTTGAGACAGGGTCTCACTCTGTTGCCCACACTGGAGTGCAGCAGTGCAGTCATAGTTCACTGCAGCCTTGAACTCCCAGGGTCAAGTGATCCTTCAGCCTCAGCCTCCCAAAGTGCTGGGATTACTCAGCACTGTCTTTTAAATTTCCCCCTGAGTGTGACTGTAATGCATCTGCTATTCATTTTAAACTTGCACCCACAAAACAATCTAAGCTAATCTATCCATAAACCGAGTTCAGGCTTTTTCTCCTCTTTCAGCTTCTCTTCCTTTGCCCTCTATGGCCAAATGTGTGAGTTGGAGGGGGAGATGATGGTACAGCTCTAAAGAAAAGGGGAGTCTGGGCTAGCTTCTCACACATCTTACTGTGCTGCTCAGGCTCAGTCACTGACATTGCATTTCCATCTTCATATAGACGGCGGCTGGGACTCCCTGACTCTGATTGGTGGGTTCAAGAGAACCCAGCTCAGGCCGGGCATGATGGCTCACAGCTGTAATCTCAGCACTTTGGGAGGCCGAGCAGGGAGATCACTTGAGGTCAGGAGTTTGAGACCAGCCTCGCCGACATGGTGAAACCCCTTCTCTACTAAAAATATAAAACATAGCTGGGCGTGGTAGCAGGCGTCTGTAATCCCAGCTACTCAGGAGGTTGAGGCATGAGAACCACCTGAATCTGGGAGGCAGAGATTGCAGTGAGCCAAGATCGCACCCTGGATGACAGAGCAAGACTTGATCTCAAAAAAAAAAAAAAAAAAAGAAGGAGAACCCAGCTCATAATGAGCATATTCGGGTTCATGGCCATGTAATGCTCCACGGTAAAGTGCTGCCTTGACTGGGGCCCATAGCACACCAGGAATTATTCTAGAAAGACAAAAGCACTCTTCCTCTGGAGCTTGCCATAAGCTCCACATGACATAACTTTCCAGCACTGACCTTTCCAAGGTCTTCCATATTGAATGGGCCAAGTGGCAGGACTGCCTGTAGTGCCACCTGGACTCACTGCAGAGCCCTTTTTGCTGCAGGATTCACTCAAAGCTGCCAGCCTTTCAGGTAACTCAGTATGTGAACTAGAGCTGTGTGCCCAGGTGTGGAATGGGAAGAGGCCTTCAGGGCTAGTACTTTCTTCTTGTGAGATGCAAGATGCAGCAATTTGTCTTTTAATCTGGACACCCAAAATCTTTACCTAAGTGGCAGTTCCATGAATATTCATAAAGATGATCTCCTGCCCTATGGAGCACATGTGTCCTGCCAAGGCCTCCTGCTGTTAGCACCTCTTGCTCGTCCTGTCCAATCAACACATGTCCTCAGTGTAACAGATCCATTTTGTGTTCTACAGGATAACTAGGTAATCCAGATCTCTTCTTCCTCTTTTTTTTTTTTTTTTTTTTTTTTTGAGATGGAGTCTTGCTCTATTGCTCAGGCTGAAGTGCAGTGCTACGATCTCAGCTCACTGCAACTTCTGCCTCTTGGGTTCAAGCAATTCTCCTGCCTCAGCCTCCCAAGTAGCTAGGATTATAGGCGCACACCACCACTTCCAGCTAATTTTTGTATTTTAGTAGAGATGGGGTTTCACCATGTTGGCCAGGCTGGTCTCGAACTCCTGACCTCAGGTGATCTGCCAACCTTGGCCTCCCAAAGTGCTGGGATCACAGGCATGAGCCACCATGCCTGGCCTGATCCAGATCTCTTCTGATTATATCATGAGTTATCTAATAAATGTATTTAAAATATCAGCTAGGATTCAGTTTACCAAATGGGACTGATTTTAGTTTATTCCATACCAGCCCCCTGCAGTTATCAGATAAAAGGGAAGTTCCCCTAAGATAAAAAGAGCATTATAGAAAATAATGGAGCTAAATTTTTTTCCTAGATGTCACCACACTTGATATTAGTAAAAAATTTTGTCAGTCTCTGGAAGAAAAATTGGATCTCTTTTGTTTTGTTTGCATTTCCTGACGGTAAGTTTGATGTTGTTTTGACATAATTATTGGCCTTTTATACTTCCTTTTCTGTGAACTACATACACTTATCCTTTGCCATTTTTAATGGGTTATATTCCTTTTTCTTATTAATTTAGTAATGTTAGTGTTAAGTATATTAATCATTATAATTATTAGAATAATTAGAATAATGTAAATATAGTTATACTAATATATCAATTGTACCTTTTATATTGATATATAATTCATTATAATGTATATAAAATAATGCATGTTATGCATATATCACTAATCTATAATGCATGGGTTATGTAACAATTATGTAGAACATTATGATTATATTAATTATAATATATTGGTATAAATAGAAATTGATAATTTATAAATATAATTATATCTGGATTAATATAAGTAATATCACATTAATATAATAATTTATGTTAACTAATATTATCATATTGATCTATTATTAATATAATAATATAAAGAATATTAATTGATTCTTGTTATATATGTTGCTAAACTCCTTTCAATAGGAGTCAATATTCATGAACTTTGTTTACCTAACTTCTCAATGTTTGAATAAACTCTATCATCTGGCTTTTGATCCACTACCCTCCTGAAATTTCTCTAACAAAAGTCTTAAATGATCTTCAAAAGTTAAAGCTAGGCCAGGAACGGTGGCTCATGCCTGTAATACCAGCACTTTGGGAGGCTGAGGCAGGTGGATCACCTAAGGTCAGGAGTTCTAGACCAGCCTGGCCAACATGGTGAAATCCTGTCTCTCCTGAAAATACAAAAATTAGCCAGGCGTGGTGGTGTGCACCCGTAGTCCCAGCTACTTGGGAGGCCAAGGCACGAGAATCACTTGAACCTGGTAGGCAGCGTCTGCAGTGAGCCGAGATCGCACCATTGCACTCCAGCCTGGGCAACAGAGTGACACCCTGTCTCAAAAAAAAAAAAAAAAGTTAAAGCCAACCAGTGATTCGGTTTAAATCTTCATCTGATTTATCAGTAGCATTTTGCACTTCTTGAAACTCTCCTCTTTCTCAGCTTCCAGCCCAGGCTCTCCTGGTTTTCTTCCTACATCTCTGACAATTAGTCATCAGTCTCTTCTTAGGGCTCTGATACCTTTGGCCGCCCCTTAAATGTTTTTATCTTCCAGGCTCTGCCTTTGATTCTGTCTTCTGCTGTTGTTCCCACTGTTGCTTGGGGAGTTCATCTAATCCCAGGTTTCAGCAACCACTTACACATTGTTGCAAACCAAATCTATTTTTGCATCCAAGACATGCTCCCTAGCTATAGTTTTTTATGTGTGACTTTCCGGACAGCTACACTTTAACATCACAAGGGCATCTCTAGCAAAATATGTCCAAAATGGAAATCTTACCCCTTCACAGCCAATCTCCTTGAATTGCCTACTTCTACTGGCTTCAGTTCTCACCTCCTATTCATTCTTCAACCCACTCCAATCTGGCATCTGCCCCCACCACTCCTAAAAATATGCTTTCGGTAGAGTTACTAATGATCTTCTTGTAACCAAATCCAATGTACACTTTGATTATTTTTCTTATTGCTTCTTTTTTTTACTTAGAGACAAGGTCTCAGTCTGTTGCCCAGGCTGGAGTGCAATGGTGCCATTAGCTCACCACAGCCTCCAACTTTGGGGCTCAAGCGATCCTCTTGCCTCCACCTCCCAAGTAGCTGGGACTACAGGCGTGCACCACCATGCCTGGCTAGTGTTTGCAGGTATAGGGTCTTGCTCTGTCACCCAGTCTGGAGTGCAGTGGTGTGATCATAGCTCACTGCAGCCCTGAACTCCTGGGCTCAAGAGATCTTCCTGTCTCAGCCTTGCGAGGAGGTAGGACTACAGGTGCACGCCCCCACACCTGGCCCTGGCCTCCTCTACTCTGCCCTGCAAAACTCAAGTTCTACCCACCCTGACTTCTTGCCATTTCCCAAAACACACCTTACCCTTTTGTGGCCCTGTGTCTTCAGGCTGTTTTCTTTGCTTGAACAATTTTCCCTCACTTGTCTGTTTAGCAAGTACTTTCTCACCCTTCAAAACTCATCTCAAATATAATTTCCTATTTGAATTATTTTATTTTTTCCTGAGGAGAGAGATGCTTCCTTTCTCAGTTCCTACTGCTTTCAAATGATTTATTTACCACATATCACATTGCATTATAATTATCAATTTCCCCGGTGAAGGTGGTATGAAATTGATAGCCACAAATTGGATGTGTAGGAAAGGTAGCTTTCTTTATTTTCTGTAGTAAAACTCAACTAACTGTTGAGCCACATAGCCATACATGACAGAAAACACATATTCTGGCCACCTAGGAATCCCTTCTGGAGTGAAACAGTCTCTTTTGAGTAAATACGCAGGCAATTTTAAGATCCTGTCAGTTTTCCTCTCAGCTGACTTCTTTCTGCACATAATCTAAGTTTCTGGGTGACTTTGGTAACATCTTGACATTAAAGAATGGAGTATCTGGACCATGAGTCTTTCTCCAAGTCTTTCTGGCCTCTGAAGAGGAAGGGACATGCCACCTGGTTTTAGAGGGCTGCCATCACTTGCTGATATCCAAGGCCCGTGACATGGCCTCTGGTGAAATCACTGGGTCCACTCGTTCTTCACCTTCATCCAGGCTGCTCCCTTCCCACCCTTATACCCTTCCTCTGAGCATTTATGCCTCTAGTTTCTCCCTGGGCTCGGGAACTCTGACCTGTTGTTTCACATCATTGTGCAGGGTGCAGGACTCTACAGCACTGCAGTCAGGTCCATCTACCTGGACAATGCCTCGAACCATGGTTCATGTGGGTCTCTCCTACAGGCTTGCCAACCCCCTGGAATGCAAAGCCCAGGCGCATTTCTCTGGAGGGTGGGAGGGTGCTTCTTGGGCACCTAACTTACTCTCAACTTGTTTAATCCAACAAGTTTATTCCATTCAGCTCAGGAAGAACTGCTATTTTTTACCCACATTAGAGTTGATTGTTAATAAAATCTGTGTTCCCATCTTCTAGGCTCTGAATCTTTGATTTTTCTAAGGCATGCGTATTATCTCTCAATCAAAAATCAAACGTGTTCAGCTTTCAGACTGATACGGTAGCTAAGGAGTTCAAAAATCATATTTTGAGGCTGGGCTAAGTGGGTCACGCTTGTAATCTCAGCACTTTGAGGGGATCGTTTGAGGCCAGGAATTGAAGATCAGTCTGGACAATATAGTGAGATCTCATCTCTACAAAAAAAAAAAAAAAAATTCAGCCATGTGTGATGGTGCACGCCCGTAGTCCTAGCTACTCAGGAGGCTGAAGTGGGAGGATTGCTTGAACCCAGGAGTTCGAAGCTGAAGCAAGCTATAATTGCATCACTGTATTCCAGCGTGGTTGACAGAGTGAGACCCTGTCTCTAAAAACAAAATCATATTTTGAAGCTCAAAGCTAAATAATGATTGGTTTTTGCTAGGCTGTATCCACCCTTCCCCTGGGGACAATGCATCATAGGAAGGCATTGCTGCTTTTTTATTGGTGGCTGGGGGATGGTAAAGCAAAAGAATAGAAAATGCAAGTTAACAGCAAAACCTTTCCCTACAGCACTGCTTGTATTCCCCACAAAACCCTAAGCTCTCTGATGGCAGTGCCACATAGAGCTGGAATGCATGTGGCAGCCAGAAAATAGCAGATCCCTGGGATAAGAGATAGCAAAGGTCAGGGTATCAAAGCTATAATAAGGCCCTGGCTTATAAGGAGTTGTGGTAAACCCACATATCATTCCCCAAAGCTTTCTCCTTTGTTCTCTACTATGAAGACTGGAAATGTTAAATTCATACTTAATTTTCTAGTTTCCTCCGCCACTAGAGTCAGTGGCAAGATTTTGTCAATTAGACACGAAGTGAAAACTTCATGTGAAGTGTCTGGGTGAGTTTTTGCTTTCTGAATAAAAGAGACAGACACAGCTAATAACTAATCTCCTTTCTTCTTGCCTTCATCAACTGGCTAAATCCTCACATTGTCTTCTGACCTGTAGAAAAAGGATAGTTATGGTGGTAAGGGCCAAGTGGAAGCCCTTTGAGTTCTTCCTCCCTACAGAGAGAGTAAACAAAAAGCAATAACACATTCCTGAAGAATTGTAGTAATTGGTGTCTCCTTCAAAGTTTTGAACAATAAAGACATGGTTATACCTATGATATCCCCCATTACACTCAGTTGTAGAGTCTTTGCAGAAGAGAAACTTATCTTGGAAAAAGACAGTGGATTAACCCAAGCCTAATTAATAACTGACTTTAATTACAGCTGCTTTTCTGGATATGATTTCCTTATGGTAGCAAGGCAGCACAGGCACAGGTATGTGGTACGTGCTGCTATGAATTTAGAAAATGCTTCCCCTTCTCCAATCAATAAACAGAGAAAACCAGAAACAGTGTGCTTTTGCCTGGAAAGGACAGCAGGACACCTTCATGATCAGTCTCCTTTCCTCCCTTGCCTTATCCAAGGGAATTTTTTGAAAACTTGATATTCCTACCAACTATACATCCTGGTTATTCACTATTTTGATGACATTTATATGGGTGGACTGGAATTAGGAAGTTCCTTGGATGCCCAACCAAGATATATGCCTGCTAAAGTATGGGAGGAAAATCTCATGAAAATATGGACCTCCTACCCTTACAAAAGAAGCTCAAGGCCAGGTGTGGTGGCTCATAGCTGAAGTCCTAGTGCTTTGGGAGGCCAAGGCAGGAGGATTGCTTGAGGCCAGAAGTTTGAGAGCAGCCTGGGCAACATAGCAAGACCCTATCTCTACAAAAAAAATTAAAAAATTATCTGGGTGTGGTAATATGCCTGTAGTCCTAACTACTGGGGAGGCTGAAGGGGGAGGATTACTTGAGCCCAGTAGTTTGAGGCTGCAGTGAGCTATAATCACACTGCTGCACTCCATCCTGGGCAACAGAGTGAGACCCTGTCTCAAAAAAATTTAAATTAAAATTTAAAAAAGAAAGAAGCACAATACTTGATGGAATGTTGTGGATTTTGGAAGCTACCCATATTACATTTTAGGTCTCTTTCTACAGCTCATATACTAAGTAAACTAAAATATTTTCTGTTGCCACCTTTGAGTAGGGCCCAGAGCAAGATAAGTCTGTATGGAGGCTGAAGCTAACCTTGACTGGAGAATAGGATTTTAAAGCAAGGCTATGCTGTATTGCATTAGTAACAATTTCCATTTTGGGAAACAGCTCTTGGCTTGCTACTGAACCCTGGTAGAAACTGAGTGCCTGGCTATGGGACATGAGGGGACAATGTGATTGAGCTGGCCATGACAAAATGGTTGTTTTCTGATTCACTTCTCTATACAGTTGAGATGCCCAGAAGCAGTCCATTATCAAGTGGAAGTGTCAGACACCTAATCCGGACTGAGCAGGTCCTGAAGACACAAACGAATTGCATAAACAGGTGACTTATCTTCCCAACCGGGCTATTCCTGTCCACTGCTACTTCAATCAATCTCAAAAGACGTAAGGCCTCACAGGGAGTTTATTATATCCTGTTAGCTGATGAGAAAAATTTGAACCTGGATTACAGACGGGTCTAAATAACATGCTAGCACCAGCTGGAAAGACATGTCATGTTGCAGCCCTGCTATAGAATTTTGGTATAGACTCTGAACTGATCATCAATATATGGTATTGGTTTTTCCAAAACCAACATATAGTCAATCCTCATCATTCATAACTTCTGTGCTTGCAAATTTGCCTACTTGCTAAAATTTATTTATAACCCTAAAATCAATACCAATGGCACTTTCATGGTTATTTGAGGACATGTGCAGAGGTGGCAAGAAATGTCAGTTGCCCTCTGCATGTTGCCAGCTCAGGCTGAACAAGGCAATGTTTCTTGTTTCAGATCCCATACTATAAATAAGCATTATTTTCAATGTCTATTTAGTGCCATATTTCCCACTTTCTATGCTTTTTGTTGGTGATTCTGCTGTTTGAAATGGCCCCTAAGCATAATGCTAAAGTGCTGTCTAGTATTCCTAAAAACAGGAAGACTGTGATGTGCCTTATGGAGAAAATGTATGTGTTAGATAAGCTTCATTCAGGCATGAGTTATAGTGCTGTTGGCTGTGAGTTCAATGTGAATGAATCAACAACACAATACATCCAGGAAAAGGAGAAAGAAATGCACTGACCTATAAGTCAGGCCACTCCAGTAATAAATTTATAGACACATTACCTAGTGGATTAGGGTTCTCTAGAAAAACAGAACCAATAAGATATATATATATATATATATATATATATATCCTTGCTATATATATATAATGTAGCATATACCTAGTATATGTATCTCATATATAGCATATATAGTGTATATATACATATATAAATATATATATGGAGAGAGAGAAATTTATTATAAGGAATTAGCAATGACCTAAGCTCTTTTTAAAAAATTTAATGGCTTAAATTCTAGTCCAAGCCCAAGGGCAAGAGACTACCAATGATCAAGCTTGAAGACAGTGAGGCAGAAATAGACAGTTCCTTCTTACTCAGCTTTTTATTCTATTCGGGCTTTTGACTGATTAGATAGGACAATCTGCTTTACTCAGTCTACTGTTTCAAACGTTAATCTCATCCAGAGAGACCCTCGCATACACTCCCAGAAATAATGCTTAACCAAATATCTGGGCACCCCAAGGCCCAGTCAAGTTGACACATAAAATTAACCATCACACCCAGGGGTAGGAAAATGTGAAACTCTTCTGAGCTAGTGCTGGCTGGCTTTCACATTTCAAAAGGCAACAGAGCTTGAGAAACATTAAACTTGCAGGTGAGGCAGGTTCTGCAGATCAGGAGGCTGCAGATGAATTTTTTTTAATATCTGCCAACTGTTATACAGGAAAGGGTTATGTACAAGAGTAGGCTTTCAATGCTGATGAGACTGGCTTGTTTTACAAGGACATTGGCAAACAAACCTATATAATGCCTAGGGTGGCATTTTGTTTGGCAAAAATTTTATGACCAGAGGCTCACAGGAACATAACCTAGTCTTTCCTCTTGGAGCAACAGTTCATTATTTGCCAATTCAGCATTAGAAGAAACTTTATAGAATGTAACTATCATGAATAATTTGAATAAACTGTATATGAATGGGGAAGCAAGGAGTGGAAGTGAGAGTAGCTCCTCCACTTTTATACCTAAGGACCCCTCAATATTTATGTTGTAGTCTTCATGATTTTGGGCTCTGATTGTTTAGGAGTCAAAGACATATGGAATGAATTTTTACACCAGAGGACACAATGACAGTCTCTAAAATATTTTTTAAATACTCTGTTGATTGCACTACTTGTTTGTACTCTGTGTGTGCGTGTGTGTGTGGGAGGGGGCGGGGGGGTGGTCATCAGTTTCCCTTGAACCCACAATGCCATCTGCACTGCTGGTCACCACCATTCCTTTTTAACCTTCTTCAAACTGTTACCAGTGGAGGGTGTCCAGGTTCTTGGCATTTTGAACAAACAATTGGGCAAAGCACACAAACAAAGCAAGGGAAGAATGAAGCAATGAAAGCAGAGATCTATTGAAAACGAAAGTACACTCCACAGGGTGGGAGCAGGCCAAGCATAGTGGCTCAAGAGCCCTGTTACAGAATTTTTTCTGGGGGTTTAAATACCCTCTAGAGGTTTCCCATTGGTCACTTGGTGTACACCCCCATGCAAATGAAGTAGTAGCCTGCAATCAGTCTGATTGGCTGCTGCAACCAACAGAGGCTGAAGTGAAGTTACAAAGGTTACACCCTATGCAAACATCTGATTGGCTGTGAAAAGCAACCAATCAGAGGCTAAAGTAAACTTACAAAGTTACACTTCTATGCAAAGGAAGAGTTGGCCTACAATCAGTCTGATTGGTTGTAGAAAGCAACCAATCAGAGGCTCAGAGGCTGAAGTGAAGTTACAAAGTTACACTCCTATGCAAACGTCTTATTGGTTGAGGAAAGCAACCAATCAGAGGTACTTTCAATTTTCCATCTGCCAGGCAGAAAAAGGGGCAGGCAGTTGCAAACAAAGTAGCCTCCTGTCCTTTTGTTACTTGGGTGTGGAAAGGTGGGATTTTCCTTTTGATTTAGTTCTAGGAAGTCAGCGTGAATCGGCCTTAGGTTCCCTGCCTCCAGACCCTATTCTCCCTGCCTCAAAACTACTTTTCATGCCCATTACTCTACCGAAAATGCTGTTGTTAACTTCACCAATGCTGTGTATATTGCCACGCCCAATGAATGTGTCTCTGACCTCAACTTTCTCTAATTCTCATCAGCTTTTGACTGAGTTGACCACTCTCCCCTTTTTGACACCCTCTTCTCTCCAATTCTGTGGCAACCTATTCCCATTCTACTTTTCCCCACCTTACCAGCCTCTCCTGTGTTAAGTTCTCCTTCTCTACTCAATCAGCAAAATTTGATTCTCCTCAAAACTTGGTCCTGGGCCCTCTTTTTAATATCTTCTATACCTAAATATTCTCATCCACTCCAATATCTTTACATACAGTTTATGTCACAGCTTCTAAATTAATACGTCCAGCTCAAATCTTTTTCCCTTTCTCAAAAGTCACATATATAACTACGTACTTGATATTTCCACTCGGCTATCTCACAGCATCTCAAAGTCCATATGTCCAAAACAGAACTCCCAATTGTCACCGCCAAGCTTTGGTTTCATCTCCAATCCCACTCCTGGTTCTCCCCCATATTAAGAAATGGCAACACATTCATCCAGGACCTCATTTAGAAATCTAGAAGTTATTCTTGACTCTTCCCTTTTGCATGTCTCTTGCCTCTAATTCAATCCTCCAGCAGATTCTACCTCAAAACACATTTCAATTGTATCTACTTCTCTGCATGTCCACTCTCCTGGGTGTCCACCATAAAGTCGGTGGGAATAGATGAGTATCACAGACAGGTTCAGACCTTTATAACCCAGAGGTGTTAGCCTAGAGAAAAGAGACAGCTTCTCTCTTCCAGCATTAATGTAAAATCCCAGCGAAGAAGCGGCCAGGTTTGGCTCATCTGCCAATTATTTTGACCAGAGGGATGTAAAGAATGCCAGACTAAGAAAAACACCACCACCTGCTCAGAATGGAGGCTGGTGACTGGGGCCCTCACCTCCCTGTGTGACGTCACCTCCCTGTGTGGGGTTTGCTGTCTTGCATGCACTTCACATGCAAACCAGAACTCTTGAAATAATGGGCTCTTCAATGAATCTTTATCATTATAATGCCTAGAAGCTTTGAGAATTTCCTAGAATAGATCTTATACAGAACTTGTAAATTAAAGAAAGCCTTTTGGCTGGGCACAGTGGCTCATGCCTGTAATCCGTTGGGAGGCCGAGGAGGGCAGATCCCCTGAGGTCAGGAGTTCGAGACCAGCCTGGCCAACATGGCAAAACTCTATCTCTACTACAAATACAAAAATTAGCCAGGCATGGTGTTGCGTGCCTGTAATCCCAGCTACTCGGGAGGCTGAGGCATGAGAATTGCTTGATCATTTGAACCTGGGAGACAGAGGTTGCAGTGAGCCAAGAGCACACCACTGCACTCCAGCCTGGGCGACAGAGCAAGATTCCATCTCAAATTAAAAAAAAAAAAAAAAAAAGCCTTTTAGGGCTCTGAAAACATTCGATTATATTTTGTTGGATTGAGGGGTCTGGTTATAAGTGGAAGGTGTCAACCCCTGTGTTCTTTTTCAGTCTCTTAGGATGCTTTCAGCTCTGAGTTCCCCAGATTGGCAAGGTTCCAGAATATATACAGCTATATGAATAGATGTAGATAGCTCATGTAGATAGAGATAGATATTGATATAGATTCACATGCATTCTATTCTTTAAATTTATGATTTAGGACCATTATACATACCAGAAAATGCATAGTTGAAGAACTAAACAGTAAGACATGTATAAAAAGAAGTAAAGCCAGAGTTTTTTCCTATCCCCATACCCCATCTCCGAAAACCTATGGTAATTCAAATTAGTCTATTCCATTGAAACCCACATGTCTTCTCTTAACATTTTTATAGTTATGGAATTCAACTGGAATTTTGATTTCCCAGAACGAAAATAAGCAAGAAAAAATCTCCCAGGGTCAGAGAAAGCCATTCTTCCCATTCATGTTCTTCTCTTGAAACACCAGTAGAGGGCGAACAAGATGGCAAATAAAACCCCTGGAGCCGACAGGGCAGCCCAGAGAACTTCCTTAACAATTCCCACTGCCCAGCGGCCAAATGTGGATTCCCAACTCAGGAACATGAAAAAGCGGAAATATGGCCTTGAACACTAATTTGATTTAACCCTGGCGTTTCCAAGTTGTTTCTCTCCGATTTGGGTCTGTGATAGAGACTAAATCCTTTACAACCTGCCTGCTCATCTCCTGGAGACCAGTTTTGGAAAGATTGGTCTCAGAAAATGCACAAAGGGCGGGGCCTGGTGGCTCACACCTGCAATCTTAGCATTTTGGGAGGCTGAGGAGGGAGGATCCCTTGCACAGAGGAGTTCGAGACCAGCCTGGGCAACATACCTAGACCCAGTCTCTACAAAACAAAAAATACATATATATATATATATATATAATTATATATATAATTATATATATATATATAATTATATATGTAATTATTACCCCAGGTGTGGTGGCATGTGCCTGTAATCCCAGCTACTGGGGGGCTGAGGTGGGAGGATCACTTGAGTCCAGGAGATTGAGGCTGCAGTGAGCCATGATTGCACCACTGCACTCCAGCCTGGATGACAGAGTGAGACTCTGTCTCAAAAAAAAGAAAAAAAATCTATCTATACACACACACACACACACACACACACACACACACACATATGCACAGAGGAGGGCGGAGGATAACAATCTATTTCTTATTTTAATGACAGGGCATCACACGCTTGCAGCAACCAGAACATGACTTCTCCTGAGTACTGAAGTATTTCACAGCATCTGCAGAATTTAAAAGGAAGGAAATCAAGGAAAGGAAAATTTATTTTCATATACCCTCAGTTCAGAATAAAGACACATAGAAGCCTTATGGAGGAAAAGATAAGAATTTTATAAGCCTCGATGTTGAATAAAGAATTTTCTATTGAAATTTTAAAATACGTATGTATGGCCTCTGCCCTGTTAGGTAGCCTTGTGGGCCATTTGGGTAAAGCCCTCTTTATACTGTAATTCAATGTGTCAAAGATCAGTTGTTATTAGATGGGCACACTTTTTTCAAAATGATAGAATCCAGTTTGGGCAAAAGTCTGGGAATATGAACCATTTTGTACACTCTTGGCTGGAGGGTAAATGGGTACAACTTTGGAAGGCAGTTAGGCAATGTCCATTCTAATTTTGTGTGAACATCCTACATGATCCCTCATTCTGACTTCTCTCCTGTAAAAACACTAGTAAAGTGTTCAAAAAGATGTGATAAAACCTTCATTGTAGCATTGTTTGTAATAAAGTTTAAAAAGAACTTAAAACTTCACTAAGGATAGACAGAGTCGTTATGGCTTGTTACATGCCCTAGCACTATTCTAGAGGCTTTATCCGCATTAATTATTTCATCCCCACAACAAGCATTTTTTTCCTTTTCTTTTATTTGTATACTCTTTTTTTTTTTTTTTTTTTTTTTGAGACAGAGTCTTGCTCTGTCACCCAGACTGGAGTCCAGGGGTGTGATCTCGGCTCACCTGCAACCTTCGCCTCCCAGGTTCAAGCGATTCTCCTACCTCAGCCTCCCCAGTAGCTGGGACCACAGGCATGCACCACCATGCCTGGTGCACAAAAAATTTTTGTATTTTTTAGTAGAGACAGGGTTTCACCATGTTGGCCAGGCTGGTCTCAAACTCCTGACCTCAGGTGATCGGCCCACCTCAGCCTCCCAAAATGCTGGGATTTCAGGCATGAGCCACTACACCCGGCCTATTTGTATAAATTTCAGGGGTACAAGTGTAGTTTTATTACATGGATATATTACACAGTGGTGAGGTCTGGGTTTTTAGTGCATCCATCACCTAAAGACTGTGGACTGGACCCAAGTAACTTCTCATCACCCACCCTCCTCCACCCTCCCACTTTTCCCAGTCCCCCATGTTTACCATTGCACACTCTATGTCTATGTGTACACATGACTCATCTCCCACTTATAAGTGAGAACATGCGGTATTTGACTTTCTGAGTTGTTTCCCTTAAGATAATGGCCTCCAGTTCCATCCATGTTGCTGCAAAAAACATTTTATTCTTTTTTATGACTGAATAGTATTTCATTGTATATATACACCACATTTTCCTTATCGAGTCAGCCATTGGTGGATACTTAGGTTGATTCCATATCTTTGCTATTTTGAATAGTGCTGGGATAAACATACGAATGCAGGTATCTTTTTGCTATAATGATTTCTTTCCTTTGGGTAGATACCCAGTAGTGGGGTTGCTGGATCAAATGATAGTTCTATTTTTAGTTCTTTGAGAAATCTCCATACTGTTTTTCATAAAAGTTGTACTAATTTACATTCCCCCCAACAGTGTATAAGCATTCCTTTTTCTTTATATCCTCAACAACATCTGTTATCTTCTTACTTCTTAATACTAGCCAATCTGACTGGTATAAGATGATATCTCACTGTGATTTTAATTTGCATTTCTTTGAGGATTACTGATATTGAGCATTTTTCATATGCTACTACAAGCATTTTATCAGAACACATTTTATGCATAGAGAAATTAAGACGCAGAGAGGGGAAGTCATTTGTCCAAGTTCACACACAACCTAAGGGGCACGAGTTAGTATCCAACCCGAGTAGTGTCCATGCTTTTTTTTTTTTTTTTTTTTTTGAGACACAGTCTCGCTTTTGTCCCCCAGGCTGGAGTGCAATGGTGTGATCTCAGCTAACTGCAACCTCCACCTCCCAGGTTCAAGCAATTCTCCTGCCTCAGCCTCCAGAGTAACTGGGATTACAGGCGCCTGCCACCACACTCGGCTAATTTTTTTTTTTTTTTTTTTTTTTGTATTTTTAGTAGAGACGGGGTTTCACCATGTTGGCCAGGCTGGCCTCGAACTCCTGACTTCAGGTGATCCACCCGCCTCGGCCTCCCAAAGTGCTGGGATTACAGGCGTGAGCCACCATGCCCGGCCTATAACTTTTTTTTTTTTTTTTGTAGTCCATGCTCTTAATTCCTAGGTTCTACTGTGCCTCTTACTGTACTGTTGGAAACATGAGGAAAATTTGTATTTACTATGTGAAAAGATGTCCATAGTATAATGTTAAGATTTAAAAAGCAGTTTAAAAAATATGTGTAAATAGGCCGGGCGTAGTGGCTCATGCCTGTAATCCCAGCACGTTCAGAGGCTGAGATGGGCAGATCACTTCAGGTCAGGATCACTTCAGGTCAGGAGTTGGAGACCAGCCTAGGCAACATACTAAAAATAGAAAAATTAGCTGGGCATGGTGGCACGCACCTGTAATCCCAGCTACTCTGGAGGCTAAGGCACAAGAATCGCTTGAACTCGGGAGGCAGAGGTTGCAGTGAGCTGAAATCATGTCACTGCACTTCAGCCAGGGTGACAGAGTGAGACTCCGTCTCAATAAAAAGAAAAAAATGTAGAGAGATAGTATAATCTCATAAAAACTGTCTATGTGTCAATATATAACCTGTTACATTATTAGAAGTGGTTTCCAGCTGGGCGTGATGGCTCACGTCTATAATCCCAACACTTTGGGAGGCCAAGGCGGGTGGATCATTTGACGTCAGGAGCTCGAGACCAGCCTGCCCAACATGGTGAGACTCTGTCTCTACTAAAAATACAAAAATTAGCCAGGCGTGATGGCAGGTGCCTGTAATCCCAGCTACTTGGGAGGCCAAGGCAGGAGAATCACTTGAATCCGGGAGATGGAAGTTGCAGATCCATCACTCCACTCCAGCCTGGGCAACAAGGTGAGACTCTTTAAAAATAAATAAATAAATAAATAAGTGGTTTCCTCTTTCCATGCTACTCACAGAGGTCCATATGGCATTGTTCTGGATTCCCATCGCAACTTAAAGGGAAAATTTCTCAATGTCTGGAGCCCTTGATGTCCTGCAAATGAAGGAGGAGGATGTCCTTAAGTTATGCAGCAGAAATCCACTTAGGTAGCACCAACCTTGACTTCCAAATGGAACAGTACATCTACGAAAGGAAAAGTGATGGCATCTACATCCTAAATCTGAAAGGACCTGGGAGAAGCTTCTGCTGCAGCTCACACCATTGTTGCCATTGAAAACCCTGCTGATGTCAGTGTCATAACCTCCAGGAATACTGGCCAGAGGACCGTGCTGAAGTTTGCCGCTGCCACTGGAGCCAGAGCAATTGCTGGCCACTTCACTCCTGGAAACTTTACTAACCAGATCCAGGGAGCCTTCCGGGAACCACGGCTTCTTGTGGTTACTGTCCCCACGGTTGACCAACAGCCTCTCACAGAGGCATCTTATGTTAACTTTCCCACCATTGCTCTGTGTCACACAGCTTCTCCTCTGCGCCGTGTGAACATTGCCATCCCATGCAACAACACGGAAGCTCGCTCAGTGGGTTTGATGCAGTTGCTGCCCCGGGAAGTTCTGCACATGCGTGGTACCATTTCCCACAAACACCCGTGGGAGGTCATGCCCGATCTCTAATCTCTACTTCTACAGGGATCCTGAAGAGACTGAAAAAGAAGAGCAGGCTGCTGCTGAAAAGCCTGTGACCAAGCAGGAATTTCAGGGTGAACAGACTGCTCCAGCTCCTGAGTTGACTGCTACTCAGCCTGAGGTTGCAGACTGGTCTGACGGCGTGCGGGTGCCCTCTGTGCCTATTCAGCTGTTCCCTACTGAAGACTGGAGCGCTCAGCCTGCCGTGGAAGACTGGTCTGCAGCTCTCACTGCTCAGGCCACTGAATGGGTAGGGGCAACCACTGAATGGTCTTAAGCTGCTCTTGTACCGGCTATTAAGCAACATGGAAACAACGTTGATGGAAAATAAACATCAGTTCCTAAAAAAAACAAAACAAAAAAACCACAAAAAACAGAAGAGGTGGATTCCCCTGGGAAGAGAGACTGATAGAGAAGAAGTAAAGAGAAGCATGTTCACTTTTTACCACATGCAAGAATATGTATTTTTAACTCATTACAAGCATAAATACCTTATATAAAGACTTCTTAAATTTTTTGTACAGAAAGGGTCTCATTCCATTGCCCAGGCTGGGGTGCAGTGGCACGATCATAGCTCATTGCAGCCTCAAACTCCTTGGCTCAAGTGATTCTCCTGCCTCAGCTTCCCAAATAGCTAGGACTACAGGCATGTGCTACTACACACAGCTAATTTTTAAAAAAAAATTTTTTTTAGCCAGGTGCAGTGGCTCACGCCTGTAATCCCAGCACCTTGGGAAGCTGAGGTAGGTGGATTTCTTGAGCTCAGGAGTTCAAGGCCAGCCTGGGTAACATGACAAAACCCCATCTCTACTAAAAATACAGAAATTAGCTGGGCGTGATGGCACATGCCTGTAATCCCAGCTACTCAGGAGGCTGAGGCAGGAGAATCGCTTGAACCCAAGAGGCAGAGGTTGTAGTGAGCAGAGATTGCACCACTGCACTCCGGCCTAGGCAACAGAATGAGACTCAATCTCAAAAAAAAAGTTTATTTTCACTCAACATTTTCCCATTTTCACTCCAATCTGGTTTTCTTTTGCCTTAGCACCCAAGTCAACACGATGAATGGGCATCCACTGTGTACCAGGTACTGTGTGCAGTGCTTTTCGTACCTTTTGTTCCTTAATTCTCCCAACAACCCTCCAAATAGGTGCTATAATCCTCATATTCCCACTGAAAGAACAGATTTGGAGAAGTTAAAAACTAGCTTCAGGCTGTGCCACTTGTAAGTGACAGAGCTGGAGCTTGACTCTGTGTCTGTCAAGCTCCAAAGTCTACATCCTTTCCAATAATCCACACTTCCTCCAAACATGTATTTATATTTCTCATGTCTGTATCATCTCCATCCGGATCTTTTCATAGTAAATGCTTAGAATTTAGAGAGCAATGAAGTCTGGTATACAAATGTTGCTCTAATTTCATTGCCTTTTCCTTGATTTGTGTTTAGCGTTCAAACAAGCTGTGAAGTTTTCCAAACATGTGGATTTCCCTAATATACAGACCACATTTATTCTGTTCCAGTAAAAAGAACATTTATGTTACAGGATGACCAGAGATAGCCAAAAGAAGAGGCAGGAGGGGTGCTGAAATCTCAGTTGCCTGAGTGGTGCCTGATGTTCCTGATACCCTCGCTTTGGTCAGCCTTCCATTTCCTTAGAATGTGAAGTATTTTTAACCTGCTGGTGGAATTCTGTTCATCTCACGAAATGAAGATTCATCACACTCTTAGCTAGGATGTGATAATAAAAGCAGAAGAAAGACCGAATGTGGTGGTTCATGCAGGTAATCTCAGCACTTTGGGAGGCCGAAGCAGGAGGATCACTTGAGCCCAGGAGACACGAGACTGGGCAACATAGTGAGACTTTGTTTCTTAAAAAAAAATTAGCTGGGCATGGTAGCACATGTCTGTAGTCCCATCTACTCTGGAGGCTGAAGTGGGAGGATCACTTGAGCCCAGGAGTTGGAGACTGCTAGCTATGATCGTGCCACTGCAGTCCAGCCTGGCTGACAGAGCAAGACTCTGTCTCTTAAATAAATAAACAAGTAAATCAAAGGAGAAGAAAAGAACTCTTCTGATGCTGACAGCACTGGAATACTCCCACGGCTAGATTTGCCTGAGTTTAGCCAAGAAAACTGATATATTTCCCAAATTTAATAAGAGTATAGAGACATGCTTGTTGGAAAGCAATAAAGTCTTTAAGAGACTTTAACAATGCAAAACTCTCTGTGAGATCTTCCTACTTTCTCTTACCTTTTTTTTTTTTTTCCTTGAGATGGGATCTCACTCTGTCATCCAGGCTGGAGCGCAGTGGCATGATCTCAGCTCACTGCAACCTCCAACTCCCAGGCTCAAGCAATTCTCCCAATTCAGCCTCCCAAGTAGTTGGGACTACTGGTGTGTACCACCACGCCCAGATATTTTTTTGTATTTTTGGTAGAGAAGGGGTTTCACCATGTCGCCCAGGCTGGCCTTAAGCTCCTGAGCTCAAGTGAACTCCTAGGCCTCCCAAAGTCTTGGAATTATAGGTGTGAGCCTGCATGCCAGGCCCCTACCCTACTTTTCTTTCTTTCTTGCTTGCTTGCTTGCTTGCTTTTCTTTGAGACAGAGTCTCACTCTGTCATCTAGGCTGGAGTGCAGTGGCACGATCTCGGCTCACTGCAGCCTTGACCTCCCAGGCTCAAGCGATCCTCCCACCTCAGCCTACGAAGTAGCTGGAACCACAGGCACGTGCTACCACACGCAGCCAATTTTTATTTATTTTTACTTTTTGTAGAGATGAGGTCTCCATCTTACTATGTTGCCCAGGCTGGTCTCCAACTCCTGGGTTCAAATGATCCTCCCACCCCACCTCAGCCTCCTAAAGTGCTGGGATTACAGGTATAAGCCACTATGCCTAGCCTGATCTTCCTATTTTTCAAGTTCTAGATTAAACACCCAGCATAATTCAACAAAAGCAAAAGAAACAAGATTGTGGCCAGGCACGGTGGCTCACGCCTGTAATCCCAGCACTTTGGGAGGCTGAGGCGGGCGGATCACGAGGTCAGGAGATCGAGACCACGGTGAAACCCCGTCTCTACTAAAAATACAAAAATTAGCTGGGCATGGTGGCGGGCGCCTGTAGTCCCAGCTACTCGAGAGGCTGAGGCAGGAGAATGGCGTGAACCCGGGAAGCAGAACTTGCAGTGAGCCGAGATAGCACCACTGCACTCCAGCCTGGGCGACAGAGCTAGACTCCGTCTCAAAAAAAAAAAAAGAAACAAGATTGCTCATTCAACAGAAACAAGGATTGTTGCTTGCCACTTTAGGATTATTGAAGTACTGGTGGATCCCCAAGTCTCTGCTTGGGATATGAGTTTGACTGAGAACTCCCAGTAATAATGAGTGAAGAGACTGGATCTTTTTTTTTTTAATTGCAAGACAACATTTTTCTCTATATTTTCCTTAAAAATAACTTCTATTGCTTTTGCTGTTGTTAATCTCTAAGTGATGCATGTGTACTGGGAAGAGGCTGAAAAACATTGAATAGAATAAAGACAAATAAAAAATCACACTTATTATTACTACTTACAAATGACCACTTAATAGTTCGATGTCACCTTCCTAGGTCAATGTGTATGTGAATATATTTTTAGGTTCTTGGCTTGCTTTTTAAAAGTGGGATTATGCTGAATCTACTATTTTCTAGTAGGCTCTTTCGCTTAACAGCTTGTTTTGAGTATTTTCTTATGTTATTAAGTAACCTTCTCTAATATTAAAATAATGAATCAGTGGAGGAAATGAAGAAATAAATGTTTACTATTAACCATAAGGCTCATGTTAACTGAACTACATCCCATTTCACCAGCTTCAAGTACAAGATGAAGTCAAATATCTCTTGTTTTTTGTTTTTTTGTTTTGTTTTGTTTTTTTGAGACAGAGTCTCTCACTCTGTCACCCAGGCTGGAGGGCAGTGGCACAATCTTGGCTCACTGCAACCTCCGCCTCCCGGGTTCAAGCGATTCTCCTGCCTCAGTCTCCTGAGTAGATGGGATAACAGGCGCGCACCACTATGCCCAGCTAATTTTTGTATTTTTAGTAGAGATGGGGTTTCACTATATTGGCCAGGCTGGTCTTGAACTCCTGACCTCAAGTGATCTATCCACCTCGGCCTCCCAAAGTGCTGGGATTACAGGCATGAGCCATTGTGCCTGGCCATCAAATATCTCTTAATAGTCAAATCAAGCTTCTCTGAAACCTCATCTTGCCAGTCGAGTAATTTTTTTCTCCTCTTCAAGGGTCTTCTCTCTCATTATAACTTGAAGAACCCCAAGAATGCTTCAGGTAAGAGATGAGTCTGGGCTACCACTGCCTCAGGTGAAAAACAGCCAAACGCTCTGCATGAGCTAGGGATTGCCAGCTGCTGTAACAATTAACCCCCCATACAACACAAGGTTATTTCTTACTTGCTTAAGAGTTCAAACCTGTGCTCCCTGTTGGGTGGGGAAAGTGATGGGGAGGAGCTCTGATTTTGGTCTCTCTAGACACTGGCATCCAGCCAGCAGAAGAAGGAAATGCCTGGAGGATCCTCATGTGAGATCCTTGTGGGACTTCCACCATATCCTATTGGCAGGAGTCAGTCCCACGGCCATACCTCATTGCCAGGTAGGCTGGGAAATGTGATATGACTCTGTGCCCAGGAAGAAGAGAATGTGAATTTTGTTAAGTACTATTTCTATTTCTATTTCTGCCACCTTCTACTCTTTTGGCACCAAATGCAGACAGTCCTTACTTATAATTTTTCAACTAATTATTTTTTGACTCTATGATGGTGCAAAAGCAACATGAATTCAGTAGAAACAGTACTTCAGGTATTCACACAGCCATTCTGTTGTTCATTTTCCGTACAGTACTCAATAAATTACATAAGATATTTAACACTTACATATAAAATCAGCTTTGCGTTAGATGATTTTGTCCAACTGCAGACAAACATAAGTGCTCTGAGCATGTTTAAGGTAGGCTAGGCTGAGCTACGATTTCAGTAGGTTAGTTCTATTCGATGCATTTTCAACTTGTGATGTTTTCCACTCACAGTGGGTTTATTGGGATGTAGCCCCATCGTAAGTGGAGGAGCATCTGTTCTTGTTTGCAGCTTTCTTCCTACAGCAGAGAACACACCCATTCCTTTACTGCCTGCAGCTCATACTCCAGAACCTTGCTCTGATTCACAGTTCTCGTCCTCAGGTTTGGACAGAGACCTTTGCAGTCCAGTGAGCTATGAACTACAATTTAAGTCATCGCTCCTCCCTCCTTTCCCAAGCACTGGGCACAAAAGTAAAACACAGTGCCGGACCTTGTGGGATCCAAAAACACATCTCAATGTTCAATCATCATGGAAGAATGAAAATTGTTCTACTAAACCGTGTGCCAGGCTGAGCGGGAGCTCCAGGGAGGAAAAACAAGTGCCTGAGAAGGTCAGAGAAGATTCTCATTGGAGTTAAGCTTGAAAACTGAATTGGGGTTTTCCAGGAGGCGACAAGGCCAAAGGATTTTCCACTCTCAATAAACACTCTGTAGAAAGTAGTAACAGCTAATTACAGACAACTTTAATCTCTCTCTTGCCAATTTCCAGAACTCAAGTTTTAAGTAGTGAGTGAACATAAATTATCTTTTTGACAGGCAGGCTGCTCCTGCATCTGCTTTGGTTCTGTCTGGAATCTTGGAAGCTTTCCTTACTACACTCTTCCACACAGTTGCCTCTAGAGTTTACTAGAATGTTCTAGCAAGGGGCACAGACACTTACGCACCCTGGACTGAAGAAATGTGCTCCTCTGTCTGGGAAGGCAGCCTGCTCTGCCAGTGGGCCGTTCAAGGAAGGAGGCGTGTGCAGCAGTGACTTGGATAGGATGCTACCCAGATGGGCAGAATCGACCCTGGCCATCAATGGGGTGATCAGCGTTGCAGCCACATCACCCTTCCATCCAGCATTCTTCTTTGGCTTTAGGTGTCTTCACTCTTCATAGCACAAAAGTTGAGGAGGTGTCTCTTCCAGAATAGAGTGAAAACTGCCTGTTGTTTGCCCCAGCGTGGTCGCTCACACCTATAATCCCAATACTTTGTGAGGCCAAGGAGGGAGGATCACTTGAGCTCAGGAGTTCCAGACTAGCCTGGGCAACATAGCAAGACCCCAACTCTACAAAAAAAAATTTTTTTTAATCTAGGTATGATGGTGCATGCTTGTAGTCCCAGCTACTTGGGAGGCTAAGGCAGGAAGATCACTTGAGCCCAGAAGTTTAAGGGGACAGGGAGCCATGATCTTGCCACTGTACTCCAACTAACCTGGGTGACAAAGTGAGACCTTGTCTCAAAAAAAAAAAAAAAAGCCTGTTGTTTGCTAAGGCCTGTGTGTGTCTGTCTCATATTGAGTTGCCTACAGCTCTCAATGCAAGACTTTCACCCATATCTCTGCCCTTAATCCTGCTACAGCAGGGAGAATGGCTTTTTTGGAAGAAAGAAGAACCTGCAGATGGAGGACGGTGGGCAGTCTTTGCCAGAAATACATTTTTCACCCAAACATTCTCTCTTGCTAGTGTAGGCTGAAGTTTGACTTCCAAGCTTTCACTTGTGAATGCTGTAAACACACATTACTTCACAAATGTCTATGTATTTTTTAGCAGAAAGAGGAGAAACTGGAGGGTTAGCGTTTACCCAGCAATACCTAAGTATTTTATTCATCTTTCAATGAATCTGGATAAAAATTTTTTAAGAGACAGGGCCTTACTCTATCACCCAGGCTGGAGTGCAGTGGCACAATCATGGCTTACTGCAGCCTTGAATTCCTGGAGGGCTCAAGTGATCCCTCTGCCTCAGCCTTCTGAGTAGCTGAAACCACAGGCATGCCACCATACCTGGCTAATTATTTATTTATTTATTTATTTTTAAGAGATGAGGTCTTGCTATGTTGTCCAGGCTGGTCTTGAACTTCTGGCCTCAAGTGATTCTCCTTCCTTGGCCCCCCAAGGTGCTGAGGTTACAGGTGTGAGCCACTGCGTCCAGCCTAGAATCTGGATAAATTCTTATAAGGAAATAAATGAGATGAAATCAGGATCATTTGGGTACAAAGAACAGAGACTAAGGTATTTTGGGAAAAGTAGGACGTAATGAAAGGCCACTGATCACAGGAGCACAAAAAAAAAAAAAAATGTTCTCAGGCAGGGCAGGGACAAGGGCTTCTTTTCTCTTCCCTTATCTTCCAAAATCAGTGTTTCCGCATTCCAGGTTTTCAGAAGAGGAAATGGATTGGCCCAATTCACTTTTCCCACCAGGGCACCAGATTTTAGGTGTCAGGCCAGCCAGTGGGTGGCCTATCCTGACAAGTCTCCTCCCCTAGATACTTAGCTGTGGCCAGGGGCATGGGATCCGGATGGCCCCTGCCCCAGAAGGAGAACGGGTGAGAGAACTACCGCAAAATGTATCTAATACATTATGAGACTTAGGTCAGCAATTAAGAGTTGCATTCTGGACCTGCACTCGCTGCTTCCAGTGTTGGCTCCAGCCCTTACTAGCTGTGTGACCTTGCCCAGGTTACCTAACCTCTCTGTTTTTCAGTTTCTTTTCTTAAGATGGGGCAAATAAATGGTACCTTCTCACAGGATTGTGATAAAGATTAAATGAGACAAGGGGCCGGTGGCTCATGCCCAGCACTTTGGGAGGCCAAAGTGGGCAGATCACCTGGGGCCAGGAGTTCAAGACCAGCCTGGCGAACATGGCAAAACCCCGTCTCTACTAAAAATACAAAAAAATTAGCCGGGTGTGATGGTGTACGGCAAGTAGTCCTAGCTACTTGGGAGGCTGAGGCAGGAGAATCACTTGCACCCAAGAGGCAAAGGCTGCAGTGAGGAGAGATCGCGCCATTGCACTCCAGCCTGGGCAACAAGAGCAAAACTCTGTCTCAAAAAATAATAATAATGAAATAAATAAATAAATGAGACAAGGTATTAAAGGCACTCAAAACTATAAATAGCACACAGTGAGTATTCAGTAAATATTGCTGTTATGTTTTGCCAAAAAACAAGCAGCTCTTCCTCAGTTTTCTGTTAATGGTGTCATCATTCTCCCATATATAAAAAGTAAAGTCAGCCAGGCGCAGTATCTCACGCCTGTAATCCCAGGACTTTGGGAAGTCAAGGCGGGCGGATCACCTGAAGTCAGGAGTTCAAGACCAGCCTGACCAACATGGAGAAACCCCGTCTCTACTAAAAATACAAAAATTAGCCAGGCGTTGTGGCGCATGTCTGTAATCCCAGCTACTCAGGAGGCTGAGGCAGGAGAATCGCTTGAACCCAGGGGGCGGAGGTTGTAGTGAGCCAAGATCGCGCCATTGCACTCCAGGCTGGGCAACAAGACTGAAACTTTGTCTCAAAAAAAAAAGTAAAGTCACCTGTTGACCATTATGTCCTGTTCACTCTTTCTTTGCTAAGCCTTTTACTTTATTCACTGATTCATTTATTTTTCCGATTTACAGTTTTGAGCATCCATTTGCTACATAAAAGAATTTTTTTTTCCTTTCCGACTTTGCAGGCATCTCTCTAAGTTAAGCCCTTAATACCTCCCGCTTGGACTGTTAGAGTTAGCTTCCGCACTGGTCTCCCTGGCTCCTGCATACCATGGCCAGATTAATGTCACTAACACACATTCTGATCATGTCATTCACTTGCTCAACGGTTTTCCATGCTTCCCTATTGTTTGTAGAATAAAGTTCACATTTTGAAACTTGATATTCAAAACATTCTGCAGTTTGGATCTGATCTGCCATGGCAGTTCATTCCCACGGCTTCACCATCTAGCGACCACACTCTGGTTGACTGCACTGTTCTTGTTTCTCTCCGCATGGCAGCTCCTCTGATGTTTTCCCACCTCTGCCTTTGTTCCTGTTGTTCCACCAACCTGAAATGCCTGACCAGTCATATCAGCATCACATGAGAGCTTCTTAGAAACGGCACGGCCAAAACCTACTGCATCAGAACCTGCATTTTAACAAGATCCTTGGATGGTTCATATACATGTATTTTTCTTTCCTTTTTTTTTTCTAAGATGGAGTCTTGCTGTGTCGCCCAGGCTGGAGTGCAGTGGCATGATCTCGGCTTGCTGCAACCTCTGCCACTTGGGTTCATGCAATTCTCCTGCCTCAGCCTCCCGAGTAGCTGAGATTACAGGCATGCACCCCCACACTTGACTAATTTTTTTTGAGAGAGAGTCTCACTCTGTCGCCCAGGCTGGAGTGCAGTGGTGCAATCTCGGCTCACTGCAACCTCCACCTTCTGGGTTCAAATGATTCTCCTGGCTCAGCCTCCCAAGTAGCTGGGACTACAGGTGTACTGGTGTGCAGCACCACGCCCTGGTAATTTTTTTTTTCTTTAGTAGAGACAGGATTTCACCATGTTGGCCAGGCTGGTCTTGAACTCCTGATCTCAAGTGATCCATCAGCCTCGGCCTCCCAAAGTACTGAGATTACAGGCATGAGTCACTGTGCCCAGCCATATACATGTATTTTTCTTATATTTTACAAGATAAAAATATCTTTTTTTTAAGGGATGAGGTCTCACTATGTTGCCAAGGCTGGTCTTGAACTCCTGGCTTCAAGCATTCCTCCTGCTTCAGCCTCCCAAAGTGCTGGGATTATAGGTGCAAGCCACCGCACCCAGCCTAGATAAAATATCTTTTAATTTATGTATCTTGCATATCATGAGTTAACCCATTCCATCCCACTCCCTGTTAAAATTCTACCCTTGCCTCAAGGCCTAGCTCAAACAATAATGCCTCATCCAGATGTCCCTGACAACTAGAGACAGAAATAATCTCTTTGTTCTCTGAATTCCCATAGTTGCTTTCTGAATTCTCTGGATTTCCCACAGCTGAATTCTTTACACCTGTTTCTGGTAATCATCATCAGACATATGTTCTCTCTTACTAGACTCAGTTTCCTTGAGTACAGGACTTTCCATAAAAAATACCCAATAAATATCCAGAAATAGATCATACGGTTCAAAATACAAAAGAAAGGCTGGGCACCATGGCTCACGGCGGTAATCCCAGCACTTTGGGAGGCCAAGGCAGGAGAATTGCTTGAGGCCAGGAGTTCAAGACCAGCCTGACCAACATGGCAAAACCCCATCTCTACTAAAAATACATAAATTAGCTGGTTGCAGTGGTGCACACCTGTAATCCCAGCTACTTGGGAGACTGAGGCACAAGAATTGCTTAAACCCAGGAGGTGGAGGCTGCAGTGAGCTGAAATAATGCCACCGAACTCCAGCCTGGGTGACAGTAAGACTCTGTCTCAAAAAAAAAAAAACAACACAAAACAAAACAAAAACAAGAAAAAAGAAAGAATAATGTCATTTTGCTGGTCAATTAGAAAAGATGACATAGGAGGTGACATTTTATCGATCAGCCACTCTAATTCAGGGTTCAAGGCTGATGAGATTTTTTTTCAGAGACTGCAAATATGTTGAAATCTGAAAAAAATATATTGGCTACAAGATACGACAATAAAATTAAAATTAATAAATATTGAAAACCATAACATCCCGTTTCTTTATTGCTAGAGATAGGACAAAAAATCAAAGATATGACAATAATATTAAAAATTAATAAATGTTGAAAACCATAACATCCCGAATTTCTTTCTCTCTTTTTTGAAATGGAGTCTCTCTGTCACGCAGGCTGGAATGCAGTGGTGCGATCTCAGCTACTTGCAACCTCTGCTTCCTGGGTTCAAATGTTTCTCCTGCCTCAGTCTCCAAATAGCTGAGACTATGAGTGCATGCCACAATGCCCGGCTAATTTTTGTATTTTGTTGTTGTTGTTAGTAGAGACGGGGTTTCACCATGTTGGCCAGGCTGGTCTCGAACTCCTGAGCTCAAGTGATCCGCCCACCTCGTCCTCCCAAAGTGCTGGGATTACAGGCACGAGCCACTGCACCTGGCCCTGAACTTCTTAATTGCTAAATTTAGGATTCAGAATAATCACATTATCTTAAATGCAATTTTTGTAGATCTTTTTGCTTTGCAAGGATTCTCAAGCATACACAATGATTCTCCAGAAATCTGCATAGTAAGAAAAAAAAAAAAAACAAGTGCAGATAATGGCAAGCACCACCTCACTCTAATATATGAGATGGGTTAAGGCTTCCAAAAGATTGTCTCAGCTTATGAAGACCTAGATATGTCCCTGTACATAAGTGCACCCAGCCCATGCTGATGGGAGCATAAATTGCTGCAAACACCCTAGAAGCAATTTGTAAGTGGGCACGTGGGCATTAAAAATGTTAAAACCTAGTACTTTAGGCATTAAAAATGTTGATCCTAGTACTTTAGGAGGCTGAGGCAGGAGAATCAGTTGAGCCCAGAGCTCAAGACCAGCATTGGCAACATAGCAAGACACTATCTCTACAAAAAATTTAAAAATTAGCCTAATGTGGTGGTGTGTGCCTGTAGTCCCAGCTATTCAGGAGGCTGAGGCAGGAGGATCACTTGAACCTGGGAGTTGGAGGCTGCAGTGAGCCATGATTCTGTCACTGCACTCCAGCCTGAGCAATAAAGCCAGACCCTGTCTCTAAAAACGTAGAAAAAAATTGTTACGACCTTTTGACCCAATGATACTACTCCCAATACTTAATGTTCTGGAAACGGTCATGTGTCCTCAGCATTTAGTAATTCTCTATCTTTCTTTTTTGCATACTAGTCTGTATATTTTTCAAATTTCTTACACAGTAAGCATGCATTTTAGAGCAAGAATGCTTACAAGAAAAAAAATTAACTATTTAAAAAGAAGTCAATTGCCCGGGCACGGTGGCTCACGCCTGTAATCCCAGCACTTTGGGAGGCTGAGGCAGGTGGATCGCTTGAGGTCAGGAGTTCAAGACCAGCCTGGCCAACATGGTGAAATCCCGACTCTACTAAAAATACAAAAATTAGCCAGGCGTGGTGGTGCCCACCCGTAATCCCAGCTACTAGAGAGGCTGAGACAGGAGAATCACTTGAACCCGGGAGGCAGAGGTTGCAGTAAGCCCAGATGGCACCACCGCACCTCAGCCTGGGTGACAGAGGGAGACTCCAGTTCAAAAAAATTAAGTATAAATAAATAAATAAATGTCGATTAAGAGGAAGAGGAAATAAGAGGAAGGTACAAAGAGGCAAGAAGGCCAATTCCATGCAGTGGCCTCGATGCTTTAGCTTTCCTTTGCCTCCCAATCTGCTCTGACCCATGATGCAGGCATTTCCCTTGATCCACACCCCAAACCACAGGCCAACCTTTCTGTCCTAGCACACGGTCCCAGCTCCCAAAGAACCCTAATCACCCCAACTGCATGAGTGTTTAATCTTCCCAACATTTAATGTTTCCAACAATCCGAAACGGTGGGCACGATTTTTCTGCTTCTCTAAATGTGAAAACATACTCAAAGAGGTTAAATCATGTTCCCAAACACCACACAGCAAGGAAATGGCAGAGCTGGAGTATGGATAATTTATTGTCTACTTTAACAATGGGTCCTTTTTCAATTACCCCAAGCTGCCCTTGGTCCATGCTTTATAGTGGACACTCATTGTCCTATTGTCCAAGTTCAACATTCTCACCTCCTTTCCATTTCAGATCTTTTTATCAGAGAGCATCTTTCCTCTCTCCTCCCAATAGGACCAGATAGATGTAATAGACACAGACCAATTTAACATATGGAGTCATTTTATCTCTGAAAAAAATCTCAATTTGGAAGCCAATCATAGTGGGGAAGGGATAATGTTAGTATTTCACCTTCCTATCATACACTGGTTTAATATTTTTATTCTGATATCAATGTACCACTGTCTGGGTGTCTGTTTTAAACTACAGACATGTCTAAAGCAGAGACTGATTCTACATAATTCTCTTTATAGTCTACTTAGCAAAACAAGGTGGTCAGTTAAATATTTAAATTTGTTTTGCATAATGAAAATGTTGACATGCAAATAAGAAAAATCTGTCTTATATTGGGAGGCAATTATGCTTAAAACATAAAATAATCACACATTGGATTAGAAGACAGAAGGAATCACAAAAATATCTGTTTAAACAATCTACTTTAATCTGAAAAAAGATTTCACTCTCCAGGGAACAGAGTGTGATGAGAATGGCCAGAAGGCTCATTTTGAGCTTTTGATCAGTTCTCTCTGCAAGTGCAGCCAGGGAAGAGATTTCCAGACTGTATGGAGTGCTGTATTTACCAGCTTTGGAAAACCGAGGAATATATGCCAATTTTTAAATCAAAGAAATGTGGAAGGCTCATTCATGAAAACAAAGAATTTAGGATCTGGAAATGAACATTTAAAAAAATTTGTATTCAACCCATTTTACAACATGGAATGAATTAGCTCCATTCTAGCAGAACTATGTATACATGTAGTTATTCAACAAAACAGTCTGCTTTTTAAAAAACATTCACATTTTACACAAAGAATAATTCAGAAATGGGCAGGAAGATGTATATTTAGCCTATACTGAAATATCATAGAGAAATAAAACTTATACCTGTTTTGAAAACTGTGGTTTGATACTACATAGCTCACCCTGTCAGTGTAAAATTGGCTTTTTGAACTCAAAAGCACAAAGTGCTCTAGGTTGAAAGTGGAGCCGGGCACGGTGGCTCATGCCTATAATCCCAGCATTTTGGGAGGCCGAGGCGGGCAGATCACCTGAGGTTGGGAGTTCGAGACCAGCTTGGCCAACATGGTGAAACACCGTCTCTACTAAAAATACAAAAAAATTAGCTGGGTGTGGTGGTACACATCTGTAATCCCAGCTACTTGGGAGGCTGAGGCACGAGAATCACTTGAAGCTAGGAGGCAGAGGTTGCAGTGAGGGGAGATCGCACCACTGCACTCTAGCCTGTGTGACAGAGCAAGACTCGGACTCAAAAAAAAAAAATGCAGACAGTCGTGCACCATATAATGTTTCAGTCAATGATGGATCACATGATGATTGTCCCTCAAGATTATAATACCTTACTTTTGTGTACCTTTTCTATGTTTGGATATATTTAGATACAAAAATGCTTACCATTGCGTTACAAATGCCTGCAGTATTCAGTAAAGCAACAGGCTGTACAGATTTGCACCCTAGGAACAAGGGGCTGTACCACATAGCCTAAGTTTGTAGTAGGCTCTACCATCTAGGTTCGCATAAGTACACTCTATAATGTTCACACAATGATGAAATCGCCTAAGGATGCATTTCTCAGAACGTATCTCTGTCTTTAAGAGATGCATGATGGTACACACTTTCTTCAGTCAGTTCAAATAGGTAATATTTATGCAGCAATAGCAAGAAAATGGAACTTGATCTCAAAAGATGTGACTCAATTTGAGTTAGCCACACTCCAAATGTTAAATAAAAACTTCCGTTCACAATTTCGCTCTTTGTGTTTAAAATATAACTATCGCAAAATATCACTAAGCTGAATACAGTAAAAAAAAATAATAAACCGGCCAATAGTTTGCAATGAAGGTAGGCTAGGGAGGGGTAAGCAAAAACTCTGGGCTCTCTGATGGACAGTGCGAACTTTTTTGGCTTTGCTTATTTTTGTTTTAGAGTTATTACTCCTACTTTATTCTTCTTTTCCAAAATTATTTTAGTTGTTCTAGTTCCTTTGACTTTGCACGTAAGTTTTAGAATACTCTTGTCTATATCTATAAAAATGCTTACTACAATTTTGACTGGCATTGGGTTAAACCCATAGATCAATTTGGAAAAGAATCGAGACCTTCCTCTAAGAACTCAATATATATCTCTTCATTTAATTTATATCTTCAGTTAATTTCATCATCATTTTATAGTTTTCAGCATATACATGTTTTATTAAATTTATACCTAATCACCTCATTTTTGAGCAATTGTAAATAGTATTCTATTTTTAATTTCAGTTTATACATACTTGTTGCTAGTATAAGGGAGTAAATGATTTTTTTGTCTATTAATCTTATATCTTATGACCATGTGTGAATGGCCCACCAGTTCTGCATCCTCAAGAGCATTTGGTGTTGTCTCTGCTTTTTTCTTTTCTTTTTTTTTCTTTTTCCTTCTTTTCACAGGTGTTGATGATTTTTATTTTTTATCTATACTTTATTCTTTTCACAGGTGTTGATATATCTTTGTGGTTTTCTCTTTTTTTTCCAACAGATTGGCCGAATGAGTGTTTCTTAATGTGTTAATAAACACATGATACAAGATCGACCCTCTTAACTTTCTAAGTATATAGATACTATAGTATAATATTGTTAGTATAATATAGTTAACTAATAGGTTGGTGCAAAAGTAATTGCAATATCAATGGCAAAAACCGCAATTACTTTTGCACCAATATAATATAACTATAATAACCATAGTTATTACAGATTATAGTTAGTATAGTATTATAGTTAGTATAGTATTATAGTTAACAGTAGCATAGCATAGCACAGTTAACTATAAGCACATTGTTGCACAACAGATTTCTAGGATTTTTTCATCTTGCATGACTGAAACTGTAAACCCATTGAATAGCAGTATCCCATTTCCTTCTCCCTGAAACTCCTGGCAACCCCCATTCTCCTTTCTCCTTCTATGAGACTGAATATTGTAGATACCTCATATAAAGAGAATCATGCAACATTTGTCCTATGGTTAGCTTATGTCACTTAGCACAATATCTATAAGTTTTACTCATGTGGTTGTGTATGGCAGGATTTCTTTCTTTTTTAAGGCTGAATAATATGTCATTGTATATGTATACAATGTATATGTCCATTTTGTATGTATGTACATTTTGTTTATCCATTCATCCATTAGGTTGTTTCTACCTCTTGGCTATTGTGAATAAGCTGCAATGAAGATTCATTGTAAATCTTGAATTGAAAACAGAATCTTCTTCAATCTTCTTCACAAAAATAAGCTGCAATGAAGAATATTCTGATTTCGATTTTTTTTTTTTTTTTTTTTTTTTTTTTTGAGACAGAGTCTTGCTCTGTCGCGCAGGCTGGAATGCAGTGTCACAGTCCTGGCTCACTGCAAGCTCTGCCTCCTGGGTTCATGCCATTCTCCTGCCTCAGCCTCCCGAGTAGCTGGGACTACAGGTGCCCGCCATCACTCCTGGCTTATTTTTTGTATTTTTAGTAGAGACGGGGTTTCACCGTGTTAGCCAAGATGGTCTTGATCTCCTGACCTTGTGTTCCGCCCGCCTCGGCCTCCCAAAGTGCTGGGATTACAGACGTGAGCCACCACGCCCAGCCTCTGATTTCAATTCTTTTGGTTATATACCCAAAAGTGGGATTGCTGGATTATAGGTAGCTCTATTCTTAATTTATTACAGAATCTCCATACTGTTTATCATAGCAGCTGCATCATTTTACATTCCCACCAATAATGCAAAGGGTTGCAGTTTCTCTGCATTCTCACCAACACTTATTTTCTGTGTGTTTGTGTGTGTGTGTGTGTGTGTGTGTGTGTGTTTATTTTATAATGGCCCTTCTAACAGATGTGAGGTGATAGCTCATTGTGGTTTTGATTTGCATTTCGTTGATGATTAGTGATTAGCATCTTTTTATATATCTGTTGGCCGTTTGTGCATCTTCTTTGGGAAAATGTCTATTCAAATCTTTTGTCCGTTTTAAAATCAGATTATTTATTATTTTTTGTAGGGGGTCCTTATATACTTTGGCTGTTAACCCCGTATGAAATTTATGGTTTACAGATATTTTCTCCCATTCTGTAGGTTGCCTTTTCACTCTATAATTGTTTCTTTTGAGCACACAGCTTTTTAGTTTCATGTAGTCCCACTTGTTTATTTTTGCTTTTGTTGTTTGTGCTTTTAGTGTCATGTCCAAGACATCATTGTCAAAACAATGTTATGAAGGTTTCCCGCTATGTCTTTTTCTAGAAGTTTCATAGTTTCAGGTCTTATGTTTAAATCTTTAATCCATTTTGAGTTGACTTTTGTGTATGGTGTCAGAAAAGGGTCCAAATTTATTATTTTCCTGTGAATATTCAGCTTTCCCAGCACCATTTGCTGAAGAAACTAGTTTCCCTATTGTGTGGTCTTGGCACCTTGTTGAAAGTCATTTGACCATATATGTGTGGATTTATGTCTGGGGTCTCTATTCTATTCCATTGATCTATACGTCTGTGTTTATGCTAGTACCATACTGTTTTGATTACTGTAGCTTTGCAATAGCTTTTCAAGTCAGAACATGTGAGCCCTCCAGATTTGTTTTTTCAAGATAGTTTCAAGAATCCAGGTCTTTTTGTCAAAGGACCCTGATTGTGTTCAGAGTCCTTTGTGGTTCCATAAGAATTTTAGGATTTTTTTTTCTATTTCTGAAAAAAAAAATGCCATTGAGATTTTGTCAGGGATTGCATTTAGTCTGTAGATCATTTTGAGTAGTATGAACATTTTAGCAATATTAAGTCTTTCAATCCATGAAAATGAAACATTTCAATTTATTTGTATCATCTTAAATTTCTTTCAACAATGTTTTGTAGTTTCCACTGTACAAGTCTTTCACCTCCTTATATTTATTCCTCAATCTTATATTTATTATTTTTGATGCTATTGTAAATGGAACTGTTTTCTTTCTTTCTTTTTTGAGACAGAGTCTCACTCTGTCACCCAGGCTGGAGTGCAGTGGCACAATCTCAGCTCACTGCAACCTCCGCCTCCCGGGTTCAAGCGATTCTCCTGCCTCAGCCTCCGGAGTAGCTGGGATTACAGGTGTGTGCCACCACACCCGGCTAATTTTTGTATTTTTAGTAGATATGGCGTTTCACCATGTTGGTCATTCTGGTCTCAAACTCCTGACCTTGTGATCTACCCACCTCAGCCTCCCAAAGTGCTGGGATTACAGGCATGAGCCACCGTGCCCAGCCCTGGAACTGTTTTCTTCATTTCCATTTTGGATTGTTTGTTTTTAGCATATAGAAACACAACTAATTTTTGTATGTTGATTTTGTATTCTGTAACTTTGCTGAATTCATTTATTAGTTCTAACAGATTTTTTGGTGGAAGCTTTAGGGTTTTCTATCTATCAGATAATGTCAGCAATTATTTTTCTCTTCTCCACTTCACATATTTCTTCCATAATTTTTATTATTTTCTTCTTCTGCTAAGTTTGTGCTCACTTTGCTTTGCTTTTTCTAGTTCCTTGAGGTTTAAAGTTGGGTTGTTTACTGATATCTTTCTTCTTTTTCAATGTAGCCCTTCACTGCTATAAATTTCCCTCCTAGTACTATTCTTGCAGTATCAAATAAGTTTGGGTATATTTGTTTTCATTTGTCTAAAGATATTTTCTAATTATCCTTTTGATTTCTTCTTTGACCCATTGATTGAGAGTGTGTTGTTTAATTTCTTCATATTTGTGAATTTTTCAGTTTTCCTTCGGCTACTATTTCTAGTTTCATCCCATTGTCATCAGACAAGATACTTGGTATTATTTTGATCTTCTTAAATTTGTTAAGACTTATTTTATCACCTAACAAGTGATCTATCCTGGAGAATGATCTGTATATTCTCAAGAAGAATGTGTACTTTGCTGCTATTGGATGGAACATTGCATATATGTCTGTTAGAACTATTTGCCTACAGTGTTGTTCAAGTCTTTTGTTTACATATTAATTTTCTGCCTTGATAGTCTATCAGTTGTTGATAGTGGCATTTGAAATCTCCTACTATTAATGTGTTGCTATCTATTTCTCCCTTCAGTTTGGTCAATATTTGCTTCTTATACTTGGGTGCTCTGAAACTGGGTGCATATATATTTTAAAAGTTTATATGTTTCTAGTGAACTGACCCATTTGTCATTATATAATGTTCTTCTTTACCTCTTGTGACAACTTTTGACTTAAAGTCTCTTTTGTCTGACATAAATATGGCCACCCCTGCTCCCTTTTGTTTAACATTTGCATGCATTTTTTCTTCCATTCTTTTATATTCAGCCTATGTGTGTCCTTAATCTAAAGTGAGTCTCTTGGCCACGCACGGTGGTTCACGCCTGTAATCCTAGCACTCTGGGAGGCTGAGGTGGGCAGATCACCTGAGGTCAGGAGTTCGAAACCAGCCAGGCCAACATGGTAAAACCCCATCTCTACTAAAAAATACAAAAATTAGCTGGGTGTGGTGGCTCACGCATGTAATCCCAGCTACTCAGGAGGCTGAGGCACAAGAATCACTTGAACCTGGGAGGCGGAGGTTGCAATGAGCCGAGATTGTGCCACTGCACTCCAGCCTGGGTAACAGAGCAAGACTCCATCTCAAAAATAATAAATAAATAAATAAAGTGAGTCTCTTATCAACAGCACATGGTTGAATCTTAGTTCTTTTATCTGTTCATCCACTCTGTGTCTTAATTGAGGAGTCTAATCCATTTACATTTAAAGTAATTACTGAAGGGAAGGATTTACTATTGCCATTTTGTTAATTGTTTTCTTATAGAATTTCATCCCTTTTCCTCTCTTGCTATCAGCCTTTTTGTTCTATTGATTATTTATTTATTTTTTATTGCAGTGGCATGTTTGATTCGTTTCTCATTTCCTTTTGTGTGTCATAAGTATTTTCTTTTTGGTTACAATGAGGCTTACATAAAACATCTTGTAGGCTGGGCATGGTGGCTCATCCCTGTAATCCCAGCACTTTGGGAGGCTGAGGCAGGTAGATCACTTGAGGTCAGGAGTTCAAGACAAGCCTGGCTAACATGGTGAAACCCTGCCTCTACTAGAAATACAAAAATTATCTGAGCATGGTGGTGTGTGCCTGTAATCCCAGCTACCTGGGAGGCTGAGACAGGAAAATTGCTTGAACCTAGGAGACAGAGGTTGCAGTGAGCCGAGATTGTGCCACTGCACTCCAGCCTGGGTGACAGAGCGAGACTGTCTAAAAAAATAATAAAATAAAATAAAACATCTCATAGTTGAAACACTTTATTTTAAGCTGACAACTTAACTTCAGTCGCATACCAAAATAACTTTTTTACTTCTTTCCTCCCCACACTTTGTTATTGCTGTCACAAATTACATCTTTTTATATAGTGTCTTCATTAACATATTTTTATAGTTATATTTCTTTTTTGTACTTGATTTTCAACTTCTACACCAGAATTGTAAGTGACTTATATACCACAGTTACAGTATTGCAGTATTCTGTATTTTTCTGTATATTAACCTCTACAAGTAAACTTTATACTTTCATATCCTTTTGTGCTGCTGTCTAGCATCCTGTTGTTCTAACTTAAGGGACTCTCTTTAGCATTTCTTGTAAGGCAGGTTTAGTGGGAATGAATTTCCTGAGCTGTTTACTTGGGAAAGTCTTTCTCCTTTATCGATGAAAGGCAGTTTTACCAGAGACAGAACACTTAGTTGGCAGGGCTTTTTAATTTCACTTTATTTCAGCACTTTGAATATAACATCCCACTCTCTTCCGGCCTGCAAGGTTTCTACCAAGAAATCCCCCGATAGTCTTATGAGGGCTATCTTGTCCATACAAGTCATTTTTTTTCTTGCTGCTTTTACGATTTTCTCTTTGTCTTAGACATTCAACAATTTAATTGTAATGTGTCTTGGTGTAGACTTCTTTGGATTTATCATAGTTGGAGTCTCCTGGGGTTCTTAAATCTTATCCATATGTTTTCCTAGATATGAGAAATTTTAAGCCATTTTTTTTCAAATAAGCTTTCTGTTCATTTCTCTCTGTGTAGCAGGACAAGCCGCAGACAAAACCCTTCAGACACCAAGTTAAAGAAGGAAGGGTTTTATTCGGCCGGGAGCTTCGGCAAGACTCACGTCTCCAACAACTGAGCTCCCCGAGTGAGCAATTCCTGTCCCTTTTAAGGGCTCACAACTCTAAGGGGGTCCACGTGAGAGGGTTGTGATCAATTGAGCAAGCAGGGGTACGTGACTGCGGGCTGCATGCTCCAGTAATTAGAATGGAACAGAACAGGACAGGGATTTTCACAGTGCTTTTCTGCACAATGTCTGTAATCTATAGAAAACAACCGATTAGGTCAGGGGTCTATCTTTAACTGCCGGTCCCAGGGTGTGGTGTCGGGCTGTCTGCCTGCAGATTTCATTTCTGCCTTTTAGTTTTTACTTCTTTCTTTGGAGGCAGAAATTGGGCATAAGACAATATGAGGGGTGGTCTCCTCCCTTATCTGTACTCCTTCTGCAACTTCCATAATGTATATATAGGCTTGCTTGATAGTGTCCTATAAATCCCTTACCATTCTTCACTCTTTTTTTCTTTTCTTTTTCTTTTTTTTTTTGTTTTGTTTTGTTTTGTTTTGAGACAGGGTCTGACTCTGTCACGCAGGCTGGAGTGCAGTGACATGATCTCAGCTCACTGCTACCTCTACCTCCCAGGTTCAAGCAATTCTTCCACCTCAGCCTCCCAAGTAGCTGGGACTATAGATGCATGCCACCACACCTAGCTAATTTTTGTATTTGGTAACAGAGTTTCAACCATGTTGGCCAGGCTGGTCTCGAACTCCTGACCTCAAGTGATCCACCCACCTTGGTCTCTCAAAATGCTGGGATTACAGGTGTGAGCCACTGTGCCCAGCCCATTCTTTTTCATTCATCTTTTTTTTTCCCCCTCTGACTGGATAATTTCAAATGTCCTGTCTTTGAGTTTACTGACTGATCAAGTCTGAAGCTTAACCCCTTTAGCAATTTTTTTTTTTGGGGGGGGGACAGAGTCACACTCTGTTGCTCAGGCTGGAGTGCAGTGGTGTGATCTTAGCTAATTGCAGCCTCAAACTTCTGGGCTCAAGTGATCCTCCTGCCTCAGCCTCCCAAGTAGCTGAGACTATAGGCATGTGCCACCATGTCTGGCTAATTTTTTATTAATTTTTTGTAGAGATGGCATCTCACTATGTTTCCCAGGCTGATTTCGAAGTCCTGGGCTCAAGTGATCCTCCTGCCTCAGCCTCTCAAAATGCTGGCATTACAGGTGTGAGCCACTGCACCCAGCCCGTTTAGTGAATGTTTGACCCTTCTAGTGAATTTTTCAATTCAGTTATTATATTCTTTGGCTCCAAAATTTCTGTTTGGTTCTTTTTATATTTTCTCTTTGTTAACATTCTCATCCTTTTCCTGAGCTCATTGAACTTCTTTATGATGGTTATTTTGAATTCTTTCTCAGGTAGTTCATATATCTATGTTTCTTTAAGGTTGGTTTCTGAATATTTATTTTACTCTTTTGCACTTGCCAAATTTCCTTGTTTCTTTATGTGCCTTGTAATCTGTGGTGAGATCTACACATTTGAGAAAAATAAATAAATATAGCCCCCTCTCTGTATTTGCAGACTGACTTTGTACGGGTAAAACAAAATCAGCCCAACTAGAGATCCTGTGGGCCTTTCAAACCTTTTCTGGATGTCTATTCTCTGGACTTGTGCAAGTAAAATCCCAATTAGAGTGATTTCAGTTTCTTTTTTCAGAAGCTAGTAATCTCTTGCTTTCTCTGGTGTCTTTCTCTAGCACTGCAGGTTTTCTTGAGCTCCCTTAAGCTGCCCAGCTCTCTTTTGTTCTCAGCAGCCCTAGGCTTCTAGAGTATGCTGAATCTCATCAGCATGCCAAGTCAATGAGACAGAAACTTGTTCCTCAAGCAGCCCCCTCAAAAGCCAGAATGTTGGATGCATACTCCACTCTTCTTCCTATTCCTTCCCCCTTCACCAAGAGAGAGGCCACTGAGCTGTATCAGCCTCTGTCCGCTGCACTGCAGGTCTTCTGGAGCAGCAGCAAACTACTTAGCTCTCTTTTGTTCTCAGTAACCCCTGGGTACCTAAAGTATACCTAAAGTCATATCAGCATTCCAAGACAGGTGAAACAAAAACCAGTCCCTTGGGCAGCCCCCTGAAAAGCCAGGATGTTGAATTCAAACTCTATTCTTCTCTCTCTCTACCAACGAAGAAGCTGAGAGTTGGAGATTTTCTTCTGATCACACCACACTGAGCCAGGGGAGGGGCTATGGTGAGTGAGTGCATACTAAACCAAACCTTAGCTTTGTTCTCAGTGGCTCCCAACCTGGTACCTTTTCCTATCACTTCCTTTTTTTTTTTTTTTTGAGATAGAGTCTTGCGCTGTCGCCCAGGCTGGAGTGCAGTGGCGCGATCTTGGCTTACTGCAACCTCCACCTCCCGGGTTCACGCCATTCTCCTGCCTCAGCCTCCCGAGTAGCTGGGACTACAGGCGCCTGCCACCACGCCCGGCTAATTTTTTGTATTTTTAGTAGAGACGGGGTTTCACCATGTTAGCCAGTATGGTCTCGATCTCCTGACCTCGTGATCCACCCGCCTCGGCCTCGCAAAGTGCTGGGATTACAGGGGTGAGCCACCGCGCCCGGCTCCTATCACTTCTTAAATTCAGACACAACAGAAACCAGTTGTTTGGACAGACCCCTGAAAAGTCTAAACATTGACATATATTTCAGTCTTCTCTGTCGCTTCCCAGGGAGAAGCCAGGAGCTGCAACTTTTCTTCTGATCATGCCATGCTAAGCCAGGGATGGGACTATGGAGAGCAACTGCCACATATTTTCCAGTTGGCTTCCATAAGGCTGTTTTTGTGCTCACCTGAGGTTCAGAAGCCTCTTAATTAGTTTCTAGATTTCTCACAAAGGAATTGGTCCCTGTAATGCTGTTGAATTGGTGTCTCCATGGGGGTAGAGGGTCTGGGGTTTCCTAGTCTGTAACCTGCTGACATATAAATCTCTGTGTGTGCGTGTGTGTGTGTGTGTGTGTGTGTGTGTGTGTGTGTGTGTGTGTGTGTTTGTTGTTTGTTTTTTGGTTTTTTTTAGACTTTGTCACCCAGGCTGGAGTGCAGTGGTGCAATTTCAGCTCACTGCAACCTCTGCCCACCAGGCTCAAGCAATCCTTCCACCTCAGCCTCCTGAGTAGCTGGAATTACAGGCACGCACCACCATGCCCAGCTAATTTTTGTATTTTTTGGTAGAGAGGGGGTTTCACCATGTTGGTCAGGCTGATCTGGAATTCCTGATCTTAAATGATCTGCCCCACCTCGGCTTCAAAAAGTGCTGGGATTACAGGTGTGAGCCATTACACCCTGCCAAAATCTCATTGTGATTTTAATTTGCATTTCCCCAATGTCTAATGATGTTGAACAGCTTTTCATGTGCTTGTTTGCCATCAATATGTATGTATATGTGTGTGTAAATATGTACGTATATATGTGCAAAATGTCTTTCATGTCCTTTACCCATGTTTTAATTGGATTGTTTGCTATTTTACTGTTGAGTTTTGAGAGTTCTTTATATATTCTACATACTAGTCCTTTGCTGGGTATGCGATTTGCAAATATTTTCTCCAGTATGTGGCTTTCTTTTCTTCCTTTTAACTGGGCACACTCATGCATCACTTAATGATGGGGATATGTTCTGAGAAATGTGTTGTTGGGTGATTTCCTCATTGTGCAAACATCATAGAGTGTACTTACACAAATCCAGATGATATAGTCTATGACACTCCTGGGCTACATGATATAGCCTACTGTTCCTAGGCTACAATGCTGTATAGCATATTACTGTACTAAATAGTGTAGGCAGTTGTAACACAGTGGAATTTGTGTATCTATGTCTAAACATAGAAAAGGTACAGACAAAATACAGTATTATAATCTTATGGCACCACCATAGTACATGTAGTCTATCATTGACTGAAATGTCTTTGTGTGGTACATGACAGTATTTTACAAAGTAAAAATGTAAATATTTTGGTGAAGTCTAATTTATCAACATTTCCCTTTTTGAATCTTGCTTCTGGTGGCAAGACTTAAGAACGATTTGCTTATCCCTAGATGATGAAGATTTTTTCTTCCATTTTTCTCTAAAACGTTTACACTTTTACATTTTCATTTATGTGCATGATCTATTTTGAGTTAAATTTTGAATGTGGTATAAAACTAGGACACAGGTCATATTTTTTGCTTTGGGGCGTCCAATTACTCTAGCACCATTTTAAAAGGCTATCTTCCTCCACTGATTTTTCTAATTTTATTTACTATTCATAATTTTTATCTTTCTATGAACATGACTTATAAAAGTCCTATTTTAAAGTCTTCAAAAAGTGGGGTTTTTAAATTTTAAGCATAGTGAATTCCCCTTTTGATTGTTAGTAAGTTAAACTAGTACTAATATCAAACAGTTGTATAGCACTTAAGATGCACAAGGCACTCCTCCCAACGCTTTACATCTGTAAATTCATGTAACCCTCACAATTCTACACAGGAACATCATGCTATCACACTACAATAATACTATAATATTATACTGGTGCGTTTTATTCTATGAGTGGTAAAAGTTATTGGAAAATTTTTAGAAGAGTAATGGAATAGGTCTAGTAAGTATCTTTAAGAATTTTTAGGCTGGGCACGGTGGCTCACACCTGTAACCCCAGCACTTTGGGAGGCCAAGGTGGGCAGATCACCTGAGGTCAGGAGTTTAAGACCAGCCTCAACATGCAGAAACCCCGTCTCTACTAAAAACACAAAATTATCCGGACATGGTGGTGCATGCCTGTAATCCCAGCTACTTGGGAGGCTGAGGCAGGAGAATTGCTTGAACCTGGGAGGCGGAGGTTGCAGTGAGCTGAGAACGTGCCATGGCATTCCAGCCTGGGCAACAAGAGCGAAACTCTGTCTTAAAAAAAAAGAAAGAATTTTTAACGGACATCTTTAAATATATATAAAAGTAGAGAGGAAAATATAATAAACCTTCATTTATACATCACCAGCTTCAACAATGATTGCCATTTTGCCCATCTTATTTCACCTGATTTCTCCCTACATGCACGTAGTTTTTCTGGAGTAATTAAATTCCAGGTAGTGACTTATTCATTAATACTTCAGCAGGTATCCCTAGAAGATAAAAAGTTTTTTAAAAACCTAGCCACAATAGCCTTATCACAAAAGCAAAAAATGGCTATTTCTTAAAATATTTCCTTAACAAATCTCCAATTCTGGTTCGAATTGCTCCATTGTCTCAAATACATCTTTTTCCAGTTGGTTTGTTCAAATCACTGTATAATCACATTACAGTTTATCCATTTGCTTCTTTCCTATGTCATTTTTTTGTGGAGTAAACTGAGCCTAATACGTGTCTCTAAAATTCACTCTGGATAAACAGAACATGGTACCTACATACAATGGAAAATTATCCCACTTTCAAAAGGAAGGAAATTCTGACATATGCTACAACAGAGATGAGTCTTGAGGGCATTATGCTAAGTGAAATAGACAAGTCACAAAAGACAAATATTGTGCGATTCCTCTTATTCACGTGAGATACCTGGAGTAGTCAAATTCATAGACACAGAAGGTAGAATAATGGTTGCCAGGAACTAGGGGAGGAGGAATGGGGAGTTAGTGTTTAATGAATATGGAGTCTCAGTTTTGCAATATAAAAGGGTTTTGAAGATTGGTTGCACAATAATGTGAATGTTCTTAACACTACTGAACTGCCTACTTAAAAATGGTTTAGATGGTAAATTTTATGCTATATATATTTTATCACAATTTTTAAAATTTTAAAACATCACTCTGGCTGGTGTGTAGAGTAGAAGCAGGCTGACCAGCTGGAAGGCTATTGCAGTGCTCTGGGTGAGATGACAGTGGCTTGGATTAGGGTGATAGAGGTGGAGGTGGTTGAGAAGAGATCAGATCTGGGGTCTGTTTTAAAAGTAAAGATAATAGGACCCGCTGACAGATTGGATATTGAGTGTGAGGGAAAAGGACAAATGACAGCAAACTCCTGGGATTTTGGCCCGCTCAGCTGCATGACTGACTGTGCCATTGAGTGGAATGAGGAAGCTGGGGGAGAAGGCAGCTACCAGGTGGCAGGTTGATTACATTGGACCTCTTCCATCAGGGAGGGGGCAGCGATTTGTTCCCTTTGGAACAGGCACTTTTCCGGATTTGGATTTGGTTTCCTTGGCCGTTGTCATGCTGCTGCCAGCACTCTCTCTATGCTCGTGCTAGATGGCTTGTAGCCTGTCATAGTCTCCCACACAATATTACTTCTGATGAAGAAACATTTTGCAGAGACAAAGTAAGCCAAGAGGCTAATGCCCATGGGACTCACTGATCTTGTCACGGTGTCCCATCTCCAAAAGCAGGTGGCTCAGGAGAACAGAGGAATGGTCTATTGGCAGCCGGTTCCTGTGCCAGCTGGAGAGATACCTTATAGGGACGCAGCATATTTTCTGGCCAGTGCTGATGTTTCTCCTGGCACCAGGATCCACTTGGCTGGGGAATCCAAGCAATGGAAGCAATGGTATATACCATCACTGACCTACCCCAAACCATTTGCCTCCTTTACCCAAGATTCTGTTTGGGAGATTTTGGTACCCAGAGTATAAATGCCTTCATTTGGAGACATAGGCTTCCAAAAATGACTTCCTGATTGACTCCATATCATAACTATTGTGAATGGTGCTGCAATAAACATGGGAATGCAGCTGTTTCTTCAACACACTGATTTCATTTCCTTTGGATAGATAACCAGTATTGGGATTGCTGAATCCCATGGCAGTCCTGTTTTTTTTTTCTTTTTTGAGACAGAGTCTTGCTCTGTTGCCCAGCCTGGAGTGCAGTGGCGCGATCTCTGCTCACTGCAAGCTCTGCCTCCCGGGTTCACGCCATTCTTCTGCCTCAGCCTCCACAGTAGCTGGGACCACAGGCGCCCGCCACCATGCCCAGCTTATTATTTTGTATTTTTAGTAGAGACGGGGTTTCACCATGTTAACCAGGATGGTCTCGATCTCCTGACCTCTTGATCCACCCGCCTCGGCCTCCCAAAGTGCTGGGATTACAGGCGTGAGCCACTGTGCCGGGCCTTTTTTTTTTTTTAATTAATTTATTTATTTATTTATTGAGACGGAGTCTTGCTCTGTTGCCTAGGCTGGAGTGCAGTGGTGTGATCTCGGCTCACTGCAACCTCTGTCTCCCAGGTTCAAGCCATTCTCCAGCCTCAGCCTCCTCAGTGGCTGTGATTACAGGCACGTGTCACCAAGCCTGCTAATTTTTGTATTTTTAGTAGAGAAGGGGTCTCACCATGTTGGTCAGGCTGGTCTCGAACTCATGATCTTGTGATCCACCTGCCTCAGCCTCCCAAAGTGCTGGGATTACAGGCATGAACCACCGTGCCTGGCCCCCATGGTAGTTCCATTTTTAATTTTTTGAGGAACCTCTATACTGTTTTCCTTATGGCTGTGCTAATCGACATTCCCACCAATAGTGTATAAGTATTCCACTTTCTTGCTGGGCGTGGTGGCCCATGCCTGTAATCCCAGCAGTTTGGGAGGCCGAGGTGGGTGGATCACCTGAGGTTAGGAGTTCGAGACCAGTCTGACTAACATGGCGAAACCCCATCTCTACTAAAAATACAAAAAAACTTAGCCAGGTGTAGTGGTGGGCGCCTGTAATATCAGCTACTTGGGAGGCTGAGGCAGGAGAATCGCTTGAACCTGGGAGGCGGAGGTTGCAGTGAGCCGAGATCACGCCATTGCACTCCAACCTGGGCAACAGAGAGAGACTCTGTCTCAAAAAAAAAAAAAAAAAAAAAAATTATTCCCCTTTCTCCACATACATACTAACTTTTTTTTTTTTTTTTTTTGAGACAGGGTCTCATTCTGTCACCCAGGCTGGAGTGCAGTGGCACAATCACAGCTCACTGCAGCTTTGGCAGCCTAGGCTGAAGCAATCCACCCACCTCAACCCCTCAAGTAGCTGGAACTACAGGCATGCGCCATGACACCTGGCTAATTTTTAAAATTTTCAGAGAGACAAGGTCTTGCTATGTTGCTCAGGCTGGTCTTGAACTCCTGGGCTCAAGTGATCCTCCTGCCTTAATCTCCCATAGTGCTGGGGTTACAGGCATGAGTCACTGCACCTGGTCATTTTTTGTCTTTTTGATAGTAGCCCATCTAATGATGAATGAGTAAAGAAAATGTGATATAGGCTGGACACCATGGCTCATGCCTGTAATCATGCCAGCACTTTGGGAGGTCAAGGCGGGTGGATCACCTGAGGTCAGGAGTTCAAGACCAGCCTGGCCAAGATGGTGAAACTCTTTCTCTACTAAAAATTTAAAAAATGGTCCGGGTGTGGTGGCGCATGCCTGTAGTCCCAGCTACTTGGGAGGCTGACTCAGAAGACTCACTTGAACCCGAAGGTGGAGATTGCAGTGAGCTGAGATCATGCCACTGCACTCCAGCCTAGGCAGCAGAGCAAGATTCTGTCTCAAAGAAAAAAGAAAGAAAGAAAGAAAATGTGATATAAATACACACACACACACACACACACACACACACGCAATGGAATATTATTCAGCCATAAAACACAATAGAATCCTGCCATTTGCAATAACATGGATGAACCTGGCAGGCATTATGTTGCATGAAATAAACCAGGCACAGGAAGACAAAGACCACATGATCTCACTCATATGCAGAATCTTTAAAAATTGATTTTGTAGGCCGGGCACGGTGGCTCATGCCTGTAATCCCAGCACTTTGGGAGGCCGAGGCGGTCGGATCACGACGTCAGGAAGATCGAGGCCATCCTGGCTAACACGGTGAAACCCCGTCTCTACTCAAAACACACACACACACACAAAATTAGCCAGGCGTAGGTGGTGCACGCCTGCAGTCCCGGCTACTCAGGAGGCTGAGGCAGGAGAATGGCGTAAAACCGGGGAGGCGGAGCTTGCAGTGAGCAGAGATCACGCCACTGCACTCCGGCCCAGGAGACAGAGCAAGACTCCGTCTCAAAAAAAAAAAATTGATTTTGTAGAAGTAGAGAGTAGATTAGTAATTACTAGAGGCTGGGGAGAGGACAGGGAAGGAGAGAGGGAGAGACCAGGAGAGGTTGGTCAATGGGTACAAAGTTACAATTAGATAGGAAAAATAAGGTTTTTTTGTTATATTACTATATTAGTCCATTCTCACTCTGCTATAAGGACATACCCAAGACTGGGTAATTAATAAAGAAAAAGAAGTTTAATGGACTCACAGTTTCACATGGCTGGGGAGGCCTCACAATCATGGCGGAAGATGAAGTAGGAGCAACGGCATGTCGTACATGATGACAGGCAAGACAGAGTATATGCAGGGGAACCACCCTTTATAAAACCATCAGATCTCGTGAGAACTCACTATCATGAGAACACCATGGAAGTAACAGTCCCCATGATTCCACGACCTCCCATAGGGTCACTCCCACAGCACATGGGGATTATGGGAACTACAATTCAAGATGAGATTTGGGTAGGGACACAGCCAAACCATATCAGTTACACAGTAGGGTGACTATCACAAATAACCATGTATTCTACCTTTGACGATAGCTAGAAAGTTTGGAATGTTGTCACTACAAAGAAATGATAAATGTTTAAAGTGATGGATACAGTAATTACCCCGATTTGATCATTATACTATGTCTACATGCATTGAAATATCACATTGCTTCAATACATACATATAATTATTAGGCATAAATTATCAATTTTTTTTTAATGACGGACTGGAATATCCTGTTAGCCAGGCCAGTGAACATTGTGCCAGATTTGCTTTTGCTCAGAAAAGTAAAGAAATGTGATATTCTTGCACCTAATCATTACGGAGCTCTTCACACCCATCATACGTAACCCACATGCCCGAGTCTCAGCGTCTTTGTGTTATATCCAAGTCTTCCAGGCATTACCTTCTGTGACTCCCAGGGCCCAGCCGTCCTGCTGCCAGGCTCTTCCTGCCCAGCTCCTCCCTCCTGTTTGACCTCTACTGGCCATGAGGCTGCTCGAAGAAGGGTATCTGCTGCCCTGGCACAAAGTCACCAGTGTCTCTGCCAACAGCCCTTTAATACAATGCCCTCGGCGCCAGAGAGTGCGGGGATCCACCCTCCCACTATCATCTGAGCCCACTGCAAATCTATGGGTTCCTGCAGGTCTCTCAAAGTCTCTCTCAAAAACAGACACCTCCATTTCTTTCCTTTGTTTCTTGCCTGTAAGCAACAATCAAAACGTGAACAAAAACCTTCTTCCACAGGAACTGGCATTGTCTTCATTCAGACAGAGCCACAGCTCCCACCTCTCACATCACAAATCAAGAGAATCACCACTCATTGGAATGCACAAACCAGAATTCTTTTCATCTGCCTTCAAGTTAATTGTGATTTCCCGGTTTCTTTAAGAATCTCAGGTGTTAAGGCCAGCATAGTGGCTCACACCTGTAATCCCAGCGCTTTGAGAGGCCGAGGCAGGAGGACTGCTTGAGCCCAGGAGTTCAAGACCAGCCCGAGCAACAAAGCAAGACCTCTACCAAAAAAAAAAAAAAAAAAGAATTTCAGATGCTACTTTTTGAGTACAATAGGGCCTATTCAAGCAAACTTCCCAAAACAAACAGCATGGGTACGAATTACTTAGAACTTAAAGTCTGATATACAAGAATTGGAACTTTGATTTTTTGTAATAAATACATAAATAATTTATATTAAGAAATATCATCACTACTCACCACCAAACCTTAAGTTGGAGTGAAAATTTAATCTTAGCCAATTCAGGCCATTCTCAGCCAGTTTTATAACTTCTTTCAGCAGTTCCGGTTTTTCCCTCTTCACTTCCTAGAGCTGGTCTAAACTCTGGGAATGGAGAGTGTGGGACTTGCAACATCTGTGGGAGGAGATGCCTGGTCCCTCGGGCTCTTCTGTCCCCACAGGCCTCCTCTGAGGCCCCGCATCCTCTGAGACAGCCTCTGGCTTTGTTACAGCTCCCTTTAGCCAAGCTCTGGCTTTCTGTGCTGCATCCACACTGTACTCAGCCACACCAGGAAATGCTCAGCTACGGCCTCATGGGGTGCACAGGGACCTCAAGGTGGCCCCAGGCCCTTAGGCCCAGACATCCTTTGAGGTCGTCTCTCCTCTCCTGCTCCCAAGCCCTGCTGCATGGGAGGTTCTGAAGACCTGCCGCCTCCCCAGCCACACCCCTCTCTCTCCGATCTCCTCACCTACCTGGGGGTTATTATTAGCCAGTTTGGAGTGTGGAACTACAAGTACCGCTCCTTCAGGGGACCAGGTGATGCGAGTTAATTCCTCAACCTGCATGCCCAGCCCTGCCTCTTCTCCTCCTCGTTTCTTCTAGGCCTTGGCTGTCTAGCAAGATGGAGAACAGGGGGCAGGCTTAGCCTAGGCTCTTGCAGTTTGCAGAAGTGCCCCACGCACCCACTTTAGCATGTGTGTGACGGTCTACCGGTCTACTGTCAAATGTTCCACTTCCCACTGACAAAATGAGGAGAAGCTGCTCTTCCGGAAACTCTTAGAAGTTGTCTCCAGAACAAAACAAAGTAAAAACCTCATCCCCTTTAGGATGAGTGCATTTTCCCTCTGGCCATGAATCTGGGAGGCACCTCCAAAGCACAGCAGCTCTGCAGTGGCTGGAGGAATTCGTAGCAGGTTAAAGCCTGGGATCCCTCTACCTGGGTGGTCAGGGCTGGGGTCACTGATGTGGAGCAACAAGCTACAAGGCTTCTCTCCTTCTAGGACAAATCTTAGTTCACTTTGAAATTCCCAGAAGAGCTTTTATTTTTATTTATTTATTTATTTATTTTTGAGACAGGGTCTCTCTCCGTCCCCCAGGCTAGAGTACAGTGGTGTGATCATGGCTCACTGCAGCCTCGACCTCCCTGGCTCCAGTGATCCTCCCGCCTCAGCCTTCTGAGTAGCTGGGACTACAGGCATGTGACACCAGAGCTGGCTAATTTTTGTATTTTTTGCAGAGAGAGACGGAGGTCTCACTGTGTCGTCCAGGCTGGTCTTGAACTCCTGGGCTCAAGCTCTCCACCCGTCTTAACTTCCCAAAGTGTTGGGATTACAGGCATGAGCCACCGCACCCAGGCACAGAAGAGCTTTAAATTATCCTTTCTGGTTGGGCACGGTGGCTCACGCCTGTAATCCCAGCACTTTGGGAGGCCGAGATGGATGGATCACAAGGTCAGGAGTTCAAGACCAGCCTGGCCAACATAGTGAAACCCCGTCTCTACTAAAAATACAAAAAATTAGCCGGGCATGGTGGCACATGCCTGTATCCCAGCTACTTGGGAAGCTGAAGTAGGGAGGCAGAGGTTGCAGTGAGCCGAGATCACGCCATTGCACTCCAGCCCGGGCGACAGTGCAAAACTCCGCCTTAAAAAAAAAATTATCATTTCCTTGCCCCTAAATGTCTTCGTTTTGCTGGCTATCCTGCATATACTCAAAAACTATAGTTTTGTTTTTTTTCTCCCCAGTGCAGTCTCATCACAGCCCATTAATATTTCTAAATCAACAAGAATTTCTAAGACATTTGCCTCATCTCTGCACACCAGTGTTCTCATGTCTTGGAGTGACCTGCTGCCAATACCATTCTGGGATTTGTCTTCCGTCTGTGGGGCCAATGTGTACTCTGACCTTGGACAATCATTTCATCTCTCTGTGACTCAGTTTTCTTTTGTAAAATGGGACACATAATAGTAGCTACAATAGAATGACACGGAAAGCCCTTAGAACACAGCCTGGCACAGAGCAAGCAGTCAATAAATATTAGCCATCATCATTGCTGTCATCATTGTTATTATTAATATAAGTCACACAGGAGTCCCTGAATGTAGCTGGGGTGAGTCCGAGGCCACAACTCAGATATGCAAAAAGTAGAACTTGCTTTATTTTTCCATGACTTTATTTAGTTTCTATTTTGTGTGCCCATTCCTATGGGTGGCAGAAACTTCACTTTAGTGAATTCAGGGTAATTTCACTCAATTCAGACTCTCCAAGGTTGTGTCTAACTCCTTGACCTTCAGGGGTACTTGTGTTCAGGATGCGCATCTGGCCTGTCATTGGCCAAAGTCACCCCAGATGGTCCTAGGTCAGCAAACCACACAGATCTTGCATGGAAACTCTCCAGATCCCCCAGCTTAGAGCCAAGATTCTGATCCCACTTCCTGGCGAGTCGGGTAGCAGAGGACACCTCTATGAGAAGTAAACTTTCTTTGTAAAGGCAGGAGGGATTACAGGAGGGAGATGTGGTAAGATAAGTTTTTAGAATCCTAAGCAATGTGTTTTTAATTAGTGATAATTTCTTTCTACTCCGTGGCCCTTTTGCCAGACAGAGTAGACTGTGCGGCATCCATTGTACAACCCAGGAAAGGGTTATTACATCAGGAAATCAGGGGAAATGGCTTTTGGAGTTGCAAACATTTGGGTTTTCAGTGTCAAATGCCTGGCCTTGAAAGAGTCACAGCATGAATCTTACACCATAAACATTCAATTAGAATATGAGGAGCTTGTTAAAAACCAGGTTTTCTAAATCAAAATGAGATATCGATTCTCAAGGTTGGAAGAGGGGAGAATGAAAAAAGAACCAGATAAACTAGATTCTGTGTGAGTAGGGTGATGACACAGTTTACTGTCTATACCAGGACCCTTCCGAAAGTGAAAGGGAGTGTTGTTAATGACTCTGCCTTGGACACAGACACGAACCAGGACTGGTCCAGGCCGACCGGCACTAATGTATCTTCACCCTACCTATGGGTCCTCCTCCATTCTCCCTACAACTGGCCTGGCGCCAAGTGGAGGCAAGGATTTCTAGAAATCATAGATCTGCTTGGGGAATCTAAGAGAAGAGGTCCCATCCCTCTGTGCTTATGTAAAGTCCAGGGTGTGTCAAAGCTCCCAGTGTCCACCCCACCAGCTCAGGGTCAGCGGTGTGGCTATAAAGCACGGCCGCACAGTGGGGATGGAGAGAGTCGGATACAATTCCCTGCACACCAACCTGTCAAGGAAGTACAGCCAAGCATTTTCTCTGCCTCCAAGAGGTGAGAAATAGCAGAGAAAGAGCCAGGTCTGGTGAGTCCATGCAGCTGAGACACGCACAGTCCAACAAGGACCAGATGGGAGAGCATGCACCCCTGCAGTGGCCTCTGAGAGTAGCTAACAGCAAGAAAAAAAACACCAAACCCATCCTCACCCCACTCCTCACCAGTGGCTCTCTCTCTTCTGCCACAACCAAGCAACCAGGCCTAAGGGATGCAAACGAACCCCACACTAAGTGGCACAGGAATTCACTAATAGCCCCTAATTTGACTGAGGCTTCATTTCAGGTGCAAATGAAATGGTTGGGAGTATGGTGATATGTCTGGCACATCTGAGTTGGTGACGTGAGATTCACACCCACTTTACAGTGAAATAGAGGACCCCAAAGTTAGAGTTTCAACTTCCAGAGGCAAAATTCTGCTTGTCATTTTTAAATAAAAGTCACTCCTTTAAAAATATTGCCTTGTCTTGGCTCACACCTGTAATCCCAGCACTTTGGGAGGCCAAGGAGGGTGGATCACCTGATGTCAGGAGTTTGAGACCAAGCTGGCCAACATGGTGAAACCCCATCACTACTAAAAATACAAAAAAAAATTAGCCAGGCATGGTGGCACACACCTTTAATCCCAGTTACTCAGGAGGCTGAGCCAGGAGAATCACTTGAACCTGGGAGGCAGAGGTTGCAATAAGCCGAGATGGCACCACTGCACTCCAGCCTGGGAGACAGAGGGAGACTCCATCTCAAAAAAAAAAAAAAAAAAAAAAAATGGTCTTGTCTTCTAGGGAAGCCCATAACATACACAAGAAAAGGTCACGACTGGCTGGGCGCAGTGGCTCATGCCTGTAATCCCAGCACTTTGGGAGGCCAAGGAGGGCAGATCACCTGAGGTCGGGAGTTCAAGACCAGACTGACCAACATGGAGAAATCCCATCTCTACTAAAAATACAAAATTAGCCGGGCGTGGTGGTGCATGCCTGTAATCCCAGCTGCTTGGGAGGCTGAGGCAGGAGAATCGCTTGAACCTGGGAGGCGGAGGTTGCAGTGAGCCGAGATCGCACCATTGCACTCCCACCTGGGCAACAGGAGCAAAACTCAGTCTCAAAGAAAAAAAAAGGTCAGGACTTCAGGGGAGGCATTTGGACAGTATGTACAAACACAAGAAACAAAAATGCACTTAAAATTCAGCCCCTGTCTTTTATTTCTCACCATCTGCCTTAGAGAAATAATTGCCCATGTGGATTAAAAGGGAAGTACAAGGATTTTCAGAGTTATGTTGTTTATGATACCAAATAATTGGAAAGACCCTAAATTTCAGCCAACAGGGGAGGGGTTAAATCAAAGATTGTGTCTCCACCGTGAGGAATAGTAACCAGCCTGTTTTAAAAAATGTGTTAAATATATGTTGTTCTGAAGTGAAAATCGCTCAAGACATAAATTTTTAAAAGCAAGGTATGGAACAACTCATATAATGTGACACTTACTTATATAAACACATATATACACATACCCCACACACACATACATAAAAAGCTGTATTTGTGTATACACTCATCTTTGTAAGTAAATATAAGAAGTAAAGATCTGGGAAGATATTCACCAAATTGAAAACAATAGCTACCTCTGAGACGGGGATTACAGTTGGGAGATTGAAGGATAGGGCAGCTTTTTTTCACATCACGCATATTTTTCAATTTTTTCTAGCAAGAATATATTCATGTCATGCGCATCTGTGTGAAGAGACCACCAAACAGGCTTTGTGTGAGCAATAAAGCTTTTTAGTCACCTGGATGCAGGCAGGCTGAGTCTGAAAAGAGAGTCAGCAAGGAAGATAGGGGTGGGGCAGTTTTATAGGATTTGGGTGGGTAGTGGAAAGTTACAGTCAAAGGGGGTTTTTCTCTTGCTGGCAGGGGAGCTTCTGAGCCAGGAGAAGGAATTTTTTTTTTTTTTTTTTTTTGAGACAGGGTCTCTCTCTGTCACCCAGGCTGGAGTGCAGTGGCTCGATCTCCGCTCACTGCAAGCTCCGCCTCCCAGGTTCATGCCATTCTCCTGCCTCAGCCTCCCAAGTAGCTGGGACTACAGGCGCCCACCACCACGCCTGGCTAATTTTTGGTATTTTTAGTAGAGACAGGGTTTCACCGTGTTAGCCAGGATGGTCTCGAACTTCTGACCTCAGGTGATCCACGCGCCTTGGCCTCCCAAAGTGCTGGGATTACAGGTGTGAGCCACGGTACCCAGCCTGAGGAGGTTCTTACAGACACCAACAAAGACAGTCTAGCTTTTTTGAGGTGAGGAAATGCAGATGATGAGTGAACATGGCGTTTTCAAATAAATGGGCTATAGAAAAGGAAAGAAAACGTGAGATAGTAGCTTGAGGGAAGCCAAGGGTTCTGGACAGATTTTCATGAATGGAGAGACGTGAGAAGATGACAACACAGAGGGAGAGGGAAGGTAATTCGGGAGCAAGGTTTCAGGAGAGACAGGTTCAGGGAAAGCTTGGCCTCTGAAACGGGTGGGAAGTGCATGGGTGAGAAAGAAAGACGGTTTCTGGGCAGGCCTTTTGGAAGCAAAGTCCCCTCCCCATCAAGAGGCGGGGGAAATTTGAGGAGAGAGGTCAAGTTTTGGAGGAGTTTCTGAGAAGCTACGTGAAGCCATAAGGTTAGCGCCCGTTCGTCTCAGTCTGGTGGTTTGCAAGGCAACTGTAAGATGAGGAGAGAAGTTGTGGGACTCAAGAACCTTTGGAAGAAAGTGATTCAATTGGAGTCTAGTCTGGATAGAAAAACAAACAAACAAAACCACCACCTCCCATATAGCACATCCCATAAAATTGCAATAACTGCCTATTTATTTTCTGCCACTCACCCCCATTAAAGTATAAAGATTCATCTGCAGGCCGGGCGCGGTGGCTCACGCTTGTAATCCCAGCACTTTGGGAGGCCGAGGCGGCGGATCACGAGGTCAGGAGATCGAGACCACGGTGAAACCCCATCTCTATTAAAAATACAAAAAAAATTAGCCGGGCGTGGTGGCGGGCGCCTGTAGTCCCAGCTACTCGGAGAGGCTGAGGCAGGAGAATGGCGTGAACCCGGGAGGCGGAGCTTGCAGTGAGCCGAGATTGCGCCACTGCACTACAGCCTGGGCGACAGAGCGAGACTCCGTCTCAAAAAAAAAAAAAGATTCATCTGCATCTTCTATCACTGACTCGCTTCCTGAGAGTGGGGACTGTGATGGTTAAATCTATTTTATGGTATTTATTTATTTATTTTTTGTTTTCTTTCTTTCTTTCTTTTTTTTTTTTTTTTTTTTTTTTTTGGACGGGGTTTCACCATATTGGCCAGGCTGGTCTTGAATTCCTGACTTCAGGTGGTTGGCCTGCCTTGGCCCTCCAAAGTGCTGGGATTACAGGCATGAGCCACCACACCTGGTCTGTTTATTTGTATTTGGAGACAGAGTCTCCCTCTGTCGCCCAGGCTGGAGTGCCGTGGCACGATCTTGACTCACTGCAACATCCACCCCTGGGGTTCAAGTGATTCTCGTGCCTCAGCCTCCTGAGTAGCTGGGATTATAAGTGGAGCACATGCCACCACACCTGACTAATTTTCTTTATTTTTAGTAGAGACAAGATCTCACCATGTTGGCCAGGCTGGTCTCAAACTCCTGGCCTCAAGTGATCTTCCCGCCTCGTGTGATGGTTAATTTTTGATGTCAACTTGACTGGGTTAAAGAATGCCTAGAAACCTGGTAAAGCATTATTTTTGGTGTGTCTGTGAGGGTGTTTCCAGAGGTGATAGCATCTGAGTCTTTGTAAACGAGGTAGGGAAGATCTGCCCTCAGCGTGGTCACCATCCAATCTGCTGGGGGCCCAGAGAGAACAGAAACAGAGAAAAGACCAATATGTCCATCTATCTGCTGGAGCTGGGACACACTCTTCCTCTCCTGTCCTTGGACAACAACTTCAGGCTCCCTGGCCTGAATACTTAACACCAGCAGTCCCTCAGGGTCTCCAGCCTTTGGCCTTGGACTGAGAGTTACACCCCATCAGCTTCCCTGGCTTGGAGGCCTTCAGACTTGGACTAAGCCATGCTACCAGCATCTCAGGGTTTCCAGCTTATAGATTGCTGGTTGTGGGGACTTCTCAGTCTCCATAATCACATGAACCAATTTCCCTAATAAATCCTCTCTCATATATGAAGCCTGTTGGTTCTGTCTCTCTGGAGAACCCTGACTGCGATGGGGACTATGTGGCAAGGGTATTTGGCAAATAACTTTCCAATGAATAACTGAGGGAAGAAAAGAAAGGTTGAGGTCCTAGATATCTCAATGAGATAGATAAGGAAGTGTAGTGGGCTTCAACTTAATTCGACTTAGCAAACAAGAGCCGGTCTTCTATACCCTAGGCTCTAGGCAAATCATAGCACACAAGCACATTCAGTCTTAACCCTGCAGAGCCTGGGCGAGAGGCAGGCAGTGGAGGGCACAGAGGCTGTGGTCAGAGGCTGATGTCATTGAATTTAGGATTTGGAGTTGGGGCTGCCCTAGGTGACAACTCTGGCTATCTGTTGATAAATGATCAGAATTGTCCAAGTCAGGTCGGGAAAGGAAGAAAGTTCCAGGCTGAGGTTAGGGCAGAAACCATGGCAGGAGGAAGAGTATAGCATACCTGAAGGCAGGGGGAAGGCGTGCAGGAGGTGAAGTTGGAAAAGACAGGGAAGTGCATGACGGCAAAAGGCATAAGCTTTTAAAATTTTTTTTTGAGACAGAGTCTTGCTCTGTCACCCAGCCTGGAGTGCAGTGGCACAATCTGGGCTCACTGCAACCTCTGCCTCCCAGGTTCAAGCAATCCTAGTGCGTCAGCCTCTCAAGCACCTGGAATTACAGGTATGTGCCACCATACCTGGCTAATTTTTGTATTTTTAGTAGAGACAGGGTTTCACCATGTTGCCTAGGTTGGTCTCAAACTTCTGGTCTCAAGTGATCAGCCTGCCTCAGCCTCCCAGTGTTGGGATTACAGGCATGAGCCACTGTGCCTGGTCAAAAGGCATAAGCTTTGATTCAGACCTGGATTCAAAATCTGACTCCTGCAACCATCAAAAAGAATGAAATCATGTCCTTTGCAGCAAAACAGAAACAGAAAACCAAATACCGCATGTTCTTATAAGTGGGAGATAAACATTGGGTACACATGGACATAAAGATGGGGAACAACAGACACTGGCATCTCCAAAATGGGCAAGGGAGGGAGGCAAGGGTTGAAAAACTACCTATGGGATACTATGCTCACTATTCAGGTGATGGGTTCAACAGAAGCCCAAACCCTAGCATCACACAACATATCCATGTAACAAACCCGCATATGCACCCCCTGAATCTAAAAGAAAAAAACACCAAAAAACCAGCCTGGGCAATAAAAAGCGAGACCCCCATCTCTACAAAATTTTTTTTTAAATTTGCATAGCATGGTGGCTCATGCCTGTAGTCCCAGATACTCAGGAGGCCAAGGCAAGAGGATTCCTTGAGCCCAGGGGGTCAAGATTACACCAAGCTATGATTGCACCACTGCACTCCAGTCTGGGTGACAGAGTGAGACCCTGTTTCAAAAAAACAAGAAGAAGCCAGGCGCGGTGGCTCATGCCTATAATCCCAGCACTCTGGGAGGCCAAGGCAGGCAGATCATGAGGTCAGGAGATCGAGACCATCCTGGCTAACATGGTGAAACCTCGGCTCTACGAAATATACAAAAAATTAGCTGGGCGTGGTGGTGGGCGCCTGTAGTTCCAGCTGTTCGGGAGGCTGAGGCAGGAGAATGGCGTGAACCCGGGAGGCAGAGCTTGCAGAGAGCCGATATCATGCCACTGCACTCCAGCCTTGGGGACAGAGGGAGACTCTGTCTCAAAAAAATAAAAATAAAAAAAGAAAATTATCTGAAATAAAGGAACTCAAATGATTAATGAGCCTACAATAAAATAATGGCCTTGTTATCAAAGAAATACAAAATACAGTCCTGGCGTGATGGCTTGCGCCTGTAATCCCAGCACTTTGGGAGAACAAGATGGGAGGATTGCCTGAGCTCAGGAATTCGAGACCAGCCTATGCAACAAGACAAAACCCTATCTCTACAAAAAAATACAAAAATAGCCAGGTGTGGTGGCATGTGCTTGTAGTTCCAGCTACTCAGGAGGCTGAGGTGCAAGGATTGCTTGAGCCTGGGAGGTCAAGGCTGCAATGACCCGAGATCATGTCACTGCACTCCATTCCAGGTGACAAAATGAGACTTCATCTCTAAAGAGAAAAAAGAAAAAAAATACAGCAACAATAAAGTACTAAAACAAACAAACGAACAATCCGACCCCTTCTCTCTTATGAGACCTGGGCAAGCTACTTAATCTCTAAAAGAGTGGTTCTCAACTGGGGGTGATTTTACCTGCCCCCCAACCCCCCAACAACCAGGGAATATTTGGCAATATCTAGAGACATTTTTATTTCTCCCAACTGTGTGTGGGAAGAGGAGAATGCCGCTGATGTCTAGGGGTAGAGGCCAGGGTGGAGCTAAATATCCTATAAAGCACAGGACTGCCCAGGAGTTGGAGGCTGCGGAGAGCTATGACTGCACCACTGCACTCCAGCCTGGGTGACAGAGCAAGACCCTACCTCTAAAGTGGAAATAAAAAAAGTCACGGCTTCATAAAATGTATGTGGCCCTTCCTAATGGGAGACAATGAGGAGTCTCTTCCATCTCTTCAAACTACTGTGTATATTTAAGTCCCAGGTATTTCAGAGATCCTCTCCATTCCATTATTTTGATTTTATGTGTCTTCTTAATTTGCTTAGGAGTAGAAACAATTTTCTGAAATTTTATTCCAGAGAGAATTCTTTGTCTTGCACGTTTTAAGCTCCTTTCTTCCTCTTCCTTCTTTTTTAGATGAGAGGCAGAATTCTTGCACAGACACCACACTGTGTTTCTTGTTGCTTAGTCATTTTGAAATAGTGGCAGTTCTCCATGGGCCCACTATTCCCCCTAAATAATACTGATGTGGTCTCTTTTGCTTATCTCTCTGTTTACCTGCATGCAATTTGCATCTTCTCTATGGAATACGAGCTGGGGCTTGGATCAAAATCACTTTTATTTGTTGGTCCCAAAGCTGTCTGAGAAGGGTGGGGAGGAAAGTGGGTCTATGTGCAGTCAAAGCTGGGAACTCTTTTTCCTTTTTTTTTTTTTTTTTTTTTTTTTGACAGAGGGTCTCTCTATTGCCCAAGCTAGAGTGCAACTTCAACTCACTGCAATATCTGCCTCCCGGGTTCAAGCAATTCTCGTGCCTCAGCCTCCTGAGTAGCTGGAATTATAGGCGTGTTCCACCACACCCAGCTAATTTTTGTATTTTTTGGTAGAGATGAGGTTTCATCATGTTGGCCAGGCTGGTCTCAAACTCCTGACATCTAGTGATCCGCCCACCTCGGCCTCCCAAAGTGCTGGGATTACAGGCGTGAGCCACCATGCCTGGCCTATTTTTCCATTCATCTTATTTCTGATTTTGATGAAACCCTTGACTAGGGTCCCCAGTCCCTAAGGGACAGACCCTGTCCCATAGCTGGGCAGTGGGTCTGGAGGGTTGGGTTTGTCTCCCCACTCTGGTGGATCAGATATGAAGCTGGATCCCAGCCCAGCAGCGTGTGAACGCCTTGTCTGTTGTGGCCACAAGTACTTTTCTCCAGCCAGCTTGCTATGTCACAGCTGCCTGGCCCTCAGGGACAATTGCTGCTAGAAGCCTATTTCTGTACTCTCTCCCACCACTGTGGCCTTGGATTGATGTTTAGCTGTACAGCAGGGGAAAAGGGCCCCCAAGCAGAACATTCCAGATCTTTTCTCTTGCCAGCTCAGGCCCCTATTTCCTGTTCCTCCGAAGTGAGAAGTATTAGTGGGATTTTTTAGAAATGCAGCCTTCTCTCACCACGTGCTGCAGCTCACTCCAAAAAGGGAGTTGTGGGTTGGTTCCCAGAATTTTATTTCAATTCAGACCTAATTGTTTTTTATTTGGATGCATTGGGTGTCTTGTATTTGGATTTAGATGTCTTGAAGTCTGTGGTATGAGGTTGGAAAAATGTCCTAGATTCAGTGTTGGAGGATGTTTCTTTTGGTATATCTTGTTTTCTTCATTCCAGTCAGTGTTAGAAGGAAATTTTGTAAATCTGTTAATTTTACTGCCTTTACTGGATGTTCCAATACCACTTGTTGTTTTTTTGTTTTGTTTATTTATTTATTTTTTTTTTGAGACATGTTCTTGCTCTGTCACACAGGCTGGAGTGCAGTGGCATGATCATAGCTCACTGAAGCCTCAACCTCCCAGGCCCAAGTGATCCTCCCACCTCAGCCTCCCAAATAGTTGAGACTACAGGAATGCACCACCACACCTGGCTTTTTTTTTTTTTTTTTTTTTTTTCTGGAAAAACAGGGTCTGCCTATGTTGTCCAGGCTGGTCTTGAACTCCTGACCTTAAGTAATCCTCCCGCCTCAGCCTCCCAAAATACAGAGTCTATAGGCGTGAGCCAACAACCCTTTTAATGATTACATAACATCCCATCACATGGATGAAGCCTAATGTTCTTAACCAATTTCCAAGTGGCATACACTTAGGTGATTTCCAATTTTTCATCATTACAAAGATGCTGCAAAAACTTTGAACATAAATACTCATGTACTTCTCTGATTAATTCTTTAACAAATGATCACATTTCCAATGACAGGGAGTTCAGCAGGACTTTGCCCCTTCTCAGACCCATCTTTGCTTCTCAGTCAAGTGGTTCTAAATAAAACCATCACAAAATCCTTTGCCATATTGTGGAATGCTTTCAGCATGTTCTCTTTCCACCAGACCATATGTTGACCCAGATAAGTTAATCCCTCTCTCCAGCGACATGGTTTGTCCACTGGGATGTTTTTCACCCTCATTTCCATTCTTCCTCCGCACCTGCTCATGGCTTTTGCATCCTCCGCAGCTTCTTGCACTGTGCTTTCTACTTGCTCTCACTTTCAGCTGCTTTTGTCCACACACCTTTGAAGCCTTGGGATCCATGTCCACTGAGGCTTTCAACTTGTGAAGATCAATGTGCTAGAAGAAACAGCCATCTGCTTCTTAGCACCCCACTCGTCAAAATAAAATATCATGCACACACACAAGCTGAAGCCTTGACACTTCACTGTCAGAAAGCAGAAACCAGTGCTCATGTGTTTATCAAACCCTGAAGACCACTTGCATGAAAAGCCCCAGAAGTGCTTGTTAAAATTTAAATTCCCGGACTGCACCTCAGACTCACTGTGCTAAAATCTTAAGGGATAGGGACCAGCTCTCCAATGATTCCACTGCTTATGAAAATATACAAACTTCTGTAATTACAAGAGTTATTTGTTTTCTTTTAGAGACACAGTCTTGTTCTGTCACCCAGGCTGGGGTACAGTGCCACTCATAGCTCACTGCAGCCTCGAACCCCTGAGCTCAAGCAATCCTCCTACTTCAGCCTCCCAAAGTGCTGGGATTACATGTGTGAGCCACTGCACCAGGCAAGAATTCTTATATCAAAGCTCAACTCTGTGTAAGTTGAAACTGTGACTCTCTTCCCATGATGACTTTTTTTTCTTTAAGACGAAATCTTGCTGTGTCACCCAGGCTGGAGTGCCATGGTGCAATCTCAGCTGACTGGGACTTCTGCATCCCAGGTTCAAGCGATTCTTGTGACTTAACCTCCCAAGTAGCTGGAATTATAGGCACATGCCACCATACCCGGCTAATTTTTTGTATTCTTAGTAGAGGTGGGGTTTCACCATGTTGGCCAGGTTGGTCTCGAACTCCTGACCTCAAATGACCCACCCACCTTGGCCTCCCAAGTGCTGGGATTACAAGCATGAGCAACCACGCCCAGCTCCATCATGACTTTTTCATAAAAAGTCCATTAAGCATGTTTCTAAAATGATAGCAATACTCATACAGTCTACACATAACACAGATTATTTTTCAAATAACATGGTGTGGTAGCGATGAGAAGAATCACCATCTCTGGTACTCCTCTTTTTTTGTAGCTCTTGCCGTTAAGTTGGAGCCATGTGACTAGGTCTGGCCACCAGGCTGTGAGGAGGATTTGGTTTGTGAGTCCTCCACACCATGCCCTTTGTAGTGTCCTTTGAGATGTGTGCTGAGATGGTAGTGTAACAAGATAGTGAGCCAATGTCAGCTTCAGTCTCTTATGGTCTGAGGATCAAAGCCCCTGTCAACCTTCAGTGGATGTATAGCCACTAAAGTGGATGTGAGCCAGTAAATATGTCATGGAAATTTTATTTGTCATTGCAGCATAACCTAGTCTTATTCTAACTAATCAATTGACACCCCTATTTCTTGTTCATGCATCAGTGTACTTGAGTGTCTTAGATTAATTTAACATTAAGTAATTGTAAGTGTACAGTTCTATAATCTGAGCTTTATTAGAATATCGGCTCCTAAAATTAACTCCTATCTTTGCAACTAATTTTGCCGCATTTGAAATTGTGCAAAAAAGAAGCCAGGTGAGGTGGCTCACACCTATAATCCCAGTACTTTGGGAAGCGAGGCAGATGGATCACTTGAGCCCAAGAGTTCAAGACCAGCCTAGCCAACATGGTGAAACCTGGTCTCTACTAAAAATACAAAAATTAGCTGGGCATGGTGGTGGGTGCCTGTAATCTCAGCTACTTGGGAGGCTGAGGCAGGAGAATTGCTTGAACCCAGGAGGCAGAGGTTGCAATGAGCCGAGATCATGCCACTGTATTCCACCCTGGTTGACAGATTGAGAAGGAAGAAAAAGAAAAGAAAAAAGAGAGACAAAACTTTCTGTAGGTGAAAGAAGAGTACTACAAAACCCTTGGGAAAACACTTGGAAAAAAGTAACCAAGATAAAAAGTGAATCATTTAGTGGTTGACCAGAGAAAAAATCCAGAACTTGCTCTGCTACATCTTCTGACAAGAATTCACTTTTTAAAAATTCATATCCCTACCATTAACCATGACAGGAAACCTCAAATTTCTCTTAAATCCAAAATACATATGTACTTTAAACAATGCAGGTTTCTACATTATTTATTGTTGAGTCAGAATCTCATTTTTAATTCCTAAGGATCTCACACGCCTCTGGTTGTGGCTCAGTTCTGCCATATATGCTGATATTGAACACAGGGCTCATCTTAAACATGGTGCCAGCACTTCCGCCTTCTGACAGTAGAAGTGCTTTTCCTCCTCTCCCAACCCAATCTCCAATTCCAAGGACAATTCCAGTTTGCCTTGTGAAGAGTATTAGCAAAGACCAACTTCTCTTGGAAGTAAAAGGTATATGTATTTTTGGCTGGGCGCGGTGGCTTACGCCTGTAATTCCAGCACTTTGGAGGCTGAGATGGGCGGATCACGTAAGGTCAGGAGATTGGGACCAGCTTGACCAACATGGTGAAACCCCATCTCCACTAAAAAATACAAAAATTAACCAGGTGTGGTGGTGGGCACCTGCAGTTCCAGCTACGCGGGAGGCTGAGGCATGAGAATTGCTTGAACCAGAGAGGCAGAGGTTGCAGTGAGCCGAGATCATGCCACTTCACTCCAGCCTGGGCCACACAGTGAGGCTCTGTTTAAAAAACAAAAACTGTGTGTGTGTGTGTGTGTGTGTGTGTGTGTGTGTGTTGTTTTTTTAGCAACAAGGTCTCACTATGTCGCCAAGGCTGGTCTCAAACTCCTGGGCTCAAGCAATCCTCCTGCCTTGGCCTCCCAAAGTGCTGGGATTACAGGTGTCAGCTATTGCACCCAGTCAAATTTTTTAATTTTGGAGGTCTCACTATGTTGTCCAGGCTGGTCTCAAACTCCTGAACTCAAGTGATCATCCTTCCTCAGCCTTCCAAAGTGACTTTGTTGTTGTTAGTGTTGTTGTTGTTGTTGTTGAGAAAGGGCTAATTGTTTCATGCTAGTACATGAGTAGATATTATGTTTCCTTATGCAAGAATTATCTTCTAGTGTCTTCTAGAATTATCTAGTATCTTCTATGATCCTTGAGATTAATATCAAAGACATAATTTGAGGGTATTAACTGAGTCAGTAACTACTTGCTACTGATTGCTGTGGGGCAGCATTACCCAACAGTTGAGACACAATTGCCTTTTGGATGAGGATCAAATAACGTAGATTCACACCAAGAGAAAGTTATTCCCTTTACAATCCTCTCCTGATCTTTCTGGTTGTATCAACCAGGATGTCTCAGGTTCACAATCAGGTCTTTAACAGAAGAAAGAAAGAAGGACCAAGAGCAGAAGAAAGAAGGACTAAGCTCCCTCTGCACCCCTTGGTATTAGAGCTGACCTTTGTCAGGGGCTGTATTAGTTCATTTTCACACTGCTGTGAAGAAATACCTGAGACTAGGTAATCTATAAAGGAAAAGGGGTTTAACAGATTCAGTTCCACATGGCTAGGGAGGCCTTACAATCATGGAAGAAGGCAAAGGAAGAGCAAAGGCCTGTCTTACATGGCCACAGGCAAGAGAGCATGTGCAGGGAAACTGCCCTTATAAAACCATCAGATCTCCTGAGACGTATTCACTATCACGAGAACAGCACCTGCCCCCATGATTCAATTACCTCCCACCAGGTCCCTCCCATGACACTGGGGATTATGGGAACTACAATTCAAAATGAGATTTGGGTGGGGACACAGCTAAACCATATCAGGGGTGCTGAACCCCATGCAGTTGAAAATCCATATATAACTTCTGACTCCTCCAAACTTAGCTACTAATAGCCTGCTGTTAACCAGGAGTCTTATCAATAACATAAACAGGCAATTATTAATTTATATTTTGTATGTTGGTTCTGCATATTATAGACAGTATTCTTACAATAAAGTAAGCTAGATAAAATAAATGTTATTAAGAAAGTCATAAGGAAGAGAAAATATAGTTACTATTCATTGAATGGAAGTGGATCATCATAAAAGTCTTCATCCTCATCATCTTCATGTTGAGTAGGCTAGGGAGGATGGGGAAGAGGAGGGGTTGGTCTTGCTGTCTCAGGGGTGGCAGAGGTGGAAAAAAGTCCATGTATAAGTGGCTCTTGCAGTTCAAACCCATGTTTTTCAAGGGTCAACTGTAGTTATTTGAGTCTCAAGGCCAGCATTTGTTTCTCTGCAGCAAACACAAGTGTTGGGCCATGAAAAGTAGGGAAAAGATTTTAAAAAGAGGTAGCAAGAACTGCTTTGCTCTATTCTGTTCCTTTTCTTTTTTTTATCTTATTTTTATTTCAATTTGTCTCCTTTACTTTATTTATGGTAGCATAACCTCTGGTTTCTATTTTCTGTTTGTCTGTGCCTTGTTTGTCTAATCATTTAGCATATAAATCACACATTTTTCTGTGTTGTCGATATATTTCAGAATCTGATTCAATTTAAGAACACTCTCCTTGGAAAATCACAGCTATACTATACTTAGAATTTCAAATTAAGTAATTTCTTTAAGAATCAGATATTCTTTCCTCAACTAAAAGTCTTCAGTTCACTTTCCCTGATGTATTCCTCTGAAATTCAGTCGCTCCTTAAAAATCTGACTCCGGCATTTTTTTTAGGTCTTTTCAATAACAGGTTCTTGATGTTGACTCAGAAATCTTTATTAAATATGAGGCCAAGGTGGTGGAAAGAGCATGGACTTTGGGATAACCCATACTTGGATTAAAGACGTACTGGCTTTAATGCTTATTAGCTATGTGACAAAGACAGATAAAATCTATTAAGCGTCTATTGCCTCCTCAATTAATTGCTTCTCTTCTACGGACAAGTAAGAAATAGAGGAAGGATGTTAAGACTAGCAGTTTTGGCCTGTGGCTGTATCCAGCAGTCTTTTTAGAATGGATAAGCTTTTAGCACTCGATGTCACCAGTATAAAACTTGATGGAACTCCAAGACAACCAAAAATTTAAAAATTAGTATTATCTCATAAGCAAAACAGAAATTCAAATCATAAATATTATGAATTAGCGTTAGGAGATTGAACTGATGCCTCCAAAGGATTACTTCTTCTTTTCCATCTTTTTCTTTTGAGAGATCCGTTTACACGGCTTACTGATTTTTTTTGTGCATATTTTTATTTTTTCCTATCATTGCAGTACTTGCTCTCTATGCTTTCCTTTCTCTCTCATTACTTTAAAATCCCTTTTAAAATAGAAGAAAACTGGCCAGACATGATGGCTCAAGCCTGTAATCCCAGCCCTTTGAGAGGGTGAGATGGAAGCATCACTTGAGGCTGGGGGTACAAGACCAGCCTAAGCAACATAGGGACCCTGCCTCTACAAAAAAAAAAAAATTGTTCTAAAGTAGCCAGATGTGGTGGCACACACCTGTCCACCCAGCTACTCAGGAGGCTCAGGTGGAAGGAACACTTGAGCCTGGGAGGTGGAGACTGCAGTGAGCTATGATTGCGCCACCGCACTCCAGTCTGGGAAGTGCAGGGAGACCCTGTCTAGTTTTTTGTTTGTTTGTTTGTTTGTTTTGAGACAGAATCTGGCTCTGTCACCAGGCTGGAGTGCAGTGGTGTGATCTCAGCTCACTGCAACCTCCGCCTCCTGGGTTCAAGCGATTCTCCTGCCTCAGCCTCCTGAGTAGCTGGGACTACAGATGTATGCCACCATGCCCAGCTAATTTTTGTATTTTTAGTAGAGACGGGGTTTCACCATGTTGGCCAGGATGGTCTCGATCTCTTGACCTCGAGATCTATCTGCCTCGGCCTCCTAAAGTGCCGGGATTACAGGTGTGAGCCACCGCACCCAGCCGAGGCCCTGTCTTAAATAAATAAATAGAAGAAAACCTTCTGACTTCAACACTATATCATTTATCTCATCAAAGGTCTTTCAGGTCCTCTCAATTTCTTATCTGTCTAAGAAAATAGAAAAGAATCTCAATTCCCATTCGGCTCCTCCTCACTGACTCAGTCCAACTACTTTCCCACTGTATACACAGAAAGCCCTACTTGATTCTAGTCAGACTAAAATGACTGGTAGTGATCTGTCATTATTCAGTGCTCAAAGCCAAAGATTTCAAATAAAATATAAAGTTAGAAGATTCTTCTGTAAATACAAACAAGTCACAGAACTAAACTGACCCAATAATCCCATAGAGAGTTTTGGGTTTTTTGTTTTCTTTTCTTTTTTTTTTGATAAACAAAAATTGACCCTTCTGGTCTTAAACGTTGAAACTTACATTTGTTTTATGTGAGTTCCTTCCTTAAGAAATCAACTTCAGGCCTCTCAAAAAAAAAAAAAGAAAAAGAAATTAAACTCACCAGACAACCACATCCAATGACATGTGGACCCCTAATTTGTCGTGATTGTTTCCTAGCCCCTCCCTACTTCCTGTTTTCTTACACATTGTTACATTTCCTCTCTGCTATATAAACCCCTACTTTTAGTCATCAGGGAGATGGATTTGAGAATGAGCTCCCATCTCCTTGACTGCAGCGCCCGATTAAAGCCTTTCTTGGCCCAGCGCGGTGGCTCACACCTGTAATCCCAGCACTTTGGGAGGCTGAGGCAAGCGGATCATGAGGTCAGGAGATTGAGACCATCCTGGCTAACATGTTGAAACCCCGTTTCTACTAAAAATACAAAAAATTAGCCGAGCGTGGTGGCGGGCACCTGTGGTCCCAGCTACTGGGGAGGCTGAGGCAGGAGAATAGCGTGAACCCGGGAGGCGGAGCTTGCAGTGAGCTGAGATCGCACCACTGCACTCCAGACTGGGAGAGAGAGCGAGACTCTGTCTCAAAAAATAAATAAATAAATAAATAAAAATTTTTTTAAAAAACCTTTCTCCCTTGGCAATATTCATTGTGTCAGTGATTGGCTTTCTGTGTGACCAGCAGGACCTAGAGAGAATCCCTGGTGCTTCCGTAGCAGAACCTGTAACATATTCCAATACGCGTGTTTACAAAGCTCAACTCTGAAAGAAAACTTCAAAGGGAAATATGAATACATTCTCTTGTCCTGACATAAAGGATTGATCATGGTTTTTAGGTAGTTCTGCCTTATTCTTCTATTTACCTTTGTGAGTTTAATGCAAATCATTCCAGAATGTCAGAAGGTGGTATCTATTTTTGATATTGCTTCTCCAAAATGACATTAGAAAAACATGGTGTAGGTGGGGATTCTTGACAGCCATATTCCATTAAAAGGGTGTTGATAAGAGTATTCCATTATCAGGGTCAATTGGCTACAAGGGGAGAGAAAAAAAAAAGGCCAGGGGGAATTATAGTTCCAGAAAAGTCACCCCTTCCTCACATTGGCCCATATTTTTGGGTTATCACAAAAGGAAAGTAAATAGGACTTAAGTATGAGAAAGGGAAAAGATTTGTTTGGGTGACATCTGAGGGAAGGTGTAAGACTGGGAGAGCTGGGTGTGATGGCTGCGCCTGTAGTCCTGGGTACTTGGGAGGTTGAGGCCAGAGGATTGCTTTGGCCCAGGAGTTTTGGACCAGCCTGGGCAATGTAGTGAGACCCCATATTTTAAAATATATATTAAAAAAGAAAAAGACTGGGGCTGGGTGTGGTGGTTCACACCTGTAATCCCAGCACTTTGGGAGGCCGAGGCAGGTGGATCATGAGGTCAGGAGTTCAAGACCAGCCTGGCCAAGATGGTGAAACCCTGTCTCTACCAAAAATACAAAAATTAGCTGGGTGTGGTTGCGGCCGCGTGTAATCCCAGCTACTCGGGAGGCTGAGGCAGAGAATTGCTTGAACCCAGGAGGTGGAGGTTGCAGTGAGCTGAGATCGTGCCACTGCACTCCAGCCTGGGTGACAGAGTAAGACTCTGTCAGAAAGAAAGAAAGAGAGAGAGAAAGAAAAAAGAAAGAAAGAGAGAGGGAGGAAGAAAGAAAGAAGGAAAGAAAGAAAGAGAAAGAAAGAAAGAAAGAAATAAAGAAAGAAAGAAAGAAAGAAAGAAAGAAAGAGAGAGACTGAAAGAGGTGTGAATGCAGGCATGTGGCTGGGTCTTCGTTCCAGCTGGAAAGCCAACTCTTCCCCTGCTCAAGCGTGAGAGGTCGAGTGTCAGCTGAGTTGTCATTGGAAAGTTAGAATAATGGAAGAGACTCAGAGGTGGTGCAGGGGATTATGAACTTCTTTCCCTACTCTTCTTTCTCTGACTGCTATGATCAGAGCTTGCCTGGTGACCATGGACCAGTCTCAGGGTGCAGAGGCTTTGCCTGCACCACAGAGATGACCTTGCCACAGGTTCATGTGCGTTCTCCACTTTCAGACACAGAATTTGGTGTGCTCTTCTTGCAAAAGGGCATGCCGGCTGTAGTGAACCCTGTAATGTACCACCCAGGTTCCCCTTCAGGAATGAAGGCCTCAGTCCCAGAGCTGTGGGAGGTTCTGCCAGGAGACAGCTGTCATTTTCGGAATTGCCTCAGCTGAAAAACCTTACCCAAGGTCATTCGCCCTTCCCAGGGTGGCCCATGTCCAGTGACTAATTGACACAGCCTCTCACTCAACTGCGACAGCTCTGGAAGGCCTTCCTGGGTTCAGAGCTCTCTGTGATTACAGCATTTGTCAAAACTCCATCCGAGCCCAACTTCTCCCTTTGCCTAATCCTCCCTGTCCTCTCTCCTTCCTTCTCAAGGTAAGCTCCCAGGAACACTCCTTTAAAAAAATATTTAAAAAAAAAATTGTATGGGTACATAGCAGGTGTACAGGTGTATATATTTATGGGGTATATGAGCTGTATTGATACAGGCGTGAAATGCATAGTAATCATATCATGGAGAATGGGGAATCGGTCCCCTCAAGCATTTATCCTTTGTGTTACAAATAATACAGTTATACTCTTTTAGTTTATTTATTTATTTTTTTGGAGACAGAGTCTCGCGATGTAGCCCAGGCTGGAGTGCAGTGGTGCAATCTCGGCTCACTGCAAGCTCCGCCTCCCGGGTTCACGCCATTCTCCTGCCTCAGCCTCCCGAGTGGCTGGGACTACAGGCGCCCGCCACCAGGCCCGGCTAATTTTTTTTTTTTTTTTTTTTTGTATTTTTTTAGTAGAGACCAGGTTTCACTGTGTTAGCCAGGATGGTCTCGATCTCCTGACCTTGTGATCTGCCCGCCTCGGCCTCCCAAAGTGCTGGGATTACAGGCGTGAGCCACCGCGCCCGGCCTCTTTTAGTTATTTTAAAATGTACAGTTAAGTTGTTATTGACTATAGTCACCCTGTTGTGCTATCAAATTATAGGTCTTATTCATTGTTGCTAACTATTTTTTGAACTCATTAAACATCTCCACCTCCCCCCGGCCCCCTCACTAACCTTCCCAGCCTCTAGTAACTATCCTTCTACTCTCTATGTCCATGAGTTCAATTGTTTTGATTTTTAGATCCCACAAATGAGTGAGAACATGTCATGTTTGTCTTTCTGTGCCTGGCTTATTTCACTTAACATAATGATCTTCAGTTCCATCCATGTTGTTGCAAATGACAGGATCTCATGCTTTTTTATAGCTGAATAGTACTCCATTGTGTATATGTGCCATGTTTTCTTTATCCATTCCTATGTTTATGGACACTTAGGTTGCTTTCAAATCCTGGCTATTGTGAGCAGTGCTGCAACAAACAAGAGAGTGCAGATACCTCTTCAATATACTAATTTCGTTTCTTTGGGGTATATAACAGCAGTGGGATTGCTGAGTCATATGGTAGCTCTATTTTTAATTTTTTGAGGAACCTCCAAACTGTTCTCCATAGTGGTCAGGAACACTCCTTAATAAAGATCCTGCCCACTAGTTTTCATCTCAGATACTGCTTCCTGGGGCAACCCAACCTTAATATTCATATTTGCCTTACTATGCTGACAACAATTGCATCCACTTTCAGAAAACTGTCTTTGATATGGTACAATTTCTTGAGAGACTTCTGATTGTTGACTGTTAATAAGGAGCTAGTGTGATAAAATAAATAATTAAACTGGTAATTATTGTTGACTTTCATTTTGAAAATGACAATCTTTAAAAAATGGAAGACTTAGATATACAGGAAAGTGAACTTGGAGTCCAAGGGGCTATGTCAGTTACACAGCACAAGCCTCTCACTGGCCAAGCAAGAAGCGATGTCAGGGAACAACCCTGGTCCTTTCAGCGCCAGTTCACTGCTGGTAAATGTTAAATATTTTGTTGGTACTTAGTTTAGCTCCTATTTGCTCCTACACTAGAGTGGGAAAATACACATGAGCAAACTCAAATGAAACTACAACTGCCCCACCCCTCCCACAAAGACAAAAGGAAAAACCTCCCAACTCATAGGCACTTGTGTTTGTGTAGGACTGGAAGGGAGGAGGAGAAATTGTGCAGTTACTCAGCAGTGAAGGTAATGTTGATGATAGAACTGCTAGTGACCACCAGAAATGGAAAGAAGAATGTCAACTCCTTCAGCCTCAATAGAGAGAGGGAGGGAGGCAGGGAGAGGAAAGGGGAGGGAGAATGAAGAGATTCTGAAAGAAAAATGAATTGTCCAGGTGCAGTGGCTCACACCTGTAACCCCAGCAGTTTAGGAGGCCAAGGCAGGTGGATCACTTGAGGTCAGGAATTGAAGACCAGCCTGGCCAACATAGTGAAACCCCATCTCTACTAAAAATACAAAAATTAGCTAGGCATGGTGGTGGGTGCCTGTCATCCCAGCTACTGAGGAGGCTGAGGCAGGGGAATCGCTTGAACCTGGGAGGTGGAGGTTGCAGTGAGCCGAGATCACGCCACTGTACTCCAGCCTGGGTGACAGAGCCAGATTCAGTCTCAAACAAAAAAAAAAAAAAAAAAAAGAAAGAGAAGAAAGAAAGAAAAATGACCTGAGAAAAGTATGTAATACCAGGAAGCCCCTGATACACAGAAATCCCAGTTTTGAGGCCGGGCGCGGTGGCTCACGCCTGTAATCCCAGCACTTTGGGAGGCTGAGGGGGGTGGATCACGAGGTCAGGAAATCGAGACCATCCTGGCTAACATGGTGAAACCCTGTCTCTACTAAAAAAAAAATACAAAATTTAGTCGGGTGTGGTGGTGGGCACCTGTAGTCCCAGCTACTGCGGAGGCTGAGGCGGAGAATTGCGTGAACCTGGGAGTCAGAGCTTGCAGTGAGCCGAGATCGCGCCACTGCACTCCAGCCTGGGTGACAGAGCAAGACTACGTCTCAAAAAAAAGAGAAATCCCAGTTTTGGTAAAAATAGGCTGTGATTTATGTGCAATTCTTTTGATAAAATTCTGTGGTCTCCTGGAGGAGCCATAACCACAGACATGACGAATAACAAATAAAACAAATAAAAAGCAAGAGAGAAGGTGCTGATCTTTTTTTTTTTTTTTTAAGTTTATTCTCCGGCTGGTTTGTTTCCCCAGAAAGCAGCTGTTTAAAATTGAGAAATAGCTACAACTCTTCTGTAATACACTCTGGGGAAAGAGAAGAGGAAGGAAAGCAAATACAATATTACAAAAAAGCCTGTGCGGTGTTAGCTTAAATTAGAAACGGTTTGAGGGTTCATTCTCTCATCAGAAATGAAAAAGAAACACAGGAAGAAACAGATGAATACATCTGAGAGGAAAAAAATTAAATTATCATTATACACAGGAAAAATTAAGCTACTTAAGAGAATTATTAACAGTGCGTATGTTAGCAAATTGCTTTGGGAGGAAGTGGAAAATGCTCTTTTGAGCATTCTCTACTTGATTATAATCTTGCATAGAATTTTGAGGGCATTGTAAAACAACAGGTAGATGCTTATTATCTGCCACACCCGCTCTGACCAGCTCTATAACCCGTCCCATTCCATTCTGTGACTGAGAGGCCCAGGGTGTTAGTGCATAGCGATCACAGCGGAATCCATACAGAAGCCTCTGGAGGCAGGGCCCAGTGGCTCACGCCTGTAATCTCAACACATTGGAAGGCTGAGGCAGGAGAATCACTTGAGGCCAGGAGTTCGAGACCAGCCTGGGCAACACAGCGAGACCCCATCTCTACAAACAATTTTAAAAATTAGCTAGGCATGTGGTGGCCTGAATCTGCAGTCCCAGCTACTTGGGAGGTTCAGGTGGGAGGATTGCTTGAGCCCAGGAGTTTGAGGCTGCAGTGAGCTAGGATTGTGTCACTGCACTCCAGCCTGGGTGACAGAGCAAGAATCTATCTCTAAAATAAATACATAAATAAATAAGAAGCCTCTGTAATCTCTCTATACACGCTCTATATACACGTTCTAATGCTCTCTATACACGCTCAAGCAATTCAGCAAATATGCAGGTTGCAAATTGTGTCACCAGCTCTGTATGTTGTGGGGCTACAATTTCAAATACAGCCCTTTAGGGACTTATTTTTTATTTTGAATTATTAAAGATAGAATCTTGTTTTTAAAGAATATGTTGCATGGATACCAATCTCTTTATCAATATTTTATTCTCTGTAGTAAAGCAATTCAGATTTCAAGACCCCATGTGTGAGCAGATCAATGCTAAGCAGTAATGACAATGGAAGGATAAATACTGCCATTGTCAGCCGGGCGTGGTGGCTCACACCTGTAATCCTAGCACTCTGGGAGGCTGAGGTGGATGGATCACTTGAGCTCGGGAGTTCGAGACCAGCCTGGCCAGCATGGTGAAACCCCGTATCTACTAAAAACACAAAAATTAGCCAGATGAGGTGGTGGGCGCCTGTAATCCCAGCTATTCGGGAGGTTGAGGCAGGAGAATGGCTTGAACCCAGGAGGCACAAGTTGCAGTGAGCTAAGATCATGCCACTGCACTCCAGCCTGAGCGACAGAGACTCTGTCTCAAAAAAATAAACAAAACAAAACAACACAAAAAAACCTGTCCTTGCCTTCTAGATAAGTCTTGGCATGAAGTCTATCCACTGAAGTAGTTTGTGACAAGTACTTGAAGCAAGTAGTTTGTGCATTTTTATACATTTATGCTAATTATGTCTGTTTCAGAATGGTAGTCTTTCAAAACAATATGATGGTTTTAAAGATATATCCACAAATCCTCTGATACTGCCTCCCTTAAGAAAAGAAACTTAATTCCTCTCTCTTTGTGTGAGAAAAAAAAAAATCCAGGCACAGTGACTCATACCCGTAATCTCAGCACTTTGGGAGGCTGAGGCAGGAGGATCACTTCGGGCCAGGAGTCAGAGACCAGCCTGGGTAACATAGGGAGACCTCATCTCTACCAAAAATAAGATAAAAATTAGCTGGGCATGGTGGCATCCACCTGTGGTCCCAGCTACTTGGGAGGCTGAGGTGGGAGGATCACTTGAGCCTGGAACGTTGAGACAGCAGTGAGCTGAGATCAAGCCACTGCACTCCAGCCTGGGTGACAGAGTGAGACCCTGGCTGAAAAAAAAGAAAAAGAAGAAAAAGACTGTAGATGTATCTATTTTGCTGTCTGTGAATGGAGCTCCTTAGTGTCACTTCTCTTCACTGTCTGACCATCTCTTCCGTTCTTCAGTTTCCACTTTAAATGCCTTTCCATCTGCCAAGCAGTCGGAGGTGTCCTTACCATACTTCCCAAGTCAGTTCACATCTCAGTTTTAGGGCTTGTATTGTGTCATTAGTCTGTTTCCAAGCCTATCTTCTCCATAGACTTGAGTTTCTTGAGGATAACCTCTGTTATCTTCAGGGCCCACCAGTGCTGGTCATACAGTGAGCTCTCCATGGACTTCATTGTGTGCATGAGTGGATAGATAATGAGGTGACAACCTGCCTCTCAGAGCCTTAACCACCCCCAGTTAAGCCATGAAACAAGGCTATGGTTTCCAGTTTGCACGACCTCCTCCCTAAGTTCATTGCCCTGGGCCTAGAATGAGGAGAATTGGCTGGTGCCACTTCTTTCCTTTTGGCTTTCCAATGGTTTTCTTCCAAGCTATAAGGCCTTGCTCTAGAGATTTTAAAGTATTAAGAACTGGAATACTGTTCTACATGTTTAGGTCAACAGAGTCAGTTGATCCATAGAACGCACATATTGGGTTTTTGTTTTTGTTTTTGTTTTTGTTTTTCAGCATTAGGTCTTCCCCCTTCTAAAGAATGATATGTGCCCCCGAACTCAGAAGTGATGTTTGATCCTAAATTACACATGCAAAACAAATTAGTTAAATAATGATTTAGTCCAGGTTCTCTGACAAGCAAATGCCAAAAAAGGATTAGCTGGATAAGAGATTAATTGGCGAAAATACTGGGGCACTGGGGAGGGATAATGAGAAGGAAACAAGAGGGTGATAGGAGAGCCATCAGATCATGACACACGTCTGCCCCCTGGGAAGACAGAGGGAAGGAGGGAAAGAAGGAAGGAAGGAAGGAAGTGAGGGAGGGAGGAAGGAAGAGAGAAGGGAGAGGAGGGAGGAGAAGGGAAGGAAGGAAGAAAGGAAGAAACTGGAGACGGAAAGAGGAAAAGAGAAAAGGAGGGAGGGAGAAAGAAAGGAAGGAAGGAAGGGAGGGAGGGAGGGAGGAAGGAGGAAAGACAGGCCATAGACTGCCTTGTAGTTCTCAGAAAGTTTCAGCAAGGTCAAAAGGGAGTCAGTGAACCTAAGTTGCCCATTAGAGGAGCCCCTGCCTCCCAGGAAGGGGCCTCCTTGGTATCCCTGCCATACTCAGTCATTGACTGGGAGCAGCCCACAGGAAGTGTGGCCTCAATGCTGGGCACACCAGCAGCTAGGGCTGGAAATAAATTATGCTTCCTGCAGTAGGAGATCTGAAAGGTGTATTCTCATGCTACTGCAGACAACAATTTGTATAACTCAGAGTTAACTACCCTCTGATCTTACCTGAAACAGTGGAGTGATCCAAGACAAGTTTGGGGTTTAGTCCTCAATCATCCATCTGAGTCTTGCTCTCAATTCCACTAACTAAACAGAGGGTTGTAGTCACAGAGTCCTAAGTGAAGATTGAGAAGAAGGATCCACATTTTGCTAAAAATGTTAAGCTATAGCTCTGCAGCAAAATAATTCCTGCTTTCATTTCAAAATACAATAGATGTATTACTTTACTTCTGCTTCTGCAAGACACCGATTCGGGAGGAGTGTTGGATGCCTGCAAACAGGCAAAAACAAAACAAAACAAAAAACCCCCCAGGTATCCAAAATCTAGCGACTGTTAGTCCAAAGTCTTACTTATTTTTTATAGACTGATTTATGGATCAAGAAATCTTCAATTTGCCTTTGCTACCAAATGAGGCCACCTTATCATGGGTCATCTTTACCTCCATGCCCTAGCCCTGCTAGAGGACAGTGTCTCACCTCGACTAACAGGCGTTCAGTTACGCTGACATCAACTAGATTAAGAGAGTTGGCTCTTGCCCCAGTGAGTTGACTGTTTAGGAAGCCAGTGTTTGCAAGAGGCCTTCTTTGCAGAACTTGCTCTGCTAAATATCTCATTTGGGGAACATTTGTAAACATTTATTATTTACTTTTATTTTTAGAGGCAGGGTCTCACTTTGTTGTCCAGGGTGATCTTGAACTTCTGGCCTCAAGCGATCCTTTTGCCTCGGCCTCCCAAAGTGCTGGGATTATAGGCATGAGCCACTATCTTGGCCCTTCATCTGGAGAACCTTTTCAAAATGTCCATATAAACAGTGGATGGATCTGGTGCAGACAAGCAGTCTTTGGAGGTGATGAAATCTGGTCTTGCATTCTAACTCTACCACATTTTTGTCAACAAAGGCAGGTGATTGGTAGATGTCCAAATGTCAGACCTTTGGAAGAGCTCCAGAAGAAAGGGGAGATAATGCCAGAAAGGTCTAAAAGTAGCTGTTGAAATTTGGTCACAGAAAGTGACGTGCAGAGGAGCAACTCATTCACTAGGCTAGATGGAACTGGGGAGATAGAGGAGAGTCCAATTTGCAGGGAACCGGGTCAGTGAGGCATAGGAAGAAAAGCCACAGTCAGGTTTCTGATGTACCAAGGTGGAAGGCAAGGACTCAGGCACAGAAGTCTAAATAAGGAATCAACTTCCTGGATATACTGGGGAAACAGGATCAGATGACCCAGTGTCGGGCTGAAGATCTCGTTTCTTATCCACCACATACAGAGGATGTGAATTATTCCAGAGTCTGAGCTGGAACTTTCCTACTTTACAGATAGGGTTAAGCAACCCTAGATGCAAACTCCCAGGGTTCAGAATTAGGTAGACCACAATCTCCAGAAGCTGGATGTTTACATGTTCAAACTTTAAGATGATAATTTCTATAATAACAATAAATGATAGAAATAGAAAGTTCACAAATGTCAATTTACTTGAAAGTATAAGAGATATTTTAAAAAGAAATAACCCAATCAGGGCTGGGTGTGGTGGCTTACGCCTATAATCCCAGCACTTTGAGAGGTCGAAGCAAGTGGATTGCTTGAGGACAGAAGTTCAAGATCATCCTGGGCAACATAGTGAGACCCCTGTCTCTACAAAAATTTTTTTAAAAATAGCTAGGTGTAGTGGTGCACACCTGTAGTACCAGCTACTCAGGAGGCTGAGATAGGAGGCTCGCTTGAGCCCTGGAGTTTGAGGCTGCAGTAAGCTATGATTGCATCACTGCACTCCAGCTTGGGCAATAGAGTGAGATCCTGATGAAAGAAAGAAAGAGAAAGAGAGAGAGAGAAAGAGAGACAGAGAGAGAGAGAAAGAGAGAGAGAAAGAAAGAAAGAACGAAAGAAAGAAAGAGAAAGAAATAAAAAGAAAGAAAAAGAAAGAAGGAAGAGAAAGAAAAGGAAGGAAGAAGGAGAGAGAGAGAAAGAGAGGGAGGAAGGGAAGGAAAGAAGGAAGGAGGGAAGGAAGGAGGAAGGGAAGGAAGGAAGGAAGGAAGGAAGGAAGGAAGGAAAAGACAGATAACACAGTGGGATTCCATTATCCAAAAGGGACTAAAATAGGATCATGGAATAAATACAAATCGGCCTGTACTCATGTGTTATCAATAGGGCTGAGAAATTCTCAGTCTTCATTACCTTTTGACAACTGATGAGAGTGAACAGTCCTCTAAGATTAATGATGCATTGGCTGCCACTGCCATGCACAATCTAATCACTAAGTTAATGCTTTACCAAGAGGAATACTGCATATTTTTTTAAAGTACATATTAGAAAAAGAAAGCAGATTTGGAGAGTAAGATTCTGCTATCTTATTTTTTTTTTCTTTTTTTTAATAGAGGGAGTTTCACTCTTGTTGCCCAGGCTGAAGTGCAATGGCGTGATCTCAGCTCACTGCAACCTCTGCCTCCTAGGTTCAAGTGATTCTCCTGCCTCAGCCTCCCGAGTAGCTGGGGCGACAGGCCTGTGCCACCACACCTGGCTAATTTTGTATTTTTAGTAGAGACAGGATTTCTCCATGTTGGTCAGGCTGGTCTCGAACTCCCGACCTCAGGTGATCCACCCGCCTCAGCCTCCCCAAGTGCTGAGATTACAGGCGTGAGCCACCGCACCCATCATGTTTTGTTTTGTTTTGAGACATGATCTCACTCTGTCGCCCAGTCTGATGTACAGTGGTGTGATTACAGCTCACTGTGGCCTCAGCCTCCCAGGCTCAAACAATCCTCCCACCGCAGCCCCTCCAGTAGCTGGGAATACGGGTGCACCCCCATGCCTGGCTAGTTTTACTTTGTTTTTGTTTTTGTTTTTGTTTTGTAGAGATGGGGTTTCGCCGTGTTGCCCAGGCTGGTCTCAAAGTCCTAGGCTCAAGTGATCCACCTGCCTCAGCCTCCCAATCTTATTTCTTTTCAGGTACTTAACACTCTATTTGGTAAATTTCATAGAAGCATTTCTGGATTATTTCTTTAAATATATTTAATCCTCTAACAAGTTTCATAGGCAGGAGGTATTCTAGTCACATAAATATATAAGTTTAATGCTGTCTTTATTTTTCTTCAAGTTTGTTTTCCAAAAGTGTGGACCATCAGGTGCATCATGCAGCAATCCCATGGTTCTTCTGAAGGGAAACATAACCTTTTATTTCCCTTAAATACATAGGGGAAATTATTAAACAATTGTAGCTAAGACTAAGTCAAGGGAATTCAGGACTTAGGAGAATTACACTGCCTATGTGTTCTGTACTTTATACCTTTCTCCCTGCCATGTAAAAAAAAAAAAATTATGTGCAGAATAATCTGGCTAAAATAAGCAACTGAAGGAAGCATTGATGGGCAAACAAGATGGAGAAGAGAAAGAAGTTTTGAGAGACAAGTGAATTAAGAAGGCATGGCTTTGACGGAAGGATTCTGAGGCCACATTCCAGGTGGATTTTCTTTTTTTTTTTTAGATGGAGTCTCACTCTGTCACCCAGGCTGCAGTGCAGTGGTGCAGTCTTGGCTCACTGCAGCCTCTGCCTCCCAGGTTCAAGCGATTCTCCTGCCTCAGCCTCCCGAGTAGCTGGGATTACGGGCACCCACCACCACGCCCGGCTAATTTTTGTATTTTTAGTAGAGACGAGGTTTCACCATGTTGGCCAGGCTGGTCTTGAACTCCTGACTTCAAGTGATCCTCCTGCCTCGGCCTCCCAAAGTGCTGGGATTACAGGTGTGAGCCACTGTGGCCACCCTCCAGGTGGATTTTATTTATACGTGTCTATCGTTGCCTGAAGTCCTTTCTTAGTAACATTTTACTACACCACATCTCTTTCCCTACTTACTGCCTTCGTGAGTCCAACTCTTGGCGTCTATAATAGTTTGGCCTCTATAGTCTTGCAGGTGATCATTTTGGTGTGATTTACTGAGAAGCAGCTCTGTGCACAAGCATTTTCTTTTCTGCTAAGTCTGGCCTGTTTCTAGGGTCCCCTCTTACTGCCTCCAATCACAAATCTCACTGATGGTTAAGACAATGAATTGTATTTTAATGAGGTAGGGATCAAGAAACCCTGTTTCTAGCTGTGTTATCTGTGACAAATCATTTATTCCTTGTGCTTCAGTTTCCTGTTTATTAAAATGAAGATATTGGACTAAGTATCATTCAGTTTTAAATTTTTGTCTCTAGATGTAATAGGTGTCCTTTATGAGTAAGGCAGGTGTTTGTTAGAGTTTGACATTGTAATGCCAAAGGTTCTTGCCTTAGCCATGCCGAAGGATTGGTGTGGCGGTAGCCTGTGACGAGAGAGACAGGGATCGGACCGAGAGAAAAAGAGCTGTAGACTTTATTGAGCAGAGTGACAGTACAAAGCTTCCACAGCGTGGAAGGGGTCCCGAGTGGGTAGCCAGTGTTAGATTTTTCATCACCTTTTAAACTCTTTAAGGCCGGAAATACGTGGGATGGGAAGATGTTACCAGAGCGAGAAACAATGACAATTAATATGTCTCAGATCTTGAGAACCGGAATTGTAACTTAAGTTTTATCTACTTTATAACCTTGCAGCAGCATGGCAAAGGAGACAGGATCTCACAAGACCTTACAAATTGTATTTACAGGGAATTGGAATTGGGAGCATAGATAAGGTCTGCTGGTCACTTTAGTTTCAGGGGAGGAGGAAGGGAGAGAGGGAGAGAGGACACAGGGAAGCTTACAGCAAAATTTCTAGTGTTTATAGCTTTCCTGGGGAAGAAAACACATGCACAAATTCTGATGTTAGGAATATTTTAAGCATATATCTTCAATTTTATTCATCCAGGACCAAAGTAAGTCCTGATGCAGGAAATGAGTGAGTTCCACAGCTTTCTCAGCCCCTACAACCCAGGAAGCCCAGCTAGCATCTCTGCTCAATATTTCCACTGAGAGCTAGGCTGATGAGAATAGTGCAGAACTGTGAGTACATTAAAAGAGCACGGCCGGGTTCAGTGGCTTACGCCTGTAATCCCAGCACTTTGGGAGGCCAAGGCAGGGAGATCACGAGGTCAAAAGATCGAGACCATCCTGGCCAACATGGTGAAACCCCGTCTCTACTAAAAATACAAAAATTAGCTGGGTGTGGTGGCGCGCACCTGTAGTCCCAACTATTCGGGAGGCTGAGGCAGGAGAATAGCTTGAACCCAGGAGGTGGAGGTTGCAGTGAGCTGAGATCATGCCACTGCACTCCAGCCTGGGCGACAGAGCAAGACTCCATCTCAATTAAAAAAACAAAAAAAAGATTTAGCAACTGCTACTCATGTAAAGAGAAGTAAAATGTGTTTGCTGGAAACTGATGCTTCCGTTTTGAAGTGGGTGGGTAAGAATTCTTAATCATCGTGGATTCATTTAGACTCAATTCAGAGTTAATATATTTTAATTTTACACTTTCATTAGTTACTTTTGTTATTTATATGAGCCATTTATGAAATGAGTATCCAAAATCAGCTAACTTCTTCAGATCATTGTTTTGTGATAGCTAATAACTTTCTTTTTTTTTTTTTTTGAGACAGAGTCTCGCTCTGTTGCCCAGGCTGGAGTGCAGTGGCACGATATCGGCTCACTGCAAGCTCCGCCTTCCATGTTCATGACATTGTCCTGCCTCAGCCTCCTGAGTAGCTGGGACTACAGGCGTCCGCCACCAAGCCCGGCTAATATTTTTGTATTTTTTTTTAGTAGAGACAGGGTTTCACCGTGTTAGCCAGGATGGTCTCTATCTCCTGACCTCGTGATCCGCCCACCTTGGCCTCCTAAAGTGCTGGGATTGTAGGCGTGAGCCACCGCGCCCGGCCTTTTTTCATTATTTATTTAATCAAGCTATGAGTAGGAGTTTATATTATATTTCTTATGGAAGGTTTCTTAGAACCTTACCACAACTTTTTTTTCTTTTAACTTTTTTTTTTAGGTTCAGGGGTACATGTGCAGGTTTTGTTATATAGGTAAACTTGTTATATAGATAAACAGTACAAAAAAGTTGGTACAGCAACTTTTTTTTTTTTTTTTTTTTCTGAGACGGAGTCTTGCTCTGTCGCCCAGGCTGGAGTGCAGTGGCACGATCTCGGCTCACTGCAAGCTCCGCCTCCCGGGTTCACGCCATTCTCCTGCCGCAGCCTCCCGAGTAGCTGGGACTACAGGCGCCCGCCACCACGCCCAGCTAATTTTTAAAAAATATTTTTAGTAGAGATGGGGTTTCACCGTGTTAGCCAGGATGGTCTCGATCTCCTGACCTCGTGATCCGCCTGCCTCGGCCTCCCAAAGTGCTGAGATTACAGGCGTGAGCCACCACGCCCAGCCAGTATGGTGTATTTTCAAAAGGAGATAATTTCTTCCCATATCTGAGGGTTTACCCATTTAAATTAGTTTAGCTACGAATAACAGTAAATGCAAAATTACAGTGGTTTATCAAAAAAGCAGATTATTTTCTCACTCACGTTAAAAATCTCTCTAGGGAGGTAGTAGTCTCTCTAGAGGTGACGCGCCGTCCCACGATGCCAGGAAACCAGGCTCTCATCTTTGGCTCTATCATCCTTAGCACATGGTTTCCACTCATAGTCTAAGGTGCGTATTCACGCTCCAGCTCTCACATTCACACTGTAGCCAGAAAGGAGAAAAGCAGGCGGGGCGCCGTGGCTCACGCCTGTAATCCCAGCACTTTAGGAGGCCGAGGCGGGCGGATCATGAGGTCAGAAGATAGAGACCATCCTGGCTAACACGGTGAAACCCCGTCTCTACTAAAAATACAAAAAATTAGCCGGGCGTGGTGGCTGGAGCCTGTAGTCCCAGCTACTCGCGAGCCTGAGGCAGGAGAATGGCGTGAACCCGGGAGGCGGAGCTTGCTGTGAGCCGAGATCGTGCCACTGCACTCCAGCCTGGGCGACAGAGCGAGTCTCCGTCTCAGAAAAAAAAAAAAAAAAAAAAAAAGGAGAAAAGTAGAAGAACCTTTTCCCTTTAAGGATAGTTCCTGAAAATTCCACGCACCACTCCTGCTTATATCCAGTTGGACAGACATGGCCACGTCAAGTTACAAAGGAAGTGGAGAAATACAATCTTTTTCTGGACAGAGAGAGGCCCACTAAAAATTAGGGATTCTACAAAGAAAGAATGGAGAAAAAATATTGGGAGAAAGCCTCCTTTTGACAGAGCTTTTATATTTGTAGTGTTCCACAGGTAAATTTATTCACTTATATAAACAGGTCAATCTTCTTTTGAATGTGAAAGTAACTTGCATATAGAAAAACATCCAAAATTTATTTTAGAATTTTGCAAATGAAATCTAGTTTTTTAAATGTTAATTTAAGATGGCCTGTCTTTTTTGATACAGGTAATGTATATTCCTTTTTCTGGAAGTATACTTTGTGATTAAAAAAAAAAAAAGAATCAAAGCCAGATGGAAAACAGCATTGTAAAAGGAAAGAATTCAGTACTACCGCACAGTTGTATACCACCTGGCAAGCAGACAACACTAATATGAATTTGGAACCCTGCCGATGGAGTCATATGCCCCTGCTGGGCTGGGCTGCTAGGACAAGCACCTGCCTATATGTGCCAAGTGTGCTCCCTGCTACATGCTTTTAATGCAGTGGCCTAAAGGCACATAATGCAGGCCAAAGGTGGGCTTGAAAGAATACTCTCACAGAAGTCACATTATCCCAAAGTGATAACAGGGTTTGATTAATTAGGAAATATTGGACATTTATATGAGTGGAATTATCATATTTCCTCAACACTCTCTCTTTACAGATGCTAATGCTTCATCAGCTCAACATAGCATCCATGTCCTCAAAACCTTCCATCACAGTAAACATAAGACTCGGTAAACACAAACAAACAAATATCTTTCAAACATGCATATTCAGATACTATCTTCATAATTTGAATTCCTGCAAGATAGATCAATGGAGTCATGCAGGCTACAGATTAATCCAACGTAGCAACGAATTACTAGGCACCCAATTTTCATGCAGTATTTGAGGAAATATGATAATTCTACTCATATAAATGTCCAATATTTCCTAATTAATCAAATATTGTTATCACTTTGGGATGATGTGACTTCTGTGAGAGTATTCTTTCAAGCCTCAAACACTTATGTGAGACTTCTGTGAGAGTATTCTTTCAAGCCTCAAGACACTTACCGAGTCTTATGTTTACTATGATGGAAGGTTTTGAGGACGTGGATGCTGTGTTGAGCTGATGGAGCATTACAGTCTGTAAAGAGAGAGTGTTGACAGGGGTAATGATTGCCAGCTGCAGGGTCCAGAGAAACCCTACATTAACAAGAGACAATTACAGAAAATATTAGAAACCTCTAGGATTCTACAACACACTCTATTATTAAGCAAATTTTGCTTTACCAAAGACCTCTAGATAGGTACCATTTCTCTAAAATTTAGGAGAATAAAGGGCCCCAAGAAACCACTGGCAGGCTTTCCTTCTGCTTCATTTCAAAGACAAATCGCTGAAGGATAATACAGAAGTCTCTGAGGCAATGATAAGCCATTGGAAGCCAAAGAGCTACATGTAGCTTACCTAGTGACACTATTCACTGGCAAAACAATTGCAAGAATAAGAAACCAAAGTAGAAGATCATTGTATTCACTGATTAATTTGTGTTCGACCTGAGAATTAATACTCCTGCTTCTATACTGGGGCTGCGGAAGTTGCATAGTGCTCCAGGATTTGGTCAAGGATGAAAGCTTCCTAGATACAGGTGGCATTTGGGACTGAAAAACAGCATATAGGACAGCAATGAGTAAGGAGCAAGAGAACCCGCACGCAGAAGGAAAAGATTAAAGAGCTGCTCCCATTTCTTTTTTTTTTTTTTTTTTTGAGTCTTACTCTGTTACCCAGGCTGGAGTGCAGTGGCACAATCTCGGCTCACTGCAACCTCTGCTTCCCAGGTTCAAGGGATTCTCCTGCCTCGGCCTCCCAAGTAGCTGGGATTACAGGTATCTGCCACCACACCTGGATAACTTTTGTATTTTTAGTAGAGACGGGGTTTCACCATGTTGAGCAGGCTGGGCTTGAACTCCTGACCTCAGGTGATCCACCCACCTCGGCCTCCCAAAGTGCTGGGATTATAGGCGTGAGCCACCGCACCCGGCTGTGCTTCCATTTCTAAACTATCTCTTTCTTGAAGAAATGTTGCTAGTTTATGCAGTTTCTAATATTATATATTAAATAACAACCACAGCCTGGCCAACATGGTGAAACCCCATCTCTACTAAAAATACAAAAATTAGCTGGGTGTGGCGGCGTGCACCTGTTATCCCAGCTACCCGGGAGGCTGAGGCAGGAGAATCGCTTGAACTCGGGGGGTAGAGGTTGAAGTGAGCCAAGATCGTGCCACTGTACTCCAACCTGGGCAACACAGTGAGACTCTCTCAAAAAATATTAAATAAATAAATAAATAAGTAAAAATAAATATATAAATAACAACCAACCATTGACTCACAAGAAAACTGTGACTATAGTATCTTGGTAAAAAACAGATAAAATTATGAAAATGTTTTGAAATATGAATCACCTTTCCTATTTAAAAAGTGCTTACCATTGTCTTAAGGTTTTGTACGGCACATGTACTGTTTTGTAAAAAGAAAGTCTGCACAGCAAAATGATCTGGATAAACCAAGGATCTGAATATGTAGGTCCTGGACAACTGTTGTTGTAGCACTGTAACTCCCTGGCCAAGCACGGTTGCATCACACATTAGTTGGATAACAGGTGCTTCTGTTTTGGGGTAACTTCCTGGCACAACAGAGCCCCACTGCTTCCTTTTTGGTTCCAGCCTGCTGTATTGTAATATTACCAGGGTTGCAAAAGAAAAACCTAAAATGGAGACCTAAATGCAATGTTCTATCTGTCTAAATTTTTAATCTGTGAGTAAAAGAACAGATAACCATGCCATGCAAATTACATTAAATATTGTGGTTTGTGAGCAGGGATTGGTTAGTACCTTGAGGTCATCTGTGCTGTATGTTTCGTTATCTGTTTCACATGAGACATATGATATTACGATTCAGATCGTATTTTAAGTTACATGGATAATAGTTCCTAATAGTTTTTTTTTAAATTGTGGTTGAATATATATAACATAAAACTTACCAGAAAAACCATTTTTTAAATGAACAGTTCTGTGGCATTAAGTACATCCATGCTGTTGTGCAACCATCACCATCATCCACCTCCAAAACTTTCAAAATCATATCAAACAGAAACTCTGTACACATTAAATAAGAACTTCCTGCTCCCCTCTCCCCGCACCCCTGGCAACCACCATGCTACTTTCTGTCTCTATGAATTTGACTACTATAGGCACCTCACATAAGTGGAATCATACAATATTTCTCCTTTCATGATGACATTATTTCACTTAGAATAATAACTTCAAGTTTCATCCATGTTGTAGCATGTGTTCAAGCGATTCTCTTTTAAAATTTAAAAATTTACTTCTCTTTTAAGGCTGAATAATATTCCATTATATGTATATACCACATTTGTTTATCCATTTATCCATCAACAGACACCTGGGTTGCTTCCACCTTTTGGCTTTTGAGAATAACTTTGCTATGAACATTGGTGTACAAACATCTGTTAGAGTTACTGCTTTCTTTTGGGTTTATACCCAGAAGTGGAAATGCTGGATCATATGGTAAATATATTTTAAAATTTTTGAGGAACTGCCAAACTGTTTTTCATAGGAGCTGCACCATTTTATATTCCAACCAGCAGTGCACAAGTGTTCCAGTTTCTCCATATCCTCACCAACACTTGTTATTTTCTGTTTTGTTTTTGTTTTATAATAGCCATCCTAATGAGTGTGAGGTGGTATCTCACTGTGGTTTTGACTTGCATTTCACTTGTGACACTGAGCATCTTTTTATGGGATTATTGGCCATTTGTATATCTTCTTTGGGAAAATGTCTATTCAAGTCCTTTGCTCATTTTTTAATTGTTTTTTTTGTGTGTGTGTGTGTGGTTGAGTTGTAGAGAGTTCTTTATATATTCTGGGTAGCAATTCCTTATCAGATAGATGATCATAAAGTGTTTTTCTTTTTTTTTTTTTTTTTTTTTTTTTGAGACAGAGTCTTGCTCTGTTGCCCAGGCTGGAGTGCAGTGGCGTGATCTCGGCTCACTGCAAGCTCCACCTCCCGGGTTAATGCCATTCTCCTGCATCAGCCTCCCAAGTAGCTGGGACTACAGGCACCCACCACCACACCCAGCTAATTTTTTTGTATTTTTAGTAGAGATGGGGTTTCACCGTGTTAGCCAGGATGGTCTTGATCTCATGACCTCGTGATCCGCCTGCCTCAGCCTCCCAAAGTGCTGGGATTACAGGCATGAGCCACCGCGCCTGGCCAATCATAAAGTGTTTTTTTGTTTTGTTTTGTTTTGTTTTGTTTGAGACAGAGTTTTGCTCTGTCACCCAGGCTGGAGTGCAGTGGCACGATCTCGACTCACTGCAACCTCCACCTCCCAGGTTCAAGCAATTCTCATGCCTCAGCCTCCTGAGTAGCTGGGATTAAGGCGCCTGCCACCATGCTCAGCTAATTTTTGTATTTTTAGTAGAGAAGGGGTTTCACCATGTTGGTTAGGCTGGTCTCGAACCCCTGACCTCGTGATCCACACGCCTTGGTGTCCCAAAGTGCTGGGATTACAGACGTGAGCCACCGCGCCTGGCCAATCATAAAGAGTTTTAAGGGAAAATTAGGTCTCCAATGAAGACTGAGTAGCAGTAGAAGACACAGAGGGGTGAACACAAGCTTTGTGTGAGTGAAACATACCAGTAAGCAGATTTACTGGGGAAGGAACAAGTACAGACCAGAGAATGCCAGGGTGCAGAGTTTCAATCTTTCACTTCAGGCAGAGTTGCCCTTTCACTTTGCTTCTTATCTCCCTTAGTGTGGGGGTCTGGAGTTACCTCATGTCTGCCCCATTTTTCTCAGACCCCTAACTGCTACATCAAAGACCCACCCGAGACAGACTAATGATTTGCTTTCTAGCAATGTTTCTCAAACTTCCTTCACTTAACAATTTTTGCCATCTTTACATATATAACATTTTCTTAACACTTTTTTTAAAATCAACTCAATTTTGAAAATTAAATTTATTATTTTATTTTTGAGATGGAGTCTCAGTCTGTCACCTAGGCTGAAGTGCAGTGACACGATCTCGGCTCACTGCAACCTCTGCCTCCTGAGTTCAAGTGATTCTCGTGCCTCAGCCTCCTGAGTAGCTGAGATTACAGGCACAAGCCACCATGCCTGGCTAATTTTTGTATTTTTAGTAGAGACAGGGTTTCGCCACGTTGGCTAGACTGGTCTCGAACTCCTGACCTCAGGTGATCCTCCCGCCTCAGCCTCCCAAAGTGCTGGGATTACAGACATGAGCCACCACGCCTGGCCACTAAATTTATTTTAAAAGGAAACTTTTTATTTATTTATTTATTTATTTTGAGACGGAGTTTCGCTCTTGTCGCCCAGTCTGGAGTGTAGTGGCTCGATCTTGGCTCACTGCAACCTCCGCCTCCCGGGTTCAAGCAATTGTCCTGCCCCAGCCTCCCAAGTAGCTGGGATTACAGGCGCCCGCCACCACGCCCGGCTAATTGTTTGTATTTTTAGTAGAGACAGGGTTTCACCATGTTGGGAAGGCTGGTCTTGAACTCCTGACCTCAGGCAATCTGCCTGCCTCGGCCTCCCAAAGTGCTGGGATTACAGAAGTGAGCCACTGCAGTATTGTAAATGGAAAACCAGAATCGGGTGCCTTTTCAGGCACAACAGATTACAAACATCAGTCACTCCTTTGTCATCTAGGAGATTTCTTACTGTTGATACTAGATAAGCACGTCCCTTTCCCTAACAGAGAGCATCTGCTTAGCATGCCACAGTGGGGCCATTTAGTGAACAGAGGTGCTATTCAATAGACAGTTTGCACTTCTGCAAAAGTTTGTGCCCAGGAAGTAGAGAACAGCTGATAGTGACATGGTACCATCTCAAATGTTTTTCCTTACCATACTTTGCTCTAGCCTACAGAAGACCTCTTGAGATTTTATTCCTGGGGGAAAAGCCACAGATTCCCAGAGGGTTCTGTCTGTATTTGTGAGTGAAGGGGGATAGAGGCCTAACTGGCTCAGCTGTCAGTTGACTGGAGGTAATTGTTTAATTCAGTAGTTCTCAAACTTTGTGGCCTCAAGATCCCTTTGCATCCTTAAAAATTATTGAAGAATACAAAGAGCTTTTGTTTATGTGGATTTTATCTATTTATATTTACCAATTAGAAGTTAAAAGTGAGAAATTTAAAACTATAAATTCATTCAAAATAAACTAATTACGTTATAAATATTTTCATGAAAAGTTACATATTTCCAAACAAGAGTGGCTTTGTTTACTTTTTTGTAAATCTCTTTTAAGATGAGACTTAATGGAAATCAGCTGAATTCTCGTATCTGCTTCTGCATTTAATCTTTTGCAACATTACATGTCATGAAGCCTCTGGAAAATGACACTGCCACACTCATGAAGGAGTGGAAAAGCCAAATTATGTTTTGCTATTATTACGAAAAGTTTTAACTTCGTAGATCTTCTCTGAAAGTGTCTTGGCCACTCCCAGACCTGCTTTAATTCATTTAGAGGTAGCATAGTATGGTGGGTTAGAGGGTAGATCCTGCAGTCCAAATGCTGAGTGCACACCCCAGCTCTGCCGCTTTTATTATCTGTTTGACTTTGGCCAAATGATTTAACTACTTTATGTCCTAGTTTCCTTATTTGTAGAGTGATGGTAATAATGAGGTGATACACATAAGGGTATGTAACAGTGAAATTAGAAAAATAAAGTAAGACCTTGAAAGAGAGGTACATATGGGTGCTCAGTCTAGCCTTACACTGAAAGTTCAATGTTATTTGTATTTCTTACTTTATATATGAGATAAAACATTTATTACTGGCCATCTGTATTTCCTTTTCTGACTCATCTATATGTTAATATATTCTATCTACTTTTTGTTGAGTTGGTATTTTTACTAATTTTGGGAGTTCTTTGTATAGTATATGGATTAACTTCTTGATTCTTTTATGTATTGTAATTATTTTCTCCAAATCCGTAACCTACCTTTTAACTTTATTTATATTTTTCATCATAAAGAAGTTATAAATTTGTATGTGTCAAATCTATCAGTGTTTTTCTCTGTGGCTTCTGGGTTTCATGTTCCGTTGATACCTAGATTAAAACAATTCTATATATTATTTTAGCGCTTTCATACTTTATTTTTTAACATTTAGGTATTTAATACATTAAGAACTTATTTTGGAGTACAATGTAAAGAAGAGATTTAACTTTTTCTTCAGAATTAGTAGATACATGTTCCAACATTATTTCTTAAATATTCCATCAATTTGCCACTGATTGAAAATGCCTCCTTTATAATTCATCCAATTCTCATGGCCATATGGAGGTATATTTGAAGTATTTTGATTCATGTAGTATTTGTCTCTTCCAGTAGCTATAACATACATTTAAAATGACTTTAGACTTACAGTACATTTTAATGTATGGTATTCCCACATTCTTCTTCTTCCTCATGATTTTAAATTTTTCCATGAATTAATTTCTCAGGATAAATTTTAGAATCAACTTACCAAATACTACCCTCATTTCTCCAAAGTTATGATTACGATTGAAATTATTGCATTACATGTATATATTAATAGTGTAAAGAAGTTATCTTTACACTATTAAGTTATTCTAACCAGGAAATTAAATGGTTTTTTGACTTAGTCAAATTATTTTATGCTCTTCTGTAAATTCTTTTTTTTTTTTTTTGAGTTTAGGAGTGGAAAGTTTAATAGACAAAAAAGAAGAGAGAGAGAGAAAGCTTCCTCATGCTGAGAAAGTAGGTTGCCCAAGAGCACCCTTCTGTAAATTCTTAAGATGTTCTGAATATGTCTTGATATTTCTTTTAAAACATATTCGTGGATATTAAACAGGATATTCTACAAAAATTTGTTTGTGATTATGAACCTCAGGATAAAAACTGTAAGGCTGATACAAGCCTATGATTATGACTTCAACACAATATTTTTGTTTTGGTTCATCTTAAAAATAGAAGTTAAGGTAATGATACTCAAGGTATACATGGTGAACAAAATGCATCCAGAATGCATTTTTTTTTTTTGAGAAGTAGTCTCACTCTATCGCCCAGGCTAGAGTGCAGTTGCACAATCTCGGCTCATTGCAACCTCCGCCTCCCGGGTTCAAGCGATTCTCCTGCCTCAGCCTCCCAAGTAGGTGGGACTGCAGGCACACACCACCAGGCCTAGCTAATTTTTGTATTTTTAGTAGAGATGGGGGTCTCACCATGCTGGCCAGGCTGTTCTTGAACTCCTGATCCGCCTGCCTCGGCCCCCCCAAAGTACTGGGATTACAGGCGTGAGCCACCGTGCCTGGCCCTAAAGATAATTGTATATTGGCTAACACGGGAGAAACGATTATCTATTAACCCTGTCTGATCCATTAAATTTGCCTCCCTAAGCAAGACAGTGTTTGAATCAACAGCAGACTCTATTCTTTTATGTGAGAAAAGAAAAAGGCACTAAGAAATAAGCTTCCTGAGTCTAATGCAATATTCTCAAACAATCGTGTGTATTGAAATCAGTTGGCAGGCTTATTAAAACATTTGCATTTCTAACAAGTTCTCAGGTGAAGCTGATGCTGTTAGTCCAGCAACTACATATTGAGAACCATCTTCTAACGTAATAACTTTGGGAGAGAAAGCCCAGTAGCTTTGCTAGGAGATTGATGCAGGAAGTGATGATAGAGAGAACATTATTAGTAAGAGCTCTGATCACAGTAAGAATTATTTTGTTTGGCCTTATATTCCTTTAAAACTATGAATTCTTCTCTGGGCTTAGGTTTGATTCACTTCCATACATATTCATATGAAGTGTTCCAGTTTTCCAATTTGTATACAACTTGTAATCTCAAATTTGACTTCTGCTATAATCCAGTAATTATTTTGTAGTGTTTTTAAAGAATTGGGAAGTTTTTAAATTCATTTTTATTTATTCTACAAATATCTATGAAGTATCAACTATGAGCCATGTGGTTGGAATATATCACAGAGCGAAAGAGATTCTGATTTTTATCCTTATGAAGCCTCCATTAGGGGGCAGGAGCTAGACAATAAACATAATACATAAATTATACAGCATGCTAGAAGGTGATAAGTGTTCTATGTAACACAAAAATAAAAAAGAGAAAGGAAAATCATATGTGCAGATGGAGAGGCTGTAATTTAAAATAATGTGATCAAAGTAGGCCCCACTGAGCAGGTGGGATTTAAGGAAGGACTTAAAGGAGGGGAGGGAGTTAGCCAAGTGAATATACAGCAGAAGAATAGAAAGTAAACAGCTTGTGCAAAAGCCCTGAATTAGTAAGTGCCCAGAATAGCACGGGTGGAGAGTTGGAGATGAGGTCCAAGACGCAAAAGGGATCAGTTCACGTAGGCTCTTAGGCCATTGTTATGACTTTGGGTTTCACTGAGTGAAATGGGGGGCCACTGAAGAATCCTGAGCAGATGAGTGACACGATATAATTTACATTTCAAAAGCATGACTGGCTGCTATTTGAGCACAGATTACAGGGAACAAGGATAGAAGTAGGAGGCAAGTGAGCAGTAACCCAGGTGAGAGATAATAGCAGCTTGGATCAAGGTGGTGGCAGTAGAGGACTGAGAAGGGGTCAGACTCTTGTTCCATTTCAAAGGTACAGCCAGAAGGATTTCTTGATACAATGCATGTGTGGTATTAAACAGGAAAGTCAAGGATGACTCCAAAGTTGTTGTTGTTTTTTTTTTTTTCTGAGACAGAGTCTCACTTTGTCGCCCAGGCTGGAGTGCAGTAGCGTGATCTTGATCTTGGCTCACTGCAGGCTCCACCTCCTGGGTTCATGCCATTCTCCCGCCTCAGCCTCCCAAGTAGCTGGGACTACAGGCGCCCGCCACCACGCCTGGCTAATTTTTTTTGTATTTTTAGTAGAGATGGGGTTTCACTGTGTTAGCCAGGATGGTCTTGATCTCCTGACCTTGTGATCCGCCCACCTCGGCCTCCCAAAGTGCTGAGATTACAGGCGTGAGCCACCGTGCCCAGCCGACTCCAAAGTTTTTACCATTATTATCGAGAAGGATGAGTTAACATTCATAAAATGAGGATAACTACTGAACAGGTTTAGGATTAAATATCAGAAATTTGGTTTTAGATGTTTTGGTTTTGAGATGTTTATCTGACATTTACCTGGAGATGTTGGGTAGGTTGTTCGATAAAGGAATCTGGGTTTTAGGCGAGAAGTCAAGGCTACATATAAATTTGGGAGTTGTCAGCAAATAGGTGGTTTTGAAAGTCATGAAACTGGATAAGATCCCTCAAGATGTGTAGATGGAGAAAGACAGGCTGAGCCCTGGGGCACTCCAGTGTGAAGAGATCTGGGAAACGTATCAGACCAATAAAGGAGACATTAGTAATGTAGGGAGAAAACACAGTGTGGTGTTCGGCAATCAAGTGAAGAAAAGTTTACCAAGGAGGAGGTAGTGAATATACTTGGTCAAATGTTGCTGCTAGGTCAAATAAAGTAGGATTGAAAACTGACCACTGGAATTAGCATATGGAAGCTATTAGTGACTGTGATAAGGACAGTGGTCTTTGTGACAGGGGAGAAAACCTGATTAGAGTAGGTTCAAGTGAGAATTAGAAAGGAGGAATTCAAAACAGCAACTATAGATTATTATTTCAAGGTGCTGTTTGGGCGCAGTGGTACGTGCCTGTAATCCTAGCATTTTGGGTGGCCAAGACGGGCGGATCACCTGAGGTCAGGAGTTGAAGACCAGCCTGGCCAACATGGTGAAACCCTGTCTCTACTAAAAATACAAAAATTAGCTGGGCGTGGTAGCGCATGCCTGTAATCCCAGCTACTCAGCAGGCTGAGACAGGAGAATCACTTGGACCCGGGAGGTGGAGGTTGCAGTGAGCCGAGATTGCACCACTGCACTCCAGCCTGGGCAACAGAGCGAGACCCTGTTTCACAATAAAATAAAATAAAAATCAAGGTGCTGTGTTGCGAAGGGGAGCAAAGAAACAGGACAGTAACTGGCAAGAAAAGTAGTATCGAGATTTTTTCGGTTTGTTTAAAGATGGGAGAAATAACAGAATGCTTGAATGCTAGTGGAAGTAATCTTGAATGAGGGCAAACACTGGTTAATGTAGAAGAGAGAAGGAAGAATTGCTGTGTTACTATCAAGTAGGTGTGAGAGAATGTGATCTAGTACAGGAATCAGTAAAATTTTTTTGGAAAGAGCCAGTAAATATTTTAGGCTTTGTGGATCACACATGGTCTCTGCTGTATATACTTTTTTCTCCCCAACACTTAAAATTGTAAAAAACTAGCCGGGCGCAGTGGCTTGTGCCTGCAATCCCAGCACTTTGGGAGCCTGAGGTGGGTGGATCACAAGGTCAGGAGTTCAAGACTAGCCTGGCCAACATAGTGAAACCCCATCTCTACTAAAAAATACAAAGATTAGCCAGGCCTGGTGGCGGGTGCCTCTAGTCCCAGCTACTTGGGAGGCTGAGGCAGAAGAATCGCTTGAACCCGGGAGGTGGAGGTTGCAGTGAGCCAAGATTGTGCCACTGCACTCCAGCCTGGGTAACAGAGTAAGACTGTCTCAAAAAAAAAAAGAAAAAAAAGTAAAAACTATTCTTGGCTTACGGGCTGTACAAAAACAAAACAAAATGCAGGATTTGGGCCACAGGCTGCATTTTGTCAACCCTGATCTAGTACACAAGCAGAGGCTGATTTTAGATGAGAGCATGGACATCATGCATATATGTATAGTAACAGGCTGGAAAGAAAATTATATGAGTTCACAAGCTGCTAGAAGGATAGATTTAGTGGCAGGGGATCTCTTCTGATTGCTCCGATTTTCTCCAGGAAATAGGAACAAGAGTTATCATCGAGGGTAAGACTGGGAATAGAGTGTTGGATATTCGAAAAGAGACAATTACATAAAATCATTTCAGGAAAAGGGAGTGCTATGCTCTGAATGTTTGTGTCCCTTCAAAATTCATATGTTGAAATCCTAACCCACAAGGTGATGGTATTGGAAGGCCTAATCACGTTTGGAGGGTGATTAGGTTATGGGGGGCGGTCCTCATGATTGAGATTAGTGTCCTTATAAAAGAGGCTCAAGAAAGGACCCCTCTTTCCTTCCACCATATCTTCTCACAGTGAGAAGTCGCCATCCATGAACCACAAAGCTGGACTTCAACAGACACTAAATCTACTGGTGCCTTGATCATGAATTTCCCAGCCTCCAGAACCAGAAGGAAGACAATCTGTTGTTTACAAGCTACCTACTTTATGATATTTTATTGTAGCAGCCCAAGCTGACTACAAGTGAATAAACTTGGAGAAAATATAATTTGATTGACTGGCAGCATTTTGAGGTCACATGAGGTTTGTCTTCAAGAATTTAAAGTGAAACTCTTGCATTTTTCTTCCAGTCATGTTCAGCTACACGGGAGCAAGAATGGAGTAGATAAGTAACGATTAGGGTTACGGTTTTGTCAGTGGGTAAAAGGAATATCCAATCAATGACTGGCTATGGAATTTAAGCCAAGTGAGGAGGAAAATAAGGGTAAAGGGCAGTGAAACAGTGATAGAATCAATAGATTAGAATTACCAACAAAGATAAATAATTATGAGGAGCTAGGGATCTAGAGGGGAAAGCTGGAAAGACAGGATGTGGCAGCCAGAAAGGTGGATGCATGAAGTTGAGATAATTGAGTTTGCAGTTAATGGTAATAAGCAGATCTAACTAGGGAATGACCAAAGGAGTGGCTGAAGTGGAATGAAAAGAGGTGTCCAAGAAGCTGGAGGTCAAGATATTGGAAAGATCATTGATGTGCATATTAAAATCACCAAGAATTAAGGCAGGAGTGTTGGAGAGACTGATAGTAAACCAACAGTTAAAATCATCAAGAAACAAAAACAACCTTTGTTGACCTTAGGTTTTATTGCACTATCTGAAAAGCAGCTCTTAAGATTTCTACTTTTCATGATTCACTAAGGTTTTCTAGGTGATCAATCTTATGATTAATATTTGGAAATATTCCTTGGGCATAATAAGAGAAGAATATAAATTCCCTACCTGTAAGATACAAATTTATATTTATAAATATTTTTATTAGGTTGTTGTCAGTGAATATGGGAGGTTAGTTAAGAGGCCATTGTATAGACAAAAGATGGTTGCTTGAATAAGGCTGGTGATAGCAGATGAAATGAACTGGATGGAGTGAGAGTTATTTAGGAAGTCAAATCAATAGGACCTCATGATCAACTTGATAAAGCATGTAAAGGAGAGAAGTGACAAAGATGACTTCTAGGTCTCTAGAAAAAGTTAGAGGATGGTATAGCAATGGCATTAAGAAGATAGGCTCTGAAAAGTCAGGCTGCCTTTGTTGAGGGCTAGCCTTTCCTTAAAAGGTGTGTGATTTCAATAAGTTATTTTACTTTTCAACTTTCTCACTGCAAATGGAAAATAGTATTATCTGAGGTTCTTGTGAGGATTAAGTAAATTAATGGATTAACACTTTAGTCCAAACATACAGCAAACTCTCAATGACTGGAAGCTATCTTTAGTGAGACAGAAAGCATTCACAGATAATCAAATTTAGGAGAAAAGGTAATGAACTCAGTTTTATATTTCAAAGTTGCATTTGAAGCATATGTGTGGAGGTGGTAGGTAAGTAAACAGCAGGATATTCACATCTGGAACTCAGAAAAAAGATGTGGGTTGGAGATACAAACTGCCTCTAGTGAGGCATCTGTGTATAGATGGTAACTACACACAAAATTCAGGGGAGTGGAAGAATTCATGGAAAGAAATTAGTGAAGAGAGGGACTGCTATGGATTGTGTCCCCCAAAGTTCTTGTGTTGGAAAATTAATCTTCAATGCAACAGTGTCGGGAGGTAGGGCCTAATTAGAGAATAGGTCATGATGGCTCTGTCCTCATGAATAGCTTGTTATCATGGGAGTGGGTTCATTATAATGGAATGGGCTTGTAACAAAAGCACCTTTTCTTGCTCTCTCTCTCATCATGTGATGCCTTCCACCATTACGATGCAGTAAGAAGGCCCTCACTAGATGTGGCCCCTTCATCTAGGACTTCTCAACTGCCAGAAATGTGGGCCAATATAGTTCCTTTTTTTTTTTTAGACAAGAATCTCTTGCTCTGTTGCCCAGGCTGGAGTGCAATGGCGTGATCGCAGCTCACTGCAACCCCCACCTCCCGGGTTTAAGCAATTCTCCTGCCTCAGCCTCCCAAGTAGCTGGGATTACAGGCATGTGCTACCACGCCCAGCTAGTTTTTGTTATTTTTAGTAGAGACGGGGTTTCACCATGTTGGCTAGGCTGGTCTTAATTCCTGACCTCGTGATCTGCCCACCTCGGCCTCCCAAAGTGCTGGGATTACAGACGTGAGCCACAGTGCCCGGCCAGCGTTTGTTCTTTATAAAGTTTCGGGTATTCTGTTAGAGCAGCACAAAATGGACTAAGAGAGGGGCTACTTTTAAAAAATTATTATTGAGGTATTATTGGGGTAAAATTCACATGACATAAAACTCACCATTTTAACCATTTTACTGTACAATTCAGTGCCTTCCAGTACATTCACAATGTTTGCAAGTATCACCACTACCTAAATCTGAATATTTTCATCACTCAAAAAAGAAACCCATTAAGCAGCAACTCCCCATTTCTACATTTCCCTAACCCCTAGCATCCACAAATGTTTTCTGTCTCTATGGATGTGCCTCTTCTAGATGTTTCACATAAATACAATCATGTAAGATGTGGCCTTTTCTTTCAGTTAGCAAGGTCTTTCAAGGTTGATCCATGTTGCAACATATACTAGTACCTAATTTCTTTTTATGGCTGAGTAGTTTTTCATTATATGAATATACCACAATTTGTCCATTCATCTATTGATGAACATTTGGGTTGTTTCTACTTATTGGCTATTATAGTGCTGCTATACACACTCATGCAGAAGTTTTTGTTTGATTAGTTTTCTATCCTCTTGAGTATATATTTAGGAGAGCTGCTGGGTTATATGTTAATTCCATTTAAAATTTTGATGAACCATCAAACTATTTTATAATGAACGCACCATTTTATATTTCCGCCAGCAATTTATGAGCTTTCCAAGTTCTCCACATCCTTGCCAACACTTGTCTTTTAATAATAGCACCCTAGTGAGTATAGAAAGTGGTATCTCATCGTGGTTTTGATTTACATTTCCCTTAAGGTGGAAGGTTATGATGCAAAGCATCTCTTCATGTACTTGGCCATTAGAATATCTCCCTTGGAGAAATGTCTATTCAAGTCCTTTGCCCATTTTTAACTTGGGTTGTCTTTTAATTGATGACTTGTAAGAGTTATTTGAGCTTTACCAGGTATACGACTTGCAAATATTTTCTCTCACTCAGTGGGTTCTCTTTTCTCTTTCTTGATAGTGTCATTTGATATGTAAAGTTTTAAATTTTGATCAAGCCCAATTGTATCTATTTTTCATGTTGCTACTTGAGTTCTTGGTATCATATCTAAGAATCCACTGGGAAATCCCAGGTCATGTAGACTTACCCCAATATTTTCTTTTGATAGTTGTATAGTTTCATTCTTATATTTAGGTATTTGATTTATTTTGACTTAATGTTTGCATGTGGTGTAAGGTAAGGGTCCAAATCCATTCTATTACATGTGGATACCCAGTATCCTCAGCATTTCTTAAAAATACTATTCTATTCCCCAGTGATCTATCTTGACACCTTTGTCAAAAATCAATTGACCACAGATGTATAGGCTTACTTCTGGGCTCTCAATTCTGTTTTCTTGGCCTACATATCTATCCTTATGTCAGTACCACACTCTTTTGATTACTGTAGCTTCGTGGTAAATTTTGAAATCACAAAATGTGAGTCTTCTAACTTTGTTCTTTTCCAAGACTGTTTTGGCATCCTTGCAATTTCTTTTTTTCATTTTCTTTTTTCTTTCGAGATGGAGTCTAGCTCTGTCACCCAGTCTGGAGTGCAGTGGCGCGATCTCGGCTCATTGCAAACTCCACCTCCTGGGTTCATGCCATTCTTCTGCCTCAGCCTCCCCAGTAGCTGGGACTACAGGCGCCCACGACCTGCCCGGCTACATTTTTTTATTATTATTATTTTTAGTAGAGAAGGTGTTTAACCGTGTTACCCAGAATGGTGTCTATCTCCTGACCTCGTGATCCCGCCCGCCTCAGCCTCCCAAAGTGCTGGAATTACAGACGTTGAACCACCGCGCCTGGCCACATCCTTGCAATTTCTTATGAATTTTAGGATCAACCTGCCCATTTCTACATTAATGGCAGTTGGAATTTTCATAGGAATTTCACTGATTCTGTTGGTTAATTGGGGGAGTATTGCCATTTTCAAAGTCTTCTAATACGTGAACATAAAATGCCTATTTATTTAGGTCTTTTTAAATTTCTCTCAACTATGTTTTGTAGTTCTCAGTGTGTAAGTCTTACATCTTGTTTATTAGTATTTTATTCTTTTTGATGCTACTGTAAATGAGTTTTCTTCATTTCACTTTGAAATGTTCACTGCAAGGATACAGAAATATAACTAATTTTTGTATGTTGATCCTGGGCATCCTGTGATATTGAGGTATTAGCTCTAACAGTTTTGTTTGTGGATATCCACTTTGGTTGAGGATCTTTGCATCTATATTCATTAGAACTACTGGACTGTAGTTTTATTTTCTTGTGATGTCTTTGTCTGGATTTGGTACCAGGGTAACGCCGGCATCATATAATGAGTTAAGATATTCCCTCTTCCCCTACTTTAAGTGTTTGAGAAGGACTGGCACTCTTAAAATACTTTACATCACCAGTAAAGCCACATGGTTTGATCTTTCCTATCTTGGAAGTTTTTTGTTTTTAACTGGTTTACTTTTTTTTTTTTTTTAACTAGTATTGTTATAGGTTTAGTTTTTTCTTGAGTTAGTTTTGGTAGTTTGTGTGCTGCTAGGAATTTGTCCATTTTATCTAGGTTATCTAATTTGTTAGCATATAATTGTTAATAGTATTTCCTTACAATCCTTTTTATTTCTGTAAGAATGGCAGTAATGTCCCCACTTTATTCCTTATTTTAGTAACCTGAATCTTTTTGTCTTGCTCAGTCTTTTTAAGGGTTTGTGAACATTATTATTTCAAACAACCAACTTTTGGTTTTGTGGATTCTATTTTCTACTGTATATTTCATTTATCTCTTCTCCAGTCTTTATTATTTCCTTCCTTCTGCTAGCTTTGGGTTTGATTTCCTCTTCTTTTTCTAGTTTCTGAAGGTGGAAGGTTAGGTTGCTGATTCTAGGTATTTTTTAACGTAGGCATGTGCAGCTATAAAATTGCCTTTGAGCACTGCTTTTGCTGCATTCCAAACGTTTTAGGGTGCTGCATTTTTGTTTTTATTCATCTCAAAGTATTTTCTGATTTCTCTTGTGATTTAATCTTTCTTTGATCCATTGGTTGTTTAAGGGTGTGTTATTTTCAGTTTTATTCCATTGTAGTCAGAGAAGGCACTTTGTAATTCAATCTTTTAAAACTGAGACTTGTGGACTAACATGTTTTATTCTGAAGAATGTTCCATGTGAACCTGAGATATCTTGGAATGTCTTTTTCCACTTGCTATGGTTTGAATGTGTGCCCTCCAAAATTCAGATATTTAAACTTAATGGCCAACATGATGGTATTAAGAGGTGGGACTTTTAAGAGGTGGTTAAGTCTTTTTTTTTTTTTTTTGAGGCGGAGTCTTGCTCTGTCGCCCAGGCTGGAGTGCAGTGGCGCAAGCTCGGCTTACTGCAAGCTCCGCCTCCCAGGTTCACGCCATTCTCCCACCTCAGCCTCCCAAGTAGCTGGGACTACAGGCGCCCGCCAGCACGGCCGGCTAATCTTGTTTTTGTATTTTTAGTAGAGACTGCGTTTCACCGTGTCTCTACTAGGACCAGATGGTCTCTATCTCCTGACCTTGTGATCCACCCGCCTCGGCCTTCCAAAGCGCTGGGATTACAGGCGTGAGCCACTGCGCCCAGCCAGGAAGAGGTGGTTAAGTCTTGAGGGCTCCTCCCCTCATGAATGAGATTAGGTGCCCTTAAGTTAGGGCCTGATGAGGAATTTCATTCCTTTTTGCCCTTTTACCTTCTGCCACGTTGAGGATATAACATTCCTCCCCTATAGAAGATGCAGCAATAAGGTGTCATCTTGGAAGCAGAAAGCAGCTCTTACCAGACAACCAAACCTGCCAATGTCGTAATTTTGAGTTTCTCAGATTCCAAAACTGTGAGAAAATGAATTTCTGCTCTGTATAAATTACCCAGTCTCAGGTATTCTGTTACGGCAGCACAAGAAAACTAAGGTGCTGGCCGGGCGCAGTGGCTCAGCCTGTAACCCCAGCACTTTGGGAGGCCGAGGCGGGCAGATCACCTGAGGTTGGGAGTTCAAGACCAGCCTGGCCAACATGGAGAAACCCCATCTCTACTAAAAAATACAAAATTAGCTGGGCGTGGTGGCGCATGCCTGTAATCCCAGCTACTCAGGAGGCTGAGGCAGGAGAATTGCTTGGACCCGGGAGGCGGAGGTTGTGGTGAGCCAAGCACGCCATTGCATTCCAGCCTGGGCAAAAAGAGTGAAACTCCATCTCAAAAAAAAAAAAAAAAAAAAAGAAAGAAAACTAAGGTGACACCCTTTCACTTTCAACATATTTGTGTCTTTGGTTCTAAAGTCAGTCTTCTGTAAACAGGATATAGTTAGAACATTTAAAAGACTCCATTCTGCCAATCTCTCCATCTGTTAAATGGAGTTTAAGGCATTCACACTTAATGTAATTAGTAGGAAGGACACTGCCACTTGCTATTTGTTTTCCCTATGTCTTCCTCAATTCCTCCCTTATGCCTTTTTTGTATTAGATATTTTCTAGCATACCATTTTTATTCCCTTTCCAAAATTTTTAGTTATTTTCTTAGTAGTTGCTCTAGGGATTGCAATTAACTTTCATTTATAACAATCTATTTCAAATAAATACCAACTTAGTTTCAATAGTACACAAAATTTTTGCTCCTATACTTCATCCTTTCCTCATCATGAATCACCTTTATACATTGTGCTTTGACACAGATATAATTATTGCTTTCATTTATATCTACCTATGTATTTAAATCTTTTTCAGTGTTTTTTATTTCCTCATGTGGATCTGAATTACTGTCTAGTGTCTTTTCATTTCAGGCTGAAGGATCCCTTTAGTATTTCTTGTAAGGCAGGACTACTAGTGAGATACTCTTTCTGTTTTTGCTTATCTGTGAATGTCTTAATTTCTCCTTCACTTTTTTTTTTTTTTGAAGGATAGTTTTGCTGGACACAGAATTCTTGACAGTTTTTTCTTTCAGCACTTCGAATATATCATCCCACTGCCTCCTGGCCTCTGTGGTTTCTAATGAGAAGTCAGCTATTAATCTTATTGAGAATCCTTTGTACGTGAGGAATTGCTTCTCTCTTGCTGCTTGCAGGATTGTCATTGACTTTTGATGGTTTAATTATGATGTGTCTTGGTGTGGGTCTTTTTTTTTTGTAACATCTTTTATTTGTATACAATTATAAATTACAAACTTGTTTTATTAGGATTTTTTTTAAATTTAGTTTTAGTCAACTTACTCCCTTTTATTTACCAGCAGTGTGCTCTGACAGAATAAATTACAAACTATTGTTTTGTTTAATCCTTTTAACCATCATGTCAGGCACACAGGTTGGAGAATATTAGCTCCCATTTTATGGACAGAGTGGAAACACTGTACCCATATTTAGTGTAAGACAGAGCTGGGATATAAGCCTTGGGCTTCCACAGTCACAACTGCTTTTTTGCAAAACTTTGTAATACATCATTTTAAAGTAATCTGATTTCACAATGTTTTACAGTATACGAGTAACATCTATAGCATCTCTTCTTGGCAGGTTACCTCTGGAGAGAACCAATCTAATTACCTCATACGCTGGCACTTTTTTTTTTTTTTTTTTGAGACAGAGTTTTGCTTTTGTTGCCCAAGCTGGAGTGCAATGGTGTGATCTCAGCTCACTGCAACCTCCACCTCCCTGGGTTCAAGCAATTCTCTTGCCTCAGCCTCCCAAGTAGCTGGGATTACAGGCATGCACCACCACACCCGGCCAATTTTGCATTTTTAGTAGGGACAGAATTTCTCCACGTTGGTCAGGCCGGTCCCGAACTCCTGACCTCAGGTGATCCGCCTGCCCCAGCCTCCCGAAGTGCTGGGACTACAGGCGTGAGCCACCGCGCCCAGCCTAAGCTGGCACGTTTTAAGGCAGTTACATCTCTAACTTGATTTACCAGCTATGTTTGAGGGTCCAAGGAGCCAAAATTGCAGCCAAACTGATCTTAAAGGACCAGGGAATAGAATGGTCAAGCATGTTTCCAAGTTTAACCTAGGCCTGGCACATCCTTGCCAATTGCTCAGATGGCAAGTGAGGGGCAACTAAGTGAAGAGAATAGCAGGAAGACCCACTCGGGGTGGACACTGATGAAAAAAACACAAGCAGTATCAGACTCACTGTTTTCAGGATTAAAATCCCCAGATGCCCTGTTATTGATCTATGTCACTACCAGTAGGACAAAAGGCAATGCTTCTGAAGACTAGAATATGCAAGGAAAAAATTAAGGTGCCTGCCTGTCTGGGGCCTACCGAGCCAAACAGTGCTAATTTCATCCATGCCAAACAAAATTGTTCATTCCTTGCTGATTTGGGTTTTAAGGAAGCGTGCTGATCATCAGAGAAACCAGGCAATTCTATTCTGAAGCCCAGGGTAAGAAATGGTGGGGATTTCTGAGTTATAGATGGTGCAGGGGTTAACAGTATCTGCCACTATGAAGGGAAAAATCTATCTTGGTAAACTTTGGTCTTCCATAGGACATGGAACCGGAGTAGCAAGATCAGGGCCTGCGTGACCGATCCTGATTGAGCAGGACTTCCTCACATAAGGTACGCAAAGGCTGGGCGCAGTTGCCCACGCCTGTAATCCCAGCACCCCGGGAGGCCCAGGCTTGCGGATCACCTGAGGTCAGGAGCCCGAGACCAGCCCGGCCAACATGGTGAAACTCTGTCTCCATCTCCACTAAAAATACAAAAATCAGCCGGGCATGGTGGCACATGCATGCAATCCCAGCCGATCAAGGGGCTGAGGCAGAACCACCTGAACCCAGGAGGCGGAGGCTGCAATGAGCTGAGACCATGCCACTGCACTCCAGCCTGGGCAACAGGGTGAGACTGTCTCAAAGAGAAAAACAAAACCCATAAGATGCACAGGTATCTGAGAAGGGTCTAAACACCCTAGAACTGCAAGCAAAATTTTGAGTGTATACATGTTTTCCTGGCGAAGGGGTCCTCATTCTCAAATCCTGAGCTTTTAGGAAAAAGTACTAAGCCAGTTTCAGGTTACGATACAAAAGCCACCAGATACACTTAGAGCCAGTCAAGTTTGAGAATTCTCAAAGCCATCACTGAAAAGTTGAAACACATACTCACAGCAGAGACAAGTGAACATTTATTTTTATGCCTTTCTTCCTATGTGTATTTCAAGTCTTTTTCAAAACAAGGCCCCAGGACTCTCCAGATTCAATTATGTCCTTGGGCTTGGTCGACTGCTGCAGGAGTCTCAGGGAGCCTTCTACAAATGCTAGAGTGACTCATTTACCAACATTAAACCCTAGGATACCTGCAACAAAGCAGGACTCCTTCCTCCACGGAATGTGCCTATTTCAGATGACGCAGCACCCAATGTAGAAAACGCTGGAATTTTTCCTTGGAATTAGACTGTGATGAGAGGTGCTTGACATGAACATAAGCTACTGTCTTTTCTTTTTTTGAGACAGAGTTTCGCTTGTTGCCCAGGCTGGAGTGCAATGGCGTGATCTCAGCTCACCGCAACCTCCACCTCCCAGGTCCAAGCGATTCTCCTGCCTCAGCCTCCTGAGCAGCTGGGATCACAGGCACGCGGCCACCACGCCCGGCCAATCCTTGCATCTTTAGTAGAGATGGCATTTCTCCACATTGGTCAGGCTGGCCTCGAACTCCCAACCTCAGGTGATCTGCCCACCTCAGCCTCCCAAAGTGTTGGGATTACAGGCATGAGCCACCATGACCGGCCAGCTACTGTCTTTTCTTTGACCCTTCCTTTCCAGTTTTTGAAGACAAAGCAGGAAATAATCTTCTCTGAAGATACTTGATAAAAATTCCCAAAACAACAAAACACATGCTTCCACTTCACTGATAAAAAATTTACCGCAGTTTGGCACCTAAGAGTATGACAACAGCAACAAAAAGTAATTTCAAAGAGTTAAGATTTCTTCAGCAAAATAGATGATTCACATCTTCAAGTCCTTTTTGAAATCAGGTAATATTATTCTTTCCCCATTTCCATCTGAATGACTGCAGCAATAGTTTTTTTTTTTTTTTTTTTTCGAGATGGAATCTCGCTCTGTCGCCCAGCTGGAGTGCACTGGCGCAATCCCGGCTCACTGCAATCTCTGCCTCCTGGGTTCAAGTGATTTTCCTGCCTTAGCCTCTCGAGTAGCTGGGACCACAGGCACGTGCCACCACACCCAGCTCACTTTTGCATTCCGGTGTGGGTCTTTTTGAGTTTACCCTATTTAGGGTTCTTTGAGCCTCTTGAATATCTAGATTCATGTATTTCATCAAAGCTGGGACATTTTCTACCATTATTTCTTCAAATATTATGTCCCTTTCTCTCTTTCTTCTCCTTCTGGGACTCCCCTCATGCATATACTGGTATGCTTGATAGAGTCCCAGAGGTCTTTTATGCTCTGTTCATTTTTCTTCATTCTTTTTCCTTTCTGCTCCTCAGACTGTATAATCTTAATTGACCTATCTTGAAGCCTGTTGATTCTTTCTTCTGACTTCTCCAGTCTGCTGCTGAATACCTCCAGTGAATTTTCAGTTTTAGTTATAATACTTTTCAACTCCAGAATTTCTATTTGGTTCTTTTCTACAATTTCAATCTCTTTATTGATATTCTGTATTGGATGAGACATTGCTTTCCTAATTTTTTTGTTCTCTGTCCATGGTTTCCTTTAGCTCTTCTAGCATATCTAAAAGAGTTGATGAAAAGTCTTTGTTTTGTACATCCGAAGTCTGTGCTTCTTCAGGGGTAGTTTCTATTAATTTCTTTTTTTACCTGTGTATGGGCCATACTTTTCTGGTTTTTCCTTGTCCTGTAATCTTTGCTAAAAATGTGACATTTTGAATAGTATTATAATGTGGTAACTCTGGAAATCAGATTCTCCTCCCTCCCCATAGTTCATTGTTGGTACTTGTTATGGTTACCACTGTTTGGTAACTTTTCTGAACTTTATAAAGTCTGTATTTGTTGCTGTGTGTGACCAGCTGAGCTTCTGTTCTGTTAGCTTAATTTGCAGCTAGTGATCCAAAAGAGAAACAGATTTCCTTAAATGCCTGAAACCAAGACAAAAAGAAAACACTCTCAGTCTTTACCAGTAGGCTCTGTGTAAGTGTTGGGGCACACCTTCAACATTCAGCTAAGCAACAAATTCACCTTAGTTTTCACTTCCTATTTGAGCAAGCCTGATGGTTAGCCAGAGGTGAGAGTTTAAGCCTTTCTCAAGTCTTTTCTGAGTATTTGCTCACCCTGCATGTACATGTGGCCTTTTGGATTCCCAAGAATATGTGGAAGTTTTAAAAGCCTTTATCCTCCAAAATATCTTACTTTCCAGCTTTTCCTCCCAGGCTTTTTGGTGTGTCTATTGTTTGCCTTAGCTATTATTCTTTGCCCCCGATGGCAGAGGCTAATAAACTTGCCTTTACAAATTTTTGACAAATGCCTGTAGTCACCTTTCTTCCTCATGAGATTTCCAAGTTAGGGGAACTAAAATAAGCCTCCATAATTCTTTGAAAAGAAAGTCCACAGCCAGGCACAGTGGCTCATGCCTGTAATCCCAGCACTTTGGGAGGCTGAGGTGGGCGGATCACCTGAGGTCAGGAGTTTGAGACCAGCCTAGCGAACATGGCAAAATCCCGTCTCAACTAAAAATACAAAAATTGGTCAGGCATGGTGGCAAGTGCCTGTAATCCCAGCTACTCGGGAGGTTGAGGCAGGAGAATCGCTTGAAGCTGGGAGGCGGAGGTTGCTGTGAGCCGAGATTGCGCCACTGCACTCCAGCCTGGGCAACACGGGCAAAACTCCATCTCAAGAAAAAAAAAGAAGAAAAGAAAACAAGGCCATCCTGCTCCCTTTGGCACCAGGAACAGATATCAGAAATGCATGTCGTTGTTTTCAAAGCTGGACAGGGAGGTGGCACCAGGGTAAGTTTAAATGATAGAAAGCGCTCCTGAGATTCAGGATTCAGACTTTTTTTTTTTTTTTTTGAGACAGAGTCTCACTCTATCACCCAGGCTGGAGTGAGGTGGCACGATCTTGGCTCACTGCAACCTCCACCTTCCAGGTTCAAGTGATTCTCCTGCCTCAGCCTCCCTGAGGGATTACTGAGGGCACCCTGAGGGTGCCCGCAAACACACCCAGCTAATTTTTTTGCTGGTCTCTAACTCCTGACTCAAATGCTCTGCTCGCCTTGGCCTCTCAAAGTGCTGGAATTACAGGTATAAGCCACAGCATCCAGCCTCAGCCATCTTTTTAAAAAGATGTTTCCTTGGTTACTATAAACCTTTGACTAATTTCCAGAATTTATATAAAATTGATTCTGACAATTTGTGCCAATGTATTCACTGGTTTTGTGGAGAAATGCGCTCTTGGAGTTTCCTACTCATCATTTTCAATGACATCACCTCCAAAGGACTGATTCTTGAAGAACTTCAACATTTGGTAGTGGAGTAGACAAGGACGACTCTGTGAAAAGTAATGAGAGGAGCAGTCAGAGAAGGAAGAAGAAAATACAAAATGTGTTGTGCCATAGAAGGTGAGAGAGAAGGGCAATGCAAAGAGAGGCACTATCAATGTCAAATATTCTGAGATTAAGAAAGAGTGAAAAAAATGTTCATTAAACATAGGTGCAAAGAAGTTGTTTGTGACCTGTGACCTTAACACTATTTCTAAATGAGACAACATTGGTATTTTGAGCAGGACAAGTCTTAAATATAAAGGACTGTCCTACGCATTGCTACATGTTTAGCATCTTTGACTTCTGGTAACTAAATATCTGTAGCACCCTTCACCCTTAAGTCATACTGAAAATATAGCAGTGATAAAAAAAAAAATACTGCCACACATTTCCAAATGCCCCCTGGAGACTCAGCACTGCCTCTTGAAGAACTACTGCCTTGGGGAAATCTATTTTGCTAATATTACGGAGGCAGATGTCAAACAATAGTGACCTAAAATGTAAATACGAGAGTAAAGAACGAAACAAGTGAGGTACCACAAATAAGACTTAGCAGATGTTTGGCTGAAGTGAGCAGTTAAGAGTATAGGGTCAAGAAAGGGTTTTCTGGTGGTAGGATTTATTATGTTTAAAGATCAGTGGAAATAATCCAGATGAAAGAGAGTTTGAATATACAAAGGAAGGGATAATTGATAATATAAGGTGAACTGAAGCGGGGGTGGCAAGAAAGGACAGATAGAGAAAATGGCCTTAGATGAGAAGCTTACTTTCTGCTTTGAAACAGTAACCTGAAGCACTTAGGCAATGCTGTAGGATCCTAACTAGTTTCCCTGCTTCTTGCCTTGCAATATAGATATTTTCAACACAGTAGCCATGTCATTTTCTGCTCATAACTTTTCAATGGCTTCCCAATTAACTCAGAATAAAAGCCCATCTTCTTATAATGGCCTATAAGATCCTTCACAGTCTGTTCCTCCACCCACTTCTTTAACCTCACCTCATTTCCTAATATTTTCCCTCTCAGTCACTGCCCTTCAATCACAGAGCTTTCCTTATTATTTCTGAACACATTAGGCAGTCTTTCCTCAGGACCTTTGCTCTTGCTGTTCCCTTTGCCAGAAACATTCCTTTCCAGACACCTGTATAGCTTGCTACCTCATCACCTTCAAATCTTTGCTCAAACGCCATGTGCTCAATAACCACTCTACTTGAAAACATTACTCCTCCATCCAACACTTTACCTACTGTTCTCTGTAGCACTTATTACTTTCTAAATTACTATGTCATTTGATTTTGGTGATGATGAGGCTTAAGTGGAATCAGTATATTCTATTATTTTATAATCTTCAGCAGCATGCAACTGCTCAGAGGTGCTCAGAAAATGAATGGTTGGATTAATTCAGGTTGAAGTTTCGCCAGACACAGGTAAAGGGTTTAGGGTATGCTTCTCAATATTAGCTGAACTTTAGTATCTATTACTTCGAAGAACTTTAAAAAATGGCCAATCTTGAGTCAGTAAGTAATTCTCCCAAGATCTGTTGATTGCATTATTTACATCATCCCTGCCTAGTACCATATGTTGATATGGTGACGTCCTGGAGGTGTTTACTCTCCTTTCCTAGATAGTAATTTTTGTTGCAGTTTCTTATTTTTCCTCATAATTGAATGAAAGCTTCATATCACAAATCTGAGATCCCAAAGCATCTCCTTTTAGTTATGTATTATTCTTAAAATACAAACTCCATAAGAGCAAAACCCAAGTGACTTTGCTTAACACTATGTTCCTAAGACTTGATACGCAGAACTTCAATACTATTTTTTAAAAATGAATAACCACCAGTAGTGAAACATGTATGTGCCAGGTACTGCTAAATTATTTACAGAATTTCAATTACTTTTCACAAACAGTACTATACCCTATTAAGCGAAGTTTAGAGACAAAGCAGGATAATCCCCAAGACTAGTAATTTGCCCAAGGTGATGTTGGTAGTCAGTAATGTAGCCTGAGCTCTACGCAATGTCATACTGATTCTAAAACCCATGCTTTTAATCACTATACTAGGCTGAGTTTGTGAGGAAGGCAAGGACAGAGAAAAAAGAGATAGAAATGAAGTATGTGAAAATTTTAGGGAATATATCCTTATTTAATGATGTTTTAGAAATTGCAGCAAAGCTTTTTAAAGTCCCTTTTGGCCAGGCGTGGTGGTTCACGCCTGTAATCCCAGCACTTTGGGAGGCTGAGGTGGCAGCTCACGAGGTCAAGAGATCGAGACCATTCTGGCCAACACGGTGAAACCCCATCTACTAAAAACACAAAAATTAGCTGGGTGTGGTGGCACGCGCCCACAGTCCCAGCTACTTGGGAGGCTGAGGCAGGAGAATCGCTTGAACCCGGGAGGCGGAGGTTGCAGGGAGCTGAGATCACGCCACTGCACTCCAGCCTGGCTATAGAGTCAGACTCTGTCTCAAAAAAAAAAAAAAAAAAAATTCCCTTTCACAACTAGAGGCTTGAGGATTTCACTTTTTGGTTCTTCCTTCAGTTCTTCCTTCAAAAGAATCACATTAAAATCTTGGGCAACCTATATATAACCTATGAGTTGATAGTTTTTCCCCTCTATTGGTTGGTATGTGTTCGGTCTACAGGTTGAAATATGGGTCTTTTACTCATTTGCAAACTTGATATTTCTCATTAGATAGCAGTGTAAATAATCTGGTTTAAGATTTGCTATACATGCAAATTCATGTACATTTTTTAATATCTATTACAATATTTTGCCTGTATTAGGAATAATCTAGCTTTATCCTCCATCTTATTTGTGAGAACAGGACTGGATTTGTAATTCTTTTATTCTTTCACAAAGCAAACAGAAATAGAACCTAAGCTTTTTCCTCTTGAGAATTCAATTTTGCTATTTTTATCGTATACGTTTCTGCAGGCAAATATCCTTTAATTCAACAAATATTTATGGTATGTCACATGAAGCATTCATTCTAGTGGGAAACAACCAATAAACAAAATATATGGCAAATGGTTTAGGAAAAATAGATCAGGGTTAAGGGAGCAACATGGTGGTAGGGTGCCATCATGTAGAGTTCTCAATTAAACAAGACAAGACTTAAGCAGAGACCTGAAGAAGTGAGGGTGTGAGCCAAGCAAGTACTAAGGGGGAAAAGGATTCCAGGCAAAGGGACAGCAGTGCAAAGGTCCTGAGGCAGAGGCATGCTTGGTATACTGGAGAAAACAGGGAGGGAGGGTAGAATGGTGGGAAAAGAATGAGAAAGCAGGGCTGAGCGTGGTGGCTCACGCCTGTAATCCCAGCACTTTGGGAGGCTGAGGTGGGTGGATCACAAGGTCAAGAGATGGAGACCATCCTGGCCAACATGGTGAAATCCCGTCTCTACTAAAAATACAAAAATTAGCTGGGTGTGGTGGCACGTGCCTGTAGTCCCAGCTACTCAGGAGGCTGAGGCAGGAGCATTGCTTGAACCTGGGAGGCAGAGGTTGCAGTGAGCCAAGATCATCCCACTGCACTCCAGCCTGACGACAGTGAGAATCAGTCTCAAACAAAAACAAAAACAAAAAAAGAGCAAATAAAGAAGTCAGTGGGTAAGAAGCCAGAAGTAACAGGCAGTTTACATATGGCCTAGTGGATCATGGCTATAACTTTGGCTTTTATTCAAGATTGGAATATTATCTGACTTTTTAAGGGATTACTGCACTGTATGAGACAGCAAACAATCTGGAAGCAGGCACAGAAGGGCAAGATCAGTTAGAAAGCCTTTGCCACGGTCCAGGTTTAATGATGGTGGCTTGGACCAGAGTGAACTTGCTGGAGGTGGGTTACAGAGATCAGATTGTGGATACATTTTGAAGGTAATGCTGGCAAAATTTGTTGATGGAGTCAATGTGAGATATAAAACAATCAAAGATGACTCCAAAGTTTTTAGCCTCCACTAGAAGAATGGAGTTGTCATTTCAAGAGATTGGGAAGATCTCAGCAGGACTTGTTTGGGGTGGGGGGAGATTAAGAGTTTCGTTTTGAATACATTAAGTTTGTGATGCCTGTTAGAAACTCAAGCAGTGCTATACAGTAGGCAGTTAAGTGTGAGTCTTGTGTTCAGATGAAAGGTGTGGACTGGAAATTCCAATGTGGGTTTCATCCAGCCAGAGATCTGAATGAGATTTCCTAGGGAGAGAGAACAGAGGAGTGCGGGTTGTAAGATTTGAATCTCATGCCACTCCAGCATTTAGAGGCTGGAAAAGGAGGAGAAACCAGTAAGGAGTCTAAGGAACAGCCATTTGGGAAGGAAGAGAAGCAAGAAAGAAAATGAAATCCTGGTAGGCAAGATAAGGAACTTTAAGGAGAAGAAAGTTATCAGCTGTGTCAAATGCTGCTGACAAGTGAAGACTGAGAAATAAAAATCAGACTTGAAAACATGGACGCTACAGATGATCTTGAACAGGTCCAGGATTGTGGGAATGAAGTCTGTGGGTTCAAGAGAGAAGTAAAGATAAAGTATTTCTGTAAAGGAGAGCAGATCAGACTTTTGATAATGTGGTTTTATTTAGAGACAGTGTCTCACTGTCACCCAGACTGGAGTGCAGTGACAAGATCTTGGCTCACCACAACCTCTGCCTCCCAGGCCCAAGCGATTCTCCTGCCTCAGTCTCCCGAATAACTGGGATTACAGGCGCACACCACCACGCCTGGCTAACTTTTATATTTTTAGTACAGATGGGGTTTCAATATGTTGGCCAGGCTAGTCTCAAACTCCAGACCTCAAAATGATCAACCTGACTTGGCCTCCCAAGGTGCTGGGATTACAGGCATGATCCACTGCATCCGGCCTATTTATTTTTTGAGACAGGGTCTCCCTCTGTCGTCCAGGCTGGAGTGCACTGGTGTGATCATGACTCACTGCAGTCTCGAAGTCCTGGACTAAAGTGATTGTTCAGCTTCAGCCTCTGGGAGTAGCTAGGAATACAGGCATGCATCACCATGCCTGCTACTTTTGAGCAAATGGTTTTATACCAATTTCAGCAGACATCTAGTTATCAAACAAATTAGTAGTAATTTTGCTGCCAGTTTTCAAATAGTTTCTATGAAATGTTATTTGTTATACTCCTCTGATGTTTGTCTTCAATGGATTCACTACAAATATGTCAGAAATTACATGTTAAGATGCTACCGAATTTTTTTGTTTTCATAATTTCAGTCACTGGCAATTTTCTTTTTAGTTACTGGTAGTTTAAGAGAGCATTAAATAGGTTTTTTATTGGTCTGCACATCTCCACAAACAGCAATAAGCTTTACATCTGGCAGATGGATGTGACAAATAAGATTATGTAATTAAAAATTTTTTTCCAACCAGTTGTGATTTCAGAGCCTTTCTCCCTACATCATTCCATCTCTTCATTCTATTAGGTCTAGCAATAATGTAACTTCTTGGATACCAAGTAAATCAGTTACTTTTTATTTTTTGGAGGCGGTTGTTTCTTCTGACTTGTTTACTATTTGCCTCTTCTGTGTTAATCACCTAATTATGTTTACCACAATTCTTTTCATTAAACTATGTTGCCTTACAAATAGTGCAAAAAAAAAAAAAAAAAAAAGTCAACCAATCACCCGAATACCACCACTCTCAACTAACGGTTGTTTGGTATACTTCACGTTTCTTCTCTCAATGTACCTGCAGCAGTACATAAAATCAAATTTGTAGCAATTTCACTTAACACACCTGAGACCTTTATTCACATCCAGAACTTTCACATGAATTTTCTTTCACCAATGGACTTCAGCGAGGAAGAAACAGAGAAGGGAAAAGTGAGAGATAAAGAGAGGGTGGGCAGGGCACCGCTGGGTATGGAAAACGTTAGAAAGGAGTGAAAAGCCGAGTGCAGTGGCTCACGCCTGTAATCCCAGCACTTTAGGAGGCCGAGGCGGGAGGATCGCTTCAGGCCAGGGGTTCGAGACCAGCCTGGGTAACACAGCGAGACCCTATCTCCGGAAAAACTTTTTAAAAAAAATTAGCCGGGTGTGGTGGTGCATGCCTGTGGTGCCAGCTACTCAGAGGGCTGAGGTGGGTCGACTCGTGAGCCCCGGAGGTCGAGGCTGCAGTGAGCCGTGACCGCGTCACTGCACTCAGACTGAACGACAGCGCGAGACCTGTCTAAAAAAAAAAAATAACAAGGGGTAGGGTGGGGCAGTGAGATGGTTCAGCGTTGTTCCCAAGGAACTCATCTCCCTAAATTTCCAGTCTCAAGCGCCGCTTTCATTCCCTGCGCCGAGCGGCGCTCCCCGCTCCGTGCAGGCATCTCCGCTGAGGGCCGCCCTGACGCACGGCCTTCTGCCTTGGACACAGAACCCCTCAGCCCTTCCTATTAGCCGTTTCTGGCCGGGAATGCACGCGCTCCTTCCCGCCTCGGGGCGCAGGGTGAGACTTACGTCTAAAGGGCGCCCGGCGAGCTCGCAGCAGCCCCTGCCCCGCGGAGGGCCGGTGGCGCGCGGCGTCCGGTGAGGGGCAGCGGCCCGGGCTCGGTTCTGGCTTCCAGCAGCGGCCCGAGGGCGCCAGAGCACGCTCCCCGCTCCCCAGAACGCAGCTTCCGCGGCTGCGGCCCAGGCAGCTCTTCGGGAAGCGTCCGCCCGTGGTCTCGCCAGGGGGTTTCCGACCTCCCCGCCCGACAGCGCAGGGGCGGGGGCCGCGGCCGGAGAGCTCGCCCGAGAGCACCCCCTCCCGCGGCGCCTCTGGGCGCACGCGCAGCCGCTGCAGCCTCCCTTATTTAGTCCGCGATGGCTTCCCTCGCGCCCCACCGTCCTCTTCCGGAAGGCGGCTCCCTCCCTGCGCAGCCCGGAGCCCCTGGGATCAGCCTCGAGCAGGCGCCCGAGCGAGACTATCCCTAAACGGGAACGGCGGTGGCCGACTCGCGAGAGAGGAAAAGAAGGAAAGGGCAGACTGGTCGCGAAGAGGAGATCCAGGCCTCAGAGGAGGAGAAAGGCCGGAGCCAGCCGAGGTTTGCCGAGGGCGGTGTTCCGGACCCGCGCGGTGCGGGGAGGAAGGCCGAGGGTGGGAGAGGAGGGGCCCGGCGGAAACTGCCGAGGTTTCCCGAAGGCGGCAGCGTCCGAGTTGCCCGGATGTAGTTGGTGGAGCGGCAGCGGCGGCACCAGCGGCGGCGGCGGCGGGAGGAGGAGGAGGAGGAGGAGAAGGACCAGGCGGCGGCAGCAGCGGCGGCGGCGGGGGGAGGAGGGGAGGAGGCGGCGGAGCAGGAGGAGGAGAAGGCGGAGGAGGCAGTCGCTCTCCGCGGGGCTGAGCCGGACGCGTCGTCTTGCCCCCCTCCCCCCGGTTCGCGGTGCCGCCGTGTAGTTGGCGCCGCTGCCCCGGCTGAGAGTGAGCGTGGTGTCGACGGAGGGAGATGGCCCGGGAGCGCCGGCGCCAGTAACTGGGAGCTGCTGAGAGTCGCCGAGGGCGCGCCGGACCCAGGTGCCGGGGCTGCCCGCCGCCCGCCGCCGCCGCCGCCTGCGCGCCCGCCCGCCTTTCGCGGCCGCTCTCCCCCCTCCCCGACACACACTCACAGGCCGGGCATTGATGGTAATGTATGCGAGGAAACAGCAGAGACTCAGTGATGGGTAAATTGTCTTTTCGTTTCGGGCCGGGCGGCGGCGGGGGGCGGCGGCGGGGGGCGGCGGCGGGGGGGCTGTTCCTCCTTATCTGGAGCTGGCCGGGCCGCCATTTTTGTTGTTAACCCTGATCCGGATCGGGTTGGGGAGGAGGAGCGGCCGCGCGGGCGGGCGGGCGGGAACGCAGTGTGGCGGGGAGCGGGGGCCCGGCTTCGCGGCATTTCGCCCTCTCCGGCCCTTCCGGAGGCTCCCGGTTTGTGCCGTGTGCGTGCGGGGTTCGGCGCTGGGGCGCTCGGTAGGTCTCTCGCGGGGAGGGGCGGCGGGGGCCCCGTTTTCTTCCTCCCCGGCCCCCCACCCCCGCCGTGTCTTATGTCGCTGCCTTCTCTTCCTGTTTTTCAGCTGTCACGACCGGAGGGGGGACTCGCAGCCTTACCAGGTACCAGCCGAGGCCGGGGTGGAGGGATTGGAAGGGGCCGGAGGGGGAAGGGAGGGACTGCTACTCGAGCGCAGGCCTCAGAAGTCGATACAGGCCCTTCGGTGCAACACATCTGAAACTAGCACCGCGGATCCCCTTAAAATTCCAGGTTTGGTTCCTTCAGCGCTCTCCAGCAAGGTTTAGTGACTTATTTTGACAGGTGACTGGAGGGAGTTCGCTGATTTAGGAAAAAAGAATCATTTGCAGCCAGAAAGACCTGACTCGATTATTTGATTATTTGCGAGTGAAAGAATCGATGGGATGAGATGATAGGTGACTTCCGAGGCTTATTTATTTATTTATTGTGTTGGGGGAACTGAAAAGTTAATGTAAAGGTATTAAAATTAAGTGAAGAACTTGGGTAAATAGCTAAATGACTTACAACTTTTAAGTCGGTTATAAAGTACTACCCTTTCCCCTTTTAATATTTTTGGTATACTTAATTGCCTTACAAGTAAAAGATATGTGTGCTTTTGTTTCTGTAAGAATTGAGGACTTTGGGTACTTGGATAATCATTCTGATGTAGGTGGTTCTAGGTAGGTGGGTTCCTTTTTGTTACTGCAGTCGTTGCGTGTAAAGTTCTAAGGATTGTGACGAAAGTGGCCCCAATTTTCAGGAGGGAAACCTCATAATGATTGTTAACCATCAGATGACTGCAGAAAACACTTTCTACATCTTAAAGGACTAGAGAGCAGGTTTTTAACCTGATGGTTGTGTTATACAGCTGAATTTGAAAACACTGTCCTCTGATATGTAAAACATTGGATATGTCAAAAATTAAACTTTACTGAATCTGTCCTCCAAAGCATAGCTGATTACACATTGCAACAGATTAGTACATCATGGTTGTCTTAAGATATGTGTTAGAATAAAGCTAAACCATTATTTTGAGCGCATTATGCTTAGTTAGAAATAGTACTTATATTAGTTTATTTTGGTTAGTATTTTTATACCTTAAAATTGTTTCCCACATCTGGGAGAGTAAGGAAGTTAGATCTGAAATGCTTTATTTGAATCAAAGAATTGGAGAAACTGGTGTGTGGGGTTTTTTTTTTTTTTTGGTAGGTTTGCAAAAATATGCATGTGCTTATTTATACATGTGTTCGTGTATATCAGCTGTAGAGCAGAAATTGATTATAGTAGTACTGAATTTCTAGTTTTCTTTTGACTATCAAAAAATGATTCTAAATATTCTCAGCCAAATTTTTTTATTTTTTGCAGAATCAGTGTGCAAGGTGGTTTATTTATAAGATAATGGAGTGGTTTTTTTGTGTGTTTAGTATGATTTGTTATCAGGAGTCTTATTGTAACGCTTAAGCATTAGGTTTTTTGTCTGAGAAACTTTAAAGAGTAAAGCAGAATTGAAAGTGGAAATTTTAATTTTGTAAGTTCATAAAATTTAATGATAATACACCAAAGTTTATGTTTAAATTAGGGAGTTTAAGGTTTCAATTCTTTCTCTCTTTTTTTGGGGGGGTGATGTTTTACAGGCACTTAAGTATTCATCGAAGAGTCACCCCAGTAGCGGTGATCACAGACATGAAAAGATGCGAGACGCCGCAGATCCTTCACCACCAAATAAAATGTTGCGGAGATCTGATAGTCCTGAAAACAAATACAGTGACAGCACAGGTCACAGTAAGGCCAAAAATGTGCATACTCACAGAGTTAGAGAGAGGGATGGTGGTGAGTATCTTTCTTGTTGAAACTTTGACATAATTTTTAACAATAGGTCTATATAAAAGGCGGCAGTAGTATTTCTAGCTTGAAGAAGTTACTGTTCAGTTATGTCATTACAATATTTTAATCCTATCATTTTTTTTTTTTTTTTTTTTTTTTACTCTGAACAAGTTACTGTAGAAACAAGATGCTGATGTGAGCATCTAAAAAGTGGACTCTTAAGGCCAGGCGCGGTGGCTCACGCCTGTAATCTCAGCACTTGGGAGGCTGAGGCGGGCAGATCACTTGAGGTCAGGAGTTCAAGACCAGCCTGGCCAGCAGGTGAAAACCCGTCTCTACTAAAAATACAAAAGTTAGTTGGGCATGGTGGTGGTGGCAGGCGCCTGTAGTGCCAGCTCTTCAGGAAGCTGAGGTAGGAGAATCACTTGAACCTGGTTGGTGGAGGTTGCAGTTAGCCTGAGATGGTGCCGCTGCACTCCAGCCTGGGCGATAGAATTAGACTCCATTAAAAAAAAAAAGTGGACTTTAGTGTTTAATAATAAGGGAATGCATTTATGAATATAGTTTAAAACATGCTTTCTTAAGGATGGGAAAAATGCAGGACTTTTTTCCAAGAAAGGAACTTTGACCTTTTAAAGATTTCAGTTTGAGATCCTTATTGTTGCTTCAGTTTGTTACTTTTTAAGGTGTTCAAATCTGTTTTCTAATTACAATGATAAACTATGAATTTAAAAACTCAGTATGTTTTTTCAGGATAGTTCCCAGATTTAAAAAATTATTTGTGACTTAGAAAATACATTCTTGCTTTTTGTTGTAAACATTTTCAGTATTTTCCAGTTTTGGTGATGTGATTTTTATACCTGGTTCATTGAAATATTCTTTTTAAAAGTTAGTCTGATTTCTTTTGCACAGTCCTGTACCTTCAATTGTAAGTTTGCCTCAAGCTCTTTGTGGTAGGAGTCTGAGAATAAGTAAACAAAACCAATTCTCAGTAACTATTTTCAGACTTAATTTGCCCGAATTACATTTCATGTCAAAAGCATGCATTAAGGAACAAAGCAATTTCGGTAAAGACACTTATATTCTCTCCTACATGTTGCTTAAGTAGATAACATATCTTAAGCAGATTTACAATATTAAAAGCTTCCAAGGAAACTCAGTAAAGTACCATGTGACTTTTTGCCCCTATTGGCAGCTAGTTCTTCAATACTTGGCTTACTTTAAAAAAAATACCTTGCATCTTGCCCCTTTTGTCCGCCTAGGATAGAAATCAGCTTTATTCAGTGTGATCATACACTGAGAAACATTGGCTTCCTCTACATAATTACTGGTTTGAGAAAATACAGTCAGAAGATTGCACTGGGATTGAATAATTTGGATGAGAAGAAAGTAGTTCTCTATTGAATGTAGTTATAGCTTAGTGCTATTTATGCAGATAAACCACATTTTTGTAACAGTAGTAGCAGGTGTATTTGATTATTAAAGTGTTACAAGTTATTGGGTTGCAAAATTAAGCTTTTAGAGTTACCAGTTTTGTGGGTAAGTTTTCCATAGTATTATATAAAGCCTCAGATGGTACTCTCTATCAACCACTCTTCTATAGTGGATTTCATTTCTAATGTTAGCTCTTGGAGAGCAGGTACTGGTTGTACTATACTGTATTTATTTAGAAAAATTTGGTGATTGTAACAAAATAGGATATGGCACCTCATCTTCTTACAAATAGGCTCTTATTTTAGTGACTATGATCCAGTTTATCCCCAAATGCAAGAAGTCAGTTTTTCAGTTATAAATGCTTTCAATCATTTCCAGCAAACCTTGCTCAGCCAATTCTTTTACAGGTGAAGTAATCCCAAGAACATTCTGTTGCTTATTCATTCAACAAACCTGGGGCATCTACTATGTGCCAACATTTGTGTGATACTCCTGGGAGTCAACATGTGATCCTGGCCTTGAAGCTATTCTTAAATGCTTTGACTCTTGAGAGCTAGTGGTGTTTTAGCCACTTACTTTTTCTGTACCCATTTTTTCTTCACTTTGATTTTTCATTTTTCTACCTGTATGAACTCCAGGTACTTGTTAGCTTTTCGTTTTTAAAAATTTGCATCTTTCCTGATGTTTCTTTAGCTTCATTTGCAAGAAACTTGATGTTTTTCTGATCTAATCACTTGCTAAGTTAGGCCCCACTTTCCAATTTTCTTTGTAGCTGCTTGTCGTCTTCTGGAGTCTTCCAGCTAATACTGTAATTCCATTCCTGTCTCTACCATCTCTAACATACCTGGCTGCCATATTCCTTTATATTATATGGAAATAATAATATGAGGTATATCTCCATTCTGGAATTGAGAGTACATCTTTGATATTAATTCTCTCTTCAAGAAACGTAAAATGGTGATTTTTCCTCATTTTATAGTGAGATATTTAGTCATTATAATTTGTTTTCTGGTGTTTATTTTTTATTGCTAATGATGTGTTTGGCACTAAGATGTTAAAAGTGTATATGTATGATTTTTATTGCAGGCATTATAAACTCCTTTGGATTTTTATCCAAAAATGAATTCAGGCCGGTTCGGTGGCTCACGCCTTAAGTCTCAGCACTTTGGGAGGCCGAGGCAGGCAGATCACCTGAGGTCAGGAGTTTGAGACCAGCCTGGCCAACGTGGTGAAACCCTGTCTCTACTACAAATACAAAAGTTAGCTGGTCGCAGTGGCGAGTGCCTGTAATCCCAACTACTAGGGAGGCTGAGGCAGGAGAATCACTTGAACCCAGGAGGTGGAGGTTGCAGTGAGCTGAGATTGCGCCATTGCACTCCAGCCTGGGAGACGGATTGAGACCCTGTCTCAAAAAAAAAAAAAAAAGAATTCAGCCAGGCACAGCTGCTCATCTCTGTAATGCTGGTTGCTTGGGAGGTTGAGATGGGAAGGTCCTTTGAAGCCAGGAGTTTGAGACTAGCCTTGGCAACATAGCAAGACCCTGTGTCTACTAAAAAAAAAAAAATTTTTTTTTTGATTAGCTGGGTGTGGTGGGATGATTGCTTGAGCCCAGGAGTTTGAGGTTAACAGTGAGCTGTGGTTGTGCCACCACACTCTAGCCTGGGTTGATAGAGTGAGACCCGTCTGTTTTAAAAAAAAAGAAAAAAGAATTAATGTATATAAATTCAAGACCATTATCAAAAATCAAATGCAAGTGAGTTGGATTATCTAAGCTCTAAGCATGTAAAAAACTTAAGATTACAGCAGGTTACTTACTATATGCATTGAACTACTGAATTCAAATTTCTCAGTTTTTCATTTTAAGATTTAATGATTTTCTTTACTAATAATAACCTATATGCTATGATTTGTAACTTGCATTTTACAAAGCAAGTTAAATGTGGAACTTGTGCGTTTGTTTACCTTAGGATTAGGCTTTACTGGCATCACAGCATTTTTCAGTAATTACTAGATTTCTTAGCATCTTGGATTTCATCGAAAAATGCTCGTTGAGAAGTAATGTATGAAAGGACTTGCAGATACAATATAAAAAGTGAGAAATCAGGGATTGTGAGGGTTTTTACTCCCAAAAACCTTGCTAGTTAAAATAAGACTTGCTGTAACATAGCGTGTATAGTTTAGAGTTAGAGATTTTATCCATTAGGATTTATTAAAGGAAATAATGTCTATTGTAAATTTAAGAGTATAATTAAAAGATTTTTTTTGTGAAATGAGTTATTTTTATATAGTCTGTGATCTGTCTGAAAACATACAATCTTGTTTAAAGTAACCAAAAGCAAAAACCTTAAGGTACAATCGTTAGGGTTTTTTTTTTTTGGAGACAGAGTCGCCCAGGCTGGAGTGCAGTGGTGTGATCCTGGCTCGCTGTAACCTCTGCCTCCTGAGTTCAAGCAATCCTTCTGCCTTAATGTCCCAAGTAGCTGGGATTACAAACATACGCCATCATGTCCGGCTAATTTTTGTATTTTTAGTAGAAATAGGGTTTCACCAAGTTGGCCAGGCTGGTCTCAATCTCCTGATCTCAAGTGATCCACCTGCCTCGGCCTCCGAAAGTGCTAGGATTACAGGCGTGAGTCACCGCGCCTGGCCCATAGTGAAGTTTTTATTTTGTCATTTAGCTATATCTTTGGAAAAATTTGGAAATGTATTTTCATCTCCCTAACTTTCAAATAAAAGTTACTATTAACATTTTGAAGGAATTAGTAGGGATTATTTGGTGATAATTTGTCTTTTTTAAATATAATTTAGTAACGTTTGAGTCTTTCACATTGAATAATAGACTGGCAGTTGAGCAACATGGTCTTACCGTTGTTTAGATGACTTTGAAATATGCTTTGAGTTAGTAATGTTACAAATTACTAACATTAGAAATGTTGTATAGAAAGTAAGTATACAAATTAACAGTCGCTTTTGATACTCATGTTAACATTGGAAGACAACAGATAGTATCCTTATTTCCAGTTTTACAAATGAGGGAAAATTTAATAAAATTGAACAGAGAGCAACAGCTGAGTCTAGAAACTAGTTCTCTAACTTCGGTAACTTGTATGCTGTCAGAGATTAAACACTTGGGTATTGAAAGCTTATTTGGTGGTGGTTACTATGGCATGAATTAGTTTGAAGGCATTTTTGCTTTTATCCTGCTAATATCTTCACCCTTCTTCCCTCAGTGGTTACAACTTGCCAAATTATAGTACCTTGATAAAATGTATTTGTGTAGTTCTAGGCCCAGTTATCACATCAGTGTTTTATTTTCAAAAATAAGTTTTGACATGGAAGCATGACACAGATTTCACTAGGAAAAGTCCATTTTCTCTTAATCTCTCATATTTAAAGACTTGTTTACGAAGTGGAAATATTGCATAGAATATAATACACTAACGTTTGGATTTTAACAATACGTTTGACTGATGTTAAGTATTTTTTGTCTAGTAAAAATAGTGACACATGACCTTTTTTCATTGATTTATGCTTTGTGATAATACTATGCAGAAATGTTTGCATTGAATTTCCATTGGTCAATTTAGAAAACACAGGAAACATACTCTGTTTCAAGAGAAGTGGAATAAGATTGAAGGAGTAGCAGTCTTAATGTTTCAACTCTTCATTTTTTTTTTTTAATTTTAGGAAACAGTGTCTGTGATGTAAGCATCTGTGCATGTAAATTGTTAAATTTGAACACTAGTACCAAGTCATTTGTCTTACGCTTCTCATCATCACATTTTAACTTTTTATATTTTTAGAGAGATGGTTATTGTGTATTGTTTATGATTTAATGGTATTTCTATTTTACAATCAGAGTATTTTGGAATGAGTTCACTTAGATCCTTAGATCCTTAAGACAGTCTTAATTGAACTGTTTTCTAGTTGTGCAAGAAGTATTTAAAATTTTTGGTGTAACATACTTGGGGTTTTGGTCTGTAATTCACAGAAAATTTATATATTCTAATTTGTGTCTATTAAGCATCTGTTACCTTATTCTGTTGTGCAGAATTGTTTGGGGGGTAGTGCATCATTTTGTTATGATGCTGGAAAGAGTGAAGATGGAAATAAGCTGGGCATTTGGGATGCTATACCAGGCACTAGATATAACTCATTGTCAATTTGATAATTACAAAACCAATTTTTGTGGGGTTGTGTGTGTTTTTGTTTTTTTTGTTTTTTTAAAGACAGTCTCACTCTGTACCTAGGCTGGAGTGCAGTGGCACGATCTCGATCTCACCTCACTGCAACCTCCACCCCCTGGCAAAATCAGTTATTTGGGGCTTGCAAATATATTCTATGAACAGTCCTTTTCAGGATTTGTATGATGCTTTATAATTTTCAAAGGGTTTCTATATTCTCATCTGACTACACAGTAGCTCTTTGAAATAGGCTGATCAGTATTATTCCTGTTGTACTGATGAAATTATAAAGTATTTAGCCTACTGTTGTTGAAACTGGAAAGGAAGTCTCTTCACATAAAATTTTATCTCTGCCTTCAAATTATACTCCAAGTATAACTAATTCTCACTACTTTATCATTTTAGTTCTGGCTACCACCTTTTCTTAGCTTGAATTCTGCAAGAGCCCCCTAGTGTTCCCGAGTCCATTTTGCTTTGTATGATTGTTTCCCCACACAGTAGCCAGAATGATCCAGTTAAAATGCCAGTCACCTCACATCTCTCTCAAGCTCACGGCCCTCCAGTGACTCCCTGTTTCTTAGCAAGGCTTATAATAGATCCTGTGTAATCTGGTGTCTGGGTATTTTTTCAGCTTCTTCTACTGTCTTCCCCTTGTTTGTGCTACTCTCTCCATACTGGCCCTGCAGGCAGAAGTTTGTTCCTGTCTCAGGGGCTCTGCACATTATGTGCCTTTATGTTTCTCCTACTGTGCTCACTCACTTCAGTAATGTGTCTGCTTAAGTGTCACCCTCTCACAGGGCCTTCTCTGCCCTTGCTGAACACTCTGAAACAGTCATTCTCATCATTGTCTTTCCTTGCCCCTGCATGTTCCTTCCTTGTATGAAGGTGACCTATTATGCTTTACTTATAGTCATTCTGCTATAACATGACATGGGCATTTCTGAAAGTCACGGTGCTGTGCAAAATTGCACCAGACCAATTTATGGGGAAAATGGAGTTAGGAGCACAGTAACCAAAAACATTGTCAGTGACACATTTTAAAAAGATAGGAACCTAATAAAAATTGTAACTTAGTTTTACACGTATAAAATGGTTAAAGAATACTTTAACACCGCAATAAATGGCACTTTACCTTGACCAAGACCTGACTTCTTGTGAAAGTGGCCACTCATTGGAAGGGTTGCAGTTCATGAATTACTGTAAAGTGATGGATGGAAGATACCTGATATGAGACAAAAACTTGTAACGTCAAATGTGGATGGACCTGACTCATAATTCATGATGAACTGAGATAGCTATTAGATGTTTGAGCTGTGTCTATCTGCCTTGTAAATTCCTGTGCAGCTTGATGTAGCTAGTGTTTCTCACAGGTGAAAATACACATAAGTGGGAAATTTGCTGGTTTCTGATATATCAGTAGCCTTCAAACAAATTTGTGTATTTGGAAACAAATGTTATAGCAGAACTGACTGTATTTTAGTTTTTGTTTGCTTGCCTTTTGTGGAATATAAGCTCCACCAGAAGAGGAAGTGAGAGTTTTAATGTTTTTATCCACCTTGTATTCCTGTTATCTTGAATAGTGCCTGAAACTTTATAGCATATAACTAAATGGATAGATAAAGAAAATTTGGATTGTTATAATTTAAGGGGAATGAAATTACAGTATTTTGGATTAGCATTCCTCAAACTTGAATGTGTATACTAAACACCTGGAGATACTATAGTCAGTAATTCTGGAGTGGGTCCCAAAGATCTGCCTTTTAAAAAGATCTCGGGTGATACCTACGCTTCACTAGAGTAGAGTAACAAGGTTCTGTAGCAGCACCGTCCAGTGGAAATATGTTGGCCACAAATGCAAACCATATGTGTACTTTTCTAGTAGCTTTGCTTTAAAAGTAAAAATGATTCAATTTTAGTATATTTTATTTGACCTAATATATCAAAAATATTTCAACTTGTAATTGATACCTTAAAAACTATTAATGATATACTTTACATTCCCTTTTTGGTACAAGATCTTTGAAACCTAGTGTCTATTTAACATTTACAGCACATTTCAGTTTGGACAAGCCACATTTCATGTGTTTAATTGCCACATGTGAATGATGGTTATTGAATTGGACAATGCGGTTCTGAGGAATGTGATCGCCCTGTTGGCCTGTCTGGCTTTTACATATATTTTTATTTCTCTAAGGAAAGTATTTTGTATGCTTGACTTCTGAAATGCCGTATTTATGCAAAGCAAGATTGGAGTTAATGGGTCCTTGAGCTATATAGTGCTTCTTGTACTAAAATTTTGTTAGTACACGCTCATTGTAGAAAAATTAGGAAATGCAGAGAAAAGGGGAAAAACAAAGTCGCCTTGTATCTTCTCATTTAAGAGTTAATCACTAGTTTTCATAGAAAACATTCTCATGCCATAAAATAATTAGTATTCTGTAATCTTTCCAGAATTGGTTTCCTTTGTTTTGTTTGTTGTTGTTGTTGTTGTTGTACTTGTTGTTTGAGGCAGGGTCTTACTCTGTCATCCCAGGCTGGAGTGCAGTGGTGCAATCTTTGCTCACAGCAAGCTTGCCTCCGCAGGTCAAGTGATTTTCCCGCCACCCGAATAGCTGGGATTACAGGTGTGCACTGCCACACCCAGCTAATTTTTGTATTTTTAGTAGAGACAGGGTTTTGTCATGTTGGCCAGGCTGGTCTTGAACTCTTGGCCTCATGTGATCCATTCGCCTCAGCCTCGCAAAGTGCTGGGTTTATAGGCATGAGTCACTGAGCCCACTTCTTTCCAGATTTTTTGTAAAATTGTTTCGCATTGTGTTCCCTTTATTCGCTTGTATTAATATTTGCGTAGTGGATTAAACAAATACTTGGTGTTGACTGTCAGTCTTAGAGGACTGACTAGAAGTAGTTTTCATTTGGGGCTCAGGGAATACTGATACCTACTTTATATTTCTAGCTAATTAGGAAAGTCATTTTTCAGTTAGTTTGGCGTTTTGGTTCAGGCACTCGCTAGCTAGATGACCTAACATGCTACTTAATTTCTGAGTGTTTGTGTCCATCCCTGTAGGATTGTTGCGGGGTTAAATGAAATTGTGTATATTTGTAAAGCATTTACCTCAGTGCCCAGACTGTGACAGAGTAGATTATTAGCTTGCTGTTATTCCTGTGATTAAATTTAGCGTCAGATTAGCAACCTATAGCTACTTCTAAAGCTGCTGCTGCTTCCTTTGTTTAGAGTTAGGAAGAAACATGCTGGACAGTTTGCCAAATGAGAGTTACATGATGTGGCTTGTGGGAGCATTCTAACTTGGAACTTGCCCATTTCCAGGACTTTGTGGTTCAGAGATTTTTGGGGATAGATGTAAGGGTTAAAAAAACAGAAAACGGCCAGGCGCGGTGGCTCACGCCTGTAATGCCAGCCCTTTGGGAGGCCAAGGCGGGCAGATCACCTGAGCTCAGGAGTTTTGAGACCAGCCTGGGCAACATAGTAAAACCCTGTCTCTACTAAAAATACAAAAATTAGCTGGGGCGTGGTGGTGCATACCTGTAATCCCAGCTACTCCAGAGGCTGAGGCAGGAGAATCGCTTAAATCCAGGATTGCACCACTGCACTCCAGCCTGGGTGACAGAGTGAGACTCTGTCTCAAAAAAAAAAAAAAAAAAATGGTAGTGCAAGTTTAGAGTAATGGTTCCCAAATTAGGCTGCTTATTAGGCTCCCCTGAGAAGCTTTTAAAGTTACAGCTTCCTTGACTCCCTCCCCATTACCCAGAATCAAAGCAATAGTTGATGGAGCCTAGAAAACTGAATTTTTAGGCCGGGCGCAGTGGGTCATGCATGTAATCCCAGCATTTTGGGAGGCCGAGGAGGGCGGATCACCTAAGTTCGGGAGAGACCAGCCTGACCAACGTGGAGAAACCCCATCTCTACTAAAAATACAAAATTAGGCATGGTGCATGCCTGTAATCCCAGCTACTTGGGAGGCTGAGGCAGGAGAATTGCTTGAACCCGTGAGGCAGAGGTTGTGGTGAGCTGAGATCACGCCATTACATTCCACCCTGGGCAACAAGAGCGAAACTCCGTCTAAAAGAAGAAAAAGAAAAGAAAACTGAATTTTAAAATAAACACTGGGTTAATTTAAGTATTTATAAACTGCAGATTTAGGGAGAGTACACAGAAGGGAAGAGGAACTCTGAAGTGGACATTAAGGAATGTGAGTTTTATCATTAACAGTCTGATTATTAGAGTGGTTATTTGGCAAATTGTGTAATGTGATCTTGTTTCAAAGAATTCTCTATCATCTAGATTCACAGATAGGATTTGTAAGTAATTGCTATTAAATAGCTAACTTAATATCCTGTGCAAGGGCATCTAATGCCCAGCAGTAGAGAAGTTTCTAATTGGACAGGCCAGTGAGATACATTGGGTAGTATCTGGAGCCACTGGTGTTACTTTAGATAGTACGTACTTAGGTACTACATTTCCACCATAACACCTCGTCTCTAGCATTAAGCTGTCCTGAGACACTTCAGTGGTAAATTTCATTTAGCTTTTATCTCAGTTGGAAAAATAGCCTTTCTCCAAGTTAGTAGAGTATACTTAGGCTGATCTTAGGTGTTAACAAAAGATTTCCTAAAGTTTATTCTTAGGAGTATTTGCATTTTAAAGGAAATTTAGAATGTGTGTGGTTGATATGTTTAGATAGTGTTAGTCTTTCTGTGTAGGCTTTAATTACTTCTGACTTTGTAAGACAGTGCCAAAAGAGCGTGACCTACTATTGGCGTCTTCCTAAAGGTTCTGACCTGTTCTGTATTCATAGAACTAATCTTTTCTGGTAGCTAAAAAAGTAATGCTAGTGAATTAATGTTACATTGGAGTACTTTGGTTACGATGAAGAGAGGATCATGATGAAATATTTCTGCATTTAATAATTTGTTCTAACTTCATAGAATTGTGTGCCTGTTGATTGTGAAAAGATTCATTGTAATGGAAGAAAGCTGGAGAAGTTGGGGTACAGAATGACAAGCTGCTAGAAGTACTGTTCTCTGCTGCCTTCAGCCTTTTCTGTGGTTATTGGGGCTGGTTTCTGTTCTGCTGCCTGCTGGCTCCTTGTCAGTCTTCTAAGCATTCATATTTAATATGCACAGATACCTGAATCGCAGTTATGATACTTTGATTTTTTTTTAAAGAATAATGAGTTAAGTCCCAAAATAGTACTTTCTAAAACTAAAATAATTTTATATTTTTGTGTAATTATGAGAGTTCCTTTTTTATATAGCTGTTAAATAAATGCCAGTGTTAATTATTTTGGAAAAACAGAATGAACTCTCCCCTTTGAGTTTGACCAATGTTATTTATTTAAACATGTAAATTTTGTGAACTTTGCTGCTTTGTTCATATTGCATAGGTTTTGATGGAAAGTTGAAGAGTTATCTCGTTTTTTATTCAACCCTAAATGTAATTTCAGTTTTGATTTGTCTTTTTTTTTTTTAAACCCAAATCTATTAAGAAGGGTATTTTAAAAATCTAAATGAATCAGTTTTGTAAATCACTGTTAGGCTTTCTTTTTGTTTCTAATTTTCTTGGCTTTTTGGAATTAGGATTTTTATTATCTCTGGATACTTTGTCGATAATTTTGGGATATTTGAAAATAATGTATTTCCTGTTGGGTACAAAGATCTCTGTCAGTAGATAAGCTTTTAAATTATTTAATGAATAATTATGTAGTATGTCTTTTGTATCTTTATTTGATTTAGCATTTTCTGAAAGATGGGATTATTTTATAGCATAGTTCATTTCATTTCTCATTTTTAAAAGCACTTTTTGCTTTGTGTGTTACATATGTTTGCTTAAAGATTTCGGACTTTTGGCCAGGTGCGGTGGCTCACCCCTGTAATCCCAGCGCTTTGGGAGGTCAAGGTGGGTGGATCACCTGAGGTCAGGAGTTAGAGACCAGCCTGGCCAACATGGTGAAACCCCGTCTCTACTAAAAATACAAAAATTAGCTGGGCGTGGTGGCGTGTGCCTGTAATCCCAGCTACCTGGGAGGCTGAGGCAGGAGAATCACTTGAGCCCGGGAGGCAGAAGATGCAGTGAGCCTGGGTCATGCCACTGCACTCCAGCCTGGGCAACAAGAGTGAGACTCCATCTCCAAAAAAAAAAAAAGACTTACAACTTTTTTTGTGAATTGTAATCTAAGACTTTGCACATTGGGAAATGTCTTCATTTTGTTTTCATGTCTGAATAAATTATCTTTTGGCTATATTAAAAAATCATTTATCCTTTAATTTTTTTTTCCCTGAAGATATTTCTAAAAATCAAACCTGGTTCTTTTTCATGGATAGATACCCATTGGGATGTATGACTCCTAATTTACTCTCCTACCCAGCTTGAAAGTTTAGAGTTTTTCCTTCTTTATCCTTGGATCTAAAACTTCACAAATCTCACTTTGTAAGTGTAGGCCTTTTTTCGTTACTTCTAATTAGTGCATTTTATTTTTTTAATTACATTTTAATTTTCTTTCTCTTTTTCTTTTTTTTTTTTCTTTGAGAGAGAGTTTCGCTCTTGTTGCTGAACCTGGAGTGTAGTGGCGCAATCTTGGCTCACTGCAATCTCCGCCTCCCGGGTTCAAGGGATTCTCCTGCCTCAGCCTCCCGAGTAGCTGGGATTACAGGTGCGTGCCACCATGCCTGGCTAATTTTTTTTATTTTTAGTAGAAACAGGGTTTTACCATGTTAGCCAGGCTGGTCTTGAACTCCTTACCTCAGGTGATCCACCTGCCTCTGCCTCCCAAAGTGCTGGGATTTACAGGAGTGAGCCACCACGCCCGGCCAACATTTTAATTTTCTAAAGACCCTGGACGATACCCTGAATGCTTAGTGCCTTTTTGTCTAAACCCTATCCGTTAGAGAGTCATCTTCCACACTCTTTTTTTCTTCTCTTTTACTTGTTTCTAACTTTTCTCCTTTTAGAACTCTTGTTAGATGTTTTTTGGTTCTATTCTATTTCTGTTTTGCCTGGTAAATAGTAAGTACAGTAGTTAGATAATTTTTAAGTGTACACTCCACTCTGGGGAGAATCTCTTGGCATCTTCTTTCAACCCCCGATAATTAAAGCTGTGTTCATTTCATCCACCTATTCCAAGTTTTATTTTGGGTGCTGTGCTTTTTTCATAGCTTTTTGTGATTTTATAACTGATTTACTAGAAATACTCTTGAGAATTTGGGTTTTTTTTTGTTTTTTTCATGTTAAATATATTTTTTTCTGGTTGAGTTTGGTGCATCATACCCATGTTACTGGGTTCCTCAGATGCTTGCTGTTCATAGTTGTCTATTCATGTTTGGGAATACGAGACTAGGTCAACTCTATCAAATAGAATATATGGTTGAAAATGTTTGCTGTCTGAGCTGTCCAGTGTGGTAGCCACCAGCTACATGTATATTGAGCATTTGAAATGTGGCTAGTGCAGCTAAGAAACTCAATTTTTGTAGTTTTTTTTTGGTTTTGTTTTGTTTTTGAGGCAGAGTCTTGTCCTGTCACCCAGGCTGGAGTGCACTGGTATGGTCATGGCTCACTGTAGCCTCAAAAAAACTCCTGGGCTCAAGTGATCCTCTTGCCACAACCTCCCAAGTAGTTGAGCCTGCAGGCACATGCTGCCACTTCTGGCTAATTTTTGCATTTTTTATAGAGACAGAGTTTTACCGTGTTACCCAGGCTGGTCTTGAACTCCTGGCTTTAAGTAATCCTCCTGCTTCAGCCTCCCAAAGTGCTGGGATAATGGGTGTGAGCCACCACATCCAGACAACTTTTTGATTTTTTGTGGTGTTGGCTTTCCTTTCTGTGCTGCTGTTTTAATCTCATGCTTGAGCCGTGACTCAAAAGTTACTTTTTCTGAGGTGTTCTGTCTTTGCTGCTTTCTCAGTTTTCATACCCTACCTGGGTATAGCTGTGGGTATCTCATGCTTCTTTTAATCCTTTGATTTTCAGGCCTACATATCTCTTCGCTTATTGGACAGCCACCACCTAATGTTCTATAGATAATCTTCCTAAATCTTTTTCTAATTTGGCTATTCCCTGTCCTGATTAATGTCTGGGAAGTTGTCCCTGATTCTTTTTTCCTGTGTTTATGGGCAACTTCCAGAACTCATTGCCCTGTTTTAAAATATTGCAATATCTTGTTTACAGACCTGTTGTCTCATTCTTTACCCACAGCTGAGTAAAAATTAACTACAAATTTAAACATACTCCTTTCATTAACCCTGAAAGCCTGAATTTTATAGGTCTTAATTATGTTGTATTGATGACAGTTGTCCAAAAATGAGTTTTTCTCTCCGCTTCCACATATACTTATCAGATACATTTTCTTATCTAATGTACATAAGAGGCCACTGAAATGAACTGTTACGTCCATGCCTGAAAGTTAGCATCTCAGACTAGGTTTCTGGCTTGTATAAATATAACTTGAAGTTTAAAGAGTTTTAAGTTTTGGCCAGGCGCAGTGGCTCACACCTGTACTCCCAGCAGTTTGAGGTCCCGAGGCGGGTGGATCACGAGGTCAGAAGTTCAAGACCAGCCAGGCCAAACATGGTTGAAACCCTATCTCTACTAAAAATACAAAAAGTTAGCTGGGTATGGTGGCCAGCACCTGTAATACCAGCTACTCGGGAGGCTGATGAGGCAGGAGAATCGCTTGAACTTGGGAGATGGAGGTCGCAGTGAGCGGAGATCACACCACTGCACTCCAGCGTGGGTGATAGTGCAAGACTCAGTCTCAAAAAAAAAAAAAAAAAGTTTCAGTTTTATGAGCCACCATTACCCAAAGTTCACATTACTCTTTTCTCAGCCACTCTCTGCCTTCTCTATAATCTAGTCATGTAAAAGCACTTACCCAGTCCTAGGCATCTTTTTTTTTTTTTATGCTGTTGTCCCATTGTATGTGTTTTCATAGCCAAAATTGTCCTCTCTCCACTCCTACCTCACCATTTTTTTTTTCCTTTGCCAAACCTCTTACTCCTTCAAGGTCCCACTTTATTTTATGAAGCCTTCCTTGAGCCTATCTTTATTATAGCTCTTTTGTAGAGATTTGTAATTATTTACATATGTTGTTTGCCTGCTACACTGTGAGCTCCTAATAGGCAGCGATTTGTATGTGTGTGTGGAGGGGGGTCTGGTGTATATATATGTGCTCAGTAAATGTTAAATGTCTTATATGTCATTTGACATATTCAGGAACAGGTGAGTGGCAGTAACCTTCAGAGAATTGATGTCCCTCAAACTTTTAAGTGCATTTAAGAGTAAAATCATAAGAATTTACTACTAGAGAGTTCCTATAGTGTTTGAATTGAAGTTGCTCTTGTATTATTTGTGGAGGAAGCAAATAGTCTATTCAGGCTTTCAGGAAAATGTGTGAACTGTAAGCATGTAAACTTTAAAAAAAATTGTGTACATAATTGATGTGCTAATTCCAAACCATTATCAATCTCTTAAGTAGCCCCGCTGGTTAGACTAGTGTCCGTTGCATTAGTATAATCCTATAGAAAGCTGTATGTGATTTGAATACTGAAGTGACATTTTAAATTTTGCAGTTCAGGCTCTTCACTAATTTTATTGTTCCTTTCCCAAATCATTGTTTCTCAAACCCTCTTAAATTCATATCTCACTAGCTAAGGAGATTTTTATGGTTTTCCTTTCTGTAGTAAATTAGGTAGAATAATAGGGGATATATTTTGGGGTGGTGTTAGTGGTGGTCTGTTTTCCAGATATCCTGTATCTGAATATTCAGTAAACTTTTTGAAGCTACTTACACATCCGTAAAACTTCTCAGATTTAGTGTTCTATTTCCTGCATCCTTGAGAATGGCTAATTGTTTTGAACTGGTGATTCATTATGTTGTGATTTTATTCCTAAACTGACTATAATGATGTAAAGTGACTTTTCATCACTTTGTATCAGGGAAAAAAAAGAATGCAGCTATTACATGGGCATACTTTAGCTCTTGAGCTTGTGCATTTTGACAGTAAAACTATGACTTTTACAAGTAAACCGATTGAAAGCATATAAGCTATTATAATTGAGCAGTGGCTCAGTTGTAAAAAGTCTTCTTGGGGTTGAATTCACATCTTGTGGAAAAGCCAGGGGCCACATAGCAGATCAGTCTTGGTTTCTCTTCAATCCCATCTTATTTTTTATCTGAAACAATATAAACCAGCTTGCCTTTTATCTTATTTACTGTTATTTTCACTGAATTGTTTTTAATGGTTAAACCCATCCCCAATAATTAATTAGCTTAAGATATTGGAGTGAATGCTGTAGGATCTGAAATTGTTTTTCAGAAACAGTTAATGTTTTGAGAATTGATGTCATTTTAGACTTAAATGCTTTTATGTTTCCTGTCTACTTTGTGTGTGTGTGTGTGTGTGTGTGTGTGTGTGTGTGTGTGTGTTTCTTTTTTTTTTTTCCCTGAGATGGAGTCTCGCTCTGTTGCCCAGGCTGGAGTGCAGTGGCACGATCTCGGCTCACTGCAACCTTTGCCTCCTGAGTTCAAATGATTCTCCTGCCTCTCAGCCTCCCAAGGAGCTGGGATTCCAGGCATGCGCCACGACGCCCGACTAATATTTGTATTTTTAGTAGAGACAGGGTTTCGCTGGTCTCAAACTCCTGACCTCAGGTGATCCACCTGCCTTGGCCTCCCAAAGTGCTGGGATTTTAGGCGTGAGCCACCACCACGCCCAGCCCTTGTATGTGTATTGTAATAATGTTTACTTTTTAAAAATCAATACATTATTTGTTACTTTTCAGTTTTTTTTCCTTTTAGTATTTATTCTTAGGTATGTGTGTGGTTTTTGAAAAGCCATCTTCTGACTTTAAAAAGCATTAATTTTGTGGATGCTGCAGTGATGTATCATTATGGTTTTTCTTCTGCCTAGGCTCAGAATTGATCAGAATCAGGTGGTTAAAATCAGGCTTGTTGGTCAGAGTGGTAGTTTATATTTTGGTTTGTTAGCGCTGTTTCTTCCTTATGACATTAGATACTACTCCTCTTTCTATTGTAATTCTTTCAGTATCATTAATGTTGCTGTCAGTGGAGGAATGCAAGGAAGCATATAGAGGGCTTGTGTTTTGTGTAGTTTTACTTTAGAAGACCCTTAATTGGTTGGCCTTTGGGTTTTTGAGAAAGCATCATGTTAAGGAATTACACTAAATAAAATTTAAAACTGAAAATTTTGAATCATATAGTCAGAACTCTTTGAATATTGACTGGATTCTAATGTGTATGAGGAATTTCCTTTTTGGGTTTGGATATTATGTATCATTTAGGATTGTATGCTGGTAAAGAGTATTGTTAACTCGATAACAAGAATTAAAGTGAGAAAAAAAGTATTAGAACAGTCTTGGGATCTGGATGTTGTCGTTTTTATGTTGGTTTTTAGTGTTTTGACAGTGAGCAAATCCACTTGGCTGCTTTTTTTTTTTTTTTTTTTTGTCTTCTTGGGTAAAGAACAAGGTTGAATTTGATAATCTCCAAGGTCCTTTTCAGAATAAATGATTTGAGACCTGTACAGGAGAGCCTTTCGATTTTTGTACTTTAATTTCTGCTTTCAAATATTTGTTCTGTGTCCTGCCAGCCCATGGTAACTTTCCCTGCCCGAGGTAGTATTTATGGCTTCATTTGTTTGTGTGGAGACGAATGGAATATTTTCCCCCAATGTTCATTTAATATTTTCATCAGTATATAGAGAAGGATAGAACAGGAAAATAGTTATCTCTGGATTTATTAGGTTTAAATTGAGAAACAAGGTTGAAAATTTTCACAACTATTATAAACAAATCTTTTATAGTTTTTGCTGTATGTACTATTTATTTACAAATAATTTTTGTTTATGTAAAAAGTAGCCTTGTTAATACAGCTTTCAATTTAGTAAATCTTAAGCTGCCTGCCAGATACAGTATTCATTTTCTGCTTAAGTCAGGAAATACTCATTTTGACTCTTGAAATAGTAGATACTAAGCATTTTAAACTTAATCCACTGGGCAAATACAATTTTTATTTCTGGTGGGTTTAATTTTTTTAATGAAAAATGAATTTCATATTTCAGAAATTCTTGTGTATTTGTATTTTAAATGTATGGCTTTTTCTTTTTTCCTTAAGGCACTCATGGTGTTGAAGAACAAAGGCATATTGTTTTATAGTGCCGTTGAAGATTGAGGGAAGGGTTGTTACTGTTTTAAGTTAAAGTTTTAAGGTTGTGAAGGTATATAAGTAGAGTGTAAATATTAATACAGTCAGCCTTATATATCCATGGATTCCACATCTGTGGTTTCCCCAACCACAGATAGAAAATATTTGGGGGAATAAAAGGATGGTTGTGTCTTTACTGAACATGTACAGACTTCTTTTTTATTCCCTAAGGAATAGGGTATAAGAAATGTTTACATTGTAATAGGTATCATAAGTAATCTAGAGATTTTTTTCTCTTTTGAGGCAGAGTCTTGCTCTGTTAACCATGCTGGAGTGCAGTGGTCTATTTTGGCTCACTGCAGCCTCCACCTCCCAGGTTCAGGTGATTCTCCTGCCTGTCTCCCAAGTGTCCGGGACTACAGGCGCATACCACCACACCTGGCTAATTTTTGTATTTTTAGTAAGAGATGGGGTTTCGCCATGTTGGTCAGGCTGGTCTCGAACTCCTGACCTCAAGTGATCTGCCCGCCTCTTCCTCCCACAGTGCTGGGATTTATAGGCATGAACTGCTGCACCCAGCCTTAGAGGTGATTTTAAGTACACAGGATGTGCATAGGTTATATGCAAATACTACACTATTTCATATAAGGGAATTGAGCATCTGTGGAATTTGGTATCAGCTGGAGCATCTTAGAACCAGTCTCCCATGGATACTGAGACATGACTGTACCTAAATGTGATGATTTATTTTTTGTGAAAATGGATTTTTTCAAAATGCAGATATCTAGAATCAGTTAATATTTGTAAAGTTGTTTGCTTCTGTTGCTGTGGAATGGAAGGAACTACTGAGGTTTAATAAAACTTAGGAGTTGTATTAACTTAAGTTCATTTTTGTATCTTGGTTTCCCTTATTTTGCTTAGCTCATTGTTCTCCCTTATCCCCAATATCCACGAATAGCTCGTGAATTTGTTCACTTTTTCTAGGTTGGGCCATGATTGTTTCTTGCTCTAAGAGTCATACTACCCCACCATTCCCTCCCAGTTCATTCTCCACATTGCAGTCAGAATCACCTTTTAAGAAAAGCACACTTGCTTGTTCTTTTTGTAAAAATCTTTTATTGCCCTTAAAATGAAGCACAGACATTACAGCGGCCAACTCCTATGTCTTTCTACTTTTCCACCCCTCCTCTTTGCTCTTTCATTGAAGATGTTCTTTGAGGTAAGAGTTCTGACTTATCTTGGGTACCTCACACATGCTTTTTCTTTCTAGAATACTCTCTTTCCATCAGCTCCTTTTGCCTAGTTAATTCCTTGTTTTTCAGGCTTCAACTTAAAAGTTACTTCCTCTATCCTCTCAACCCCCAAGTCTAGGTTACTTAGCATATCCGTTATCACATATAATAGTTTATGATGATAGTATTTTAGTGTCTGAAACAGAATTGTGTGTTTTCCCCTCCCAAACCTGCTTTTCTCAGGTCTTGGGCATTTTGTTAAGTGGAAACTACAGTTTCCCAATTGCCAGGCCAGTAATCTTGGGCCTCCTCCTTAACCGGTCTTTCTGCTTTCCAACCTTCTACTCTTCAGTATCTTTATGTAGCAATGAGCTCCAGTTACTCTTCTGCTCAAAACCCTCTCAGATGTCCTTGCAAGTGGCTCATGAGGCCCTACACATTGTTAACTCCTGCCTAGCCCCCTTACCTCTCCAACCTTATGTCTCTGAGTTATGCTCTTCACTTAGGTTTACTCAGTCACGTGAACATTGTAGTTCCTTGAGCATTCCAGGCACATTCCTGCCTTATATTAGAGAAAATGTTATTCAGTGATACTTGTTTAAAGCACAGTAAGGAAGTTTTTTTTTCTGGGACTATTGCAGTAGATACAAGAACCACTGCAACCAGGTCTTGGGGTTGGTGGGAGTGTTGGGCTCAACTCTGAATGCAGCATGAGCAAGTGGGAATTCATAGCAAGGAGTAGTGTAGGAGTCAGTGGGTGGAAAATTACTAAGAGGAAACATACAGTGGTGAGGGGGATTTGGCTAAACCAACTGCTATGGTTTGAGTGCGTTCCCTAAATTTTTATTTCTTGGAAACTTAATTCCCAGATTCATATATTGATCGTATTTGGAGGCTGGGCCTTTGGCAAGTAATTAAGATTAGATAAGTCACGAGTGTAGGGCCCCCATGATGGCATTGGTGGCTTTGTAAGAAGAGGAAAAGAGACCTGAGCTTGTGTGCACTTGACCTCTTGCCATGTGATGACTGGCACCATGCTGTACAACTTTCCAGCTTCCAGAACCACGAACTAAATGAGCTTCTATTCTTTATAAATTACACAATCTGGTATTCAGTTATAGCAACAGAAAACTAAGACACCAGCCAAGCAGGATTCCTGCTGAATATTGGCCAGGGTGATTAGACATCACCTGGGAGATGGTGGAGGATGAGAACCCTGATCAGATATCGAGCATATCTGTTTGAGATACTGATTTCCTTTCCTTCGGATAGATATCCAGTTGTAGGTTTGCTGGATCATATGGTAGTTCTATTGTTAATTTTTAAAGAAGCCTCTATTCTGGTTTCCATTATTTCCACCAATAGTGTACAAAGGTTCCCTCCTCTGCACCCTCACCAACACTTAACCTCTTGTTTTTTCCATAATAGCCATCCTAAGAGGTGTGAGCTAATAGATCATTGCAGTTTGATTTGCATTTCTCTGATTAGTGATGCTAAGCACTTTTTAATATACCTGTCAACCATTTGTATGTTTTAAAAATGGTAGATTCAATTTCGTTGCCCATTAAATTTTTTTTTTTTTTTTTTTTTTTGCCATTAAGCTGGTGAGTTCCTTATAGATTTTGGATACTTAACCCCTTATCACATATATGGTTTGCAAATATTTTCTACTATTTTGTAGGTTGTCTTTTCGTTTTGTTGATTTTTTTCTTTTTTTCATGCAAGAAGCTTTTTAGTGTGATATAGTCACACGTATTTTTGCTTTTGTTGCCTGTGCCTTTGGTGTAGTATTCAAAAAATTATTGCCAAGACCTAAGTCAAAGAGCTGTTTTGTCCCCTATGTTTTCTTGTGGGAGTTCTACAGTCTCAGACCTTATATTTTCAGTTGTTATTCATTTTGAGTTACTGATTGTATATGGTGTACAACAAGGATCCAATTTCATTCTTCTGCGTGCAGATATCCAGTTTTCCCAGCAACATTTTTTGAAGAGACTTTCCGTTTCCGTTTCTCATTGTGTATTGTTGTCAAAGATTATTTGACCATGGAAGCATGGGTTTATTTTTGGGCGTTCTGTTGCATTGGTGTGTGTTTCTGTTTTTATACCAGAACCATACTTTTTTTTATTATTGCCATAGCTTTGTAAGATACTTTTAAATCAAGAATTGTGATACCTCCAGCTTTGTTCTTTCTCAAAATGCTTAGCTATTTGTGGTCTTTTTATGTTCCCTACAAATTTTGGGGGTTTTTTTTGTGTTGAAAATTTCATTGGAATTTTGATAGGTATAAGTCACGGTTATTTAAGTTGAACAGCCTTTTTCTAATAACAACTGGTAATATAGGTGTTTATATCCTGACTCAGGTTCCTGTGCCAGATTTTTTAAGATAAATTTGAGTGCCTTGTAATATTGACTAATAAACTGTTAGGCATAATTTAATGCATTTTCAGTACCAATAAAAATCACCTTATTGAAGCAATGTAATAATATTATAAAACTGTCAATATTATACAGTGTCATTAGCTATATAAAGGATATAAGATTTTCTTTTGTATAAACAGTCAAAATTGGAAAATAAAGGAATAGTTGTAGGCTGGGTGTGGTGGATCACACCTATAATCCTAGCACATGGGGAGGCCAAGGTGGGAGGATCACCTGAAGTCAGGTGTTCAAGACCCACCTGAACATAGTGAGACCTTGTCTCTACAAAAATTTTTAAAAATCAGCTGGGTGTGGTGGTGTGCCCCTATGGTCTCAGCTATTTGAGAGGCTGAGGCAGGAGGATTGCTTGAGCCTAGGAGGTTGAGGCTGCAGTGAGCCATCATTGTTCCACTGCACTCCAGCCTGGGAGACAGAATGAGACATTGTGTCTTTAAAGAGAAAAAGGAATAGCTTTATTAAAATGGTCCTGGAATGTGGAAAAATGTCTTTGGATAGATTTTGATAGATGTTAAGAAAATACTCTTAGGGGTCAGGCTCAGTGGCTTACGCCTGTAATCCCAGCGCTTTCAGAGGCCGGGGTGGGTGGATCATGAGGTCAGGAGATTGAGACTGTCCTGGCTAACATTGTGAAACCCCGTCTCTACTAAAAATACAAAAAATTAGCCAGGTGTGGTGGCAGGCGCCTGTAGTCCCAGCTACTTGGGAGGCTGAGGCAAGAGAATTGCTTGAACCCAGGAGGCGGAAGTTGCAGTGAGCCTAGATCGTGCCATTGCATTCCAGCCTGGGCAACAGAGCGAGATTCTGTCTCAGAAAAAAAAGAAAATACTCTTAGAGTCACTTGAAACACTTTGAGAAACTCCTTGTGGGTCATCTTTTGGCCTAGCTCTTTCCTTATAAAATATCTACAAGAAAACTCAGTCTTTAGAGAGAAAACTTTGTGAAATTATTTTTCTCCTTTTTTTTCCTGTTGCCACTTTGTTCTCTAATGTTTAAAATTTAAAGATTTTATTGAGGAGAGTGATAGACCTTAAGCAGTTAGGGAGCTCAGCCTGCGGTGTTTGAGGGGAAAGCTAATATAGGGTAAATGCAGAAGCAGAGCAAAGAAATTATTTGATTTCTTAATGTTTGAGCAGTTGCCTTATTTGGACTAAGTGGGAAGTTCAAGACATTGTAACTAATACCTATTTGGCCACCTGTGATTGGCTGAGTGTGTTTCATTTTCATTAGGAAGCCAGGTTTGTTTAATTTTAATTTTAATTCTTTTGAGTTATGTGTAGCAATCTATTTGTATAAATATTAATTGTAAAAAAAAAATTATGTAAGTGAACCACCTGTGTTATGTTCCAAAATTTTCTATTTTTTATGTTGTTCCTCATTGCCTTCATTGTATCAGAGACTAAAATCGTGGGTATTAATGAAAGCAAGTAAAATAATAGTGAGTTTGCTTTACAGTGAATCAATAAAGTCTGGTGCACTCAAGTAATTCAAGGAATCCAAAGGTGTTGCTGTCCTGTGATAAAGATGCATTGCAAAGAGTAGAATATAATTTTTGTGCACTGTGGGCTTTTTACTTGATACAGTTGGCTGGCCCTTAGAGGTCAAGTATTGCTTTTGATGTTATTGGAATGTTGGAAAATATCAGAAAATCCTAGAATGACGAATACGGGTAGTTCATTTGGTGCAAATCAACCCAGCTCAATTTGTTAATATAACAAATAGAATGTGTAAAATAAAGCTTTGGAGGTGGGTGTAATATTTTCCATGAGACACTTAACATAGTACATAAATATATCAAGCAGCCTAGTGTGTCAAGTACTGTGGGTATGGTAGACAACAGATTAGTTAAATCTCTGCTCTCGAGAAACCTGATGTGTGTGTATGTGTGTGTGTGTGAGAGAGAGTGTGTGTGTAAGTCTGATGTTCTCTTGGGTGCGATAGTATATGAGTTGGTGATAGTGCTGTCTTGTAGAAAAATAAAGCTAGGTAAAGGAGGAAGTAGTAAGATATGCTTGGGAAGTAGGAGTTGCTTTTTTATGTAACAATGAGGAAGCTAAGCCTGTGGATATGGGAGTGAGGGAAGTGTGTTCTAGGCAGAGAACAGTAAATGTCCAGGCCTTATGGTGAGAGTGTTTGTTTAAACAATATAGCTACCAGTGTGTTTCTGGTGGGAAAGTAATGCAAGATGAGTTCAGGGAAGGGGTAACGAGTTAACCTAAGAAGGAAACGGAGGCAAAATTAATATAGAGATTTCCTTTGGACCAAGGTTGAGCACTGCAGCCCCAAAAACACTGGGAGGTGTTCTGTTTAGCATTTGTGACAAGCAAGTTTGTAAAGACAAGGAAACAAGGAGTGGGCTGATACAAGGATGTTTGATGGCAGTTCCCACTGGTTTACAGAAATAACATTGATTATTATTATCATTAATGATAAGGGATAAGTTAAGGTGTCCAGCATATCATTGTTAGGTTAATTTACGGCTACTTGGTGTCAGTCTAGAACCCACATAGCAAGAAACTTCAAGAGGTGATTAGTTAGCTTGAGCGGGGAGTGAGAGACATGACTTTGTGTCACATTTCATTGCCTCTCTGGGCCTGATGAAAGGGTTCACATTCCTCAGATAGATGTTTCTTTTCTTTCTCACAAGGGCTAGATCATGTAAGGTCTTGCAGGCGTTTGGAAAGGATTTTGGTTTTTCCTCCGAATAGAATGACTTGGATTAGGATAATGACAATAGATGTAATGTGATTCTGGATAATTTTGAAAGAATCAACTGATTGATGAACTGGAAGTTAAGAACGAAGAATAAGGCCAGGTGTGGTGGCTCATGCTTGTAATCCCAGCACTTTGGGAGGCTGACGTGGGAGGATTGCTTGAGCCCAGGAGTTTGAAACCAGGCTAGGCAACATAGTGAGACTCTGTCTCTGCAAAAAATAAAATAAAAAATTTAAAAATTAGCCAGGCATGGTGGTAGGCACCTGTAGTACCAGCTGCTAGGGGATGGGAGGCACCTGAGGGGGCAATCACAGATAGATTGAGACTAGGAGGTCTAGCGAGCCGTCCTGATGCCACTGTATTCCAGCCTGGGCAACAAAGCGAGATCCTGTCGGGAGTGGGAGTGTGTGTGGGGGGCACGATTTTAAGCCGAAGCAGGCATTAGCTGGAATTGCTTATTGAGATGAGGAAGACTATAGAGCAAAATGTTTGTGGTGTGAAGAGAATCGGGAATTTTATTTTTTTGTGTTGTCTTATGCCTGAGATTCTGGTTTAGACACCAAACAGTTGTTGAGTAGGCAAATAAGTAGGTAGAGTCTAGAGTCGAAGGCACAGATTTGGGCTGAGGTTATCTGCATGTACATGGAATTTAAAACCGTGAAACTAGTATATTCCACCCAGACTCTTAAAGAAATTGAGTAAAGACCAGGAACCTGCAGACTCTGTAAAGGACACATGTAAATATTTTTGGCTTTGCTGCTATAGAGTCTCTTGCAAACGTAGTAGTATTCAAGTCTGCCTATATAGTGTAAAAGCAGCCACAGGCAAGATGGAAGTGAAGGGGTGTTGCCAACTTTGACCAGTAGGCAGATCTTCCTAATTTGTACACTCCTGCTGTAGACAGGAAGTTAAGGCTTTGGGGGGATCCCTGTGTTACTATGTTGTTGAGGAGGCAAGGATATGAGGAGAGACTAGCAAATGAGACCGAGAAGGAGTGGCATGTGAGGTAGGAAGAGAACCTAGAGAATGTCTGCTGAATGCCAGATGAAGAGAATGTCTACTGAATGCCAGATGAAGAGGATGTCTCAAGGATATGTGAGTGTATACTGTGTCTAGGTCTGCCAGTAGATCAGATACTGTAATAACTGAAAATCTTCAACCTAGAGGGCATTGACATTGCTGGAGAGCAGTATCAGTGGACTTGGGAATATTTCAAAATATTTTATCTTATGTTCTATCTTTTAACATGAAATATTGATGGCCAAGTTACACAAACAGTAATACAAGGTGATGATCAGCTACAGCTCTCCAGAACTGGGTACTCGCCACTCAATTACACGTAAAGGAAGCCCCTATGTACTACCTGTTCTCAGTCATTTTATTCTCTAACCCTTCTCTTCCCAGAATTGTCCTGATTTTGTCATTCCCATTAATTTGACTATCTTGTTTCTAGTTTGGATTTATCCAAAATGCAGTTTTACAGATTTTCCTTTGACAAGAATTTAATCCAAAATGAAAAGTTCACTTTTAAATGTTTTGTTTTTAAAGATGGCATAAACAATTTACATTAGAGCACGTGTGTATTTAATGGAATTTGACCCTGTGGGAAAAAAGGATTATGGAACTTTTAAGTTTTTTCGCTAGGTGGGATAATGGGTGAAATAATACAGGTTTTTTGAAACCCCGGCGTCTTTAACCCCTGGGTCACAGACCAGTACCTTTCTGTGGCCTGTTAGCAATCAGGCTTCACAGCAGGAGGTGAGCGGCAGTTGAGCAAGCATTGCAGCTGGAGTTCTGCCTCCTGTCAGATCAGCCACGGCACTAGATTCTCATAGGAGCATGAGAACCCTATTGTGAACTGTGCATGCGAGGAATCTAGGTTATGTACTCCTTATGAGAATCTAACTAATGCCTTATCTGAGGTGGAATCGTTTCACCCCAAAACTATCAACACCTTCCCAACCACCCTCTACCCCCATTGAATTGGAATTGTTGGGAAGAAGGGTAAGGATGAGAAGCAGGTAGGGTGCAGAGACTAGGAGCTGAGTATGATCTGTGATATGCTACAGACAGCTGAGATTAGTTCTGTTTTCTAATAGATTTTCTTTTTGAGATGGAGTCACGTGCTCTGTCACCCAGGTTGGAGTGCAGTGGCGCCATCTTGGTTCACTGCAACTTTGCCTCCTGAGTTCAAGTGATTCTCCTGCCTCAACTTCCTGAGTAGCTGGGATTGTAGGTGTGCGCAACCACATCTGGCTAATTTTTGTATTTTTAGTAGAGACGGGGTTTCACCATGTTAGCCAGGCTGGTCTCGAACTCTGACCTCAAGTAATCCGCCCACCTCAGCCTCCCAAAGTGTTGGGATTACAGGCATCAGCCACCAGGCCCAGCCAATTTTCTAATAGATTTTCTATGTGTTTTTTTCCAGTTTCTTAAGAGCAGTGACAATATTTGAAAATTTGTTGCAAATATAATGATGATCATTTTACAACCATGATTTTTTGGTCTGATATAGTGATTGATCTGGTATTTTACAACATGATTTTTGGTCTGGTTTGTATTGTCTTTGCACATAGGAGATGCTGAATGATATGGTGATTTAGTAAGTGTTATTAATGTTTCTGAATTTGAATATATTTTCAGAACATATTTTTATGAGATAAGAAAGGTAGTAAACATTAATAAAGCTGAAAACATTTAGGCATTTCATTCTGTGCTTATTTGAAGAGGTTAAACTAATTACATTATGGCTATACTGTAACCAAATATCAGATGTTGTATAAATTGTAGTGCATTAATGACAGTGATAGAATGAAAATAACAAAGTTAGCATTAGGGCAAAAACTCTAGCCTGTGGTTGTCTTCCCAGTTTGTGGCTTTGGGCTTTTTTTTTCTTTAATGCTGTTTTTCAAACTGTGAAAAATGTATTTTTTACTACCTTCTGCAAAGATTTTCTTGAAAAATAAATGAAACGGTGAAATCTGTAACAATTACTAGTGTGCAGCGGGTGATCAAAAATTTTATTTTCTTTTGTGTTTTATGTTTGAGTAAAACTCTTTGGAGTTAGGTACAAAGAACTATGTTACTCTTTCAGCATGACTCTTTTATTCAATTTTATTTTTTGTAGAGATAGGGTTTCACCATGTTGGCCAGGGTGGTCTCAAACTCCTGACCTCAAGTGATCTGCCTGCCTTGGCCTCCCAAAGTGCGGGGATTACAGGTGTGAGTCACCGCATGTGGTCGAGCATTTTAGCATTACTCTTTTCAAGTAATTTGATTCTTTTCCTTCTAGTTGGGAAGATTAGTAATACCCAGTGTTCCTATCTTTTCTTAATTTTCACTTAATGGCCAACCTTAGTGATTATGTTCTAGGAGGTAGAACAAGTGAGGTTTTGGAGGAAAAACAAAAGAGCTAATAGTTCTCTATTTTAGGAAATATTTGTTAGAATTCTTAAAATGCTGTATTTTGTAACAGTAATCAGTTAAGTTTGGGAATTTTTATAGTATATTTTGACATAAGGTATCTTTAGTCTTTTTGGTTCTTCAACATGTTTTAGATTTGTGGCAGTTTAATGATAGCAACACAAGAGATTTAGTATACAGTGGGTTGGTTTGTTTGTTTGGTTTTTGTTTTTTTGAGACGGAGTTTTGCTCTGTCACCCAGGCTGGAGTGCAGTGGCGCGATCTCCGCTCACTGCAGCCTCCGCCTCCTGGGTTCAAGCAATTCTCCTGCCTCAGCCTCCTGAGTAGCTGGGACTACAAGTGCATGCTGCCTACGTGCAGCTTTTTTTTTTTTTTTTTTGTATTTTTAGTAGAGACGGGGTTTCAACATGTTGGCCAGGATGGTCTTGATCTCCTGACCTCGTGATCCGCTGCCTTGGTCTCCCAAAGTGCTGGAATTACAAGCGTGAGCCACTGTGCCCAGCTTAGTATACAGTATTTTTAACGATAATTATAGTAAAATATTATTTGAATAGAGGCTTGTTTTCTGAAACACCATCCAATCTGAAAATAGAAGAAAAAGGCTGGGTGTGGTGGCTCATGCCTGTAACCCCAGCACTTTGGGAAGCTGAGGCGGGCGGATCCCTTGAGCTCAGTTTGAGACCAGGCTGGGCAACTCCATCTCTACCAAAAAATACAAAAATGAGCCAGGCATGGTGGTGTACACCTGTAGTCCCAGCAACTCTGGAGGCTGAGGTGGGAGGAAGGCTTAAGCCTAGGAGGTGGAGGTTGCAATGAGCCAAGATTGTGCCACTGCACGATAGAGCCAGACCTTGTCTCAAAAAAACAAAACCAAACAAAACAAAAACCCTAGGAACAAGAACAATGGGAAGGGAAAATGTCCTGTGGTCAGATACTATTGTTGTAGCTAGAAGGCAAAAATGAGTTTTTGGATTAAGTTTTGATGCTGACTGAAGTCATAGAGATGGAAGAAGAGAAGACAGAGAAGGCCATGGTGGTTAGAGGAGTAGTGGGAGTGATGAAAACACATTAGTGGAAATTAAGGAATGTTAGTGGGGATACTGAGGAGCAGTGACAAAAGAACATCCACCAACAATGTCTTTATCATTAGGGACAAGGAGAACAAAACCACACTACTCATGCTTGTTAATAGGCAGGAGAATAGACATAAAGGTTATACTTGGGTTTAAACCTCACCTGTTTATATTTAGCTAGTTTTTTAGGGGAAGAAAAATCTATTTTGAGATAATTGTAGATTTACCTGCAATTATGAAATAATACTGCAGAGAAATTCAGTATACCCTTCATCCAGTTTGCCACAATGGCATCACCTTGCATAGCTGTAGTATATTATGACAGCCTCAAAATTGATAATGATAATCCCCATTGACTCTATTGAGATTTTTACTAGATTTGCATGCAGTGTGTGTGTCTGTATTTTGTTCCGTGCAGGGTTGGTTGGTGTTTTTTGCGTGAATGCATTAAGGTGACTACCGCCACAGTCAAGATGCAGAGCAGTTCCATCACAAGAATTCTTTGTGCTACTCTTTTAAAGGCACAGCCTAACCTTCCATAACCCTTAGTAACTACTAATCTGTTCTCAGCCTCTCTAGTTTTGTCATTTCAGGAATGTGTTATGTATAAATGGTATAGCATTACCCTTTTGAAATGTGCTTTTTTCACTCAGCAAAATTGCCTTGAAAACCATCCAAGTTGTTACATGTTCCTGTTTTACTGCTGGTTTGAATGTACCACAATTTGTTTAACCATACGCCATTGAAGGAAATGTGGATCGTTTCCAGGTTAAGGCTGTTAGCAGTACAGCTCTTATAACATTCATGTACAGATTCTTGTGTGAACATAACTTTTTGTGTCATTGGGAACATAAATTCCCAAGAGTGCAACTGCAAAATTCATATGGTAGGTTAGCTGCTTAACATTTTTTACTTTTATTTTAAAGAGATAGGGTCTTGTTCTGTCACCCAGGCTGGAGTGCAGTGGCTCAATCATAGCTCACTGCAGCCTGGAACTCCTGGGCTCAAGCAATCCTCTTGCCTCAGCCTCTGGAGTAGCTGGGACTACAGGTGTGCACCACCCCACCCAGCTCTGCTTAATGTTCTAGTGACAGTTAAAAGCAGAATAATCTTCACTTATTGTCATCAATTATCAAATAATATTATTATAAATTGTTACTGTTTTTATCTATTGTCTTCTCATTACATTTTTCTGTAGGTTATTATGGAAATACCTGAATTTTTAAAAGGAATTTGCTAGATGCTAATTTTTAAATGTACCAAATTAGCTTTTCATTTTGCTCATAAAATAACACAAGCAACTCTTTCTGTACAACCTGCACTTTAATTTTGGTCAGTACATACTGTATAACAAATACACTTCTTGTTTAATGTATTTAAGGTAATTTATTTTGAGCCTGTCAAACTCTTGAGCTAGTATGTTTTCACAGGTAATTTTGCTGCCACTCTGTATTTTCGAGATGTTTAAAAATATTAGAGTGTGCAGAAAGCAGGAGCACAATCTAGAATCTGACATTTATACCAAAGTTTCATACTTATAGTACTGCCATTGTGTTAAAAAAAAAATTAGAGTAAAATATAGTACTGAAGGCTACTTACTCTGCCTTAGATGACGTAGGAGACTTGAATCTTAAAAAGCACTTCAGTTTTGTTTGATGCCTAATAAAGCTTGGAAAGTCAGACAAAGCTACAGGAAAGAATAATTTCTATGTTACTCTTTTGGTGTCTTATACCAGCTTTGGCATATAGTAAATGTTCAATAAATTAAATGTTTGCTAAGTGAGTATTGTGTGTGCACGTGTGTGTGTGCATATGCTGGGAGTAGAGTGGGGCAAGTGTTGACTGTTTTTATTAAAAAAAGAAAAAGTGTGAGGAATATATTTTGAGTAAATATTTACTGTATAATGTCAGTCCTTGCACACAAAACAAATTAAGTTGTCAAAATAAGCACATGATAATCAGAGTGGCTATTGATCTCAGACAGTAAGCAGGTGAGTTTAGCTGGATTTGGTGTACACTGTCAGTCCTCAAAGTACAGCTACTCCATTTGTGAATGTATGTTGATTTTTCTTATGATTGTCTGTATTCTGTAGTTTCCTCTCCCCCAGTGTATTCGAGAATGTCTTCCTATTGCTTTTACTTTTGAATGACATCTTAGATTGGAAAATAATTTTCTGGGTCACATCCAATTTTTTTCTCTTACCATAAGACATTACTCCATTGTCTTCTGGCATTTAGTGTTACTGTGGAAAAGTCCAAGGTCAGCCCATTTTTGTTTTGTAAGTGATATGCTTCTGCTGGGATGCTTTTAGAATTTTTGTTAATGGGTAAAATTCAGCAGCTCCACCAGGATATGAGGACATGTGTCAGTTTTTTTCAGTTCTTTATTTTTGCTGGTATGTGGTGGGTCCTTTTCAATCTGCAGATTCAGATCTTCTTTTATTTCAGAGAAGTTTTGTTTTATTATCCCCTTGAATGTCCTCCCTGTTTTTTTTTTTTCAGGACCTTCAGTTTTGCATATATTGGCTTCATCTTTCATATTGGGCATCTTATCTCTAAGTACTTTACATTTTGGTCTTATGTGCTTTATGGTATTTCTCTGTTCTGTTTCCTTATGATTGACATTGCTTTCAGTCATGTTATTCTTTTGCTGCTTCTAATGTGGTTTTATTTTTAAATAATTTCATCTTTTTCCTTAAGTTCCTCTAAATTCCAGCTCCTTTTTTTTTTTTTTTTCTTTTTTGTTGGGGGGACTTTATCTAAAGTTTTTGGTTTCCTGAAATTTCTTTCGAAGTATATTTTATGTTGTATACTCCCACTTCCATGTCTGTACAGGCTTTGTGTGTGTTTGTTTTGAGTGGATCCAGTGTGGATAGTATGATTAGATACTCTCTGATTCTGCGTCTTACTCTTTTGGACACTATTTTAATTGTGCCCTTAAAATTTGGTGTTTGTAATCTGAGGCCAGGTTAAGGAAAGAGCTATGAAAGGCATGTATTTGGAAGAGAGTGATAAAGTGAGGAGGTTATATATTTACTCTGAAGGTTTACAGTAGTTGATGAAGTCTCTTCTCAGAGATTACACCTGGGGATCCAGGCAAAGATGTAGGGTGGCGCAGGGCTCCCTTCTGACAATTCTCTGCATCACTGGGCCAAAAAAAGGCAGTTTATTGGTACAGATGAGCCTTCTCTCCCACCTCTTCTGCCTGCCATAAGTTTTCAAAATATGTAGCCTTGACAAGAATAGGAATTTGTACCTTCCTGCATTTCAGTGTGGGCTTTCCTTTTTTTTCTTTCTTTAAATGGAGATGAGGTCCCACTTTATCGCCCAAGCTGGAGTGCAGTGGCACTATCATGGCTCACTGCAGCCTTGACCTCCTCAGCTTAAGTGATCCTCCCACTCCAGCCTCCCAAGTAGCTAAGACTAAAGGCAGGTACCACCACACCATTGTAGAGATGGGGGTCTCGCTATGTTGCCCAAGCTGGTCTCGAACTCCTGGGCTCAAGTGATCTGCCCACCTTGGCCTCCCAAAGCACTGGGATTACAGGCCTGAGCCACCTCGCCCCGCCTCAGTATGGATTTAATTTGTCTCTTGAAACCATTTGTCAGAGACGGTTTGTTGAGTTAATGACTTGCCTTGTTAGATTTGATTACATATTCTTTTTGGTCCCTTTAGTTATTTTTGATAGGTGTTATAGAGGGCAAATACAGAAACATATTCTCAAACTGTCTTCTTTTTGAAAGTTTACTTTTAACGTAATTTTCAGTGTCAGTTTGCTGTTGGATTCATCTGAGTTGTTTGCAAAAATACATTATTCCAGTTGCTGAATTAATGGCTTTTTAAGTCAATTGGAAATAGGTCTTTTAAGATAACTTTCATATGATTATTTCAATATTAGATACTAAGTTCTTTTTTTGTTGTTGTTGTTTTGAGATGGAGTCTTGCACTGTCAGCCGGGCTGGTGTGCAGTGGCACGATCTTGGCTCGCTGCAACCTCCACCTCCCGGGTTCAAGCAATTTTCCTGTCTCAGCCTCCTGAGTAGCTAGGATTAGAGGCACCCGCCACCATGCCAGGCTAATTTTTTTTTTTTAATACTTCAAGTTCTAGGGTACATGTGCACAATGTGAGGTTTGTTACATATGTATACATGTTCCATCATGGTGTGCCGCACCCATTAACTTGTCATTTACATTAGGTATATCTCCTAATGCTATCCCTCCCCTCTCCACACACCCCACGACAGGCCCCGGTGTGTGATGTTCCCCTTATGTCAGGCTAATTTATTATAGAGACGGGGATTCACTATGCTGACCAGGCTGCTCTTGAACTCCTGACCTCATGATCTGCCCACGTTGGCCTCCCAAAGTGCTGGGATTACAGGCATGAGCCACTGTGCCCGGTCTAAGTTCTTTTTATATGAGTTGGGAATTCCAACACCCAGATAAATAGTAATTAGAGAACATATATGTCCCTGTGATTACATACAATATATGCATTGTACATGTGGAGTTGCTGTTAAAAATGATGGTGTAAGAGGCACATTTATTGATGAATGAAGAAGTTCCTGGATACTAAATAGAAAAATCCCCACACAAAGTAGCATGATTCTATTTTTGGTTACAATATGTACATATAGAAAAACTATAAGGAGACTCACCTTTTCTAAGGGTTTTTCTATAGCCTCTTAATACTAATAACTGTTCTTTATAGAAAATCAGATAAAATAGTACTGCAGTTTTTAAAAATAATGGTAAAAATAGATTTATGAGAATTTCGTTCTTGTGCCTAGTGGTAGATGATCATTATGCAAAAACTTTTTCATATTAAGGAAACATTCATCTATTCCTACAATTAGTTGTTAATGCTTTGTTGGAAATCTGTTTGAATGTTATCAACTGCTCTCTTTTGATAGCATATTTTAAAGACATTAACATTTAAGAATTATATTTTTGCCAGTCTGATTATTCAGCCAATTATTCAGCCATTTTGTATTCCTGTGCTAAGGGGTGTATATAGTTGTGAATTCTCTTATTCTATTGTTTGTCAGCATTTTGCAGTTGATTACTTTTATGATTGAATCTGTTTCTGGAGCATATATACACTGAGAATTAATCTCTGAATGTTTGAAACAGTTCCTCAGTGAACTTCTATAATCTAGTTTGGCTAGAGCTGTGGCTGGGCAAGGAGGTTGGTGGGGAATGGAAAGATTGGGACTGAAGGGAGAGTGAAGAGATATGTCTAGAGCATGTTGTCATACATATGGTTTGTTGGGGCTTCCCCTCCAGTAATCATTGAGATTCTGTTTTTATCTTTAGTACAGTACTTTATAGTAAGTAACATTTCCATCTGTTTCTTTTTGTGTATAAAATTGGTTTAGGCAGTGTGGCAATATGTACTTTCCCTTGAATAAACAACCATTTCATAGTTCAACAGCACCAAAAGTGTCCAATATTGGGTTATCAATGGCTCTATCCAAAAATGCACCTCTGGTTGCCTCAGCATAAAAGCAGGATGACTAAGCACCCAAAACAGATGGAGTTTTAGAATAAATACTGCTTTGTGTGCACATGTCTCAACTGAGACACATGAGCAGTATTGAAATTGTCTTATCTGTAAGGGAGAATTTACTTAAAGTTTTCCCTGAGGTAACTCTGCTGTAATATGCTACCTTTTTTCTCTCTTTAATACCACATAGTTTTGGGAAAAGTACTATTCCAATTTATGTTATTTTGTACAGATAATAGAGTGGAGGCTAGAGTAATTTTAAAGTTACTAGTTACCAACTTTTATTCTAAGTATATTTAGTGGGTATTACAGGTATAGTGTGTTGTCTTAAAACTTTTTTGCTATGCTTATAATAGTTGTATTTAATAGATGATGTTTATATTCTTGGATATGACACTAAGATTTGTTATCTCCAGCCTTCGGCAGCTCATCTGCAGAGACTCTCTGTATCCCTTATTATTAAATGATGCTGTATGGAGCCCAGAGGTTCTAAGAACAGACTGAACTAAGAGTTGATCCTTAATCACCCACTATCCTGTTGCAATAGGAGCAGCTCTGCTTTTAAGTATTGGACTTTCATTCATGCATTTATTTTATTTTGGAGTCTACTGTCAGATCTGGGCACTGTTGTAATTATGAAATTATTCCAGTGGCATGTCAGGAAGATTCCTGTCCTCAGAGTTTCTCTTCTAGTGGAAGAGACAGACAATATAAAATATATGAAAGGATATTTGTGTGATAAGGAAATAGTGATTCAAACAGTAGTGGCAGTGACGTAGGCAGAGTAGTTACATTGGTCAGGGAAAGGCTGACTTATGAATTAACACCTGAAGGATGAACAGCCAGCCATATAAGGAAAGAACTCTGTGGCTTTAAATAGTTGGGGAAGAAATTAGATAACTGTTTTTCTAGAAAGACTCTTCTTGTTTAGTTGTGTTATCCTTAAAGATATACTTTTTTTTTTTTTTTTTTTTTTTGAGTTGGAGTCTCACTCTGTCACCCAGGCTGGAGTTCAGTGGCACGATCTCGGCTCACTGCAACCTCGGCCTCCCGGGTTCAGACGATTCTCCTGCCTTGGCCTCTTCGAGTAGCTGGGACTACAGGCGCTCGCCACCACACCTGGGGTTTCGCCATGTTGGCCAGGCTGGTCTTGAACTCCTGACCTCACGTGATCCACCGACCTTGGCCTCCCAGAGTGCTGGAATTACAGGCGTGAGCCACCATGCCTGGCCCTTAAATATATACTTTTAATGTGCTTTTTTGTGATGCCACGAGTACTATTCAGAAGCATCGAAAAATGCTTAAAAGTGAAAAGTAAATAATTTTGAGAATTTGTTATTCAGAAGATGAGATCTGTTCTTTCTTTAGTTTAGTATCCAAGGCCCCTTAGTAGTCTAGCATAACAGCTTTACACATCTGTTACATCGCAGGTACAGTAACCGTGTTCCTGTCAGACTGTTGTACTTTGCCCTCTGAATCTTTATCACCATGTACTTTCCTACTTTTATGCTGTTGTTCATAATGTGTCCCTTGACTGAAGGTTGTTGTCTACTGTACCAAGTTGAAATCTTCTGTGTGAGATGATTTTTGTAGCTTGCCTTACTATCTTAATGTAACTCAGACAGATGAAAGCGCAGCATGTACTTGAAGATTGCTTTGTGCTCATTTTCACTCCTTTTCAGATTGAGAGGTGAGTTCCATGTGGCTTCCAAAGTTGAAATCCACTTCTTGGTTAATTAGGGTCAGGAGGTAAAATTACTTGGAGACACCTATGTGTATGCAGGTACCTGCCTCTGTTTCTTTTTGCCTTCTGTTCTTGTAACTCTAATCAGTCAGCTTGGAAAAGGGATAATACTCAGTTTTTTAGCTATATTACTTGCTCATCTTTTAGAATCTTATTATAATTTGATAAATTTTTATAAAACTTACTGTTTTACACTAACCTATATTTTTTCTCTCAGAGGAATGCTTTCCTCCCTTAGAATAACTACTTAATTTAAAAATAAAACAGGGAGCAATATAGGATGTAATTACACTGCATAAAAGTAGCTGTTGTCCAGGCACAGTGGCTCAGGCCTGTAATCCCAGCACTTTGGGAGGCCGAGGCGGGTGGATCACGAGGTTAAGAGTTCAAGACCAGCCTGGCCAAGATGGTGAAACCCCATCTCTACTAAAAGTACAAAAATTAGCCGGGCGTGGTGGCAGGTACATGTAATCCCAGCTACTCGAGAGGCTGAGGCAGGAGAATTGCTTGAACCTGGGCAGCAGATTTTGCAGTGAGCCGAGATTGCATCACTGCACTCCAGCCTGGGCAACAGAGTGAGACTCTGTCTCCAAAAAAAAAAAAAAAAAAAAGCCATTAAGGAGAGATGTGTGCTATGATGGGGGCTTGCTTTAAATTTGGTGGTCAAGAAAGGCTTTTCTGAGGATGTGACATTTAAGCTGAGAAACCAAACATGACCAAGAAATAGAGTGGGAGATAGAGGAGAGTAGATACAGATATAAAGATTTAGATATAAAGGATCTAAAAATCTTACTCTTGGCTGGGTGTGGTGGCTCACACCTGTAATCCCACACTTTGGGAGGCGGAGGTGGGCCGATCACTTGAGGTCAGAAGTTCCAGACTAGCCTGGGCAATATGATGAAACCCCGTCTCTACTAAAAATACAAAAATTAGCCTGACGTGGTAGTGGGCACCTGTAATCCCAGCTACTTGGGAGGCTGAGGCAGGAGAATTGCTTGAACCCGGGAGGCAGAGGTTGCAGTGAGCCATGGTTGCACCATTGCACTCCAGCCTTGGTGATGAGAGCGAAACTCAGTCTCAGCAACAACAACAAAAACCTTACTCTTGAAATCTTAGCTAATTCCTTAGTGAAAAGTCAGATGGCAGGGGTCAAAAGAAGTTAGAAACATTCGTAAGTATCTCATTTTAGACTTTGTTGTGATTATTTCAGCTGTGTACAGTGTCAGGCAATATCTTATTTGACAAGTGACCACAGGTGGGCCCCCACCTAGGTAGAGGCAAAATCTGAAGTGAAGCCCAGATTGCCTGATTGCTAGTCTCACTAAAGGAGTGGCTCTTAACATGGTTAGACCAGCCATCTCTTTTAAAAAATATTTTACATGGCTATTTTTTTTTTTCTATTTTTAAGATATTTGTTAGTATTATTGTAGAGACAGAATCTCTCCCTATATTTCCCTAGGCTGGTCTGGAATTCCTGATTATTTTTAAAAATCGAGATGAAATTCACATACCAATTGTCATCTCCCCCCTCAAAATTACTGTATACCCATTAGCAGTCACTTTCATTTTTTCTTCTCAAAGCCCAACTCCCCAATTACTGATCTACTTTCTGTCTCTCTAGATTTTTGTTTTCTAGGTATGTCATATAAACTGATTACACAGTATATGGTCTTTTGTGACTGGCTTCTTTCACTTAGTGTTTGCAAGGCTCACCCATATTGTTTTACATATCAGTACTTAGGCTTTCGCTTCCTAGGTTAAAATTTTACTCCAGTAATTCTCAGAGCCTATAAGGTACATTTAAGCCATAAGAGAATGTCAGTACAGCTTATTCCAGATTCATAGTCGTGCACCACTTTCTATTCAAAGCATCCCATGGGATTAGGTGTTGAGAACTGAAGAATTAAGGACTGTGTCTAAGCTAGACAAATTAAAGTCACATGTATAGTAGATTGCTTTTTTTGGTGGGGGCGTAAGTTTTATTTATGTGTAATTCACATACCATACCATTCAGCCATTTGAAATGTATAGTTCACTGATTTTTAATATATTCACAGTTAGTAGTCACCAATGTTCTAAATCAACTTTAGAATATTTATATCACTTACAAACCCTTTAACTGTCATCCCCCAACACCCCCCTCACCCTCAGCTCTAAGAAACTATTACTGCATTTTCTGTCTCGACAGGTTTGTCTATTCTTAATGTTTTGAATAAATGGGCTCATACCATATATGATCTTTTGTGACTGGGGTATTTCACTTAGCATATTTTTGAGATTCATTTATGTTGTAGCATGTATTAGTACTCATTTCTTTTTGTTGCTAAATGATATTCTGTTGCATGATTATGCCACATTTTCTTGTCAATTGGTAAACATTTGGTTTTTATTTTTTGACTTTAAGAATAATGCATTATGTGTTTTTTTTGTTTTGTTTTTGTATTTTGTTTTTTGTTTTTTTTGACAGTCTTGCTCTGTGTACAGTGACGTGATCTCGGCTCACTACCACCTCCGCCTCCCAGGTTCCAGTGATTCTCCTGCCTCTGCCTCCCGAGTAGCTGGGATTACAGGCATGCGTCACCACACCTGGCTTATTCTTGTATTTTTAGTAGAGGCGGGGTTTCCCCATGTTGGCCAGGCTGGTCTCAAACTCCTGACCTCAGGCAGTCCGCCTGCCTTGGCTGCCCAAAGTGCTGAGCTTACGGGAGTGAGCCAGTGCGCATGGCCTGTTGCTGTTTTTGAGACAGTGTCTCACTCTGTTGCCCAGGCTGGACTGCAGTGGTGCAATCTCAGCTCACTGCAGCCTCTGCCTCCCGGGTTCTGGCGATTCTCCTGTGTCAGCCTCCTCAGTAGCTGGGACTACAGGCACACAGCACCGCACCCAGCTAATTTTTTGTATTTTTAATAGAGACGGGGTTTCACCATGTTGCCCAAGCTGGTCTCAAACTCCTGAGCTCAGGCAATCCGCTTGCCTCAGCCTCCCAAAGTGCTAGGATTACAGGTGTGAGCCACTGTGCCCGGCCAGGAATAATGCATTATGAATATTCATGTACAAGTGTTTGGGCATATGTTTTCATTTCTTCTGAATATGTACCTAGGCATGGGATTGCTGGCTCATATAACTGATTGGTTGGTTGGTGGTTTTTTTCATCTCTTTTTCACTGCTTTATTCTTGTTTGCCAGTATAGTGCCAGTACATTTTAGGTACACAAGTAGACGTTTGAATGAATCAATGAATGAATGAATCAAAGAAAAAGTTACATTAATGGTACCTAGAGCTTATTATTTGGTAAATGTTGATGTTCTATTTAACCCAGGATTATAGCACTTGTTTATTATTAGTATTTTGTATATATCTTCAACTAATAGAGGATATCCTGTTTTTAAGTTTTTGTTTGTGTAAGATTTAGTTGGGTACATTTGCAGATTTGTTACTTGGGTATATTGAGTGATGCTGAGGTTTGGGGTACAAATGATCCCATCACCCAGGTACTGAGCATAGTACCCAACAGTTAGTTTTTCAACCCTTATCTCCTCCTTTCCTCCCCTTCTAGTAGTCCCCAGTTTCTGTTGTTGCCATCTTTATGTCCCCGAGTACCCAATGTTTTGTTTGTATATATGATGTGCTTTTGTTCTTTTTTATGGCTACAGATAACTATGCTTAACATTTTCAGGAACTACCAGACTGTTTGCCAAAGCAGATGCAGTATTTTACTTTCACATTAGCAGTGTGTATAAGAGGGTTCCAGTTTCTCTGCATCCTCACCAACACTTGTTTTTGCCTGTCTTTTTGACTATAGCTATTCTAGTGGGTGTGAAGTGTTATTTCCCTGCAGGTTTGGTTTGCATTTCCCCAATGGCTAATGCCATTGTTCATCTTTGATATGCGCTTTGGCAATTTGTATGTCATCTTTGAGGAAATGTTTGTTCAGATTTTTTACTCATTTTTAATCAGATTATTTTTATTGAGCTGCGGAGTTCTTACTGGTAGAATTAGGTAAAAGTCTTACCAGATGTATGATTAGCAACGTTCTATGTGTTGTCTTTTCACTTTCTGATAGTGTCTTTTCAAACACAACTCAGTTTCATTGTTTTGCACATGCCGCCTCCCATTTTAAAACTCTCCTGTCGCATAATGTTTCCAAAAATGAAGGACTGTGTATGTGAAGGTGATCTCATAATGTATTTTTACTGTACCTTTTCTATGTTTAGATATGCTTAGATACACAAATACTAACATTGTATTATAGTTGCCTACAGTCTTCAGTACAGTTACAGGCTGTATAGATTTATAGCCTAGGAGCAATAGGTTATACCACATAGCCAAGGTGTGTAGTAGACTATACCATCTAGGTTTGCGTTAGTACACTCTTAGGATGTTTGCACAACAAAATTGCTTGACAACATATTGCTCAGAACGTATCCTTGTCTTTAAGCAGCACATGACTGTATGGTATAAAATCGCCATAGTAATATATACATAATAACATATACTGCCTGCAGATAGAAATAATATGTGTAATTTTCACAAACTCTTTGTAGCACTGTGCTAAAAATATGTAGCCATATATATATATTTAAGATAAGATACGGCAGTACTGTTTTTTAAACAATGAAATTTGTTGAGTGTTTCATCTAGCGTTTATCTCTGCCACTTCAATGTTTGAACCTGTTAACAAAGGAATCTACTTAATGTCATTTGTTTGTGACAGATATAAGGCAGATGTATTATATATATAGCATTATTGTCAGTGGTGAGATTTTTCCAAGTAGTGAACATTTTGATAAAAGTTCCAAAAAATGACCTTATTATAAACTAAAGTTGTATTGGTTCATGTGTAAAAACGAATTAAGTTTTATACAGTACAATTTGCATAGCAGCTATATTCCTGGAAAATTTAGCATGCTGTGCTAAGCAGATTTTGGTTCTAGACTCAGTTAATTATAAGCAGCTTGTTTTCAGATGTTAGACGGTTCTTTGGGAGACATGTATAATGCCCAGTAGGCATCCCTGGCCCCCTTTCACTAAATATCAGCTCACCTTCATGGAGAGCAGTGCTGTCCAGTGAGTCTCATATGCAGTTTTAAGTTTTTTAGTAGCCAACATCTGGAATTTCAATTATATTTGTTATTTAACCAGATACAGCTAAAATACTTCATGTAATCAATATAAAAATATTAATGTGATATTTTGCATTTGTTTTTTTACCTAAGTCTTGGAATCTAGTATCTATTTTACACATACAGAAAATCCCAATTCCTACTAGCCGTGTTTCAAGTGCTTAGTAGCTATGTGTGGCCAGTGACTGTCATTGAATAGCACAAATGTAGAGGGAGTAACTGTACAGCCAGCTGTCAAATTGTTGATACTTGTTGTGATCCATTTTTCCCTCCCGCAAGAGACAAAACCTGGTTAGCTATAAGTTTCGCTTTTCACCACCAAGTTTCTTGATATACAGTTGGTAAATTGCAGAATGATATTATTATAAACTAAAGTTGTATTGGTTCGTGTGTACAAATTTTTTTAGTCAAGGATAATGCTCAGAAGTTACTTCCATTTCCATGTTCTTACCCCTAAATAGCTGCATTTTTATCCTAGTGGGTTTTTTTGCATTATTATCTCTTGAAAGTAATTGATTTCCATGCTGAGCTGCTTGTCTGTGCTATTCAAGTTTTTATTAGTACTCTGATAATAAAGTTGCATAATTTTGAACGGCTTTGTTCCTATTTTTCCCATAAGACTTTTTAATATGCAGTTTTGCAGAATTCAGTCTTTTCAAGGAGAACATTTATCATGTTATAGCAGTACCGTATAGTACAGATATGTGGCTTTCTTGGTGAAACTCTTTTAAATGCTGTGGCCGCTGGTTAGGAGTGATGAAAGGCCAAGGACACTGGAAGGTAGTACAGCATTCAGAGTAACAGAGGAAGAAGATCCTTGGGAAGGTACTGGAAAAGACTTAGGAAGAGACCTGTAGAGTATAATCATCTCTGTAAGTGAAGAGGGTATGATCATCAGTTTATTTTTAGCATATTGCCATCTTTTCAGGGGAGATTCGTTGAGTGTCCTCTACCATTTGACTTCGTAAACCTATGTTTCCCAATGTGTGGCCTGGGTGCTAACTATACTAGAACCATCCTGGGAATGCCTATTAAAAATTCAGGTATTAAGCCAGGCATGGTGGCTCATGCCTTCAGTCCCAGCACTTTGGGAGACCAAGGCAGGTGGATGGATCACTTGAGGACAAGAGTTCGAAAATAGCCTGGCCAACAAAGTGAACGTCTCTACTAAAAATACAAAAATTAGTGGGACATGGTAGCGTACATCTGTAGTGCCAGCTACTTGGGAGGCTGAGGCACAAGGATCTCTTGAGCCCAGGAGGCAGAGGTTGCAGTGAGTCAAGATCGTGCCACTGCATTCCAGCTTGGGTAACTGAGAGATCTTGTCTCAAAACAAAACAAAACAAAAAAATTTAAAAATTACTGTGAATTAGAATCTCTGAGAGAGACAACTTTGAGATCTACAATTTTTAATATACTAAAGATTCAGATCCACTACTGAGCTTTATTCAGTCCTATTTTTGCTTTTGTCTGAAAGCAATATGAGATGGTAGATGTCTTTGAATTATTTCATTTAGTATACAGATATACCTGTTCCTTCCTTAGTGTCTTAAAGAGAATAAAGACACTAAGACTTCTAAGTCTGTGGATCTGGTAATAAATTCTGGCGGTTGTCAGGGTCTGAATAAGGACATAAATTCCATAATATTTTGCTCCTGAGTAGACTGAAAACTGTTGTTCCACCTTTTTGAAAGCTGGTTGCCTTTCCCACTGCCATTTAATCATATAGAGTTGTATGTCCTCCCTCTGCTTTCCCTGCTTCTAATATCCTGGTTCCCTTTTGTAAATGGAAGGGCATTGTAATTGCTTAATGTCCATTTCTCGCTGAGTCAGGTATGTTTTAATGAATTTTTTGGACCATTTTCTGATTATTTTCCTAGGCCCTCACTTTTTGAAACTATAGGTTGTGTCCTTCTCACCCTTTAATTTTAGCTTCTGAAGTTTCAGAAGATGCCAAATAGGGATTATTCTGTCAAAAATACTGAAGATTTTGTCAGGGAAAATGTCATTCTCTTGTACCGACCCTTGGACGGTGGTCTGAAACTAGCATCCAGTCATGTTGTTACATCTCCATTTTATAATTTGCCCTGGCTAAGCACTGGAAGGGAGAATTTTGCTCACCATTTAAGTTCTTCAAGTTGCAAGCTTAAGTATAGAGCCCCTATATCTGTCCTGCTCTTCTCCCTAAACCAAGTCATTCCCAATAGCATCCTTTTCTTAGACTCCTTTAAGACTTAACTTTATCAGTCCTAACTTTAATTTCTTGAGGTTGGTTTAAATGTAGAACATTTAAAAACATTTTTATCCCACTTACTCACTGATACAGTATTTCTTGGGTAGATGAATTTTTTTGTTGTTGTTGTTAAATAGCGAGCTTTTCCTTGGTAATATACACAGTGCATAAAGGTACTTGACTGTATAAATGGCATTGCCTCCGTTGCTTTTTTGGATCAGTGTGTGACCCAATGTGTGACCCAGTGAAGCAATGGAGACAATGCTGTTTATACAGTAAAAATTACCCTTTATGCACTCTGTCTCTCACCAGCATGTATATATTATCTTCCTTTGTGTGCTTGAATACTCACTAGATTTGAGATTGAAATTCTGAGTTCAAGTTTTATGCGTGGATTCTGCTCTTACTGGATAGGTTCAGAAGTCTTACTATATTCTTTCTCTTAGCCTTAGATTCTGTATTATAATAAAAGAAATCTAAAACTTGTGGGGTCGCATATAAAAATTCATGTGATATTTTAAGATAGGAGATTTAAAAGGAATTTTGTGTTGTAGCACTTCTTTTCAGTATGGCTCTAGAAAATCATAACCACCATTACCCCAGCCTTGGGGAGGATGTGCACAATCAGTTTGTTCTTCTACTTGTGTATTAGTTCAGTTTGGAAAGAGATACACACGGAAATACCAAAGAAAGTATGTAAGGTAATATAAGCTGAAGCTTTTATTCTGAGACATTTAACTTTGTTTACCTTATTATTGTCATTTTATTCAGGGGCAAATCTGCACTACCTTTAGGTCCTAAGGGCATCCTTCTAGTTGGAATGTAAAGATGTATCGCCTGCCATGCTTTGTATAAAACCTCTTATGTGAATTTGAAATCTGTTTAAGAATGTTAGTTTATTCTTAGTCTTTCACAAAAATATCTTTATCTTACTCCTCACCCATTTTAAGTTTTGTTTTTGGTAAGCAGTCTTAAGTAAATCTCCATAGAATGTGGAATCTGGTCCCTATCCAAAAAGCTCTTGTCTTTGAAAATAATTTCCGCATCAACAACTGATTCCGTTTCCTCTTTTAGAGAAGTCAGGCTGGTGTGCCTTGATGCTTATGACTTGATTATTATGCTGTGCCTTCTGAAAACACATACACTAGACCTAAAAGTTGGTAACTTCCGTCAGGCTGGTGGAAGGCATACCATTTCTTTAGAGGTATAATTAATTGGAATGCTTGTCAGTATTTGAGTTTTCATTGACTTCAGGAATAGTCACTAAAGCGGAGTGAATTCCTGGATCTTAACCTCATGAGAGGTCAATAGACCTCATTTGTAATATACCTTATGTTTGTAGAATACCTGTCACATCTTTCAGCAAACTTTTAATGTGGCACTTTCATTTCATAGATTTAAGCATAGAACATACTGTTCAAGAATGTGTGCAAATAAATGTCTGGGGTATCTAACCCAGGCTTTTTAATGGATTACTCTGGGATTTATTTCAGTCAGTAAGATTAGCTTTTTTTCCATTACTGTCGACAAACTTAAGGAAATTTTCATGGAAATCCCACTTTGCGAGTAGTGCATATATATTCTAGTAGTCCGTATTACTAGTTCTACTTCTTATATTCAGTTGTAAATCTGATTTTTAAAAAATCTTTGGAGTTATATCTGAAAAGTAGAAATTTCAGCATAGATCTCATGTTTTTCTTTAAAACTTGAAGTATTAATTTTCCTTTGTTACTAAGCATTTTGGGATCCTAAAACCATTTGTGAGGTTTGGTGATTCTCTAAGACTCTCAGGACTCAATATAGTCATTATCATGACTGTGACTTACTACAGTGGACAGGTGCAAAGAGAAAAGGCACATGGGGCAAAATCTGAAGGAATCCAGGTGTAAGCTTCTAAGAATTCTTGCCTAAGAGAGTCATACAGGATGCACTTAATTCCTCCAGCAACAAATTGTGACACACTTGTGGAATGTTGTCTACCAGGGAAGCTCACTAGAGATTTAGTGTGCACGGCTTTTACTGGATTTGGTGAGTTATATAGGTACTCTTTGCCTTGCATGTACCAAAATTTCAGACTCCAGTAGGAAAGCAGGTGTTCAGTACAAACCATATTATATACCCAAACAGCTTAGGTACAATGAGCGATTCTTTTTTTTTTTTTTTTTTTTTTAAGACGGGTTCTCATTATATCACCCAGCCTGGTCTTGAACTCCTGGACTCAAGGGATTCCCCTGCCTCTACCTCCTCAGTAGTCGGGACTAGTGCAAGCCACTGTGCCTGGCCTCAGTGAGCACCTGTTTCACCTCTTTATCAGTTAGGGTTGTGAGATCCCTCTGGAAGTCTAGATTCCCACATGTCTGTCAAGGGCCAGCTGTGCCAGAAAGCCTTTCTAAAGATAGCAGTCTCTGGGCTTCTGTTAACTTTTCCTGTATACTCAGCCTTTTTGTTTGTTTGTTTGTTTTTTGAGACAGAGTCTTGCTCTGTTGCCCAGGCGGGAGTGCAGTGGCACAATTCTCAGCTCACTGCAACCTCACCTCCCAGGTTCAAGTGATGCTCCTGCCTCAGCCTCCCGAGTAGCTGGGACTACAGGCACACACCACCACGTCCAGCTAACTTTTGTATTTTTAGTAGAGATGGGGTTTTACCATGTTGGTCAGGCTGGTCTCGAACTCCTGGACCTCGGGTGATCCACCCGCCTCGGCCTCCCAAAGTGTTCAGCTTATTTTTGACTGATTTCTTCTTGATTGAGTTCATTCATAGAGCATTTATTGAGGATTTATTTCTTGCTTCCTGTTATTTAAAAGGGGGTTTAGGGTATTCTATCTATATAAATAGAATACTGTACAGCAAGATGAAATCAAAATAAGTAGAAGAACCCATCAGACTTCTTAGGAAATATCCTCTATCATACCACCTACGTTGTTCTTAAGTAACCATTGTACTTAGGTAATTCTCTTTGATCTTTTGTGACATCACTAGCTTTCTTGGGTCTTTGAATCTGCATGTAGTTTCCATTATAAGCAGACCCTTATCTGAGGGTAAATCTTGGCCATTGCCTTTTTTCCTGTCATACTCTTACTTCATCCATGAACTTTTTTTAGTGCCTGCTGCTTACATGCAAAGCAGTTAGTCCCCTCTCCTACCTTTGACTTCTAATAGAAAAGACTTCCAAATCCACATCTACTTACACCTTTTCTTCTGAATTCCTAGTTCTGTATTAATCTGACCATTTTCATTTGGATATCTAAAACCTTATAGTCATCATCTGTCTCAGTTCACCTTTCCTCTTACCATTTAGTTGTTTCTATTGATTGAAATAATATTCCTAACTCATTTCTACTTTTATCCACCCTGGTTCTAACTGATAATTCCTGGACCACTGGAGCATTTAAATTGCTCTTTGCACTTCTAGTTTTTGTTCATAATAGTGTAGCCTCCATGCCACTCCTAGATCACTTACTAAAAAAAATACCAGTTGGATTATGTTACTTTGTTGCTGAAAAATCTAGAATTAAGGAATGATATTGAAATACTAACATTAGACTTCTGTGGTGAACCTTTTTGTGTCATTCATCAAAGTGTTTTTGCAAGTCTGGATTTTTATACCCTGCTTTTTCTTAAAGCAAGAGAAACTTTTTTCTGTGGTCACTGACATATACAGATTTTCATAAAACTTGAGTTACTCTTAAGCAATTTTTAGATAGAGTTGGACCTGTTAGGAAAAGACTCTTGATGTCATCTTTATCATCTTATAAGTGAGCACCTTCCCTAAGACTCTTTAACTTCTTGAAAAAAGTTGATGCTGTTTTATTTGAAAAATCGTCAAGACTATTAAAAGGCAAATAGGGGAAACTGTTAAGAAATTGAAATACAGTTGCAAAAACATACTGATAACAGTGACTTTTAGTTCTGTATCATTTGAGTTCTTGTGCCTTTTTTCTGTGCACATTGTACTTCTATTTTTGTCCAGTAAAACTTTAAGAAAACCCAGAAGTTGCTACAAATGATAAAGATAAGGTTTTGTTTCTCTCAAAAAGGTTCTGTTATATGCTGCTGTTCCAGGACATATCAGGATGACAACTATGTATAATATTTTAAAGCCACATCTTTAGTAGGTTCACAGATACTTTATATACTGTAAAAAGTATGACTGTGTATATATTCCTAATGCTTATGTAAGATGTTCGTTTAGAGATATACAATAATATCTAGTATGATAGAAAACAGTTTAGATTAAACATGAAATACAGTTTACTTGTAATTCACTTTGTTCTTTATTTTTTTAAGGGACCAGTTACTCTCCACAAGAAAATTCACACAACCACAGTGCTGTTCATAGTTCAAATTCACATTCTTCTAATCCAAGCAATAACCCAAGCAAAACTTCAGATGCAGTAAGTATTATAAACATGTCCAATATTGTTTCTTTGGAATTTATTGCAAAAAAAAAAAAAAAATACAACCCATGGCAAGTCTTGTAAAATCTAATGTCTTTTTTTTTAAATGTTTCAATCACAGTCTTAATGTGTTTATTTGATATTATTATTATCCTATTTTAAACCAATGAGCCAAGCTTATTAATGGAACTGAAGAGTTGTCAGAAGATAGTATCTTTGGTATTACTTAATTAGGATTCCTGTACAAAGCAATGTTTTTCCGTTGTGATATCTGAGATAAAAAGAACTTCAGGCTGAAACTTCTTTAAAGTGGTCTAAGTTAAGCTTACTTTCTTTCCATAGTGTATAAACTCCTTATAGGATACATTTATTATCTACTGTATCTTACACACTCTCCCAGACACTAGGGATATACAGTTACCTGTCCACAAGGGTGTGAAACCCAGTGAGGGATTTTAAATATTTTCAGAAGTTTAGTTTAATGAAATAAGTTATTTATTTTGAATTTTAAGTCATAGGTTTAAATGAAATTTTTAATTCAGCAAAATTAATAAGGTTTTAATTCACCAGGCATATGCTAAGCTGCATATATATGGAATATGGCCCATCTTAAAGGAATTCTGGGACCTGTGGTAGAGACAGAAAAGTAAACAAATAGTGCCTGTTAAAGTTGCTTTGGAGGGTGCTCAACACAGGACTCCCAGCTTGGGTGAGGAAGATAGTAAAGTATAACTAATGCTTCCCAACAGGCTGACTAAAACTTAGGCAGTAAAAGAGCTCTGGACTTCATAGCATGCAAAGGAATAGAGCTTGCAACGATGTAGAAGTGTAAAATAGTGTAGCACGGTTAGAGAACTGCCAGAATTTTGACAGTGTGGAAAAATGTCAGGAGCTAAAGTTACAGAGGTAAGTGGGAGGCATATCATAAGAAGCTCTATGTCATGCCAAGGAATATTAATTATACATATATAAGGCAGTGGAGAGGTATTGAAGGATATAATCAGTAAAATAACATCATATTTGCAATTTAAAAAATTATCTCGGGTAGCAGTGTGGAAAATATAGGAAAGAACGAACAATGAGAAGGCTGACAAAGGTGTAGGTTGAGTCCAACTGATTTTGCTTTGAGTATTTGAGTGATCATCATGTCTTAATTGACTTTGAAAGACCTTCAGATTTTATTTTTGTTTCTTGTTGAAGCAGTGTGGATAGTACATTTCCATAGAAAATTGAGACATTAGGATAATATTTGGATAAAAATAGATAGTATTAGTGTCCATTTAGAAAATTATACTATTGGCCAGGCACGGTGGCTCGCTCCTGTAATCCTAGCACTTGGGAGGCCAAGGCGGGTGGATCACTTGAGGCCAAGATGGTGAAACCCCATCTCTACTAAAGATACAAAAGTTATCCTGGCATGGTGGCAAGCACCTGTAATCCCAGCTACTTGGGAGACTGAGGCAGGAGAATTACTTGAACCTGGGAGGCGGAGGTTGCAGTGAGCCAAGATCACCCCATTGCATTCCAGCCTGGGTGACAGAGCAAGACTGTCTCAAAAAAGAAAAGAAAATCATGTTAATTGTTTTAACACAGAATTTAATATATGGGATTGTTTAAGCAGATACTGAAAAAAAACAAAGGAACCCTGAGGTAACACAGTAATCAACACTCAAGGCTATTGAACAACCGGATGAATTTGGGGTTTTAGAACCCAGTAGCATAGAGGAGGAGCCCCACAGAGCTGGTAGTAATACCTCTGAGGGTATGGTGAAGCTAGTTCTAGTGGTGGGATGGTCGCCGAGAGCTGGTAACAACTGTGGCTGCTCCTTTCTCCTGCCTTTCATTCGTCTAATGCTTCTAAGAGGAAGGAAGCCATCTGGCTAAATAGAGAGTAATTTGCACTGTCCCAGCTCTAGCATCACAGAGCGGACTATCAAAGGGTGGGACTGGGACTGAGAAAACAGCTCGCTAAGCCTTCACGCGTGCTATCGTCAAACTATTTGTGATGGGTCATTTTCTTTTTCCTTTCTTTTTTTTTTTTTTTTTTTTCCAAGTAGGGAAGGGAGGATGAGGCCAAGTGGGGAGAAGGGGGAGCAAATCATTTTCAGTGAGATGTATATTCAGGATTTTAGAATGAATCTGCCTGTTTTCCTGGAAAACAGTCAGTTACTTTACAAAGGTAACACTAACCTAAAGTTCCACTTGTCATTGACAGTTTAGATTTGCTATTTGTCTACTCTTAGGACAGCAGCAGCCCTTGTGGGCATTGTTTTTTTTTTATTTTGTGAAACACAAATGCAAACAAAACAAACACCTCATTCAGGGAAGACAAACTTTGATTATTAGGATTTTACAGCAGTGGGTTTAACCCAGTGAAGTCAGAAAGAATAAATAATGGGCGTAGATAAGCTTGAATGATTCAAATCATAAGGGTGTCAGGGAACTTAATTATGTGAGTGAAAGTTGAAGACCATTACTAGAATAGATAAAATGTTTTGTGTTTCTGGAATCCGCGTTCTGGTTTCTCTAGATTTCACCTGTAGGTGCATAAGTAGTGGTCTTTTGCATTATAATGTACCTAGTGGGAATGACACAAACAGCCCTTATGAACTGTAAATTTAATCTTACCTGAAAAGTTGGCTTTAGAGTTATCTACACAGATATTTGGGTATGTGGGTGATTTTTTAAAATCAAGTTAACTATTAAAAACCAAGTTGAAATTATCTTTTATTTTCAGTATTAGATTAAGGCGTTAACATTTAATGTACTTCCCTGCTAAGTCCTCTGATAAACATTTATTGTGGGGTGTTTACTGCAGAGCCTGGCTTATGGTAAAGATTAGGAAAAGCTTGGTGAATGCCTCCTTCACAAAAAAGTCATGGGAATGTTGGGCGCAGTGGCTCACAACTATAATTCCAGCACTTTGGAATGCCAAGGCAGGAGGATCACTTGAGGCTTGGAGTTTAAAACCAGCCTGGGCAACATAGTAAGCGCCTGTCTCTACAAAAAAATAAAAATAAAAAAAATAAATAGCTAAGTGTGGTGGTGTGTTCCTGTGGTCCCAACTACTTGGAAGGCTGAAGCAAAGGATTGCTTGAGCCCAGAAGGTTGAGGCTGCTGCGTTGAGCTATGGTTGTGCCACTGCACCTCCAGCCTGGCCGACAGCAAGACCCTGTTTCAAAAAAAATAATAATAAAAGGTAAAATTAAAAAATCATGGTACGACTTGTAGATTATTTTAGATTAGTCGTGCATATTTGATTTTTCAAAGGGGGCTCTGAATTAGGGAAAAAATGTTGCTTATTTTTATTTAAAGACACTGTAATTGAGATTTTCCCTTCTAAATATTCTGTGCCAATTTTGATTTGCTGGGATGTGCTTAAGTTCAATCCTGTATGAGTTTGCATTCATATTCCAGCTCATCTTGTTATCAACTAAGTGTCATCTGCATACTTTGGAGCTTTTGAGTCTTGAGCCAGGCGAGGTGCTTCCCCCCTGTAGTCCTGGCTACTCAGGAGACTGAGGAGGGAGGCTCGCTTGAGCCCAGGAGTTGGAAACCAGCCTGGGCAGTATAACAAGACCTCATCTCGGGGAAGAACGGAAAGGAAAGAAAAAGTTTGAGTCTCATCAATATCTACCATATTAAAAATTAAAACTGGGAAATTAACTATTCATTTCATTTAAAATATCAATTGTAAACCCATTATATGGTAACATATGTAACATCTTTATGAAAAGTAATTTTTAAAAAAATAGACATTGAACATCTTGGTAATGTTTGACTTAATAGAAAAAGACACTTAGAATTTCATAATTTCATATCTGCTTCTGCATTCAATCTGTTATGATACATCCAGTGTTTTGTTGAGCCTCTGGGTAAACTTCACTGTATGCTTGTGGTAAAATGAGGAAGAAAAAAATAATCATGTTAGTATTATTATGAAAATAGTTCTGGTCTTGTGAAAGGCTGTTGGGGTTCCCCAAGGTTTCCTGGATAACACTTGGAGAGCTGCTTTAGAGCATATGTTGGCAACCATCCCAGGCCAAATCTAGAAAACTTTAAATGTTTGCAGGCCTTTCGTTTAAGTTCTCAATATTAGTTACTCTTTTTGTAAAGTTAAGAAATTTGACACCTGCTATTGCACATCGGCATTGTAAAAATTATTCCATAATTTGAAGAGTTTCTTTTTCCTTAACCCCTTGAGGATGGCAGTGGGGTGGAGAAAATAAAGTTATTGGTATGTGATTGTATGCTCTACCCTGGAATTTTGTTAAGTGTAAGGCATCAGCTTGGACTAATCTAGAATTTGATAGGCAAAATCAATGTAGTGTGGTAGACCGGTGCTCGGGTTTGTGAACTTTCTGTCCTGGAGGTTGTGCCAGAATGTTAATCACTTAAATAGAATGTTTAGTTCAGCTGACTTTTTTTTTTCCTTAAAGCACAACTTCTGTGAAAGAAACAGTATGTTTGTATATTCAAATGCAAACTCCTTATTTCCTCCAGGATAAGTTGGCAAACCATCACTTGGAAGAGCACTGGCCTAGACCATACTGACCTCTGGTGTCCTCTGTCCACTAGTCTCAAATCTCATTCTACCTCTTCAGTTCAGTAATTCCACATAACCACTTGGCAAGCAAACCAGGCCTTCCAGATAACATCCGTAGAAGGGATCAGTTGCATAATAATTTATGTATAGGGAGGAGTAGGTGGTAGGGAAGAACTTTCTGAATTTGGCCCTTTGTGATTGGGCTCCTAAAGCTTGATTGTAGGCTTCTGGAAGCTAGTGGGATTGAAAATTAACTCTCCACTGCTTTTTGAGGTGTGAGGGCACAGGGCTGCTTTGCCACCCTCATTATTTTGGGATGTAAACCTGAGCATATAAATACATGGCAGAGTCTGTGATCTTTTTCCAGCTGCCTTCAGAATTATTAGGGGAATTTCCAGAATTGGTGTTAATTTAGTGGAAATAATAGGCATTTGGAAACCAGAGTTTTTGTCCTTTGATAAACCACTAATTAGTTTTGTGACCTATAGACAACTCATAAGTTCTCTCAGCTTGTCTCCTAGTTGTTAAAATTAAAGCTGGGCCAAGGGTAAGGCAGTGAATAAGACTTCATTTCCTCAAGCTTGAAAACTGTGGCACGATACAGTGAACCCGGAAGGATAGGCTATGATAGTATAGTACATTATTTAATTTTTTTAAAGTGGTTTAATCTTTTTAAATATTTTTTAATTTTTCTAAATTGACAATTCTACATATTTATGGGGTACATAGTGATGTTTCGATACATACAGTGTATTATAATGTTCAAATGAGTAATTTGCATATCTATCATCTCAAACATTTATTTGTGTTGGGAACACTCAAAATCCTCTTTTCTAGCTATTTGACAAAATATAATCAATGTTATTTCAGTAAGCTCCTTTGAAAAAATAAGGAATTCAACCAGGATAGTTGAGATTCTACCAGATTTCCTGGGGGCAATTAGATACTTAACTAATCTTTGTGAGATTCGTTTCGTGGAAACTAGACCTTTCAGATCTTTCTAATTTCATTATGTTACATTGTCTATAAAACTACCTGGAAGAGACTGTACCTGAGAATTTTTGAAAGACCATTTTTAGTTATGGGAAAAAGAGTGATACTGCTAATCCTGTATATTACATGAGAACAAGATTCTGGTTTATGTGTACTTGATCCATCTTGTCGATTTTGAAGGTGAAACAAACTTATAGCTTTTAATTAGCTTTCTGTTTATGTTTACATATTTTGGTTCCTTTTCTCACTGAGTAACAGTTAATACAGGCAAGATTGTTCTCTTTTATACCATATATAATTACTATTGTGCCTTAGAATTTAGAACTGATGATTTCATGCCATCATCTAGTCGAGAGTGCATTCCCCACCCCCATGTTACTGGATTTCAACAATTAAAATTGTGGTGGGAGATTTTTTCATGCTTTCTAAAATCAAGGTGATGTTAATTTCACAGTTTTCTTTCTGTGCCTAACAATCTAATTTTTATTCTGCTTAATTTTGATATTTTATAAAGTTCTATTGTCTTTGAAGATTTTCATAAACTAAGGTCTTATAAATACTTACACAGATAATTGCATTCTAGTTCAGAGTACCTTTATCTCATAAGTGTTTTCCTGTATGTGTGCTTTGATGTTCTTGATATTTCATGTGATTAAATAGTATTAACATTTTCTAATTGTAAAAAATATATTTTTAAGCCTTATGATTCTGCAGATGACTGGTCTGAGCATATTAGCTCTTCTGGGAAAAAGTACTACTACAATTGTCGAACAGAAGTTTCACAATGGGAAAAACCAAAAGAGTGGCTTGAAAGGTAATTAGCTTTTAATCTAATTAAACATTATTTCTCTAGCTTGGTTCTACTGGTTAACTTCTTACAGCATTAAACATTCTAATTTAGCTTTTTTATAGTGCTGCCCATCTACACTTTTTAGTTGCAGTGGTTGGTTGCCCCTTCATGTTTTCCATAGTTTGTCTTTACTTTTAAAAACAAAAAACCTGGCTGGGTGCAGTGGCTCATGCCTGTAATCCCAGAACTTTGGGAGGCCAAGACGGGGGAGGATCACTTGAGCCTAGGAGTTTGAGGCCAGCCCTGGCAACATAGTGAGACCCTGCCTCTACAAAAAGTTAGCTGTGAGTGGTAGCATGCACTTGTAGTCCTAGCTACTAAGAGGCTGAGGTGGGAGGATGGCTTGAGCCTAAGAGGCCAAAGCTGCAGTGAGCCATCATGATGCCACTGCACTCTAGCCTGAGCAACAGAGCAAGATGCTATCTCCAAAAAAAAAAAAAAAAAAAAAAAATCTAGGATAGATAGGCAGCTGTCCACAAAGGACTTTTGAATAGTCAGTATAGTTAATAAAATACCTACGTTTATGCATCTTTAATTTTGATGGAAATTTTAATAGTTTAATAAGGCCATAATGTTTCTTTCACATGTAGAATTAAAATTGCTGAGCTTTGGTTATGGCGTTAGTGGTATAATAATTGGTATAATTCTGCCGTTAGTGAGACACGTTAGTGTTCTGTTTGTTACGTTCCATCTCACACACCAGTTAAATTATGACCATGTTCACTCCTTTTGTTGTTTATATACCATTTGTTAGGCATTTGGCCAGAGCTGTTTATTATGGAAACTCATGCCCTTAATGTAATTTTTATATGTTTATCTTTTTTTTTATTTTTAGAGAACAGAGACAAAAAGAAGCAAACAAGATGGCAGTCAACAGCTTCCCAAAAGATAGGGATTACAGAAGAGAGGTGATGCAAGCAACAGCCACTAGTGGGTTTGCCAGTGGAAGTAAGTATTAATTTTTTTTCTTTGAAATGTATGTTTGACTTATTCGTATTTATTTTTTCAAATCTGTATCCATTGCCATCTACATATGTAAATTAAAATAAATAGAAACATATGGAGATTCTTTTATGTTGGATTTATTATACCCTCCACCATTTTGGTCCCTGAAAAGGGAAAAGATACACGGTCGAGTAGTACAGGTATGTGTTTCCCACTACACATTATGGCTATAATGGAGTTGAATTGCAAACAGTAAAATTTTGTTTTGGATTGGTTTCCCCTGATCCCCCCAGACAGGAGCTTCCTCTCCCACCCTCCCTGCCTGCCCTTAAGTTGTGTCCTATTAAACTGGACACAAATCTCACCGGCTTTTAGTCTAATAATTGAATCATAGCTACACACAGTGACACCAGAATAGCTACTTGTTTTTTTATGTTACCAGTGAGTAACTTGTTTATCCTTGTATTTAGAAACTAATTTCACCATGATCACAGATCTATGTAATATCTCTAGTTTGAATTTCCACACAATTTTAAAATGTCTACTAGAAAACTTACACCTTTTTGTTCCAAGGTGCTCTTCATCTATAAATCAAACCGTGGGCATACTTCAGTGTTCTTCTGAGGCCAAATTTTGTGCTGGTGGGACAATTTTGTATAACATACATTTATTTTGTAATTCATTCTCCAAATTTGAAGCTTTATTAAAGGTATTCTATTTCCACTGGCTTCCCTTAACTTGAATAAAATTTACTCCCAGTGCCGTGGCTCATGCCTGCTGCAATCCCAGCCCTTTGGGAGGCCGAGGCAGGAGGATGGCTTGAGGCCAAGAGTTTGAGACCGGCCTGTGCAACATGGCAAGACCCAGTGTCCACAGAATTAAAAAGTAACCACGCAGCTGTAATCCCAGCCACTTGGGAGGCTGAGGCAAGAAGATGACTTGAGCCCTGGCGTTTGGCTATGATCTTGCCACTGCACTCTAGCCTGGCAACAGAGTCAGACTCTGTCTCAAAAAAAAAAAAAAAAAAATTAACTGTCACATAGACTTCTTGGGTTCCTTTTGCAATTTTGAGAAGAATTTCAAGATGATGTTTTCTGGGAATTCTTAGACTTCAGTGTTTCAATCCTGCTCCTGTAACTCAAACCAAAAAGTTGGGGTTGTGTTTGGTCTTAGAAGGGATTATTGAATTTTTGATGGGAGAAAATATTTAAGACGAAACAGTAACATACATCTGCAGGATTAAGTGTTAAATTTTTAAATCAGTGAAATTGTATATAGTTTTTTTAATGGTATAAAGTACTGAAGTTGGCATATTAAAGAACATTGAATTTTGAGATGGAAGAATTAGATTCTAGTCCCATTTCTTCTTACATCTTAATTAACTGACTTTTGTCAAACAATTAAAAATGAGACCGAGGTTTTCCTCTAGACATAAACAAGTTGCACCCAGCTTGTGGGTTTTTTGAGCAAATTGCAGGGGAGGGGATGCACAGAAAATGAGTGACAGATGGCTGGGTGCGATGGCTCACACCTGTAATCCCAGCACTTTGGGAGGCCGAGGCAGGCGGATCACAAAGTCAAGAGATCGAGCCCATCCTGGCCAACATGGTGAAACCCCGTCTCTACTAAAATACAAAAGTTAGCTAGGTGTGGTGGCGCATGCCTGTAATCCCAGCCACTCGGAAGGCTGAGGCAGGATAATCGCTTGAACCCAGGAGGTGGAGGTTGCTGTGACCTGAGATTGCACCACTGTACTCCAGCCTGGGTGACAGAGCAAGACTCTGTCTCCAAAAAAGAAAAAAGAAAATGAGTGATGAGTGATAGATAAGTATAAAAATAACTTTTTAACTTGTTTTTCTTCATGATTTCAAAAGTAGGCCGTGTTCGTAAATAGGTAAAGTTTTTAAATTCCATGACCCCAGAACATTTTGGAATATATACTTTTTTTTCTGTATGCATATAAATGTGTATACAAATTACATATGTATGTATTTGAAAAATGGGATTCTGTGTTGCTGTTTTTTACCTGTTCTTTTATTCAGTAATGTGTCAGGAATATGTTTTTATGTCTGTTTATAATTCTGCATTTGTTATATTGATTGCATAGGTATACCTTCATTGACAAATAATCCCCTATCAATGAATACTTGGGAGGTTTTCAGCCTTTTCCTGCTGTAAACAAGATTATGATTTCATATCTGCCCACTTCTCTGATTACTGCCTTCAGTTAAATTCCTAGATAGGCAAATGAGGAGTCATTGTGTCTGTGCTTGTGTTGAAATGTAGTCATGTATCACACTTTTTTTTAGTTTAGGTAATGTTTGAGGAAGAACCTTAGCTGTGTTGTTGCTTTTTTAAAAAATTGGTCAACTTAGTAATAAAGTGAATAAGCCATTCAAGTATTTAACTTAGTCTATCCAAAACATACTGGCAGAGTGTTGCCTTGTGTTTCAGTGTATTGGTGTTTGTGTAGAGTATGGCTTAAAGCTTGTTCTTGACTACCAATAAAAGAACTTTAGGGGATGGCAGAGGGGGAAGGATTCAGAAGATTTTTACATGTAAAGAGATAAAGTAGGTTTCAATGAGGTTTTTGTTTTTGTTTTTTTTGCAATATATTAAGTGTTTGTAAAGCACTAAAATATTTTAACAAAGGCCAGGCACGGTGGCTCTTGCCTGTAATCCCAGCACTTTGGGAGGCCGAGACGGGTGGATCATCTGAGGTCAAGAGTTTGAGACCAGCCCGGCCAATGTGGCGAAACCCCGTCTCTACTAAAAATACAAAAATAAGCTGGGCGTGGTGGTGCGCGCCTGTAATCCCAGCCACTTGGGAGGCTGAGGCAGGCAGAGGTTTCAGTGAGGCGAGATTCATGCCATTGCACTCCAGCCTGGGTGACAGAGTGAGACTCTCTCAAAAAAAATAAATAAATAAAATATTTTATCAAATGTTAATATTCTCCACAACTTGATACTGAAAATTATATGGATAAAATTTTTAATTTGCGTTTAACTGCTACTAATTTTTATTTTTGCAAACCTGTGCTTTATATGTTGATGGCTCTATGTTTAGAGAAACCTTACTTAGGGTTTCTCAACAGAAGCACTAATGACACTTTGGGTGAAGTAATTGTTTGTTATGGAAGGCTTTCCTGTTTTGTAGGTTGTTGAGCACCATAACTGGCCTCTCCTCACTAGATGCCAGTAGCATACCTCCCCTCTCTCCAGTCAGGACAAGCAAAGCACCACCCTCTGGGAGGGTGACAAACAGGCACTGCTTTAACTGTGTTTATCTAGAGTTGTAACTATAGAAAGCTGTTACAGCTATAGCATCCCCTGTTCCTGTAATGCTGCTGCCCTTTTTGTTTTTTTAATTCAAAAATGTTAGAAGTATCATCCTTAATTTTCATTGGAGTACATATGCTTGATACATTTTGACTAGCGATATAGAACTGAAAGGAAGTTTTCTTGGTTGAGGAAATAAAAATTGTATACAGGGTTGGGCATGATATTATTCCTGCTATGTCTGTCTCTAAAGGTTTCTGTCTTAGTTGTATCCTCATTGCAGGTAGAAACTGTAGAATAAAACTTTTTAAATTTTATGTTCATGCAAGTTGATAGCTTACTTATATATTACTATCATACAACAGATGTTTGTATTCTGTTCATTTTTGTAGATTTTTATATTGTATCATTTATAACACTGAATTTTATGTAGTAAGTCATTGTCAAAAGACCTTGTGCTTTGATGTGATTGACTTTTTGGGTGGTATTCCGGTACCTTTTGTTGTGGTGTACCATGTAGTGGTTGTGTACTGACAGCTTTGAAACTGACTTCTAGTTTGAATGTTCCTCCTTCGTTGTTTTGTCTTGGTCTTTACAATTGGAGGAGCTGTGAATTGAAAAAAACTATACAATAATCAACAGAGAGGGCATCCTTTAGTAAAATTATTGTACATCACATGCTTGGATTTTAGGTAGTTTCTCTCCTTGGAGGTTATTTTAATTCTTTAGTTATTGTTGGGAATATTGTAATTTAGATTGGACACTTTGAATGAACTTCAACATGATAGTTGAAATTTTCGTTCTTTTTGTACTGTTTTGTGGAATCATGGTGTTAGAATTTAAATTGATAGATTTTAAACTTTTCAGTATTTCTGAGCTTAAAGTATTTTTGTGGCTTTAAATTGAAAGAGGATTTGTTTTTAATACACCTAGTGATAAGTAGATTGTTCTGACTATGCTGCGGGTGTTGGACTTCTATTTTTAGATAGCATTATGCATCATGATTTTATTAACTCTCTGGTATTTGTAACATTAAAAATACTACAGATTGGTTTACTTACTGTGTTCACAGTTCATCATAACTTCAGTCATCTTAAAATGATTTCATTTAAGCCTTCTTATAAACTGCTTTAGAGGCAACTAATTGTAGCTAACTTAGTATTCAGAAAGACCAGGCTAATGAAGCCTAATATTCCTTTGCAGTTGAACCACTGTGAATAATTCAGTTATTAGAATCTGTGACCCGTAGTGTAAAAGAACGAAGCATTTACTTTTTCTGCTTTTAAAACATTTTTAAAAATTTTATGAGATATTATAACTCCATATGTTGATTTTTTTGTTTTTTTTTTATGTTTTGTTTGAACTACAGTGTGATTCTAAGGAATCCTTAAAAAATGTGTAGCACCCTTGAAATATGAGTATAGATGAATATTTATAGTTGAGCAAAAACTTCTCCTCTTCCAGTATTGCATATTTACATGCCAGTGGTAAAACTGCAGACACTAACTGGGTTTGCAGTTTTATAAAAGAATATGTAAGTACAAGTATGTTGCTAAATTAGCTGATGTTAAAGGTAGGATTCTAATGTAATCTTTTTTCTTCCCCCTTCTGTCATTCCAACATCTGTTTTTTCGAACTGTGAACTAAAGTGGAAGACAAGCATTCCAGTGATGCCAGTAGTTTGCTCCCACAGAATATTTTGTCTCAAACAAGCAGACACAATGACAGAGACTACAGACTGCCAAGAGCAGAGACTCACAGTAGTTCTACGCCAGTACAGCACCCCATCAAACCAGTGGTTCATCCAACTGCTACCCCAAGCACTGTTCCTTCTAGTCCATTTACGCTACAGTCTGATCACCAGCCAAAGAAATCATTTGATGCTAATGGAGCATCTACTTTATCAAAACTGCCTACACCCACATCTTCTGTCCCTGCACAGAAAACAGAAAGAAAAGGTATGCCATTATTACTAGATGCTGCACGTTGAACTATAGTTTCTAAGTTTCTTATATATTACATTATTTCCTTTGGCTCTGAATTATAAATTTTTAAAAAAGTCTTTTAGAATGTTTCTGTGTAGAGTTAGGTGTAGAGTTAGCAATATTTAGCTTTTTTCTTTAATTTATAATTATCCAGCCTCAGAACTGTTTCTTGCCTCTGAATTTTAAGTCAAGTGCTTAATTTAAAACAATAATGGTTTAAGTAATTTGTTAAAGTCAAGTAACTGTCTCTTCAGTTTTCTGTTTTTGTGATCATTGTCTTGACAGTTTAGTTTATAAATCGTCTCAGTTTTCTCTTAATACTTAATATAGAGGTATTTTAAAACTAATGTCTGTATAACATTTCATTATTGGTTTCAGTTTGTGATTAGAAAATTAAGTTGTGGGCCATAAGATAAGGCGTGTTAATGTCTGAATTGGACCTTAAGTCTGAAGAGTGGAAGTTAAACGTTGCAACCCAAATTGCGTTTATCCAACTCAGTGTCAGTAATCATAGCATGTTTAAAAAGTTACAGAAAAATTTAAGAACAACTACTTGGAAGGTGTGACACAACATAAGCAGTGTGATAAAATTTGCATAGACCATTCACAATTTGAAACTTGTACTTCATAGTATGTTTTAAGAATCTAAGGAAATTAAAATGCAGTAAATAAATTGTCATAGGTAGATCCATTAGCAGACCATTAGTAAGTGTCGATGCGCTTTTAAATATGCTGTGGGTTTAGGAGAGGCTTGATACATTAATTCACATTGATTCAATTTGTTGACAAAAGGGCTCAAATAGTTGGATTTCTTTTGTTTCTGATTTCCTCTCTCCTTGAACTACAGTGTGATTTTAAAGAGTCCTAAAAAAGAACTTGTAGCCCCCTTAAAATCTAGATTAATAGAGATTAATATTTATAGTTGAGCAGAAACTCAACTATAAATACATTTTATTTGAAATTTTCTTATTACATGTTATATGCATGTAATACATGCATATGTATTATACATGTTATTTGAATTTTCCTTGTTATTCAACCATATACTTGAGTATATATATCATACAGTGCATAATGTGTCAGATTATTGCTTGTTCCAAATGTCAAATTTGGTAAAGATGGTTTGTACCAAAATTCATACATAACATGTCAGATTTACCCTGTGACAAATTTGCAAAGAGAAATATTGAGAGATGAAATCTGAATTAATGCTATAGTTAATATATTTTCCATAGGACATTTTGGTTTCTTAAGTTCCTGTAATTTTGACAATTTGCTCACAGAAAATTTTACTTTAACAATCCTTGTCAGTTAAAATTCTGATGGCCATTTGAAAGTATTTATCCCATGTCACCTTTGTACATTTAACACTTTTTAACTCCTTTTTGCAATTCTTTCTCTGGCTTCTGTGATACTACCCTCCTTCAGTTGCCTATTTCTGTTCCTTCCTGCTTCTTACATATCAGCATCTCAGCCTTTTTTCCTCTGTTTGGTTCTTTTTCTTGTTAACCATGTTCCTTGGTAGTCATTTTGTTACTGTTATGACTACCAAGTCTTTAGTTCTAGTTCAGACTTACGTATCTACTTACCTTCTCTAAACTCTTAGTATTTGTTACGTATCCTCATATACAATGTGTCCCTAATTTCTCCCTTTCCCACAATTTATTCTTAGATTCGCAGTAATTGACAGCACTGTTCTTCCTAACTTTGCCTTAAATACTTAAACATTCTCACCCACCCACCCATTGACAAATCTTGGGCTCTTTCTCCTAGCACTCATTGAAATTCAGATTCTCTCTCTCTCTTTTAATTGTAAAAATCTTTCGTGGAGATTTCACTTACTGAAATTCATGTCATCTCTCTCTGTTTGTTAATTTGTAAAAATCACTGTATTGCTCAGACTGGTCTCAAACTTTTGGCCTCAAGCAGTCTTCTGGCCTTGGCCTCCCTACGTGCTGGGATTACAGGTGCCAGCCACCGTACCTGGCCAGGTTCTCTTGAAATAATCTCCTGATTATCTTCTTACCCAGTCTATCCGCTTAACAGTGGCATCATTATACCATTTAAATTGAATTGTGTCGGCTCCTTGCTTAGAAACTTCTAGTGGTTTTTTAAACATCCAGATGATAAAGTCCATGCTTAGATTATAGCAAGCACTTGACAGGATGGTTGCAGTCTGTTTTACTAGCTTGGTCGCCACCCGTTGCACTCTTAATTCTCTGTAATTCATCTGTTGCAAACTTGGACATTTGTTAGGACTTGCCATTATCTTTCCTGTCCTGAGCTTTTGCTAAATAGAACATGTTCTTTCTTTCATTGCTGTCCTGTTGAATCCAATACTCTTTTGTTACAACACTTAAACATTGTAATTTCAGTTTTTTCACTTAGATTGTATCCCCTCTAGGGCTCAACATTATGTTTTACTGTATTTTGTACTTTGTTCACCTTCTAACCCTTCCCTCCATGCAGTTTGATGCTAATTGTCTTATGTTCATTTTAGTTTATTCCTTAAAACAACACTGGTGAGGGAAGGTAATATCTCTTATCTTAGAAATGAAGAGCCTAAACATTACCCCAATTCAAACGTGTGGTGTTAGAGGCAGCTTCTCCACAACCCTGTTCTTTCCTCAAAACCAAATACAATGAAAGACATAACATACAGCACATCTATGTCAGTTCGGACGCTCGTAATGTAAAATTTCTGACAGAGTAGATTCGAGTTTAAATTTCACGAAGTGTGTTTGCTAATCACAAGCATGTGCATAATTTATATATAGTATTCTTAAACTTGTAGGAAGAAACTCGATTACCTACCATGGAATTATCTGTTTTTATAGGGGAAATTGTGCAGTCTTTCCAAGTTCTTCTCCTTGTATGTTAATTGAAGACTGTTACATCCTTAGATAAGTTTTATAGCAACTTTAATCTTTACAGATTGTTTTCCATTTAGTCTGTTTAGATTGTTCAGATTGTTCTCCATATTTCTGAAATGTCCATTTGACATATTTTTTTTCTCAACGGAGACATCCATGTTATTTAAATTAAGCTTTCTATTGACTCTTCTCATCAGTAGATGATTAAAATGATTAAAACAAGTAAAATTAGTGATTTTACTTGTTTAGGTTTTTCTTAACAATTAAATAATTTATATTAAGCGCTGATGGTTCAAATCAGGTTGGCCTGTTGTTCTTAAGCACTGATAGTATAGCTGAGCTGTGTCTAAAGATGTCAGTGGTTGATGCTGTGTATAAGAGCAGAGTCTTTGTCTTTCTTAACCACTGCTCTATTCCTAGTGCTTGACAGATAATAGGCAGTGTGTAAATATTTGTTGTAGATGCCTATACAACAGTGTGTAAATGTTGGATGGATGCGTATACTACATGTGTGTAATGGATGTTGTATAGGCATCCATGTTCTATGTGTTAAATATTTGTTGTAGATGGATGCTATAAGAACAGGTGTTGAGAGTTGGGAGCACTTGCACTGGTCATGGTTTTTTAAAAAGTATTTGGAGAAAAAGAAGTTTGTGTATGTGTTGTGCATCTGATTAAAGCATACCAGCAATGGATTTAGATCTGTTTGATGCCAGTGTGTCATTTGAGAGAAAGAACCTAAGGTGAATTCAAGTTTTGTGCCTGCATGAGTAGTCAGAAGGGTAGAGAAAGCTGCAGAGCTCTTTTATTTTTGCAGAGAACAGTCTTGATGTTAGGTAGAGTGAAACAAGGGAGTGAGGTGACCCCATTTAGGTCTATAGTTGTTTGTTAGGGTAACATTTGAACATCTATGTATGATCACTTTATTGGACAACCATACAACAAATAGAGAAACTGATACACCAAAAAAATACAAAATTGAATTTTATCAGTTGGCACCCCAATGGCCATTTTAAACCTGCTCTAACTCTGCCATCCCTTCTAGATTGGTGAAATGACAAAATAGGAAACGTGGGTCCTTATTGTTTGCTATGACCAAGTTGTCAGGAGAGTTTAATATCCTTATTCAGTAAGTTCTCTATTTAGTGATTTAGAATTATGGTTTATTAGCAGAGATAAATTTGAAAACAAAACAAAGTAGCCATAGAATTAGACCTATTTAGTAATCTCAAGCTAGCTCTCCGTATGAACATGTGTAAATAATCACATACTCACATGCTAGTGCCATATGTAAAGGGCAGGACAGACTAGTCGTTTTAATATGAGGTGTGAGTCAGTCACTTGAAGTAAAATTTCCTTCTGTTTTTATGCTATCTGTAGACTAAATGACAATTGAATGAACTCAAAAACTTCAGTATGTGTTAAAGCTAGGCTCTTATAGCTGATGTAGATGGTCATTAACTGGCAGTGGTAGTGGGCCAACTTCAGCACTCAGTTGCTTTGCTGTAAAATAATTTTTAGGCTTACTAAATATTCATGAAAAGTTAGAAAGATTGGCCATAGTTATTCAAATATTTATTGAATAATCGAATAACTTAGTGTAGGAATTTAGTCTTAGTCATTAAATTTAACTAGGTTTAGTCAACTTAATGAAGAAATAACTGATAAAAAGAATATTAGGAAATATTGTTTGTAATTTGAGGGTAAGGAAAGTCTTCATCAAGACCCAAAATGGATTTGTCTTTTTAAAAATTAGTAAATTTGACCACATAGACATTTAAAACTTCTTTATGAAAAGTACAATAAACAAAGGTTGAAAGATAAGTATCAGACAGGAGAAAATACTTGCGACATGTAACAGGATACATTAAAGATACATAAAAAGATACATACAAAGCAGAATGAAAAAGACAATCCAATAGAACAGTGGACAATCCAATGAACAGAAAATTAGAGAAGAGCTGTTGCACCATATACAAAAATTCACTGAGAATGGATCAAAGACCTAAATTTAAGAACTAAAACACTGAGACTCTTGGAAGAAAACAAAATCTAAATGGTATTGTAGTTGGCCATGATTTCTTGAAATATGATACCAGAGCACAGGCAACAAAAGAAAAAAATAGGCACATTGGACTTCGTCAGTATTAAAAACTTGTACATCAAAGGGAGTGAAAATGCAATTCATAGAGTGAAAGAAAATATTTGTAAATCACGTATGTTGATAAGGGATGAATGAATATATGTAGAAGTCCAGCTTAACCATGTAAAACAACACAGTTCATAAATGGGCAAAGGACTCGAATAAACATTTCTGCAAAGAAGATATCCTGGTGGCCAGTAAACACATGAAAAGATGCTCAGCCTCCTTAGTCATTAGGGAAATGCAATTCAAAAACCATAATGAAATACCACTTAATACCCATTAGGATGACTATTATAATTAAAAAATGGAAATAGGTGTTTTGGAGGGTGTGGAAAAATTGAAACCCTTGTACATTGTTGGTAGGAATGTAAAATGATGCAGCTACTCTGGAATACAGTTCGGCAGTTCTTCAGAAAGTTAAACAGAATTATGTGTAGGATCTGGCAATTCCATTTCTAGATACATACCCAAAAGAAAGGCAGAGACTCAAAACATGCTTACATGCGGGTGTTCCTAGTAATTCACAACAGACAAACATTAGATAGAAACAATCAAGTGTTCATCAGCAGATGAAAGGATACGACGTGATACATAGACTAACAATACAATATTCAGCCTTCAAATGGAGTGAAATTCTGATACATGCTACAACATGGATGAACCTTGAGAATATTACATGAAATAAGCCAGGAGCAGGACACATGTTTTATGATTCCACATATACTAGGGTACCTAGAATGGTCAGATTCATACAGACAGAAACTGGAATAGTAGTTACCAGGGACTGTTTGGTGGTGTCCGGGGTGGGAGTGGGTGTTAAGTTTCTGTTTGGGAAGATGAAAATGTTCTGGAGACGTATAGTGGTGATAGTTGCACAGAAATGTGGATGTACTTAAAGACACTGCATTAAACTTGTAAAATGGTTAAAATAGTAAGTTTGATGCTGTGTATACTTTACCAGGGTAAAAACAATGCAAGAGAAAGATTGCTAGTGTATGCTGAAAATTAAGATTACTAGGAGGATATTTTTCACTCTTGAGACTAATGACAACAATTGAATGTTGGGAAGCACAGTATGTGGGAGTGTGTAAGTGGGTCTTGCTAGTATGGGATGTCACTTTAGCAAAATCTGTTGGAAGTTGCTTATCTTTTGTGTGTATTAACATGAAGATTTTCTCAGTTGAATAAAACAAGTTAATACTTTCTTCGTTATAAAACAGCATATTTATGTACATTTATAAATGCATTAAGTTCTAGAAGGATACATGAGTAAAAATATGAATTTAAAAATTAAAGTCACAGATTTAGGTGTTGTCACCTACCTACCTTATGGTTTTTTCCTACTACACTTACATACCTCTTCATAATCCGCTCTATGTTTCCCATGTAACACCACTATTACAAAATAGATAAAGCAGGCTGCCTTTGTAGCAGTAATTTGAGTTTCATGTGTCCCCATGTCCTGCTCAGTATTACAGCAGTTGCTGTGTCAAAACAACAGGAAAGTAATGATTAGAAGTGCACTTCTTACCAGTATCATTTTAGATCTTCTGTATATTGAAAAGGATTTGAGATACCAGAAAAATATAGGTAAGAAATAAAGTTTGACTTTATGCTCTTTACAGTAGTTTGCAGGGGTACCTATAAGAAGAGTTGAAGTGATAATATTTTAAACCCTAGAAAGAGGTTATAGCAACAGATTTTTATGCGTCTAGTCTTTGGTAGGCTGCCCTGCCCCCGCAGAATTTGGAAATACAAGTGAATAATTTATAATTATAAAGCATTAAGAAGTTTTGTCTCTTAAATACGTAGAATTTAAAATCAAAGGGTGATATTTACAGCACATATCAAATAATTGGTCAGATATACAAGTCACAGAAATGTCAAATGGGAGAGTGAAGGAAAGTTTAAAATAGCTTAGGAAGAGATCACAAAATATCCTTTGAAAGATCATAGCCCCTCTCCCTTCTCCCCACTCCCCACGGTCTCCCTCTCGCTCTCTTTCCACGGTCTCCCTCTGATGCCTAGCCGAAGCTGGACGGTACTGCTGCCATCTTGGCTCACTGCAACCTCCCTGCCTGATTCTCCTGCCTCAGCCTGCCGAGTGCCTGCGATTGCAGGCGCGCGCCGCCACGCCTGACTGGTTTTCGTATTTTTTTGGTGGAGACGGGGTTTCGCTGTGTTGGCCGGGCTGGTCTCCAGCTCCTAACCGCGAGTGATCCGCCAGCCTTGGCCTCCCGAGGTGCCGGGATTGCAGACGGAGTCTCGTTCACTCAGTGCTGAATGGTGCCCAGGCTGGAGTGCAGTGGCGTGATCTCGGCTCGCTACAACCTCCACCTCCCAGCAGCCTGCCTTGGCCTCCCAAAGTGCCGAGATTGCAGCCTCTGCCCGGCCACCACCCCGTCTGGGAAGTGAGGAGCGTCTCCGCCTGGCCGCCCATCGTCTGGGATGTGAGGAGCCCCTCTGCCTGGCTGCCCAGTCTGGAAAGTGAGGAGCGTCTCTGCCCCGCCGCCATCCCATCTAGGAAGTGAGGAGCGCCTCTTCCCGGCCGCCATCACATCTGGGAAGTGAGGAGCGTCTCTGCCCGGCCGCCCATCGGCTGAGATGTGGGGAGCACCTCTGCCCTGCCGCCCCGTCTGGGATGTGAGGAGCGTCTCTGCCCGGCCGCCCCCTCTGAGAAGTGAGGAGACCCTCTGCCCGGCAACCGCCCCGTCCGAGAAGTGAGGAGCCCCTCCGCCCGGCAGCCGCCCCGTCTGAGAAGTGAGGAGCCCCTCCGCCCGGCAGCCGCCCCGTCTGAGAAGTGAGGAGCCCCTCCGCCCAGCAGCCACCCCGTCTGGGAAGTGAGGAGCACCTCCGACCGGCCGCCCATCGTCTGAGATGTGGGGAGCACCTCTGCCCTGCCGCCCCGTCCGGGATGTGAGGAGCGTCTCTGCCCGGCCACCCCCTCTGAGAAGTGAGGAGACCCTCTGCCTGGCAACCGCCCCGTCCGAGAAGTGAGGAGCCCCTCCGCCTGGCAGCCGCCCCGTCTGAGAAGTGAGGAGCCCCTCCGCCCAGCAGCCACCCCATCTGGGAAGTGAGGAGCGTCTCCGCCCGGCAGCCACCTCGTCAGGGAGGGAGGTGGGGGGATCAGCCCCCCGCCCAGCCAGCCGCCCCGTCCGGGAGGGAGGTGGGGGGTGGGGGTCAGCCCCCTGCCCGCCGCCCCGTCCGGGAGGGAGGTGGGGGGGATCAGCACCCCGTGCGGGAGGGAGGTGGGGGGGGGGTCAGCCCCCCGCCCGGCCAGCCACCCCGTCCGGCCAGCCACCCCATCCGGGAGGAAGGTGGGGGGGGTCAGCCCCCCGTCCAGGAGGGAGGTGGGGGGGTCAGCCCCCCACCTGGCCAGCCGCCCCGTCTGGGAGGTGAGGGGCGCCTCTGCCTGGCCGCCTCTACTGAGAAGTGAGGAGCTCCTCTGCCCGGCCAGCCGCCCCGTCCGGGAGGGAGGTGGGGGGGTCAGCCTCCCGCCCGGCCAGCCGCCCCGTCCGGGAGGGAGGTGGGGGGGTCAGCCCCCCGCCCGGCCAGCCGCCCCGTCCGGGAGGGAGGTGGGGGGGGTCAGCCCCCCGCACGGCCAGCCGCCCCATCCGGGAGGTGAGGGGCGCCTCTGCCCGGCCGCCCCTACTGGGAAGTGAGCCCCTCTGCCCGGCCACCACCCCGTCTGCGAGGTGTACCCAACAGCTCATTGAGAACGGGCCATGATGACAATGGCGGTTTTGTGGAATAGAAAGGGGGGAAAGGTGGGGAAAAGATTGAGAAATCGGATGGTTGCCGTGTCTGTGTAGAAAGAGGTAGACATGGGAGACTTTTCATTTTGTTCTGTACTAAGAAAAGTTCTTCTGCCTTGGGAAAAAAAAAAAAAGATCATAGGCACACACAAGTCAACACTAGAGCTAAAACCAGATATTATTCCATTACTAAAGAGTGATTTTGAAAGACCATTTAAAGTAGGAGTATCCAATCTTTTGGCTTCCCTGGGCCACATTGGAAGAAGAAGAATTGTCTTGGTCCACACATAAAATAAACTAATGATAGCTGATGAGCTTTTAAAAAAATTGCATGTTTTAAGAAAATTTACAAATTTGTGTCGAGACACATTCAAAGCTGTCCTAGGCCTCATGTGGCCCGTGGCCCATGGGTTGGACGAGCTTGATCTGTAGTAGTCTAGGTTTCCTTAATGCTTGGAAAAGTTTGCATTGAAGCAGTGAGAGTAGGGCTGATATTCTTCAAGCGCAGAAGAAAGCATTGAACTGACTTTTTAATGAAAAACACTACATTCTCTCTTACGTAAATTCATTCTTTGTGTTTAGCTCTTTTCAAAGATGTGGATTTTCTGTTTATGTTCAGTTTGTTGCAAACATGTAAAACATGTTATTAAGCATATTAGCCTCATATCCTAACAAATTAGACGAAAAGGTTTCAGACAAATGAAGTTGTTAATTAAAATTATGTATTTGTAGGCCAGGTGCGGTAGCTCACGCCTGTAATCCCAGCACTTTGGGAGACTGAGGCAGGTGGATCCACGAGGTCAGGAGATCGAGACCATCCTGGCTAACATGGTGAAACCCTCTCTCTACTAAAAATACAAAAAATTAGCCGGTCGAGGTGGCAGGCGCCTGTAGTCCCAGCTACTCGGGAGGCTGAGGCAGGAGAATGACGTGAACCCGGGAGGCAGATCTTGCAGTTAGCTGAGATTGCACCACTGCACTCCAGCCTGGGTGACAGAGCAAGACTCCGTCTCAAAAAATATATGTATATATGTATATTTCTATACTAAAAGTACGCTGATTTTTTTTTAAGTTATTCCAAAGTTTCGTTGCCTTTGTGTTTTCAAAAGGTGGTTTATTTTTATAAGATTATTTAAAATAAGTTTAAGTTAAATTTGTCTCTACATAGTGTTACTTAGCTTTATGAATATAGCATAAAATGAGCTATTCATCGTTTTCTTTGACTGTTACATCAATGGAAGTGTAAGGCCTACCTTCCCAGCATTATCAGGTTGTTTTTTTTTTTTTAATTGTTTAGCATTATCAGTTTTGAGGCCAATCAAGATGATTGGCCTAGAAGTTAAATGCGAATGCATGTGTACATGCTCCTGTTACCTGTATTGAAGAATGCTGTCATTAACTGGCACCCAGGCAGCAAGTGTATGTTGATGCCATTTTGGTGCCGAGTCCTGTTTTCTACAAGGGCTACAGAGAAAAGTACAACAAGGCCCGGCGTGGTGGCTCATGCCTGTAATCCCAGCACTTTGGGAAGCCGAGGTGAACAGATCAGTTGAGGCCAGGAGTTCGAGACCAGCTTGGCCAATATGGCAAAATCCCATCTCTACTAAAAATACAAAAAATTCGCTGGGTGTGGTGGCATGCACCTGTAATTCCAGCTGAGGCAGGAGAATCACTTGAACCCAGAGGCAGAGATTGCAGTGAGCCAAGATCACGCCACTGCACTCCGGCCTGGGTGACAGAACGACTGTATCTCAGGAAAGAAAAGATACAACACAATTCCTCTCCCGAGGAAGCTCATGTTCCTAGTACAAAGGAGGGATAATAAATGTTATGTAATAGAAGATACTGAGTAATACGCTAGATTTGTGTAAGGGCACTCCAAACCAAAGGGGAGGGGCACCCAACCAACACTTTAAATATAAAACTTCTACCTTTTATACTATTTCAGTGATAAAACTAAAACTACCTCTCAGAATAGCATTTTATGTTTGTATTATTAAACTCAGCTTTTTTAGTATTATACATGTAGATTGAGGCATGTAACATAAGAAATGTAAATAACTTGCAACATGCTTTGGAAGGACGTTTATATGTGTGTCTTTGGTTGAGAGAGTGGAGCAATAAAAAAAGTGTAAATATAGCATGCTGAAGACCTGCATGGATAAAAGATTTCGCTTCTGTCCCTGATCGTATCCTTATTCAATTCAGTTCTCCACATTGTGCTATATTTTTTCAATTTTGCTTTATGTTTTTCTTTTGTTTGTTTTTAAAGTTAAAAGGAACCTTGGAGGTTCTCCAGTCTATTTTTGCATAAACAGCAAGTAGTGCCAGAATCACACATAGAACTTTTACAAGTTGTTATATATGCCCAGGCTTCCGTTCAGTAAATGTGGCTTGGAGCCCAGGTATCTGTTTTGTTTTGTTTTTTAACTTTAGAAGTGATTCCGATGAGCAGTCTGTTGAGGACTAATACCTTTATTAAAAGGTTTAATAAAATCAAACCTTTTCATAGAGAAATTCTGGCCTTCAGAGATGTCACTTGCCCAAGAGTCCCATAAATATTAAGTAGAATCAACTGGTTTCCACACTACTCACTTGTAATTCCCCAAAACTGCAAAAGAAGTCTATCCTTGGGGTAAATAAACAGAAATTAAGGATGTTTTTGTTATTTTTTGTTAATGATGATGTGTATTTTTTTTTATTTTGGAGTATTTTCCCTTTTGCTTGGCTTGATGAGCAACACTGAAGGATTTTTAAGCCCTTCTGCTAATTTTCATGTCTCGTAGACATGAAAATAAGATTGTAAACACCTTGCACTTTCTTCTCCAACTTGTTTCTGTTAAAAGCAGAAGAAAATTTACAGAAATAACAAAGAATGAGGATAATTTCAGGGGGATATTAATACTAGTTTAATTCATGCAGTAAGTAGAAATAAAGAGTTTATTTCATTATTAATATTAATCAGGATGCCCCCAAGTTGTGTGTGAAAGAACCTTTAAGAGGGATGTGATCTGGAGAATACTGTTAATATACTCTATAATTGATTGCCCCATAAAATACAATAGCTGACAGCAGTTTTTTGGTTTTTTTTTTTTTAGACAGGGCCTCACTCCCATTGCCCAGGCTAGATTGCAGTGGCTGAATCATGGCTTAATGCAGCCATGACTTCGTGGCTCAGGTGGTTCTCCCACCTCAGCTTCCTGAGTAGCTGGGACCACAGGCGCAAGCCACCACAGCTGGCTAATTTTTTGTATTTTTAGTAGAGACAGGGTTTTGCTGTGTTGCCCAGGCTGGTCTTGGAAATCCTGGGCTCAAGCAATCACCTGTCTCAGCCTTGCAAAATGCTGGGATTATAGGCATGAGCCACCACGTCCATCTGACAGCAGAATTTTCGCAAGGAAAACATTTATCGTTTTATTTGAGTTTCTTTATGCTTGTCTATGAATCCAGAACAGTAAAGCTGAAAATAATAGGCAGTCTGCTGGATTCAAGCACCCTCCTTTAAAAGTGTATACCCTTACGCAAATAAAAATATCTTAGTCCTTCTGAGTTCATCATGGTTAATCAACACATTTTTGAAATGTACTTAAATCAGCTGTGAGATCCACACTTTAGAGAGCTATTATCCCTAGTTCTTTCGACCATTATAGTAGTGTAAAAAGACTCATAGGGGAGTCTGTTTTCAATAAGCTTGCTAGTACTGTATATATGATCTTGAAAATCTTAAAGAAATAGGTTGTTCCTAGTTTTGTACTAAAAGCAAACAGAGTGCTGTTGTGATAGTCTTTGAATTTTCTCCTGATTTACATATATCTGAGTTTCACTGAGGGTGTGTACCTAAAGGGGAATTACTGGGTCGTGTAGTGTTCGTATCTTCAACTTTTCTAAATAATGCCAAATTACTTTCCAGTGTGGTTATATCAATGTATTATCCATCAGAAATGTTGAGTAAATGTTCTCATTACTCTTTGCCAACATTTGGTATGTCTGACTTTAAAATTTTTGCATTATGGTGAGTGTAAAGGGATATGTTGCTTTATTTTACATTGTCCTGATTCTGAATGAAGTTGAGCATCTTTTCTTCAATTTCCTAGGCGTTCAAGTTCCTTCTTTGAAATAATGTCTTCTGTACATTTTTCTATTGGGCAGTTTGTCTATTTTGATGTATAGAAATTCTTTAAATAGTCTGATTACCACTACTTTGAATATAATTGTTCTGCTTTTTGTAACTTTACACATCTGCTTGGTGTTACGGATACCTTTCTGTGTTTTCGTCTAAGAGTTTTAAAGACTTAAATACCTACACAAAAGTTCAGTCTACCTTTAACTGGCTTTGTTTTAAATGTAAGTTTTTATATTTGGCAGGGCATGTCCTGCTGGCAGTGTTCTTTTTCTTCAGGTTATGGAATCTTCAGGATTTATGTTACTAGCTTGTCAAATAGTATTAACAGTGCTCTTGGGGCTTTGATTACAGTTACATTAAATCTATATAAATAATTGAAACAACAGCTTTCAAATAATTTTCCATGCATATTTTATACATCCTTTATTTCTAAATACTATGAGGTGGGTTGTTTTTAATATTAAAGTGTCCTTTTTAATAATCTTAAAATGAAACAAATAGCTCATTGCCTTATATATTGAATTACGAAAGGGAAGTATGTAGTTACAAAACTCAGTTATTAAGTATAAAAGTCTCTTCTCATCACATCTTTAGCCCATTTTGGGTGTAACCACCTTGGTGTACCTACCCTGATTTGTATTAAGACCAGTGTCTTATTGAGGTAGGTTGTTACTGTGGCCATAAACATTTTTCACCTTATTTCATGAGATATAAATTAAATCCTGTAGAATTATATTGTCCTTTTATCCTAATGGAAGCTTATTTGAATGTGTGGTTAATAAATAATTATCTTTGAGATAGCATTGGTGGTAGACAGATTGGTACTTTTCAAATCAGATATGGGTATGATTTGCCAGGTTTTATGGCTTCAGGTTATCTAACCTTTCTTGTTCAGCTTTCTTACCTATGAAATAGGGTGAGAAATGTCTAAATCATTATTGTAGTCATGTGAATGTTTACTGAGCATCTTCTGTGTGCTCCAATGTGTAAGGGTTAAATGAGATTACTTATGTTAGGTGCCTGGCACATGAGAGGTGTTCTTTTGATGTTTGTTCCAATTTTCTCTATTCAGGTAATTTTTCAGGCTTATTATTTTTTATTTAGAATCTACATCAGGAGACAAATCCGTATCACATTCTTGCACAACTCCTTCCACGTCTTCTGCCTCTGGACTGAACCCCACATCTGCACCTCCAACATCTGCTTCAGCGGTCCCTGTTTCTCCTGTTCCACAGTCACCAATACCTCCCTTACTTCAGGACCCAAATCTTCTTAGACAATTGCTTCCTGCTTTGCAAGCCACGCTGCAGCTTAATAATTCTAATGTGGACATATCTAAAATAAATGAAGGTAAATCTTCATAACAGTTTTTTAAAAATTTATTTGCATTGTGCAAAGTTATGTAAGTAGTAAAATCCCCAGTTTAGGAATGGTCTTTGTTTTCTTTTGAAATTTATAGTTGAACACTTTTTTTTGTTTTGTTTTTTGTTTTTGGAGTTTGGAAATTTATATCCACTGTAGTTTAAGACCATTGGTAGTATAATTGAGTTAGTGGTGCTTGGATCTTGTGTATATTTTTCAATACTTGTTATGTGTCTGGTAGTTACTGGAGATAAGCCATTCTATGTACATAATGTGTATGGTGAAATTTTACATTAAAACAATCGAGCGTTTGTTGAAATTGGTATAAAAACTTCTGGTATGTTTCTAAAAACCTGTATAAATAATTACTCAGAATATTTAAAATATGCTAATTACTAGAAAAGTAGGAATTCAGGTAGCTACTTAAAATACTTTCAAAAAATTCTGAGAAGGGAGGAGATAGGTACTAGATAAAATGTTGCCATTTTTTTCCTGGTGAATTGCATTATTTAATTCCAGCCTTGCTTTTCAGTAATGCTACTTAACGTTTCAGAATATTTAGTCAGCCACTTTGAAAAAGTGTGAATAAAAGTAGATGTGTTAATTTGGAAACTATTCAGATTCACACGTTAATTCCTAAAAGCACTGCAAAATTTTCTGTTGAAAATGATAAATTTTTAGGCCGAGGCGGGTGGATCACCTGAGGTCAGGAGTTTGAAACCAGCCTGACCAAGATGGTGAAATGCTATCTCTAATAAAAATACAAAAGTTAACCAGGCGTGATGGCACATGCCTGTAAATCCCAGCTACTCGGGAGGCTGAGGTACGAGAATCGCTTGAACCTAGGAGACGGAGGTTGCAGTGAGCTGAGATGATGCCTGTGCACTCCAACCTGGCTGACAGAGCAAGACTCCATCTCAAAATAAATAAATAAAAATAAAGTGAACAATTTTTATGTACATTTTCACATAATATACTTAAAAGTAGTGTTAAGTGGTTAAGTTCTTATCCTAAAAATAAAGTTATCTCAGGCTAGTTGGTCATTAGTCTGTTCTTACTGTCCTTAATTTTTTTGTATTTTTATTTTATTCTCTAACCACGCAGTTCTCTTGTGTGGTAGGTAAATGTTTCATTTAGGCAAAATGGGGCTTTTAGATAGTTTGAGGAGGCCAGATGCAGTGGCTCATGCCTGTAATTCCAGCACTTGCTGAGGCTGGTGGGCCACTTAAGCCCAGGTGTTTGAGACCAGCCTGGGCAACATGGTGAAACCCCATCTCTACTAAAAATACAAAAATTTAGCCAGGTGTGGTGGTGAACGCCTGTAGTTCCAGCTGCTTGGGAGGCTGAGGTGGGAGAATAACTTAAGCCTGGAAGGTGAAGGCTATGGTAAGCTGTGATTGCACAACCCTGTCTCCAAAATAAATAGTTGAAGAAATAATAGTTAATGTCAATAATAAAATATCTTACACATCAAAAATACATGGTATTTCTAAATACTTTTTTTTTTTTTTTTTTTTGAGATGGAGTTTTTGCTCTTGTTGCCCAGGCTGGAGTGCAGTGGTGCAATCCCGGCTCACTGCAACCTCTGCCTCCCAGGTTTAAGCGATTCTCCTGCCTCAGCCTCCCTAGTAGCTGGGATTACAGGCACCTGCCACTATGCCCAGCTAATTTTTTGTATTTTTAGTAGAGACGGGATTTCACTATGTTGGGCAGGCTGCTCTCAAACTCCTAACCTTAGGCGATCCACCTGCCTCAGCCTCCCAGAGTGCTGGGTGTGAGCTACCATGTCCGGCCAATACTCCCTTTTTTATATCCATTTTTAGATTTATTAGGGTGGATCTTGATACAGGATTTGAATGGCCAGCTTGTCTAAAAAGGCAGTCACATGAAATAGCAGTTGTTTATCCAGTTAATTCCATATAACATACTGAACACTCACATATGAATAGGTTTCTGACGTAATCGGAAGTTCCTGTGAACACTCGTTAAATTTTGTAGAGAGACTTTGTTCAGGTGATCATCTTAATTAGTGTAAAAGAAACTCTGTTGGTTTACCTTTATTGTAAACCCATTAAGTTTCTTTTTCTCTGCCTCAGATCATTTCAAATTTGGGACCCATTGTATTACTCCTATCTAGTAGGCTTTTATTTTGAGAGTTCTAGGTTGAAATATTCCAGTTTCTTGTGAGTTCTCTTCCTTGTCAGGTTGTTAGTAATGCCACATAAGCCTCTTGTTTTTATACGAATGTATGAAATAATATGTTTTTAGTTCTTACAGCAGCTGTGACACAAGCCTCACTGCAGTCTATAATTCATAAGTTTCTTACTGCTGGACCATCTGCTTTCAACATAACGTCTCTGATTTCTCAAGCTGCTCAGCTCTCTACACAAGGTATTCTTACTCATCTTAGATATCTCTAGAATGGTATCTTGATTTTGTTTTGGAATTAATAGCCCTTTTTTGTATTTAGTTTTTTCTTTCCTTTTTTTTTTTTTTTAGTTTTTTAAGAGATTAGCTACAATAATTTTGTTTTTTTTTTGTAACACTGGCATATACAGTAGTATTTTTATTTCCTTTCTTTTTAGAAGCAAGCTTTGACATTTGTCTTAAGGTATTGCCATCAAATCTGTAATTATTTAATACAGTATTTAATTCAGACTTTGTTATTAATGAGTTTTTTTATGCCAAAGCTGAAAGTAAACTATGATGTGCCATATATCTTTGTGAAACATTGCATGTATTTGAAGAGTTGAAGTTTGGTTCAGATTGACGTTAGATGTTTTTTGACTGGATAATATGGAAATGCTCATTTTCTGCCTTGAATTAGATATCCCTCTTCATGAAGGTATCCAAATGGAGAGAGATACACATAGGAGCAAATGGGAAGTGAAAGGGTCACTTTGTCAGAAAGCTGATAAACAGCAGGAATGCCTTGTCTGGAATGGAAGTATAATGGTGCAAAGACTCTTGCAACCCTCTGGCTAGCCTCATGAGCAGGAGACTGCGTGGGATACCTGGGCCTAAATGTAGAATAAGAAAGAAGAAATAAGGATGGTGAGGAGGCCTTCCATGTGAGATTAGGTTCAGGCCTAGCTTCCTGTTCAGCCACATAAAGGAGAGTGGGCCACACTGGGTGTGCTTACCTCTGAACACACAGCTCACTTAGTCAGTGTGGCCCAGTGAGAAGGTCAGATTCTGATTTATTCCAATAAGTGTTCTCTGGGTAATATGGGGGTGGGGGGGTTTAGAGTAATACAAATATCTTTGCCACATATATTACAAAGGACTTTAGTTTTTTGTTTTGTTTTGTTTTTCTTTAAAATTAATTGCTTCCCTCTTTTACAGCCCAGCCATCTAATCAGTCTCCGATGTCTTTAACATCTGATGCGTCATCCCCAAGATCATATGTTTCTCCAAGAATAAGCACACCTCAAACTAACACAGTCCCTATCAAACCTTTGATCAGTACTCCTCCTGTTTCATCACAGCCAAAGGTATGTCACCTTTGAGGGACATTTGGAAAAGAAACTACTTACTTTTGGAAAGTCAGTAACATTTTAGAATCTGTTATAGAAAAAGCCCTCTGAGAATGAAGTGTAGTGGTGGAATGAATGACAGGTATGATAGTAGATGCAGCCTAGAATTTCTCAGTTCACTGAGGGATAGAGGGGGGCTTTGAATCTGTGCTACTTTAATACACCATCTGAGTCTGTTCCCTAATGGTTTTGGGATTTGTCACATGGAGAGTGAGATAAAGAGGATATACTGAGTCTTAATATTTGTAGAATTTTCAAACTCCAAAAGACATGAATGAACATGTTTTCCAGTGACTTTTCCATATTTGTATTTAAAAAATGAGGCAGTTTCTGTGCTAAGAACTTAATGTATGTTTAGCTTTCACATCATGAGAATCACTTGCTTTATTTAATAGATGAGAAAATCAAACTCTCAGTTAAGTTTTTGTGGTAGAGTCAGAATTTGAAACCTAGGTGTTTGTGAATACAGGGACCCATTTTACTAAGCTTATATTGCCTGTATTTGTCCCAGCAGAATCTTACATGGTTGGCTCCATAGGTGCAGTTAGAAAATTGCTGGTCTAAATGGTAAATGTAGGGGGAATTTCTTTTGAGTAGTTTTGAAACAGTGGGCTGTTTCAGACTTTTTAATGCCAAATAATTCTTTGTAAGATCTTAAGCAGAAGCCCAAAAATAAAAATGCATTGAAATATAACTTGAAAGAGGTGGTTGGTCAGCTTTTAAGTCTTCCCGTTTGTTCATCCCTTCCCTACCTTGGCCATTGATCATTGCATGTTTTAGGGTCAATTTAGATTGATTTTTAAAATTCCAAGTTACAGTTGTTAGTTTATTATGCAGTTCCTTATCATTTGCCAGTATTTTAAGGAGGAAAGAATTAAAATGTGAGTTTTGGCAAAAGAGATGTTATTTTTGGAGCTTAGAACTTGTCTTCAGGGTGGCATTTTAAGAGTATAGTAAATACTGGTTAAAAGTGAAATAAGTGGTAGTATTGGTTTTATAGTCACTTGTAAACTGAGCATTTCAACTCCTTTAAGAAGGCTGGGCGCGGTGGCTCACAGCTATAATTACAGCACTTAGGAGGCCAAGGCAGGATGATTGAATTAGGCCCTGGGCAATATAGCAAGACCCCATCTCTACAAAAATAATTTGAAAATTTGCTGGGGGAGGCCGAGGCAGGCAGATCACTTGAGGCCTAGAGTTTGAAACAAGCCTGGCCAACAGGCAAAACCCGGTCTCTACTAAATGTACAAAAATTATCTGGGTATGCTGGCACAGACCTATAATCCCAGCTACTCAGGCGGCTGAGGCATGAGAATCACTTGACCTGGGAAGTGGAGGTGCAGTTGAGCCAAGATCACGCCACTGCACTCCAGCCTGGGCAAGAGAGTGAAACTCTGAAAAACTTTCTTGGGCATGGTGATGTGCACTACTCAGGAGTCTGAGGTAGGAGAATCACCTGCGCCTGGGAATTCAAGGTTGGAGTGAGCCAAGATCACGTCACTCTGCACTCCAGAGTAGGCAACCAGACTAAGACCTTGTCTGAAAAAAAAAAAATCCTTTAAGCAGGTAGCTGTTCGTTTTTTGTGTTCCAAAAACTTCTTCAAGTTGTTTTTAAAATAATTGAACATTTGAGCTTTTATGTAGTGCTTACTAAAATGTTCTTTATAAGACTTGACTAGAATTGATAGGTAATATTCAGAAGTTAAGCAGGACATTCCAGATTTGTTAGGGAGAATTATTAATCATATCCCCTCACCCCACCAAAAGAAAAACAGCAGTGAGGTGTGACTTAATCACAAAGGACTCCATCTGCCTTTGTGCCTCAATTTAGAGCTTATATTTTAAACTGCTTTTCTCTATGTGGCTTCTGAATATAATACATATCCTGATTGGCAATCATGGACTTCAGTCTACCTCTGTAGAGTAACATCTCTTTGAAAAACTCTCATGTTGAACTTTATATGGGCCATAACTCATTTTCTGATAGCCCAATCACATATTTCTCCATATCATTAAAATCTAAGCATCCATATGTGTATGATGTGGTAGCATACATAATTTACTTTTATTGATATAAAAGTAACAGTAAATCAAAAGAGATAATAATGTATTGGAAAGAAAACTGAGCTGTAAAGGAGAACTAGTTTCTTACACTGGTTTGATAGGGAAGTAATTTTATGACCTTGGGCCATTTTCACAAAGAAATGAGATCTAAGTTTCAGAACTTGACTGTCTTCTTTAAAACACACCACATTTTACATGTTTCAAGACGATTACCTAGATTTTGGGGGGAGAGATGTGGATTAGATTTGGAGACCATCTCACCAGATTTTGACATTTCAGGTTAGTACTCCAGTAGTTAAGCAAGGACCAGTGTCACAGTCAGCCACACAGCAGCCTGTAACTGCTGACAAGCAGCAAGGTCATGAACCTGTCTCTCCTCGAAGTCTTCAGCGCTCAAGGTAGGTTGATATTGTATATTGAGACCACATTGTTTTATTTAATGATGGTACACTGCATTGTTTGAATATTATATCTGTAAAATAGAACTTAAACTCCATGAATACCCTAAAGTAGGCTTACATGTTGTAAAATTTACAAAGACAAACCTGTATACAAGAGGTAGGTTATTGTCTCTAGTAGTGAAGCCCAGGTTATTTTGAAGAAAGTGGCTCTTTAAAATTTTACACAGTGGAATATGACAGGGCTAAAGATTTGTGATACTTGTACCAGAAAGGCACACGATTTTACAATATTTGTTGGAATTACCTTACTTTTTAACCTCCTCATAGCAGTTTTGGTTTGAGTATATTGATGAAAGCCAAAGTCTGGTATCTAAAACTTGGGCCAATGTTTCCCAACTGGTGTATGTCAGGCTTTCCCAATAGCTTAACTGTGACCCTATACGGATGTCTTTTTAGATAGTTCTACACTGCTATATTGTGTTAGCACTTTTCTTTGTTCATTAACAACACAACTTTAAATGACATTTGTTGAATGAATGGTTTTCATTTGATTGATTTTCCTATTTTTTTATTTCATGCTATGAGGTAGCAAAATAATTCAACTGTTGTTTTTATTGTTGTTTTCTAAACAAGCATTTCAGAACTTACACCTCCAAATGAGAGTTGTTCCCTTCAAAATAATCACCTTGGGAAGCTGTCTACTTACTCCAGCAATGTTGCCATTGCTCTGAACATTTTTGGGAAATTCTTCTTTTAAATTGTTTTTAGAGGCTGCAGTATTATTTTAAATATCCTCAGTGATGAAAACTCTTCATCCTTTGGGAGATTTAGTTTTTGGAAATAACTGAAATTCATTCAGAGCCAAGTCTGGTGAAGCAGGTAGGAGATCAACTTGGGTGATTAAATTTTTTGGTTCTTACCACCATATCCCCAACCCTGGCCCAAACCATTCAGTTTTAAAAGAAGATAAAGAATCTCAGAGTGTTATTTTTTTGGTTTTGTTTTGCCACTGTGCTTGTTCAGTGCTATCCAATAAAATGTCTGTATTTTGCTTCACATTATTTCACCCTCTGATTCAGCAGTTCTGACGTTGAACAAAGGCAATATATATTTTCCCCTTATCTAGATGTATATGAGCAGTCTTCAGATGTGCATCTACAGCTGTTAAAATGTGACTTTTTAAAGTTATATTATTAGTGTTTGTGGTACACAAAGTTAACAGGTTCTGCTCTCAGATTTGGAGAGTAGTTTACATTTGACTCTGACAGTAGTGTTAAAAGGGTTTTTCCCCCTAAAGTGTTTTGAGGAATAATATACTTTGGATTGTTAATTCTCTTTATTTGACATTAAAATAACAAATTTTTCTTAGGAATTTGGATATCTTTAAGTTAATAAAAGGTATTAACATGCAGTTTCTAGGATAAGGATACCCAGAAACTACTTTTAAACATACTACACATTCAATTCTGTTTTCTAGTAGCCAGAGAAGTCCATCACCTGGTCCCAATCATACTTCTAATAGTAGTAATGCATCAAATGCAACAGTTGTACCACAGAATTCTTCTGCCCGATCCACGTGTTCATTAACGCCTGCACTAGCAGCACACTTCAGTGAAAATCTCATAAAACACGTTCAAGGATGGCCTGCAGATCATGCAGAGAAGCAGGTATGTTATGTACAGCCTAGATTTTACCTTTGGATGATTAGCAAAACAGAATTTAATCAACTTCTAGAGAATCTAATGTGACCACTGAATTCAAGCAATATTTAAAATAATGAATCTCTGACTTTGTAGTCATTTAAAAAATATTTGATATATAAGATAACTTTTCTGGTTTTACAAAATATTTTAACATAATTATAGGCACTGTTGTCAAGTACTCAGCAGTTAGCTCAGTGCTTAATGCCTTATATTTATTTTCTCTACTTCTTAAAACAGCTAAGCAGTGTAGATAGAGTTTTCTCATTTTGCCATTGAAGTCCTTAAGACCAAATAGTGCATAAGAACTTGATCCCAGGGTCACCCAGTTAACAGTGATGTGGCCCAAAGCCAGTGTACTTTTTCCACTCAGCTTCTCTGATAGTTTCAGATTCCATTAGCACTGTTAATCTACTGGCCAAGCGCAGTGGCTCAGACCTGTAATCCCAACACTTTGGGAGGCCAAGGCAGGTGGATCACTTGAGGCCAGCCAGGAGTTCGAGACCAGTCTGACCAACATAGTGAAACCCCATCTCTAACCACAAGTATAAAAATTAGCCAGGCATGGTGGCATGCACCTGTAATTCCAGCTACTCGGGAGCCTGAGGCACCAGAATTACTTGAACCCAGGAGGCAGAAGTTGCAATGAGCCGAGATTGCACCACTGCACTCCAGCCTGGGTGACACAGTGAGACTCTGTCTCAAAAAAACAAACAAAAAAACCACTTAATTTTCTATGACTCTCTCACTAGACTAGCAACTGGAAGTTAGGAAACATTTTTGCTTTGGGATGAGAGACCTTAGGACATTCCAGTTACTGCCATTTGCCTCTTTCTTTTTATCAGATAACTGACCATCTGGGGTGTTCGAAAGTTTGCAGAGAATATGTTGTGTGTCTTATGATAGAGGAGTATAGTGAGGCTCTTGAATCAATATCTAATACCTGAACTTGCAGAAATGACAATCTCTTTGGCTGACCCAGCATCTTTTATTAACCACAAATTATGAGTCCTTTCTTAGTGCTGTATTAGCTTCAGGTTGGAAATCCTATTTTCTCCAACTTAGAAGAGAAATATTAAAATAAGTACCTTCCACCCTTAGAGACAGTTTCTTAAAACAAATTAATTTTCCCCATTAGATTCACCAGCATTTTTGTGTATTGAAGGGAAAAGGATTATTCTCTAATCCTAGTATAAAATTGTACTCAGAAATTTAGTGTTTTATTTTGTGTATGTTAATGTTTATATTTTATGTTTTGTTCATTTCTTTAATTACAGGCATCAAGATTACGCGAAGAAGCGCATAACATGGGAACTATTCACATGTCCGAAATTTGTACTGAATTAAAAAATTTAAGATCTTTAGTCCGAGTATGTGAAATTCAAGCAACTTTGCGAGAGCAAAGGTAAGTCTTTCACTGAAATATATTTTTATGTTTCTCAGGATTATGATTCTTAAATCGAACTAAAGAATGTAAATCACATTTTATTTATGAAATGTAAAGTTCTCTTTGATACATTGATCACATTCTATCACTGCATTTTCATAAGTTAATATTTCTCGTGAAGGATAAAGCCTGTCGATTTTCTCTTAACCCATGATGAATGCTTCATTAGACTTTTCTCATAACTCCATAAGCTGCAATAATATATTACTGAAAAAATGAAATATTGACCACAACTAATTATAAATGTCCTCTCTTGCTGAGGGTGTTTCCATTGAAATTTCAGATTATTTGTCCTTGCATCATCAATAGATCCCTTGAAAAGTATAGAAATAATTTGTCTAGCAAGTTTAGTGTATCTGCTGTCTTAGTATTTTTCACCTGAACTCTTGTCTTGCATTTCTTAATCTAGTGTTTCACTCAAGTAGAATATCTAGGTCACAATAATAATAGCATAGGTATTTTTTTTTAATGCCTATTACAGAATTGAGGACAAACTTGGCAATGGCTTTATGTCCTGTCTGTGCAAGTCACAGAGTTACAGGTCGATTGAATCTTGTCAAGAAACCATAAATATTTAGTAAATACCAAATGGAGTTTATAGTACAACTTGAAAAAGTAAGTTTATTTACAGTTACTAAAGTATCTAGAGGTACTTTCTGAGTAACAACTTGGGTTCTTATAGTCAGATTGCTCTGAAAGTAGTTCTAACAAACTTCATTTTGGCTTGTTACATCATTTGACTTCTGGGAAATTATTCATTATTGCATCTCAGGAAAACAGTATGTACAGTCAAATATCAAGCCAGCCTGATTATGCCTAATTCATGTGTATAGGCAATAAATATTATAGTTCCCAGAAGAGAAGAGTAAAAACAGGAAATATTTTTACGTTCATGGGAATCTGGGTAACTGGGGTTTGTGTGTTTCAATTTTTGGTTTTTGGCTTCATTTTGATGTACCTACATCTACATTGAGAATTGCTCTTCTAAATGATTAATCTCTTACACCTGGTTAATTCTACTCTTTACTATATAGTGGGCCAGAAAACATGCAGTATAGGTTTATTTCATGTATAATAGCTACTGCTTTCTTTATTGTGATGATACGGTTTATAAAGTAATACATTTTCAGTTGTTAGAGCCAAAGGAATTATTAAGAAATTGTTAGAAAAGGCTGAGCGCGGTGGCTCACGCCTGTAATCCCAGCACTTTGGGAGGCCAAGGTGGGCGGATCACCTGAGGTCAGGAGTTCAAGACCAGCCTGGCCAACATGGCAAAACCCTGTCTCTACTAAAAATATAAAAATTAGCCAGGCGTAAGGACAGGTGCCTGTAATCCCAGCTACTCAGGAGGCTGAGGCAGGGAGAATTGCTTGAACCCGGGAGGCAGAGATTGCAGTGAGTCAAGATTGCACCCCTGCACTCTAGCCTGGGCAACAGAGCAAGACTCTGTCTCAAAAAATAAAATAAAATAAAAAGTTGTTAGAAAACTAAAACATCCTTTCATCATCCTTATACTTTAATAGATATTATGTATTAAATGTTTACTTTGTCTTAACTGTAAACCAATTTATAGTTAAATAATTTTTTTAATTTCTTTGCCTTAATTAGAAATCACTTGTTTTAATTTTAAAAATTTTAATTATAAAAGCTCGGGTTTTCTGTAATATTTGTATATGTACACAGGTTCTAATGTCTGCTTTTTTTTTTCAGGATACTATTTTTGAGACAACAAATTAAGGAACTTGAAAAGCTAAAAAATCAGAATTCCTTCATGGTGTGAAGATGTGAATAATTGCACATGGTTTTGAGAACAGGAACTGTAAATCTGTTGCCCAATCTTAACATTTTTGAGCTGCATTTAAGTAGACTTTGGACCGTTAAGCTGGGCAAAGGAAATGACAAGGGGATGGGGTCTGTGAGAGTCAATTCAGGGGAAAGATACAAGATTGATTTGTAAAACCCTTGAAATGTAGATTTCTTGTAGATGTATCCTTCACGTTGTAAATATGTTTTGTAGAGTGAAGCCATGGGAAGCCATGTGTAACAGAGCTTAGACATCCAAAACTAATCAATGCTGAGGTGGCTAAATACCTAGCCTTTTACATGTAAACCTGTCTGCAAAATTAGCTTTTTTAAAAAAAAAAAAAAAAATTGGGGGGGTTAATTTATCATTCAGAAATCTTGCATTTTCAAAAATTCAGTGCAAGCGCCAGGCGATCTGTGTCTAAGGATACGATTTTGAACCATATGGGCAGTGTACAAAATATGAAACAACTGTTTCCACACTTGCACCTGATCAAGAGCAGTGCTTCTCCATTTGTTTTGCAGAGAAATGTTTTTCATTTCCCGTGTGTTTCCATTTCCCTCTGAAATTCTGATTTTATCCATTTTTTTAAGGCTCCTCTTTATCTCCTTTCTTAAGGCACTGTTGCTATGGCACTTTTCTATAACCTTTTCATTCCTGTGTACAGTAGCTTAAAATTGCAGTGATTGAGCATAACCTACTTGTTTGTATAAATTATTGAAATCCATTTGCACCCTGTAAGAATGGACTTAAAAGTACTGCTGGACAGGCATGTGTGCTCCGAGTACATTGATTGCTCAAATATAAGGAAATGGCCCAATGAACATGGTTGTGGGAGGGGAAAGAGGAAACAGAGCTAGTCAGATGTGAATTGTATCTGTTGTAATAAACATGTTAAAACAAACAAAAATTGTTATTTTTCTTTTCCTTCGGTCAGTGCACATTAGCATTTGAACTACCTGGGGATTCTTTATCAGAACTGTTCTTGTTGAATATTTATACTTAATTGAAATAATTCCTTAAGGGAGGTTTTGTTTAAAACGTATTAACAGGAAATTGTGTATAAGATATTTAATGAAATAAGAAATTCAACAAGAATGATTAAGTCACTTCCCAAGTGGTTGTCATTTGTTGTTAAACCCTGGTTTACCTGTCTTGCTATTATGACATTTCATTTGGAAGGATGTTTGTGTTGTAGCTAACTGTTCAAGTCTGGTGCTGACTGCTGTTCTTAGCCATCACAAAACGCTAAATTTGTGTAATTGGAGCTTCCTGCTGTTATCTGGAAATAGCAGGAAAGCGCAGCTTTGTATATTGTTTCCTAAAGTATATTAAAATAAAAAAAGAAACTATTGCTACTATAAAATTAGCTTGACTTTTTTTTTTCCTTTGCTAAAATATTAGTCACATAGCCTTAGCTTCACACTGCCAGTAATGTATCAAATCACAAGGGTTTCCGCATGAAAAAAATCTTTTCTTCCCCCACAAAAAAACTTTGACCATCAAAATCTTGCCATCTGATTTAGAAAGGTGTTTTTTCTTCCTCTTCTTCTTTTTTTTTAAATTGGTTTAGGGTTTTTTGGTGATTTTTTTTTTTTTTTTTTTTTTTTCCTGTTGGGGCAGATAAGTGCTTCCAAAACTGGCAGCACCAAGGGCTTATTTTTTATGTTAGACATCAATGTCAATGTTACTACATTCTCGGATGCTAACATAAATTTTGAAATTGCTCTTGTGCTTTAAGCATATATTGAAAGTATGGAAGTTAAATGTTCAGGCTTTTCAGTAAGCTCAAAAAGTTAACTGTAAGCGATAGTGTTGGTGTTTTCTAAAATACAAAAATGTTCCAGTGTAATTAAAAGGAATTAAAATCTTATACTGGAAGATATTTTCCTGTAATTTAAGGATACTTTTTAAATGTAAGAAAAGACAAATGTCATTAATTTATTGTCATGTTTATACCTCTGTGAGATTGTTAACATCTGCTGAATTTAATTAGTGCATGTAAATGAAACCCCAAAGAGCTGTGTGTTCAGCTAGAAACCTTACTGTATCTTTTCTGGAAAGAAGTGAGCAATTTGTTGTAATAGGCAAATGTTTCCTGATCAGATGGCAATTTGTGATTTAGGTAAATTTGAATTTGATTTGCTTATAGTCTACTGGTCTGTGTACTTATGTTTTGTTTTTCAAAAAAGTTTACATCCCTAAATGAATTAGTCACATATATTTAGGAGAAGATGCCTAATTTGATATTTCTTAATAGTGAATTTTTTTTTTTTTTCTTGAGACGGAGTTTCACTCTTGTTGCCCAGGCTGGAGTGCAATGGCACGATCTCGGCTCACCGCAACCTCTGCCTCCTGGGTTCAAGCGATTCTCCTGCCTCAGCGTTCCGAGTAGCTGGGATTACAGGCATGCACCACCACGCCTGGCTAGTTTTGTATTTTTAGTAGAGATGGGGTTTCTCCATGTTGGTCAGGCTGGTCTTGAACTGCCAACTTCAGGTGATCTGCCTGCCTTGGCCTCCCAAAGTGCTGGGATTACAGGCGTGAGCCACCGCTCCTGGCCAGTAGTGAATTTTTAAACACAGAAAATCTAAAATTTTGTGGAAATATTTTAAATATTGCACCTTAATACAGACAAGGTATCCAGCTCCTAACCTTAACTAGGGAATATCTATTAAAATAAGCATAATGTTCTGGACTGGAGTATTCCTTATCTAGTTGGCTATGGATTTGAACATGTACCTTGGTTTAGATACTTTGAAAATAGAAATACTGAATAGCCTCTAGGGAACTTGAGTGGCCTTTCCCTCCGCCCCCCCCCCCCCCCATTTTAAAAGATTAGTAGTCTCTATTCAAACTTTTAAAATGTCGTGGGGTACTGTAACTATATTTGATGAAAGAAGGTTAGAGACTCCCCTGAAGAACCAGCTTTCCTATGCTTTTTATTTTTCTAACTTGTCTAACCTGATTTTAAAATGACTGTAATTCCAGACTAAAAACATGCTTCAGCCCTGTTTCAAGACATTATGCTTCTTTTAACAGTCCAAATTAGTAGTTTTATTTTTCTTCTAAATCTTTGTTTCACACTTGTAAAATCTTGGGAAGGAGGTTCTTAAAACTTTGCCAGGAATTGTTACCCATTTCCAAAAACAGTTTATTATGTTCAAAAACCACCATATGTTTGAGGGACTGTTTCAAAGGGGAGAGGGCAACGCGGGAAATAATTCACTCTGCGCACCGGAACTATTGTAGTTCAGGACTTCCAGCTACTGTATTTAGATGTTGGGTTTGAATATACAGATTTCTTTTCAATACCTGTAAATATGGCTATATTCTTGTATTTGTACGGGAGTGTACAAAATGACACTGAAAAGTAATAAATATGTTTTGACTATATTGTGCAGTTATTTCAGAACTGTGTTTTGAAAGTCTTAGAATGCATAATTTGCATTTGAGTAAGGAAATTTAAAATACAGATTACTGCTGAAATTTTAATCAGTCGGTGTGTTTCAATAGTCTCTGAAACATTTTAGTGAAAATTATGACGTAAAATTGGGATTCTTTAGGTCCTGCTCTAATTTGCAGTACCCTCCTTTTCTTTTCCTGATCACGACCTTTGATAGTGCCCTGAAGTGCAGCCTGTCTAGAAGATCTCATCCTGGCTCTTGGCTCTAAAAACCCCTTCATGTGCTACTTTACATCCCGATTATCTCCAGCCCTGATCTCTTTGAGTTCCCAAAAACAGTCCACTTAGATGCTTTCCTTAACACGGCATGCGCTCCAAAAAGAACTCACGGTTTGTGCCTCAGATTACTCTCTTTCAGTTTTTTAGTAATTGACACCATCATTGTTAAAGTTGCCCAAAACCCAAATCAAGTCATCCTTTTTTTCTAACACTCGATATTTAATCCATCAAGACCCACAAGCTCTTTGAAAATGTTTCCTTAATGTTCACCTCTCTAGTCCAATCCACGATCATCCTTGAACCAAATTCCTGCCACAACCTCCTAACCTTTCTGCTTCTACTCAGATCTCCCAAGGTTTTCTCCACCCCACCTCCGCACACACACAACCTGTTCTCCACCAGGCTGTTCTGTTCATAATCCTGCAATGATTCACACTCAGAATAAAACCCAGAGCTCATACCATGGCTTGCGTGTTCAAGCCCCTGGTTATTGCCACGTTTTCATCGCTGCAGTCTCTCCTTGCAGGTTTGCTTTCCTCTGCCTAGAAAGCTCGTGATAGAAATTGGTACAGCTTGCTGCCCCTTTATCAGTCTCCTCAAAGAGGCCTTTCCTGGGCCAGGTGCAGTGGCTTACCCTTGTAATCCTAGCACTTGGGAGGTCAAGGTGGAAGGATTGCTTGAGCTCGAGTTTGAGACCAGCCTTAGTGAGACTTTTTTTGTTTTTTAGCCTTTGCTGATGGCTCAGACCATCTAAAAGCACCTCCATCACTCTTCACTCAGGTTTTCTTCGAAAGAACACCAGATGTGTTGAGTGAATTGTGAATGTTTAAAGGGCTTTGGACGAATCTGAACCTGTGAAGATGTAAAAGGTTAATGAATTTTTTTTCTTCGTTTTGATTTTGGTCTCCTCACCTTGAGAGATGGAAGAGGAACAGCAGGTAGCTTTTTTTTTTTAAAAATGATTACACTTTACGATTGGTCACCAAAACCTAACTGCAAACCTGTCCTAAATTGTTAGCATATGTAGTCTCTAAGCAAGGGTAACCAACTAAAGCAGTAATCATAGCCTAAGAGGGACCAGTAAGCATATTCCTAAGAGGAACACGTTTTAGGAGTAAATAAGCCAATGAGAAATGAGATGCTGCTTCTGATGCGACAATCCTGGGGAGATGGACTGGTAGGAGGAAGTGAGCCTGCTTCTAAAGCCAGGGTTGGGTGAGGCATGGGGGTTGGAGATTGGCCTGGTTTCACTAGGTCACCTGGTTTCACAGGTTTCACTTGTGGTTTAGAAGATGCTTTGACATCCAACCAGCCCCCTTCTGACTTCTAGAACAGGAACCAGGCACTCATCACATTCTAAGCTGTGTCACCAATAGAACATCTGTACTACCCATACCCATCTTAAAGGAAAAAGGCTAGGATGTAAGAATTGCCTGCCTTTGCAATGGATGGGAAGATTAAGATTGAACAGAACTTGATGCCATTGTTTTTCCCCATAAATGAGCTTCCTTTTTTAAGATGCCTTCTGTTAATTGCCCAATTTGATCAGCGTATCTAAGTGTGCTAGTATGAACTGTTTCTTACACTTTTAGGCAGTTCAAGGGCTTTATCTTGGGACAACAGAATGTAAGGACAGTGATTTTTGTCATTTTTGTGTCTTATGTATCCCCATCACCTAGAAGAATCAACACACGTTGGAGAATCAACAGATATTTGTCAATAAGCCTTTTAAATTTCACGTTTTGCCCCACATTTTGATGCCTTGACATTTTATTACCTTTATGAACTAAAAAAGTGATAAGCTGAAAATACTACCATGGTTGGTGAGGGCTCTCACTTTTAAGATGTCAGAGTCGTTTCAGGCTACACTTGTCTGTATCTTCACAAGCACAAGAGTTCCAAAGATACTACCTAAAATACAGTGGTGTGAAAAAATGCTTGATACCATTAATCAGGGAAATGGAAATCAAAGCCACGAGATATCAACTCCACTTTTGACTGTTATCAGATGAAAAATAACATGCTGGCAAGGACTGGAGAAAAGAGAACTCAATCACTGTTGGTGGGAATGTGACACTAGTACAGCCATTATGGAGAGTGGTATGGAGTTTCCTTAAGAAACTACAAATAGGGCCGGGCACAGTGGTGGATGCCTGTAATCCCAGCTACTCAGGAGGCTGAGGCAAGAGAATCGCTTGAACCTGGGAGGCGGAGATTGCAATGGGCTAAGATCATGCCACTGCACTCCAGCTTGGGCCACACAGCAAGGCACTGTCTTAAAAAACAAACAAACAACAATACAAATAGAACCACCATATGATCCAGCAGTTCCTTTAGTAGCATTTCCTATACCTAAAGAAAAGCGTGTATCAGAGATATCTGCAACCCCACGTTTACTGCAGCAAGCACTATTCACAATAGCTAAGATAGAGAATCAACTTAAGTGTCTCTCAGTGGATGGATAAAAGTGTGGTACGTATACACAATGGAATACTCTTTGGCCATTAAAAAAATGAAATCCTGTCATTCCCTGGAGGACATTATGTTAAGTGAAATAAGCCAGGAACAGAAAGATACATACTTCTCATATGCAGAACCTAAACAAGTTGGTATCATTGAAGTAGAAAGTCGTTACTAGAGGCTGGGAAGGGGAGAGGGAATAGGGAGAAACTGATTAATTGGTTAAAGGATATAAAATTACAGCTAGATGGGAGAAATAAAAGTGTTCTATAGCACTGTAGGCTGTCTAGTTGATTTTTTTTTTTTTTTTTGAGATAGAGTCTCACTCTGTTGCCCAGGCTGGAGTGCAGCCTGGGCTCACTGCAACCTCTGCTTCCCAGGTTCAAGCTCACTGCAACCATCTCGGCTCATTGCAACCTCCACCTCCCAAGTTCAAGCAATTCTCCTGCTTCTGCCTCCTGAGTAGCCAGGATTACAGGCACCTGTCATTATGCCCAGCTAATTTTTGTATTTTTGTAGAGATGGGGTTTCACCATGTTGGCCAGGCTGGTCTTGAACTCCTGACCTCAGGTGATCCACCTGCCTCAGCCTACCAAAGTGCTGGGATTACAGGTGTGAGCCACCGCGCCCAGCCGAGGGTCCTCTTTTAAATGTGCAAAAAACTTTCCAGTTTGAACACAGTGTGAATTGCCTTCAAGAAATCTCACAGGGATGACGTCATAACAGTGAAGCCCTGCAGGCAGGCCTGGGACAAAAAGATGCAGATCTGGGGAAGGAGAGGCTTCATTACAAAATCCTTTTCACTGCTTTTCCCTCAGTGGGGTTTCCAATTATGTGAACCAATTGCAAAATTTTTTCAACATTTACTTTGGTTAAATGCATGTCTCCCAGAAGAATTTGTCAGATGACGGGAGCGATTAACTTCAGAAATGGACGCACTCTCTGGTTCCCACGATCCTAGTGAGATCTTTTCATTCTACTTCTTCCACACATGCCCGTTCCCCTGTGCCCCAACCCTGCAAGACAAGACATCAAGTAGCACTTTGGGAACTTTAATCGAGTCTCTTCACCTATTGTTATTTTCCATGTGGACTTTGCTGGAGCTAGCATTTCCTGCTTTAGTGTAAAAACAGAAAAGTGTTAGAAAAGCCGCTGGTAGAGAATGAAGCTGAGAACCTAGGAAGAGAAATGTGTCTGTGTCCAGCACTAGAGGAAGGAACTGAGCTGTTCCCATGTAGTTGAACCAGGAAAGAGGAAAACTGTGCCTGGGGACAAGGTCAATGCAAACTGCAGAGCAAATGTCAAGCCTTTCCATTGATGCCTTGGCAGCCATTCATCATGGGGACCCCCTTGTCTGCATCCTCTCTGCTTCCAAAGAATCACTGATGATGGTCAATAGGAGGTTCTTGCTGCAAATCATTCTGGTGAATTGCATTTAATGCCGTGTAAGAATTACCATGTTTTGTTTGGCTGGGGCCACTGAACTTCTCAGGCAGGGGAAGACTGCATATCTCCAAGAAGGTTTAATGCTACCATTGAGTTTCTTGGCTGGAATCCATCCCACATCATTCAGCTTGCTCGTTAGCACCATGCAGTGCCTAGGAGTCCCACTCATATGGAAGGGCACTCATGTCAGCTTTTCTAAGTGTGGATGTTTGACATTCCAGCTGTCTCTCCTCTCTCCTCACTCAACAGTGATGCTGTGACTTCTTATTTTGAAAAATATCAAACGTATAAAAAGTTGAAAGAACTATACAGTGAGCACCTACTCGTATATTCCCCATTGAGATTCAATGATTAACGTGGTCCTATTTCTCTACCTCTCTTTCTCTGTCTCTGTATGCTCTTTTGTTTGAACCATTTGAAAGCCAATTGTAGACATGGTGGGACATACCCCTACACACTTTAGTGTGACTCTCCTAAGAATAAGGCCATCATCCTACATAACTATAATAAGCTGGGCATGGTGGCTCACACATGTAATCACAGCATTTTGGGAGGCCAAAGCAGGCAGATCACTTGAGGTCAGGGGTTCGAGACCAGACTGGGCAACATGGTGAAACCCCATCTCTACTAAAAATACAAAAATTAGCCAGGTGTGGTGGTGCATGCCTGTAGTCCCAGCCACTTGCGAGACTGAGGTACAAGAATCGCTTGAACCTGGGAGGTGGAGGTTGCAGTGAGCCGAGATCGCGCCATTGCACTCCAGCCTGGGTGACAAAGCGAGACTGTCTCAAAAAAAAAAAAAAAAATTTACATATATACTGTCATCACAAAAGCAAACACAATTTGATGGAATTTGGGGACAAGAATAATTAGAGAAATATCCCTATGGAGGTCAAAGCAGAGGAGGTTTCACGTTCTATTGTGCAAGCAGGCTTTTCCAATTACTCCCTACAAGCATACTGAAATGTTTTACAATGAGCATGTTCTTTTGGAGTCAGAACGAAAAAAAATACAAAACCTTTTGAAGCAGCGGTCAGGAACACTGGGTCTCAGCCATGTCTGTGGTGGCCACTGGGCTTGTCATGGGCCTTCAACACCAGGTGGCGGTGTTGAGCTACATTCAGCAAGCCGGTACTAACCGGTGAGAAGCCTCCCTGGGAAACTAGGGATGGGGCAAGAGAAGGGTGGTTGCACTTTCAAAGTAAATGTCAGAACTTCAAGTAAACCCCTAAAGACATAGGAAGGGGAAAATGACGGAGAACTTAATGAACATACACCTCTTTTGGGGGAAGATGTTCTATACATTGTCTCAGGAGGCTGATCTACTGAATTCAAACCCTCATTCTGTCCCCTCCTTGTTGACTTGTCATGTACAAGCAACTTGACCCAGAGAATGCTGGGTTTTGTTTTATCCTATGTAGAATGACTGGCAGGGATACGGGTGACGAAAGCCCTGAGCACAGGGCCTGACACCGTGCAAGTGCATACAACGTGCTGGCTACTTAACCATGATGACTCACTTCTCTCCACAACTGAGCCACTGCTGGCTTTGTCCTCTCGAAAACCTCTTCTGCCTCTGCTCTAGTCACCTTGTTTGCAGAGCTACCTGGGTATGGGTGGACAGTGGCTTCTTTTGCAGAGTCAGGGAGGTGGACAGCACCCACATGTTGAGAGCAGGACTGCGTCACAGGCTGCAAGCACAGGAGAGTTATCCATTGGCCTCCAGAGTCCATCCTGTAGCATAACTGTACTTACACCTGATGGACGAAGAATCTTGATTTTGGGTTCAGAATATATTGGCACAAAGCCACCCTAGAATGGAAACATTCAGGCCCTCGGCCGGCTTTGCCAAGCTCCCTCCGGAGCATGCACAGTAGCTGCTTTGTTTCATAGGACGGCATCAGCCTTCTCCTAAGAAGCAGGTTGGAGAGGACTCGGGGTCACTGGGTGGCTCATCCCAGCCAGCAAGCTGACCCAGAGCCCTCCCTCACAGCTCTTGCCACTGCCCACGTCCACCCAACGTTGCACTGATTTCTTCTATCTGCTGCCGGTGTGTGCCCTCCCTTGTCAGAGCTCCTCTTGCCCCTTTCTCCTGGGAATGCCCGCCTCTTCCTCTAGGTATCTGCACCCAGCATCATTCAAGAGCTGGGCAAATGCCCCTTCTTAGTGCAGATCCACTCTGCTATCTCCAGCTGTTGCCTCTGCCTGGAATGATCCCCCAAGAGTCTCAGGTGATTGGTTCCTTCACACCTCCTAGGTCTTGGCTGCAGTGCCCCTCCCCGGGGGACCTTCCCTTCCTAGTCTCGCTACCCTGTCACTCTGGGTATTTTCTTTTTCTTTCTTTCTTTTTTTTTTTTTTGAGATGGAGTTTTGCTCTATCACCCAGGCTGGAGTGCAGTGGCGCGATCTCGGCTCATTACAACCTCCACCTCCCAGGTTCAAGCAATTCTCCTGCCTCAGCCTCCCAAGTAGCCAGGATTACAGGCGCCCACCACCATGCCCAGCTAATTTCTGTATTTTTAGTAGAGAAGGGATTTCACCATGCTGTCCAGGCTTGTCTCCAACTCCCGACCTCAGGTGATCCGCCTGCCTCAACCTCCCAAAGCGCTGGGATTACAGACGTGCGCTACCATGCCCGGCCCACTCTGCGTATTTTTTTCATGGCATGTGGCCCTCTCTAAGTCACTAATTTATCTGTGAGTATCAGGAAAGGTCATTTTATTTTTAACGTATTTATGGTTTCTTTCCTGCTACTCGAGTAATAAATAAACTCCCCAAGGGCAGGGACTTGGTCTTGTTTATTGACTGCTCGGTCCCCACACCTACAGTAGGGCCTGGCACATGAGAGATGCTCCATATGCCAGATGTGGTGGCTCACACCTGTCATTCCAGCACTTTGGGAGGCCAAGGTGGGAGGATTACTTGAGGCCAGGAGTTCAAGACCCTGTCTCTAACAAAATCAAAAATTATCTGGGCACAGTGATACCCACCTGTAATCCTAGTTCCTTGGGAGGCTGAGGCAGGGGTATCGCTTGAGCCCTGGAGTCCGAGGCTGCAATGAGTCATGATTGTGCCACAGCAGTCCAGCCTTGGTGACAGAGCAAGAGCCAATCTCTTAAAAAAAAGTGCTTGGTAAAAATTACTGAATGAATAAAGACCCCGGCCCCCAAACTGGAAGCAGTCATACACTCTGGCAAACTCCCTCTTGCTCTTTGTCTGAACCTCTCTCATCCTGTGGAAGCTGATAGCTCTGGGGCTCTTCTGTCCAGACAAGCTGGAAGTGAGATGGGAAACAGCAGCCCCAGCACACTCAGCTTTGTGTCTTTGAGAATGCTTGCCTTGTGTATCATTCCTTGGCTGGTTTTGGCTGTCTTTTGGCCTCAGGTTTATCCTTTGGTGTTTACAGGAGTTTTCTGAGCTGGGGAGGATCCTCAAGTCTACCATTCTGGTGACCCTATGCACATGCCACTCAGATCTGCATTGATCCGTGAGCAGTGGAAGCAGTCTAGACCATGCCTAGGACATAGGAAAGGAATAAAGGAGCAAACTGTTTAGCAACATGGAAGCTGCAGGAAGCATCTGCCTGCCCTATTCTAACCACTCTGAAAAACCCAAAGCCTTGTGGCTGGAGGGATCTACTTCCCATTCACTCTCATCGTGTAAGCCGACTTGGCTTCTGTACCTCCATGCCATGGACTGGCTTAGAGGAGAAGGACATAGGGCTGCTGCGGGTGGAACAGGGTTAGCAGTGCAGGTGAGCAACAGCCCAAAGTGGACGGTGATTCTTTTTGTTTGTTTGTTTGTTTGTTTTGAGACAGAGTCTTGCTCTGTTGCCCAGGCTAGAGTGCAGTGGGACAATCATAGCTCACTGTAGCCTTGAACTCCTGGGCTCAAGTGGTTCTCCCACCTCAGCCTCCCGAGTAGCTGGGACTACAGTTGTGCACCACCATGCCCAGCTAATTTTTTAATTTTTTATAGAGACAGGGTCTCACTCTATTGCCCAGGCTGGTCTGGAACTCCTGGCTTCAAGCAATGCTCCCACCTTGGACTCCTAAGTACACGTGACTACAGGTGTGAGCCACCATGCCCAACTAACAGTGATTGATCTATACAGGAAGATAGCAGCCAGAGGCTGGCAGCAAGTGAGAGGGCAGGAGCCTGTACAGACTAGGAAAGGGGTTAGGTCATGGGTGAGGAGACCAAGGCTTAGTTCAACAACCATGGACAAAATGAGCACCTAGTGGAGGGGCACAAAGGTTCCAGCCCACATGGAACTCACAGCATGGATTTGTGCAAAGCTCTATGCTCAACAGAGTCTGGGTTGGAAGGCAAAGAAACTAAGAAAGGCGAGTGCCCTGAGAGGACTGGGGACAAGCTGAAACTCAGCTGGCACAGGAGGACCTGGGCTTTCTCTACATGTTGAGTTTATAGTACAGGGCAAGGTGGAATTCATCTCCAAAGTGAGCACCAAGTTGTCAGCCAAGACAATCAGTGAAAAGAAATGCAGTGGCTAGGAGTTCAAGACCAGCCTGGGCAGCATAGCGAGACCCCATCTCTACAAAAAAATTTAAAAATTAGCTGGCAAGGTGGTGCACCTATAGTCCCAACTACTCTGGAGGCTGAGGTGGGAGGATTGCTTGAGCCCAGGAATGAGGTCGGGGTTACAGTGACAATGAGCCGTAATTGTGCCACTGCATTCCAGCCTGGGTGACCAAGGAAGACCCTGTCTCTCTCTCTCTCTAAAAAAAAAAAAAAAAAAGAGAAAAGAAAAAAAAAAAAAAAGAAATTCAGGTGAACCTGAGTTCAAATGTCAACCCTGCTCATTTCTAACTGTAAGACTGCGCAAATCAGCTCTCGGAGTGCATGTGAGTTCCTCTTGCCTCACCAGGGGACTGGGTGACCTTCTCTGGCTTTTTTGTTTGTTTGTTTTTGAGACAGGGTTTTGTTTTGTCACCCAGGCTGAAGTGCAGTGGCATGATCTCTGCTTCCTGCAACCTTCCAGGCTAAAGTGACCCTCCCATCTCAGCCTCCTGAGTAGCTGGGATGACAGGTGTGGGCACCACCACGCCCAGTTAATTTTTGTGTATTTTTGGTAAAGACAGGGTTTCATCGTGTTGCCCAGGCTGGTATTGAACTCCTGAGCTCAAGCGATCCATCCACCTCAACCCTTCAAAGTACTGTGATTACAGGCATGAGTCACAGTGCCCAGCTGCATAAGTTTCTCTGAATGGTGACTGTAAAAACTTAATGAGATCACGTAGGTAATGTGCCAGCCCAGTGTTTGGCCCATAGAATGTGCTCAAGAAATAGTACTTATTATAGCTAGGATAATTGGGTGAAAAGCAGGCATTAGTAAGATAGTGAAGTTTATTTTTCTAAGGAGTTAGCAAGAAATTAAAACAGAAAAACACGCGTAAAGAGACTGATGATATTCATATGGGCCTGCTTAACTCTGAGCTTTGCTATTTTACTCAGGTCACTTAGAGGAATAAAAGAAAGTAGAATTCAGCTGGGAGAAGCCAAGTCTACTGAATGACACATCATTCTTCTCTTTGCCAAAGACAGAGATGCTAGTTAGTGGGTTGAGCACTCACCAATGAGTAGGTGCTCTCTTACCTCTGCAGAACTGCAAGCATATTAATGACTGCTTTGTAACCAATGCCTGGGAGCTTTTTTTTTTTAAACCTTAAGAGGAGGAAACTTGAAAAATCTTCCTGAGAGAAAAGGCAATATAAGTTGATTTCACAGTTAACACCTGAGAGTGCTTAATTTGAACCAGGAATGTGTGCATACGTGTGTGTGTATACGTGTGTGTGTGTCTCTTTACTGCATCTTCATTTGTTGCTTTCTATAATTAGAAATCATGAAGAGGGGCTGGGAGCGTTGGCTCACGCCTGTAACCCCAACATTTTGGGAGGCCTAGGCGGGCAGATCACCTGAGGTCAGGAGTTCGAGACCAGCCTGACCAACATGGAGAAACCCCATCTCTACCAAAATTACAAAATTAACTGGGCGTGATGGCACATGCCTCTAATCCCCGGTACTCGGGAGTCTGAGGCAGGAGAATCATCTGAACCCGGGAGGTGGAGGTTGCAGTGAGCCGAGATGGCACTACTGCACTCCAGCCTGGGCAACAAGAGCGAAACTCCATCTCAAAAAAAAAAAAAAAAAAAAAAGAAAGAAAAAAAGGAAAGAGAAGTCATCAAGAGAATTAACATCATTAACTAGTCACTTGTTTTTGCATCAGTGACTGTGTGTTAGGCCGTTCTTACGTTGCTGTAAAGAAATACCCGATACTGGGTAACTTATCAAGAAAAGAGGTTTCACTGGCTCACAGTTCTGCAGGCTGTATAGGAAGCGTGATGCCGACATCTTGTCGACTTCTGGGGAGGCCTCAGGAATCTTACAATCATGGCGGAAGGTGAAGCGGGGGCAGGCATGTCACACGGCAAAAGCAGGAGCAAGTGAGATTGAGGGTGGGGGCAGAGGGAGGTCCCACACACTTTTAAATGACCAGATCTCGTGTGAACTCAGAGCGAGAGCTCACTTATCGCCAAGGGCATAGCCCGAGCCATTCATGAGGAATCCACCCCCATGATCCAAACACCTCCCCAGGCCCCACCTCCAAAGTTGGGAATTACATTTCAACATGAGATTTGGGCCAGGGCAAATATCAAAACTGTGTCAGACTGTTTCACGCGCTACATTTCTCTTATCTTTCAGCTTTCCATTCCAGGTCAGTTTGTTTATTTAGCCAGGGCTACCAGACATGACTCAGATAGGAGCAGCTACCCAGCAAGCTGGTGGCGCCCAGTCAATGGTAACGAGCCTCGGAAATGCCCAACCACCTTGTAATGGCAATTACAAACATGCTTCTTGGGCTGAAAAGGCAGATTAAAAGGTTCAATCATTTATCAAATACCTACCATATATTAGGTGGTTGTATATAATAATCTCTATAACCAAACAAAGCCACAACCCTGTGGGGTTGTCATTCACCTGCCCAAGCAGTCATTGGGTGGTTGGGAGGTTAAGCCCGGATTTTACCGCCTATGTGTTCTCTGATACGGAGCCACATCAGAGAGGCTGCATTCAGGGAGTTCTCCTGCCCTTTCTCCTGTTTTCTTCCATCTTTGGGACCAGTTTAATTTCAGTCGTGCAGTTATCTCTGAGATTCAGATGTACCTATGAATTAGGAGAAAGGAATATTTTCACAAGAGACTCTAGGACTCACAGGCAGGAGAACAAGCATAGTGGCTTCAACGCCCAAGTGACAAGGTGTCATGCCTATTGGTAAAGAGAGACGGATTTTTTGCTCATTCATTCAAAAAAACATTTTTTTTGAGACCAAGTCTCGTTCTCTTGCCCAGGCTGGAGTTCAGTGGCGCCATCTCGGTTCACTGCAGTTCGAGATCAAGCGATTCTCCTGCCTCAGCCTCTTGAGTAGCTGGGATTACAGGCGCGTGCCACCATTCCTGTCTAATTTTTGTATTTTTAGTAGAGATGGGCGTTTACCATATTGTCCAGGCTGGTCTCGAACTCCTGACCTCAAGTGATCTGCCCGCTTTGACGTCCCAAAGTGCTGGGATTACAGGTATGAGCCACTGCACTCAGCCCATTCATTCAACAAATATTAATGGAGCAACTACTTATGTGCCAGAAACTGTCCTAGGTACTTAGGATAGATACATCAGTGAACAACAACGGTAACAAACCCCTGCCATCATGAAACCCACAAGCTTCCACAGTGGGGAATAGACAATAAATGGTAAATATAATAGATAAGCCAATTATGTGGTCATTTAGGAGGTGGGAAATGATATAGAGTGGGACAGGATAAGAAAATCCAGATGTGCATGTGGCCAGAAGAACCAACTGCAATTTTAAATGGAGTGGTCAGAATAGACTTGGTTGAGAGGTGACATTGATGCCAAGACTTGATTTGGCCATTGCTAAGGGAGCGTCACAAAGAGGAAACTGCTTGGCACAGTGGCTCATGCCTGTAATTCCAGCACTTTAGGAGGCTGAGGTGGGAGGATTACTTGAACCCAGGAGTTCAAGACTAGCCTGGGCAACATAGCAAGACCCCATCTCTACAAAAAATTTTAAGAAAAAAAATTCAGCTAGACATGACTGTAGTCCTAGCTACTCAGGAGGCTGGAGTGGGAGGATCGCTTGAGCCCAGGAGTTCGAGGCTGCAGTGAGCTCAGATTGCACCACTGCTCTCGGGTGTGAGTGACAGAGGGAGATGCTGTCTCCAAAAATAAATAAATAAATACGTACATACATACATAAGAAAAGGAGACTGCTGGCACAAAAGTCCCCAGGTTAGAACAGGACTACTAGTGTGTGGAGGAATGGAGTGACCAGTGTGGAGATGAGGAAGAGAGAAGGGGAGAAAGGTAACAGGGCACACATGGTGCAGATGGTACAGGGCCTGGAGGCCTGGTAAGAACGTTGGCTTTCACCCTAAGCAAGATATGCCCATTGGAGGCTTTTGGTCATGGCAGTGACGTGATCTAACTTACATTTCCAAGGGCTGTGTCTTGAGAACAGATTGAATGGGGGTGGTGGCGAGGAGAGAGGCAGGGATACCCTTCAGGATGCTACTGCCGTAACCCAGGTATACCTGCTGGTAGCTTGGACCAGGGCAAGGCAGCAACATTGTGACAAGAGGCAGGGTCCTGGGAGATTTTGAAGGCAGCTCAATAGAACTGCCTGCTGAATGGGATGTATGGTTTCAGAGGAAGAGAGGAGTTGAGGATGACTCCAAGATTTTTAGAAGAATAAAGTTGGCAGTAAGTGAGATGGGAGGTTTCCCGGTTCTGCACAGGGTACCCTATAGCTTTGGTGCTGCATTGGAGGCTGTGGATGGCACAGGTCGCTCTTGGCACCTTGCAGCACCGGGGGCTGTGGGGGGCAGCACAGCATCAATGAAGGGCCCAGTGATCCAATGGAGGGACCCTATTTCCACCTCTAGTCTTGGTATCCCTCAAGCCATCGGGAGGAGCAGTGATGTTAGTCTTTCAGAGAAGCTCCTTAGAAAATGACTGAGTGTGGCCAGGTGCGGTGGCTCACGCCTGTAATCCCAGCCCTTTAGGAGGCTAAGGAGGGTGGATCACTTGATGTCAGGAGTGTGAGACCAGCCTGGCCAACATGGTGAAACCCTGTCTTTACTAAAAATATAAAATTAGCCAGACGTGGTGGCAGGTGCCTGTAATCCCAGCTACACAGGAGGCTGAGGCAGGAGACTCACCTGAACCTGGGAGATAGAGGTTACGGTGAGCCAAGGTCGTGCCACTGCACTCCACCCTGGGCAACAGAGCAAGACTCTGTCTCAAAAAAAAAAAAAAAGGAAAGAAAAAAAGAAAGTGACTGAGTGAGGTTTCAGAGAGCATGGTCCAGCCTTAGACTGGATATGACAGTGCCCATGAAGCTGCAGGAGTGACCTCCCACGAGGCCCTGTCTGTACCTGCAGGCCTGCGCGGACTCAGGGCGGCTCATGTTGCAAGTGTGCATAGAGCAGGGTTTCTCTATCCAGGCATGCTACTGGGCTGTTCCGGTCAGGGGGTTCCTGCAACACCTGCCAAACACACAAAACCAGGCTTGTGAAATAAGATAAAGAACCCACCTTTGTTTTTTGAGCTCTTTTTCAGCCCTCCCTGTTAGACCCCAAGGTCACCCATAAATCCAGTGAGGTTGACTGCTCTTATTTCTCAGGAATTCCTGAGTAGGGCAGAGCAGGTGGGACTGTGCTTCTGTAGGCACTGACCACAGGCCTTCATCTCAGCTTAAAAGCCATGAGCATCTTGGGGAGGGCGACCCTGCAGCCTGGTTTGCTTGGCAATGTTCCATTTATGTCTGTTGAACTGGCACCTCAAGTAACCCTAAATTTCCCTCTCAAAAGTGTTTCTACCATGGGTGCAGTGGCTCATGCCTATCATCCCAGCATTTTGGGAGGCTGAGGCGGGCAGATCACCTGAGGTCAGGAGTTCGAGAGCAGCCTGGCCAACATGGTGAAACCCTGTCTGTACTAAAAATACAAAAATTAGCCAGCATGGTGGTGCATGCCTGTAATCCCAGCTACTCAGGAGGCTGAGGCAGGAGGATTGCTTGAACCCGGGAGGCAGAGGTTGCAGTGAGCCGAGATCATGCCACTATACTCCAGCCTGGGTGACAGAGCAAGACTCTGTCTCAAGAAAAAAAAAGAAAGAAAAAAAAACCAGTTTCTGTTTGGATGATAAATTACATGGCCACTGTGAGGGTACTAGTACTGTGTGTTACTGGCTGGGGTCCCAGGGTCCTGGTGAGACTCATGCGTCCTTACCCATCCGGCTGCTAGCCTGAGCGGATCACCTGGTCCACACCAGCGAGGATTTCATTGATTGGAAGAAGATCTGAATTAAGCTGTGACTTGTCCTTGCTTCCAGAGGAATTAGTTTATTTATGAGATTAAACTAATCTGCACCTTCTGCTCCAAGGACTTAGAGTCGAACTAGCTGCTTGTTATTTAGGTTGAACCAAGCCAACCTATTCAGAAGGGCTGGGGAGAAGACACAGGGGAACGCAGGGAACATAGCCTCTGCCAGGAGCATTGTAGAAAAAACAGAGCTTTCTGTCTTGGGGGAAAATGCAAAACCAAAATTGGATTTTTGGTAAGTGCTCAGTCATTTCATGTAGAAGGACCACAACTATTTTTTTATGTTTTTGTGAAATGTTTTTTTCAAAGTGGAAAGTTACTACCACTGCAACCACCCCCAATTTAAAGTAAACACATGCTCATTAAAAAAAAAAAAAAAAAAAAAAAGCCAGATGCAGTGGTTCACACCTATAATCCCAACAGTTTGGGAGGCCAAGGCAGGAGGATCGTTTGAGCTCAGAAATTTGAGACCAGCCTGGAAAACATAATTAGACCCCATCTCTACAAAAATAAAAAAATTGGACATAGTGGTTCACAACTTTAGTCCCAGCTACTCGGGAGGCTGAGGTGGGAGGATCACTTTAGCCTGGAGTTCGAGGCTGCAGTGAGCTATAATAGTGCCACTGAACTCCAGCCTGGGCAACAGAGCAAGATCCCTGTCTCAAAAAAGAAAAAAAATTGCTTGAAAAATATTGAAATGTGTAAGGAGAAAAATAAAACATCCTTTATTTATTCTATTCAAGGATAACCATTGTTTATATATGTATGTATATATATACACACAGATATATCTCCAGATTTTTTAATTAGTTAACTTATACAAACAAAATATATCTTTACAAAACTAGAATCATCCCATCCATATTGTTTTGTTAACTTCTCTTTACACTTAACATATAGATGGATATCATTGCATGTCAAGGAACATAGAACCACATGATGATTTTTACTGCCCACATATTATTCTAAGTACAGCAATATCATCATTTATTTCCTGACAACCACCTGTTGTTAGACATCAAGGTTGGTTTTTTTTTTAAGTTTTTTAATTAAAAAAAATTTTTGGCCTACTTCAATAAGCTAGTCTGGAGGCTTTTCTTAATTTTTTATAGTGCTTTAGATAACATTCTTATACATGTAACATTAGTTGATCGTTTAGTGCTCAGGAGAAATTCTGAGATGCAAAATTGCTAGGCCAAAAGGAATATCTATTTTTAAGACTTTTGACAATGCCAAACTGACCTCCAGCAGTATGGACCAGTTAATCTGGCCAGCAACATTGAAGAGAATGCCCTTTGTCACACCCTTTCTGGCCCAGGCACTGTCATTCTTATTATATATTGGTAATCTGATGAGTGAAAAATTATCATATAAAATGTTGACTTTAGGAAACTCTTTCTATAGGGAAGATCCTCTTTTTTTATTGATGTGTGTATTATGAATATTACTTCACAATTTATGACTTGTTTGTTTTGTTTTCCAAGATATTTAATGACAAGAAGAAAATTGCTTACAATTCAATAAGGGGAAAATAGGTGAAAAAATTAGTGTTCAAGCTAACCCTCATTATTGTATTGTGATAAAAAACAGCTAACATGAAATCTGCCTTCTTAACGCATTTTTTTTTTTTTTTTTGAGACAGAGTTTTTGCTTTTATTGCCCAGGCTGGAGTGCTGTGGTAGGATCTCAGCTCACTGAAACCTCTGCCTCCGGGGTTCAAGCAATTCTCCTGCCCCAGCCTCCCGAGTAGCTGGGATTACAAGTGCCCACCACCATGCCTGGCTAATTTTTGTATTTTTATTAGAGACAGGATTTCACCATGTTGGCCAGGCTGCTCTTGAACTCCTGACTTCAGGTTATCTACCTGCCTCAGCCTCCCAAAGTTCTGGGATTACAGGGGTGAGCCACCACACCCAGCCATTAACACATTTTTAAGTGTATAGTACAGTATTATTTACTTGCATGTTTTTGTAAAACAGATATCCATAACTTTTTCATCTTGCATGACTAAGATGTTATGCCCATTAAGCAGCAACTTCCCATTTCCCCCTGCCATCAGCTCCTGGTAACTATTTTACTTTCTGCTTCTATGAGTTTGACTACTTTAGCTGCCTCATATAAGCGGAATTGTGCATGCAGTGTGTGTTGATTTGGGACTGGCCTATTGCATTTAGCATAATCTCCTCAAAGTTCATCCATGCATATGGCAGAAATTTTCTTCCTCCTCCTTCTTCTTCTTCTTCTTTTGAGATGGAGTCTCCCCTGTTGCCCAGGCTGGAGTGCAGTGGTGCCATTTTGGCTCACCGCAACCTCTGTCTCCCGGGTTCAAGCGGTTCTCCTGCCTCAGCCTCCTGAATAGCTGGGATCACAGGCGCCCACCACCACACCCAGCTAATTTTTGTATTTTCAGTAGAGACAGAGTTTCACCATGTTGGCAAGCTGGCCTTGAACTCCTGGACTCAAGTGAACCACCCACCTAGGCCTTCCAAAGTGCTAGGATTGCAGGTGTGAGCCACTGCACCTGGCCTTCCTTCTTTTTTAAGGCAAAGTAACATCCCATTGTACATATATTACCACAATTTATTTATCCATTCATCCCTTGAAGGACATTTAGGTTGTTTCCAATTCTTGGCTATAGGGAATAATGCTGCAATGACCAGGGGAGTACAAGTATCTCTTTGAGACTCTGCTTTCAATTCTTTTAGAATAGCCGGAAACAAGATTGCTGGATCATATGGTGGTTCTAGTTTTAAGCTTTTGAGAAACCTCCATACTATTTTCCATAACAGCTGCACCATCTTACATTCCAACCAATAGTCCACAAGGGTTCCCACTTCTCTACATCTTGTCAGCATTTGTTGTTTTCTGTTGTTGTTTTTTAACATATATAATGACCATCTAAACAGCGGTGAGGTGGTATCTCTTCACGGTTTTGTTTTGCACTTCCCTGATCATTAGTGATGTGGAGCATTGCTATAGTTTGGATATAGTTGCTTGGCACCTCCAAATCTCATGTTGAAACTGGATTTCCAGTGTCAGAGTTGGGGCCTAATGGAAGGTGTTTGGGTCATGGGGGTCGATCCCTCCCTATGAGGGGGTCGGGGGGAGGCTGGTGAATTCTCAGTCTATTTGTTCCCGTGAGAGCTGGTTGTTAAAGAGAGTGTGGCACCTCCTTTGGCTCTCTCTGGCTTCCTTTCTCACCATGTGATCTCTGCACATGCTGATGGGGCTTTGCCTTCCAGCATCAGAGCTCAGAGGAGAAGTGGACAAACTCCCAGCCCCATAGAATTGGGGTCCTGGGTCTCTCATTGACTAGAGTTGCAGTCATGTCATTTAACCTTCTGAGTTTCAGTTTTCTCATTTGTAAAATGCAGATGGCAATATTTCCCTATAAAGCTTGCATGGTTGGTTGTGAGAATCAAATGAGAGAATGTATGCGAAAGTGTTCGAAGAGATATGTGATTGTTGTTGCTATCGTTATTGGTAACAAGTGCTTCACTCCATCCATTTAGTACAGGGACGCTGGATGTTCACAGAGGTGACCCCAGGGAGAGGCAACTGCCACACAGATCAGCAATAAGGGAGGGGAGGGCTCTGGGAGATGCGCAGATGGCCCCCATTCTCAAGCAACTTATGGTCTAGCTCAGTCATCAGAAGATCATACCTATTTTCATTACAGTCTTAGTGTTATAAATATTTGCTAAAAATTATTGGTTAATATATTATGTATTTTTCTAATTTATTTTTTGAGCTGGAGTCTCTCTCTGTTGCCCAGGCTGGAATGCAGTGGGGTGATCTCAGCTCACTGCAGTCTCTGCCTCCTGGGTTCAAGCAATTCCCCTGCCTCAGCCTCCTGAGTAGCTGGGATTACAGGACTACAGGCATGCGCCACCATGCCTGGCTAATTTTTGTATTTTTAGTAGAGATGGAGTATTACCATGTTGGCCAGGCTAGTCTCGAGCTCTGGACCTCAGGTGATCCACCTGCCTCAGCCTCCCAAAGTGCTGGGATTACAGGCATGAGCCACTGTGCCCCACCAACATATTATGTATTAAATAGCTCCGTTAACCAGAATCATTGGTCTCTTCCCAATTATACCAATTCTGAAAGAGCCTACTGTCTTGCTGTTTTCACTATTTGCTTATTAAAATACAACTCTTCCCTACTTCCTACTAAAAATCTTGGAAGAGGTGTTTCTCTATCACTGTCTCGCACCAGGAAGAGTGAAGTGATCCAGGAATCACAGGGGTTGTTCAAGAGGCCGAGTCACCAACAAAGCCAGTCATGCAGGTGGTTACGTAGGAGGCAGCCCCACAGAGCCCCATAAACTCAGAAACACTGAGGTCGGTCTGTCCCACACTTAGGAAGCCCTTGCCATCAAGGAAGGGGAGAGCCACACTCAGCTTTTAAGTAAGGAAGCCCCTATATGCTTATAAAAAAGAAAAAGATGGGAGGGAAGTTGAAGGGCAGATTAAAAAATGAGAAGATAGGGGCCAGGCACTGTAGCTCACACCTGTAATTCCAGCACTTTGGGAGGCCGAGGCAGGTGGATCACTTGGGGTCAGGAGTTTGAGACCAGCCTGGCCGACATTGTGAAACCCCGTCTCTACTAAAAATACAAAAATTAGCTGGGCATGGTGGCACATGCCTGTAATCCCAGCTACTCAGGAGGCTGAGGTAGAATTGCTTGAACGCAGGAGGTGGAGATTGCAGTGAGCCAAGATCATGCCATTGCACTCCAGCCTGGGCAACAAGAGCGAATCTCTGTCTCAAAAAAAAAAAAAAAAAGAGAGAAGATAGGAAGAAAATCAATGTCTGCATTCAGCTCCTTCTCTCCTCTCCCCTCTCTGCTCCTTTTTGTCTCATTTAGCCTCCGCACCTACCTCTTTCTTCTTCTACTAACACGCTCCTACTCACTGGAAGGTGGAAACTCAAGCAATTAACATTAACACATGAATAAATGACAGATGTTTTTATAACCCAAATTTATAGAATGTGCTGGGGAACTATCTTGAACTCAAGGCTTTGCGCTTCTTCCTTTTTCCAGGAAGCAGCCCTTCTTGGGCTTCTTACCTCCAGCTGTTCTGCCAAGAAGTAAAATCAGTATTTAGGCTGTATGCAGTGGCTCACACCTGTAATTCTAGCACTTTGGGAGGCCGAGGCGGTTGCATCACTTGAGCCCAGGAATTCGAAACCAGCCTGCACTGCATGGCGAGACCCCGTCTCTTCAAAAAAAATACCAATATTAGCCAGGTGTGGTGATGTGTGCCTGTAGTCCCAGCTACTCATGAGGCTGAGGTGGGAAAACGAGGATGTAGTGAGCTGTGATTGTGCCACTGCACTTCAGCCTGGGCAACAGAGCAAAATCTTGTCTCAATAATAGTAATAATTAATAAATAAAAAGGAAATAAGTATTTGGAAGTAAAATAAGCTGGAAGGAGAGCCCTTTATTGAGCCCAGGGTGCTCCCAGAGGGAGTTTGGGTGCAGAACTGGGGGGCCCTCCCTTTACTTCCTGGCTGTGGGGGTGGAGGGTGAGTCCTGCTGCATTCAGCCTACTTGCTGTGAAGTTTGGTGGGTGAAGGATCCTTAGCCATGGGTTGGAGTGCCAAGCAGGTAAAGTCTCTCCTCGTCGACACCCAACTCCTCTCCTCCTGCAGAATGGCAGGGCCCAAGGGTAGGTGGATGAAACTGGCAGAGAGAGGAAGGCTGCCCGTGTGCTCCATCCCTCCTGCCTTGTCTCCTGGAGCCCCTTCCAGGCCCTGCCTTGTGCGTCTGGAGTCTCCACATTGAACCCGAGGTGGTGGCCCTAAGGCTGCCACTGCAGTTGGGGAAGAGCCCTGTCTTGTGAGTAGAAGAAGCACACTCTGAGATGAACATGGTACAGGAAGTTCTTCTCACAAAAGTTAAGGTCTGGGCATTTATTCTTGGCAGAGGAGGCAGAGGCAGCTACTGAAGCTGTCTTGTCCCATCCAGTGTGCCAAGGAGTGACACAGATGGGATCAGTGCTGTTTGCCACATGTAGGGTCCCTGCCTTTCAAGCCCTGCCACAAGCTCCTCTTCTTAATGCTCGGCAAAAGCAGAGTTACCAAGGGAGGTGACATGGAGGAAGGAACAGCAGCACACAGCCTAGGCTCAGAACTGCTAGGGAACTGACTGCGAGCTGAGGGCTGCCAGTTTGCTGTCTTGGTCAGGCCCTCAGCAGACTGAGCATTCAGGGCTGACCTTGGCAAAAAGGGAGCAGTACCCAGAGATGGAAGAGAGGTCATGGGACAGCCACATTGGTGACTAATCTTGGGAAAGGAACTCGAGTGATTAATGTCATTAATACGGCTAGTCCATGTCATAAATGGTCCTCAAATACACGAAGGATTGGCTGGGTGCACTGGCTCATGCCTGTAATCCCAGCACTTTGGGAGGCCAAGGTAGGAGGATCACTCAAGGCCAGGAGTTCAAGACCAGCCTGGGAAACATAGAAAGACTCCATCTCTACCAAAAAATAAAAATAAAAATTAGCTGGATGTGGTGGTGCACATCTGTAGTCCCAGCTATTAGGGAGGCTGAGGTGGGAGGATCACTTGAGCCTGGGAGGTAGAGGCTGCAGTGAGCCACGGTTGTGACACTGCCCTCCAGCCTGGAGGACAGAAGAAGACCCCCATCTTGAAAAAAAAAATACACAAAGGGGTATCATGGGAAGAATGGGAGTCAACTGTCTGTCTCGGCTAAGGTTGATCCAACGGGAAATTTTTTTTTTTTTTGAGATGGAGTCTTGCTCTGTCTCCCAGGCTGGAGTGCAGTGGTGCCATCTTGGCTCACGGCAACCTCCACCTCCCAGGTTCAAGCAATTCTCCTGCCTCAGCCTCCCAAGTAACTGGGATTACAGGAGTGCACCACAATGTCCACCTAATTTTTGCCTATTTGTAGAGACAGTTTCTCCATGTTGCCCAGGCTGGTCTCGAACTCATGGCCTCAAGTGATCTGCCTGCCTCAGCCTCCCAAAGTGCTAGGATTACAGGTGTGAGCCACTGTGCCCAGCCGGGAAATGAAATTTTCAAACTTTGTAAAATGTATGGGTTTGACAAAGGGAAGACTTCCCAGGTAGTGGGAGTCACTAAGCCCGAGGGAACGCAGAGGGAATTGGGGCCTTCTTGACACAGCCTCAAGGCTGGTCCTGGTTTGAGTGTGGGCTGTTGAAGGGAGGAGCTTCTCTCTAGCCTGGGGGAGGGGAGTGTCTGTGGTCTGAGTTAACCAAGAAATGGGTTCAGGGAACAGAAGAACGTGGAAACCAACAGGCAGCTGCGAAATGAGAGTTCTGGTGTGTGAGGTGGCAAAATGAGTTTCAACACTGACACCTGTCAATCAAGAGAGAAGTGAGAGATACTTCTCTTGCCATGCTACTGTGATTATAAACTATTCATGCCTTGGCAAATGACTTTTACTGGTGACACTTAAGCAGAACTCTTGTTGAGCATCCCCACCGCCTTTTTATAGCAAAAATAAAATAAAATAAAATAAATAAAAGAGGCTCAGAGGTACCATGACAGAGGTTTGGAGGTACCTGAGCAAATACCAGCTCAGGCCTCAGTCAGGAAGTTCTTACACTGGCAGACCTTCCATTGACATCGGATGACGTCCACTCGGGTGAAGCTACAGAATCAGGTCTTGGGAGGGTTTATTTATCTAGAAAACTGAATCAGAGTTGGACTGAAAAGCAGAAGACTGTGACGTATCTACACGGGAGCAGGGAAAAAAAATATCTTTCCAGTTTTCAGAACCTTATCGGGGCATCTCCTCATGTAGTTTATTTAGAATGGTGATGTTTAAAGTGCTTGGACTTTGCAGAAACCTACTGTATTTTATGGCCTTTGATCACTGATCTTTCGTAAATCTGTACCACAGCCAGCCTGCTCCTTTCTCCTTCCGCTCTGAGGCCTCCTGTAACAGAGGGTGTGTACCTGAAGAAGCTTTGGCTTTGCAGAGCTCCAGGCGTTCAGTGAGAACTTCTCCCTGGTTGAGGCAGGATTAAAAGGTCAGGAATATTCAAAATATAGACTAGGGTGAGCTATGCTGGACATCTAGATTCTAAGCATGGCTTCAGCTGTATTTCACTTTTTTTGTTTTTTTTTTTTTTAGAGTTAGTATCTTGCTCTATCACCCAGGCTGAAGCATAGCAGTGTAATAATAGCTCACTGCAGCCTCAAACTCCTGGGCTCAAGTGAGCCTCCCCACTCAGCCTCCCGAGTAGCTAAGACTACAGGCACACCTGGCTAATTTTTTTTTTTTTTTTTTTTTGATACGGAGTCTGGCTCTGTCGCCCAGGTTGGAGTGCAGTGGCGCGATCTTGGCTCACTGCAAGCTCCACCTCCTGGGTTCATGCCATTCTCCTGCCTCAGCCTCCCGAGTAGCTGGGACTACAGGCACCCGCCACCATGCCCGGCTAATTTTTTGTATTTTTAGTAGAGACAGTGTTTCACCATGTTAGCCAGGATGGTCTCGATCTCCTGACCTCGTGATCCACCCGCCTGGGCCTCCCAGAGTGCTGGGATTACAGGAGTGAGCCACCGTACCCGGCCACACCTGGCTAATTTTTTTTTTTTCTTATTTTTTGTAGAGACAGTATCTCACTATGTTGCCCAGACTAGTCTTGGAACTCCTGGCTTCAAGCAATCCTCCAACCTCAACCTCCCAAATTGCTGGGATTACAGACATGAAACACTCTGCCTGGCTTATTTTGATTATCATTTAGTTGGTAAAAATCTTTTCTAATTTCTCTGATAATTTTTTCTTTTGACCCATAGATTTTTCAGAAGTGTGTGTTATTTATTTTTTGTTGTTGTTGTTTTGTTTTTGAGATGGAGTCAAGCTCTTGTTGCCCAGGCTGGAGTGCAATGGTGTGATCTCAGCTCACCACAACCTCCGCCTCCCGGGTTCAAGTGATTCTCCCGCCTCAGCCTCCCGAGTAGCTGGGATTACAGGCATGCGCAACCATGTCTGGCTAATTTTGTATTTAGTAGAGATAGGGTTTCTCCATGTTGGTCAGGCTGGTCTTGAACTCCCGACCTCGGGTGATCCACCCACCTTGGCCTCCCAAAGTGCTGGGATTGCAGGCGTGAGCCACCGCACCCAACCTGTGTTTAATTTTCAAATATTTGAGGCTTTCCTAATTATTTTACTGTTTTTAATTTCTGATTTAATTCCATTATAGTCAGAGAATATACTTTGCATAATTTCAATATTTTAAAATTTATTGAGGCTTTTTTTATAACCCAGCATATATATATATATATAGTCTATCCTGGTAAGTATCATATATACTTGAAAATAATCTGTATTCTGTTCTTGTTAGATATAGTGTTCTAGGAAGGTAGTCAATGGTGTTCAGAACTTCTAAGTATTATTTATTTCTTTATAAAGATGGGATCTCGCTAAGTTGCCCAGGATGGTTTCAAACTGCTGGCCTCAAGCAATCCTCCTGTGTAGCTGGGATTACAGGCATGAGCCACCATGCGTGGTTTTTCTGTGTATTTTCTATTCTTTACCTAGTTGTTCTGTTAATTGCTGAAAGAGAGATATTAAAACCTCTATAATTGTGAAAATGCCTCTCTTCTCTTTAATTGTATCGATATTTGCTTCATGTGTTTCAAACACCTATTATTAGATATACATATGCAAACATATACAAACCATATACAAACATATGGTTATGTCTTCCTGATGAATGGACAATGTTAAAATTTAGTTTATTTTTTAAATTGGCAAATAATAATTGCACATACCTATGGGGTACATAGTGATATTTTGATACATACAATTTATAGTGATCAGATCAGGGCAATTAGCATATCCATCTTCACAAACATTTATCATTCCTTTGTGATGGGAACATTCAATATTTTCCATCTAGCTATTTGAAACTATGTAATATTAATATATTATTGTTAACTCTAGTCATCCTGTAGTGCTATAGAACACTAGAATTTATTCCTCCTTCTTAGTGTAATTTTGTATCCTTTAACAAATCTCCCTATCCCTCTCTTTCCCCTATCCTTCCCAGTTTCTAGTAGGCTCTGTTCTACTTTTTACTTCTATGTGATCAACTTTTATTAGCTTCTACCTATAAGTGAGAACATGCAGTGTTTAACTTTCTGTTCCTGGATTATTTCACTTAACATAGTGTCTTCTAGTTCTTTCGAGGTTGCCTCAAATGACAAAATTTAATTTTTTTATGGCTGAATTGTATTCCATGGTGTATAAATACCACAGTTTCTTTATCCATTTATCTGGTGTTGGACACTTAGGTTGATTCCGTATCTTGACTATTGTGAATAGTACTGCAGTAAATATGGGATACAGGTGTCTCTTCGATATAATGATTTCCTTGTCTTTGGATAAATTTCCAGTAGTAGGATTGCTGGATCATATGGTAGTTCCATTTGTAGCTACAAATGGAAGGCCCTTTTTGAAGGACCTTCATACCACTCACCATAGTAGCTGTACTAGTTTGCTTTCCCACCAACAATGTGTAAGAATTTCCTTTTCTCTACACCCTCGCCAGCATTTGTTACTTTTTGTCATTTTAATAATAGTCCTCCTAACTGGAGTGAGATGATATCTCATGGTGGTTTTGATTTGCATTTCCCTGATAGTGATGCTGAGCATTTTTTTCATATCTTTGTTGACCATTTGTATGTCTTCTTTTAAGAAATGTCTGTTCAGATAATTTGCCCATTTTTTAATCAGATTTTTTTTTTTTTTGAGGTGGTATCTCACTCTGTCGCCGAGGCTGGAAAGCAATGGTGCAATCTTGGCTCACTGCAAGCTCCGCTCCTGGGTTCAAGTGATTCTCCTGCCTCAGCCTCCCGAGTAGCTGGGATTACAGGCATGCGCCACCATACCCAGCTAACTTTGTATTTTTAGTAGAGATGGGGTTTCACCAAGTTGCCTAGGCTGGTCTCAAACTCCTGATCTCAGGTGAGGCACCCGCCTCAGCCTCCCAAAGTGCTGGGATTATAGGCGTGAGCCACCGCGCCTGACCTCAGATTATTTTTTGCTGTTGAGATGTTAGAATTTCTTGTATATTCTGGATATTAATCACCTGTTGGATAAATCATTTGCAAATATTTTTCCCATTCTGTAGGCTGTTTTTTCACTCTGTTAATTGCTTCCCTTGCTGTGCAGAAGCTTTCTAGTTTGATATATCCCATTTGTTTATTTTTGTTTTTGTTGCCTGTGTTTTTGGAGGTCTTATTCATAAAATGTATTCCTGACCAATGTCCTGGAGGATTTTCCCTATGCTTTCTTCTAGTATTTTTATTGTTTCAGATCTTATACTTAGGTCTCTGATCCATTATTTTTATTTTTATTTTTATTTTTTTATGCTCCCCTCCCACCAGCTTTGATCCATTTTGAGTTGAATTTTATATAGGGTGAGAGGTGGTGGTCTGGTTTTATTCTTCTGCATATAAATATTCAGTTTTCTCAGCACCATTAATTGAACAGACTGTCCTTTCCCCAATGAGTGTTCTTCGCACTTTTGCCAAAAATTAGTTGCCTGTAGATATGCAGATTAATTTCTGAGTTCTCTATTTTGTTATATTGGTCTAAGTGTCTGCTTTTATGCTCATGCCATGCTGTTTGGGTTACTACAGCTTTGTAGTATATTTTGAGGTCTGGCAGTGTTCTGACTCCAGCTTCGTTCTTTTTGCTAGGATTGCTTCAGGGTCTTTTGTGGTTCCACACAAATAATAGGATTTTTTCTTCCTATTTCTGTGAAGAATGTCATTGGTATTTTGATAGAGATTGCATTAAATCTGTAAATTGCTTTAGGTAGTATTGTCATTTTAACAATATTAATTATTTCCATCCATGAGCATGGGGTGTTTTTCCATTTGTTTGTATCCTTGGCAATTTCTCTCACCAGTGTTTTGTAGTATTCCTTGTAGGGGTGTTTCACCTCCTTGGTTAAATTTATTCCTAGATACTTTCCTGTAGCTATTGGAAATAGAATTGCCTTCTTGATTTTTTCCTTCAGCTAGTTCATTGTTTGTGCATAGAAATGCCACTGATTTGCCGGGCGCGGTGGTTCACGCCTGTAATCCCAGCACTTTGGGAGGCCAAGGTGGGTGGATCACGAGGTCAGGAGATCAAGACCATCCTGGCTAACACAGTGAAACCCCATCTCTACTAAAAATACAAAAAAAATTAGCTGGGCATGGTGGCGGGTGCCTGTAGTCCCAGCTACGTGGGAGGCTGAGGCAGGAGAATGGCCTGAACCCAGGAGGCAGAGGTTGCAGTGAGCCGAGATCACACCACTGCACTCCAGGCTGGGTGACAGAGCGAGACTCCATCTCAAAAAAAAAAGAAAAAAAGAAAGAAATGCCACGGATTTTTGTATAAAAATTTTGTATCCTGCAATTTTACTGAATTTATCAATTCAAATGGCTTTTTTGGTAGAGTATTTAGGTTTTTCTACATATAAGAACATGTCATCTGCAAAAAGGGACAGTGTTACTTCCTACTTTCCTATATGGATGCCCTTTGTTCCTTTCTCTTGCTTAGTTGCTATGGCTAGAACTTCTATTAATAATACTGTATTGAATAAGAGTGATGAGAGTGGGTATACTTGTCTTGTTCCAGTTTTTAGAGGAAAAGCTTTCAGTTTTTCCCCATTCAGTAAAATATTAGCTGTGGAACAATTTTAATTATAATTAAATGTCCCTCTTCATCTCTGGAAATATGTTTTTCTTGAAGTCCATTTTATCTGGCCTTAATACAGCCACTCAAACCCTGTTATGCTTACTGTTCGCATGGTACATCTTTTTCCACTTGCTTTTAGCCTATCTGTGTGTTTCTATACTTAAACTGCATTTCTTCTAGAAAAAAATAGAGTAGGCCGGGTGTGGTGGCTCACTCCTGTAATCCCAGCACTTTGGGAGGCCGAGGCGGGCGGATCATGAGGTCAGGAGATCAAGACCATCCTGGCTAACATGGTGAAACCCCATCTTTACTAAAAATACAAAAAAATTAGCTAGGTGTGGTGGTGGGTGCCTGTAGTCCCAGCTACTCGGGAGGCTGAGGTAGGAGAATGGTGTGAACCCGGGAGGTGGAGCTTGCAGTGAGCCGAGATTGTGCCACTGCACTCCAGCCTGGGCAACAGAGCGAGACTCCATCTCAAAAAAAAAAAAAAAAGAAAGGAAAAAATAGAGTAAGTTTCCATTCTGACAATCTCTGCGTTTTAATTGTAGTGTTTAGTTCATTCATCTTTAATATAATTATTGATATGTCTGGGTTTGGATCTTCCATTTGGTTAGTTTTCTCGTTTTTTTTCCTCTATTCCTCTTTTCCTGCCCCTCTCCTTTTAATGTTATTGCCATGTCTCATGTATAACACCCAGATTTGTATCTCCAGCCTGAGTCTCTCCCCTGAACTCCAGACTCCTGCATTCAATTGCTTACTCAGCATCTGTGTTTGGATATCTACTAGGCACTTCAAACTTAACACACAAAACTTGAACTCCTGACAGTCCTCTCCCAACTCTTCTCCCAATGGTATCCATCTAAGTCAATGACAACTCCATCCTTCTAGTTCTTCTGGCCAAACTTGGAGTCATACTCAACTCTTCTCTTTCTTTTACTCCCCAGATTCAGTACATGCATATCCTGTCAGCATTATCTTCAAAATATTTACAGAGTCTACCACTTCTCACCACCTCCACCTCTACCACCCCAGACCAAGCTTCATCATCTTCTACCTGGGATACAGCAATCATCTTCTACTGGTCTCCCTGCAGTCTATGCTCAACATAGCAGCCAGAGGGATGCTATTAAAATCTAAATTAAGTCACATCCCTGCTCTGTTAAAATCTTGCAATCATCCCCAATGTTACTCAGAATAAGAGCCACGTCCCAATATTTTTTTGCCGTCTTCTATACTTTCCCTTGCTCACTTCATTGTAGCCACCTTGGCTTCCTTACTGTTTCCCTAACTCAGTGTTTTCCCATCTTTTAAAATTATCACTCTTGTCAGGGGCAAGAAATTTTAATGCCATGGATATATGATGTATGGTTATCTACTGAATCTATATCTGTGCTATGTACATTAAAAGAGTAAGCTGGCCGGGCGTGGTGGCTCACGCCTGTAATCCCAGCACTTTGGGAGGCCGAGGCAGGCCGATCACGAGGTCAGGAGATCGAGACCATCCTGGCTAACACGGTGAAACCCTGTCTCTCCTAAACATACAAAAAAATAGCCAGGCGTGGCATTGGGCCCCTGTAGTCCCAGCTGCTGGGGAGGCTGAGGCATGAGAATGGCGTGAACCCAGGAGGCGGAGGTTGCAGTGAGCCGAGATCGCACCACTGCACTCCAGCCTGGGCTACAGAGCGAGACTCCGTCTCAAAAAAAAAAAGAAAAAAGAAAAAAAGAAAAGAGTAAGTTTTGGTAGAATGTGGTGTCTCATGCCTATATGCCTATTATCCCAGTACTTTGGGAGGCTGAGGCAGGCGGATCACTTGAGGTCAGGAGTTGCAGACCAGCCTGGCCAACATGGTGAAACCCCATCTCTACCAAAAATACAAAAATTAGCTGGGTGTGGTGGCATGTGCTTGTGGTCCCAGCTACTCGGGTGGCTGAGGCACGAGAATCGCTTGAACCAGGAGGCAGAGGTTGCAGTGAGCCGAAATGACGCCACTGCACTCCAGCCTGGGCAACAGAGTGAGACATTGTCTTAAAAAAAAAAGGCCTGGCATGGTGGCTCATCCCTGTAATCCCAGCACTTTGGGAGGCCAAGGCGCAAGGACCACGAGGTCAGGAGATAGAGACCATCCTGGCTAACACAGTGAAACCCCGTCTCTACTAAAAATACAAAAAATCAGCCGGGCGTGATGGCATGTGCCTGTAATCCCAGCTACTCGGGAGGCTGAGGCAGGAGAATCGCTTGAACCCGGGAGGCAGAGCTTGCAGTGAGCCGATATCGCGCCACTGCACTCCAGCCTGGGCAACAGAGTGAGACTCCCTTTTGGGGGGGGGGGGGAAAAGAGTAAGTTTTTCTTCATCTTCCAAGAATGAATTTTCACTCCCTCAGGATGCTGTCTGCCCCGTTGAGAATGCATGCTTTCTCTGAGCATAATTCTACCACAGGGCGTTTACACTTACTGTACCCTCTGTGCAGAAAACTTCCTCCTTATAGCTGGACAACCCGCTCTCTTACTTCCTTGCGGTCTTACTAAAATGGTCACTTTATCAGAGAGGCATCACCTGGTCACTCTGTTTTAACTCACTCGGGACCCCCCATCCCCTTTCCTAGCACTATTCTCTATTGGACCTATTACCATCTGTAACCTCTATATGTTACTTGTCCATTGTGTGTCTCCCTCTGTAACAATGTAAGTTCCAGGAGATATTTGTATTCACAGATGTATCCTAGCATCTAGTCCAGGTCCTGGCACATGGTTCATGCACTATTTTTTTTTTTTTTTTTTTTTTTTTTGAGACAGAGTTTCGCTCTTGTTGCCCAGGCTGGAGTGCAATGGTGTGATCTCAGCTCACTGCAACATCTGCTCCCTGGCTTCAAACAATTCTCCTGCCTCAGCCTCCCAAGTAGCTGGGATTACAGATGTGCACCACCACGTCCAGCTAATTTTTTTGGTATTTTTAGTAGAGATGGGGTTTCTCCATGTTGATCAGGCTGGTCTCCAACTCCCAACCTCAAGTGATCCATCCACCTCAGCCTCTGAAAATGCTGGGATTACAGGCGTGAGCCACCGCACCCAGCCAGTTCATGCACTATTAATATTTGTTGAGTGCATGCATGCCACTCTCACTTGTGCTTTCCTGCTTTCACTCTCTCTCTTTTTAAATCTCCTGTTCTTGCTTTAAGGTCCAAGTCAAGTACCAGCTTCTCCCTGGTCCCTTTCCTGGTTTTATGTGTTCAAGAATATTGTAAAGTTCAGGCTGAGCGCAGTGGCTCACACCTGTAATCCCAGCACTTTGGGAGGCAGAGGCAGGTGGGTCACTTGAGGTCAGGAGTTCAAGACCAGCCTGGCCAACATGGTGAAACCCTGTCTCTACTAAAAATACAAAAATTAGCTGGGTCTGGTGGCACATGCCTGTAATCCCAGCTACTCGGGAAGCTGAGGCAGGAGAATTGCTTGAAACTGGGAGGCGGAGGTTTCAGTGAGACAAGATTGCTCCACTGCACTCCAGCCTGGGCAACAAGAGCGAAACTCCATCTCAAAAAAATAAAAATAAAAATTGTAAAGTTCTTATGCTCTATACTCCTGGCAGGAGTTATAAAATTAATATTAATCATTGAAGAATAAACCTTGTTTCTCCTTGGCCTGATCTGCCTCAAAACTATTCAGAAACTTCCTTATGCACTCACTATTGACACCACCTTTTAGCTTGCAGACACTCTTGGTTAGTCCTGAAACTGCGTATGTTGATATGCCATTGCAAAACCAAGGGGCTTCTGAATTGAATGTGTGGGCACCAGAAAGGAAAGAAAATCATTTAGCATGCAGGCTTGTTAACACTGTTTAGGTATGCTTTGGGTAGATTCAATTGGCCTTGTGCTACTGGAAATAAAGAATAAATATATATTTTTGCTAGTTTTTATTGCATTAGATCATGTTGTTTTAACCCAAGAACCTCAGGAAGTGCAGAGTAAATTGAAACACTCAATCAAATAAAATAAGTATGCTTAAACTGAGTTATAGTTGGTTGTGCCACAAGCGCTAAAGTTCAAGTTGACATTTCAGCCTGAGCTCATAAAGTTATTAGTGGGGAACCCATAGCAGGGAGAGGAACAGAGAGTGTATCAGACTTCAACATGTATGTTGTGACTCTTGTTACTTTAGAAGAAAATGAACCTCACTATGTAATAACCTAACTGTGTTGTGTTTATTCATTTTCTTTCTTTTTTAATTTTTATGTGTTTATTCATTTTCTTCTAAGTTCAAAGGTCATTTCTGGGTAGGAGAGCAAATGTCCTTATATTTTTTCCAAATAGACCATTTGCTTGGTGGGCCTCACCCCAGTGGAATGGAAGTACATTGGCAGCAACCACCATCCTTTACTTGGGGCTGCGTTACTATCCAATGAGCACACAGCGAGGGTGGAACTGCAAGCGTCTACACAACACACCTGCATCAACTACAGCTTTGCTTTATCTTCGTGCAATTTTTGAAAAAAAGAAAAAAAGCAAAAACCAAAAGCAGTGCATTAGGGGCAATTCCTCCCCCTGCCTCCTCTCTCCGGTGCTGATGGGCTGAGTGTGGGGAAAGGCGGCTCCCTAGTATGGGCGGGCGCTCTGTAGCCTAGTGGCCTCTCATCCCAAGTGCTGGTAGCATCTGAGATTATCTGTAGGTTGTTTGTCAGTAACCTAGGGAACATGAGCAGGGAGTCCAAAACATTTCGGTTTAGAGTAAGTCATACTGAAATGCTGCCTATAGAACACACCAAACACCAGCAATAGAACTTTATTTGAGGAGCTGCATATTCCAAGGACAGCTATGGTAGCCTTTAGGCACAACTGTGAGCAGGAGAAGTCTGTGTTCAGCATCTTCCTGTTGTTCTTCTTTTGAGCTCATTCTCCCGTTCATGGTCCCTTCTAGGATACCCGTTCCATGGAATACCAGTAATGGATCTTTACAGCTTACCAAATGGTTTTTGTTTTGTTTTTGAGACAGTCTTGCTCTGTCACCCAGGCTGGAGTGCAGTGGTGGGATCTCTGCTCACTGTAACCTCTGCCTCCCAGGTTCAAGCGATTCTCCTGTCTAAGCCTCCCGAGTAGCTGGGACTACAGGTGCCAGCAACCACGCCCGGCTAATTTTTTGTATTTTTAGTAGAGACGGGGTTTCACCATGTTGACCAGGCTGGTCTCGAACTCCTGACCTCAGGTGATCTGCCCACCTCAGACTCCCAAAGCGCTGAGATTACAGGTGTGAGCCACTGCGCCCAGACTCCAAATGGTTTTTTTAATCAATTAAATTAATTAATTAATTTTTAGAGACAGCACCTCCCTCTGTCACCCAGGCTGGAGGGCAATGCTGCAATCATAGCTCACTGTGTCCTTGAATTCCTGCGCTCAAGTGATCCTCCCTCTTCAGCCTCCCAAGTAGCTGGGACCACAGGTGCATGTCATCATATTTGGCTAATTTTTAAATTTTTTTTTGTAGAGATGAGATCTCACCATGCTGCCCAGGCTGGTCTCGAACTCCTGGCCTCAAGCAATTCTCCTGCCTCAGCCTCCCAAAGTGCTGGAGATTATAGGTGTGATGTGAGCCACCATGCTCAGCCACAAATATGTAAATATTAACCTTGTCTTTGGAGTTTAAGGTAGTGGATATTGTAGCCCATCTGAATTTTCCTAACTCTTATTCCCATAATTCTGAAATTTCTTCAGAATGTGGTGCGTTTTATTGTGCTACTATGTAAGATGAATAATTAGGTATTAAAATTATTTTTTCACTGAAGGAGAGGCCTGACTTTCACCAAAGCTATGCAACCAAATTTAGGTGAGAAGGTAGTTGATTGAGTGCATAAAATCCAAGAATGGGGCCACAGAATGTTGGCTTACGCCAGTAATCCCAGCACTTTGGGAGGCCGAGGTGGGCGGATCACCTGAGGTCAGGAGTTCGAGACCAGCCTGACCAACATGGTGAAACCCCATCTCTATACTAAAAACACAAAAAATTAGCAGGTCATGGTGGTGAGCGCCTGTAATCTCAGCTACTCAGGAGGCTGAAGCAGGAGAGTCACTTGAACCCAGGAGGTGGAGGTTGCAGTGAGCTGAGATCGCACCACTGTACTCCAGCCTGGGTGACACAGTGAGACCCCATCTCAAAAAAAAAAAAAAAAAAAACCAAACGAGGAAGATCTCAAGGCAGAATCATCCTGTTCTGGATGACTCTCAACCAGTTTGCTAAAAAATGCATTCTGTCAACTCATTGAGGACTTTGGGAAAGTTTGGTTCCTGCCCCTGGCCCTGGTGCTCCTGTCCATGCCCTCGTCATGCATCAGGGCGGCCTTTTCCCTACCTCTCCCTACCTCTGCTCGGCCACTACTGCCCTTCTGGGCTCATCTCTGTCTAACTGCTGCTCAAGACCAACTATCCAACCTTCACATTGTCCAGAGGGCTTGAGGCCACAGCATTTCCCCTTTCCTCTCTCTCCTTAGAGTCTGGTCTTAGGGAAATAGGCTTGCGAAGATGGGGTTTTGACTGTAAGACCAGAAAGCCCAATTCTCTCCATCCCTTGTGGCTTGGGAGACTTCCACTGGTCAGAACTGACACCCTATGCCCCACTCATCTCTCAGCATCACTGATGACGAATGCAGGACCCTGTGATGGGGGGAGAATCTCAGGATGAATGAACATGGTTTTTAATCTCTCATTCAAAAGGCCTATGTTGGCCAGGCATAGTGGCTTATGCCTGTAATCCCAACACTTTGGGAGGCTGAGGCAGGTGGATCACCTGAGTCAGGAGTTCAAGACCAGCCTGGCCAACATGGTGAAACCCCGTCTCTACTAAAAAACCCCGTCTCCCTCTGCCCGGCCACCACCCTGTCTTGGAGGTGTACCCAACAGCTCATTGAGAACGGGCCATGATGACAATGGCGGTTTTGAGGAATAGGAAAGGGGGAAAGGTGGGGAAAAGTTGGAGAAATCAGATTGTTGCTGTGTCTGTGTAGAAAGAAGTAGACATGGGAGACTTCATTTTGTTCTGTACTAAGAAAAATTCTTCTGCCTTGGGATGCTGTTGATCTATGACCTTACCCCCAACCATGTGCTCTCTGAAACATGTGCTGTGTCCACTCAGGGTTAAATGGATTAAGGGCGGTGCAAGATGTGCTTTGTTAAACAGATGCTTGAAGGCAGCATGCTCGTTAAGAGTCATCACCACTCCCTAATCTCAAGTACCCAGGGACACAAACACTGCGGAAGGCCGGAAGGCCGCAGGGTCCTCTGCCTAGGAAAACCAGAGACCTTTGTTCACTTGTTTATCTGCTGACCTTCCCTCCACTATTGTCCTATGACCCTGCCAAATCCCCCTCTGCGAGAAACACCCAAGAATGATCAATTAAAAAAATAAATTAATTAATTAATTAAAAAAAAAACCCCCGTCTCTACTAAAAATACAAAAAATTAGCTGGGTGATTAGCCAGGTGTGGTGGTGGGTGCCTGTAATCCCAGCTACTCAGGAGGCTGAGGCAGCAGAATTGCTTGAACCCAGGAGGCGGAGGTTGCAGTGAGCCAAGACTGTGCCACTGCACTCCAGCCTGGGCGACAGAGCAAGACTCCGTCTCCAAAAGAAAAACAAACAAACAAACAAAAACCTATGTCAAGAGTCAATGTTTCACCATAGGACAAGCATAGTTAAGTCATTGTAAGATGGTCCATTTGTCCTAAAGTAGAAACATTTAAGGTGATAGGTGATTGTGAGTGTGTGTGTGTGTCCATCCTAGTAAACTGGGCTGAATTCCCTTTAACTACACTGGGTCATTCATCATGAAAGACAGCAACAGCATCCTCTCCACAGCTGGCATTCCCTGAAGGACTGATCAAGAATGAGCCTGACACATCACTTAAGTAACATTATTTAGGAAGTTCCTAATAGTCAATGCAGAAGAGTTACCTACAGAGGAGAATGAGCTTATTCTGTTTGCAGTCATCACTTTACGTTAACTGTCTGCCAAATACTTCTAAGAACTTGCTGTTCATTATGTTCTGTGTGGACAGAAAGGAATTAAGAAAGTGATCAGAGCCAGATGCGGTGACTTATGCCTGTAATCCCAGCACTTTAGGAGGCCAAAGTGGGTTGATCGCTTGAGCCCAGGAGTTCAAGACCAGTCTGGGCAACATGGCGAGACCCCATCTTTAAAAAAATAAAAAGAAGCCTGTAATCCCAGCACTTTGGGAGGCTGAGGCAGGCAGATCACCTGAGGTCGGGAGTTCAAGGCCAGCCTGACCAACATGGATAAACCCCATCTCAACCCAAAATACAAAATTAGCCGGGTATGGTGGCACATGCCTATAATCCCAGCTACTAGGGAGGCTGAGGCAGGAGAATCACTTGAAGCTGGGATGTGGAGGTTACCGTGAGCTGAGATCATGCCATCGCACTCCAGCCTGGGCAACAAGAGTGAAACTTCGTCTCAAAAAATAAAAAAAAGAAAGTGATCAGGGATTTGAAAAATCAAAACTGAGAACTAAGTATCAAAATGTATCTTTGGACAATCCTATCTAGAGAGTTGTTCTCCAGCACATTGGACAGTACAGAAAAACTGACACCAGTGAGGACAATGACTGAAACACAATGAAAATTAATTCACTATTTCACCAGACTATTTCCATGCCATGTTCTAATGCAGGAGCAAGGGCTTCCAGGTCAGGTTTCTACTGGGATTTGCAATGGAACCAGGGAAAAATGGCCGTCTGAATAACACAGTTTTGCATGTGTTAAAATGATCCCTAATTAGCACCTCAATAAGTAGTTTTCTGGTCAGAAACAGTGCCCCAGGGCTGGGCGCGGTGGCTCACACCTGTAATCTCAGCACTTTGGGAGGCAGAAGTGGGTGGGTCACCTGAGGTCAGGAGTTTGAGACCAGCCTGGCCAACATGGTGAAACCCCATCTCTACTAAAAATACAAAAATTAGCTGGACGTGGTGGCACATGCCTGTAGTCCCAGCTACTCAGGAGGCTGAGGCAGGAGAATCGCTTGAACCCAGGAGGTGGAGGTTGCAGTGAGCTGAGATCACACCATTGCACTCCAGCCTGGGCAACAAGAGAGAAACTCTGTCTCAAAAAAAAAAAAAAGAAGAAAAAAGAAAAGAAAGAAAGAAAGAAAAGAAAAGAAACAGTGCCCCAGCCTGGGCATGGTGGTTCACATCTGTAATCCCAGCACTTTGGGAGGCTGAGGCGGGCAGATCACTTAAGGTCAGGAGTTCGCGACCAGCCTGGCCAACATGGTAAAACCCCGTCTCTACTAAAAATACAAAAAAATTAGCCAGGGGTGGTGGCACCCAACTGTAATCCCAGCTACTCAGGAGGCTGAGGCAGGAGAATCACTTGAACCTGGAGGTGGAGGTTGCAGTGAGCTGAGATGGTGACACTGCACTCCAGCCTGGGTGAAAGAGCAAGACTCCATCTCAAAAAACAACAACAACAACAAAAAAAAACCCAGTGCTCCAGTAAACCAGAAGAGTAGATTGAAGTGCAGCTTGGTAAAGTACAGAGATCACGGATGACTCAAAAGACCTGGGTGAGTCCTGGGTCCCCACTCCACCTCTTTGTAGCTGCATGACACTCGTCCAAGTCTTGACCATGACACTCATCAAAGACTTGACTTGACTTTTTTTTCTCCAAAAATGAAGATACGGTATCCATATCACAGAATTGTGAGGAGAAACAAATGAAGTAAAGTGCAGCTCTCTGAAAACTATAATGCACCGTGTGAATATTAGTTATCATTGAACAGTCTCCATGAGACTGACCTTAGGAAACAGGTTGTGTCAGAATCTGTCGTCAGGTATAGGGTTAGGTGTCTGCCTGTAGGAGCCTTCTTATTGCTGGCAGAGTAGGGTTCCAATCTCTTGGCATGTCTTGTAAGAAGTGGAGAATACCTTGTGCCTCTAGCTCTAGGCCAAGGTTCTCAAAGGGTGGTCCTCAGTTGCCAGCATCAGCATCACCTGGGAACTTACAAGACCTGCAGGAGATGCACCAGAGACTGGACAGGTGATTGGATGGGTGACTGTTCTATTTTTTCTTTTTCTTTTTTTTTGGAGATGGAGCCTTGCTTTGTCACCAGGCTGTAGTGCAGTGGCACCATCTTGGCTTACTGCAACCTCTGCCTCCTGGGTTTGAGCAATTTTCCTGCCTCAGCCTTCTGGGTAGCTGGGACTACAGGCATGTGCCACCATGCCCAGCTAGTTTTTGTATTTTTAGTAGAGACAGGATTTCACCATGTTGGCCAGGCTGGTCTCGAACTCCTGACCTCAGGTAATCCACCCACCTCAGCCTCCCAAAGTGCTGGGATTACAGGCATGAACCACTGTGCTCGGCACTTTTTTTTTTTTTTTTGAGACGGAGTCTTGCTCTGTCACCCAGGCTGGAATGCAGTGGCCCGATCTCGGCTCACTGCAACCTCCGCCTCCCAGGTTCAAGTGAGTCTCGTGCCTCAGCCTCCCAAGTAGCTGGGATTACAGGTGTGTGTCACCACGCCTGGCTAATTTTTGTATTTTCAGTAGAGACAGGGTTTCACCATGTTGGCCGGGCTGGTCTCAAACTCCTGACCTCAGGTGATCCGCCCGCTTCAGCCTCCCAAAGTGCTGGGATTACAGGAGTGAGTCACCGTGCCCGGCTGACCCTTCTATTAATATTATTTAAAGACGTAAAAAATGTGGGGAACTTGAGAAAGAAAGCCATGGAAGGTATCATTGATGGCTCACTGATACATCCTGCAGTGATTGTCAATCCATTTGAGATATTTGCAGCCGCAAAGAAAGCAGTTTGCCTCTACAAACTGGGAGAAATGAAGACAAGAGCTCTATCTACTGAAATTATTTTCAACCTTTCCCCAAATAACAATATTTCAGAGGCATTGAAAAAATGTGGTATCTCAGCAAATGACACTTAAATTCCAATTGTTTATACTAACGAGGGAGAAAAACAAATAAATCAAGGATATCTAATATCTCAAATAGAAGGTCAGCAGGTTTCTCTGAAAAATCTTCCTGAAATAATAAATATTACAAAAGTCAAAAAGAAATATACACTCCCTCCACAAGAAGAAAGCATTGGGAACATTATTGGATGGTATTTGTAGAATGTCAACAAAGAATGTTTTGTGAAAAGGATGTTTTGTGAAAAGAATTATTTGCAGAAATTTTCGGCATTAAAGAAAACACTGGGCCTGTAATCCCAGCACTTTGGGAGACCAAGGTGGGCAGATCACCTGAGCTCAGGCGTTCAAGACCAGCCTGAGCAACATGGTGAAACCCCATCTCTATAAAAATACAAAAAATTAACTGGGCGTAGTGGTGGCGCATCTGTAATCACAGCTACTTGGGAGAATTGCTTGAACCCGGGAGGAGGAGGTTGCAGTGAGCCCAGATCGTGCCACTGCATTCCAGCCTGGGCGACAGAGTGAGCCTCCGTCTCAAAAACAAAACAAAACAAAACAACACAAATGTATTTTCCTTTGCTGATTAAAATGTTATTATTATTTTTTTTTTTGTAGTGATGGCATCTTGCTATGTTGCCCAGAGTGGTCTCAAACTCCTAACCTCAAGCGATCCTCTCACCTCAGCCTCCTAAAGCACTAGGATTATAGGCATGAGCCACCATGCCTTGGCCCCACCTCTTTTATTGTTTTAAAAGATAACCACTGTTACTATTATTTGTTAGTGCCTTCTAGTCTTCTACTTCTATTCAAATATATTTTATTTTTATGTAATTGGAATAAAAATTGCAAACACTTTTAAAAAAGAAGAAATGCAAATTCTCCAGGCCCTACCTAAATTGTACACTGTGGAATGGGGCCCATGAATCTGTTTTTCCAAGCACTCCAGATGATTCTAAAGCATGCTGAAGTTGGAGAGTCACTGACCTAGGTCTTTGGAGCCTCTGCAAGAACCAAGAACGAGGACTCCACTTTAACAGCCTTTTCATTATCTTGCATAGTGTGAGCAAGCCGCACAAAAGAGGCTTCAACTCCTAGAGCCAGGAGGGACTTGAGAAGCCATTTCTCAGGTCAGTTTGTTTTGTAGCTGAGGACTTTGCAACCGAAGGGGCTAAGTGAAGTCTGACCCAGAGCCAGGCCAACAGCTGATGTCAAGGCAACTCTCAGCCCAGGGCCCTTCCTGTGTGTCCTCTCCCTGTCTTGTAGTCAGAGCAAAAGCACCATGCGGTTGTGACCTGAAGGCAGTAGAGCTTGAAGGAGCAAGGTCAGGTGGAGAAGCTGGGTTTAGGTAGACCCACTTCGTTCTAGCCCAGAGGGTGGGGCCCCAGGGGAAGTTACAGCTACCTTCCTTGTTCTTGGTCTTGTAAATTGCCTGATGGGTTCTTCCTGCCTGCTACAGACAAAACCAGTTCGCTGAGACTGTGGTATTGCAGTAAAGAAAGAGTTTAAGCTGTGTGTGGTGGCTCACACCTGTAATCCCAGCACTTTGGGAGGCCGAGGTGAGCAGATCAATTGAGGTCAGGAGTTTGAGACCAGCCTGGCCAACATGGCAAAACTCTGTCTCTACCAAAAATACAAAAATTAGCCAGGCGTGGTGGCTTGCACCTGTAATCCCAGTTACTAGACAGGCTGAGGAAGGAGAATTGCTTGAACCCAGGAGGCGGAGGTTGCACTGAGCCAAAATCACGCCACTGTACTCCAGCCTTGGCGACAGAGCAAAAGCAAGAGTTTAACTGACTTGAGGCTGGCCACGTGAAAGAACTGGAGTTGTCACTCAAATCAGTCTCCCAGAAAACTGGGGTTAGGGTTTTTCAAGGATAGTATGGTGGGCTGGAGACTAGGGAATGGATGCTGCTAACTGGTTGGTGATGAAATCACAGGGTGTGGAAAAATGGTTCTTGTTCACTGAGTCTGCCTCTGGTTGATGGCCACAGGACTGGTTGAGTCATGAGTCACGATCCTGGGTGGGGCCAGTCGGTTGCCAGAATGCAAATATCTGGAAAACATCTCAAAAGACCAATCTGAGCTTCTACACCAGTGGTGTTATCTATAGGAGCAACTGGGGAAGTCACAAATCTTGTGGCTTCTGGCCACAGAACTCCTGAGCAGTAAGGGATTATAGAAACTATTCCTACATTTTAGCAGAGTTCAGGACCCTCCCATAGTTTTAATCTCATCGCCTTTCATTAGTTTTTGGTCCCTGAGCAAGGAAGGGGTTACTTTGAGGGAGGGACCATTATCATTCTTGCTTCCAACTTAAACTATAAACTAAATTCCTCCCATGGTTAACTTGGCCTATGCCCAGGTGTGAGCAAAGACAGCCAGCCCGTGAGGCTAGAGCAAGATGGAGTCAGCCATGCTACACCTCCCTCACTATCGTCATCTTTCAAAGGCAGTTTCAGCCTGAAAGATAAAATCATTTCCAGGTCCTTAGCGATTGGTGGGTCTCCCATTTATGGTCCTTGAAATGGAACCAGGTATGGACCCCAGGGGCCCTGGGGTGTCCCTTCCATGGAAGCCATTTCCCTGACTGGTGTGAGGGTCAGGAATTTCCCATAGAGCATTTTTCCATAGGAGAAGGCCAAGCTCTGAGCAGAAGGACCTTGCAAATAAAATGAAGCATTGGAGAAAGCAGCCACTGACAGCTCCCTAGACAGGTTGCTTCCTGTAACTGAAAGCTGAAATCCAAGAATGACCTAAAACTCATTCCCAGAATTCCTTACTTTAGGCTCATAGAAACTGAGACAAGTTTGGGAGTGGTAGTTATTTAATCAACTCAAAAACAGCCCATATTTTCAGCTATAAAGGCTCTCCCCTTCCTCTCCTTCCCCTCTCCTCCCTCTCTTAACAATTTCTTGCCACATCCTGTTCAAGGAGAAACAAACCACTATTTGCCAGTGATGATCCCTTCATAGCTTCCCAGCCTTTGAGATGGAGGGTGGTGTCCTGAACTCAGAGCTTCGGTGCAGTTGATGTGACCTTGAGGAAGCCATTTAACCTAGTCTTGGTCCCCTCAACTGTAAAATCAGAGACAGATGTGATCTTTCTTTTTTTTGAGATGGAGTCTCACTCTGTCACCCAGGCTGGAGTGCAATGGCACAATCTCTGCTCACTGCAACCTCTGCCTCCTGGGTTCAAGCAATTCTTCTGCCTCAGTCTCCCGAGTAACTGGGATTACAGGCTCCCGCCACCACGCCTGGCTCATTTTTTGTATTTTTAGTAGAGACAGAGTTTCACCATGTTGGCCAGGCTGGTCTCGAACATCTGACCTCAGGTGATCTACCTGCCTCAGCCTCCCAAAGTGCTGGGATCACAGGCGTGAACCACCGTGCCCAGCCTCATTTTTATTAATTAATTAATTAATTTTTGTTTGTTTTTTGAGAGAGGATCTCACTCTGTTGCCCAGTCTGGAGTATAGTGGCATGATTATGGCTCACTGCAGCCTCAATCTCCATGGCTCAAGCGATCTTCCCACCACAGCCTCTGAGGAATTTGGGACTACAGGCACATGCCACCATTTCTGGCTAATTTTTGTATTTTTTTGTAGAGACAGTGTTTCACTATGTTGCCCAGGCTGATCTCAAACTCCTGGGCTCAAGTAATCCACATGCCTCGGCCTTCCAAAGTGCTAAGATAACAGGCATGAGCCACCGCATCCAGCCCCCATCATTTAATTTAAAGAGTGGCTGATGTGGTCTCACATAGCTCTTAGCATCCGCATGAACTATTTGATTAATATGATCAGTATAGACTGGGGATTAATGTAGAGTTAGAGGCTGATTTTTCCTGTTAGTCTCTTGGCTTTGGTCTCCAACTGGATAAGAGTTCCTGTTAGTACAATGCTGTCAGTTTCAGTTAGGGACAAAAATTCAGTCGCCCATCATTTGGTGTTATATAGATCAGGAAAGGAGGGGATCATTTCTTAATTCATCTGTTTGGGGGCTTCCTGTTTGTTTGCTTTTTAAAGTCAGAGTCAGTCAAAAAGTTTGTATTCAAGACCAGCCTGGCCAACATGGTGAAATCCCATCTCTACTAAAAATACAAAAATTAACCAGGCGTGGTGGCTAATTCCAGCTACTTGGGAGGCTGTAATCCCAGCTACTTGTGAGGCTAAGGCAGGACAATCACTTGAACCCGGGAGGTGGAGGTTGCAGTGAGCCAAGATCACACCACTGCACTGCACTCCAGCCTGGGCAACAAGAGTGAAACTCCATCTCAAAAACAAACAAACAAACAAACAAAAAGTTTCTAAATTTGTAGGAAAAAAAAAAAAGGCCAGGTTTAGATCATAGAGATTAGGAATGATGCCTTGTACTGTTCAGTTAGCACATTTCCATTCAAAAATATTAAGACTCAGAAATGAACTCGGATGGCCCAGAATAGAAACTCTCCCTTCTGGTGGGTGACACACACTCTCAGGCAAGGGTGATTTATTTAGAACAATGGCCACTGTTGCACTTCATGGCATATATGCACCTGCTGGAGGTAACACCACCTCTTCTCTGTCTCATGCACAAAGGGAATCTGGCTCATTATTGTCTGAAGCCTTAAAAAGACTCTGGGAACAGGGGTCACAGTCCTCTTTTACTGAGATCATTGCATGACATGGAGACAGAGTCATTAAAATATCAAGTCTAAATATTCCCTAGAACGACCTTGCTTCTTGTATCAACAGCAAACAGCAGCTGCTGTCTTCCCAGCTGAGCGCTGCTTCCCTCTCACCACAAGAGGGCGAGAAAGACCCGCGACAGGACCTCTCCCTCCCTGCGGGAGGATGGAAGAGAAAGCTCTGGGCTCCGTTAAGAAGGCATTTTATTCTCTGGAAAATAAAAGTAATAAGAGATGCCAAATTCCAGTGTTGGCTTAAGAAACAGTGGTTACCCTGGTGGGGTTTTTGTTTGTTTGCTTGCTTCCCCTCGCCTCAGTCTTTTAGAGCTTGGAACATAATTATTCTCTAGAGAATGAACACAGCATTATTATTTATTATTATTATTATTTAGAGACAGGGCCTCACTGTGTTGCCCAGGCTGGAAGGCAGTGGTTTGAGCAGAACTCATTGCAGCCTCGAACTCCTGGGCTCAAACAATCTTCCTGCCTCAGCCTCCCGACTGAGGGGCTACAGGAATGCACCACCATGCCTGGCTAATTTTCATATTTTTTGTAGAGAAGGTTCTCACTATGTTGCCCAATCTGGTCTTTAACTCCTGGCCTCAAGCAATTCCCCAGTCTGGCCTCCTAAAGCTCTGGGAATACAGGCATGAATCACCAGGCCTGGCCTGAACACATTATTTTAAGTAACTTGAATGATGTACGTGTAAGAATCCAAACATTTGATAAAAGAGGGCTTGAGGCCGGGCACGATGGCTCACACTTGTAATCCCAGCATTTTGGGGGACCAAGGCAGGTGGATCACGAGGTCAGGAGTTCGAGACCAGCCTGGTCAACATGGTGAAACCCCATCTCTACTAAAAATAAATACAAAAGAAATTAGCCGGGCATGGTGGTGCATGCCTGTAGTCCCACCTACTGGGGAGGCTGAGGCAGGAGAATCGCTTGAACCTGGGAGGCGGAGGTTGCAGTGAACCGAGATTGTGCCACTGCATTCCAGCTTGGGCAACAGAGTGAGACCATGTCTCAAAAAAGAAAAAAAATAAAGAGGGTTTGATGGTTTGGAGCATAAGCTGCTTCTCTTGCTACCAGGCTATGTGATGTGCAGAAAACTTGGGAGGGGACTGGGGAGGACAGTGTTTTCAAGAGAAGAAAAGCCAAGAGGCTGGGATATGGTGATCTATTCCTGGTACTGGAAGGTCCAGTACACCTCCAGTAGGTACACCTCAAGAGGTACTTACCAAGGAAAAGTGTTAGCAAAAGCAGGGAAAATAAACTATGACTGCTCCTTAAAGAAAGATATCAGATCTACTTGGGTTTTCCTTCCTCTCTCTCCCACCTCCTTCCTCTGCCTTTTTTGTCTGGAATTATGATACGATATGAAATGATTTATTTTTTAGACAAAGTTTCACTCTTGTTGCCCAGGCTGGAGAGCAGTGGCACAATCTCAGCTCACTGCAACCTCTGCCTCCCGTGTTCAAGCGATTCTCCTGCCTCAGTCTCTCGAGTATCTGGGATTACAGGTGCCCACCACCAGGTCTGGCTAATTTTTGTATTGTTAGTAGAGACAGGGTTTCACCATGTTGGCCAGGCTGGTCTTGAACTCCTGACCTCAGGTGATCCACCCGCCTCGGCCTCCCAAAGTGCTGGGATTACAGGTGTGAGCCACTGTGCCCGGCCATGATATGAAATGACTTATAAGGAAGATTGGTAGAGCCTGCCAGACAGAATTTACCTTTAATCCATTGAAAGTTAAATCTGTCCAGTTGTTGACCAAAACAAAATGGACATGAGGCATTGTTTAGAGACTAGTCAGAAAAGGGAGAGAGAAAGTACCTTTCAGTCATACAGAATACAGGTTTGGGAGACTCCCATTGGTTTAAAATGGATCCTAAACGTGAATCAAGATCCTGCTTATGGGCTGGGCACGGTGGCTCACGCCTGTAATCCCAAAATTTTGGGAGGCTGAGGCGGGCAGATCATGAGGTCAGGAGATCAAGACCATCCTGGTCAACATGGTGAAACCCCGTCTCTACTAAAAATACAAAAATTAGCTGGGCATAATGGCGCGTGCCTGTAATCCCAGCTACTTAGGAGGCTGAGGCAGGAGAATCGCTTGAACCAGGGAGTCAGAGGTTGCAGTGAGCTGAGATCGCACCACTGCATTCCAGCCTGGGCAACAAGAGCGAAACTCTGTCTCCAAAAAAAAAAAAAAGATCCTACTTACAGCTGTCTTCTGTGGGCCCTCTGCCCTCTGCAGCCCTTCCCGTAATTATTCACTCATGAGCAGGCCTGCTAGGTTAGGGAGGGCTGGGTCATAGGAATGTGATGGCCCCATCTCATGCCTTTTTTTGTTCCTCTTAAGCAGTCGCAGCCAGCCCTGGTTCTCGGCCTGTTCTGAAGTGAGTTGCGCACCTGCCCTCATTTCTCTCCGCAGTTGGGCATCTTGGGTCTTGAACAGCTCAGGAAAGTCCGAGCTGACACTCAGTTCTTACTCCTTAGATGAGATCCAGTGCGCAGCGCTCTTCCTAGTTGTGAAAAATCATTGTCATCTCTAATATTAAAGGAAATGATAACTAGACGATGTCGCTCTTATGACAACATCTTGACATTGAAAGAGATTTTATATGGTCACTTGGTTCAACAATTAGTCCATGTGTCCCTTGCTGGACTTCTTCTGGTGCTTGGGAACCACAGCCTGTGCTGTCTTCAGACAGAATTAATTCCCAGAAGTTCTTCCTTATCTTAAACCTATGTGATGCCTTTTCCCTGGCACCCACTAGTCCTTGTTGTGACCTCTGCAATTATACAAATGAAGTCTCCTTTCTTATCATGTAAGTCCCTCCTTCACATTCCCTGTGTGAATGTGGTATTAAGTGCTTTTACCAACTTGATCACTCTGCTTCATTACAGAATTTTTAAAGATGCCACACTTTCCACTGGGTTGACTGTTCTAGAATGGTGTGATCAGAATGGTCATCGCCTTGGACTGGACTTTTAACATGTATTGGCACTTGCCAAATATTTGTGTTATTATTCACATCTGTTTTTAAGAGACAGCGCTCCTGAAAGACAGATGGAGTCATAGATCTGCTTTTCCAATGCTTTCTTAAAGCATTTCTAGGAAAGTAGTAATTCCACTTTATTCGACTTGGTGGAGAAGTTCATGCCACTTGTTTTGGACGCAGAGTTGATTTCTGAGGTTGCCTTTCACAGAGCCGAGAAGGGATCTTAGAGGTCATTTTATTAGTCATATTTTACAGGTGACAAAATGAAGTCTAGAGAGGTTTAACAATGTTTGCCCGAAGCCACACACTGGTAAGTGACTAAGCCCCCAAGCTAATGCTGGGCCCCAGGTACAGGAGCCCACCTCGCCACTGCTTCCTTATGTCTGGTTCTGCCTTGGGAACTGGCCTAGGAACAGACTCCCTGCCACCTGCCTCAGCCACAGACGTTTTCACGATTCTTTTTTGTATTTTCCAAGTTTTCTACAGTGATCCATTACTTTTACAATCAGAAAACAATCAACTGGTGCAGACGAGGTGGCTCACACCTGTAATTCCAGCACTTTGGGAGTCCCAGGCGGGCGGATTATTTGAGGTTGGGAGTTTGAGACCAGCCTGGACAACATGTCAAAAACCCATCTCTACTAAAAATACAAAACTTAGCTGGGTGTGGGTGGCGTATGCCTGTAGTCCCTTCTTCTCGGGAGGCTGAGGATGGAGAATCGCTTAACACAGGCAGACGTTGCAGTGAGCTGAGATTGCACTACTGCACTCCAGCCTGGGCGACAGAGTGAGGCATCAACTCAAAAAAAAAAAAAAAAACAAAAACAAAAAAGAAAAGAAAGCAATCAATTGGCCAGATATGGTGACTCAAGCCTGTAATGCCAGCGCTTTGGGAGGCTGAGGCAGGAGGATCACTTGAAGCCAGGAGTTTGAGACCAGGCGGGGCATAAAAGCGAGACCCTGTCTCTATTTAAGAAAAAAAAAGTGCTTGCTTTGGCAGCACATATGCTAAAATTGGAAGGATACACAGAAGATTAGCATGGCCCCTGCGCAAGAACGACACGCAAATTCATGAAGCGTTCCATATTTTTATCTGCCAGCCATCACCACCCGATTTTGATTGTATCCTTCCTCCCATCCTTTAATCTGTTCACTGCTTTGTCTGGGGGAGGTGGGGTCGCTGGCTCAGACGTTGGCGTTTGTTCTTTGATGGATGAACGAACACTCCAGTTTTCTTTCCCGTGGAGGTTGTTTCAGCCACAAACCACTTCATTTTGCTGTTTCAATTTCAAAATAAAAGGAAACATATTGAAAAAAAAGAAAGAAAAGAAATCAATCAATCAAACAAACAAACAAAACCCAGTAGTTTTGAAAAACACACCTCACTCATACCAAGGCCAGCCCCTAAAGTCCCTGGGTCTGTTCTCTGAACCTCTAGGTCAGGGAAACTGCTGTTGCATATCTCCTGACTCCTTAAAATTCAGTGACTGAAAGATCCCATTTTGGTCAGAAGTTGAACAACAATAAAACCTTTTCCTATCCTGTCGGCCACATTCACGAACTCTCGGGCTCCCACGCGGTTTATTTTTAAGACGCTGGTTTAAATTTCTCGAGTTACGGGGGAAGGGTTTGCGGTGGGAGCGAGACTGAGAACCACAGAGCGAACAGGGGCGCATTGGTACCAGGATCGGTACAGGGATGTCTCCAGTTCCTATAGACTCTAGCCTCGGGGGGAGTCTGTCCAGACTACAAGTGTCTGTGCCCGTGTTTTATTTTGAGACAAGTCGGGGTCGCTCAATGAGTCAGCACAGAGGAGGCAGTGGGGGAGACAGACAGCGGCTGGGACGCGCGGGACTGGGGCGCGCCTTGCGCGCTGGGCACCCGAGCTGCGCACGGGTGGCCCGGGGCGGGGGCCCCAGAGAGCCCGGGAGGGCGTGGACCCGGCCGGGGAGGGGCGGGCCCGGGCGCGTCTGGGTTGGGGCTGGATGATGTAAAACAGCGCGGAGCTCCTTGGCGCCTCGGCACCATTACCTTCAATTATCATAATTGGTGCCTCTCTCCAGCGTTTGCATTTCCCCCGAGGGATCTCTCACTAGTTCCCGTTCCTTCTCCTCGCCCTCTCTCGCTCACTCGCTCTCGGCTCCCGATCGCTCTCCCAGCCTCGCCCTCCCCTAGTATCGATCTTTTTGGATGTTCTCCCTGCCTAAAACGGATGCTAATATCTCTTCGATTGAACCGAAATGGCGCTGCGGCTGCTACTTTTCCATTGTCAATAGAAACTTAGAGGGACCCGGGGATCAGCATTTATCTTATACTTAAACTAATTTCTCTAAGTACTTTTCTACTTGTAGTCCAACGAACCGGGAATTAGTAACGATGTGTGGAACCTGGAGTACATTTTCCCGAAACTTCCCGATCTGTCAATAGGAAGGTTAATCTTCCTGGACACCCCCGTCTCCCTCCTCCCACTCTCTTCGCTGGAGTCGTGCTGGCTGATGGGAACGAAAAGACTTCAGATCTGAAAAGGCTTTGATTGTACCTTGAGACATCACCTTGACAAAAATATAAAAACATAGGCTCTTCTCTCTGCACTGTCTGCGTCTTTCAGGGGCTGGACTTCACCTGTCTCCAGAAAAACTGCGGATCTTCAGGTATGACTTGAAGGATTAGGAAAAAGAGAAGTACCAGTGCCCCTTCCCATCATTCCTACAGATCTTTGTTAACATTAGGCAGTCACCTGAAAAAAAAAAAAAAAAAAGGGCAGGTGGATTAGAAGCATTTTGAGGGCAGGAGCCGTTTCAGAAATCTCTTGATCACCCCTAAAAAAAAGGACAGCTCATGAGTACAGTTCATGGCAAGTGTATCCATAATTAATCAGGATTTTCTTGGGAAATGCTTCCGTTTGAAAGTGAATAAGCAACATCAGACTTCTTCGAAAAATGCCATGGGATAGGAGATGGGTTATCTCAAGGTGTCACGTTGCAGGGTGGAAGATACTTCTTGTGTTTTCCAGCAGACTAGAGGCACGAGTTATGGTTCCATGAGAGCAGCTAAGTTTCTTGCGTAATGATAAGTTAGGCGACCAATTTGTCTCAGCTGATTCTTGGACTATCACCAGTCATGGGAGCAAACGTTTGTTGGCAAGATTCCGCGTTTTTAGAGAGATACCATCACCCTGCCCAGGCTGCAGGCTGACTTGGCAGTAACATTATTTGCACTTCAAATCTTCAGCTCCAGGGAGGAGAAAATCCTGAAACCACCTGGGAAGTCCTGAAGCCATCATAAATACATTCAGATATTACAAATTTTTTCCTTAGACCGATTTCTAAGGAAAATTGGTCACCATTTCTATAGAGATTCACAGTTAACAAAACTTACACGAAGACCTCAAGTTGTACTAGTAGCAATCTCTGGAGCAGGCAGGCTACCAAACACTCTTGTTCTCATTTTATGGGCAAGAAAACTGAGTACCAAGGGGCCAATTGATTGGCTCATAAAAACTCATTGAGTATACTGGGCATGGAGGTTCATGCCTGTGATCCCAGCACTTTGGGAGGCTGAGGCAGGCGAATCACTTGAGGCCAGGAGTTCGAGACCAGCCTGGCCAAAACGGTGAAACCCTGCCTCTATCAAAAATACAAAAGTTATCCAGGCATGGTGGCAAACATCTGTAATCCTAGCCACTCAGGAGGGTGAGGCACGAGAATTGCTTGAACCTGGGAGGTGGAGGCTGCAGTGAGCTCGCTCCACTGCACTTCAGCCTGGGCAATGGAGCAAGACTCTATCTCAAAAAAAAATAATAATAATAATAATAATAAAATAAACAACCAGCTTGGGCAACATGGCGAGACCCCGTCTCTACAAAATATTTAAAAATTAGCAGGGTGTGGTGGCATGCACCTGTAGTCCTAGCTACTGGGGAGTCTGAGGTGAGGGGATCACTTGAGCCATGGTGGTGGAGGCTGCAGTGAGCTGAGATTGTGCCAGTGCACTCCAGCCTGGGTGACAGAGCCAGGCCGTCTCAAAAAACACATAAACAAAACATTGAGTAATGGAGTGTGGATACAAATGCAGGACTTCAGTTTCTTACTTTAGTGTTACTTTTTCCTTGCTCTGTTACCCAGGCTGGAGTGCAGTGGTGCGATCTCGGCTCGCTGCAGCCTCCCCATCTCTGGCTCAAGGGATTCTCCAGCCTCAGCCTCCTGAGTAGCTGGGATTACAGGCATGCACCACCACACCCAGCTAATTTTTGTATTTTTAGTAGAGATGGGGTTTCACCATGTTGCCTAGGATGGTCTTGAGCTCCTGGATTCAAGTGATCCACCCTCCTTGGCCTCCCAAAGTGCTGGGATTATAGGTGTGAGCCACCATGCCAGGCCCAGGGAACTCTTTTTATATACTCCTGTGATTTTATGAGGAACAACTGAGTGGTATGGGGTGGAGCCGAGTGGATGGACCTCCAAGGAAACAAGTGACTACTTTGACCCTTTGGCTGTAATATTGATGGATTTTGCTCATGTATTCCATACAGACTGGCAAGCAATGTCATTGCTCATAGACATTGCATCATGGGCATCTTGCCTGCTCCTCCCCCCCGCCACTATATGTGGAAAATGCCAGGTTGACTATTCACTCCAAATACTCATCTTTCTCAAGAAACTAATAAAAAGCTCTGCTCGTTGCCATGGCCCCACTAAGAAGACAAGACGTTCAAGATTGTTGTATATTAAAAATAATCCAGGAGTTCAAAATGGTCCTGGACTCTGGAAAGTCCTGTACTCTGCAAGGTTCTGAGTCTTCAGTCTGTTTAAAATGGGCTGTCTTCAAGTGGCTACATTAAGTTATTTTAGATGATAGCAAACACTCAAGTGATAAAGTCACACAGAAGTAATAATATGAAGGAATGATTTTTTTTTTTTTTTTTTTGAGACAGAGTCTCACTCTGTTGTCCAGGCTGGAGTGCAGTGGCGCAATCTTGGCTCACAGTAACCTCCGCCTCCTGGAGATTCTCCTGCTTCAGCCTCCCCAGTAGCTGGGATTACAGGCATGTGCCACGATGCTCGGCTAATTTTTATATTTTTGGTAGAGATGGGGTTTCAGCATATTGGCCAGGTTGTTCTCAAACTCCTGACCTCAAGTTATCCATCTGCCTCAGCTTCTCAAAGTGCTGGGATTACAGGCATGAACCACCATGCCTGGCTTGGAGGAATGATCTTAATTCCACTCACTAATCACTTCTCAGCCTTTTGGCTAAGGTCAAAATTCACTCACTAATATTTTTCTTTTCTTTTGAGATGGTCTCTCTCTGTTGCCCAGACTGAAGTGTGGTGGTGTGATCTTAGCTCACTGCAGCCTGGAACGCCTGGGCTCCAGTAATCCTCCTACTTTAGCCTCCCAAGTAGCTGAGACTACAGGCCTCTGCTACTGGGCTTGCTGGTCTCAAACTCCTGAACTCATGTGATCCTCCCACCTCAGCCTCCCAAAGTGCTGGAATTACATACAGGTGTGAGCCTCTGAGCCTGGCCTACTTTATTTTTCTTTATGGGTGAATTAACTTTATATAATATGACATGCTTTATGGTGCCAGCCTGCCCATATCTCTTTCTGTGTGTTCTTTCTGGCTCACACCCTTGCTGAGAGCAGTACCCAGGTTTTATATTAGCCAGAACCCTATCCAAGCCCAAGAGATCACAGACTGAGTATTTGGGGATGGTGTCTCCGTAAGCTGAACAAACGACTGTGATAGTCTGCGGTAGTGATAGAAGGTGAAACCATCTCTTGGGTAGTATCTCTCTGTATAGGAGACTTATGCTTGGACCAAAAAAAAAGCAGAAATTATGAGAGTAAAAACTACAAATAAGGAGAGGATGACAGCCCACTGGCAAAGAGGTGAGAAGCAAAGACAACCCTGAGAAAAAGAGGCCCAAGTCTCTGGCTTCTGGCTCCAGGAAGGTTGGCTCCCCGAGCTGATAAGTGGTGCTTGTCAATCACCAGTTAGTAGTAACCATACCATAAGCCTATTTTGTCCATACCACATACCCCTCCTAAATTAATCTTTAGTGTGTCTCTCTTCCTTTTAATTAAGCAAGTTGACCAACGATGTACTATAAATGTTTTATTTTTATTTATTTATTTATTTATTTGCTATTATGTTCTGGCCACTGTCATCGTTTTTATTTCATAATAATTCCTGAGAAAATAACTAACTATATAGTATTTGTTTTATCATTTACAAAGTATCAAGACACACATTATATTTGATGTGTGAGTTCAAGCCATGAAATAAAATGCCAGCCAAACGTGCATATCTTCAAATATTTAATGCATTTTAACGAGATTTATGGGCAGAGGTTATGAAGAGAGTACACCCTAAGTGAGGTCATCAATGAACACAATTCTTGTTCTTATCCTTGGTATTAAGGGAAGAACTTCTGATGCACTTTTCTCAGATTGAATAATCTTCCTTTGTTCTATCTGGTCACCTAACAAATAAGCTCCTATTCTGCTATGAATCCCTTAAACACAAAGAACTCTCTGATAAGATAGTCAAGCTCACACCTGTAATCCCAGCTACTTGGGAGGCTAAGGTGGGAGGGTCACTGGAGGCTAGAAGTTTGGGACCAGCCTGGGCAACATAAGGAGACTCTGTCTCAACAAAAAGTATAGAAATTAGCCCCATGCAGTGGGGAGCACCTACGGTCTTAGCTACTTGGGAGGCTGGGGCCAGTGGTTCGAGGCTACAGTGAGCTATGATTGCAGCGCTGTACTCCAGCCTGAGTAACAGAGGGAGACCTTCGTCTCTAAAAAAGCAAAAGCAAAACCAAGTAACTCTCTACTCTCCCATTCACAATTTAGTGCCATTTAGTTAAATGTTTAGCCTATAATTTCCAAGACATCATTTAAAATCTTTAAAACATCTATATGGCCAGCATGGTGGCTCACACCTATAATCCCAGCACTTTTGGAGGCTCAGGCAGGAGGATTGCTTGAGCCCAGGAATTCTGAGACCAGCCTAGGTAACATAGGGAGACCACCATCTCTACAAAAAAATTAAAAAATTAGTCGGGCATGGTGGCTCGCGCCTATATATATACATATATATCTCCCATGGATAAATTGTATCTTGAATGCTGTTTGAAGGTAATAAAAAACTATTATACTGTTTAACGGTTTCAGTTAGGTCTAGAATCAGTTTTCTGTTCTTGGGTATAGAGAGCTTGTTCCTAGGTATTTTCGGAATCCCTTTGTAGATGTAAAAAGAATTTTGGTCGTTGATTTCATTTCTTGCTTTAAACTTCAAAAGGACAGTAGATTGTACTATTTTTTTTCCCTCTACTTATCAACCTACATGTAGGAAAGTAATAACTGAATTATGTGCAAAGCATAAGTAAAATTCTCTAGAGAAGCAATTTTCCTTAAGAATCTTAAACTGAATTAAAATTGTTGCCTATTCTCTCAACTATTGATATGGCCTTATGATTGACACATTATCCCTAAACTGATTTTGATATTCTACATTGATTCAAACACTCTGATTCATTTACTTGAAAAGTCCATGTCTTCCCCAGAACCATTAGATAAAGTGCGGACTTGTTTCTCTTTAATTTCTGGTCATTTAGAAAGTTTGCCCATTAATAATAAAAACAAAATAGTTGAAATCATTGTCTAAAAAATGGATCCCAAGTTCTTATTCAGAATTGGACTTGGAACAAAAAAAATATATACAACCTGGAGTGCTCAAAGTCAACATTAATTCAATAAAATACAAATATCTTAGTTTGGTTTCTTTGGGTTGCAAGGAAAAGAACCTTAAGTAAAAAGGGGACTTCATTAAGGTTACTGAGTTAACCTAAGGACAAGAAGTGAGGCTGAGTGCCTGGAAATCCATTTGGATTTATGTATTTGCCACTTTGCATATCTTCATTATTTTTCTTCCTCTGCAGACAGGTGGACTACAGCTGCCCCAAAGCAAAATTTTTATGTCTCCCGTGAAATGACCTCAAGGGACTGAGCAGCATGTCTGCTCAAAGACACAGAAGAGAGAATCTAACTGACCTAACCTGGGTCATGTGACTAGCTATGGCCAGAGATTAGGAGATCAGAGTCTCCTAATCAGGTTGCCAACGCCCACTCCGGGAAAAGGGACATTCTCTGACTTGGGCTGGGAGACACTCAGAAAGTGTCTACTAGAATGCAACTTTCACCAACACATTCCCCAGACCCCTTCCATTAAATAAGTATTTATCTGCATCAAAGGGAAGTATAGTTCATTTCTGATACGTCTCTGTTCACTTCTTCACATTTTATGCTGCAATCACAAAGACTTGCTTGTCATCCCAACTACCTGTTCGCTGCTTACCACTCCTACTCACCTACACAATCATATTTCATGCCTAAGTCCTGTGGTCCTCTGTGCTTGTAATGGTCTTCTTCCAATCCTTAATGTCATTGCTTCTAGACTTTACCGGCTCTCTTTACCTTCCTAGGCTAGTTAACCTCTTTCTTTTAGGCATTGTAACATCATGCACATAAATCTCCATTATTGTCCAGCTCCATTGTTTTGAGATTTACTATCTAGTTTCTGACATCTTTATAACCCCAGACATTGCAAGCCTCGCCTATGGTGGGAGGCCAGGTTGAACGAACATACCCTGAAAGTTTCCTTTTAGCTAATAATTGACTCTCTAAAAGAGAGTGTAATCATTACATAAAAAGTATTGTCCTCTGGGCGCGGTGGCTCACGCCTGTAAATCCCAGCACTTTGGGAGCCCGAGGCGGGCGGATCACGAGGTCGGAAGTTCGAGAGCAGCCTTACCAACATGGCGAAACCTCGTCTCTATAAAAATACAGAAATTAGCCAGTCGTGGAGACAGGTGCCTGTAATCCCAGCTACTCAGGAGGCTGAGGCAGGAGAATCGCTTGAACCCGGGAGGCGGAAGGTTGCAGTGAGCCGAGATCGCGCCACTGTACTCCAGCCTGGGCGACAGTGCCAGACTCGTCTCAAAAAAAAAAAAAAAAAAAAATCTTGTCTGCATAAAACCCTTACAACTGTTAACTTGTCAAGGTTCTAGTAGCCAGGAAGTTCTAATCAAACTCGGCCCCAGGACTGCCTTGTCAGCACGCCCCTTGAGAAACTTGTCTGAGAAACCTGCTGTTTACCTGGTGCCCTAACCAGTTTAATTTTCTTTTAAAACTTCTACTGGATTTCTCCTTCTCTCCTTTTAGATGCAATTTTGATCTAGAGAAGTAATGGTCTGAGCATCAGTTTATGAAATTATTTTATTTTTCTGCACATAAACATTATTTTTCAAAGACAATTTCATTAACTACATCCTGCAGCTCTGCAGACTTTCAACAACTTTAAAAGGTTAGGCGTTTGAGATATGTTCGCCTTGACTTTCAGTCCTCACGACATATGTACATTTTTCTTAGTCTTAAAGCTCATGTCTGCACTCTAGTCCTAAAGGATTTGTCTTTATAATTCTCACCTTAGCATGAAATGTGCTTCTCTTTCTTTCCTTCCCCACCCCCCACCCCCTTTTGACATATCCGGTAGGGAAGCTCTGGCAGATTCTCAAGAATTTTGCAAATGGTCGACTTTTGTTCATCTCAGGTTTTGGAGGGAGAGGATAGAAGAACATTCCCTCAGATAATGAGTTTTAAGCTTAATTCCTTCCAAAGCGGAGGGGAAACAAAACTACAGCAAGACCACCTTGAGTACCTTGGGAAGGGCAGCCCCGCGATCCCTAATAAATGAATTAGCATCTCAAGGAGGAGATCACTGCGGGGCTGATATTGATCAGGGTCAGCCGGCGTGTTTGCCAGCCATTGTTTGGGGGGTGGTTAATTGAGTGTCAGTCTCGGCCAGTGTCGTCTCGTTGGCGCCGGGTGCTTTTGGATTTGCTAATTTTCGTTAAGTGTCTCTAGCCGGCTACTCGTCCCGCGTACCCGGGAGAACCTAGCGGCTCCTAACGGATCAACAGTCGGTCTGTCTGGGCTTTATTGATCCCATGGCGGGCAGCTCGAGGCGGACACGCTGAGGGGGTGGGGGGCGAAGGCTGAATGCAGACCCCAGCGCTGGGCCGCCTCCCCCGGGCTCCCACCCGAACCCTCCTCCGCCACCTGCACAGGCCGGGGCATTGTCACTCGCCCCTGGGGGCTCCAGAAAACGCAGTGCGGCCGGGGAGGACGACCACACCGACCCCCTGCGTGTTTCGGGGGGCACCCAAAAGAAGCCCCGCGCTGGGGAACGCTGACCACCCGAGGCTGAGCCGTCAGGGTCTCGGAGGCGGGTTCCCGAGCCGGTCCCGGGGCTGGGCTCCCCCGGCGCCTCGCGAAGGTCACTGACGCGCAGGCCTCCGCAAGGGGGAGCGCGGGAGACGGCAGCGCACCAGCCGGGCGCCCCAGCCGGGCGCCCCAGACGCCGGCGCCGCTCGGAGCCGCCGGGCAGGTCCCTCAGCGCTCGCGTCTGGGCCCGCCCCCCGCTGCGGGGCGGATTGACAGGAGCCCGGCGGCCAATCGGACGCCGTGGGGCGGGGCGAGGCGGGGCGGTGCAGGCCGGCTCCAGGCGCGGGGCGCTATTTACGGCGCGGAGCGGGCGAGACCTGGGCTGGTGCGGGCGGGAGCTGCGGCGGATACCCTTGCTCGCTGGGGAGACCCTAGTCTCTTGGCTGAGAACGGCCGCTAGCGGGGACTGAAGGCGGGGAGCCCACCCCCGGCCCGGGGCTAGCGTGCGTCACTAGAGTCGAGAGGGGCAAGGGAGCCGGTGGCCGCCGAGGGGGGACCGGGAAACTTTTCTGGGCTCCTGGGCGCGCCCTGTAGCCGCGCTCCATGCTCCGGCAGCGGCCCGAAACCCAGCCCCGCCGCTGACGGCGCCCGCCGCTCCGGGCAGGGCCCATGCCCTGCGCGCTCCGGGGGTCGTAGGCTGCCGCCGAGCCGGGGCTCCGGAAGCCGGCGGGGGCGCCGCGGCCGTGCGGGGCGTCAATGGATCGCCACTCCAGCTACATCTTCATCTGGCTGCAGCTGGAGCTCTGCGCCATGGCCGTGCTGCTCACCAAAGGTGGGTGCCGGGGGCGCACGGGGCCCGGGGTCCCGTCCCCGCCGCGGGGCTTTGGAGCCGGCTGCAGAGGCTTTGTTAGCGGCGGGCGAGGCTCCCTCCTGCGCCGGAGCCGCAGGTCGCGACAAGTTGCTGTGTTCTTAGAAGTCGCGGCGGTGGCCTGGCGCGTGGATGCGGACTCCGATCTAAGGGCAGGCGCTGATCAGAGGGTCCTCCTGGCTCTGCCTGCGGGGAGCGGCGCGTTTGCAGCCCAGCGGGGAGCGGGGCCGGCGTCTCGGCCTCGACGCCGCCGCTTCCGCACCCTGGGGGCCCGGGCGGCCGGGAGGAATCGCAGATCCTGGCCTGTAGCTGCCGCGTGCCCTCAGCGTGTCTGTGTGAGTGCCTCAGGATGTATTTCTGTGAGTGTGTTTCTGAGTCTCAGTATCCCTAAATGCATTTTTGTGTCTCTGAGTGTCGTTGTGTTTCTGAAAGTGTGTCTGAACCTCTGTATCACTCAGCGTATCTCTGTGTCTCTTTGAATGTATCTCTGAATGCATTTCTGTGTCTCTTTCTGAGTCTTTGTGTCTCTGAATGTGTGAGTCTCTGTATCTCTGATCTTGAATGTGTCTTTCTGAATGCATTTCTGTGTTTGTCTCTAAGTGTCTTTGTATCTCTGAGTGTGCATCTGAGTCTCTGTGAGTGTGTTTCTGCGTACATCTCTCTGTGTGCGAGCGAGTGTGTGGGTCTCCCTGAGAGTTTAGGTGTCCGAGGTGTGCGGAAGTGTGTGTTGTGTTGCTTTTCAGTAGCCGGGAGGAGTAGGCTCTGTCAGCGTCTCACTCCCACTCACCTCATATTTTACAAACAGGACCAAAAAAAAAAAAAAAAAAAAAAAAAGGCAGCGGGTCAGTTTCTTCTTTCCTCTGCAGGCTTTCACCTTTTAGAAAGAAATAACCCGAACTGTCTCCGAATTTCAAGGTTCTCCTCACCTCCCTGCTATGAAATCTACCTACTGTTCTGTGAACAGATAATTTTTTTAAGTAGGAAGCACTGTTTAGTCTTTGCAGCCCCCTACTTCTCTTTAATTGCTATGTAGCAGGCATGAGGTTAAAGCATAAGCTAGCCCAGCGAGGATGATGTGCTACAGTATTTATTTATTTTGGAAGGAAGGGTGTAATTAACCCTAAATAACAGCCCTTGTGGCTTGCAGAGGGGAGCCTCCTGGCCCTATCAAAGGCGGGCAGAACAGGGAGGGACTGAGGCTGACATGAAGTCACAGATACCGAAACTATGTGCCTGATAATGATATAATTAGGGGATCAGAGATTTCTGACGGCTGCGGACTTCAAAAGCTTTAAAAGAAGCCAGCAGTCTCTCCTGTAGCCGTCTTGACTAAAGCAGACATTTTTGTTTAATCACTACATACAGTAACGAGAAGGGGGCAGAAACAGAAGGGCATTGTTCCACAGTTTCAAAATACCAGTCCCCTTTCTGGCCTTTTGCATGCCACAGGAAGAAACTTTATGAACGACAGAAATATAGTTTTAATACAGTGGTACAAAAGTCCATTCTCCTTGCTTAAAATGTGGCTCCAATTTAAAAAAAAAAAGGTAGTTAGAACTTTCCCAGTTACCTGTCAAAATTTTATTAGGCTGTTTTTAGGTCATTGAAAATACAGTATTTTAAATAGGCTCTCATAAACATTTAAGCAGCATTTTACTTGTATTCAGTCTTCCTTTTCTGTACAAGGTCTGAAGCTAATAGGGTCAAAATGGGCTTTTAATCTGTTTTATTTATACTTTAAATCTATATATGGAATTTGTCAAACTAGGGATATGTAGTCATCACCCCAGAAGACTGTTGAGCTTTATGTGGAAAATAAAGTGAGCTCGGAGGGAGGAGGAGAAAGAGCAGAGAAGTGGTTCTGCAAAGCAAGGTTCTTACTTGAAGCAGAGAAGGAACTTGGGCCCAACCGCAGGATGGCGAGTGCAGATTTAGGAGCAAGACCCCTAGCTTTGGACTGTTAAGGGTTGCCAAAGATCTGTGTTTAGCGGGCTGGTTTTCCTTAGAACCGAAGCATTAGCAGCGTCCGGTGAAAACTGAGCATACCATACCGTGGTCTGGAATTTGGAGAGATAATTAAATGAGACACCTTACTGGGGCCTTCAGAGAGAGGGGGAAGAATAAAGGTGTAAGGGTGGGAAGAGGTTTGTAAAACAGCAGATCCCGGTGTTTAATTTCAGAGTGGAGGTTTCGGATCTTCAGACAGGAAACTGGAAGAGGCGTGTGCATTAGTTTAGTTTACTCGCTGTGGCATGTGACAGCGACCAGGGTCCACTAGGTGGATATTGTATTAGTGAGAACTTTAAGACCCAGATTATTTCAACGAGAAACTGATATTAAAGCCTCCAATCTTGCCCTGCGACAAAATGTGAACGGAGCCATGCAACTCACAAAATAAGTTTTTATAAAGGAAACTTTTAATCACTTCCTGTAGAAAATTTGAGGTTTCCTTAAGGATTTTTCATTCAACCAGCAGAGGATTTTCAGTTTCAGTGTTTCCCCTTTTAGATCACATGTCGAATTACATGTAAAACTTGTGAGGAGGAGGAGGAGAAGTTAGCCTTGCAGTTTTATACTCCCCCCACCTTTTATGACTTTCCATTTGGGCTGAAAGAAATTGACTTTGGCAAGCAAACCACTAATTGTAAACTGCCTAGTTCCTGTTTTACAATATACTGACTAAAAGCTCCTCTGCATGAAAAGATCTTTATAGGCAAAAAGTTTGCCTTTTCTAGAGAGGTTGCAAATAGCTGCCTAGTTTCATAGTTTTAAAACCTCCTGACCTGGGCAGTTTCTAGATTGTCGTGTTTCTAGTTAATAACTTTATAAGGTGTTAGCTAAAGCTCTTAACTCTTGGCGCAGTCCTGTGGGATAGTAAACAATTCAGTAGTTCCGATCAAATATTTATACTGACAAAATCAAAAAGCCTAACATTTTTATGTTGTATGGCCATGTAGGATTAAAATGAATAAATAATGTGTTATACCTTATGGTAGGAGAAATTATACTCATCATTACTATTTCCTTCAAAAAGCAAAAGTTTTTTTAAAATGACTCTAAACTCCTCAGAAACCTGCTATTGGGATTACTACATTGCCAAAATGACGTTTAACTGGATTGAAACTTACGCACTGGCTGCAGGAAGGGCTTCTCCAGGCTCTGTAGGCTGGAGCCCTCAGCTTGGTTGATCTAAAAGTTTCATGCCTTTGAATTTGGGATTTAGCAGTTGCCTAAATAGTTGCTTTATCTGGTTTCTGGAGCAGAGTTTGAGGTGGTTTCTCATTGTTTTCAGGTGAAATTCGATGCTACTGTGATGCTGCCCACTGTGTAGCCACTGGTTATATGTGTAAATCTGAGCTCAGCGCCTGCTTCTCTAGACTTCTTGATCCTCAGAACTCAAATTCCCCACTCACCCATGGCTGCCTGGACTCTGTTGCAAGCACGACAGACATCTGCCAAGCCAAACAGGCCCGAAACCACTCTGGCACCACCATGCCCACATTGGAATGCTGTCATGAAGACATGTGCAATTACAGAGGGCTGCACGATGTTCTCTCTCCTCCCAGGGGTGAGGCCTCAGGTAGGTGGAAGCCGTTTCTAACCAATATGCCTGCCTGAACTATAAGACCTGTGACAGCCACGACTTTGTATGTCTACTATTGATTTTGTTGTTAATGTAATTAGAGACACCAGAGGGAGAAGCCTGGCTGGATGCAAAGATGCATCTTGATTGAGTGGCTTTTATGTCTGCCTGAGCATTAGATGTCTGTCTACATAATAGGTTTTGCCTGTTTTTTCAACATTTTGAAGACATTAAAAGGCCATTACATCTCAGTAATGACAGTCTGTAAACAAATGCATTTGTAAGCTTCTTTAGATAGTTTTGCCATGTTTTCTAAATATCGTTGATTTAATTGTAAGCTTCTTTTTAATGGAATTCTTGGTTAAAATGAATTGATGATTATGAATATCCCTAGGAGGAGTTAGCATGGAGTTTGATCATTTTCTTTGTACTCCTTTAGGACAAGGAAACAGGTATCAGCATGATGGTAGCAGAAACCTTATCACCAAGGTGCAGGAGCTGACTTCTTCCAAAGAGTTGTGGTTCCGGGCAGCGGTCATTGCCGTGCCCATTGCTGGAGGGCTGATTTTAGTGTTGCTTATTATGTTGGCCCTGAGGATGCTTCGAAGTGAAAATAAGAGGCTGCAGGATCAGCGGCAACAGATGCTCTCCCGTTTGCACTACAGCTTTCACGGACACCATTCCAAAAAGGGGCAGGTTGCAAAGTTAGACTTGGAATGCATGGTGCCGGTCAGTGGGCACGAGAACTGCTGTCTGACCTGTGATAAAATGAGACAAGCAGACCTCAGCAATGATAAGATCCTCTCGCTTGTTCACTGGGGCATGTACAGTGGGCACGGGAAGCTGGAATTTGTATGACGGAGTCTTATCTGAACTACACTTACTGAACAGCTTGAAGGCCTTTTGAGTTCTGCTGGACAGGAGCACTTTATCTGAAGACAAACTCATTTAATCATCTTTGAGAGAGACAAAATGACCTCTGCAAACAGAATCTTGGATATTTCTTCTGAAGGATTATTTGCACAGACTTAAATACAGTTAAATGTGTTATTTGCTTTAAAATTATAAAAAGCAAAGAGAAGACTTTGTACACACTGTCACCAGGGTTATTTGCATCCAAGGGAGCTGGAATTGAGTACCTAAATAAACAAAAATGTGCCCTATGTAAGCTTCTACATCTTGATTTATTGTAAAGATTTAAAAGAAATATATATTTTGTCTGAAATTTAATAGTGTCTTTCATAAATTTAACTGGGAAGTGTGAGACAGTACATGTTAATTATACAAATGGCCATTTGCTGTTAATAATTTGTTCTCAACTCTAGGATGTGGCTTGATTTTTTTTTTCTCTTTTCTTTTTTAAACAAGACCAAGATCTTGCTTATTCTTCCATGTGCCTGTGTAATTTTCTTACAGTGTGGAGTTTCTAAATATATACTGACCATCTTTTAGTGTCTTACCCACATTCTGGTTATAGGATAACTCTGGTTTTAGCTTTCATCTAAGAAGGAGATCTGGAATTTATGTGTACCAGGTCAGATATGATTGATCAATTTCTGGAGTTGACTTAGCAAAGGTCATTTTGATCCAGGTGTTCTGGAATACCTTTTCCAATGTGTATACCTCCACCCAAAAAAGAAAAAAAAACCAACTAAACAACTTTCTTTGTTCAAGTCAGTCACTGTCTCCTTTTACTGTTGATTAATTGGCCAGTTTATTTTGTCCTAAGCCAAATTAAGTATTTTGGCTCCCCAATTAGCCAAACCTTACTGTACAACACGCTTAATTTTAAACCTTGTGCTTCAACAGTGTGATGCTTTTTTTTTTTTTAATACTTATTCCTTAGAAAGCTTTCCTGTAGTGAACACGATACACCAATTGATTTAAATAACTGCTACTAGGTTTCATCCTCCCAAATGATCCTTTATGTAACCAAATAGAACATTGGCTTTAGCCAGTAACTAATACAGCTAGGAAACAATGCTTCCTCCTATAAGACTTTCTGTCCTGGTAACATTGCCCATCCTGAATTTAAACGTATGCTTTATTTGTGTACTTCCCGTGCCCCCAGTGGATCTTTCTTATTTTAAATGTGAGAATATTATGCCATGGAGGGTATCTTCTGAATTCCTTTGTATATGTGAAATTTTTGCTTAAAAGTTAACCTGTAGGCCGGGCGCGGTGGCTCACACCTGTAATCCAAGCACTTTGGGAGGCCGAGGCAGGTGGATCACAAGGTAAGGAGTTCAAGACCAGCCTGGCCAACATAGCGAAACCCCGTCTCTACTAAAAATGCAAAAATTAGCTGGGCATGGTGGCGTGCATCCGTAGTCCCAGCTACTCGGGAGGCTGAGGCAGGAGAATTGCTTGAACCCGGGAGGCGGAGGTTGTGGTAAGCTGAGATTGTGCCACTGCACTCCAGCCTGGACAACAGAGGGAGACTCCATCTCAAAAAAAAAAAAAAAAAAAAAAATTACAGCCTGCATATTCGAGTATGGGGTTTTCTTTTATTAATATTAATAGACCACCTGCCCCAAAAAACTAAGCTGTGGAATAAACACATATTAATAAATGATAGCATTCGTATTGTCCCTTTTAAGATGAGCAGCTCTTGCATGCATGCCTTATATTTTATAAAAGATGTTAAGCTTTATGTATGTCAGTTTTTGAGGAAGCCAAAGAATTGTTGAACCCAACCCTTCAAACCTGTCAAGGGAATTGATCAAAGTTGTCTGTTGGTGAAATTTCCACCCTCACCTCCACCTCTGGCTCTTTGAGTCTCACTCTGTCACCCGGGCTGGAGTCCGGTGGCGCCATATATATCACTGCAACCTCCACCCCACTCCCCACACACCACGCATGGTGCACACCACCCTGCCCCCTGCCCCGCCCTGCCCCGCCACGGGTTCAAGTGATTCTCCTGCCTCAGCCTCTGAAGCAGCTGGGATTACAGCCACCCACCACCATGCCTGGCTAATTTGTGTATTTTTAGTAGAGACAGGGTTTTCACCATGTTGGCCAGGCTGGTCCCAAACTCCTGACCTCAAGTGATCCTCCTGCCTCAGCCTCCTAAAGTGCTGGGATTAAGGTGTGAGCCACTCTGCCCAACCCCACTCTGGCTCTTGATCACATTATAGTAGATTGTAGTTTGGAGATGAAAGGACTTCTTGCTCCTTGTACATTCTCATTTCATGTACGACATTATGCAAGCTCAGCAATTCTTCAAGTGGCCAGTTTTTATATCTGTTACGTAGTCAGAGTTTCTTTTCTCTGCTTGCCCTGATGAGGGCCGGTTCACCTCATTTCTTCTAAGTACAGGTTAACCAGGAACTCTGCAATTCTTTAGGAAATAAAACAATGAAGGATTTAAAGCCATGTGCTTTGAAACACTTTGAAATCAGTGAACCCCTTCCTCCCAGAGAGGCCTATGGCTGGGCTGGTGTTACCACAAACTTCATGGAGGATGCATGCAGCCTCTCCACTTGATCTTGGGCCTTTGTTCTTCCTATTGTATATTCACGAGGCTATTTACAGCTCCCTGTACTGTGGGGAGGTGGCACTGTGCCCATGGCCTCTCAGTTTTCTGGGGCTCCGCTTCTAGCCACATAATAGGCCAGCCCTGCCTCTTTTCCTAAAAAAATCCTCTCCCTTTTGATATTCATTTAGTTTTTACACGTGTCCTCACCACCAGTCTGAAAGTCAGATCCGCCTTCTTATGAAAATACTACAGGCACCTCAACTTTGGATGTAACTAAGAACTACATATAGATTTTACTTTTGCTTCCCTGTGAGAGTGTAGAAGTTGCCAGGAGCCAGAGATAAGGACTAAGATAAGGTCCAGGGTCTACCTGATTCAGTGATGTCAGAAATGGTGGTGGTGACTGGTTTATTTGTTTTTCCCTCTTAGAGATGTTTACTGTTACTTTGAGGTGTCACAGGGCCAGGCTAACCAGGAACAACCCTTGCTTAATATTGTCATAGAACTCCCCCCAAAAGGAATTTTCCTTTCTGAGTGGAAATTTGCCCAAACTAGAGACATGGGACCAAATTTGCCAAGATGATTTTCTATCTACAACTCCTCACATTCTACCACTGTTGAAAAAATTGATCTGTGCATGGTTATGTCTTTTATGTTATTTTTTTTCCTTTTATTTTGAATGGCTTGGAGGCTTCCTAGAAATTGACTGGTGTGTCTCTAATTTCTGCTGAACTGATTTTATTAAAAACACTACACCGTAGGGGGTTTGACCTTATAAAATACCAAACATGTCTGCTTTAGAAAATCACAAAGCTTTCCTCTGAAGGGCTCATAAATCTGGTTTCAATATGGGTTGATTATAGGCTAAAAGCTTGAAAGCAGTGGCATCTAGTATCATGACTAGGGAACTGGCTCTTTTGGGGCCGGGATAGCTTTTTTTTCCCTTACAGCCTCTAATTGGTCCTCTTCTCTGCCTCTCAGCTCAAATGTCTTTAAACCTCCACAGCTGTGCGAACTTCGGCAAATTATGTAAGCCCTTTGAATATTCACTTTTGTTGCCTGTGGAATGGGGGCCATAGTAACACCTTGTAGGATTATTGTGAAGAGACATTGTAGCTATTTTCATTAATATACACAACAGTCTTGCATAAACTGTGCCCACGTAATATTCCTTAAAATCTGAGAACTTGTGCCCATTATTTGTACCGTACATTAATATTGCTTTTTAATATTTAAGATCTTTGCATACTTGAGACTTGCCAGTCACCTGCAAACTGGATATAGCATTTTAAATATTCATTTTCAGTTTATTATTTTTGGCCTCTCATGCCTATTAAATAGGTTCATTTGTAATTGTTTCCTTCTGGAATAATACAGATGGCTGCTGATGAGAATGTTTTAATCATATAAACTTACTTCAGTTTCTAGTAGTTGATAGAATGAAGTTCCCTTGGAGTTTCAGCTGCTCCGAATGGTCAATCCATTGAGAAAATCAATGGATTTGATAGGTAGCAGATAATGTGTCCATATTGTTTGCGTGGCTTATGTCTGATTGGTACATTCTCAACAATTGATTCTCAATGCCACAATCAATTACAGCCTGCCCCACAGGTGCTCCCAACAAAATACAAATACTTCTAGAACTAGTTTTTAGAACTTTGTGAATTTGGAAGTGGAGGAGCGAGTTAAAAATCATTTAATTACCCTGGATGAAATTAATTTAGTTACTCTATGGGTCACAGTTATAATAGAAAAATTAAATGCTCCAGATACCAACATTTATAATAGAAAAATTGACTGCTCCAGATCCCAACTGACTCCCCTTCCCTCTACCCAATTCATCCTGTCAATATGACTCTATCTGCTGCCTCAAAAAAAGCAGATCATTGATTTTTGGGGGGAATTAGAGATCCCATAGAATGACGAAATTCAACTCTCAAATTTTGGCAACTCTTTATTTGGAGTACAGTTTACACTCTGAACATGTCCTTGTTAATCTGCTAACACTGCACCGTTTTGCAGCGTGGTGGTGTAATTCATTTGTCTGCCATTCCAGGAATTTGAGGATAGAATCGGGAAGGTGGCAGAGCTGAGATTAACCAGTTGGGGATTTACTTCTTCCAGCAAGGCAGCAGTTTTCCAAGGGATGTGCTTTTTTAGAATTTCAGAGTATTTATTGCTAGGGAAGACCTATCAGCCAAACTTCTGCAAACTTTTCCCATTCTTTGAATATGAAAAAGGTAACAGGAAAGGCATTGATAAGCAATCTGGGGAGATAACTTGGGTAAGCAGTGAGATAATATCTCAAGGCATTTGTCATTCCTCAAGACTTTTAGGAAATTCATTCTATCTAGGAGCTAATGGCCCGCTGACCTCTCAGGGGCAATTTCAAATGGTGTTTAGCTCCCTGTATCTTGCAGATTAGATTGATGTTGGACTAAATCTGAATAGAAGTCAGGAAAGATCAGCTGAAAACTATGCATGCTGTGTGTGTGTGTGTGTGTGTGTGTGTGTGTGTGTGTGTGTGTTTGTATGCCATGCTAATTGAATAGACTTCGTAATCCTGGAATAACTTTACATTTAACAATTTTCAAGGCATTGCATAAGTACATTTGGAACTTGCAAGAAGTCAGCAATTTGTTTTTAGACACGTGAAGACTAAGTTAGTTGTGATGAATTAATAAACTCAGAGGCTGTTGTGTCAATTCACTCTGAAAGATCTCACATTACAAACCTAATGGAACAAAAATTGTTTTAGCAGTTGAAACCAAGAGAAATACAAAAAGCTCTTTATCCCCGGTTTCTTCCCCTTGGAATTTCCCTAGGGAACCGATGAGGACAGTGGAAAAACACCACACTTCTCAAAGCAAGTTTCTTACTTTTTAAGTGTTACAAGTTCATGGTGGGGTGTTTTTTCCCCCCTAAATTTAGTGGATGTGGTTTTGATACCGTAGCTTTAATTCACAGTTGCCTTGGTAAATGAGGGCCTTTCTCACCTGGATTTGGGGATTAAACTGTGAACTCCCCGTGGGCAGGAGCTGTGATCAATAACCTTTGTACATTTCCAAAATCCAAAGGAGAGAATTAGATGAAGGACAGATTAAGGCCTTTTGTTTTCAGGCACCTGTTTCTGGTTTTTAGTAAATAAATGTTGTCTTTCTCTTTTATTTCTCTATCCTAACTGATTGTTTTACAGATTTATAATTTTTGTATGGAGAGCCTCAAGGAAAACAAATTGCTAGTGAAGGAAGTTGAGAAAAAATTCCAATGGGCCTGAACATTAACGAAACATTGTTAAGGTCAAATATCTGAGTCTACCTTTTATATTTGGTGCAGGCTCTAAGCTCATTTAAGGACACTAATTCTCACCCAGAAGTGTATCACTATTCTCCTTTGAACTAAGAGTTGTACTTTCATTTTAGTATTTAAAGATAATCCAAAATTTCCACCATTGTCTCTCCAAGGAGTTAAGAACAAGCCACTGAGAGTTTTGTTGATCAAAAATGTTGAGAACCTGGAATACGCTACCTGATTTAGTATTTCATCCTCAATGGCTTGACAGGCCCTGCTATACCAGGGCAACTTTGGCAAATTCTCTTTTCTTCTCATGGAAATGAACCTCTGCCCAGAGGCTGTAATAAAAGCAACAAATAGCTCCCTGCCTCTTTCATTCAAGGACACACCAAGTTATAAATTCCCTTCCCTTCACAAACACTTAGCGTCTTCATGAAAAGTTTACCTTTAACTTCAAAATCCAAATAGCTCTTGTGCATCCATTGCAGTTTTATAATTCACACTTTTATATTTTTCTTTTTTTTTTTTTTTTTTGAGACGGAGTTTCGCTCTTGTTGCCTATGCTGGAGTGCAACGGCGCGATCTCGGCTCACTGCAACCTCTGCCTCCCAGGTTTGAACGATTATCCTGCCTCAAACTCCTGAGGAGCTGGGATTACAGGCATGTGCCACCATGCCCGGCTAATTTTGTATTTTTAGTAGAGACGGGGTTTCTCCCTGTTGGTCAGGTTGGTCCCGAACTCCTGATCTCAGGTGATTCACCTGCCTTGGCCTCTCAAAGTGCTGAGATTACAGGCATGAGCCCGGCCTATATTTATTTATTTTATCACATTATTATATAGTGTTCTTTTACGAAAATTACTTATTTTCGTAAGCCCAGCCTGTAGGTCAGGCTGGAGTGCAGTGGTGGGATCATAGCTCACTGCAGCCTTGAACTCCTGGACTCAGTGATCCTCCTGCTTCAGCCTCCGAGTAGCTGGGACTACAGGCACATGCCACCATGCCTGGCCTTATCTCATTTTTTTGGTAGAGGGAGTCTCCAGGCTGGTCTCAAACTCCTAGGCTCAAACAATCCTCCCGCCTCAGCCTCCTGAGTAACTGGGACCACAGCTGTGCACCACCATGCCCAGCTAATTAAAAAAATTTTTTTTGTAGAGGTGAGGCTCTCACTTTGCTGTCCGCACTGGTCTCAAACTCCTGGCCTCAAGTGAACCTCCCTCCAGAGCCTCCCAAAGTGCAAAGATAAATTTTGAAAAAAGAATGTATATGTTGGGCACGGGTGGCAGGAGCGGAAGAGAAGGGGAGGTCACTCTTGACTTCACAATCCTTATACAGTATTTTTTCTAGTGTCCTGTGTTCCTTTTATTTATTTATTTATCTTAAAATATTATACATATCTTTATATTTTCTGAGTCCTGGCTCAAACCAGTGTCAACCTGCTTCCTGCTTTTTTTTTTAATGTTTTAGATTTTAAAAAATTGATACACGATCGATATACATAATTTGGGGGCACATGTGATAATTTAATACATTCATGTAATTTGTACAGATCAAAGCAGTATAGCTGGGTATCTATCACTTTAAATATTTGTCTTTGTTGTATACTAGAAACATCTGGATTATTCTCTTCTAGTTATTTTGAAATATGTAATAGATTATTATAAACTATAGTCACCCCACTGATCTGTCAAACACTAGGTCTTATTTTTTTTTTCTGTCAAACTATCTATTGGTACCTACTAATCAAGCTCTCTTCATCCCCCTCCAGTGGTGCTTACTAAAAATTGAATAAACGTGGAAAAGAGAAAATCTCCCTCTTTAAAAGGAACACTGTTGTGGACATTTTAAAATGCAAACGCCTTGGCTGGAAGTCAGAAATCGTGTTCTCTCTGCTAAACCTGGTGTAGCATTTAACACGCTTGAAGTGGAGGCATCTGGTCACCAATTTCACAGCCTGGACAGAGCAAGAAGGTGCGGCTGGTTTAGGAGGTGGCCTGCCGGGGGGATCGTCTGTCCATCTGGGCTTGGTAAATGTCAAGGGTCATTTCCCTGTCCTGACATTTGATTGTGAAGCAGGTTGCGAGGTAACTCTTTCAAGGGACTGGACTGTGACAGTCACCATAGTTAGACAATAAAACCCGAACATCCTTCACCATCTTCTTTAACAATGGGAGGTTGTTTGTTGGCATTTGTATGCAAATTGGCGTGAGTAGCTAACAGGTTGCTTTGAAATCCTCAATTTGTTTACCCCAACCTGGGAAGCCTGACCTTTTCTTCAGAGGCAGATTTATGGAGCTATTTTTCATGGCTCTCAGCAATGAATTGGGTTCAGCAGGGTCCCTAGGATTTTCATTAACTCAAGTAGGCTTCAGAAGCAGAAGAGCTCTGCTGGTTCCCTGGACTAACACAGACAGTGGTGACCACGTCCTGCAGTTCCTCTAGGGCTCTGCTGGCTAGTCACAGCAAACTGCTGTGACATGCCATGTTTGCTGGCATGTGACAGCAAACAACTGCTAGGGGGAAAAAGAAAACCCTTTCTTCAGAATATCCATACACAAATACCTCATCTGGAGAAAAATACATTGGCCATTTTTTTTTTTGGTCTTCCCGTTTCTTCTGGGAAGTCACACCTTTGCACCTGGCCTAAAGAAGAACCTGCCCTTTTTTCTGAAGCTTTTTCTGAAAGTGCTTATCCTAATTTTTTTTTCTTTTTTGAGACAGGATCTCCCTCTATCGCCCAGGCTGGAGTGCAGTGATGGGATCTTGACTCACAGCAGCCTCAACCTTCCAGGCTCAAGCAGTCCTCCCACCTCACTCTTATGAGTAGCTGGGAATACAGGTGCACACCACCACACTCAGGTAATTTAAAAAATTTTTTTGTAGAGACGGGGAGTCTCACTATGTTGCCCAGGTTGATCTCGAATTCCTGGGCTCAAGTGATCCTTCCACCTTGGCCTCCCAATGTGCTGGGATTATAGGTGTGTGCCACCACACCCAGCCCACATCCTAATGTTTTTATAAGCCTGCATAGCTGTGATATGGTTTGGCTCTATGTCCCCTCCCAAATCTCATGTCAAATTGTAATCCCCACCTGTCAGCGAGGGACCTGGTAGAAAGTGATTATATCATGGGACTGGATTTCCCCCTTGCTGTTCTCATGATAGCGAGTGAGTTCTCACGAGATCTGGTTATTTAAAAGTGTGTGGCACCTCTCCCTCTCTCTCCCTCCTGCTCTCTCTCCCTCCCTCCGCCTCCCTCCCCCTCCCTCCCTCTCCCTCCCTCTCCCTCCCTCTCCCTATCTAAAAGTGTGTGGCACCTCTCTCTCTCTCTCCCTCCCCCCTCTCTCCCTCCCCCTCCCTCTCTCCTTCCCTCCCTCCCTCTCCCTCTTCCCCTCTCTCCTTCTTTCCCTCTCTCTCCCCCCTCCATCCCCCCTCTCTCCCCCCTCCATCCCCCCTCTCTCCACCCCCTCTCTCCCTCTCTCCCTCCCTCTGTCTCTATCTTTCTGCCTCTCTCTCTCTCTCTCTCTCTCTCTCTCCTGCCACCATGAGAAGAAAGTGCTTGCTTCCCCTTCACCATCTGCCATGATTGTAAGTTTCCTGAGGCCTCCCAGCCATGCTTCCTATTAAGCCTGTGGAACTGAGTCAATTAAACCTCTTTTCTTCATAAATCCCCAGTCTCAAGTAGTTCTTTACAGCAGTGTGAGAATGAACTAAAACAAGCTGCTATGAGTATGTAGGGTTCCGGACTCTGAGAGACCTGGGTTCAAGTTCAGACTTAGCCTGTTACTAGTGGTATGACCTTGGGCTAATTAACCTCTCAATTTCCTCACTTACATAATGAAGGTAATAATATTATCAGCACTTTAGTTTTTAAAGTTTGTATTTACTTATTTTTAGAGACAGGGTCTTGCTCTGTTGCCCAGGCTGGAGTGCAATGGTGCAATCATGGCTCACTACAGCCTCGAACTCCTGGCTCAAGTGATCCTCCCACCACAGCCTCCCGAGTAGCTGGGATGACAGGTTTGTGCCACGACCCTGGGTTTTATTAGCGCTTTGGGTTGTTGTGAGGATTAAATGAGATAATACAAATAAAGATTTAGCACAGTTCCTAAAAACACTGTGAAAGTTAGCAATTCCTATTAAGTATCGTTCCTTCATGAGCCCTCACAATGCCTAGGAAACACACACAGATGGTAGAGGTCACCACGCTGACTCTACAAATGGAGGAGCTGGATTTCAGGTAGACCCAAAGATCCAGGCCGGGCGCAGTGGCTCACCTGTCATCTCAGCATTTTGGGAGGCCGAGGTGGGTGGATCACCTGAGGTCAGGAGTTCGAGACCAGCCTGGCCAACATGGTGAAACCCCGTCTCTACTAAAAATACAAAAATTAGCTGGGCATGGTGGCATATGCCTGTAATCCCAGCTACTTGGAAGTCTGAGGCTGGAGAATCACTTGAACTGGGGAGGTGGAGGTTGCAGTGAGCCGAGATCATGCCACTGCACTGCAGCCTGGGCGACAGAGTGAGATTCTGTCTCAAAAAAAAAAAAAAAAAAAAAAAAGATCCAGTGATGTTTAAGGTTTTTCATTTGTGGGTGTGAGTGTCTTGAATTCGCTTTAACTTTCCACGATTCTATTTTGCTCAAGACAGTAGGAAAGTACTTAATTTTTATTTAAACATATTGAAACTAACATATCCCTTGTAGGAAAATATTACATATTAGGAACAGTTACGATGTGCAATATCAGCACAATAGTTTAACACTCTTCAGGAAGGACATGCTATCTGCTCCATGTTACAACAGATACCTGTTTTTGCACATCCTATTAATGAATACACACCTATTGAGTGTGCTTGTTTGCTCTGCTGACGGGGCACCAAGCCACAGTTCTAGGCGACAGCTGTGCCTGGAGCACAGGTGGTATGAGCTCCTGGCATTGTCTTTCTGCTTGGGGGTCCAGGTGAAGGGCTGGCAAAGTTTGTCTCATAGGGAGGAAAGAGGCAAATTAAAATTTTGTCCCAGGCCGGGAGTGGTGGCTCACGCCTGCAATCCCAGCACTTAGGGAGGCTGAGGCAAGAGGATTGCTTGAGCCCAGGAGGTGGAGACCAGCCTGGGCAACATGGTGAAACCCCATCTATACAAAAAAATTTAAAAATTAGCTAGGCATGGTGGTGCATGCCTGTGGTCCCAGCTACTCAGGAGGCTGAGGTAGGAGGATTGCTTGGACCTGAGAGGTTGAGGCTGCAATGAGATACGATGGTGCCACTGCTCTCCCTCCTGGGCAACAGAGCGAGATCTTCTCTTAAATTTGTTGTTGTTGTTCTAGAGCATGTTTCTAATTCATAAACTGAGTGAGGTCCGTTTTCATGAGAATCTGGGCTTCTAAGAAATTTGCTGGACTAGCCGGGCATGGTGGCTCATGCTTGTAATCCTAGCACTTTGGGAGGCTGAGGCAGGTGGATCACCTGAGGTCAGGAGTTCGAGACTAGCCTGGCTAACATGGTGAAATCCCGTCTCTACTAAAAATACAGAAATTAGCTGGGCGTGGTGGCATGTGCCTATAATCCCAGCTACCCGAGAGGCTGAGGCGGGATAACTGCTTGAACCCAGGAGGTGGAGGCTGCAGTGAGCCGAGACCGTGCCACTGCACTCCAGCCTGGGCAACAGAGCAAGATGCTGTCTCCAAAAAAAAAAAAAAAAAAAAATGCTGGACTAAAAACACAATACAGCTTTAATAATTGTAGTATAAATCATAAACCCAACAGCTAGTCATTTATTGTTCCTTACTAAGAAATGCTGGAGCTGGGCACAGTGGTTTACACCTGCAATCCCAGCACTTTGGGAGGCCGAGGCAGGAGGATCACTTGAAGCTGGGAGTTTAAGATCAGCCTGGGCAACATAGTAAGACCCTGTCCCTGCAAAAAACAAAAATCAAAAAATTAGGCAGGTGTGGCAGCATGTACCTATAATTTCAGCTACTCAGGAGACTGAGACAGGAGGATTGCTTGAGCCCAGGAGTTTGAGGCTGCAGTGAGCTATGATTGTGCCACTGCACTCCAGCCTGGGTGACAAAGCAAGAACCTCAAAAAAAAAAAAAAAAAGTTGGGGCATAAATGCTTCTGTGATTTAGTGTTCATATATCAGGCTAATGTGTATGTTACTTAAGATATTGACAAATCGGTGGGGCTTCCCCAAGCCCAGGAATTGATCTGTGTGTCCCACATCTGTCCAGCACTTTTAAGGAGCCACCAGCCCCTTCCTGCAGGCACATGCGGCGTGAGACCCAGAAGGCAGTTCCAGCATGTTTTGCATTAGCAGACCAGCTTGTGAACGTTTCCTTCCATCCTGGGTCTTGCTCTTAACCCCTTTCTGCTCCCTTGAAATGACCTTTGTTGCTGATGATGATGTTTTACCGTCAACTCTCCCTGTTGACTTGATATTTCCTCCCCATCTGCAAGTTTCCACAGCTCAGGCTGTCTCTGGGGTTCCACCTCTGGCTTACTCTGCCTCCTTTTGGTCTGACTTCATGTCCTTCTTCTCTTTTATTTATTATTATTATTATTTTTTGAGACAGAGTCTTGCTCTGTTGCCCAGGCTGAAGTGCAGTGGTACAATCTCAGCTCAGTGTAACCTCCACCTCCCGGGTTCAAGCAATTCTCCTGCCTCACCCTCCCCAGTAGCTGGGATTACAGGCGTATGCCACCACACTCAGCTAATTTTTGTATTTTAGTAGAGATGGGGTTTCACCATGTTGGCCAGGCTGGTCTCGAACTCCTGACCTCAAGTGATCTGCCTGCCTCAGCCTCCCAACATGCTGGGATTACAGGCGTGAGCCACCACACCCATCCTCTTTCTTTAAAAAGAATAAGTTATTATTGTTATTTTTGAAACAGGGTCTCTCTGTCACCCAGGCTGGAGTGCAATGACACGATCACAGCTCACTACAGCCTTGACTTCCCAGGCTCGATCCATTCTCCTGTCTCAGCCTCCTGAGTAGCTGGGACCACAGGCACACGCCACCACACCCAGCTAATTTAAAAAAAAAAAAAAAGAGCAACTTATTCCAAGATTCTGTACTGAGTAGTGAGATTTAGTGAACCAAGTCATCTTTCAGTTTCATCTTTTTCATTTGTAAAGTGAGAGTTAGAGGATCACAATGCTTTCCTCCACCCTCAAATGCATGTTATTAAAATTCTACAGTGCCCTGAAGGCCATTTGATCTTCTTGGGTAAGGCATTATAAAACGGGAATTATTATTAAAATGCTATTTTGAAATAAAGATAAGCCTTTTTTATGTATTTATATATTTTTATTTCTTTCATACTTTTCATTCTCATTCCTTTGTAAATACAGGTTTGAATCGTGTCTGCTTTCTCTCATGTTTATAACCAATAAAGTTTGCTTTAAGAAGATGGCAAATGGCAAATACACAGTTACATTCTTGAGGCCATCTTTCCTTTTTCAACCAATAAAACCACTACCTATTTGCAACATTGTTTGTAATTGAATTTACAATAAACCTCAGACTTAGAGCTAAAGAATGAAGGCAGAGAAAAACAAGTCCAAACATTGTAATTAACAAAAGCAGTAGCAACATTATTGTATAGCTTAAAGCAAATGCATTAATTTTTTTGAGTCTCCCAAATAAAGATGAAACAAAACAAAACAAAGTTCAACCAAAAAAACCCTGAAAACAAAGAACCTTAGAGACAATCCTGCTTAAAAATAAGTTTAAAAATAACCTTGTGTTTTTCTTCCTACTTGAGATGAATATTATACAGCAATGAAATTGCCCTTTGTTTTTGAAATTTTTCTACAATAAGCTGAAATGTTAAGATGAGTAGACTGTGTCTTGGTTAGAAACATCACCAAGGACTTGATGTGGTGGCTCATGTCTGTAGTTCCAGCACTTTGGGAGGCCAAGGAGGACGGATGGCTTGAGCCCAGGAGTTCAAGACCAGCCTGGGCAAAATAGTGAGACTCTGTCTCTACAAAAAATAAAAAATTAGCCAGGCATGGTGGTGTGTGCCTGTCGTCCCAGCTACTCGGGAGGCTGAGGTGGGAGGATCACTGGAGCCCAGGAATTCAGGGCTGTAATGAGCCGTCATGGTGCCACTGCACTCCAGCCTGAATAACAAGGCGAGAACCTGTCTCTGAAAAACAAAAACAACTCCAAAATAAATAAACAAAAGAAACAACAAGAAGGAATATTTATGCTTCTTTTTATTTATTTTTATTATTATTTTAATAGATATGGGATCTCACTTCCTTGGCCAGGCTGGTCTTTAATCCTGGGCCTCAAGTGATCTTCCTGCCTTGGCCTCACGAAGTGCTGAGATTACAGGTGTGAGCCACTGTGTCTGGCCAAATAATTATGTTTCTTATTGGCCTAAATGTTTAATACTTAAATGGTGCAAAAATATTGCAAATTTGGGTGTTCTCCCTACCTCCTAGTTGGAAAACACTGGCAAAGTGACTCACTCAAGGCTATGCTGTGAGGAGGACTCAGACCTGGGATTTCTTGCCGGGATTAAATCACTGGGACACATTCACCCCAAAGGATACTGAAAACTTGTGAGAACAATATTAAATTTTCAAGGTTTTATATCCGAATGGAAACCGTACAATGACACTTTGTCTCATATAGGGTCTTCTCTGCTTTTCAGGAGGCAAAACCATGCTAAACCCCAATCGCACTATTTCTTCTTCTTCCTTTTTTTTTTTTTTAGACGGAGTTTTGCTCTTGTTCTTATGCTGGAGTGCAATGGCGTGATCTCAGCTCACTGCAACCTCTGCCTCCGGGATTCAAGCGATTCTCCTGCTTCAGCCTCCTGAGTAGCTGGGATTACAGGCATGTGCCACAACGCCCGGCTAATTTTTTATATCTTTAGTAGAGACGGGGTTTCTCCATGTTGGTCAGGCTAGTCTTGAACTCCCGACCTCAGATGATCTGCTTGCCTCGGCCCCCAAAGTGCTGGGATTACAGGCGTGAGCTACCGCGCCCTGCCCCAATCGCACTATTTCTGCCAAGACACACCCTATCCTACCTATGGAACTGGGAAGGAATTCTTGCTATAGTTATTTCTGGGATGCAGTTTGGGGGATCAGAAGAAATTTCTCCTCTTCTCTCCAAGTTTGACTCCTTAAGGGAAGATTCCACATGTTATGTGTCATTCTGGAACATTCTGGAATCTATGATAAACAATTTTTTTTTTTTTTTTTTTTTTTTTTTTTTTACAGAGTCTCATTCTGTTGCTTAGGCTGGAGTGCAGTGGCATGATCTCGGCTCACTGCAACCTCTGCCTCCCCGGTTCAGGCGATTCTCCTGCCTCAGCCTCCCGAGTAGCTAGGACTACAGGTGCACACCACCACACCTGGCTAATTTTTGTATTTTTAGTAGAGATGGGGTTTCATCATGTTGGCCAGGCTGGTCTCCAACTTCTGACCTCAAGTGATCCACCCATCTCGGCCTCCCAAAGTGCTGGGATTACAGGTGTGAGCCACTGTGCCCATCTGAGAAACAAATTTTTATTCTCCTCTTTCATGACCCACTTACTCTAGGGATAAGGAGAGACCACTGTTAACTAACTTTCCCCCACTTTTTTTTTGGCTTTGTAGGGGATGAAAGATGGGGGAAAAACACAATCTCATCCTTTCACTTACTTCTCATTGCCTATTTCCTTACAAACCACCCTTGAGACCAAAAGAAGCAGAAATCAATTGATTCTGATTCTTTTTTGTGGCTTATATTAATGAACCATTCTGAAATGCGTTTTTTTAAAGTGAGTAATTTTTCCCTTGGAAACATATAGAATTACCTGCAGGGAAAAAAATGATGTATTGAATTTACTCTTTCAATAGTCTTGATGTTTAATTCCTCACTAAGAACAGGAGATCCCTGGTGCAATTTCAGTGACTAGCATCAGCATATAGTTTGTAAAGTCGCAAAATGTCAAACTTCATGTAAATTGTATTTCTAAATCCTCAACAGCACTCAGACACTATAATTATATCCTGACAGTGTCTTACTCACAAAACAGACTCAAACAACGTCTTTCAAAACCATGCTTTGACAACTCATTCACTTTATCCATAACAGTATCTTAAAAGAATTTCCTTTCAGAAAACAGTCAATGAGTGCAAGTCAGGGGGAATTTTCTCCTTGATTGAATTCATGGAAGAGCAGAGTTCTATTTCCAAAATAATCAGCCAGCCCAGAGACATTCAGCTTCTCACTGAGCAGTGAATATTTGATATTTCAGAACTAAAGTAAGCAGCTTAATGGAACTTGTCAGGCACTGATAAAATGCTAGAATAAGAAAATTAAGACTTCAGGTTACTTCAGAATAACTAGCGTATCAAAGGTCAATGTTTAACTTTTCCAAATTTTGCTTAAATGAAATGTATGAGAGAGAGCAAGAGGGAGAGAGGGAGGGAAAAATAATTCTGGATTGGTTATTTCAACACATTAAAAAGTGCCCTGGACAAGGTATTGGAAGGAAGTTTTAACTTTTTTTCTTTTTTTTTTTTTTTTTTGTGGAGACAAGGTCTGGCTCTGTTGCCCAGGCTGGAGTGCAGTGGTGCAATCACAGCTCACTGCAGCCTCAAACCCCTGGGCTCAAGCAATTCTCCCACCTCAGCTTCCTGAGTAGCTGGGACTATACAGACGTACACCCCACCACATTGGCTAATTATTTTATTTTATTTGTAGAGAAAGGGTCTTATTATGTTGCCCAGGCTGGTCTTGGACTTCTGGCCTCAAGTGATCCTCCTGCCTCAGTCTCCCAAAGTGTTGGAATTACAGGTGTGAGGCACCATGCCTGGCCAGTTTTAGCAATTTTCGAGAAGTCTTTATGTGTACCTGAGTAATCTTGATTTTCTTTTCTTTCTGTCACCCAGGCTGGAGTGCAGTGGCGCGATCCTGGCTCACTGCAACCTCTGCCTCCTGGGCTGAAGCAATTCTCCTGCCTCAGCCTCCAGAGTAGCTGGGATTACAGGTGCCTGCCACCATGCTTAGCTAATTTTTTTTTTTTTTTTTTTTGAGATGGAGTCTCGCTTTGTCACCCAGGCTGGAATGCAATGGCGTGATCTCAGCTCACTACAACTTCTGCCTCCAGGGTTCAAGCGATTCTCTCGCCTCAGCCTCCTGGGTAGCTGGTATTACAGGCACCCACCACCACACCCAGCTAATTTTTGTATTTTTTAGAGACAGGGTTTCATCATGTTTGCCAGGCTGGTCTCGAACTCCTGACCTCAAGTGATCCACCCACCTTGGCCTCCCAAAGTGCTGAGATAATAGGTGTGAGCCACCACGCATGGCCATCATCTTGATTTTCTGTATTCTATGGTTGCATGAGACAGAGAGAGAGAGAAATCAAAACAAACAAAAAGAATGAGGGAGAAGAAAGAAAACATAAAGGAATATTAGAAGAGTAGGAGGAAATTAAATTTCTTTCTGGGACGTGGAACAGGGAAACAAATGGAACAGGTTACCATTCAGTGGAGTCAGCCGCAGGGTCATGGGTGGTCTCCAAGCAGCAGCTAAATCCGATGCCAGGAGCCTTGAGAACTGAGACCCTGGAGTAAGGAAACAGCAGGGTCACCAGCAAAGGCTCACTCCCGGAGTTTGCAGTGATTTGAGGCAAAGCCATGCCCTGGGCCCGCCTAGACTGTTGGCGCCTCTTTTTTTTTTTTTTTTTTTTTTGAGATGAAGGCTCGCTCTGTCGCCCAGGCTGGAGTGCAGTGGTGTAATCTCGGCTCACTGCAAGCTCTGCCTCCCGGGTTGACACCATTCTCCTGCCTCAGCCTCCTGAGTAGCTGGGACTACAGGTGCCCACCACCACGCCCGGCTAATTTTTTGTGATTTTAGTAGAGATGGAGTTTCACCGTGTTAGCCAGGATGGTCTCGATCTCCCGACCTCGTGATCTGGGCTCCTCATCATTTTTAATAGCTCCCCACACCGTCCTTGGCCTTGCTGGCCAAACTGTAGGGTGGGGTGACTTGAGGTAAGGCCCACAGATTGAGGCTACTGCACAAACTGTTTTGTACTGGTTCTTGATGAGGTAAGCACAAAATTGTTGTTGTTATGTTGGTGCAAAAATAATTGTGGGGTTTGCCATTAAAAGTTATTGCAAAAACTGCAATTACTTTTGCACCTACCTAATAATTTTTTTTTTCTTTTTTTGAGCCAGGCTGTCACCCAGGCTAGAGTGCAGTGGTGCCATCTTAGCTCACTGCAGCTTACACCTCCTGGGCTCAATTGATCCTGCCTCAGCCTCCCTAGTAGCTGGGACTACAGGTGTGTACCACCACGCCCAGCTAATAAGCATAAAAAATAAAGGAAAGCATTTAGATACTTTTAGAGCAATTTGATGGAGTCACTTTATGTCTGTTGAATCTAATAATAAATATTGTTAAAATGGGGCTTCATTTTGTGTATCTTTGTTTTTAATTTCATTTCTGCTAGTACTGTTTTTTTAATGTATTTTATAAAATATCAGCTTGTGAGAGATTGGGGGCAAACTGGCCTTCTATCATAAATAGTTTGAGAAACATTGCTCTGGAGAACCAGGGGGTAAACCAGTAAAAAGTATTTTTGGGAAAGAGTTATCACTCTCTGCCAAACATAGATGGAGTTTATGAAGCGAAGGTTCAAAGGTTCCTCACTGTAAAGAGAGTGGTCCAAACCAATGATCTCTAGTGAGTGGTGTTCTTTAGAGCAATGGTTCTCAAACACATTTGTCTTATGACTCCCTACACACTTAAAAAAAACTCAATTTCCAATTTTTCATTGCTAGGATATAGAAATGCAATTGGTTTTTAAAATATTTTCTTTCTTTCTTTCTTTTTTGAGATGAAGTCTTGCTCTGTCACCAGGCTGGAGTGCAGTGGCGCAATCTCGGCTCACTGCAACTTCCGCCTCCCAGGTTCAAGCAATTGTCCTGCCTCAGCCTCCCGAGTAATCTGTCCACCTTGGCCTCCCAAAGTGCTGGGATTACAGGCATGAGCTACCATGCCTGGCCAGGATGGCTATTATTTAAAAATCAAATCACAATAAAAAACCTGGAATATATCGAACACGGGTGAAGATGTGAAGAATTGTAACCCTAGTGCATTGCTTCTGAGAATTTAAAATAATGCCATTGCCATAGAAAACCGTTTTGCGGTTCCTCAAAAAGTTAAAATAGAATTATCATGTGATCAAGCAGTTCTACTACCCCTAGGTACATACCCAAAGCAATTGAAAGCAGGGACTCAAACAGATATTTGTACACCAATGTTCATAGCAGCATTATTCGCAATAGTCAAAAGGTAGAAACAAGCCACGTGTCCATCAACAAATAAATGGATAAACAATATCCAGTACATACATACAACAGAATATTATCCATGAAAAATGAAATTCAGACACATGCTACAACACAGGATGAACCTTGAAAATGTTATGTTGAGTGAAATAAGCCATACACAAATGGACAAATATTGTGTAATTCCATTTATATGAAGTATCTGGAGGAGGCAAATTCATAGGGACAGAAGTATAATAGGGGTTACCAGGGACTGGGGAAAGGAAAGTGGGAAGTTACTGGTTTAATGGGTAGGGACTTTCGGTCTGGGATGATGAAAAAGTTCTGCGAATGGATTGTGGTAATGATTGCCCAACAACATGAATGTACTCCATGCCATTGAACTGTACACTTAAAAGTGGTTAAAATGGTAAATTTTATGCTCTGTGTGTGTGTGTGTGTGTGTATAACTATTATTATTATTTTTAAAGAAAGGGTCACTCTTTGTTGCCCAGGCTGGAGTGCAATGGCACAATCATGGTTCACTGCAGCCTTGAATACCTGGGCTCAAGCGATCCTCCCACCCCAGCCTCCCCAGTAGCTGAGACCACGGCTGTGTGCCACTGCACCTAATTTTTTTTTTTTTTTTGAGATGGAGTCTTGCTCTTGTCGCCCAGGCTGGAGTGCAATAGCACGATCTTGGCTCACTGCAACCTCCACCTCCCAGGTTCAAGCGATTCTCCTGCCTCAGCCTTCCAAGTAGCTTGGATTACAGGTGCCCAGCACCATGCCTGGCTAATTTTTTTTTTTTTTTTTTGAGACAGAGTCTCGCTCTATTGCCCAGGCTGGAGTGCAGTGGTACTATCTTGGCTCACTGCAACCTTTGCCTCCTGGGTTCAAATGATTCTCCTGCCTCAGCCCCCCGAGTAGCTGGGACTACAGGTGTGTACCACCACACCCAGCTAATTTTTGTATTTTTAGTAGAGACAGGGTTTCACCATGTTGGCCAGGCTGGTCTCGAACTCCTGACTTCAGGTGATCCACCCACCTCAACCTCCCAAAGTGCTGGAATTACAGGCGTGAGCCACCGTGCCCGGCTGGAAATCACATTTCAACGTGAGATTTGGAGGGGACAAACATCCAAACCAGGTCTTGTTGTTCCTAGTTCTTATCAAATAGTTCCTGGATGGTCAGGATTTATCACATCTTCAGCTGGTTTGGAGCCCACCGACCTGAGACCTCCATGGTACCACAGAAGAGGGAGGAAATCAGGCCTTCGTGGGGTTGGTCCAAAGGGACATTGGCAGCACACATGTCCCTTGAGTGAGATGACTGGTGGAGAGCTGAGGCCCATGTGGCCTGATCTGATCTGGCATTGCCAAGGGGACAAGGACCTTGAAGATAGGCAGGCGGCAGGCAGTGCCTTGGAGCTGACTGGTCACCCCATTCTGACCGAGACTCCATCAGGGCTACACGTGCCAAATTCATTCAGCCCATGGTGAGAGAAGGTTAACAAGTACGACGAAAGGCTTCTGGCTTGGGGTTTGGGTTCAGATTTCCAGTCCTGCAGAGAGAATTGGCAACTAACTTGAATTTGAGGGACACAGCCACTTGGACACGGTTGGCTGATTTAAGGTGTACTTGGCTGTAAATGTCCTCTAGGTCACAAGTGCAAAGTGAATTCCAGATTCTAACTGCTGCTGAATGGGGCTACTAAGGGGGACCTTGTTCTGGTCAGGCTGGGTCAGAGACAGCGAGAGGCCAGCAGCCACAGTCCTGGCTGATCCAGGCAGAGCAAGGACTGATAGAATGGGACACAAATGTGCTGTGGATGCAGGTTAGTGTCACACAACATCATGTGTTCCAGAAGAGGGGTTATTTACATTGCATTCTGTATTATTACATTATTACATTTAATCTTATTCTTTTTTATTGAATTAGTTTAATGAATTTATCAGCAACTTCTTTTTCTTAGATAAAGGGTCTTGCTTTGTTGCCCAGGCTGAAGTGCAGTGGGACTATCATAGCTCACTGCAGCCTCAAACTCCTGGGCTCAAGTGATCCTCCTACCTCAGCCTCCAATGTAGCTGGGACTACAACAGATGTGTACCACCATACCTGGCTAATTAAAATTTTTATTTTTTAGAAACAAGGTATTGCTATGTTGCCCAGGCTGGTTTTAAACTCCTGGCCTCAAGTGATCCTCCTGCCTTAGCCTCCCAAAGTGTTCAGACTGAAGGTGTGAACCACTGTGCCAGCTATTATCAGTAACTTCTAACTTCTAACATACCAGTCTAGTACGGGTCTATGGTAATTCTTCTCCACGTCATGTTCCACCTTCTTTTTTTATTTTTTTTATTTTTTTTTGAGATGGAGCCTCACTCTGACACCCAGGATGGGGTGCAGTGGTACAATCTCGGCTCACTGCAACCTCCGCCTCCCAGGTTCAAGCGATACTCATGCCTCAGCCTCCCGAGTAGCTGGGATTACAGGTATATGTCACCATGCCTGGCTATTTTTTTTTTGTATTTTTAGTAGAGATGGGGTTTTACCATGTTGGCCAGGCTGGTCTTGAACTCCTGACCTCAAGCTATCCACCCGCCTTGGCCTCCCAGAGTGCTGGGATTACGGACATGAGCCACCGTGCTCGGCCCATGTTCCACCTTCTTGTCCAAGCTTCAAGTCAGCAGTTTCGATGACTGTAGTTTTAGACGTGGGTGATTTTATAGTTCTGACTTGGGTCTTGCTCTTGGATGCTGCATGTCTCTTTCAGAGAAGCCTCATTTATGTGTCCAGCTTTGGAATTCTAGGAACCTGAAGACTCCGGAGATGCTGAGTTTCCCTTTGCTTCTTCTGACTGATGTTCTTCAATCTCTTAACGGAAACTAAACCTGTTCCTGAAAAACTAGAGTTTGCTAAAGGCAGTATCTTTCTTTTTTTTTTTTTTGAGACGAAGTCTTGCTGTCGCCAGGCTGGAGTGCAGTGGCATGATCTTGGCTCACTACAACCTCTGCCTCCCGGGTTCAAGTGATTCTCCTGCCTCAGCCTCCCGAGTAGCTGGGATTACAGGTTAGTGCCACAACGCCCAGCTAATTTTTGTATTTTTAGTAGAGACGGGGTTTCACCATGTTGGCCAGGATGGTCTCGATCTCTTGACCTTGTGATCCGCCCACCTCAACCTCCCAAAATGCTGGGATTACAAGCGTGAGCCACCGTAACTGGCCACTAAAAGCAGTATCTTATCCAATACTTCAAATTCGGGAATTTTATTAATCGTTGTTTTCTCTCCTCTGAAAATCAGGGGGCTCTGTAGACTGTGCCCTAAGAGGCTGAGCCGGAGATGGCTTTCCTGTAATTGCTAATTTTCCTCATACAGGAAAAGCACGCTGCTTTGGACCGAAGATTCTGTTTGTTGCAGTGTATCCATTCTTCTTGCTTTTTGAGTTGCTCCTGAAGTTTCCTTTTCTCTAGGAGCAGGATATCAGTTTGCGCAGTGATCTGGTTCTGGAATGTCTTCTTCTTTTCTGGTTGTTGTTGCCTTTAAACATATTTTTTTGTCATTTGTTTTTTCTTAAGACAGGGTCTCACTCTGTTGTCTAGGCTGGAGTGCAGTGGTGTGATCATAGCTCACTGCAGCCTCAAACTCCTGAGCTTAAGCGATCTTCTTGCCTCCACCTCCTGAGCAGCTGGAACTACATGAATGCACCACCATGCCAGGCTAATGTTTTTATTTTGAATTTTTGTAGACACAAGGTCTTGCTGTGTTGCCCAAGCTGGTCCTGAACTCCAGGCTTCAAGTGATCTTCTTGCCGTGGCCTTCTAACGTGCTAGGATTACAAGTGTGAGCCACTGTGCCTGGCCTAAACAGATTTTTGACAAAGCTTCACCCCAAAGAAAGAAGTCAGGATGTGTCTTCCTGGGGGTAAGAGGGCGCTGCAGTGGCATCTTGAAAATGGCATTTCTGGGTCAGGCGTGGTGGCTGACTCCTGTAATCCCAGCACACTGGGAGGCCAAGGTGGGTGGATGCACGAGGTGAGGAGTTCGAGACCAGACTGGCTAACGTGGTGAAACCCTGTCTCTACTAAAAATACAAAAATTAGCTGGGCATGGTGGTGCACGCCTCTAGTCCCAGCTACTGTGGAGGCTGAGGCAGGAGAATTGCTTGAACCTGGGAGGTGGAGGTTGCAGTGAGCCGAGATCGGACCATTGCACTGCAGCCTGGGCAACAAGAGTGAGACTCCGTCTCAGGAAGAAAAAAAAAATGCGGCATTTCTACAGTAGTCAGTCAGGGCCACTAGGCAACAAGAAGGCTTGCCTCACTTGCTTGGAGTGAGTTTCATAGGAACTCCATATTCCCTTCGAGTGGGACCCCCCTGGATCCTCCCACCTAGAGATCCTTCCCTCAGGCAGAAAGACAAAACAAAAACCTGCCAGCCACAAAGGCTGGCACCTGTAATCCCAGCACTTTTGGAAGCTGAGGTGGGAGGATCACTTGAGCCCAGGAGATTGAGACCCGCCTGGGCAATATAGGAAGATGCTGTTACTACAAAAAATAAAAAAATTAGCTGGGTGTGGTGGTGCATGCCTGTAATCCCAGCTACTTGTGGGGGCTGAAGGGGGAGGATTGCTTGAGCCTGGGAGGATGAGGCTGCAGTGAGCCTTGATTACACCACTGTGCTCCAGCCTGGGTGAAAGAGCAAGACACTGTCTCAAAAAACAAAAACAAAAACAAAAACAAAAACAACAGAACAAAATGTAACAAAACAAAAACCTGAAAACCAAACCAAAATGTAAAAACCCCTAGAACCTCCAAAAAGAAGCCATTAAAATACCGTCCAATCTCTCTGCTTTTAGTCCCAAAGTCAGAAAAGAAATGCATTCCGGCATGGGATGGGTTGTCACTGGTGGCCTAAGGCCTCAGGGCAATTTTAAGATATAACTCTTCTAGCAGAAAAGCTGCTGAGAAAAGAGAGGAGAGGAATTCGCAAAAGGGGAAAATAAATCAGACAGCTGACCGTGAGCGTGAAGGGAATGTAGCTATTTTCCTCCTTGTTCCAAGCCTAGGATTGAAAAAACAGTCGTCTCGGAAATAAATAATTTATCACTGGAATTGATGAAGTGGAGGTGGTTTGGGGAGTAGGGAGAGTGCAAAGCCAGATGCCTCCACGCAGATAATAAAATGTTAATAATAAAATGTTCTCCCTTGCTGTTGTCTAAGTGGTGAATGAAAAAGGATCCAGGGATAAGAAAAACCCCTGAAGGGGTTAGGGGAAATTAGTGCTGATACTTCCCATTAAAGTCGCAGTAATAACGATAACAACCGAACATTTATAGAATGTACTTCATGCCTGGGATTCCACTGGGCTTTGAAACAGGAGGATCTGATTCACACCCACTCCCAAGAAAATGAATTAGGTTCCAGCGCTCAGGGGTGGGTGAGGGACTTCCCAAAAGAGCTTAAATTCATTAGATGAGAGAGTTAAGTGTGGTCAGAGGTGATCTAGTCCAGCGTCCTTTTCGGAGGAGTCCAGAGAAGTTGAAGGATTGGCTCCGGATCACATCACTCCTTAATGGAGTTGCTGTGGATAGTACTCAAGTCTATTTCCTTTGGGTCCCAGCTGTCACTTTGCAGCTGTGTTCCTTTGGGAAAGTCACCTAACCTCTCTCAGCCTCAGTTTCCTAATAAAATGTGGACAGTCGTAGCATCTGCATCAAAGGATTGCTGTAATGATTAAATAGGTTAATGCATGCTTAGAACAGTGCCTGACACATGGTAAGTATTAAATACATGTTTATTTATCATTAGCTATTATTTCTTTTAAGAGTAACATCATAAAAAAAAAAGGGGGCTGATTGCCTCTTCTCATTTGCCGTAGTTTTACAACAACCAACTGGGAAGGAAGTGGCAGATAACAGCGGCGGTCTGCACCCCTTTTGGCCCCATATCCCTGGCCAACCAGGCTGCTAGATGACCGTGGGCCTGCAGCAGCCCTGGCTGTGTGGCCCACTCAGGTTGTGGGGGCAGTTGGAGACTCTGAGGGAGCATCAGGACTGACTCCTGGTGGCGGGGTGGGGTCTGGGAGGGAGATGAAGCACAGATGCTTGGGTTTGCTTCAGGACTGTCTGACTTGATGAGAGGCAAATCACTGGACGGTGCTAGAAAGCACACCCAGGAGCTGTGTTCTTTTTCTTTTTGAGATGGAGGCTTGCTCTGTTGCCCAGACTGGAGTGCAGTGGCACGATCTGGGCTCACTGCAACCTCTGCCTCCCGGGTTCAAGTGATTCTTCTGCCTCAGCCTCCCGAGTAGCTGGGATTACAGGCGCCCACCACCACGGCCGGCTAATTTTTGTATTATTTTTAGTAGAGACGGTGTTTCACCATGTTGTCCAGGCTGGTCTCAAACTCCAGACCTCAGGTGATCCACCTGCCTCGGCCTCCCAAAGTGCTGGGATTACAGGTGTGAGCCACTGTGCCCGGCTGAAGCTGTGTGTTTTCTAATTCCAGAAGCTCTGCTGCTCTCTCGCTGCCATTTCTCCCGACCCATCAGCTAACGTCTGAACTTTTAAAACTATGCCTTTTGATAAGACATTGAATCCCTATTGATAAAAATGGCGTGGCAAGAGTTACATTTTGATCTGTTCTCAGTTATTATACTTTAGTGCATGCAAATAGGTTCTGTTCTTTTTTTTCTGTCGCTTCTTTTAAGAGACGGAATCTTGCTCTGTGTTGCCCAGGCTGGAGTGCAGCGGCACAATCATAGCTCACTGCAGCCTTGAAATCCTGAGCTCAAGTGATCCTTCTGCCTCAGGAGCATCCTGAGTAGCTGGAACTACAGGCATGCACAACCATGACCAGTCAATTCCTCAATTTCTTTTCTTTTCTTTTTCTTTTTTTTTTTTTTTTGTAGAGATGAGTGGAGTTCTTGCTATGCTGCCCATGTTGGTCTTGAACTCCTGGCCTCATGTGAGCCTCCTACCTTGGCCTCCCAAAGCACTGGGATTATAGGTGTAAGCCATTGCTCCTGGCCCTATTTTTTCTTGAAAGTGAGGAGTAGAGGATAAAGAAAGGAATTGGGTGGGATAAATATTGGAGATTCAAGCAAGGGGAGAAAAAGGCAGATGTGTTGGAAAATGTTAACTTCTTCACCCTTCAGCCTAATATAGGAGCTTCTGGAAACCAAAATACTATACAATCAAGTGACAATGTAACCAGGTTGCAACCAACCTGTAACCAGCTTGGCTTTTTTCTTTTTTGAGATGGAGTCTTGCTCTGTTACCCAGGCTGGAATGCAGTGGCACGACCTTGGCTCACTGCAACCTCCGCCTCCCGGGTTCAAGCTATTCTCACACCTCAGCCTCCTGAGTAGCTGAGATTACAGGCGCCTGCCACCACGCCGGGCTAACTTTTGTATTTTTAGTAGAGATGGGGTTTCACCATGTTGGCCAGGCTGGTCTCAAACTCCTGACCTCAAGTGATCTACCCACCTCAGCCTCCCAAACTGCTGGGATTACAGGCATGAGCCACTGCACCTGGCCTAAATAATTTTATTAGTATTAATTGATTAGTTAGTTTAATTTTTAATTTTTTTTCCCGAAATCTCTTATCTGTCACCCAGGCTGGAGTGCAATGGTGCAATCTCAGCTCACTGCAACCTCCACCTCCCAGGTTCAAGTGATTCTCCTGCCTCAGCCTCCTGAGTGGCTGAGATTATAGATGCACGCCACCATGCCCGGCTAACTTTTTGTATTTTTAGTAGAGATGGGGTTTCACCATGTTGGCCAAGCTGGTCTCGAACTCCTGACCTTGTGATCTGCCTACCTCAGCCTCCCAAAGTGCTGGGATTACAGGCATGAGCTGTCACACGTGGCCAATTTTTTAATTTTTAAATTAAATTTAATTAATTAATTTTTTTGAGACAGGGTCTCACTTTGTCATCCAGGCTGGGGTACAGAGGTATGATCACAGCTCACTGCAGCCTCAACCTACCGGGCTCAAGTGATCCTCCGGCCTCAGCGCCCCCAAGTAGCTGGGACTACAGGCATGAGCCACCATGCTAAGCTAATTTTTGTATTTTTTTATAGAGATAGAGTCTCGCTATATTGCCCAGGCTGGTCTTGAACTCCTGGGCTCAAGCAATCCTCTTGCTTTGGCCTCCCAAAGTGCTGGGATTCAGGTCATGAGCCATCGTGCCCAGCCTTAAATAATTTATCTTTCTCCCTCCTCCCTCAGCCTAAGGTAATTATCAAATGAAATAATTCATCAGAAAGAGTTCTGTGACATTTAAAGCCCTGTAATAATGTGTTGGTAATACTATGGTGATAATGGATATTTTTCACAACGGGTATGCATGTGACATGCTGAGTTATGGAGGTATGGACTCAAGGGACAAGGAGTGAAATTGCCACATGTCTCAGGTTGGGGTGGGGGCTTGGGGTGGTAGCTGTGATCAGGGTGCTTGGGGTGGTGGTTGTGGTCAGGGCGAAGGTTGAGGGGAGGGATCTAGACAGCCTGGCCATATTGTTTTTGGAAAGAGCGCTATACAATGTTAATTTCTTCACTGATGAGTCAATGGATGAATGAAAGGATGTCTTCTTTAAACTGCTGCACGTTGGTGGGTTAGTGAATCTGTCCAAGGTAGATGGGAGACTGAAGAGTCAGGGAGGTCAATCTGGGGTGGGCAGGGGGGCCCATAAGTCAGGCAAGCCTAAGTCTGCTCCTTGAGCAGGTTGCTCAGCCTCTGTGTGGCTCATATCAGCTATCTCAGAGGGTTAAATAGAAAGACATACACAAAGAGGTCGGGCGCGGTGGCTCATGCCTGTAATCCCAGCACTTTGGGAGGCCGAGGTGGGTGGATCACCTGAGGTCAGGAGTTCGAGACCAGCCTGGCCAACATGGCGAAACCCCATCTCTACTAAAAATATAAAAAATTAGCCAGGCGAGGTGGCGGGCACCTGTAATCCCAGCTACTCAGGAGGCCGAAGCAGGAGAATTGCTTGAACCCAGGAGGCGGAGATTGCAGTGAGCCGAGATGGAGCCACTGCACTCCAGCCTGGGCGATGAGAGCAAAACTCTGTCAAAAAAAAAAAAAAAAAGAAGAAGAAGACATACGCAAAGTGCCTGGCACAATTCTTTGCACAGAGTAGCTACTCAACAAGTGGCTATTACTGTTACCACCGAGGCAGAGTTTACACATCATCTCATCTCAAGCTGCCACAAGTAGACACGATTATCTTCTTGTGAAGAAATCTCAACTTCCCATTTATTTTCCTTTTTTCCCTCCTTTATTGAAACTTGGACTTTTAAGAATTTTGGTGCATGGATAATTTGAGGTCCATTTGACACAAGGAAAGTTCTGACAGTCGCTTTGAGTCTTGTTCTGTATGAAGCCACAGTGGTAGCAATGTTCTCCCCTGATAAAAAGCAAGAAACATGGTGCATTCCATTAAAGGAAAGAGGCATTAACTTTCCTCCCAGCCTGGTTACTCGGGACATTAATCAGCCCATAAAAATGGGATTAAGTCAAGTCTCAATTTAGCTCTGCAGTTTACCTTTAAAATGTAGCCGCGCTTTGTGTTTTAATATCGGGTGATCACATTTTAGATGTAATGAAAGAGCAAGGATATTTTCCCACAAATTTTCATGGGGATTTGTGACTGCAGATGGAACCCTCCCTGAAGACATAATGAACAATTATGCAATCTGGGGAATGGCTTTGGAGAAGCAGTTCCAGCTGGGGGTATATAAAGTGAGTTTCCTAAAAGCTGTGTAAATGAGGGGCTCCAAACCTGCCGTCATGTATTTCACCCTTTATGACCTAATGAATATGTTATATTATCACGAGCCTATCAGCTTGAAACTTTGCTTTTGCTCTGAGTCCCCCGAGGCAAACAGATGGATTTTTAAATCCTTCCTCTTAAAGTCTTACTGGATGGCAAAGCCTTTGCTTAAATGTGGAGCCTGAAATTATCCCGAGTTCTAAAGCATCCTTCTTGGCTTTGAAGGAGCTGCTTTGACTCTATCCTAAAGGTTTGCTTTTTTTTTTTCCCTTTTAAATTTTTCCTTCTCTAGGATATGATGCTAGAAGGGACCTCAGGAATGATTCCAGGCCAGAATGTCAATGGCTCCCAACCAAAGAGAAAAATTCAGATTATAGTGAGTTTTCTTAAGAAACGACATTTATTCATTTAAATGACTGATCTTTACTTTGAAGTTTTGTTTTTCTCCCTTGTTGGTATAAAATATCTTATTTTATTATCATTAATTAATTAATTAATTAATTAATTTTTTTGAGACGGAGTCTTGTCCTATGACCCAGGCTGAAGTGCAGTGGCACCATCTCGGCTCACTGCAACCTCCGCCTCCTGGGTTCAAGCAATTCTCCTGCCTCAACCTTCCGGGTAGCTGGGATTACAGGTGCCTACCACCATGCCTGGCTAATTTTTGTATTTTTAGTAGAGATGGGGTTCGCCAAGTTGGCCAAGCTGGTCTCGAACTCCTGACCTCAAGTGATCTGCCCGCCTCGGCCTTCCAAAGTGCTTATAGGTGTGAGCCACTGCCCCCGACCCATGTTTTTTTTATTGGACAATATGTCTAAAAGTATTTTTTAAAAGATAAAGCTAAAACGTTTTTGAAAAGAGCGTTGTTTTAAGCATTTTTGGTACAAAATCCAAGAGCCTGGGAAGCAGTGGTTTAGTGTAATCTCTTCATTTTACAGATGAAGAAGCTGAGGGCGAGGCCACTGTGCTTCCCCAAGGTTGCTGTATGATTTGGGGTGGAAATGGGCCAGCTCCAGCCTTCTGCCTCCCAGCCTGGCTTCTTGTCCTCCACCAGCTGTCACTCGGAAAGTGAACAGAGAAGCCCTTGCCACTATAGTGGACAAGGGAAACTGTGGATACAGATTCCAGCAGTGAGAAAGGTCATTAGAGTTCTCCAAGGGCACAGCTTTGCAGCATGTCATGTCAAAAGCAGGGTGAGCCTCACATGCAGGCGAGGCTGCAGCTCTGAATTACACTCAAAGGTTCTGGAAATGTGCAGGCTTGCAAATGTTTCCTCTACTAGCCTGCAGTACCCATGATTACAACATTGCCACTCCTCTCCTTTGATTGGGCCTTTCTCTCTCTAATTTTCTTTTTTTTTCACTCTTCCAAAGACATGTTTTCCCAGGACATGCACTCATAAATCTGTATCAGTCACTAACAATCTCGGGATGAACAAGTTCACTATTGTCGACTTTGGAAACTAGCTAAGAGCTGGAATTCTGATGGGGAAATAAACATCATTTTAGATCCAGGAAGTTCAGAATGAAAATGAAAAAGCAGATCTAGATGGAATGCTTCTAGAAGGCAAACGAAGGTGCAGTGGACAGAGGGGGTGTCCAGGCCCTGGCACTGGTAAGAGATGCCTAGAGGCCAGGAGTTCACTGGATGGTGGGTGGATGGACAAAGTGAATGAACTTGGTCATGTTGTCTAGGGCCATTTATCTGGCAGGAAAGACTAAACTGAGAATGTGAAATCTCTGTGAGCAGGAGACTTTCAGAACACTTGACTCTGTCCCCAGAGGGAGTCCCAAGTTCATCAGCTTAGAGCAGGGGGCTTAGGCCCGGCTTTGCCAAGATTGTCAAATGCTCTTTTTATTGAAAGACATCCTTAAAGGCAATTGCAACACACCCTATGAGTAATTCCTTATGGCAGAAGTCAAGGCCAATCTATGCATGTATCTCTGATTCAAATGGCTGTTGTCATTTGGGAATAGAGACAGAAATGAAAGGGAAGGACAACAACATCTTGTCACTAGGCTTGCTTTAATGCTTGATATGGCATTCAATGCCATTAATAAAGCTTCTGTACAAAAAACGAAGTACCCTCCAACCCCCGTTAAAAGAGCAGTTCTCAACTGGGCTTGGTGGCTCATGCCTGTAATCCCAGCACTTTGGGAGGCCAAGGTGGGCCCATTACTTGAGGTCAGGAGTTCGAGACCAGCCTGGCCAATGTGGTGAAACCCCGTCTCTACTAAAAATACAAAAGTTAGCCTGACGTGGTAAAGAAAGGCTCCCGAGTGAACAGAATTGATGCTGCTTTGCAAGCATGAATTACAATCTTTGACATGATTCAGCAGGGCTCAGGCTGCTGAGCTCAGTCACGAGTACTCCTTCCCTTCCTGCTCCTTCCCTCCTTCACCCTTTTCCCTGTGCTGTCCAGTACATCTTTATTCTGGGTTGTGCTGGACACAGGGCAGGCATGCTGATCCCCATCAGAGAGGATTTTCAGAGACCCCACGAAACAGGGAGACGTCCAGGGCAGCAAGAATCCCATGGGGGAAAAGTGCCATTTAGCTTTCGTGTTGGCTGAGCAGGCCACTAGATGAAAGGGAAAGGCATCCGATCATTGAGTTCAGACAAGCCCAGGCTGGCTTTTCAGGACAAACTCTAATCTCATTTGATGTGTTCGATTTTTTTTTTTTTTTTTTTTTTTTGAGACAGGTTCTCGCTCTGTTGCCCAGCTAGAGTGCAGTGGTGCCATCACAGCTCACTGCAGCCTTGACCTCCTGGGCTCAGATGATTCTCTTGCTCAGCCTCCCAAGCAGCTGGGACTATAGGTGTGCACCATCATGCCTAGTTTTTTTTGTATTTTTTGTAGAGACGGGGTTTTGCCATATTGCCCAGGCTATGTCTTCGATTTTTAATGCAAGATTCTGATGTACCTGGGAAAAGCTCTCTAAAACCCAGTGTCTGTTCTGGAGAGGTAGAGGCAAAAGATAGAAGAGTTGCTACTGTTCAGGCTACATAGTGCATTTCCTTTAAGATACGACCTCTTATTCAGACAGCTAGACCAGTCGTCTATATTAGTGTATTCTAGATAGAGAGCTATTTTTTGTTTTAAAGGAATGCTACTTAGAAAGGTCATCAAAAGGTCATCAAACCTCTTGTTTATTTACTGGTTTTGAAGATCAAGTTTCCTGTTAATAGATGTTGGACTCCAGTAGAGGGCAAGACTCTCAGTCTGGTTCCCAACAAGAGGATTGAAATTGGCAAAACAGGTTGAAAGGAAAGGGTAGTTTCTCCTTTAAGTGGAACGAAGCATACGTGAGCAGAATTTAATTGCTTACAGTTCCCAAGGTCTTTTCCCCCCTTTTTTATAGAGCTGAAATCCCTCAGAAATGGTCCAAGATCCAAATAATGTTCTTATCTGTGGTTTTCTTTGGAGATTGTTCAGCAGTAGACACAGATATCCAGACACGTACCCAGCTCTGTTGTAGGGAGCTCTATATATGGAGGGGGCAGGTGTTGCCAAATGGTAAAACACTGCTCGCTTGCCTCCTCTGTCAGTCTCAAAATGTAAAACTTATTTTATTCACAAATGTGACCTTAAAAATGCCAAGTTCCAAGATGCCAATATAAATTTGATATATTTTGAACAAAGCACACCCAAATTACTCTTTGATCACACTTTATCTTTTCAATGAAGATGGGAACTCCAGCATGGAGTGCCAGAAAATGGACTACAAGACATCGTCTATACTCAGCAGCCAAGATAGTGTTTCATGAAGCCCACTTACCTGAACGGGGTGCATCTAATTGAAGCATTTAGCCTTCGGTATGGGTTTGTACTTAACAGCATCCAAATGGTTGTTCTTTCTAGTTTTATTAAAGGAGCCGGATCCTTCTCATAAGTTTTCCATTAATGGGATTATAAATTGATATAATTTTAAGTCTAAGAATGCAGAACTGGTATGTGGTAAACATAAACATGTGTTTGGTGTTAGATGTAAACTAGTGTAGCCAAAGTGGGCAAGTGCTATAAACTTCAAACATAAAACAGATGTAAGGTAATTAGAGGCATGAAAGTGATGACAACGGCAGTGAACTGTAGCAATAAATGGATTGTTAGTTTAGGCAGGCATCACTGTGGCCCTGGTGGATTTATCACGTTTCTAGCTGCTGTGTGAACTTGATGTTACCCTTCTTTTTGAGAACACAAGTGTTGCTTTTTTAAAATTCAAAGGCAGGAAGTACAATTCAGAAGGATGCAAATGATAGGCTTCATTTTCTAAGTATGTCTGAAAAAGTTGATTGGCATTGCCTATTTTAAAATGCATTAACTAGTTGGCGGGCAATTTAAAAATTTTATTTCAACTCATTCTCTAATCTTAGGAGCAAATACTTAGACCACTTCTGGAGAAGTTCAACTGGCTTGTAGACAAAGGGCACAGCCTAGGCTTCCTCCCAGTAATTTCCTTAAAAAAATTTTGTTTTTGAGACAGGATCCCATACTGTCGCTCAGGCTGGAGTGTAGTTGTGCAATCCCAGTTCACGGCAGCCTTGACCTCCTGAGCTCAATGTAGTCCTCCCACATCAGCCTCCCAAGTAGCTGGGACTATAGACGCATGCCACCATGCTCAACTAACTTTTTGTATTTTTAATAGAGATGTGGTTTCACTGTGTTGCCCAAGCTGGCCTTGAACTCCTGAGCTCAAGCAATCTGCCCACCTTGGCCTCCCAAAGTGGTGCAATTACTCTGTGTGCAGGTGACAGGGATATATTTTAAGGAATACTTTTAGCCTTGGAGCAAGTTTTATAGTTGAGTACGACCAATGTGGAAAAAACTCTTTCTGTGCTTTTCTGATACCCAACAAGTAAAAAGCTAGAAGTCTTGGATCTGGTGGGGGATGAGACCTATGGTATTTTCCTCCTGATGTACCAAGTGAGAAGAACAACACTTTTGGTTGAGCTCTTTGTCACTGGAAATCACTACTGTCTTCTGTGGCAAGTTACTTTTAAGTTAGTTGGACCCAAATCAACACAACTCTGATGCCATTACTGAGTATTAAATTCAAGTTTTAAAAATCATACACCAGCACAATGGATAAAGATCTTAATTCATTTTTGCATCAATTGATATAAAAATGTGCCCTTTGTCCATGTGTCAAGCTTTGAAGGCATTGAAGGAAGATGGCTGTTTAATGATGAAGATGAACAAGAGCCTGAAAATGCTAAAGAGGAAGAATGATAACAGCTTGTTATTGGCAGGACAAAGGGGCCCAAACAAAGGAAGGCATTGCTATGGTTTGAATGTGTGCCCCAAAGTTCTTGTGCTGGGAACTTGATCCTCAGTGTCGTGGTGCTGACAGGTGAAGCCTAATGAGGGGTGTTTGGTTTATGTGGGTACTGCCCTCATGGACAAATTAATGCTGCTATTGTGGGAGGTGGTTCCTTATAAAAGGGTGTTTGTCCCTCACCACCTCTTCTTGGCCTTCTGCCTTCCTCCATGGGGTGACACAGCAAGAAAGCCCTCACCAAATGCCAGAGGCTTGACCTTGGACTTCCCAGCCTCCAGAACTGTGAAAACATAAATTTCTGTTCATGATAAATTACCCAGTCTCAGGTATTCTGTTGTAGGAACACCAAATGGACTAACACAGGCATGCAGTTCAAACCACTTTTTATTTTAAAGTGCAGCCCCTTCTGGGAAAGTGAAAGCATTGTGTGGTGGTTTTTTTTTTTCCCCTTTTGTCTTGTTTTATAGAGATGGGGTCTTGCTATGTTGGCCGGGCTTAACTCAAACTTCTAGCCTCAAGCAGTCCTCCCACCTTGGTCTCTCAAAGCGCTGGGATTACAGGTGTGAGCCACTGAGCCCACCCTGAGAGCACTGTTAATGAAGTGGCCCTCTCTTCTTTTATGACACCTAGATTGAAAGGGGACATAACTGTTACATCCAACCAGAACCTTCAACTCTCAACCTGCAGCCATAATATCATTAAGCCTCATAAAATTATGAATGCTCACCACTCCTTCCACCATTGCCAGTTTCCAATTTTAAAACAAGTAAAATACTCCTTTCAGGAGCAATATTTCCTCCACTTTTCAGGGGTTGGTGTCTATCTTAGACAGAAGGGAGCTGGACTTGGAGTTAAATGACCTGCAAGTACTAATTTTTAGGAAAGTGAAATGCTCCGAGCCTCAGCTTCTATCTTGGTAAAACGGGGATAATAATATTTGTCCTTCCTACCCTCAAGTTGCTGAATGAAATGATGAACATGAACATGCTTTGTTAGTATTATTCTTGCTGTGTGTTCATGTTGTTATCTGTGAGGAAGGCTCTTCTTTCCTGCTCTACCCAGCCAACTGCTATAGTGCCTTCGAGACCCTGTTAATATGTCACTTCTTCTGCTGTTTCTTGACTTCTCTCCAGGGCTTTCAGGACATTCCGTTTCTATGTTTCTAGCTGTTATTGCACCTACCACATTGTGTTGTCATTGTCTATTTACATGTTCACCTCTCCAATTGGACTCTGAGTTCTTTGAGCTCACAGCCAGTGTCTTATTCACTTTTTTCCCTATTTTTTTCTTTTCTTTTCTTTCTTTCATTCCTTCCTTCCTTCCTTCCTTCCCTCCTTCCTTCCCTCCGTCCTCCCTCCCTCCCTCCCTTCCTCCCTCCCTCCCTCTCTTCTTTCTTTCTTTTCTTTTTTTGTCAAGGTCACTGTTGCCTAAGCTGATGTGCTGTGGTGCCATCATAGCTCATTGCAGCCTCCGACTCCTAGGGCCAATGGCTCCTCCCACCTCAGCTTCCTGAGTAGCTAGGACTACAGGCACACATTACTGTGCCAGCTAATTTTTTCCCTTTTGTTTTTTTGACACAGGGGTTTGTTCTGTTGCCCAGCTGGAGTGCAGTGGTGTGATCACAGTTCACCATAACCTCGACCTCCAGGGCTCAATCGATCCTCCCACTTCAGTCTCCCGAGTAGCTGGGACCACAGGTGTGAGCCACCATGGATGGCCTATTTTATTTTATTTTATTTTATTTTATTTTATTTTATTTTATTTTATTTTATTTTATTTTTATTTTATGATGGAGTCTTGCTCTGTCACCCAGGCTGGAGTGCAGTGGTGTGATCCCATCTCACTGCAACCTCTGCCTCTGGGGTTCAAGTGATTCTCATGCCTCAGCCTCCCGAGTAGCTGGGATTACAGGTGTGCACCACCACGACTGGCTAACTTTTGTATTTTTTAGTAGAGGTGGGGTTTCACCATGTTGGCCAGGCTGGTCTTGAACTCCTGACCTCCAGGGATCCATCCACCTTGGCCTCCCAAATTGTTGGGATTACAGGCGTGAGCCACCACACCTGGCTGCCAGTCGATTTCTTAAACGTCTTTGTAACACCTTCAATGTAGAAGACATGATAATCAGTACTTAGATATTGAATAAATAGGTCCTTACCTTTATCATAATAATTTTCCTCCATTTTTAACCACTATAATAGTCCAGGGCAACATCAAATACGTATTGCTCCCCTTTCTGCATGTATGTTCAAATAAATCAATTGATTAATAAAATTTCACTTATAAAGTATGGCTGTGGATACCACTTTTGGCAACTATTTGTAGTTGAGAAGTCATGGGACCATTATGGCTCCTGTCCCATGTTAGTCTAAGAAATTATTGACCTGGCACGGTGACTCACACCTGTAATCCCAGCACTTTGGGAGGCTGAAGAGGGCAGATCACTTGAGCCTAAAAGTTTGGGACCAGCCTGGGCAAGATGGTGAGACCCCGTCTCTACAGAAAGCTGAAAAATTAGCTAAGTGTGGTGGTGCATACCTGTGGCCCCAGCTACTTGGGAGGCTGAGGTGGGAGAATTGCTTGAACCCAGGAGACTAAAGCTGAAGTGAGCTGTGTTCATGCCACTGCGCTCCAGTCTGGGTGACAGAGTGAGACCCTATTTCAAAAAAAGAAAGAAATTTCATCATTTAATTCAAACGTTGAAGTTTGTTGTTGTTATTGTTGTTGTTTTTGAGAGCCTCTGCTATTGGTGCCATGTGGCAAAGATATTGTGAAGTTATCTTTAATTTCTGGCTATGTTAAACTTTTTTTGAATGAAAAGAACATGGTGAATAATGCCTTGTATTGGCACTCAATATGTATTTGTTAATTCATTTTGAACTTAATTAATGCATACTATCTTTTGCACTCTTTCTGATGTTAAAGGGCAAACCGTGGGGGGATACAAAGCTGAATAGATATAGTGTGGTTATAGAGGAGCTTAAAGTACAATTTTGGAGATAAGACAACACACTTAAAACATAACTTTCAATAAAACTCTATGTCAATCAAGCACTCTAGCTATAAATTGTGAGATGCGGTAAATCTCTTTGAGGGAAAATAATAATCCTTAGGTTCTAACAACAGGTCGTTTGTATGAAGTTTATTATTTAAAGATGTAAAATAGTATACATATATTTATATGCACAAGATAAGACAGAGGAAGACGTAGGGAGGGAGAGAAAGAGAGGAATGTTTTGATTAAATAACAGACTGCTGAGTCACGTTTCCTGAGTTTAAATCCCACTTCTGTTACTGGCTGTGTGACCTTGGGCACAGTTTTTTGATCTCTTTAATTCTCAGTTTTTGGTGAAAGGTGAACAAGAATAGTCTTCTTCATGGTATTATTGTAAATATGAAATAAGATGTATGTAAAGTACTGGACACACAACTCATATGCATGGAATTTTAAGGTTTTTTTTTTTTTTTTTGAGACAGGGTCTTCCTCTGTTGTCCAGGCTGGAGTGCAGTGGTGCAATCATAGCTCCCTGCAGCCTCGAACTCCTGGGCTCAAGTCATCCTCCTGCCTCAGCCTCCTGAGTACCTGGAACTACAAGTGTGCATCACCATGCCTGGCTAATTTAAAAATTTTTAAGAGACAGAGTCTCCTTTGGGAGGGCGAGGCGGGTGGATCATTTGAGGTCAGGAGTTCGAGACCAGCCTGACCAATATGGTGAAACCCAGTCTGTACTAAAAATACAAAAAATTAGCAGGGCATGGTGGCAGGCGCTTGTAGTCCCAGCTACTGGGGAGACTGAGACAAGAGAATTGCTTGAACTCGGGAGGTGGAGGTGGCAGTTAGCCGAGATCGTGCCACTGCACTTCAGCCTGGGCAACAGAGCGAGACTCCATCTCAAAAAAAAATTGAAAAATAAAATAAAGAAATAAAAAAAGAGAGTCCCACTATGTTGCTCAGGCTTGAATTTTACGTATTAATATCTAATATTTGCTAAGCACCTGCTGTGTCAGGCAGTGTTCAAAGTTTTATTATCATTATTATTAATTTTATTTCATTTTATTGTTTTATTGAGACAAGGTCTTGCTCTGTTGCCCAGGCTGGAGTGCAGTGGTGTGATCACCGCCCACTGTAGCTTCAATCTTCTGGGCTCAAGTGATCTCCTACCTCAGCCTACCAAGTGGCTGGGACTACAGGCATGCACCACCACGCCTGGCTAATTTTTTAATTTTTTATAGCGATGGGGTTTTTCCATGTTGCCCAGGTTTGTCTTGAACTCCTGGGCTCAAGTGATCTGCCCACCTTGGCCTCCCAAAATGTTGGGATTACAGGTGTGAGCCACTGCACCCGGTCATTATTATTTATTATCCCATTAAATCCTCTCAGCAATCCTTGAGTCGGTGTTTGTTTCACAGATGAACTAACAAATGTGACTCTTTGCACAATGTTACCCATGTGAGTAGCTTTTGCTCAGTAAATTATTCGATCGTTCATTAATTGAATTGTGCAAATGTCATGAGTGACATATCTAATGTACCGAGCACAAAAATACTGGTATGTTAAACGGAGTGCAGCCCTACTGTTTGTTGTCATGTGTTTGTACATGCCTGGTGCCTTTCCCACTTCGGAAGTGGGGCAGAGAACCAGGGGAACAGTCTGAGGTAGGCTCTGGATTTGGGGCAAAGGCTGCCATTGTCATCTAATGACAGTGTTCCACAGTTAGAGCTGCAGTTGCTGGAAAGCAGCTTCTCCCTTGTAATTAACCGTTTGGCTGCTGAGCCTAGGGTGGCTTTGAAAGACACCCAGGTGACAGTGGGGTGCCTGTGGTCCCAGACTGTGGAATTACACGGAGTCAAGAGCTAAATAGCCTCTCCCATCTACTCATTTTCTCTTAAATTACATGTGATTAGGAATATAATTACCACTCCTTACTCTTCCCCCTCAAAACACTATTTTCCTTTCTTTGCACAGCACTTTGATAGGGAAAAAAACAAACCAAGGTTGTGCTCAGCGGTGGGAAAGGCTGAGGATGGGAGCGAGAAGCCAGGCGGTGACAGAGGGGATGGAGCCCACCCTCTGTGGCACTGGCGAGCTTGGAAGTTCAAAAACAAAAAAATCCAAGGGCAAGAGTGGTAATTAGAAAATGTATGCAAAACGCTTTGATTATTGAAATCGTACCTGCCTAGGGGTCCTGGGAGAGCCTGAAATGATATGTGTGCTCACGTTAGAATTACAAAGCTCAGCTGTTGATCTTCTTATTTTGGGAATGTCTATCCCTCTAATTACTTTACAGTCCAAATGATTAAAAAAAAAAAAAAAAAAAAAAAAGAAGAGCAGGGAGCAACAGACAAGCCCAAATTGCTGTGTTTAAAGGAGCAGGGCTGTCTGTTTGCGTGGGGCTGTCTCCCTGTAATGAGAACCACCGCTGAGAGCTGTTTAGACAAACGGGCTCAGCGCTCCGGAGCCGCGCGGGCCTCCAAATGCAAGGGTTTGTTCTGCTGGGGCAGCGTCTGTCGCGAAAGCAGCGGCGGGGAGGAAGCGCAGAGCTGTGTTTTGAATTAATGGGTTCAGCTTCATGTTGAGCACAAGTGGGAGGCTATTTTAGAGAAATCTTCCCAGGCCAGCCGTCACTGATGTGGCAAACTCAGCCTCTGGGCAGACCCGCTGGAAATAGAAACGTCTCCGCGTCGCCATGGCGCACGCCCGGACGTCCCCTTCCGAGCGCGGGTCCCCTTTGTCCCCCGAGGCCCCGCCGCCCTGTGTCACGTCCCCACCTCGTTCTGGGTCCACTGATCTCTTGATGCACGCGTCCCATCAGCAGCAGCCGAAAGAGGGTGCTCGGGCGGGAGTGAAATCCCTGTGAAATGTGATCAAGAACACAAAATGCTGAGGCAGCTCCAGCTAACATCAGCGCTCAGTGTCCCCGCCCAGGTGAGATCCTCCAAGCGCCTCAACGCGCCGCCCATCCCGGTGCCAGGTGTAAATGCGCCCCAGCAACACGTGGCTCTAGGAGCCGCAGGGATGGCATCCCCTTGCTGCAGAAGACTCAGCCACGTGAGGTCAATGTTCATTTCCGCAGAGGTGCCTCTCTCTGGGGGGCCTATATGTGAATCCACCTAGGAGGAGCTCGCTGAAGAATTGGTATTATTAAAGATAGCTTAGCTCGAGCAGATTTTCTCACGTTTCTAAGCGACTCGGAGAGGACTTACACCAAAGGCATTTCGCTTTTGCATTGATTTCTTAATTAAAAAATATCTTTCTTTTTCCTTTGGCCCAGGCTGAAAGACCTTGGAATTTCTTGTGAAAGTCCTGGGGGAGGTGGGGGGTGGCCGGGGGGTTTTCAGAGCATTGAAATCACTTTTCTCAGATAACTGGAAAGAGACCCCCAACTTCTTGATGACTACATGGACAGATGGGTTCCTTATTTGCAAAATCTTGAGTGTTTCTAACTTGTTCTGGAGAAGGAAGAGCAGATGAAGTCAATACAACCCAGGCACATAAGTTAATTTTCCAAGTTGATGAACTTGGCCACATTTCTACAACATTAAGTCTCCCCTTTGATGCTTGAAGAATTAATTCCCGCCCCCCCACCCCACCGTGTAAAACATCTACACATATTATTTTTTACTGTTGTTGCTGTTAAGGGAATTTTTTTGACCTAGTAAATTTAAAATCCAAAGGAGTGATATGATATAGTGTATACATAAGATACAATGAATTCTCTGTGATGCAGTTGTATTAATCCGTATTCTCAACTGTGATGAGGAAATACATGAATCCTTCCATTTTTTCCCCCATACAAAATCATGTTTGCTTGTTTGTTTGTTTGTTTGTTTGTTTGTTTGTTTGTTTTGAGAGGGAGTTTTGCTCTTGTTGCCCAGACTGGAGTGCAGTGGCGTGATCTTGGCTCACCACAACCCTCTGCCTCCCGGGTTCAAGCGATTCTCCTGCCTCAGCCTCCCAAGTAGCTGGGATTACAGGCATGCACCACTCCACCTGGCTAATTTTATATTTTTAGTAGAGACGGGGTTTCTCTATGTTGGTCAGGCTGGTCTTGAACTCCCAACCTCAGGTGATCCACCTGCCTCGGCCTCCCAAAGTGCTGGGATTACAGGTGTGAGCCACTGTGCCCAGCCTAACAAAGTAACTTTTTTGTTTTTGCTTTTTTGCTTTTTTTTTTTTTTTTTTGAGACAGAGTCTTGCTCTGTTGTCCAGGCTGGAGTGTAGTGGCACGATCATAGCTCACTGCAGCCTTGACCTCACTGGCCAAGAGAGCCTCCTGAGTATCTGGGACTACAGGCACATGTCACCACACATGGTTAATTTTAAAATTTTATTTTTAGTAGAGACGAGGTTTCATTATCTTGCCCAGTATGGTCTTGAGCTCCTGAGCTCAAGTGGTCATCCCACCTCAGCCTCCCAAAGTGCTGGGATTCTGGGTGTAAGCCACCACATCTGACCTGTAATATTTTTGGTATTTATACAGTATCATGCTTTGCAAAGAGCAATCATATTTAATAATTTAATTTCTTGCCTTCCCGCTTAATCCTCTGGAAAAGTTGGACTGCTTGTGTGGTAAATTCCAGTTTATAGGTGGGCAAGATTGTTGTGTGCTTGTTACCTTCACTTGGGCCGATGGGAAAGAGGTTGGAAACCACCTATTGATCATGTCTAATTTGTGCATATTTCCACTGACCTGTGTTGCCAACCCTGACACAGGCCAGGCTGTGAACCAATTATACCTGAGATCAACAGCAGCTCTTCATATAGTGGGTGTTCTTGCCAGACTGACAGTCTGTTAAAGGCAGATGTAATGGCTGGATGCAGAGTCTAGCCAAGAAAGGATTTTGCAGTGCTGTATGTTGGGTCATTAAATATCTGGCATAAGAGAAAGTTAAACTTATAAGATGGTAGCATCACCTCTTGGGACTAGGCAGAAATTTAGTGGATTTTTGCAGAATACCAGAAAGTGGAAAATTTGAAGTTAAATTTGATTTATATATTGAATTTTAAGACTGATAGAATATAACTTTTTCTCTCTTTCCTCCTATCTTTTCCCAAAACCAAATTAAAATGAATGATGATAACAACTGGGCTTTTAAATTATGGTAAGGTCTATGGCCGTACCACTCTGAAAATGAACCCCATCTTTTCTGATAAATGATGGTAAGAAGAAAACAGATTAAGACATTATATTGGGAACTTTGGACTTAGGACATTGGAGAATCCTACAAAATGGACCAAAAGATGCTTCTATCATCTGATCAACTTCAGGCTTGGCCCTATGTAGAGAGGCATGCTCTTTCCATTAACTTTTTCTTTTGAATTTTTTAGTAGAGATGGAGTTTCACCGTGTTAGCCAGGATGATCTCAATCTCCTGACCTTGTAATCCGCCCGCCTTGGCTTCCCAATCCATTAACAATTTATGGTGGATTTTTTTTTTTTTTTTTTGAGATGGAGTCTTGCTCTGTTGCCCAGACTGGAGTGCAGTAGCGCGATCTTGGTCCACTGCAACCTCTGCCTCCCAGGTTCAAGTGATTTTCCTGCCTCAGCCTCCCAAGTAACTGGGATTACAGATGTGTGCCACCACGCCTGGCTAATTTTTGTATTTTTAGTAGAGACGGGGTTTCACCATGTGGGACCTGATGGTCTTGAACTTCTGACCTTAAATGATCCACCCGCCTCGGCCTCCCAAAGTGCTGGAATTACAGGTGTGAGCCATCGTGCCCAGCCAATTTTGAATTTAAAAAAAAAGTTCTGGGCTGGGCATGGTGACTCATGCTTGTAATTCCAGCTCTTTGGGAAGCTGAGGCAGGGGGATCACTTGAGGCCAGATGTTAGAGACCAGCCTGGACAACACAGAGAGACAACAAAAAATTTAAAGAAATTAGCAGGGCATGGTGGCACGCAACTGTAGTCCCAGCTACTTGGGAGGCTGAGGCAGGAGGATTGCTTGAGTCCCAGAGTTCAGGTTACAGTGAGCTATGATCGTACCATTGCATTCCTGCCTGGGAGATGGGGCCAGACTCTGTCTCTAAGAAAATAACAAACAAACAAAATTTCTAGATGGTTGCATTAGTCCCCATTTTCTGGGAAGTAATTTTATCCTCATTTACATATTTTAGAGGTACAGATCCGACCCTCTCCCAGCCCCTTTCACTCCACCCACCCCACATAAAGGTTTACCTAAACACAGCCATCAATCACAGGCCTCCCTTCAGGAATTTCGAGTCTTTTATTCATAAGAGAACAGAGTATATTGTGGCGAAAGTGAACTCAGGTCAATCCACCATAATGTCTGTGTGTATAGCAATTGGGCAATCAAGTAAAGAAAATGCCAGCATGGATGATTAGAAATGTAAGCTCTGTATTCAAAACCAGGCACCAGGGGATAATTGTGACAGGGGCCAATTCAGTAGAAAATGATTTTTCTTGTGCCACATATTGTAGTCAAAGGATAATTTTGTTTTTGTTTTGTTTTTCCTCAGGGCGGCCCCATGAATATGAAGATACTTGGAAAGTCTTTACTACAGAGCATGATTTCAGGAATGATGAAACAATAAACGAGAATCTGGTATTAATAATCTGTGGGTTTTAAATTTTATGCCATTCAAAGATGTGAGGACCAGTCATTTCATGTATCCTACAAAGTGGAACATGCCGTGGGACACACAGATTCATGATTCATGAGGAGGTTGGACGTCTGACAGTAAACATCCACACACACAATTTGAGTCTTTGGTGCTTACTCGCTGTACTATGATAATACCTCATCAATTCAAACCTATCAAAGCCAGATCTTGGAATGAAATAGGTTGAAAAGACTGAGAGCTGAAGCTTGCCTTTGCATAGTTGACAGCCTTTGCTCAGCAAACTAAGAGTCGCTCATAGTTGATGACCAAATAAAATGCAGAGGATTTGAGAAGCACAAAATAGGGAGGGAGAAACCATCAAGAGGCTAAATACGATTTATTTAAGTTCCCCATCAGAACAGACTTCCTACAGGCCTCAACACAGCAATGTGTTATTAACCCACAGTATGCTCTAGAAAGGACATATAAGCTGCCTTTCTTGTCAAATATCATCTTCTTCCAGAGCACCCCACCCATTCATCTTTTGTAAAGATCAGACTTGGAATAAAACTGCGTGAAGAGATTTTTGTTTTTGTTTTTTTGAGACAGAGTCTCACTCTGTCGTCCAGGCTGGAGTGCGGTGGTGTGATCTTGGCTCACTGCAACCTCAACTTCCTGAGTTCAAGCAATTCTAATGCCTCAGACTCCCAAGTAGCTGGGATTACAGGCACCTGCCACCATGCCTGATTAATTTTTGTATTTTTAGTAGAGATGGGGTTTCACCATGTTGGCTAGGCTGGTCTTGAACTCCTGGTCTCAGGCCATCCGCCCACCTCGGCCTCCCAAAGTGCTGGGATTACAGGCATGAGCCACTGTGCCTGGCCTGCAAAGAGATATTTTAATAAAGACAGCCCAGGAAAGTTGCTCCATTATCTCAGTTAAGAAGGAAAGAAGGAAAAGGAACAGTTTTCCCATGGGCACACAAAGTATTTCTGCTAGGAAGACTTCAGACTACATCTCTCCACTTGTCCTAAGTAGAATTTGCAAGGCCTTCTCTCCACAACTACTTACCCTTGCAACTATCTGATTGTAGAGATGGAGTGATGAGCTTTGACTCTGTGTCCCCACCCAAATCTCATCTTGAGTTGTAATCTCCAAGTGTGGAAGCAGGGAAGCGATTGGATCGTGGGCGCAGTTTCCCCCATGCTGTTCTCGTGATAGTGAGTGAGTTCTCATGAGATCTGATGGTTTTATAAGTGTCTGGCATTTCCTCTGCTTGCACTTCTCTCTCCTGCCACCATGTGAAGAAGATCCTTGCTTCCCCTTCACCTTCCACCACGATTGTAAGTTTCCTAAGGCTTCCCCAGCCATGGGGAATTGTGAGTCAATGAAATCTCTTTCCTTTATAAATGACCCAGTCTTGGGCATGTCTTTATGGCAGTGTGAAAACGGACTAATACGTGGAGCATGATGAATGTGGCTGAAACATTCTGCATCTCGTACTTTGATAAATTTACCTGTATATCAGGCAGAATGTTCTCTGGTCAGACCAGTACTTGGAGCAAAAGAGGGAAGAGGAAAGGCCCACCTGGGCCCTGATATCCTGGGACACACAACTTGGTGGCCTGGTGGCCTGGCTTATGCCTGCTTCCTCCCCAGAGGTAATTTGTCATTGTGTCTGGTCTCGTTCTCAAGAAATGTAAGTGCTGTAGTGAAAAGCTGCTGCCAAATGCACACCCGTGTGTGTGCTTTCAGGCTGACGCTGGACACACTAAGGGCATGAAGTGCCTTGTGGAATAGAAGAGTGTTCAGTACAGCACCGAGAAGCCAGAGACTTGGTCTCCAACAAGACTTCTGAACATTTGGAACATGGTTCCCTTCCCTCTTATGGCATAAATGGGACTACAAAATGCTTCTCAATGAATACATGCCACTTTTCCTCCTTTGCTTTGTGATGGCAGTATTTCATGGAAAAGAATCCTGTCATATCATATATCTATGTGGATCTTTCCAGTGAATTAATTGTGCAAATTCCTTCTCTGCTAGAGAAATAAATACTTCTGCAAAACATTTACCTTACCTAATAGTCTAATCTTAGGCCAACAGAGCAGCAACATCTGCCAAACAGAAAACCCCTGATAATCCAGGATTAAATAACATTAATATTATTTTTTGTAGGCCAGCAGGATTGTCCAGAGGACCAGTGATAATAAGGATTTATGAGGGAGGAGAGGCCCTGCAGAAGATAACACTACAATAACATTCTGTGTTTATATTGGGCAAAGGGGACAGGACACATTTTCTACAAGCGCAAACTTCAGGATGGAAATGTTAATACCTCGTATTTGTAGAGTGCATTGGAGCTTATGAGTCACCTTCATACACAAGAACTCATCTATTAGGCTCCTCATCTGTGAAGCTTCCCAGGTGGGTATTATTCTCATGCATGAGACAATGGAGGTTCAGCAAGGTAAAGTGACTCAGCTAGTAGGTAGGAGAACTGGGTTTAAAATCTAGGTGTTTAGGTTGGTCACGGTGGCTCACACTTGTAATCCCAGCACTTTGAGAGGCTGAGGCAGGAGGATCACTTGAGTTCAGAAGTGCAAGACCAGCCCCACCCACATAATGAGACCACCATCTCTACTAAAGATTTTTAAAATACATATTTTGCCAGGTGTGGTGGTGTATACCTGTAGTCCCGGCCACTTGGGAGGTCAAGCGGGGAGGATCGCTTGAACTCAGGGGTTCAAAGCTGCAGTGAGCTATGATTGCACCACTGCATTCCAGCTTAGGTGACAGAGTGAGACCCTGTCTCTAAAAAAAATAAATAAATAAAAATAAAATAAAATCTAGGCCGGGCACTATGGCTCACGCCTGTAATCCCAGCACTTTGGGAGGCCGAGGTGGGTGGATCACAAGGTCAGGAGTTCGAGATCAGCCTGGCCAATATGATGAAACCCTGTCTCTACTAAAAATACAAAAATTAGCCGGGCGTGGTGGCAGGCACCTGTAGTCCCAGTTACTCAGGAGTCTGAGGCAGGAGAGTTGCTTGAACCCCAGAGGTGGAGGTTGCAGTGAGCCGAGATCACGCCTCTGCACTCCAACCTGGGTGACAGAATGAGACAAAACAAAAAAACAAACAAAACAAAACAAAAATCTAGGTGCTTTAATTCCTACTTCAATATTATTTTTCCTACATTTCCAACAATAAGGAATATCTAGAATGGATTGGTGATGCTTGATGAGTCTCTGGTTAAGATTTTCAAAATAAAATCTGTAGCATAGAATGAAACATTGAGTTTGTCCACAGGAACACGGCTCCAAGGGGACCTTCTCCTTGAAAGATCTCTGGAATGTTCACTTGCCCCAAGAAGGAACATCTCTGTTGCTTGTACATCAAAGAAAAGAAGAAGAGAAAAGGAAAGAGAAGGCCGGGCATGGGGGCTCACGCCTGTAATCCCAGTACTTTGGGAGGCTGAGGCAGGCAGATCACCTGAGGTCAGGAGTTCAAGACCAGCCTGGCCAACATGGTGAAACCCCGTCTGTACTAAAAATACAAAAATTAGCTGGATGTGGTGGCACAATTACAGCCTGTAATCCCAGCTACTTGGGGAGGCTGAGGCACAAGAATCGCTTGAACCCGGGAGGCAGAGGTTGCAGTGAGCCAAGATCGCGCCATTTCACTCCAGCCTAAGCAACAAGAGTGAAACACACACACACACACAAAAGAGCAAAAAAGTCATGGCTCAAGGCAAGATCGGGTGGTAAATAAGAGTTGATCTGGATTTAGAGCTAAGGTCCTTTTGAGAATTTTCTCCCTGAGGCCGCGGTTGAAGATTCATTTTGGGGTTGCCCTGTTCAGCAAGGAGGCTCTGAGGAGTGCAAGGGTGTGGGGACTTCTAAGAATGTGTTTTTTGAGTCAAAATAGAAACTTTTCCTTACATTCTGACTCACAGGGGATTAGAAGGTAGTGCATGGATTAGACGAAAATGCCTCAGTTAAGAATTTAATCCTGTTAGGCAACAGTAAGTCACTATTTTTAAAGGGTTTTGTGCCAAAAAGTAGAAAGGAAAAAAAAAAAGTGGCATCCACAGTTTGCAGGAGATAATTGTTTCTAAAGAGCTGCTTGCTTGAGGCCTCTTGAATGCTACATTTTCTTCCAGGTTCTTCTAAAGAGAACAATGGGTTTTAAATTGGGGGTGTGAGCGCTACCTTGGCTAGGGGTTACCAGTGGGGCTGTTTTGGCTTCAGGTGATGCCCAGGGCTGGAGCTGGAAGAGATGAGAGGAGCCAGGAGTGAGGGATTCTGGCTTCCTATCCTGCTGTCAGAGTTCAGTTTTGCAGGGGAATGAGACAGAAAACGAAACCAAATGTTTACACTGATTTTGACTTTGTAGACTTGACAGTCGATTAAAATCCTTCCAGTGCCTTTTTCCTTTCCTTTTCCTTTCCCCTTTCCTTTCCTCATTCCTTCCTTCCTTTTTTTTTTTTTTTTTTTTTTGACAGAATCTCGCTCTGTTGCCCAGGCTGGAGTGCAGTAGCGCAATCTCAGCTCATTGTAACCTCCGCCTCCTGAGTTGAAGTGATTCTCCTGCCTCAGCCTCCGGAGTAGTTGGGATTACAGGCGCATGCCACCACCCAGCAAATTTTTGTATTTTTAGTAGAGATGGGTTTTCGCCATGTTGGCCAGGCTGGTCTCGAACTCCTGACCTCAGGTGATCCCCCATTTTGGCCTCCCAAAGTGCTGGGATTACAGGCATGAGCCACCGTGCCCGGCCTGTTTGCTTGCTTGCTTTCTTTTCTTTCTTTTCTTTCTTTTCTTTCTTTCTTTCTCTTTCTTTCTTTCTTTCTTTCTTTCTTTCTTTCTTTCTTTCTTCCTTCCTTCCCTCCCTCCTTTCTTCTTTCTTTTCTTTCTTCTTTCTTCCTCTCTTTCTCTGTCTGTTTCTCTCTCTCTCTCTTTCTCTCTCTGTCTTGTCTTTTCTTTTCCTTTTCTTTCTAGACAGAGTTTCACTCTGTCACCCAGGCTGTAGTGCAGTGGCATAATCTCAGCTCACTGCAACCTCTGCCTCCCAGATTAAAGCAATTCTTGTGTGTCAGCCTCCCGAGTAGCTGGGATTATAGGCCTGCACCAGCATGCCTGGCTAATTTCTGTATTTTTTGTAGAGATGGGGTTTCTCTATGTTGGCCAGGCTGGTCTCAAACTCCTGGCCTCAAGGGATCTACCAGCCTTGGCCTCCCAAAGTTCTGGGATAACAGGCGTGAGCCACTGCGCCCAGCCTTCTTGTTTCTATTGTTACAAGACTCATTTTGAAGGGTAAGGACTTTGCTTAAGATCTGTTTTGTTTTTCCCTTTCTGTTGTATTTATTTATTTTGTGACAGAATCTTGCTCTGTCACCCAGGTAGGAGTGCAGTGGCATGGATCTCAGCTCACTGAAACCTCTGCCTCCTGGGTTGAAGTGATCCTCCCACCTCTGCCTCCCAAGTAGCTGGGGTTACAGGCACACACCACCACGCCCACTAATTTTTGTATTTTTCTGTTGAGACAGGGGTCTCGCCATGTTGCCCAGGCTGATCTCGAACTTCTGAGCTCAAATGATCCTCCTGCCTGGGTCTCCTTAAGTGCTGGAATTACAGGCGTGAGCAACCTTGCTCAGCCTCAGTGGTATTCTTGCTTTCAGCACCACAGATACATTCATTCATTCACTCATTCATTCATTTACTCTCTTAATTTACTAAGTACCTCAAATGTGCCAGAAATGGTTCTAGGCACTGGGGACACAGTGACCAAGACACATCTAATCTCTGCCTCTAGGAAATTATATTCTAATGGAAGGAGCTAAAAAATGAGTGAGCAAATGCAGTAACTGGTAAGTCTATAAGTCCTGCAGAGGGAAATAGGCAGAGAAAGTGTTGACCGGCTGGGCGTGTGTGTAGCCGGGAGAGTGAGGTTGCTATTTTAAGTAGGTGGTCAGGAAAGGCCTCACTGATAACCTATGTCTCACCAAGAGCTGAAGGATGTGAGGGAGTTGTGTGATGTCTGGGGTGAAACAGTTCCAGGCAGAAGAAACCCCAAAGGCACAGGCATTTACGTGGGAACATGTGAGGGGGGCGGTGTTCAGAGCTCAGTAAGTGCTTAGGAGAGGCGTAGGGGACGCAGTTGGTGTGGGATGCTTGTGTGTTGCGAGGTAGATTATCAAAGGCCTTGTAGGCCTCGAAAGGGCTTGGACATTTACTCTGAAGGAGGTGGGAAGCCTCTGGGGGATTTTGGATAGAGGAATGCCATGACTGACCTGTTATAAAAAGACCACTCTGGCTGCTGTGTTGAGAGAAAAACTGCAAGAGGTGATGGAAAGATTGGTTAGGAGGCTGTTAATAATCCGGGTGAGAGATGAGAAGGCTTAGATCAGCGTGGCTGGGATGGAGGTGTGAGAAGTGTTGGATTCCGATCTATTTTTTTTTTTTTTTTTTGGGACAGAGTCTCGCTCTGTCACCCAGGCTGGAGTGCAGTGGCTTGATCTTGGCTCACTGCAACCTCCGCCTCCTGAGTTCAAGCAATTCTCCTGCCTCAGCTCCCCAAGTAGCTGGGATTACAGGCACCCACCATCACACCCGGCTAATTTTTTGCATTTTTACTAGAGACAGGGTTTTGCCATGTTGGCCAGGCTGGTCTCGAACTCTTGACCTCAGGTGATCCGCCCACCTCGGCCTCCCAAAGTGCTGGGATTACAGGCATGAGCCACTGAGCCTGGCCTGATCTATTACTAAAGTAGAGAAAAAAAGATTTGCTGGTAGATTGGATGTGGGCATGAGAGGAAAAAAAAGTGGAGGGAAGTTGGGTGTGCTGTCCCATTAAGTGGGAGACCCAAGAGAGCCATTCTCCTGACAAAATGAGTTTCTGCTGGTGAGCCCAGGGGACAGCAGTATGGTGCCCAGGAATAAGACAGGACCCACCTTTCTTACTACAGACTTCTTTCTAGGGAGCTAAGACAGGGTGGGTCCCCAGCTCTACAACTATTCTATCTATCTGTCTGTCTATCTATCTATCTATCTATCTATCTATCTATCTATCTATCTATCTATCTAATCTATCATCTATATCTATTATCTATCTATCTATCTATCTTCATCTATATCTATCATCTATCTATCTCTCTATCTCTCTCTCTATCTATCTATCTATCTATCATCTCATAAGTTAATTTTTGAGTATGTAATCCATTCACACCCAACAGGTATGGAAAATAAGGGTATTTTTTCCTATGATTAGCTCTTTGATACACTTACTATTTTTATAATTCTTTCTTTCAAATTTATTTCTGCTTTTATTTGCTGTTTATTCTGCCTGCTTTTTCCTATGATTAGCTCTGTTATATACTTATTAGTTTTATAATTCTTTCTTTCAAATTTATTTCTGCTTTTATTTACTGTTTCTTCTGCCTGCTTTTTCCTGATTTAGATGCTTTATTTATTTCAATTCTTCTTGTATGCATTTAAGGCTACACATTTCCCTCGTAGCACTGCTTTGGATGTCCTTTGTGCATATCATATGGCTTCATTAGCTCTTTAGAATCATTCACAAAGCCTCTTCTCGAGGCATGAGCCTGTCACCAGGCTAAATCAGGACAGATTTAAGTCATGAACCAGGGTCAATGCTCATCTCGTTCCTCAGCCCTTACCTAGGGAGTTACCTGTGTGCTTCTCCTTCTGCCCTCAGGGAGAATTCTCTCTCAGGGACCTCATTGTCCTGTTAAGCCCATCAGATATATTTAAATGATTTTGAACAGCAAGGGGAAAAGATCTCTTTCTCTCCAAGAGTCTTCCTGTTCCTATGTAAATTCCTGGGGCAAATAGGTGAGTGGGCAGAAGAATTCTGTCCAACTCCACTCACAGCACTCATAGTCCAAATCCCAGTAGGTTGGGGTAGTGGCTGTTGAAGAACCATTCCTCACCCCTAGAGCTGCTGCCCATGTATCCTCTTGCACCTACATTATTTCATTTAAGCTTCATGATGATTTTGCAAGGTAGTAATTTCAATCCCCATTTTCACAGACAGATATAGGTGCTTAAGAAGATAAAACAACTTACATGTGTTTACACAGCAAGTGCCAGAAATGGGATTCAAACTCAGGCCTGCTTTCAAATATGGACCTCTTCCACTCTACCAGGATGCCGTCCCAAATTTTTTTTTTTTTTTTTTTTTTTTGGTTTTGAGACAGAGTTTCACTCTTGTTGCCCAGGCTGGAGTGGTTTGATCTTGGCTCAGTGCAACCTCTGCCTCTCGGTTTCAAGCGATTCTCCTGCCGTAGCCTCCTGAGTAGCTGGGACTACAGGTGTGCATCACCACCCCTGGCTAATTTTTGTATTTTTAATAGAGACAGGGTTTCACCATGTTGACCAGGCTGGTCTTGAACTCCTGACCTCAGGAGATCTGCCTGCCTTGGCCTCCCAAAGTGCTGGGATTACAGGCGTGAGCCACCGCACACAGCCAACCTTCCCAAAAGTTTTAATACTCATGCTTCAGTTATGCAATTGTGTCAGGAAGTGATGCATCCTTTCTAAATTATGTTTTGAGATAATCAAAGCTTAGCCTTTTAAGCACCAACATTTTGTAAACTTTTGTAGACAAAAATATTCGTAGAATGTGTTACATATTTTTCACTTTCTTAAACAGAGCATGCTGGACAGATTTTAAACTTTGCTTGATGATTCATGTCATGTTTAAGAGCATCAATTATTATGTAATGCCATATTATAGGGAGTTTAAGTATCTTGCCCAAGGCTAGACAGCTGTTAAATGGGGAAACTGTTCAAATGCAGGCGGTCTGGCTACAGAGCCCATGTTCTTAGCAACTATGCTATCATGCCTCACCAAGTGCTCAAAAGAATTAGAGATCGCTGTGGGCTGGAGATGACTCGTCCCAATAGTATTGGTTGCTCTGGCAAAGAGCAGGGAGGCCGAATCTGAAGCCATCCAGCAAACTTAGCAGGGGTGGAGATCAGGGTCCACTTTGCTGACATTTCAGAATAGAGAAATGCCATGTCATAGCAAAAGTCCAGGAAGAACCAGATCAGAGATAGAGGGGTGAAACAAAAAGTGGATATTGGCCAAGTGTGACTCATGCCTCTAATCCCAGTGCTTTGGGAGGCTGAACTGGGAGGATTGCTTGAAGCCAGGAGTTCGAGACCAGCCTGGGCAACATGATGAGACCCTGTCTCTATAAACAATTTTTACAAAGAAAATATTAGCCAGGCATGCTGGCATGCACCTGTTGTCCCAACTACTCAGGATCCTGAGGCAGGAGGATCGCTTGAGCCCAGGAGTTTGAGGCTGTAGGAAGCCATGATTGTGCCACTGCACTCCAACCTGTGTGACAGAGTGAGACCCTGTCTCTAAAACAAAACAAAACAAAACAAAAGACAAACAAACAAAACCCAAAACATGACTATCAAGGAATCTATGCATAAGAACCTGAGATGAAAATCACATGTTAGAGTTTCTTGTGGGAGGAGGAGTGCTGATAAATGGCACCTGTTTTTCCTGCTCAAGTTCTGAAAAACCTGACAGGTCCAGAGTAGCAGATGGGGCCACAATTCTCCTTTATTTTTGTTCAAGGTTAAATTGGAAGCCATAGCTCACTGCAAGAACCAAATGGACCTGTGAAGTCATTCCAAAATTCAACATACTTACCCCACACTCATGTAGGCACTGGACCAGGTAGAACTTACAGCATGGAGAAACAGAGGACTCTTGGTGCTTGCAGTTAAGTTCACTTCCAAGAGGGAAAAGGGTGTAGCTGATCCAAGAATGCCTATGACCATAAGAAGTACATTGCCCGATGTGCAGCAAGTCAGTATACCAACACTGAGGGTTGCAGCAGAGAAAGAGGTTTAATCGTAAGGCTGCTGAACAAGGAGACAGGAGGAAACCTCAAATCCACCTCCCCAAGGAGTTTGGGGCTAGGAATATACATAAATGCAAGTATAGGACTTGCATTTATATATATTTCTATATTCCTATATTTGCATATATGCATAATATATATATTATATATATAAAAATGGAAGTTAGGACTCTCTCTCTCTCTCTCTGTAGGTCTTGCCTTCCTCCCATCTCAGTCTCCCGAGTAGCTGGGACTACAGGTGTGTACCACCATGTCTGGCTAATTTTTTATTTTTTGTAGAGATAGGGGTCTCACTATGCTGGCGTGGCTGGGGGGCCAGGGATTTTAATGGGTTTAGAGTGGATTGAGGTGTAGGGATTTTTCATGGGTTGAAGAGTGCAGGGTGAAGTCATAGGATGGGGTGATGAAGAAGCTATTTTCATGTGGACTCGGTTCCTCTGTGGGGTCTTCAAACTGGTTTGTGTCAGCCGTTTCACTAGAATGCAGGGTCTGAAAAGCATCTTAAGTAATTCTTAAACAAAAGCTTTATGATTCTATCATCAGAGATCCTATCTACAGGAACAGTGGGGATGCAAAAGGTCTGTATCTGGTGCTATGTGACTTTCAGTTACATGGAAGTGGGCAAAGGGCAGCCTGATGAATGCTTAATTGTAACCTTATTTCTGTCCAGAACCTGCCATGCAATTCTTGTTAACCCTGTGATGATAGTTTCATGCCCAGTATATTCTTCTCAGAAAAGTGTTTCTACCTCCTCTTAGACAGAGTGAATAAGAGACGGTGAGAGGCCAGATGTTATATTAATGTCTTGATGGTCATCCTTTTCATGGAGGAAGCACCAGAAGTTCCCCTTGTGGAGTTCTAATTAGAGAAAAGGAGTTGGGCTGGTGGGACCAAAGGAATGCAAAAAGAAGCAGATAAGCTACAAATCTGCCCTTCTTCATGATCCAAGACACATAACCCTCCTGCACAAGTAACTTACAATCTTCCTGCACTCAGCTATCACCAGACCCTCAGCTGATAGAAAAATGCAAGTTAGCTCGCTGCAACCTTGGCATTATCAGTACTGCATAAAGCCCTCTTCAGCACAAGCACAAACACTATTGTTTAAAATCCCCAGCAAGCCTTTGTCTCCTGACAGTCAGCTCCTTTTTGCTGGCCTGCCTGTTGCTCCCCTGCAACATATTTTTCTACTTTCTCTAATAAATCTGCCTTTCTTTACCTACAACTGTCTTGGTAAATGCTTTCATCACTGGCACCACTGGTCTAGATAGTCACCACTCATCCATGACACCCCTTACCTTATAGTGAATAGATTTTAGCTGTGTATCCTGTAACTTTTCAACCATACCATGGTTCACTAGAATTGATAGCACTTTTCAACCCTATCCCGATAGTAGTTGTCAGGAAATGCTAGTGAAAGAGTTTGGAATTAAACTAGCATTCTAGCCGAGCGTGGTGGCTCACATCTGTAGTCCCAGCTAATAGGAAGGCTGAGGCAGGAGGATCAATTAAATCCAGGAATTCAAGGATGCAGTGAGCTATGATTGTGCCACTGAACTCCAGCATGGGTGACAGAGCAAGATGCCATCTCTAACAAAAAACAAAAGCGAAAGAAAAAACTGAGAGTCCAAAGATGTGTTTGATTTAAATAAGTAGAAAGAGCAAGATCATTATTCTAGACAGAAGGAAACAATTTGAGCCAAGAAATATTCCTTCTGTATTTAGGGGACAAATACATGAGCTGACTAATCTGAAGAGTTTCTAAAAAGCTAAGTTTGAGCAAGCCATGCCTGGCGAAGAAGTTGAAGGTTTCCAGAGATCACATGTGGAATCAGATGGTCTGACTACTGAGCTTTCTATCTTTGAAAAAACCCTGTGGATGTATAAATGTTCTACAAATTTATGCCAGTCATTTGCCTGTTTGCTATCAGATTCATTCTCTACCCTTCCCTTGCTCTGGTCTGTATTGTAGGAAAATCATTTTCCAGAATTTCCATAATTGCCTTCTGGCTGGCTTTGGCCAATGGGAGGCACTGGCATGAGATTGGAGGGTAAGTGGTAGGAAGAGATCAAGGCACGTTTTGTCCTCTCTTTCTGGCATCTCCAATAGTAATCATGTCTCTTCTAGGTTCCTGATCCCAGAAGATGTCCTGCGGTGGTTCCACCTTCCACCAGCTTCTGCCAGATCCTGGACTCCAGGAACACTGCCCCCTTCAGGCCAACTTTTTGGACTTCCTCACTGTCTTCTGAGCCCCCAGGTCTTCCAACACTTTTGCAGCCACTTCCCTGTATTAAATGCCCTCTGTTTGAAATATCTAGAATAATTTTCATTTTCATGGTTGGACTGATTCACCACTTTCCCTCCCACTCAAATTCAGTAAGATCTACTATCTTATGACAGATATCTACCCACTCATTGCTTCCCGATGCAGACATAAACTTGGATCCCAGGCCGTGGAAGAGCAGGTCAAGGTTTGCTCCTCAGAATTGTTGCTTTGGTAACATGTGGAGAAGGATGGTGGTTGCTGAGACTAGAGGAGACTTGTTGAGAGACAATTGCAATAATTCAGGAGGGAGAGGACAAGGGTGTAAAGTCAGATTGTTTCACTGCAGAGGTAGAGTGGGGAAAGGGACACGAGAGATGCAGAAGAGGCAGAATCAGGTCCCTGATTGGATGGGGCATTTTGGGAAGATGAAGGAGGCTGGAATGATTCCCAGGTTCCTCCAGAGTGAATGGATGGCACTTGTGTTCTTGACTGAGCTTGAGGACACAAGAAGAGGGGCAGCAGATCTAGATGGCTAGGAAGATCATGAGTTTGTGGCACGTTGAGTTTGGGGGGCATGTTGTACTCAGGAAAGGGCAGGAGAGAGATGGTTTAATGTCACAGCATAGGTGATAAGAGATCTATGGATATATAGGTGAAATCCCCGGGAGATGTGGATAGAAAAGAGTTAAAGGCAGAACATGGAAGAGCCTCAACATGGACAGAGAAGGCAGAGGACTGAGTTGGAACAGCCCGAGAGCTCAGAGGAGAGCCAGGGAAGAGCAACATCACGGAGACCAAGGGAGAGCATGGTTCAAAAAGGGAATGGTCACTGTGTCAAAGCCTGCTTTTAAAGCAAACTAAATATGGCCTGAGAAGGACTCCATACTTCTATATTTGAGTCCTTGTGGATGAACTGTAACCTAGCTTAATAGGCAGACAAAATTGAAACCCTAACTTCATAGTATGCACCTGTAACAATAGCTAAGCCTTGGCCAATCCCAGCGGCCATACTTCAACCATTCATACACTGCTGAGTGTTCAAACTGTGTTCAAATAAGTCAAATGCCAGCCTGTAACCAATCCAACTGCTCTGTACCTCACTTCCAATTTCTGTACGTCATTTCTCTCTTTTTTGTCTATAAATCTTCTTTCACCATGTGGCTGTGCTTGAGTCTCTGTGAATCTGCTGTGATTCTGGGGCTGCCTGATTCACACATCATTCATTGCTCAATTAAACTGCTTTAAATTTAATTTGACTGCAGTTTTTCTTTTATCACTGCACAATGGCCAAGAAGGATCAGTCACAGGAATTGACTGCTAGGAGGATATGTACAGATGTGGGTAAGTGACAGATGTAGATACTCAAGCTTGAATAAGTTTATGCCTGATGGCTACACACACACACACACACACACACTCTCTCTCTCTGTCTCACACAAACACACACACACAGACACCTGTTTAGAGTTATATTTTAGGCAAGAAAGATGGTATCTATTATACATCATCTGGTTGCTCTAGTCTAGAGGAAAAGAGTGAGCAGATTTTGGTTGGCTTTTTCATTTTCTTCTCTACACACATGTAACACAGGGGTCTCATCAAGAGATCAGGAAAATCTCAAGGGGTCAGACCTTTGGCCCCAATCTGCAGAGAAAATGAGGAGCTGTTGCTTAAAGTCCCAGTTGATGGGGCCAGAGCTGTTGGGCTGCAAAACCAACCTTCCTTCCTTCCTTCCTTCCTTCCTTCCTTCCTTCCTTCCTTCTTCCTCTCTCTTTCTTCTTTCTTTCTTTATTTTTCTTCCTTTCTCTCTTCTTTCTTTCTTTCTTTTCTTTCTTTCTTCTTTCTTTTTCTTTTTTTTTTTTTTTGACAGAGTCTCGCTCTGTCGTCCAGGCTGGAGTGCAGTGGCATGAGTTCGGCTCACTGCAAGCTCCACCTCCCAGGTTCACGCCATTCTCCTGCCTCAGCCTCCTGAGTAGCTGGGACTACAGGCGCCTGCCACCACGCCTGGCTAATTTTTGTATTTTTAGTAGAGATGAGGTTTCACCGTGTTGGACAGGCTGGTCTCGAATTCCTGACCTCAGGTGACCCTCCCACCTTGGCCTCCCAAAGTGCTGGGATTACAGGTGTGAGCCACTGCTCTGGGTGCCACTTTCTCCTGTAAGGTGCTTTGAATAATTTGGTGTCTCTGAGAGTTCTAAGAGTTGTCTGGGCTTTCATTTTTGGTTCACCGAAGCAGGACTGATGAACACAGGGCCATTCAGGTGATGGCATTTCCTGGTGTCACATGGGAAGATGCTGCTGATACCCAAGCAGACACACGGAGCGGTTGATTAGTGTCACCACTCAGATGGTTTTCAACATCATTTTACCACCAAGACTGCAGGCCCAGATTCTCCTAAGCCAAGAGAGGTGAGGTGTAGGATGGTGGGTATGGAGGAGTTTGTGGGTGGCTAGTAAAGGACAAACAACAAGTAACATCTTCTGGCTTAGAGTCCTCTCAAATTATCTGAAATGATATTGCTTGGAGCCTCCTTACCCTTATATTGCCCCTTAGTCCACTGGGCAGAGCAGAGGTGCCAAGATGTAGAGTGGAGGAGAGTTTGGGGGCACAAGGGGTTTACTGGAGTCATTAACAAGAGCGTTGATCCTTCATAGGTGGAGGTGGCTGTATCCCCAGGAATCCCAGAGAGCCTGTCATAGATGCTTCTTTGTGGCAGTGGTCAGGGTTCTCACCTGGGCTGTAAATTGGACTCCTCTGGGGAGCTTAGACAACACCAGGCCTGACCCCCATACCCGCCCCATCCTCCTCTCTGCCCCTGATTTGTGCTTCTGTTGGTCTGGAACAGGCCTAAGCATCAGAGTTTTTAAAAAGCTGCCCAAGTGTGGCCAGGGTGAAGAATTTTTGAGTTCTAGGTTATTCTTTTGGGCTTTTAAAGGGTATGAACCTTCCTACACAACAAAGGAAATAATCATTGACGTGAAAAGGCAACGTATGGAATGGGAGAAAATATTTGCAAATTATCCATTTGATAGGAGGTGAATAGCCACAATATGTAAGGAACTCATATAATTCAGAAGCCAAAAAACAAATAACCCCGTTAAAAAATGATAAAAACATTTCCCCAAAGAATTCATACAAATGGCCAACGAGCACATGAAATGTACTTAATTAATATCACTAACCATCAGGAAAATGCAAATCAAAACCAGAGTGAGCTATCACCTCACACATGTTAGGGTGACTATCATCAAAAAGACAAAAGATCAGCATTGGCAAGAATGTGTGGAAAAGGGAAACGGTCTTGATGGGAATGTCAATTAGTATAGGGAGGTTCCTCAACACACTCAAAATAGAACTCCCATATGATCCAGCAATCTCAAATCTCAGTATATATCCAAAAGAAAGAAAATTACTATCTCAAAGAGATATTTGCACTTCCAAGTTCATTGCAGCATTATTCACAATAGCCATGATAAAAACAACCTACGTGTCCATCAATGGATGAGTGGATAAAGAAAATGTCATAAACACACACACACACATTATGAAGTATTACTTAATTAATTATTATTATTACTATTATTATTTTTTGAGACAGAGTCTTACTCTGTCACCCAGGCTGGAGTCAGTGGCATGATCTCAGCTCACTGCAACCTCTGCCTCCCGGCTTCAAGTGATTCTCCTGCCTCCGCCTCCCAAGTAGCTGAGACTACAGGCACACAACACCACGCCTGGCTAATTTTTGTATTTTTAGTAGAGACAGGGTTTCACCATGTTGGCCAGGCTGGCCTCGAACTCCTGACTTCAAATGATCTGCCGGCTTTGGCCTCCCAAAGTGCTGGAATTACAGGCATGAACCACCATGCCTGGCCTATTATTTAATCTTTAAAAGAAAGACATTTTGTCATTTGTGACACCATTGAACCTGGAGGACATTTTGTGAAGTGAAATAAGACAGGCACAGAGAGACAAATGCTGATGTCACTTATATGTGGAATCTAAAAAAGTCAAACTCGTAGAAACAGAAAGTAGGGGGTTGTTACCAGAGGTTGGACCAACGGGAGGGTAGAGGAAATGAGCTATTGGTTAAGGGGCACAGACTTTCTGTTATAAGATGAATAAGTCAGTTCTGGAGATCTAAGCTACAGCATGGTGACTATAGGATTAATAATAATGTATTCTATGTTTGAAATTTGCTAAGAGGTTAGATCTTAAGTTGTCTCACCACACACACACACACACACACACACACACCCCACACTACACAAAGGTAACTGTGAAGCGACGGATATGCTAATTAGCTTAATTGTGATAATCATTTCACAATGCATACATATATCAAAACATTATGTTGTGTATCTTAAGTATATACTTTTTTTGTTGTTTTCTTTGGAGACATGGATCCCATTCTGTTGCCCAGGCTGAAGTGCAGTGGTGCCATCATAGCTTACTACAGCCTTGAGTCCCTGGGCTCAAGTGATCCTTCTCCCCAGGCTCCTAAATGGCTAAGGTGTGCATCACCAGAGCCAGCTAATTTTTGTATTTTATGTAGAGATGAGGTCTCACTATATTCCTCAGGCTGGTCTCAAACTCTTGACCTCCAGTGATCCTCCCACCTTGGTTCCCCGAAATATTGGGATTACAGATGTGAGCCACTGCATGCATGCTTATTTGTTAATTATACTTCAAATAACTTGTGGAGGGTAAGAGCATAAGCCTTCTGGGGAGGTTTGGCACTTGGCTGTGACGCAGGCCTTCTGACTTTTTTTTTTCTTTTTAAAATAATTAAAATAGAGATGGGGGTCTCACAAGTCCAGGCTGGTCTCAAACTCCTGGTCTTAAGTGATCCTACCACCTCAGCCTCCCAAAGTGCTGGGATTACAGGTGTGAGCCATGGTGCCCAGCCATGACTTTGTTGCTCAGCTCATCTTTGCCTCACACTGGCTGATGTCAGCTGCTGCGATAGGTGAGGTTTTAAGGGGGGTGGAGAGGGATTGGCAGGGGGCAGTTTTGCCATCAGAGTGGAGGTGAGGGGTCTGTTGTGGTGGCAGTCAGCAGCTGCCTGAGGATCTGGGAGAGACCTAGCAGGCAGTGAGGACAGTGGGTGGCAAGGGGCCTCAGAGCTCTGTGACCTCATAATTTTCCTGTGGGACCACAAAGGTGGCTTCCACAGTGCATAGTGGTTATCAGCTGTGCCTCCCTCTTAGAGGTCCTCGGAGTCCAGAGTCCTCGAAGGGAAATCTGACACAAAGAAGCAGGTGTGAGACCGGCCCCTTTCTCCCATACCTTAGACAGGGCTCCAGGGACTGCTTCAGGGGAGATGTCAGAGGGCAGCAGGGACCGGGAAGGGAGGAAGAAAGCAGAGTGACAGTGAGAGGTGGGAAAACTACAAGAGGAATTGTTTGTACGCTTGGATCTGGACTTTTAGAACTGGTCAGGACCTGACAGATCCTCCAGCCCAGCTCTCCCGGCTCTCAAACACTGGCATCATTTATAATTCCCTGGAAAATCACCAGCAGGTAAATGAAGGAGAAAAGAAAAGAACAAAATCCACCGGGAACCAGAGACTTCCAGGCTCCAAAGACAGGCAATCTCCACCAGGAAGTAAGTATAAAATCAACTTGCAGTACTTCTTTCTTTAGCACTTAAAATGGATTTTATCTCATTAATGTCCAACAGAGACAAGGGCAACTCCTGGAGGAGCTGTTTCCTCACCCCATACGGCAGCTAGTTCCTCATTTGTCCTTCAGAGGCATGTAGAATCGTTCATTCACTGAATATTTATTGAGCATGTACTCTGCGCTGAGCACTGTTCTAGATGCTCAGAGTGGTGAACAAATCAGCTGAGGGAGGATCCTAGCCAGCCAGAGTTTACAGTGTCTTGCATGAGGGGGCTCAGGACATGCCATCCCAAACTGTGACTGTAGGAGATTAGCATATGCCATCCCAAAATATGCCCTTTGGCTTAAAGGATTATGTTGATATGATTATTTTGAGAAACTGCAGACACAGGAGAAGCCCTGAAAAGTTAGTCTTCTGGAAGAGAAATTTACATCTACAAAGGAAATCTCCATTTGTAAGTGTGTCTTCTTCTGCACTAGGAAGAGAAGGATGACTAAATCAGAGAAGTCTCTTGTCAGAGAAAGCACGGACTTCAGTCTTCAGACTGAAGAGAATATACCTTCGTTTTATGATGATTTTTCTGGCCATCTCATCTTAACTGGGTCTTTCCCTACACTTTCTTTCTTTGTAGTTTAAATTACACCTTTGAGATCTATTCTAGAGATTACTCATCTCTCTGATTTATCTCCCATGGATACAAGAGGAATATATGCTATTAAACTACTGTTTGTTTTTCTCTTGTTAATCTGTCTTTTGTTACAGAGAAGCTCAGCTAAGAACTCAGGAAGGGTGGAGGAGAAAATTATTTTTCCTGCCCTGTATGGATGAGATGGGTGGCAAACAAACACTTCACTGGCAATGCTGAGTGGCATGGAGAACATGAAGTTGAGAGCAGCTCGGGAAGGCTGGTGTGTGCTAGTGGGGTCGTTATTTTCAGTAGGGTGATGGGGAAGGAGCTCACTAGCAGAGGAATCCTGAGCAGAGACCTGGAAGATCTGGAGAAGCCCATGTATTCACAGGTGGAATAGGGGTGGCACTCAGAGGGAATGGCAAGTATGAAAGCCCTAAATTGGGGTGTCCTGAATGTGTTGGAAGAGCAAGGAGGCTGGTGTGGCTGGAGAGAAGTTGTAACACTGATAAGTTCATTGCCCCATGCACACAGCATGTCGCCAGGTTGCAGCAGAGAAAGGGGTTCAATCCTAGGGTCACTGAACGAGGAGATGGGAGGAAATCTCAAGTCCGTTTCCCCAAGGAGTTTGGAAGTTAGGGTTTTTAAAGGTTTTGGAGTGGGCTGAAGTGTTGAGATTGTTGACTGGTAGAAGAGTGAAGGGTGAAGTCACGAGACAGGGAGAGGAAGAAGCTGTGTTCTCAGGCTGACCCTGTTCCTCTGTGGGGGTCTTCAAACTGGCTGCTAGAATTCGGGGTCTGAAAAACATCTTAAGCAATCCTTAACCAAAAGCATTATGATTCTAATGTTAGATATCCTGTCTATAGGAACAGCGAGGATGCAAATGGGCAGGATCTGGTGCCAGCTGACTTTTAGCAAAAAGGAAGTGGGCCTGAGTGCAGCCTGATGAATCCTTGATTGTAACTATATTTTTGTCCAGAACCATGGCATGCAATTCTTGTCAACCCTCTGGGATTGGTTGCAAAGTGATAACTTTGAAAAGAGAAAATGGGGGAATGTTGGCCAATGAGGCCACAGCGAGCCTGACCTCACAGGGCCTTGTGTAGTAAAGGGTTAATCTTACCCAAAGAGAGGTCTGGCCTTGGCTCTCTGCTCCTGGGAGGTGATCTCTGTGGCCTTGCAATGTCCTGCCTGGTAAAAGTGTTTTTTTTACCTTGGGGCCTTGGGGTACACTGGATTGTGAAACAATATGATGGGGGCCTTAGGTCATATCATATCAGTTTGATTTCTGGAGAAAGTTTTGATTTCTGGAGGAAAACAAAACATCAGCCATGAAGACAGTCGACAATATCTATGTAGTGAGCCTGAAGAAAAGCTCTAGATACCAAGGCTTAGATGACCTTTCCTGGTTGGCCATACTCTGTGTGCAACATCATGCATCATGGCTGGGAGAAGACAGTGCTATTTGTTGCTCCACTGGGAAAGGACCCCTGGGAGCTCCACGTGTGGAACTCTCTTGCACTTGGCCTCATGCGTCTCTTCTCTTGGTGAATTTAATCTGTATTCTTTCCCTGTAAGAAACCATAACCATGGGTATAATAACTATCAGTGAGCTCTGTGAATATTTTCAATGAGTTATCAAAAATTGAGGGTAGTCTTGGGGACCCCAGAACTTGCAATTGGTGTCAGAAGTGAGAGTTGTCTTGGGACCACCTTCTAACTTTACAGGCTTATAGAATGTCTTATGGACTTTGGCTCTTACTTTATATGAGTTGAGGGCCATTGTTTTGCAGGCTTTGAGCAGAGGAGTGACATGAGCTGACTATACATATATATTATATATATATAAAATGTATTTTTTTATTATACTTTAAGTTCTGGGATACATGTGCAGAACACACAGGTTTGTTACATACGTATACATGTGCCACGGTGGTTTGCTGCACCCATCAACCCATCATCTACATTAGGTATTTCTACCAATGCTATCCCTCCCCTTACCCCCCATCACCTCGACAGGCCCCAGTGTGTGATGTTACCCTCCCTGTGTTCATGTGTTCTCATTGTCAACTCACACTTATGAGTGAGAACATGCGGTGTTTGGTTTTCTGTTCCTGTGTTAGTTTGCTGAGAATGATGGTTTCCAACTTCATCCATGTTTCTGCAAAGGACATTAAATTTTTTTTTATGGCTGCATAGTATTCCATGGTGTATATGTGCCACATTTTCTTTATTTAGTCTATCATTGATGGGCATTTGGGTTGGTTCCAAGTCTTTGCTATTGTGAATGAATAGTGCTGCAATAAACATACTTGTATATGTGCTTTTTTTTTTTTTTTTTGAGACAGAGTCTCCCTCTGTCCCCCAGGCTGGAGTGCAGTGGCACAATCTCAGCTCTCTGCAACCTCCGACTCCCTGGTTCAAGCGATTCTCCTGCCTCAGCCTCCTGAGTAGCTGGGATTACAGGCATGTGCCACCATGCCCAGCTAATTTTTAGTAAAGACAGGATTTCACCATGTTGGCCAGGATGGTCTCAATCTCCTGATCTCGTGATCCACCCGCCTCGGCCTCCCAAAGTGCTGAGATTACAGACATGAACCATCATGCCTGGTGCTGGCATATGTGTCTTTATAGTAGAATGATTTATAATCCTTTGGGTATATACCTAGTAAAGGGATTGCTGGGTGAAATGGTATTTCTGGTTCTAGATCTTTGAGGAATCACCACACTGTCTTCCACAATGGTTGAACTAATTTATACTCCCACCAACAGTGTAAAAGCGTTCCTATTTCTCCACGTCCTCTCCAGGATCTGTTGTTTCCTGACTTTTTAATGATCGCCATTCTAACCGGCATGAGATGGTGTCTCATTGTGGTTTTGATTTGCATTTCTCTAATGACCAGTGATGATGAGCTTTTTTTCATGTTTGTTGGCTGCATAAATGTCTTCTTTTGTGAAGTGTCTGTTCATATCCTTCGCCCACTTTTTGATGGGGTTGTTTGTTTTTCTGTTGTAAATTTGTTTAAGTTCCTTGAAGATTCTGGATATTAGCCCTTTGTCAGATGGATAGATTGCAAAAATTTTCTCCCATGCTGTTCACTCTGATGATAGTTTTTTTTGCTGTGAGAAGCTCTTTAGTTTAATTAGATCCCATTTGTCAATTTTGGCTTCTGTTGCAATTGTTTTTGGTGTTTTAGTCATGAAATCTTTGCCCACTCCTATGTCCTGAATGATATTGCCTAGGTTTTCTTCTAGAGTTTTTATGGTTTCAGGTCTTACATTTAAGTCTTTAATCCATCTTGAGTTAATTTTTGTATAAGGTGTAAGGAAGGGGTACAGTTTCAGTTTTCTGCATATGGCTAGCCAGTTTTCCCAACACCATTTATTAAAAAGGGAATCCTTTGCCCATTGCTTGTTTTTTTCAGGTTTGTCAAAGATCAGATGGTTGCAGATGCACACACCTTATTTCTGAGGCCTCTCTTCTGTTCCATTGTTCTATATATCTGTTTTGGTACCAGTACCATGCTGTTTTGTTTACTGTAGGCTTGTAGTATAGCTTGAAGTCAGGTAGCGTGATGCCTCTAGCTTGGTTCTTTTTGCTTAGGATTGCTTTGGCTATACGGGCTCTTTTTTTGGTTCCATATGAAATTTAAAGTAATTTTTTCTAATTCTGTGAAGAAAGTTAATGGTAGCTTGATGGGAAGCATTGAATCTATAAATTTCTTTGGGCAGTATGGCCATTTTCACAATATTGATTCTTCCTATCTATGAGCATGGAATGTTTTTCCATTTGTTTGTGTCCTCTCTTATTTCCTTGACAAGCAGTGGTTTATAGTTCTTATTAAAGAGGTTCTTCACATCCTTTGTAAGTTATATTCCTAGGTATTTTATTCTCTTTGTAGCAACTGTGAATGAGAGTTCACTCATGATTTGGCTCTCTGTCTATTATTGGTGTATAGAAGTGCTTGTGATTTTTGCACATTTATTTTGTATTCTGAGACTTTGCTGAAGTTGCTTATCAGCTTAAGGAGTTTTTGGGCTGAGACGGTGGGGTTTTCTAAATACACAATCATGTCATCTGAAAACAGAGACAATTTGACTTCCTCTCTTCCTATTTGAATAACTTTTAATTCTTTCTCTTGCCTGATTGCCTTGGCCAGAACTTCCAATACTATGTTGAATACGAGTGGTGAGAGAGGGCATCCTTGTCTTGTGCTGATTTTCAAAGGGAATGCTTCCAGCTTTTGCCCATTCAATATGATATTGGCTGTGGGTTTGTCATAAATAGCTCTTATTATTTTGAGATACGTTCCATCAATGCCTAGTTTATTGAGAGTTTTTAGCATGAAGGGGTGTTGAATTTTATCGAAGGCCTTTTCTGCATCTATTGAGATAATCATGTGGTTTTTGTCATTGGTTCCGTTTATGTGATGGATTATGTTTATTGATTTGTGTATATTGAACCTGCCTTGCATCCCATGGTTGAACCTGACTTGATCATGGTGGATAAGCTTTTTAATGTGCTGCTGGATTTGGTTTGCCAGTATTTTATTGAGGATTTTCACATCAATGTTCATTAGGAATATTGGCCTGAAATTTTCCTTTTTTGTTGTGTCTCTGCCAGGTTTTGGTATGAGGATGATGCTGGCCTCATAAAATGAGTTAGGGAGGATTCCCTCTTTTTCTATTGTTTGGAATAGTTTCAGAAGGAATGGTACCACCTCCTCTTTGTACCTCTGGTAGAAGTTGGGTATGAATCCGTCTGGTCCTGGGCTTTTTGTTTTGTTTTGTTTTTTTGGTTGATAGCCTATTAATTACTGCCTCAATTTCAGAACTTGTTTTTGATCCATTCGAGGATTCAACTTCTTCCTGGTTTAGTCTTGGTAGGGTGTATGTGTCCAGGAATTTATCCATTTCTTCCGGATTTTCTAGCTTATTTGCATAGAGGTGTTTATAGTATTCTCTGATGGTAGCTTATATTTTGGTGGGATCAGTGATGATATCCCCTTTATCATTTTTTATTTTGTCTATTTGATTCTTCTCTCTTTTCTTCTTTATTAGTCTGGCTAGCAGTCTATCTATTTTGTTAATCTTTTCAAAAAAGCAGCTCCTGGATTCATTGATTTTTTGAAGTGTTTTTCATGTCTCTATCTCCTTCAGTTCTGCTCTGATCTTAGTTATTTCTTGTCTTCTGCTAGCTTTTGAGTTTGTTTGCTCTTGCTTCTCTAGTTCTTTTAATTGTGATGTTAGGGTGTCAATTTTAGATCTTTCCCACTTTCTCATGTGGGTGTTTAGTGCTATCAATTTCCCTCTAAACACTGCTTTAGCTGTGTCCCAGAGATTCTGGTACATTGTGTCTTTGTTCTCATTGGTTTCATATAACTTATTTATTTCTGCCTTAATTTTGTTATTTACCCAATTCAGGAGCAGGCTGTTCAGTTTCCATGTAGTTGTGTGGTTTTGAGTGAGTTTCTTAGTCCTGAGTTCTAATTTGATGGCACTGTGGTCTAAGAGACTGTTTGTTATGATTTCTGTTCTTTTACATTTGCTGAGGAGTGTTTTATTTCCAATTATGTAGTCAGTTTTAGAAAAAGTGTGTTGTGTTGCTGAGAAGAATATATATTCTGTTGATTTGGGGTGGAGAGTTCTGTAGATGTATGTTAGGTCCACTTGATCCAGAGCTGAGTTCAGCTGATATCCTTGTTAATTTTCTGTCTCGTTGATCTGTAATATTGACAGTGGGGTGTTAAAGTCCCCTACTATTATTGTGTGGGAGTCTAAGTCTCTTTGTAGATCTCTAAGGACTTGCTTTATGAATCGGCATGCTCCTGTATTGGGCGCATATATATTTAGGATAGTTAGCTCTTCTTGTTGCATTGATCCCCTTACCATTATATAATGCCCTTGTTTGTCTCTTTTGATCTTTGTTGGTTTAAAGTCTGTTTTATCAGAGACTAGGATTGCAACCCCTGCTTTTTTTTGCTTGCCATTTGCTTGGTAAATCTTCCTCCATCCCTTTATTTTGAGCCTATGTGTGTCTTTGCACATGAGATGGGTCTCCTGAATACAGCACACAGATAGGTCTTGACTTTTTCTAATTTGCCAGTCTCTGTCTTTTAATTGGGGCATTTAGCCCGTTTACTTTTTTTTTTTGAGATGGAGTTTCACTCTTGTTGCCCAGGCTGGAGTGCAATGGCCCGGTCTTGGCTCACTGCAACCTCTACCTCCTGGGTTCAAGTGATTCTCCTGCCTCAGCCTCCCAAGTAGCTGGGATTACAGGTGCCCGCCACCACACCCGGCTAATTTTTGTATTTTTAGTAGAGACGAGGTTTCACCATGTTGGTCATGCTGGTGTTGAACTCCTGACCTCAGGCAATCTGCCTGCCTCGGCCTACCAAAGTGCTGGGATTACAGGCATGAACCACTGCACCCAGCTGTCCATTTACATTTAAGGTTAATACTGTGACATGTGAATTCGATCCTGTCATCATGATGCTAGCTGGTTATTTTGCACATTATTTGATGCAGTTTCTTCATAGTGTCATTGGTCTTTATATTTTGGTATGTTTTTGCAGTGGCTGGTACCGGTTTTTCCTTTCTATATTTAGTGCTTCCTTCAGGAGCTCCTGTAAGGCAGGCCTGGTGGTGACAAAATCCCTCAGCATTTGCTTGTCTGTAAAGGATTTTATTTCTTCTTTGCTTATGAAGCTTAGTTTGGCTGGATATGAAATTCTGGGTTGAAAATTCTTTTCTCTAGGAATGTTGAATATTGGCCCCCACTCTCGTCTGGCTTGTAGGGTTTCTGCAGAGAGATCCACTGTTAGTCTGATGGGCTTCCCTTTGTGGGTAACCTGACCTTTCTCTCTGGCTGCCCTTAACATTTTTTCCTTTGTTTCAACCTTGTTGAATCTGAAGATTATGTGTCTTGCAGTTGCTCCTCTCAAGGAGTATCTTAAAGGTGTTCTCTGTATTTCCTGAATTTGAATGTTGGCCTGTCTTGCTAGTTTGGGGAATTTCTACTGGATAATATCCTGAAGTGTGTTTTCCAACTTGTTTCCATTCTCCCCATCACTTTCAGGTACACCAATCAATTGTAGATTTGGTCTTTTCACATAGTCCCATATTTCTTGGAGGCTTTGTTCATTCCTTTTTATTCTTTTTCTCTAATCTTGCCTTCACGCTTTATTTCATTAAGTTGATTTTCAATCTCTGATATCCTTTCTGCCACTTGATCGATTTGGCTATTGATACTTGTGTATACTTCATGAAGTTCTCGAGCTGTGTTTCCTCAGCTCCATCAGGTCATTTATGTTCTCAATTAGGTAATTTATGTTTTTCTCTAAACTGGTTATTCTAGTTAGCAGTTCCTGTAACCTTTTATCAAGGTTCTTAGCCTCCTTGCATTGCATTAGAACATGCTCCTTTAGCTCGGAGTAGTTTGTTATTACCCACCTTCTGAAGCCTACTTCTGTCAATTTGTCAAACTCATTCTCCCCCAGTTTTGTTCCCTTGCTGGCGAGGTGTTGTGATCTTCTGGAGGAGAAGAGGCATTCTGGTTTTTGGGATTTTCAGCATTTTTGTGCTGGTTTTTCCTCATCTTCGTGGATTTATCTACCTTTGATCTTTGATGCTGATGACCTTTGGATGACATTTTTGCATGGGCGTCTTTTGTTGATGTTGGTGTTATTGCTTTCTGTTTTTTAGTTTTCCTTCTAACTAGGAAGGAAAACCAGGCCCCCTCTTCTGCAGGTCTGCTGGAGTTTGCTGGAGGTCCACTGCAGACGCTGTTTGCCTGGGTATCACCAGAGGAGGCTCAGTTGGAAATGCAGAAATCATCCACCTTTTATGTTGGTCTAACTGGGAGATGCAGACCAGAGCTGTTCCCATTCGGCCATCTTGCCCAGTGAATGTGTTTTGTTTTTTAAAGACAGGGTCTTGCTCTGTTGCCCAGGCTGGAGTGCAGTGGTGTGATCATAGCTTACTGCAGCCTCAAACTCCTGGGCTCAAGCAATCCACCAGTTTCAGCCTCCCAAGTAGCTGAGACTACAGGTGCATGCCACCATGCTTGGCTAATTTTTTATTTTTATTTTATTTTTGTAGAGATGAGTTCTTGCTTTGTTGCCCAGGCTGGTCTCGAACTCTTGGGCTGAAGCAATTCTCCTGCCCTGGTCTTCCAAAGTGCTGGGATTACTGGCATGATTCACTGCACCTGGCCTGCCTTTTATTTTAATAAGATTGTAAAGCTGCTATGTTGAGAATGGGCTAAAAGGGAGGTGAAGGTAGAGGCAGTGAGAATATTTAGAAAGTGATTCAAATACAGTTCAGGGGAAGGATGATGGTGGTTTGGACCAGGGTGGTAAGGAGTGTCATATTTAGGTCTCTTTGAAGTTACAGCTCATAGGACTTGCTAATGGGATGGGCATGATATGTGAGAGAAAGAGAAATTGGGGAGGATTCCAGCTTTGGAGCCTAAACAATTGAAAGAGAGGAGACAGCCTTTACGTGACAGGAGACAGGCAAGTAGGGAGTGGGAAGAATTAGTAAATATCATTAGATTTTTAAAATTTTGATTTTTAAAATTTTTAGCTTTTTTTTTGTTTTTTGTTTTTTTTTTAAGAGATGGGTCTTGCTATGTTGTTCAGGGTGGTCTTAAACTCCTGGCTTCCAGCAATCCTCCTGCCTTGGCCCCTCAAAGCACTGGGATTACAGGCAGGAGCCACTGCACCTGGCCTCAATTAGACGTTTTTATAAAACTCCCACTTAAGGCAATTGTTAAATGGCTACAAAGCTGAGTTTAATCCACAGGCACCGCCTTTGCCTCCAGGAAAGTGGTGGGAAAAAAAATATATATATACATGCATACATACATAAATATATATGTGTGCATATGCGTGTCTGGAAAATGTTTCCTATGGCTTAAAAGTCAGAGTTATGATTTCATCTTATTAGCAACTATTTATCCCCATAAGTGATGAGAGATGAACATGGAATCCTAGAACAGTGGCTGGAAGAGTGACCAGGCCAGTTTTTCCGATGCCTGTCTGGCCTTAGCTGTGGCTAGGTCCCCTGCACACTTCCCAACACACTGAGCAAGTACCTTCGTGTGTGATGCACCACTCTAGATGCGCAGACTCGGTTGATGATCTGAGGCTGTGAGCAGAAAAGAGCAAGAGAAATAAAGTCCTAGTTCAGTTGTGGGTGGAGACAAAATATCCACAGAAAAGGAAAAAGCAACTTCCTCAATTGCCAAATGATGTGTAGGTAATATTCTAATATTCTACTATGATGATAAAAACCATTACAAACATGTATTTTTTGAAAATAAGTTCCAAATGACATCCTGGTTTTTTTTTTTTTTTTTTTTTTTTTTTTGAGACAGGGTCTCACTCTGTCATCCAGGCTGGAGCACAGTGGTGTGATCATGGTTCACTGCAGCTCCTGTGAACCTGCATACCTTCTGGGCTCATGCAACCCTCAGGCCTTACTTAGCCTCTTGAGTAGTGGGACTATAGGCACATGCCACCATGCCCAGCTAATTTTTAATTTTTTTGTAGAGATGGGGTTTTTCCATGTTTCCTAGGCTGGGACATCCTTTTAAAATAGCAGACTTATTACAGCAAAATAACAGTTGTACAGTTTTTCTCTCTTTTTCTGTAAAGGGGAATTTTTTTTAAGAGATGAGGTCTTGTTATGTTGCTCAGGCTGGCCTTGAACTCTGGGGCTCAAGCAATCCTCCTGCCTCAGCCTCCTGAGTAGCTGAGACTACAGGAGCACAGCACTGCATCTGGCTTGTAAAGGGGATTTGACAGTGCCAGCTGTATACCATGTTCAACAACATTTTGCTGTTGAAGGGAGGTGGAGTAATGGTGTGATGGGAGGCAACCTAACTAGGTACAGTTAATGAATGGAAGTCCTGGCGGCAGAATGAGCACCTTACACGTAGAGTGACAGCAACAGGGAAGCTTGGGTCTGGGGGAGGGGATATAGCTGGTGAAGGGCAGGGAAGGAGGGAGAAGACGGACAGCCTTGAATGTAACCCCAAGGGGACTTTCCAATAAACGTTAATAAAGTAGAAATGGAAAGGGAACAGCTGAGGAGTTGAAATGATGGCAGAAGAAGTTGTAGTTTGTTGTTCAGGCAGATGATGTGATGGAATTGGAATTTGAGAAGGCTTAGTAGAGTTTATATTTCTATCATATAAAATGTTCAAAGGTTGGGAAATCAATGATTTACTCATCATCACACTGGGACTGCTGATAGACTAGTATCTTAGCCTGGGTTCTCTGGAAAGCTGATACAGCCACATAGTTAAAGCTTGAGGTCATACTTCACATGCTTTATTTTAGCATATGACCTAGGAGCAGGAGTGAAGGATGGGAGTGAAGCAAGGAAGGAAAGAGAGTGGATTACAGAGCTGTTTCGTTGAGCTGGTCACAGCTCCTGTGTCCAATCTCTTGGGGCTGCCTGAGATGTCTTGAAGTCATAAGCCCAGAGAAAGAACAGAGGGGATGCCTTTATCCACTGGATCCATTTTTCGAATGATCAAAGGTTTGTCCTATAGAGTATTAATGATTAAAATATTAAAACCCTATGGAGATTATTAGAAAGATGATAATTTAGTAGTTATCATCATCTGGGAACACCAAGCTGGTTCCCATGTGTCAACTACCCTACCAGGGCTGGCAGTGGGGGCCCTGGTCTGGGTGCTGTTAGGTTGCACCTGCTGATCAGATCCTACACAGTACTAGTCCCAACAGCAATAGATGCAAAGAGAAACAGGTGAGGCTGAGCAGGTGTGGAGTGGTGCCCAAGGGGCATCTTGACCTAGCCAAGGTATCTGGTACAAGTAATAACTTCAGGAAACCTCTTTTCTTGGAAATATTACTGATATTACTGATGGAATATTATCCCCATCAATATTATTATATAATATTATTTTATAAATTTATAAATTATTTTTAATAATAAATTATAAATACAAATTTATATTTATAAATGATAAAATTCAATATAAATTATTTTATAAATTTTATAAATTATTTATGTTATATATTTTATAAATTTATACATTTTATATTTTATAAATGTATAAAATATTTTATTACTATATTATTATATCTATATTATTATAATAAATATTATTCCCATTTCTAATAATGTTAGAAATTCCTACATTTCCAATAATGTTAGAAATATTATTGATGGGAATCTGGCCTGTGGGTTTCCCTCAAGTCTGTTGGTAATACTCGTAGTCTACTAGAAAGTATTTCCTGAAATGGAGAGCTATTGTCTGTCATGGGCCACACGTTGAAGTAGACTTTGTCCAGCACGATGAGGGACTTTTTGGTTTGTCACAGGGCTGGAGTGCAGCTGAGGTCTGGCTTTAGCCAAGGAGAGCACCTTGAAACCTGGCAGAGAATTACAGTGAACCAGAAGACTAAGTGAAGCATGAACTGGCATAATGTGAGAATCATCGCAGATTCCTATATCCCTCTTTTAGGTTCTTTGGTTGGGGGGCGCCTGGTTCTTAATAAAAAGTCCCTCTGTTGAACCACATGAGAAAAATGGACCCAGAGAAACAAGAGTTCAACAACGAGAAGGAGTTTTGCTCTTTCACCCAGGCTGGAATGCAGTGGCATGATCTCAGCTCACTGTTACCTCTGCTTTCTGGTTTCAAGCGATTCTCCTGGCTCAGCCTCCTGAGTAGCTGGGATTACAGGTGCCCACCACCATGCCCAGTTAATTTTTGTATTTTTAGTAGAGTTGGGGTTTCACCATATTGGCCAGGCTGGTCTCGAACTCCTGACCTCGTGATCCTCCCACCTCGGCCTCCCAAAGTGCTGGGATTACAGGCGTGAGCCTCTGCGCCTGGCCCATCCTCAGTATTTTTTATTCATCCTTGCCTCCATGTGCACTGACACAGATCAAACTAGGTTAAAATAAACACTTAGGGGTGGAAAGGAAGATAGCAGACAAGGGCAGAAATGAGTGAGTGCCTTATGATTCATATTTGCAAACCATCTGATTCTGCTACCGCCTTCTTCCGTTCTGCCTGCACCTCAGCATTCTTGAGACAATAGATAGAAGCAAATGACTTGTTCCTAGGCAACTTGGAAGTTCTGCCCCAGAGGCTGCAGAAAACCTTCCTGTGTCCCTGAGTTGGCTCTGTCCTTAAATTTTGCAGCAGGAGAATTATTGAGCTGTTCTTGGGATGATTTTTAGCCTATGTATGTCTACACTTAAGAGGCTGACATCTTATAAATGCATATGGTTTTGTTCAAATGAATACGTAGTTGACAAATACTTGGCTAGAAGTTATAATGACAAATTTAATAGCCCTACTATAGCCTGAACTGTCATCTTTATTTGGGTTAAGCTTGCTAAATGTCAACTGGAATTTTGTACTATAATAACCTGCAACTTGGTTCCAAAATCAGCCATGTTTTTGACAAATGTAAGTAAATTCAGCTGTCTAAAGGGGCTCATGTGCTATGGAGTGATTAAGGAGTGGTCTTTCATTACGATTATTTAACCCCACGTCTGATAACAGTGTCCTGCTTTTTTGTTTCTGTAGATGCTTTCCTGGCTGAAAACCATGAATGACCCAGAATAGTTCATATCTTTGGAAGATCCTTATTTTCCTTGTAAATGAAAGTCATGCATTTGGAATAATAACATGAAATGATGTGAATGGTAGGGACTCAAAAACTTTCTCTTCCAAAAATATTCTACAGATTCATGCTCAGGAAAGCCAAATGCTCTACAATAGGATGAAGTGGCTCCAGGAGAGTTCTGTTTACTACTTTAATAAGTGACTAAATGTATGGTATTTACGCATATGAAATTGGCTTAACTAGGACATCTCATTTCCTAGCCTTTGCATATAAAAGAGAATTGACAGTAATTCAGGTTAACTCAAAATGTATCATTTAATTGTCTTTGTCCCACATGACTAGTAAGTAGGTCACTAGCCACTTTTTTTTTTTTGAGACAGAGTCTTGCTGTGTTGCCCAGACTGGAGTGCAGTGGCATGATCTTGGCTCACTGCAACTTCCAACTCCTAGATTCAAGCGATTCTTCTGCCTCAGCCTCCTGAGTAGCTGGGTTTACAGTCATGCGCCACCATGCCAGGCTAATTTTTTGTATTTTTAGGAGAGACAGGGTTTCGCCATGTTTGGCAGGCTAGTCTCGAACCCCTGACCTCAGAGATCCACCCATCTCAGCCTCCAGAAGTGCTGGGATTACAGGCATGAGCCACCGCGCCCGGCCACCAGCCACTTCTAACCCTACTCTCTCTTGGAAGTTTTGAGTTGTATGCACACTCAGACCTCTTTGCTTTCCCAGTGTATCAGTTTTGACCTAATCCTTTTTCTATGTATTTAACTCTTGCTATAGTTCCTTTGGATCGTATAGTAAGATTGCCAAGTGAAAAACTCCTGATGAGTGTTCAAGTCATAGACTCCATTTCTAAATCTCCAAATTCATATGTTTCATTTCTTATCACCTTCTCCTTCCTCCTTCTGTCTCTACTTCTGTTATTCTGTTCCTGCTTATCCCATTGGTCCTGTCTTAAGTTATCCCTTGGATTAAAAATAATAATAATAAAACTTTTTATTATAGAAAATCTCAAATATGTACCAAAGCCTTTAATCATGTAATGTGCCCTCATGTATTTATCACTTAATTTCTACAATTATTAATTCATGGCCAATCTTATTTCTGCAATACTCCAGCCCTCAAGCAGTACTGGGTATAATGGAAAATACTGATACATTGAACATGAAAATCAAGAACTCCTATTTATCAAAGTATATTAGAAAGGGCACAAAAAGCAAATGACTCATTCTGGAAAATATAAAGGGCTCGTATTTATCACTAAGAAAAAAACCAAACAATCCAGTAGAAGAAAAATGGTAAGGGACTTGAACAGGCACTTCATAAAAGAAGATATCCAAGCGGTTAACATACTTACATAAAGGTTCTCTTCTATTACTTATCCAAGAATTGCTAATAGCCACATCCACTAGAATGGCTAACATTAAAAAGCCTGGCAATGCCAAATTCTGACAAGGATATGAAGGAACTCAAATTCTCATTCATCATTTGTTGTAGTATAAATTGGCATAATCGGCTGGTTGCTGTGGGTCATGCCTGTAATCCCAGCACTTTGGGAGGCTGAGGTGGGAGGATCACTTGAGTTCAGGAGTTTGAATCCATCCTGGACAACATGGCAAAACCTCGTCTCTATGAAAATACAAAAAATTACCTGGGAATGGTGGTGTGTGCCTGGAGTCTCAGCTACTTGGGGGGCTGAGGTGGGAGGATCACTTGTGCTTGGGAGGTTGAGGCTGCAGTGAGTTGAGATCGCACCACTGTGTTCCAGCCTGAGTGATAAAGTGAGACCCTGTCTCAACAAAAAAACAAAACAAACCCATAAATTCAATTCTGGCTATATACAATAATGAATAAATTTTACAATGCTTAGGTTTTTTTTAAAGCAAGGCAACAGCAGCTGGGTGCTGTGGCTCATGCCTGTAATCCCAGTACTTTGGGAGGCTGAGGCAGTTGGATCACCTGAGGTCAGGAGTTTGAGATCAGTCTGGCCAACATGGCGAAACCCCATTTCTACTAAAAATACAAAAATTAGTTGGGCGTGGTAGTGGGCCCCTGTAATCCCAGCTAGTCGGGAGGCTGAGGCAGGAGAATCACTGGAACCTGGGAGGTGGAGGTTGCAGTGAGCTGAGATCGCACCATTGCACTCCAGCCCAGACGACAAGAGCAAAACTCCGTCTCAGAATAAATAAATAAATAAAAATTAATACACTAAAAAAAAGCAAGACAACAAAGCATATATACAAATTACTTCATGGAAAATGGCAGAGCAGGATACTCAAATAATCAATTTCTCATGTCTGTAATCCCAGCACTTTGAGAGGCCGAGGTGGGTGGATCACCTGAGGTCAGGAGTTCATGACCAGCCTGGGCAATATGGTGAAACCCCGTCTCTACCAAAATTACAAAAATTAGCCGGACATGGTGGTGGGCGCCTGTAATCCCAGCTACCCGGGAAGCTGAGGCAAGGGAATCACTTGAACCCAGGAGGTAGAGGTTGCAGTGAGCCGAGATCATGCCACTGCACTCCAGCCTCGGTGCCAGAGCCAGACTCCATCTCAAAAAAAAAAAGAAAGGGAGAAAAATAGAGTATAGCTTCGAGCTGTCTATTTAACTACACGTTTTTCTTATTTGAAGAAACATTGAGTTGAACTTGCTGTAGTTACTGCAAACTCGCTACCAGGTGAAGGTTCTGACTGGGTCTTTCCCAGGCCATGGAAATAGCACAAGGGGATAATTTCAATGAATCTGATTACTACAAATTAATGTTTTGGTTTCTTGATTATTGAAGTCTGTTGAAGAACAGGGGCTTTCCATTTGGGTGGGATCATTTGAATTACAGATTGATATGTTGAGTAGATTTATTTTTAGTTTTCATTGTAGAGAGACACAGCATAGCAACATGAATGCCATGTAGACCTCCAGGAACACAACTGGAATTGAACAAACTGGTGTTATTCACTGTGATGAGAGAGAACACACACAATTGGAAACTGTGGAGTGTCTCTGTAGGAGAGTGTCAAAAAGGACTTACAGGATTTAAGCTGTGTGTGGTGATTTGGGAAAGGATTCAAGGAAGCGGGACTTTGGTCTGAATTGGATACTGTCAGGAAGTGGAATTAATTCTATAATTGGGCATCTTATCTAGAAAGTGAGAGGAAGGAAGCCAGGTTAGAGCTTTAATTGCTAAATCAGCAGTCACTCGTATTAGCTAGGATTGGTGGGGAGTTGGTATTCTGTGGCTTGGACAATGTTTATATTTTGTCTGTGTTCACACATGATATGGAATAATATTATTATTTTTTTAAAAAGAAACGTTTCATGAATTTGTGTCATCCTTGCACAGAGGCCATGCTAACCTTCTCTGTATCATTCCAATTTTAGTATATGTATTGCTGAAGCGAGCACGGAGCGATCTTAGTTTTGTCAGGAACTCTCATGGTCACAAAGTGGCCTTGTCTGATGCTGATGTTTTGTGCAGTTGTTTATGTTCAACTGGACAACATCAAGACCTAATTGTGAAGACCAGAACAGCTTTTAACAATGCCGTTGTGCATTGCTGATTATACCAGGACAGCTCCTGGTTGCCAGTACTGGTTTTCTCTTTCTCAGCTAGCTATAGCTATAAGGAGAGCCCTCAAAATGAGGGCACATGTTAGGACTAGATTTTGTCACATTAAGCAAACCAACATCCCAAAATAACAGTGGCTCAAACAATAAAGATGTTTCTCTCTCTTTCATATAGAAAATAATTCTGGAAGTGAGTCTGCCATTGCTGGGCAGGGACCCAGACTCCTGCTAGCTCAGTGCTCTGTCTTCCTTAGCTTTTTGTTCCTTGGACTTTAGGTCCAAGATGGCTGCTCAGGTTCCAGCCATCACACTAAAATTGCATCCGACTGAAAGAGGAAAGGAAGAAGAAGGTGCCCTGGCTCACCTTTTTGGAGACTTCCTGAAGGTACCTTTCAACATATCTGCTTGTATTTCATTTGCCAGCACTCGATCACAGAACAAAGATGTTTGTGAAATGCTTGAATAACTGGGGTTCTGTTATTAAAAGAAAGGTAATAATTGCTCTTGAGGGGCTACAACCATCTGGAGTTGGGATAATACAACTGCCACACTGAATTCTATGAAAGCCAATTCTATTGGCTATTGTTGTATGCAAATATCCCTCTCTTTGGTGAAACAGCAAGCAGCTAATTATGTTAAGGGATGCCTTCTTTTTGGTCTCTTTCTTTTGTAACAATCTCAAGAGTTCAAGTTTCCAAAGTGAACTCTCTTTTTCAGTCGTTTGGAGCTTTGTAGCTTGATTGAAAAGAATGCTGTGATTCAGCTGGCCACGTTGCTAGGCTGCCTGACAATTTACCTCTAGCAGTGGGGGGGAAACAGTTGTGTTGTTGGAAATATTTAACTTAAAAATGGATAAAAATCATTCTTCAAGTTTATTTTTGTAATAGCTAAATTATCTTGCTTAGAAGGGCTAAAACATTTCTGTGTGTTCCTCTTTCGTTTCTTTTTTTAAAGGAGGTAATAAATAAGGTGAATAAAATTGTAAACAAAAAGTTCATGTTGTCCCTATAACTACGTGCAGACATCTGGGCTGGAAATGTGAGAAAATTGTAAAGAATTTGAAAAGGTTCAAAGGCTCAGGTTATTAAAGTTTTAATAATCTTCTTTTCTGCAGCGCTAACCCCCTGCTATTCTTTCAATGCAGTAGGAAAACAAAATATGGACAAAATTGTAGTTAATTAGAACTGAATCTTCGTTGGAAAACCTATAGCAATCACTTAGGATTTTTACAGAGGCTGAGAGTTGGGAGCCACTAGTCTGAAAAGATACAACATAATTTTCACTTAAGGAGTTTGGAGGATATTTGTTAGATTTTAACAAAATAGGATATATTTTTTCTTTTTAAAAAACCTGTCAGTTAATTCATATAGTTGATTGCAAAACGCTATTTTGCAAGAATTGCCTATGAAGATAATCTCACTTAGCATTTTAACCTTTTCCCATTGTTCAATCAGAGCAAAACAAAATATTTATATGAACAAAATGCCTATAGTGATGATGATGGACAAATGACACGTCTTTAATCAATTGCCAAATTTTTTGATTAAAGGAACAGCATTCCCTTATACCTGAAATAAGGTGAAAAATGATAAAAGTGATTTTTCTTCAGAGTAAAATGCAATTTATTTTTGCCACAGACTTGTAATGCCAGTGTTGTAATTTTTCTTTTTGAAATTGGTTTTTCTTTTAAAGGCATCTTAAAAGTATATACCATACCAACACAAAATACAGTATGCATTTTAGTATATGTTGGAGAAGACCATACTTAATGTATGAAATTTTTGTGATCGTAATGGACATATGCATGAAGATATTCATGCGTGAAGTCATATTTGTATATTTGAAATATGCAGACACAAAGAATACTTTAAATTGTGTTGTACTGAGGAGGGGAAAGAATTTTACCCAGTAAGCTGCAGCCATGAGCACTGAAATATGGTTTCAGAGAGAAGATGTTTGGAATTGTTCTAATAGGCTAAGTGATTCCAAATGCAAGTCCATATCGCAGACTCCTAGGCTCTTTGTGAGACTAATTGACTTTGCTGTAGAGTTTTGGCAAAGCTCTTATTATTTTTACTACATTTTCCTTTTTAATAATGTAAAATTGAACTGACTTCTAAAACTCAAGTTCCCCTTTATGAGTTTGTTAGCCCTTCCTTCACCAAATTAATGACCAACTGAGCAAGACAGCCAAAAATGTTTTACCACTCTGGGCATTTGTTAATTGGTTGTTCGTTGGACTGTATATGAGGGAAAATTATTGCTACTATAAACCAAAGAGTGTAAAGGAAAAGTAGTGATATAAATATGGAACTGAATTGGGCAGGGAAAGCAAGTGATGTAAAAGTTCTGTTTTTCTGTTAGATGGTTCCCCTAGGAAGACTGCAAATACCAAAAATAAAATGCAGCAGACCAAATCATAATGTAGAAGTTCATTTGGTGACTCTTGGCCAAGAAGATTCATTGTTTTGGTTTGCTTTTAAAGCCCTTATGATAACTGTCCTTTTTTTTTTTTTTTTAGTGTGGGCTCACTGAACAAATCATAAGTAGTAAAATCTAGTTCACCTTGAAAGTTGCTGCAAAAGTAGTTTGATCCTCTGGACTGGGAGAGTGATTAGGAAGAAATAAAAATTCCAAGACTGGAATTTCTGACCCTTCAAGAATGTGAGGTGTACATTAATTCCACTTCTCTGGGTCTGACATTCCTTGGAAATTTCCCTTGGATTATCCTGGGGAAAAACCACAGACACAGAGACAGAACCCCCAGCTTACTCTCTCTTTGTCCACCTTTGTCCCCATGCAGTGTTCTCTACTAATTCTCTTTATAAATGCCAATCAGACACTGTTTTAACTCATGTTTTAAGCTAGGGAAGAAATCCAGGGGTCTGGCTCATGTTGCAAAGGTTTCCAACAGTATCAGGTAATTCACTATTAGTTGGGCTCCATTCAGAATGGTAACCGAGACCTGAAAGGCTGCACGACTCATTACCAATTACCAATTCCCAGGGCCATCCGGTTCCCTGGCAGAAAAGCTTCCGATGAATTTGCGTTGCAAATTGAAAACATACTGTCAATAGCAACAAGTCCAAAAGATGTTTACCTTAATTTTTCCAAGGCAGGCTTTTATATGTGGATGTTTTTGTTTAAGGACCAGCATTCTCGATTTCCTGCTGTTTCTGGGGTTGGTGCTGTTGTTACAAAAGGGCTGTCACAATCTCATGATGGAGAGGAGAAATGAAGTGGCTATGTGAAGACTCTCTGGCACTGGAGCCTGAGACATAACTTTGCATGGGGCACGGGTTGGCAAATGTCACGGCTGACACACAGCCACTCAATTTTCCTAAGGGTTTAGGCACCTGGGACATGATCCTGTTGAAGGGCTACCTTTGCAGATAAGTAAAGTGAGGTCCAGATTGATATGTCACTTTTCCAAGGAAACCCCCATAGTTAGCATCATGGTTGAGTCTAGAAGTTTGTATTTTCTTGGAAGCCCCATGCTTTTCCATAGGTTATGTGCTCAGGTTAAATACTTGATGCGTATAAAATAAAGTATTATAAATTAATTTATATGGCTGGGTGCAGTGGCTCACACCAGTAATCCCAGCACTTTGGGAGGCCAAGGCGGGTGGATCACTTGAGGTCAGGAGCTTGAGACCAGCCTGGCCAACGTGGAGAAACCCTGTCTCTACTAAAAATACAAAAATTAGCTGGTGTGGTGGTGCATCCCTGTAGTCCCAGCTACTCTGGAGGCTGAGGCATGAGAATCATTTGAACCCAGGAGGCAGAGTTTGCAGTAAGCTGAGATCACACAACTGCACTCCAACCTGAGTGACAAAGCAAGACTCTGTCTCAAAAGAAGAAAAAAAAAGAAAATAATTTATAAGTTTCTCTTGAATCTGAGAGCATTGGGATATAGGGATATTTAACCCTTTGACCTTGTTTGCCAAGTGATACCACCTACTTCTAAAAGTATTTACTTTTGGAGCCTGGGCAACATGATGAAACCTCATCTCTAGAAAAAAATCCAAATTAGCTGGACATAGTGGTGCATGCCTGTGGTCCCAGCTACTTGGGAGGCTGAGGCTGGAGGGTCCTTTGAGCCTGGGAGGTTGAGGCTGCAGTGAGCTGTGATGGTGCCACTGCCTTCCAGCCTGGGTGATGGAGCAGCACCCTATCAATCAATCAATAAATAACAGTACTGTTGGGAGTAGCCTATGATTTGGCCAGTGTGGAGGTGTGTTTTAATCTTAGATTAATGTCCTGATGCTTCTGTTCCACGGGAGGTCTATTCAGGGCCAGCAGGAGTTGGCCTGTAGAAACATGGAAAACAGAGGCCGTCGGAGCAAAACCCTGGGAAATGCATATTGGGAAGCCTCTATTTTTTTTAATGCCTTGTTTTAAATTCTGAGTCTCCCTCTTCACCCATAAATTAGAGTTGAATGTATTTACTTAAATTACATGTCATCAAATCACAAGTCCTGCCCAGAGACCAGACAAGTATTTGGAGCAAGTCTGAAAAAGAAAGTTAACCCATTGCAAACTTTGGGTGAAAAAAACACCCATGTTTCTATGGCTGCCAAGAGGAAGGGAGCTTGATTTTGGCCAGGGCAGAAAGTAGGATTCCCACTCATGGTAGGCTGGTTTCACAGAGGGCTTTCCAGATCCATAAACCAAGGGAGTTTTGCTAAATGGGTCACTCAGCCGGGTACATATGTGATGAAACTCAACACGCTGAGAGTATCCAGTGAAGTCTGCAAGAAATAAGCAACACGGAGAATGTTCCCAAGACACAGGAAATGAAAACGGTTGTTCAGAAGCCCAGACTTGACTAGAGGCAGACTCCCAGAGGTAATGGAATGAGAGTGGAGATGGGACTTCAAGGCATAAAGTGGGAGGGCTAGAGCTGTGGGCTTCTCTTGTTGCATCAGAGGGGGATGCTCTCATCATCCTTTCTGTCCTGTCTTCAGCCTCTCTAAAGAGCTCCATGTGATCATGACTTTACAGAACAAAGAACACATGGCTATAGCTGCTTCACATTCACTTTTTGACTCTAGTAAGTTGTTTAAAACTTTTGGATCCTTGCTTTTGTCCCTGTGTATGGGAAGCAGTAAAATCCTCCTAATCACCAGGCAAGTATCTTTCAAAAGGATTTCCCACAACGGGTAATTAACTGAGAGGCAGCGAGAGAAGATCTTGGATATTGGACTTGTCTTAGTCCATTCCGGCTGCTATAACAAATGACCGTGGACTCATGGCTTACACACAACAGAAATTTATTTCTTATGGTTCTGGTGGCTGGGAATCCCAGATCACAGCACTCAGATATGTGGTGTCTAGTGATGGGCTGCATCCTGTTTCATGGATGTTCATCTCCTTGCTTTGTCCTCACATAGTGGAAGGGGTGAAGAGCTTCTCTGGGGTCCCTTTTATAAGGGTGCAAATCCCATTTATGATGGCTCCACCCTCATGACCCAATGACCTCCAAAGACCCCACGTCCAAATACCATCACATTGGGGGTTAGGTTCTAACATAGGAGTTTTGGGGGGACACATTCAGTCTATTGCAAGAGTCAAACAGATTTGGGACTGTCACAAAGAAAACATCCTATTTGCTGCTATTATTGGCATTTCATTTTCTGGGTTAAAAAAACTCAAAGTTTTTTTTTTTTTGAGACAGAGTCTTGCTCTGTCACCCAGGCTGGAGTGTAGTGGCGTGATCTCAGCTTACTGCAACCTCTGGCTCCCGGGTTCAGGCGATTCTCCTGCCTCAGCCTCCTGAGTAGCTGGAACTATAGGCGCGTGGCACCACACCTGGCTAATTTTTTGTATTTTTAGTAGAGACAAGATTTCACCATGTTAGCCAGGATGGTCTCAATCTGCTGACCTCATGATCTGCCCACCTCGGCCTCCCAAAGTGCTGGGATTAGAGGTGTGAGCCACCACACCTAGCCAAAATTCAAAGTTTTTGCTAGGAAAAAAAGAATCAAAATGGGACAGAAATATACCCAAGAGATGAGAAAAAGACCAGAAAGCAAGACCTTAGGGCTAACTTACAGTCATCAAAGAACTGATTTCTATTCTTCTTGTACGAAAGTGACCCAAGACATTTTTTACTGAAGGTAACAAAATTGCATGAGTAGGAAGTGTGCTGACTTCTAGGTAATGTCTATTCTCTAGCTAGTTTGCACATTGTAAAATTTGACCTGGGCTGCTTGATGAAGTGTGGCTCTTGGGAAAGAGAGGTTCACTGGTTCTACCCTCAAGAAGATATTTGTCATCTAGAGCAAGAACTAGAGGAAAGTATGTCACCTTAGAGAGCTTGAGACTAGGTTTGACTTCTATTTCACCCAATCAACTACAAAACATCAGTATTAGGTGGCTCAGAACTTATCATGATTGGAAAGCTTGAAAAGTTTTTTCCTTTTGGAAACGGATGGGTTTGAAAGTCAGGATGTCAGCATTGGCTAGAGTTGAGCTCAGGGTTTCTAGAATGCTGCATCTTAGCTTTCATCAGCCTGGCTTGAGTCAGGGCCATGGGCCTTAGGAATGTATTGCTGGGGTGCTACTTGGATCCTGTCAAAAGATGTTAGAAGGAGTGAGTGTCAGATCCCGGGATAAGTCATTTAGGATAGTGACCTTCTCAGAAGGGCCAATAGGAAGTAGAAAGTGGAAAGGAGAGTCATGTCAAGGATGCTTTGAACAAAGGAATGAGAGAAAGCGTAGATCATAAGGCTGTACAGCAACTTCCACTTTGTCCTGGCTTTGCTGTTCTTGTGGATATACGTGGCATAAATCAAGCAGCTAACTTACTTTCAGTGATTCTCCGAAGGTACCTAGTGGTGAACCTCTCAAGACGTATACTCAGCAGTTCATTTCCTACCAGCCTAATTACAAGTGTTTTATTATAAAGTTTATGGAAATGAGATATAATTCACTCTGGAGTTTTTGAGAATAGTTATACTGGTAGTTACCATCTAATGTGGTCTTTGGAAGGTTCTACATCAAAGCCCAGGGTATCCTGGGGTTGTCCTAGCTCTCTGCAAGACAAAGCTTGGAGACTTGTATTTTAAGTAGCTTTTCATTTTTACTGAGCCACAAGGGCAGTAGCTCACAGGGACTTTATTGAATATTTACATCTAGCTTCTTCTAAACAGCATTGAAAATGGGAGTAAGATGCCATAAAAGGGGTCACCTTGAGGCCTGCTCTGATTTTTGAGAACACGGAATTGGTGATCTACGGAGGCGAGAAAGCGGACACCAAAACAAACAAGACTCCAGGCTCCTTCCTCATGCCTTGGTTGTGTCTATTGTGGAGCCGCTGGCATCTTTTATTTTGGGGACAAAGGACAGCTCTGTTTAATCCTCCTGTTCCATTGCCAAACTCCAAAGGGGATAATTACATTCTGACTTCTAAAATTCCCTTTGCAATTTTATGTGGATGAAGTACTTGTAACAGCCTGGGATGCCCTGCGTGCTGGAAGACAGCTGCCCTGTTTCATTTCCAGGGGAGAGTACTTCGGGCAGAGCTAGTGTTGGTACTGCACAGTTTGACTCGGTCCCAGCATAGAAACTGGACTAGCGTCTCTTGCTGTAAAACGCATTGAACAGGGCATCAAACACCACCTCACGGGAGAATTAAGTTGTCCTTGACTGTCCTCTGTACATAGCTGGTCTAACTGGAGTGTCTAAAACATCCAGTCATTTAGCTAATCCTGTTTTTTTTTTTTCAAAAAGAACTAATTTAGAGCACTTTTTTGATAGGTAAATATAGTACAAAATAATGGTTTTGTGTTCAGGTGAAACACTGAGTTCAGACAAAATGTCTTGACCCCACTAAAATTATTAAAACTAATTGGAATTCTACATGCCAGTCCCAAAATAAGACAGTTTGATTCCCTGACATATAATTATTCTTTTCTAAATAGCACTGATAGCAACATCATTGTAAGCGGGATAAAAAATTCTTATGTTTGTTTAAATTCCTGGAACTGATCTTTATAATATAAGGAAAATGAACCAAGCTTCCTAAAATGAAATCCAGGTGAAAATGTAATTGTTATACTATTCTTCTGAATTTTTGGAGACATAGATACAAAAATTATTGTTTCAGTTCCCCAAGGGAACTAGTAAAACCTGGACAAGCTGTTGGTTTTTATATTGGTACTGCAAGCTGTTCCCAACCTTAATTGTAGTAGAAAATGAAACTATCGCCATGGAGTGGTGTGTTTAAAACCCACCAAGAGGTTTCAGCAGGAGAGCGGAACTGAAAAAGGAGGGAATCATTAACCACAGAAGTGACTGAAGTGGTTTAATAATTATGTTATTTCAAGAGGAAAAAGGATCTGCCTAAAGTAGAAGGGGAAGGGAAGGATTGATAAATAGAACTTATTTCTATCCTAGGTAGTCAGCTGGTAGAGCTACTAGTGGGAATGGCCTATTAACTAATTGATCTGCTAGACTCAATAGAGAACTCCAGCTGGAGATCAAAGAAAATTCTCTGCTACAAAGGCAAACGGCAACCTTGGACCAGATGTTTTTCTTCCAGCTCTGTCATGCTTGATAACTGTAGGGCATGGCTGAATCTGGCCATAGGCCTCATCCATCCAACTGTTGAGATGAAAAGCAAGGGCTATGTGTGTACACGCATGTGCACCTATATATATAAACACATGCACACATGTACACACATATGCTTGAAAAAGAGAGACAAGCAGCTTCAAAGTCAAAAGGATTTGGAGTACAAGCTAACTTTGGGAACTGAGAAATGTTTTTATGTCTACTTATTTGCAAAGCGAAGAGCACCAAATGCCAACTTTTATTTTATTTTATTTTATTTATTTATTTTTGAGATGGAGTCTCGCTCTGTCGCCCAGGCTGCAGTGCAGTGGTGCGATCTCGGCTCACTGAAAACTCTACCTCCCGGGTTCAAGCGATTCTCCTGCCTGCCTCAGCCTCCTGAGAAGCTGGGACTACAGGCGCCCGCCACCACGCCTGGCTAATTTTTTTGTATTTTTAGTAGGGACGGAGTTTCACCGTGTGTTAGCCAGGATGGTCTCAATCTCCTGACCTCATGATCCGCCCACCTCAGCCTCCCAAAGTGCTGGGATTACAGGTGTAAGCCACCATGCCCAGCCTTATTTTTATTTTCTTAAAGACAGAGTCTCGCTCTCTCAGGCTGGAGTGCAGTGGTAAGACCATAGTTCACTGCAGTATTCAACTCCTGGGCTCAAGTGATCCTCTTGCCTCAGCCTCTTGAGTAGCTGGAACTACAGGCACATGCCATGGCACCTGGCTAATTTAAAAAATTTTGTAGATATGGAGGTCTTGCTATGTTGCCCAGGCTGGTGTTGAACTCCTGGCCTCAAGCAATCCTCCTGCCTCTGCCTTCCAAAGCACTGGGATGACAGGTGTAAGCTACCATGCCCAGCCCAAATGTCAGCTTTTAAAAAGATTCCTATACCATAATCATTCTATAATTGCCATTTATAATAATGTATACTCATGCATTCTAATACACATCTGTTATGATAAAATGAATTGGATATTTTGAGTAAAGAATGACTTTATAGAAATTCAACTGATTAGTGTCAGCCTATCTGTTTTTAAAAATTTTTTTTTTTTTTTTTTTTTTTGAGATGGAGTTTCACTCTTGTTGCCCAGGCTGGAGTGCAATGGTGTGATCTTGGTTCACCGCAACCTCCGCCTCCTGCATTCAAGCGATTCTCCTGCCTCAGCCTCCCGAGTAGCTGGGATTACAGGTGCCCGCCACCAGACCCAGATAATTTTTGTATTTTTAGTAGAGATGGGGTTTCACCATGTTGGCCAGGCTGGTCTTGAACTCCTGACCTCAGGTGATCCACCCGCCTCGGCCTCCCAAAATGCTAGGATTACAGGCATAAGCCACCACGCCCGGTCTTAAATGTTTAGAATAATAGTGAGAGTTGAAAATCTAAACATGATGTTTCTTTTAGTCATTACCCTAGATTGTTTGTTTACATGTGTTACCCACCTTTGTCTTTTCCAATTTTAACTATGTGTTCCCGTTCTGGTTTTTTTTTTTTTTCTTTTTCACATCTGGACAAAGTATTATTTATGACGAGGCAAAATATTTGATTTAGAAGTTTCTGCTCTCCCTCTCACTCGTCTCCCCTTTCCACGGTCTCCCTGTCCCTCGTCTCCCCTTTCCACAGTCTCTCCCTCATCTCCCCTTTCCACGGTCTCCCTCTCCCTCGTCTCCCCTTTCCACGGTCTCCCTCTGATGCTGAGCCGAGGCTGGACTGTACTGCCACCATCTCGGCTCACTGCAACCTCCCTGCCTGATACTCCTGCCTCAGCCTCTCGAGTGCCTGGGATTGCAGGCTCGCGCCGCCACGCCTGACTGGTTTTCGTATTTTTTGGCGGAGACGGGTTTCGCCGTGTCGGCCGGGCTGGTCTCCAGCTCCCGACCGCGAGTGATCTGCCCGCCTCGGCCTCCCGAGGTGCGGGGATTGCAGACGGAGTCTCGCTCACTCAGTGCTCAGTCTTGCCGAGGCTGGAGTGCAGTGGCGTGATCTCGGCTCGCTACAACCTCCACCTCCCAGCTGCCTGCCTTGGCCTCCCAAAGTGCCGAGATTGCAGCCTCTGCCTGGCCGCCACCCCGTCTGGGAAGTGAGGAGAATCTCTGCCTGGCCGTCCATCGTCTGGGATGCGAGGAGCCCCTCTTCCTGGCAGCCCAGTCGGGGAAGTGAGGAGCACCTCTTCTCGGCCGCCGCCATCCCATCTAGGAAGTGAGGAGCGTCTCTGCCCGGCCGCCCATCGTCTGAGATGTGGGGAGCGCCACTGCCCCGCCACCCTGCTGCCCCGCCGCCCCATCTGGGATGTGAGGAGCACCTCTGTCTGGCCACGACCCCGTCTGGGAACTGAGGAGTGTCTCTGCCCGACCGCCACCCCGTCTGGGAGGTGAGGAGCGTCTCTGCCCGGCTGCCCGGTCTGAGAAGTGAGGAGCCCCTCCGCCCGGCAGCTGCCCCGTCTGGGAGGGAGGTGGGGGGCAGCCCCCGCCCGGCCAGCTGCCCCATCTGGGAGGTGGGGGGCGCCTCTGCCCGGCCGCCCCGTCTGGGAAGTGAGGAGCCCCTCTGCCCGGCCACCACCCCGTCTGGGAGGTGTACCCAACAGCTCATTGAGAACAGGCCATGATGACGATGGCGGTTTTGTCGAATAGAAAAGGGGGAAATGTGGGGAAAAGAGAGATCAGATTGTTACTGTGTCTGTGTGGAAAGAAGTAGACATGGGAGACTCCATTTTGTTCTGTACTAAGAAAAATTCTTCTGCCTTGGGATGCTGTTAATCTATAACCTTACCCCCAACCCCGTGCTCTCTGAAACATGTGCTGTGTCCACTCAGGGTTAAATGGATTAAGGGCGGTGCAAGATGTGCTTTGTTAAACAGATGCTTGAAGGCAGCATGCTCGTCAAGAGTCATCACCACTCCCTAATCTCAAGTACCCAGGGACGCAAACACTGCAGAAGGCCGCAGGATCCTCTGCCTAGGAAAACCAGAGACCCTTGTTCACATGTTTATCTGCTGACCTTCCCTCCACTATTGTCCTATGACCCTGCCAAATCCCCCTCTCCGAGAAACACCCAGGAATGATCAATAAATACTATATAAAAAATAAATAAATAAAAATTAAAATTAAAAAAAAGTTTCTTTGAAATACACATAGATTTATCAATACTTCCTTTCTATAAACTTTCAAAGGTTCCTGCAGTCATAGACGTTTTGAAAAATGAGATATATAGAATTACCTTGATGTGGTTAGTTTGGTTTGGTCTATCACCTTTCTTAAAATACCACATTGCTTTCTCAGCTGGCCACCAAATATCACCAGAAAGTTATTAGTTCATCTGATTGGTAGACGTATTAGGGTTCAGAGATGTTCAGATTCAACCTTAATTGACCTCATGCAATTAAATTCCCCATAAAAGGAAAATGTCCAAAAAATTTTGAATGTTTGTACTTTCATGATACCTGAAATTCTCAAATGGTAATTTTTTTTAAGCTAGGCTTTTGTTTCTACTACAATTTGGCTTCTAACATTTCCCATTATGTTCATGTGTGTCTGTGTGTATATACTTAAAGAAGTGCTAAGGCCAGGCATGGTGGCTTATGTCTGTAATCCCAGCAATTTGGGAGGCTGAGATAGGAGGAACACTTGAGGCTAGAAGTTCAAGACCAGCCTGGTCAACATAGTGAGACCCTTGTTTCTAAAAAAATTTTTAAAATATTACCCAGGTGATATGGTTTGACTGTGCCCCAACCCAAATCTTGAATTGTAGCTACCATAATTTCCATGTGTCATGGGAGGGACCTGGTGGGAGGTAATTGAATCATGGGGGCAGGTCTTTCCCAGGTTGCTTTGATGATAGTGAATAGGTCTCACGAGATCTGATGGTTTTATAAAGGGGAGTTCCCCTACACATGCTCCCTGTCTTGCCTGCCGCTATTTAAGACGTGACTTTGCTCCTCCTTTGCCTTCTGCCATGACTATGAGACCTCCCCAGCCGCATGGAACTGTGAGCCCATTAAACCTCTTTTTCATTATAAATGACCCAGTCTCAGGTATGTCTTTATTAGCAGTGTGAGAACAGACAAATACACCAGGCATGGTGGTGTGTGCCTGTAGTGCTACTCAGGAGGATGAGGTGGGACGATTATTTGAACCTAGGAGTTAGAGGCTGCAGTGAGCTAGGATCATGCCACTGCACCCCAGCCTGGGTGACAGAGTGAGATCCTATCTCAAAATAAATAAATATTAATAAATAAAATAAAATAAAGTAAGTATTTACTAGGTGATGTATTTATTAGATATGTATTTATCTGATAATTTTCTGAAGATATAATTTGATAGGGTGGGAGGAGGAAAAGGTAAATATGACTTCTAAAACAAAAAATTCTATATGCTGAAATCTTTGCTGAGTATCTTCTTGTTCAAGAAGAGAGAGTGAGCATACTTATCAACCTTCATGCTTTCTCAAGGTCCCACTGAAATGACTGAAACTATTACCCATCTGTTGTCTGTCTGTCTATTAATCTATCCAATGAAACCACAGTGCTGGACATCAATAAAGGAATCACAGAGCATGAAATACATGCTGGTAGAAAGAAAGCAGATGGACAAATATGAAAAGCAAACAAAAGTAAAAACAGAGGAGGAGATTCTAGAGATAAGAGAGGGCTGGAGAAGCTCCAAGCTCAGAGTCATCCAACACAAAGGACAGGGATGGGTCAGAGGGCACCCATCAGAGTGTTTATTTAAAGTTCTGAATTCAGGACTTTGGAACCCCCTTCTTCAACTAGAGCTTTTCCTTCTCCTCTCTTCCTTCTCTAGTCCACCGTGCAATTTCAAAGCAAACATGGGCAAATTATGGCAAGTGGATAAAACCAAATAATCTCTAAAGAACCCTAACCCTTTAGAGTAAGGGGATATAGGTGCTGGGCCTAAAGAAAAAAGCTGGAGGTAACCCTGGGCCTGAGGAACAAAGGCTAAGTAAGACAGCTTTGCTCAGGTGTGAACTACACCAAAGTTCTTTACTCCCTAACCATCTTGGGGATCTCTAGGTTGCCTGGTCTATACAATAGGGAAGGCTGCCTGAGAGCACTCCCACTCACTTACTCAGTGTATGCACAGAACTCCCTCACTTAAGAAAGAGTCCCGAGAAACCCATGCTATCTGTGCTAATCAGCTTTGTCCTTGAGCCATAGGTATTGACATGGTTTGGCTCTGTTTGGCTCTCCCAAATCTCATGTTGAATTGTAATCCCTGGGGATTATAGGGGAGGGACCTGGTGGGAGGTGACTGGATCATGGAGGCAGATTTCCCCCTTGCTGTTCTTGTGATAGTTAATGAGTTCTCATGAGACCTGGTGGTTTTAAAAGTGTGTGGCACTTTCCCCTTCACGCTGTCTCTCTTCTGCTGTGTGTGAAGAAGGTGCTGGCTTCCCCTTTGCCGTCTGCCACGATTGTAAGTTTCCTGAGGCCTCCCAGTCATGCTTCCTGTACGGCCCGCAGAACTGTGAGTCAAACCTCTTTTCTTCATAAATTACCCAGTCTCAGGTAGCTCTTTATAGCAGTGTGAGAATGGACTGATACAGATATAACGCTAGATATTTGATTATGCCAATTTCAGAAAAGGGAAGGATTAATATGAACAAACAGAACAACAGATTCTGAAGAAAATAGATATAACTCAGGGAACTAAAAATAACTAAAAAAAAAAACAACCCTTTTTTTAGTGTTCTCAGAACAATTTAGGATGATATGGATGACATTACATTCCTAAAATAAGAACAAGTTGTTGTGACCCAAGAACAGTCAGAGAACAAGAAGAGCTCCTGATAATTAAAACATGAACTTTTTCTTTGAGACAGGGTCTCGCTTTGTCACCCAGGCTGGAGTGCAGTAGCATGATCACGGCTTACTGCATCCTTGACCTCCCAGCCACCAGGCCTGGCTAATTTTTTTATTTCTATTTTTTATAGAGATGGTGTATTAGTTGTTATTTCACTGTTATAAAGAAATACTGAAGACTGGGTAATTTATAAAGAAAAGAGGTTTAACTGGTTCACAGTTGCACAGGCTCTGTAGCAAGCATGGCTGGGGAGGCCTCAGGAAACTTATGATCATGACAGAAGACGAAGGGAAGCAAGCACATCTTACAAGGCTGGAGCAGGAGGAAGAGAGAGAGGCAGGTGCTGCACACTTTTAAACAACCAGATCCCAGGATAACTCACTCACTGTCATGAGAAGAGCACAGAGCGGATGGTGCTATAGCATTCATGAGAACTCTACCCCCATGATCCAAACACCTCCCACGAGGTCCCACCTCCAACACTGGGGATTACAATTTGACATGAGATTTGGGTGGCAACACAGAGCCAAACCATTTAAGATGGGGTCTTGCTATGTTGCCCAGGCTGGTCTCAAACTCCTGGCCTCAAGCAATCCACCTGCCTCAGCCTCCCAAAGTGTTGTAATTACAGGCATCAGACACTGTGCTCAGCCTTTGAAGACCTTTTTAAACTACAGATTGCCGGGCCCCAATTTCAAGGATTCTGATTCAGTAAATCTGGGGTGGGACTGGGGATTTTGCATTTTTAACAAGTCCCCAGGTGGTGCCAATGCTGCTGGTCTAGGGACCACACTTTGAGTAGCAGGAGGTAAACAAAGCTGATTTGAATTTTGGCTTTACCCACTACAGGCTGTATGAGCTTGGGCAAGTTACTCAATTTTTATGCCCTGTGGTTTGTTCAACCTATGACATGAGAGTTATTGTAGTTCCTGTCTTTTTCAATTATTGTGAAGATTAGACGAGATAAGGTATGCAATTAATACACTTAATACAGTGTCTAGCACATACCAAGAAGTCAATGAGTGTTTGCTGTAATTATGATGAAACCATACTTTTCTAATGGCTGATCAGGTCTGAGAGGCTGGGATAGAATGTCAGCTGCTGGGAAAATAAGATTCTAATCATTTCTTCTAGATCTCATTCTTGCATGAAAATTTCCTTTAATACTGGACCAGCAGAGAAAAATAACTAGCTAGCTAGCTTTAAATCATGTTTCTCACCTGGTGCAGTGGCTCATGCCTATAATAGCAGCACTTTTGGAGCCCAGGCGGGTGGATCACTTGAGCCCAGGAGTTCAAGACAAGCCTGGGCGATGTGGCCAATCTCTACAAAAAGTACAAACATTAGCTGGGTGTGGTGGCCTGCACCTGAAGTCCCAGCTACTCCAGAGGCTGAGGTGGGAGGATCACCTGAGCCCAGGGAGGGTTCAGGCTGCAATGAGCCTTGATCATGCCACTCCACTCCAGCCTGGACAACTCTGTTGAAAAAAAAAAAAAAAGTTCCTAGAAATGAAGTACAAATTGAAACGGATGCAAAGAGAGGGTTATAGGAGCACTTTTATGTTTATTGCTCTCATTTGGAGTAATTTCAAGTTTAAAAAGGAATGTGGAAATTTTCACAGATGACATCTGGGTTTGCCTCTCTTTTTCAAGGCCTCGGCCTATCAGTTGAATTCAGCACATTTTCACTTTGTGCTGTTATCCCTCAGCACAGAGGGAACATGATAATTGATAGGAGGCAGTTATGGATGAGCAGGGACACATGCATGTGAAAGAGGTGAAAAATGAATATTTTGTTCTCAAGAAATGTATAATCTAATTTCAGATAACAGCCCTTCATGAAATAGTGACAAGAAATGCCAGGCAGGGTGTAGTTACACTGAATAGGAAATTTGTATTAGATTATTCACAAATAGTCTAGAAGATTCAAGGATCACTTGACAATCAGGTGGGATTGCTTGGGAATGGATGGAAAGTGCCCCCCACTTTCCTGCTACCCTCACATAGTGGAAAACATGCTTTAAAAAGGTATGAGGATGAGGCCAGTCACAGTGGCTCACTTTGGGAGTAATCCTAACACTTTGGGAGGCCAAGATGGGAGGATCCATTGAACCCAGGAGTTGGAGAGCAGCCTGAGCCACACAGTAAAACCCTGTCTGTACAAAAAATACAAAAATTAGCCAGGTGTGGTGGTGCATACCTGTAGTCTTAGCTACTCCGGAGACTGAGGTGGGAGGATCACTTGAGCACGAGAGGTCAAGGCTGCAGTGAACTGTGATCATGTCACTGCACCTCCAGCCTGGGTGACAAAGTAAGACTCTTTAAAAAAAAAAAAAAGGTATGAAGATGAAATTAACACAGCATGAGTTAAATTTAACTAGAAGTTGAGGAATAAGTCACTGTTGAAAACAATGCAGGCAAGTAACTCTTTGAAGAGCAAACTCTGTTTTTCAAGTATGCATGTTGTAATGCTTTTGATTTTGCAAGTGGCACTGAAAATGCTAAAGTAAAGTTCAATACTTGTGACTGATGGGGAGACTGCTCAAAAAAATCCCTGCTAACTTTGACAACTCGGTCAACAGATTCAATGCACTCTGTATGCAGGATGGAAAACCTTCTGACCTTGAAGTCATCAGAGGGGATGAGCTGGACAGAACAGGAATTTTCCTCATCTTTTCCTCTCAAGGCAACAAGGCTGAGACAGACCACATTTGTGGCCAGGGAGTGAGATGTGCAGGGAAACTTGGCTTTGGGTCCTGGATCTTGGGGAGGGCAGGTATTCATCACTTAGACTGCGGTTAAACAGGAGTTTTTCCTGAGGGTCAGCAGGGAACAAGTGAGAAGCAGTCTTTGTTTTTTTTTTTGTTTTTTTTTTTGAGACAGGGTCTCACTCTGTTACCAAGGCTGGAGTACAGTGGCATGATCTCGGCTCACTGCAGCCTCGAACTCTTAGGCTCAAGCCATCCTCCTGCTTCAGGCTTCCAAGTAGCTAGGACTAAAGGAGTGTCCCACTGCGCCCAGTGAGAACATGATGATGGATCCATCTACCTCCTTGTGACTGGGTGCACAATGAAGAAAACTGTTTCCTGTACCATGGGATGGAGGGGCTCCTGCCCATCTGAAAGCTGGAATTTGGAGTTGAGTTCAAGCATGTTCACCCCGAAAAGCACTGGTGGTTGTATATTTGATGCAAAGTGAGACCCTGCCACACCCAATCTCTGCCCGAAACAGAATCATAATGACATCAGATGATAACACTGGAGTGACTAATGATTGTGACCTCATTAAAAGAGAAAGGAGACTACTTCCTGCTGATTAGAGGGATGGTAGCCATGGATTAGTCATGGCAAAGACAGGCATGGTTGGATCTGTCACTCATTTATCTCTTTCTGGTTTTTAAATTGCCAGAAGAGAAGATTTATGAAAAATGTCTGTGACTTCTCATTCTCCCTTGGAGATAATCTGGTTTTCAGCCTCCCTCCCCAGCACCCTACTCCTAGTTAATTGCCTTAACAGCCAGACAGGATTACTGGAGACCTTGTTTCTTGGAATGGTCTTCATAAAATAATACTGTAAAGTTTGGGTTCATTTTGTCTTCTCTGTGCTGTGCAAATGAACTTTGATTTTAGACATTTTTGTAGATGGAGGACTGGGGTGATTAGAATAAAAACCACAAAAGCACTTCAGTGTCAACTTCTTAATTGTACGTAATTTTCACAAGCAATGACTGCAGGTGAGCCCCACCTGTTTCTAGCTAGGTCTGCATGGTTCCTCCCTGAGCCTGAGATTGGCCGTCTTCCCTCATGTCCAACCAAAGTGATTGCCTGTCCTTTGAAACATTTGCTCTTAGTTATTCTCACTGACATCTCCACCAACAGAATGGATAACCAGGGATGTCGATATTTCATGAGTTTATCAAAAAGCGTCACTCATTTAAATTGTTCATGTTTCATTTAAATTAAGATCCTCAGAGAGAGAGACCTAATACCTTAGTAAAGTTTTACCAATAGGCATATTAGAGAAAACTCATCCATAGCTCCTCCTGAAAGGCAGCCTGGTATGGCTTAGGAATCATTTGAGCATATATATACATATACACACACACTCACACACACACACACACACATATACGATTGAAGTAAAAAGAAGACAAACATATGTATGTATATATACACATATACATGAATATATATGCATATATACATATATGTATATATATGTATGTGTGTATATATATACACATACATACACACACACAGTTGATCCTTAAACAATGCAGGGACTAGGGGTGCTAAACTCCTGTGCACATGAAAATCTGCATATAACTTTTTTTTTTTGAGACCAAGTCTTGCTCTGGCACCCAGGCTGGAGTGCAGTGGTGTGATCTTGGCTCACTGCAACCTCTGCCTCCTGGGTTCAAGGAATTCGCGGTTCTTGTGCCTCAGCCTCCTGAGTAGCTGGGATTACAGGCTTGAGCCACCATGCCCGCCAAACTTCTGTACTTTTAGTAGAGACGGGGTTTCACCATGTTGGCCAGGCTGGTGTTGAACTCCTGACCTAAAGCGATTTTCCCACCTTGGCCTCCCAAAGTGCTGGGATTACAGGTGTGAGCCACTGCACCTGGCCTACATGTAACTTTTTTTTTTTTTTTTGAGATGGAGGCTCACTTTTGTTGCCCAGGCTGGAATGCAGTGGTGCCACCTCGGCTCACTGCAACCTCCGCCTCCCAGGTTCAAGCGATTCTCCCGCCTCAGCCTCCCGTGTAGCTGGGATTACAGGCGCCTGCCACCACGCCCGGCTAATTTTTGTATTTTTAGTAGATACGGGGTTTCGCCATGTTTGCCAGGCTGGTCTCAAACTCCTGACCTCAGGTGATCCACCAGCCTTGGCCTCCCAAAGTGCTGGGATTACAGGTGTGAGCCACTGCACCTGGCACATGTAACTTTTGACTGCCCCAAAACTTAATGACTAATAGCCTCCTGTTGGCTGGAAGCCTTAACCAGTAACACAGATGGTCAATTAACACATATTTTGTATGTTATATGTATTCTATACTGTATTTGTATAATAAAGTAAGCTAGAGATAAGAAAATAGTATTGAGAAAATCATGAGGAAGAGAATATATGTTTAGTATTCATTAAATGGAGGTGGATGATCATAAAGGTCTTTATCGTTATCACCTTCATGATGAGTAGGCTGAGGAGGAAGAGGAGGGGTTGGTTTTGTTGTCTCGGGGTGGTGGAGGTGGAAGAAAATCCTCATATAAGAGGACTCTTGCAGGTCAAACCTGTGGTGGTTACGAGGAAACTCTGTATCTGTATACAATATCATTTCTATTCTTAAATAAGTGTATTACCTTCAATGAATCACTTGACCTCCCCAAACTTTAGTTTTGTAATCATCATGCAAGAAGTGAATTAGTTGACTTATTGTTTTAGACTTCAAAGTCACCTCTATAAGTATCAAACCCAGAAATGCTTTCTAAAAAGCATCCAGCATGGGAGAAAGATGTAGGCCAGAAGACTAAATCAGTCTAGTCTTTCCACGTTCTTCTGTCTGCTTTTATTCTGGCTGAGCTGGCAGCTGATTACATTGTGCCCACCCAGATTGAGGGTGGGTCTGCCTCTCCCAGTCCATTGACTCAAACGTTAATCTCCTTTGACAACACTCTCACAGACACACCCAGGAACAATACTTTGCATCCTTCAATCCAATCAAGTTGACACTCAGTATTAACCATCACCGGGAAGCATCCATTTCTTTGTCTTTTCTTGCTTCTAAAGGTTGCCTCCTCATAGTTCCTTCCTCTGTCTTCAAACTTCTGCTTCCATCATCATATCTCATTCTCCACCTTCCTTTTGTAAGGACCCTTGTGATTACATTGGGCCACTAGATAATCCGGGATAATCCGGGATAACCTCTCCTTCTCATGATCCTTCACTCAATCACAACTGCAAAGTCCCTCTTCCCATGTAAGATTTATGGGATCCAGGAATTAGGATGTGAACACCTTTAGGGGGCCACCCTTCAGTGTATCACTCTAGAATATAGTTTTAGGCAAACACAGCAAGGTATGAGGTTGGTGCAAAAGTAATTGCGGTTTTGCCATTACTTTCAATGGAGAAAACCACAATTACTTTTGCCATTACTTTCAATGGTGAAAATCGCAATTACTTTTACACTAGCATAATACATTACAGCATGAATAGAATGCTACCATTCGTGTAAAAAAGGCAGGGGGGAGGATAGATATCTAATATATGTTCTTATATGCATAAAATATCTCTGGAAAGAGACACAGGAACTCGGTAACAGTGATTTTGGTCAAGCCTGGTGGCTCATGCCTGTAATCCCAGCACTTTGGGAGACGAGGCAGGTGGATCTCCTGAGCCCAGGAGTTCAAGACCAGCCTGGGAAACATGGCAAAACCCTGTCTCTACCAAAAAAGAAAAAAAAAAAAAATTAGGCAGGAGTGATCGTGTGCATCTGTAATCCCAGCTACTCGGGAGGTTGAGGAATGAGAACCGCTTGAGCCCAGGAGGTGGAGGTTGCAGTGAGCTAAGATTGTGCCACTGCACTCCAGCCTCGGTGATAGAATGAGACCCCATCTCAAACAAAACAAAACACCAAAAACAGTGATTCTGAGGTGGACTGGGTTTATGAATGGGAAAAGAATTTATATGTTGGTTTTTACTTTTATGTCATTTATTTTTTACGTTTTTGAGACAGGGTCTGGTTCTGTCACACAGGCTGGAATGCAGTGGCATGATCATAGCTCATTGCAGCTTCCAACTTCCGGGCTCAAGTGATCCTTCTGCCTCAGCCTCCTGAGTAGCTGGGACTACAGGTGCATTCCACCACACCTGGCACATTTAAAAATTTTTTTTTTCCTGGAAACAGGGTCTTGCTATGTTGTTTCAGCTGGTCTCAAACTCCTGGCCTCAAGCTATCCTCCCTTCTCAGCTTTCCAGAGCACTCGGTTTACAGGTGTGACCTGCCGCTCCTGGCCTTTTTCCTTTTAAAATAGAATAAATATCTACCATAAAAAAAGCTAAGCCATGCTACCAGCTTCCTTCTTACCAAACCTTCACAAGAGTTTTGATTGGCAGACTCTTGCCTATGGTGTGAAAAAGAGAGAATGCAAATGACAGGAGAGAAACCAGGTTTAATGCTCATCCCCAGATTAGCTTTTCAGCACCAGGCCAGTTGAACATTGGCTTGCCCTTCACAGCCAGGCCTCTGTAGGAGATTCTGCTAACTTATCCCTGCTCCCTAGCTTAGGCTCTCAAAAAAAGCTCTTGGCAAAGACTCACCGGAAATCAAAGACAACTATCTCCTGAGCTCTGAGACAGTACTGCTTCTTCAAATTATTTGAGGAGATATAGGCAAGAAATTTTCTGCTAGCATTCCATCTTAAACTCTGCTTCTCATAGAATAATATACCTTCAGGGCTTAAAAATCACTGGGTTAAAATTTGTCCTAAAGATGAGCAAACTGAGACCTAAAGAGATTGATATAGATGATTGTTACAGATTGATATGAATGATTGTTACAGATGTACAGATGATACAGAGACTTAGAGACTGATACAGATGATTAATACAGAAGTCACCTTTGGCAATAAATGCAATATATGTTTACTTATTATTAAATAATTATTTCTTTGTAATTTGGTAATGATTGCTTTATTTATTGTTGCACGTTGACAATGTTTCAGGCCACATGCTGGGCTACAGGGAGGATAAGATGCTGCAGCCTGCTCCTAGGAAGTTTCCAGTTGAGCTGGCATTTGCAGACCAAGTGTCACTTGCCATTGAGAGGGGTGGATGCAGTGTCCTGGCTCGAGAGGCCAGACTCTTAAGTAAATAAATGACAAGACTCATGCAGTATGCAGTCTGTGAGCTGAAGCTTGACTAAAGAGTTCACGTTTGTGAGAAGCCTGGCATTCCAGGATAAAGGAAGAGGACAGCAGGAGAAATGAGAATGCCTGGCATATTTTGGGAGCCATGTATGGTTCCATAGCTGTGGAGGGTAAAGCTCCAGCAGGAAGGATGAGGACAGGAAGCTGAGAGGCAGGCGGTCCAGATCACAAAAGGTCTCATATATCTTCTTATATTTAGATTTTGTTTTTGTTCCCTACCCAAATCATAGGGGTGACAAACTTTCTAAAGAGGGCCAAATAGTAAACATTTTAAGCTTTGCAGGTGACCTACTTCTCTGTCACATACAGTTATTTACTTATTTATTTAGAGACAGGGTCTCTTCTGTGGCCCAGGCTGGAGTGCAGTAGTGGGATCACAGCTCACTGCAGCCTTGAACTCCTGGGCTCTAGTGATCCTCCTGCCTCAGCCTCCCAAATAGCTGGGACCACAGTGCATACCCCCTTGACAGGCTAATTTTATTTATTCTTTTATAGAGATGAGGTCTTGCTATGTTGCCCAGGCTGGCCTTGAACTCCTGGTCTCAAGTGATCCTCCTGCTTCAGCCTCCCAAAGTGCTGAGATGATAGTTGTGAGTCACTGTGCCTGGTCACATATTTCTTTTTAAATTAAATTAATTTTTTTTTTTTGAGACGGAGTCTCGCTCTGTCGCCCAGGCTGGAGTGCAGTGGCACCATCTCGGCTCACTGCAAGCTCCGCCTCCTGGGTTCACGCCATTCTCCTGCCTCAGCCTCCCGAGTAGCTGGGACTACAGGCGCCCGCCACCATGCCTGGCTAATTTTTTGTAATTAAATTTAATTTTTTACAACCCTTTATACATGCAAAAACCATTCTTGGTTCACAGGCGATATTTGGCCCATAGGTCATAGTTTGCTGACAGCCACAGGTGATGGGAAACCACTGGAGATTTTTAAGAGGGAAATAGACATGATTAGATTTGGGCTTTGGAAAGATCATTCTGGTGGCAGCTGTGCAGCAGAGAGACTGGGGGTGTAGGATGAGTCGAGGGGCTAGGCATATGTAGAAGAAGACCTCTAAGGAAGTTATTGCAACAGTCCAGGGAAAAATAATGAGGACCAGGACCAGGTGGTAGTGGCTGTGGCCTAACTTCTTGATAGCTGGGTTGAAGGGAGGTTGCAGCAAAGAATGAGAACGCCTTTGCACATATAATGGTGTTACCGCTCTCTCCTCCTCCTTCCCCCCAATCCCATGGGACATTCTTCTTGTCCATTTGGGGTGGGGCTGACAAGTGGTGGAAAGGCACCATTAGCTGAGGCCCCCTCTTTCCAGGCATGGCTCTACCCCATTGAGCCCCCCAAGATCTTGAAGCAGGACTCCCCTTTCCCATGGGCCCACTCTGCCCAGCTTCTCTGCAGCCAGCCCCCCGGGTAAGACCTGGCGTCCTGCCTCCTTCTCAGTCTGCATGCTAAGATACGCTGACTCTCCCATCTTTGGGGTCAAACAGTCTCATTTTCTCTCTCAAATAAGCATCTGCACAGAGCATTTGACTGCATCTGCCAGCCCCAGGTCTTAGCCCCAGCTAACTTTATTCTAATTGCCCAGAGTGAAAACTGTTATAGTTTCCACCCCATTTCTTTTGTTCACCACCAAGAACAGTCTCCTTTTTCAGGTGTAAAAGGCAGGCAGAGCAAAAGTGATTCTGGGTAGGGGTGAAGTCATTTCTTATCCTTAGCCCATGCTGATTACATCTTCCCTTCTTGTGGGAAAAGGGCTGCCTCCCAGCGATGTGTGTACATCCCTTTGAATGTTTCTTGTCACTTAGATTTCTTACGTTATTTACTGACCTGGCTCCGTGGGCCCATCTCCCTTGCCTTATCTGTGAGTCTCGTTTCTCTGTAAGAGTCTCTTTCATCTCCTCGGGGGTTATCTTTTCCCCACCAGGACATGAATACCTTTTTTTGTTTGTTTGTTTTTCCTGCAGTTCCCATGGTAGAATTCATGCCCTCTTAACTTTGGTTTCCTTCTCAAATACTTAATTGCAATTTCTTGAATTACTTCCTTCATAGTGCGTTTCTCAGTCTAATAAACATGCATGCATTCAAATGCTCCAAATACATGACGGCAAACTCAGTTTTCTACTTTCCTCTTTTGCTATTTTGCTTCGTCAAAATTTGTTGCTGAGTTTTGGGGATATAAGTGGTTTCTCTTCAGCTGTGCTTGGCAGAGGTGAAGGTCCCACATGATATTGTGTCTAGTTCTTGTTTAGACAACTCTGTTTTGGGGGCGTGATCACCCCCATTTGAATAATACTCAGCAGTGTTTTCCACAGAGAATACTTTCTGTTTTTCCCATAGCTGCTTTAGAGAGTAGCTCTGTTGCCTGGGTTTTTCTTTACGTTCTTTATTGTTTGCATACACTGTGTTATTCTTTGTATCATCAGCCTATTGTCTTATGAATCTATCCAAACATAAGAGTCAGATAATTATAGTTGGATCTTGAACTCTTCATCTGAGATGATATGAATGTGGCAAGAGACCTCTTGGATTATCCACGTTGGTTCTAAATTAGACCATTTTGCTCTGTTGTCTTCATGGGTAGCAGCGATGATAGTGATGATGGCGGTCTGAACAATTTTTAGCTAATGTTTGTTTACCCGGTGTTTACCATATCCCAGCTATGGGGCTAAGTTCTTTATTTATGTTACTCCATTTAGTCCTCATAAGAGCCCTCTGGATTACAGATGTTCATCATCTCATTTTACAAATGAGGAAACAGACAGAGACTTTAATGAACTTACCCAGGACTGGATGATATCACCGGGCTTCGACTGTGCCTATCAGCTCGTGTGTCACTAACTGGAGTAATCGTACATACAGGTACATTTTATTTAGACATCACCAAAGGATGTGTTGAAGCATGCGAATATGAGTTACAATACTTGGGTTTGTGTTGTTTTATGGTCTAACCCCTCAGTGCTCCCTAAAAGTATAGATGAGGAGTTTCACTGTTGCTGAGATTAGGCTTTCCTTAATGTATAGGAGACAACATCCCCTCCCCTCCCACCAACCACCAAATGGAGCCTTTGCACAACCAGAAGTCAGAGCTCCCAGCCCGCATCTCCTTTAGGAGGCACAGTGCCCAAGGCCCCAGTGGTTTTTAGGGATCTGCAATAATGTTTTAATTTCTTTCAAAATTAGAAGAAAGCCAGGTGCAGTGCTCATACCTTTAAGCCTGATTAGACTCTCAAGCCATTTCCTCCTGTGTTTATCTATGGATTCCCTGCTTTCTCCATCGGACATTTACCCATCATGTTGGAGACACCAGCTTTTGCCCACTCTGCCACTGCCAACTCCTGGAACAGGGAGTGTAAGACACAGCTCTGGGAGATCAGGTCAGAAGACCAGGACAAAGGTTTCCTTGAGTGTTGTAGCTTCACAGGTCTTTGAAATGCTACAGGGATTTTCCTGAGATTTATACTTAAAATCCAGTGTTTCTCAGGACAATATAAATTTTGAGCAGAACGGGGATTTTAGAGATGATCAAATCTAAATTTCATTTCATAGATGTGGAAATAAAAACAAACACAGGGGGCTTGAATTACTTGTTCAAAGTCATACATTGAATGACTTCCAGAGCAAGACTTGAAACCTACATCCCTGACTCCTAATGGCATGCTTTTTACCTGAAGGCATTAATAAAATGAAGTCTAGATTGTCCCTCTTCTTTTCGTTCATTGGATAATTCGTTTGTCTCCAAACTTTATTTCTGAACACGCCTTTGTGCCTGTGGATGTTCCAGACTTCAGATGACCTGTTCTCCTTGAGATGTCACATCTTTTATTGACCGTATTCAGTGGCATTTCTGATTTTATTAGTACATTGAAACACTAGAACCATCATCTTTCCTAACTAGAACTTTTAAAAATGAAAACAAGGATAATAATAGTCTGTGTTTGCAGTTCTGGTTTTGGACACTTTTAGACGTGTTTCCTGGGGAGTTTCTTTCTCCATTTGTTGAGCTCTATGTAAGTTATTTTATTTTTTAAAAAATTTATTTGAATTTTGATATATAAACAAATACTTTGTTTTTAATAATTTCCACTTTTGTTTTAGGTTCAGGGGCACATGTACAGGCTTATTACCTGGGTAGACTGCATGATGCTGAGGTTTGGCGTACAATTGATTCCATCACTCAGGTACTGAGCACAATGCCCAGTAGTTCACTTTGCCTCCCGTTCTTCCTCCTCCTGTAGGAGTCCTCAGGGTCTGTTGTTCCCATCCTTCTGTCCATGTGTACCCAGTGTTCAGGTCCCACTTATAAGTAAGAACATGTGTTATTTGGTTTCCTTTTCCTGCATTAGTTTGCTTAAGATAATGGCCTCCGGTCGTGGTGGCTCACGCCTGTAATCCCAGCACGTTGGGAGGCTAAGGCAGGCAGATTGCTTGAGCTCAGGAGTTTGAGACCAGTGTTGGTAACATGGGGAAATCCTCTACAAAAAAATACAAAAAATTTGCCGGGCATGGTGGTGTGTGCCTGTAGTCCCAGCTACTTGGGGGGCTGAGGTGGGAGGATCGCTTGAACCCAGGAGGTTGAGGCTGCAGTGAGCTGACACTGTGCCACTGCACTCCAGCCTGGGTGACAAAGTGAGACCCTGTCTCAATAATAATAATAATAATGGCCTCTAGCTGCATCCATGTTGCTGCAAAGGACAAGATTTCATTTCCTTTTATGGCTTTGTAGTATACCACGGTGTATATGTACCACATTTTCTTTATCCAGTCTACCATTGACAGGCACTGGGTTGATTCTATGTCTTTGCTATTATGAATAGTGCTGCAATACACATGCAAGCACAGGTGGCTTTTTGGCAGAACCATTTATTTTCTTTTGGCTATATACCTAGTAATGGGATTGATGGGTAGAATGGTAATTTGGCTCTTTCTTTTAAAAATAGAATGTGCTGGGTGCAATGTGGCACTTGAGCTGTTGTGGTCTTTACTGTGGTCTTTACTCTGAATGTCACACTGTCTCAAGGGTGTCGTGAGATGATTCAGCTTCAGGCTGTCAACTAGTAACTCCTTGGTACTGAAGCTTTGCCCAAACACCTGCCTACTTTCAGGGGCTGTCCCAGATCACAAGATTATATCAGCCTCATGCTGGTTAAATCTTCCGTTCTGAATTCAGCAAAATAGAAAGCAGAAGCGTAAGGCCCTAGACTAGGGCAGTAATTTGGGTGGTGTCATAGACAGGGGACTGTTTTACTGAGAGTCAAAGGTGATGTGTAGGGCTAGCTGATTTCTTAAAACCAAGCAGACTTGGCTTAAAGGTCTTTTTCTGGTCTGGCTGCTGTATCCTAAGGCATTGGATTGTGGAACTGATGGGAGACTTGGGTTTATTGGGGTTGGCTCCTGGGATGTGGAAGTGCATGACAGATTAGCTAAAAGCCTAATGAATAGATTTCAGGTGATTTCCAGGAATACATATTCAATGTGCCACTTTTTGTTGAAAAATGAATAAATAGAGCATCTGGGAATGAATAAAGCACTTAGCAGAGTGTTTCCCCATTGGCAGAGAGTGAGGAGCCTATGTGTGCTTGGAGCCTCTGGGAGATGCGGGAACAAGGAGCGTTTTGTTGGGATTGAAGAACACTGGGGTGCTTTCTGTGCATCACACAAGCCTCTGCACCATCACTCTGAATTCAGCACCGAGATCGTTTCATTTCCAGGGCTTTTTTTTTTTCTTTTCTAAACTCGACACAGCCCTTTGACTTGATTTTAGACCTCACTTTCATGGCCAAAGCATATATCCAGGAGGAATAGTTACCTTTTCTTTTCTTAAAACAGGGACAACAACAATGTACTGGCTGAATCTTGTATTTATAAAGCGACATTTCCACATCTGCCTTGTGAATTTCTTTCTTAGTCAAGTGGTCATAAAAAAGAGGAAGATAAAAACAAATGAAAAGAAATGGGAGTAATTTAAGTCAAGAATAACTTCCTTTTTATTAGATTTAACTTGAAACCAAGTATCATATTTATATAAATACTGTGGAAAATATTTAACCTATTCATAAAGGTTAAGTAACTAACTGATAAGCTTTGTAGGAAAAGTATGTTTAAATGCTCCCATTAAACTATAACCGGGCCAGGCAATTTTTCAAGTTTTCAAATACATACCTTCAGGAAAATGAATAGAAATGTGAGGAACAGGAAGAATTTCTTGTGAACAAATACAATGGTTCATTGTACAAATTATTGCTACTTTATGTATCAGAGGGCACAGAGTGAGTCAAAAAGTCAAAATAACAGGACTTAGAAGAAAGTCTTAATGATACAATTCAGTCTTCAGTAAAGACTAAGACAAATTACTTCAGCAGCTGGCTGAAGAAATCCAAGGGCAAGATATTTTAGCTGGTGCTCTTTTCCTATAAATAATACACAAAATGATTAGAAGATTGAGGGGTTTGGAGAGGTACACAGAACCGTGAGACTGGAAAATGTTTATATGAGTACAGGTTAGATGATGACACCTTTTTGTAGATTTCCTCTTTGAATAGAATGAAATTATCCTCCAAACCAGGAGAGTCTGAGAGTGAAAGGGGACAGGATTAATAACTATGCCAGGATAACAGGCACAACCCAGGACTGTTATGAGAAAATTGGAACATGTGTCCACCCTTTCTCTGAATCTATTTTTAGAGCTAACAATTTAAATATGTAGAGAATTACATAGGCCATCATCTGTGTTTTTGTGGGAGCTGAGAGATCCTACATTTTTAAGGACTTGTGCTAGTTCTGTTGCATTAGAGAGAAAAATGCTCACAAAATGATCAATTAAAAAAAAGTACAACTAAAAATGGAATCCTAGAGTGGCCTCAGCTGCCTGGTGGGAGCGGGTGAAGGGAAGCCTAGAAGCAGGTCTGGGGAAGAGCCTGCAGTGCTCCACGGGGAAGGAGAGACAAGGTCGGGTCACTCTGCTCATCACCGGAGGCTGGCATGCTGCCTTTCTAACAGGACCATCCAGCTGTCAGCGCTCACCGTCACCAGACAGCGGCTGCCGAGCAGATGGAGGCCGCACCTGCGCATACTCTCTGTCAAAAAGACTTCCAGAAGCTGTTGTGTCAATAACAAAGTCTCAAACAATATATGCCCCACAAAACCACCCACACTAAAATCATTCTTGAGTCTGATTTGAAAACTAGGGTCCAGCTCTGCAGAGCCATTCAAGTGGCCAGATGCCACCCTCATAGCCAGATCCATAGGTCCCCTCCATCATGCCAGGGAAAATGCTCCACTCACCACACTCAGCTTCTGCTTGCGGTTTCAGTGTTCTCTCTGTATTGGAGGGGTTTTAAAGCTAGAGGGGCCTTCACCCACTTACTGTCATTCACAGATCTGAATATGGAGATCTAGAGGGGAAAGCGACGTGCCTTAAGTCAGTCTAGAGTCAACAAGAAAACAAGACAAGCAATGACCATGCCCCTAGTGTATAAGGGTCTCTGGAGAGCTGCTGGGGTTACAGAGATGAAGAAAACATAGTCCTATAGTTCAATCTAGCAAGGTAGACAGTCTCTTTGTAGGCGGGACCAGGCTTCCCTGTAGCAGAAGGAAACTTGAAATCAGGGTAATGAGCCCCACCAGGGACGGGCCATCACGCTGCCCTGAGAGGATCAGGCGTGGACACGGGGCTTTGACTGGCTTTGACCCTCTAGCTATGCTGTAAGGCCAGGTGGGACCTGGAGTGGCCTGAGCTGGGGATTGCCGTGAACTCTTTCCCCTCTTCCAAGGCACTGTGTTAAGTAATGTCACTTTCTATTTGCACAGCAAAATCAGGGACACAGTTTTCTAGAATTTGCGGTGCCTTTCCTCCCCCAGCTTAATGGATTGTTTACCCTGGTTGGCGAGCCCTTGTTTGTGTTAGAGGTGGAACACTCTGCAGGGTTCTGAGTGGTCAGTTGTGGCCCACATACCAGTAGAGAAAAGAGGAAGAGCTGTGGAGCCCTCAAGAGCCACGAAGGACCTGCTGCTCACCACGAAATGCCTCCTCAACTGCTGCTGGCCCACCTGTGGGCAGCAGTAATTAGTGATGTACAGAATCCTGGGACCAGTGCCAGCGACCCTAGGGATACTCTGGGTGAGCTGGGCGTGCACCGCTGTGATGGCCTCTCTGGTCAGGAGACGACACGCAGTGAGAAGGAGGGAAGGGCTGGCCCAAAGGGCTTCAGTCTAAGGTGAGGCCCACAGAAAGGCCTGCGCCAAGATGCAGCCAGCAGCCGACACCTGTGGTAGCTACCTATTATCCATGCTGGGGCCAGTCCTTGATTGCTCCAAACACTCTGCTTGAAGGTTCTAATGGAAATGAGCAGGTTTTTCGATCAGGACCTAACCTAGGTGAGCTTCTGAAAAAAGCATGAAAAAGCAGCCTCCTGAACTTCCCCAAGTGACTGATGTGAAGCACATCCTACACGCTTCACAGCATGGAGATCTTCCAGTGCACACCACGGACGATGTGAATGACAGCATGGACCATCAGCAACCCGCAGAGCTGCCCGACCAAGAAGTTGTAAATCAGACGCCACACACACAAAAAAAATACAAGAAGGCCTCAAGTCCCCAATATTCGAACTGGAGTAGGCGAGTGGCTTCCCTGGTGGCTCACGCTCTGCTGAGCACCCTTCATCTGCACCAGGAAAGACGACATGGAAAATGAGGACTTGGCAGTGGAGGGGAACAGGGAAGCAGAACAGGGTGGTCCCCCAGCATCGTGGCCGCAAGTCCCTCTGAAAGCATGGATGACAATGGTAATTTAGGTGCTTCCTTCGAATGTCCCGAGGGAAAGACTGGTAAAGCAGACATACGATTGTGAGAAGAAACCCAAAGGAGTACAGAATTCACAGCACAAGTCCAAGGTCTGCTCAGCGAGCAGGTCTCTCTGCAGGGTTCAAGGGCACAGCTGGAGAGGGACATCCCGAAGCTGCAGCCAGTGGTTTCCGATCTGCCTGAACTGCCCTGAAAACACATGAAGCAGCCTCAGGGGGAGTCCATGGAGAAGGATGTCTACTGCTTGCACCTCAGAGACTTCGTAAAGTGCAGGAAAATGGGAACTGCTCGTCATATCAGCAAGCTTTAAGAAAAGATGTGTCCCCAGACTTGGCCCAGGAATTGAAGGATGACACAGTTTTCAGAGGGAGATCCTCTTCTATGAGAAAACAGCCCAGGACGGCTGGATGACCGCCATGTCCACTGAGATAGCAAGACCTCTGGAAGAAGATGACCATAATAGGCAGAAGCCAGCTGACTGCGAGGCCAAGTTCCACCCTTTCCTGAGAGGCCCTTTGGCTCCTGGGGATCCACCTGCAGCCCACAGGGGCCTGGAAGTGCCGGGGGACCATGGTCCTGGACACCCAGAGACTTGGCAGAACATCAGCTGATGCTGCTCCCTTTAAAACACTTTTGACTGCTCTCTGGTTTGGCTACTGTTCATTAGTTGATGCTGAAACTGTTCTTACTGAAGGTACAAATAAAGATGGTGTAATATAAAAAAAATTTTTTTTTAAGTGAAAGGAACCTTGTGGTGCAGGAAACCTGAAAAACAAAACAAACAAAAAAACTGAATCTTTAGCGGGTTCACCAAGAAGTGAAAATCACATACAAACCTATTGCCCAGAGGCAACCATGATTGCCTTTTGTTTTTTACCAATTTAAAAATTTCTATTCTTATTAGATGTATACAGTTTTATATTGATGTGATTCTACCATATGGGTTGCTTAATAGCCTGCTTTTGGTCACTTTAATTAATGTTAATTTGTTATTATTAATGCTGTGAATATCTTTGCATTCAATGAGTATGTTATTTTCAGAGGCTGTACAGTATTCCATCTAGTTCAAAAAGTACTATAATTTATTTAACCGATCCCCAATTTATGGACATTTGTTTCCAGTGAAATATAAACAACACTCCATTAAAAGTGTAGAGCACTTTTTAATATATTCATTTGGTTATTTCTGTAGAATTTATTCCTAGAAGTGAAATTGCTGAATTACAGAGCATACATATCTAAATACATATATATGTTTTATATCGATTACAAATATATGTATTACTATTTTAATGTAAATGATTTTATATGTATTTAAAATGCCAATGTGATTGTTAGTTTTATGGGTCAATTTAACTGGGTTAAAGGATACCCAGACAGCTGGTAAAAGATTATTTCTGGGTGTGTCCGCAGGGTGTTTCGGGAAGAGATTAGCATTTGAATCAGGAGACTGAGTGAGGAAGATTTGCCTTCACCAGTGTAGATGGCCATCATCCAATCACTTTAGGGCCCTGATACAACAAAAAGGCCGAGGAAGGGCAAATTTGCTCTCTCTTCTGCAGCTGGAACATCATCTTTTTCCCCCATCTTCAGACATCAGAACTCTAGATTTTCTGGCCTTCAGACTCCAGACTTGCTCCAGTGCCCTCTGAGCCCCATTCTCCTCTCATTCTCAGGCCTTCTGCTTCAAATTGAGGGTGACAACATTGACTCTCCTGGTTCTCAGACCTCTGGATATGAGACCTCTGGCGCAACTCACCCCTGGCTTGCACCAAACATTCTTAAAATGTTTATTGGGGTCAGGTGCAATGGCTCGCACCTGCAATCCCAGCGCTTTGGGAGGCCAAGGCAGGAGGACTGCTTGAGACCAGGAGTTCAAGACCAGCCTGTACAACAAGCTGAGACCCCATCTCTACAAAAAAAAATATGTATATATATATTCAATATATATATTCATTTATTTTTGAAACAGAGTCTTGCTCTGTCACCCAGGCTGGAGTGCAATGGCACGATCTTGGCTCACTGCAACCTTCACCTCCCGGGTTGAAGCAATTCTCCTGCCTCGGCCTCCCAAGTAGATGGATTACAGGTGCCCACCACCATGCCCGGTTAATTTTTGTATTTTTAGTAGAGACAGGGTTTCACCATGTTGGCCAGGCTGGTCTCGAACTCCTGACCTCAGGTGATCTGCTCACTTCAGCCTCCCAGAGTGCTGGGATTACAGATGTGAGCCATCATGCCCGGCCTGCAAAATATTTAAAAAATTAGTTTGGCGTAGTGGCATGCACCTGTAGTCCTACCTACCTGGGAGGCTGAGGCCAGAAGATCACTTGAGCCTGGGAGGTCAAGTTTGCCCTGAGTTATGATCTTGCTGCTGCACTCCAGCCTGGGCAACAGAGTGAGACTCTGTCTCAAAAAACAAACAAACAAACAAACAAACAGTTTATTGGCTGTTGGCAATTTTTATGTGAGTTGCTTGTACCTGTCCTATAGGAATTTGATATTTACTCTCTCAGAAAGAAAACCTTGCAAGACAGTCCTCTAAGTCCGTTGCTTCTCCTGCATTTTCCTATTAGCAGCACTATCTGTGTAGTTGCCCAGGATAAAGACCTCAGTTTTGGTTTTCACTGCTTTCAACTTCTACATCCACTCCAAAACTCAGCCTAGTTCATTTCATTTCTGAGATGTTTCTCAAGTAGGTTCTCTTTTCCATGTCCTCAACCCCTGCTCTAGTTCAGGCCCTTCTCTTGTTTTAATTAAGAGGTTCATGGGGATGAAGACCCGAGGCCAGAGTTTGAGTCTCCCCAAGTCCCATAAAGGTACTTATTATTTCCCTTGCTGGACTCTTATTCATCTTTGAATCTGTAGTGCCTGATGCATGATCAAGTACACATAATAGGTCCTTGATAAACAAAGGATGAAATTGTTTTTCTCATCTCCTCTCTCTCTTCAATGAATCCTCTATGTTGTTATAATTATCTAACACACAAATATGATTATGTGATTTTCCTTTTAAGAACTGCTGTGGCTGGGCTCGATGGCTCACATCTGTAATTCCAGTACTTTGGGAGGCCAGGGCGGGAGGATTGCTTGAGCCCAGGAGTTCAAGACCAGCCTGGGCAACAGCACGAGACCCTGACTCCAGCTTAAAAAAAAAAAAGAAGAATCGTTGCTAGTGTCTCACTGCCTACAGCAGGGTTTCTCAATTTCAGTACTACTATTTGGCCCAGGTAATTCCTTGATGGGGAGGCCGTCCTGTGCATTACAGGATGTTTAGCAGCATCCTTGGCTTCAACCCATGGATGTCAGTAGCACTTCCCTCCCTCCTCCCCTTGGTGAAGACAACCAAATATGTCTCTAGACTTTGACGAATGTTCCCTGGAAGGCAAAATTGCCACTGGTTGAGAACCACTGACCTACAAGAAAAAGTCAAAACTTAGTTATCATGTCATTCACGACCTGGTCCTAGGCCACCTTTCCCGTCTCATTTCTTGCCTCTCCTGTACCTTTGTGAACGTGCCATGTACCTTAGCGCTGTGTCTTTTCATGTCCTGTGCTCTCGGCACTTCCTTGATTAGGTGGACCAACTGCTACAACCCATAGACAAACGGGTGTTGGCTCAGACACAACTGGTTTGTTTTTGCTCACCTAACAGCGCTTTTTGGTTGAACGTGCTAATGAAACGGACCCCTTCCTACTCTTTCAGCAGTTAAGCGGGCCCGAGACTCTACCAACTTCAAAAACTGCTTTCAAGATGGCCCTGGGGATCATCTCCATTTTACCTAATGAAAGGAGAAAGGACATTGAGAAGCGCATGAAGAAGAATGTTATGGCCAGGATTGAAAAAGCTACACATCCCTTGCCGTCTCATTCTAATTGGTTAGAACTCAGTCACATGACCACACTTAACGGCAAAAAACGTATGGAAAACACCGTTTAACTGCGTGCTTAGGAGAGCAGAGGTTTTCCTAATCAGCTAGCACTCTCTTCCACAACCTACTTATTAGTTCAGCAAAATTATGGTTATTCTTTCAAGCCCAGCTTACATGTCACTCCTAGGATTATAAATTCGAATGTCCCCATGATATACTATTTTACGTTCTTTGCTTATTCTAGTGCATATTACGGTATGATTAGTTATGGCGTAAAAATCATTTTTTCCTCATCAATTTCTGGGACAGTTCCTGGTAGGTGGTGGGTATATATTTGTGAGAAAAAACAATGAGTAGTATTTAATTATATATTTAATATTATCTCATGAAAATGCCTCAAGGACACACTGAATTTTATTGTCGTTGTTGTTGCTCTTCTAGACTCTGGGCTACGCACCTACGCTAATACAAAAGTGAGCCAGAATCATTTGCAATTTCTGGCAGGACTCTAGCATCATCTGAGGCCTAGGAGAAAAAGGATGAAGTTCCTTTTAGAGACCTGCTTTCCCAGTCTCCCCAAGCCTCAGGCATCTGCCCTACAGGCTATCCACAGATTTGTTTTCCACCGGCTTTCCACACCCTCCACTTCCCCTCCCAGCACAGTTCCCTGTGGGCTCAGTGACTTAATCCTCCCACAGAAGATCTGCATTTAAAAGAGAGTGGGCTGAGCGCGGTGGCTCATGCCTGTAATCCCAACACTTTGGGAGGCTGAGGTGGGTGGATAGCGAGGTCAGGGGTTCGAGACCAGCCTGGCCAATACGGCGAAACCCCATTTCTACTAAACATACAAAAATTAGCCGGGCGTGGTGACGGGTACTTATAGTCCCAGCTACTCGGGAGGCTGAGGCAGAAGAATCGCTTGAACCCGGGAGGCGGAGGTTGCATCGAGCCAAGATCGCGCCACTGCGCTCCAGCCTGGGTGACAGAGTGCGACTCCGTATCAAAAAAAAAAAAAAAAAAAAAAAAAAAAAAAGGTAGGTGAGTGAGGAATCACTGGCTGGTTAGTTATATTGGGAAAGACCTAGGGGTTCTGATTTTAAAAAGGGCTAAAATGTTGCAGTTGTTTTTTCAAAAATCTACATTTGCAGGGTCTGATGTGGTGACTCATGCGTATAATCTGAGCACTTTGGGGGGCTGACGTGGGCGGATGGCTTGAGTCCAGGAGATCAAGTTTGCAGTGAGCTGTGATGGTGTCACTGCACTGCAGCCTGGGTGACAGAGTGAGACCTTGTCTCAAAATAAATAAAAATAAATAAATAAATAAATAAATAAAACCCTACATTTGCACTTTAGCATTTCCTTAGGAAACAAAAGTAATAATTAGATAGAAAAAAAATCTGCCATGTAAAAATTCTGTAAAATTTGTAAAAAAAAAAAAAAAATGGGGCTGGGTGCCGTGGCTTATAGCTGTAATCCCAGCGCTTTTGGAGGCTGAGATCGGAGGATCAATTGAAGCCAGGAGTTCAAGACCTGCCTGAGCAGTATAGTGTGACCTTCATCACTACAAAAAAAAAAAAAAAAAAAAAAAAAAAAATCAGTCAGGCATGGTGGGATATGTCTGTAGTCCCAGCTACTCAGGAGGTTGACGTGAGAGGATCGCTTGCCCCCAAGAGTTAGAGACTGCAGTGAGCTATGATTGAGCCACTGCACTCCAGCCTCGGGGACAGAGTGAGACCCTGTCTCTGGAAAAAAAAAAAAAAGGCAGAGGGGAAAGGGGAATTTTGTACCTTAGAAATGAATAATCTTTGGAACTCTGGCTATATCTATCACTGCCAAGGTAAACAGGGATAAGGCCAGGATGTGACTTTGATGCCTGGTGTTCTTATTAACCAAAATGGAGTAAGAATGAAAGTACTTTTGCAGCAAATGTTCAGGGGATTTGAGCACCCATTTAAGGCTGTAACCAAGCCAGAATTTCCTTTTTGAGGCTGGGCAGAATCTGGTCCAAAAACCATGAACAACAGGAATGTTTCTGGTAATTTTTCTCAAATCCACCAGAGGGTTCCCACTGAATTTTCTGACAAACTTAGCCTATACACTGCATCTACAAGACAAGGGAGCATTTATGTAAAGTGTTTCCCCCCACCGCCCTGACCTTAGTTACTTTGACAATTCCAACCGTCACTTTCTCCTCTGCTCGGATTGACATCTGAGAAGCAAGACCACAACCGCATACCATTTTATAGATCAGCCTGATTAAAACCAGTTCTCCCTATAGGTCACATCATGTACAAGACACACGGTTTTTGTCAAGAGACCAGCTACCAGCAGAGAAGGTTTTGATGCTATTGCTAGTAAGAAATTAGTAACTAGATCCCTGGTCTCCTTTACGCCAACTTTATAATTATACTGTTTGAGTGGTAAACCAGATCTTTGCGCCAAGGGTAATTTAGAAATTCTAGATCTGTATTCTCTCCCCCCTCCTCCTTTAATGTTCATCCTTGCTGCCTCTCCATCTTCTTCCTTCAAACATATAATTTTCCTCCACTCCCTCCTCACCCTGGCTCCTTGTTTCTGTGACCCTCTGTCACAAAAGGACAAATGCTTCTTGTTCTCCCTCATCCTGGGACATCATGGGTAACAATCAAGTAAGTGTATGCAAAAATCTAATTCAGGAGTGTGTCCTGGCTCTGCAAGGGCGTCACCCATGTGGGCTCACCGCTTGCCTCTGGGACTGAAGGTTAACATATGGCCTTATAGTGAGCTTGGGCTGCCCATGTGTCTGCATCCAGGATTTAGCCTCTCTTTTCTAAGACTAGCTCCACACAGGAGACTACTTTCTAGAACTCTTGAACTCTTCTTGATTCTGTAAACTTTTCGTACTCAGAGCTCTTTCGATATAGAAACATTTGTTGGCCCAGGTGCAGTGGCTCATGCCTGTAATCATAGGTAGGTGGGAGGGTCACTTGAGCCCAGCCTGGGCAATATAGCGAGACCCCATCTCTACAAAAACATTTAAAAATTAGCGGGTGTGGTGGTGTGCATCTGTAGTCCCAGCTACTTGGGAGGTTGAAGTGGGAGAATTGCTTGAGCCCAGGTGGTTGAGGCTGCAGTGAGCCATGATTGCGCCACTGCACTCTAGCCTGGGCAACAGAGAGAGATCCTGTCTCTTAAAAAAAAAAAAAAAAAAAAAAAAAAAAAAAAAAGATTTGTTATATATTAGAAACTGGCTGGGTATGGTGGCTCATGCCTGTAATCCCAGCACTTTGGGAGGCCAAGGCAGGCAGATCACCTGACGTCAGGAGTTCGAGACAAGCCTGGCCAACCTGGTGAAACCCTGTCTCTACTAAAAATACAAAAATTAGCCGGGCATGGTGGTGTGCACCTGTAATCCCAGCTACTAGGGAAGCTGAGGCACGAGAATCTCTTGGACTCTGGAGGCAGAGGTTGCAGTGAGCCGAGATCGCGCCACTGCACTCCAGCCTGGGCAACAGAATGAGACTCTGTCTCAAAAAAAATATAGATTAAAAACTAAAACCAGGGCTTTCCCGGTAAAAATGTTCTGGTCTCACTTGAGTTTTGCATCATGTTCTTCCTTCCCTGTTTTCTTCTTTACCCGCACCCCTACTGGTACAATTGGTTTCCTCTCACCCCCTCTCCTTTTAACCTATCTTTTGAGATGGGTTTTTTTAAAAAAACAAACCTCTTAAGTATACCTTGAAATCCTAAATTTTCATTTTAGCTGAAAGTCATCCAAACCATATGCATTTCAGTTGAATACTCCTGCAATTGGCCTCACTCTGCCAAAGACTTTTTTTTTTTCTTTTTTTGTTAACTGACCAAGTTTCTTTAGAATAAGGCTGGAATCATATTCGATTCCTCCAAGATCTTTTGAGGGATCACCATCACCAAGTTCCAGATTGTTATTTCATGTAGTGCGCTGTGGTTGTTTCATTCTGCTAACTTGGGATTATTTCTCCTGCAGAATTACTCACTCTTCTTTCTTTGTGCTTTTTCCTTTTACTCTCCCTCCCCTTTGCTCTTCTCTCAGGTAGACTCTGCCTGGTTTGTCACTCGGTTTGTCTCGTGTTTCCTTCTCTCTCATGAACACTAATCCTCTGCTGAGAAATCAGGCGGGTGGGTGGCTGCCATACAGCCTCTGTGCTACAGAGGAATAGCCAACATTTCCCTCAGAGACAGCTGCTTTCCATTTCAGGAGTATCAACATTGTGGCTTTGTTGATTGTCTTTTCACCTCCAGGTTTGGCCTTGTTTGTAGCTGAAACATAACTATTTTCCCTAAGCCTTTCAGGGCCGCTGCTCCAGCTCTGTCGGCTGCAAGCCCTGCGTGTGTGTGCGTCCTGCCATGCAGACACCACCGGAGTCCCCATCAGTCACACACCCCTCCAACCCAGGGGAGAAATTAAGGCAATTGTGCTAAGGCCCACTGGTGAGGAAAATTGGCTGATCAAATTATTACTAAATGGCTTTTCCAATCTTCTCATTATTCTGTGAGAAAGGGGTGATTTCTGCAGCTTGTCAGAGCCTGGTCCCTTGTCCAGAGATAAAACCAAATCCACAAAAATCCTGTGAATGGAGAGGTTTGGTGGCTATACCTTGGAAACAAACCACAGGACCTAATTCAGCAGGGCTGCCCCTTGGTGCAGAATGCAACCAATTTTTGCCTGTTTTAAGTGAAAGCATCCCAAGATGGGAAAGTATATTCTGAGAGTGAAATGCTTTGTAGTTACTGGTACTTAAGGGATGGCGGGCGTGTTAATAAATGATTGTGCTTCTCAAAAGTTATCCCTTTCTGCTCCCGGGTTACTTCTCCTGAGGGAGTCCAGTGATAAAGATCATTAATATGTTTCCTGTAACTGAATCAAAGGGAAGCTTTGCTATCTGCATTGTGTGTGCCAGATTACGATGTCCACTTATTAACTCTTTGATAGTCATAATGACCACAGAGCTTTTATATATATACATATATATTTACATACATACCCACAAAGACATATGTATATATTGCACATACATCACATATATATAAAGTCTTCGTGTATATTTCTATTTGTCTGTATTTTCTTCTTTAAGAGTCAGGATGTTGTTTTATTGCTCAGGCTGGAGTGCAGTGGTGTGATCATAGCTCACTGTAGCCTACTACTGGGCTCAAGCAATCCTTCCTCCTCAGCCTCCTGAGTAGCTGGGACTATAGGCATGTACCACCACAACTGGCTAATTGTATTTTACTTTTTGTAGAGATGGGATCTTGCTGTGTTGCCCAGGCTGATCTTGAATTCCTGTACTCAAGTGACCCTCCTGCCTTGGCCTCTCCAAATGCTGGGTTTATAGGCGTGAGCCACCGCGCCTGGTCTGTCTGCGTATTTAACCTGGATCCGCAAATACCTGTGTGAATGTGGATATGTCACTTGATGTGTCTGTTTCTCAGTTTGCCCATCTGTAAAATGAAGGAGTTGGACAAGCTGGGGTGCTTGGTGATGAGGTGCTTCTGCCTCCTGTGAGACTACTGTGTTCCATTTCCCTCCTCCAGCACAGTTCCGGTCACATGATCGGCTCTCAGTGCAAAATGATGTACCAGTGCATGATAGGAACCACATGATTGCTGAGATTATGTCCAGTGCTAAGACTCTGTGATTCTTTTGTTTTTAGACAATTTGGCCAGGAAGTGACCGGCAATGGAAAGAGGGAAATAATCAGCACATCTGCATGTGTGCCCATCTCAGAGACACAAACTGTGAATAACAACTCACTTGGCTTCATAACCAAGACCTACTCTGAGGAATTGCATCTCTTCCTTGGAGACCTTGATTGGCCTGCTAGGTTAAAGGCAAGGGGCAGATTTAATCTAGATTGACTTTAGCAAGACTTTTGACTCAGTCTTGGGCAACATACTTATCAATAAACCTTTTGCCTCTCACCCAGTTTGCTTATTTACCTCATTCTGACACATCTTGCATATGGCTGCCAACTTAAACCTCTTAAATGTCACTCTCTTTAAAAGTCAGGAGTGGCTCTCAGAGGCCTTTCTTCTGATGATTTCCAAGTCCCTCACCTTGGCATTCAGGCTTTATTGGGTTTTCTGCCACCTTTTCCTTCCAACTTCATTTCTAGGAGTCTCCCACAGACCTGTCTCTCAAATAACAACAATCTTCTAGTTGCTTTTTCCCTCCCAGGGGTGCCCCCCACCACACCCTATGCTTGTTCTTGCTCCAGGTAAACCCTGAATACTTTCTGATACAAAGCCAATGATTCCTCCCTGCATCCTGATCCATCCTTTAAAGCCCAGATCAAGACCTGTCTCCCTTGGCCGGGCACAGTGGCGCATGTCTATAATCTCAGCACTTTGGGAGGCCAAGGTGGGAGAATGGCTTAAGCCCAGGAGTTCAAGACCAGCCTGGGCAGCATAGCAAGATCTCATCTCCCAAAAAAAAAAAAAAAATAAAATAAAATTAGCTAGGCATGGTGGTATATGCCTGTAGTCCCAGCTACCTGGGAGGCTGACGAGGGAGGATCACTTGAGCCAAGGAGTTGGAGATTGCAGTGAGCTATGATTGCCCCACTGCACTGCAGCCTGGGTGACAGAGTGACTGAGAGAATGAGAACTTATTTCAACAACGTCAATAACAACAAAGAACCTGTCTCGGCCATTAAGGTTTCCTGATGAGCCTGTTTTGGAGGGATCTCTCCTTCCTCTGGTTTTCTGAGTCGCTGTAGACTATAGACACTATCTTGCCCTTGTTCCTACTAGGCATTTCACTAAATTCTTGGAGGAGTCTGAGAGAACTTGGGGGCGCTTGAGGAACCCAAAGGTGTGAAGTAAAAGCTGGAAACCAAGATTGCTGGGAAAGTTCAGAGAAAGTAGAGATACTTCGTTTGATGGAGATCACATGCAAGGTAATGATATAGGAGGTAGAAAGAAATTAGGCAGAGAGTGAGGGCAACAGAGTCCTTGGCAGAGCTTCCCTTTTAGCAAAAAAGCAGCCCAAGAAATTATTTTTTTTCTAACAAAGAGCACCCTGAAAAATCCAGCTGCAAAAATAGATACTGGAAACTTGCATGGGGGAATGCCGGCAGCTGTGCCAACAGAAAAGGGCTACCTCGGGACCAGGAATGTCCAACATGGAAGCTCCATCTTTCCTTTTTTTTTTGTTACCACGTGTACTGTTACTACGTGTACAGTAAAGCAATGGGCAACATGGCGCAGGCCAGGCATAATAAAAGATTAGGGTGGGGGTGGCCAGAAATTCGTACCCTATGCAAATGGCACACCGGGTCCAACCAGTCTTTCTTGCCCTGTGTAAATCAGACACTACCTCCTCACCAGCTCAGCTATAAAACCCCCTGCATTTCACTGCGGAACTGGCAAACCATTTCTCCAGGACCCCTCTCTGCATCAGAGAGCTATTCTCTTTCTTTTGCTTATTAAACTTCTGCTCTTAACCTCACTCTTTTGTGCGCCTGCGTCCTTGTTCTCCTTGGCTGTGAGACCACGAACCTCGGGTGATACTCCAGACAACGAAGCCATTTCAGTAATTTCATAAGAATCTAAGTGTATAATTAGGTATCAAGTCTACATTGTCACTGACAGTGCGTCAAGGAAAATAGAAATGGTTTACCAGGGGAGGCACTAAAACGTCCTTTACTTTGTCATATCTTTAAGGTTGATGAGGTTCTCATTTACTTGTAGTGGTTTAGGAAAAGCACTGATCAAAGACAGAAATTTGAAAACATGCCCTACTTCAGTGGTCCAACTTAGGCCAAAGTCTTAATGCTTTTAAAGTAACGCTGACAGATATTTGACTTGATAAAATAAAAATTAAGTTAAAAATAAATTATAAACATACTGGTGATATTTCACTTGATAAGTTGAAAAATAAATTGTAAAGATACTGGGTATTTAGAAACCAATTTCATAATCCCGTGAAAATTTTCCTATATTTCTCTTAAGCTAGGGAATGACAACAATATTAAAATTTGCTGGGTTAATAGTTTTTTTTTTTTTTTTTTTTTTTTTTAAGACGGAGTCTCGCTCTGTAGCCCAGGCTGGAGTGCAGTGGTGCGATCTCCGCTCACTGCAAGCTCCACCTCCTGGGTTCATGCCATTCTCCTGCCTCAGCCTCCCGAGTAGCTGGGACTATAGGCACCCACCACCACGCCCAGCTAATTTTTTTGTATTTTTAGTAGAGACAGGGTTTCACTGTGTTCGCCAGGATGGTCTCGATCTTCTGACCTCGTGATCCGCCCGCCTCAGCCTCCCAAAGTGCTGGGATTACAGGCTGGTTAATAGATCTTATATACAAATATCACCGGATGCGGTGGCTCACGCCTATAATCAGCACTTTGGGAGGCTGAGGCAGGTGGATCACTTGAGGCCAGGAGTTCGAGACCAGCCTGGGCAACATGGTGAGACCCCATCTCTACCAAAAATAGAAAAAGTAGGCCAGCATGGTGGCCTGCACCTGTAATCCCAGTTATTCATCAGGCTGGGGCATGAGAATTGCTTGAGCCCAGGAGGCGGAGGTTGCAGGGAGCCGAGATCGCACCACTGCACTCCAGCCCAGGAGACAGAGTGAGACTCTGTCTCAAAAGAAAACAAAACAAACAAATATGTAGTTACTTACGGGATTAGTTATAAAAACAGACAATAGATGTGGAAGCACTCTGACAAAGTTAAGAAGACCCCAGAAAGAGAGATATTTTTATTCTTAGAAACCATCTTTTTTTTGGACTTGTTTCTGTTCTAATGTAACCCTCAGGTAAATGACAGCCAGCCTTCCTAACTAGGGGGTAAGTTTGACTCAAACAAGTGATTAACCATTACCCTGCCTCTGTCTTAAGACTTAGTGAATGAAATCTCCTATCTCTGGCAGCGACCCTCTCCACTCATCTTTTATTGGATTCTTGGGCAAAGTTTGTTTTTCATCTCAGTTACTTTGCCTCCTTTTTATAGGGAGTCTACTCCGAGATCAAAGGCAACCTATAGCAATTTATGAGAAATGAAGGAAGTGGGAGAGATGCTAAGTTACTTTAAGGGATGTTCTGAAATCATGAATCTAGCTGGAATAGCTGGTGTTGGCTGTGTCCAGAAGAGCTGGGACAAGGTACTGCTTTTTGGTGTGGGGAGAGGGACATGAGAGCTTGCTCTTTGGAACATCGGCCTTCATGCCAAGTCTGATGGGTGCTTCCTAATGCTGAATAAGCCTCGGAGTCACCTGGGTTCCTTTTAATTTAAAAATGTATTTTTAAATTTTTGTGGGCACATAGTAGGTGTACATATTTGTAGGGTACATGAGATGTTTTGATACAGGCAGGCAATTTATGAAGAATGGGGTATCCATCTTCTCAAACATTTATCCTATGTGTTACAAACAACCCAGTTACACTCCTTTAGTTATTTAGAAATGTATATTAAATTGCTATTGACTATAGTTGCCCTGTTGTGCAATCAAATAGTATGTCTTACTCATTTTTTTTTTTTTTGGTACCCATTAACCATCGCCACCTCCCTCCAAGCTCCCTACTCCTTTTTCTTGCTCTGTTGCCCCGGGTAGAGTGCAGTGGCATGATCATGGCTCACTGCAGCCTTGGATTCCTGGCCTTAAGTGATCCTCCTGCCTCAGCCTCCCGAGTAGCTAGGACTACAGGTGCATGCCACCATGCCCAGCTAACTTCTTTTATTTTTATTTTTTATTTTTGAGATGAAGTCTCACTCTGTCGCCCAGGCTGGAGTGCAGTGGTGCAAAATCTCGGCTCACTGCAACCTCTGCCTCCCTGCAACTTCTGCCTCCCGGGTTCAAGCAATTCTCCTGCCTCAGCCTCTTGAGTAGCTGAGATTATAGGCACTTGCCACCATGGCTGGCTAATTTTTTTTTTTTTTTTTTTTTGTATTTTTAGTACAGACAGGATTTCCACATGTCGCCCAGGCTGATCTCAGACTCCTGACCTGGATCTTCCCACCTCAGCCTCTGAATGTGCTGGGATTACAGGTATGAGCCCCCACACATGGCTACCTTGGGTTTCTTTTGAATGATGCAGATGGATGGGCCTTACTTAAATGATTCTTCAGGTCCCTAGTGAGTCCAAAGCTTTCGTATCTCAAAGTGTTACAAGTGTCTGGAGGCTCAAACAGCCTCGAGAATCACTGATCTATGTCCCTGATGTCTAGCAGTCTCTTTAAGTCGGTCCTCTTCCCTACAAATATGCTTATATTTTTCAGAGGACTCCTAAATAAGTCCTTGGTTAATCCTGAGTCTGGTTCATTCACTGGCAAAGAACAAAGAGAAAATTTACAAACACGAGAAGGCCTCAGAAGTCAGACTACATAAATTATTTTGGAAAAGGCTTTTCCTTCTTGTATGATTTTCAGAGGGACTTTGGGAAACACACACACACACACACACACACACACACACACACACACACACACAAAGTCTGGGAGACAAAGTAAACAGGAAAGAAAAGATTGTCTTTTATTGCTTGACGGTTTAAGTGAAAAAAAGTTTATTTCAAAAAATATTTTGACTCCCCCTTTTTTCCCTTTAAAAGTGCATCAAGCTATTTTTAGGAGGGCAGGGTGGCTGGTTTTGGGGGACGAATGAAAGCATGACATCACCATGCTATTTTGGTAGAGCAAGAAGAGAAACATGCCAGGCTAGGTTGGCTTGGGCTTGGTTCTGTGTGTTTAGGAGCTGAATCGCGTCTTTTTCTAATTTGGTTTCTCTCAGAGCTGTGGCTCTTCACCGGAGACTGGAAGCATAATATTTATTCAAAGCTAATTTGTAAACTTCATTTTCAGTTGAAGGTCTGGAATGGAAACTCCTATTGTGATCTTAAGGGCTGTAACCCAGAGAATCTGGTTCTTCCTGGAGTATTTCAGCAGGGATCAGGTTTGCAGACTTTTTCTCAAGGGCCCCAACGAGAAACCTGACTGCCTGCTCTATTTTAGGTCAACTGTGGGGTATCGGTTTGGAAAACAAATTCTTAACCTGAACTTTTTGTTGCTGATAAGGGCTTTGCGGCTAGCAAAGAGGTAGCTTTCTCACTCATTTGGATTTTGCAGTGGAATCGCTCCCTGCATGTGTGTTATTGTCAGCAACTCCTATTTTCCCCAGAGAGGTTTTGAAATGTTCTTTCTGAATGTTCATGTTTATAACTTTTCTCAAGTGGAGCTCCTGCTTCCTAAAACACATTCAGCTTGTTCAAGAACTCGCCCCCACCTCCCACCCCTGGAGACAAAAGTATACCTTTGTGTGCATCTGTTAAGCCTAAGATGTCTGAGATGGTTGTTTTCTAAACTAACTCACCAATCGCTTTATCATTAAAAGCAGCATTTTACTCCCATGTTCCTAACCTATTTATGGGTCTGTGATAGATGGTTATTTTTTTGGCAGGCTTGAGATAAGCCTGGGTCAAGGAAACAGCTTGTGTTCGTCTCTTTAAGCCTCACTCATCCTTGCCATATCATTTCATGATTTCCTTTCCTGTTATCTTCAAACATTTCCCTCAAAGCAGAAATTGACAAGAGCGAGGAGGTTGGGAAAGGGCTGGCAAAGCAGTTGTTTTTCTTCGTGTTCTAAAATGGATGTTTTCCTTTCCCCCACAACCCCCACTCCCACCCCACTTGCAACCTTTCTTTTTTATTACCCACCCCCGGGGTCTCTAAAGATGATGGAAAAAAAGAACTCCTTTCCCTCTTTAAAGAAGGGTCTCTAAGAGGTTTCTAATCAGCTCACTGTCAGCCTGTTTCCTCTGATCAGCTTAAATAGGTCCACTTGAAGTTCACAACTGCCAAAACCGCGTGTTCAGACTGAAAGGCTGGGAGCATTTCAGACGCATTTATGAACTTCCACCAAGATGATCCGGCAGGCTGAAATCGCAGGGAGAGCGTCTGTTCAACAAACCCTTTCTTCTTGATTGAATTAGTGTTGCCCACTAACAGGATGAGGAATTCCCACTCCACAAGCTGACTTTTTTTCCTCTTTCCACCTCCTGCCTCCCTCCATTAAAATGTAAACTTGATTCCTGTGTCCTTTGCCGGAGCCTGGCTTCCCTGTAAGCCCATCATAAACATCTTGGTAGAAATGCAACTTTTAACCTCTCCTTGATGGTTTTCTGTCTAACTTTATACATGGGGAAAAAATGGTGAAAGACGTTATCTCTGGCGGGTGCAGGCGTGTAGGGGCAGGAAGTTTCTGCACTGTGGCTGCTCTGGTCCTTTCGTAACTGAGGTTTTCCTGCCCTGTCCTTTAGCAAAGAATGGCTTTGTTAACCATTAGCCACTGACAAGAGTGTGTCCATTTCAGCAAAATTAATAAGAGATAGCATTTTTCTTCCTTCTAAATGGCCCATGTCAGTAATTAACATCGCCTTTCATTACTCAACTTGAAAGCGCCTTCTCGGCCTCCCTCTGACCTTGCCCTGGCTTTGTTAAACTGTGGCCTCCAGCCTGTGAGAGACCTAAATGCAGAAAAAGTTTTGTGACCGAGATGCCTTGAAAGAATCATTCGACAAATATTTATTGAGTGCCTACTGTGTGGGGCTACCAAGTTGAATCAGACATAAACTCTAATGGAGAAAAAAAGAAAAAAACTGGGAGAAAAGATAAAAGGGGTTTGTTTAAAATAGCCCCAAGATAACAGATAATGATGGTTACCCCAGGACAGGAGCAGATCCGGTGTTGTGGGGGCCTGGGCTAAGCGAGATGGCCGAGGGGAAAGTGGGTGAAAGTTTTATGGAAAAGGGGACAATTGAGAGAAACATTATAACGGAGTTCAGAGCAAAAAAGGAATATAAAAGTTCAAATGAGCTTTCCTTACTCTTTAGGGAATGAGGGAAGGCGTAACTTCATAGAGAATATATGTTTAAAGCTCAAGAGAGAACTTTCCCTCTTCTTGGTTGGCTGCTTGAACGTATACCTAGCCAATAAGGAGTTCACCATTGAAATGTTAATAATTGCACTAAAGTCTAGTTTAGCCAACCCTCACCCAAAAGTGTGTGAAATATTTTCCTGTTATGTTTTCCCCGCCAGGAGAATTCTTGGTCACAGGGGTAGAAGTGTCACATTAGGGTGAGTTGAATTAGACTCTATGTTCTTCATGACTATAACCATGAACTCCATTGTTCATGGAGCCACCCGGAAAAGCCCAAATGCCCAGGAGGAAAGAATCGGTGGAAAAAATTATGGTGCAGCATCGGATGGCATCTACTTGCAACCAGGATGGTGAAGATTTTTAATGGTTTGTGAAAAAGCAAAAATGTCATATTCTTATTTTTGTGAAGAATGTGAATATTTTCATATTGAGAAGTACAGACTAGAAGACTAAACATTAAAATGTGATTAATAGTTATTGGTAGGTGCTGGAGAAACAAATGATTTGTATATTTCTTCCCTGTGATTTTCAGGATTTTCCAAAATGTTTACAATGCACAGGTGTTACTTTTGCAATCAGGTAAAATGCTATTAAAGAACAAGGATGCTGAGGGAAAAAAGGACTTCTTTATTAAGGGGAGAATTTAAATGTAGATAATTATGAAAATGGCTGGGAGAATTCTTTCCTGTGCCACGTTGAATGCCATCAGTTTTAAAAACAGAAAAACTACACAACCCTGCAATCAGAACCGAACACGAGAGTCTGTTTTAAGTAACAATGACTGTCATTCAATAAACTCGATGGGAGATTTCCCTTTCAGCTAAAAATTTGTCAGTTGATTTTTTTAGAAATTCTTGCAGTGAAAGAATCATTTCTCCTTGTCTCAGATGGAATGTAGCTCTCGTAGATTTTGGGTTCTGAATTATTCAAGGGTCAAAAATCTACTACAAGGTTGTCCTGATTACTTTTTTTTTTTTTTGTAAATTCTTTGTTATTGCACTCTTGCTCGAGCCTAAAGATACAAAAATCTAAAGTCCAGCTATTCATCTAATTATGGCCTTCACTAAATAATAGATACAAATAAAGAGGTTTCTTGTGCATAAATGAACAAGAAACCTCTTTATTTGTATCTATTATTTCGTAGTTTTCTTCTACTCAAATGGCATAAATCAGATAAGTTATTTATTTCACAATTGGTGGCAAGTCTGCAAAAGTCGCCGAAATTGTGATGCAGCTGTCTGCAGATCGTAAGCAGAGGAAACAGCTTCTGCTTTCATTCAAATCCTGGGCCCGGCTATTTGCAATAGAAAAGCTAAGTTGGATGTGGGGGTGGGATGGAGGTGACAGAGAGAAGGCAGAGAAATGGGAAAAATGCAAACCTGTAGTTTAGGTTAAAATTGGTTTCCAGCTTCTTTTGGCATTTTGTATCATTTATGCCTCACAATATGAAAAGCAACAACCACCCCTGCGGGTGCCCCTCCCCCAGGCCTGGATTGTTTTTTTTTGTCATCTGAGTCATTCAGAATTGTGGGGCAGAAAACACATAAACAGAATGAGAAATGCTGTTTGCCATGAGCACGCAACTTTTAAAACTGTTTCGGGCCTTGAAAGAAGGTTCCTTCCTTTTCTCCTTCCAAAGACTCAAAAAGAAAAAAAAAAACTCAAGAAAATACTTCTGTCTTTACGATGAAAGGATTCACGTCCTGTCTGTCCCTGGCAGCCGGAAAGAACAGAGTTGCTGGCTGAGAAGTCAGAGGTGACTTAGGGAGAGAAGTCCAGCCCCAGAGCAGAAAGGCTGGCGGTCAGTAGGGATAACATGGTCTCCACTGAACCTAGGCTGGGGGCAGGAGTGGGGAGCGGGGAGGGAGAAGGGGAGCAGATCTGATTGACCTTGTCCTTGGGAGTCTCAGGAATGGGAAGGAACAATCTCCTTCGAACCTGTTTTGTACCAACTAGTGTCCCAGATACTTAGAAATATTTTCTTCTCCCTCCTTGCCTTGCTTCCTGGGAGTTTATAGGAAACCCAAATTTAAAACATGAACAAAAGCGAAAACCGAATCAGGTAGGTGGGAGAAGAGAATACGGATAATGCACTGCAAGCTTGCTATGGTTGACCAAGCAAGTTAACTCTGAACTTCACAGCATCAAATGCAAAACAAGGGGGTGGGTTGGCAGTGAGTGGAGGAAGCGGACCCACAGTTGTGTATTTTTGGTTCTTTGTGAGGAAGATGGCATGCCCACAGGAAGAGAAAAGCCTTGGCCACCACTGGATAGAAAATTCTCCTGTGTTGCTTTATGTAGGAGACGTTTGAAATGTGGTTGAAAATGTACTAGGAAACGTTTCTAAGTGCTTTGCTTTTCCTTGAAACTTTTTGGCCTTCTCTGTCTATTCAACCTTGGTTATTAAAATTTATTCTCTGATATTTCATCCTATAGCTTCTTGTATAGAGATGAACATATGAAACTCAATCATTTGTATCCCTACAGAAGACTTTTTTTTTTTTTGGAGATGGAGTCTCGCTCTGTTGCCCAGGCTGGAGTGCAGTGGCACGATCTCAGCTCACTGCAACCTCCACCTCCCGGGTTCAACTGATTCTCCTGCCTCAGCCTCTCAAGTAGCTGGGACTAGAGGTGCCTGCCACCAAGCCTGGCTAATTTTTGTATTTGTAGTAGAGACGGGGGTTCACGATGTTGGCCAGGCTGGTTTCAAATTCCTGAGCTCAAGTGATCCACCTGCCCTGTCCTCCCAAAGTGCTGGGATTCCAGGCTTGAGCCACCATGCCCGGCCAACAGTAGACAATCAAAATTGTCAGAGATGCTTGAACTAGAGCGACTCCATCTTGAATACAGGCTGGGTAAAATGAGGCTGACACCTACTGAGCTGCATTCCTAGAAATAAAGGCTTTCTAAGTCACAGGATGAGATAGGAGGTTGGCACAAAGTACAGGTCACAAAGGCCTTGCCGATAAAAGGATGTGGTAAAGAGGCTGTCCAAAACCTACCCAAACCATGATGGAGAGAAAAGTGACCTCTGGTCATCCTCACTGCTCATTATACACCAATTACAATGCATTAGCATGCTAGAAGACACTCCCACCAGTGCCATGACAGTTTACAGATGCCATGGCAATGTCTACCTTATATAGTCTAAAAAGGGGAGGAGCCCTCAGTTCTGGGAATTGCCCACCTCTTTCCGGGAAAACTCATTAATTATCTACTCCTTGTTTAGCATAAAATCAAGAAACAACCATAAAAATAGCTGACCAGCAGCCCTTGGGGCTGCTTTGCCTATCGGATAGCCATTCTTTTATTTCTTCACTTCTCTAATAAACTTGCTTTTCACGTTACTCTGGATTTGCCTTGAATTTTTTTTTGCGAGAGATCCAAGAATCCTCTCTTGGGGTCTAGTTCGGGATCCCTTTCTAGAAACAGAATTGCAATACCCCACATAGTAAGCATTTAACAAACGCCTGTTGAGTGAATGGGTGAAAAATAGTAATTCAATGTACCATCAATAAACAATTAGAGAAAGTCTTGAAAATATTTTAAGTGGGGTGTGGTGGTTCATGCCTGTCATCCCAGCACTTTGGGAGACCTGATGTGGGAGGAGCGCTTGAGGCCAGTAGTTCCAGGCTGCAGTGAGCTATGATCACATCACTGAACTCCAGAGTAAGACCCTGTCAACAAAAAAGAAAAGAAAAAGAGGAAAATAAAGAAAAAGTAATTTAGTTATGGTGGTAAAAGAATTGAAAGAAAGAAAAAAAAGAAAGAGAAAGAAAGGGAGAAAGGAGGGAAGGAGGAAGGGAGGGAGGAAGGAAGCAAGGAAGGAAGGAAGGATTTTAGTTAGGTGTTAAAATAATTGACTCTTCCTCTGCCTCCACACAGCCTGCAACCAGCAGCTGGTGCCCAGCATGCAAATGTATCACTACCAGCACCAGAGGTAACAGATACTACAGCTGGAGCTGCAGAAAGAGCCTCCTGAGGAGCTGGACTCTGCAGATGAGAATGAAAGCAGTGACTTTATGGTGTACAGGTGTCCAGGCGTGGCCCTGAACAGGGAGACGGTGGTGTGCAACCCTCTTTTTGGTCACTTCTCGCTGTCAGTGGCCCACACCCACTGCCCCACTGAAGTGACCCCCAAGGCTGCAGGACACCCACCTGCTCCATGAGTGGGGAGAGGCAGGGCCCACGCTTCTCATTACAAAAATATGTTCTGACACTCTGAGTACTTGTGGCTGGGCTGGAGAGGCATTGGGCCCTGGGATCTCTTGCCAGGGAGACATCCCCCCTGCAACTTTGTGCTAGGGAATCTTCTGTCCCCTCTTGTGTCTCTTCTTTCCAGTCTGGACCTTCAAATTGGAGGGGGTGAGGAGAACCCTAAAGCCCAGCCATTGATGGGGAGTTCTGGAGACAAAAGCTAATTAAAGTTCATTTCAAACCTGTGGGGAGAAAAATTCTAGACATAAACCTAATGTAAAGAAACACATAAAATTTTATTGGAGGACAAAAGAAAAGTGGAATGAGCACACATATCATGTTTTTGGATGGTAAGAATAAAAATTGTGAAAGTGTCAATTTTTTTCTAAATCATCTATTAATTCAATGCAAGCTCATGAAAAATTACAAAGGGATTGTTTTAGTCCATTTTATGTTGCTATAACACCACCACAGACTAGGTAATTTATAATAAGCAGAAATTTGTTTGGCTCATAGTTCTGGAGGCTGGAAAGTCCAAGAGCATGGTGCCAGCATTTGGTGAGAGCCTTGGTGCTGCATCATCCCATGGCAGGAGTTGACAGGACAAGAGAGAGGGCTAGAGTAAGACAGGGAAGGTGATCCAAATGTACTCTTTTATCAGGAATCCACTCTTGAGATAACTAAGCCACTCCTGCAATAACGTCATTAATTCATTTATGTAGATATTGCCCTCCTGACCTAATCACCTCTTAAATGTCTCATCTCTCAACATTGTTGCACTGGGCATTAAATTTCCAACACATGAACTTTGGGGGGCCACATTCAGACCAAAACAGGGATATTTTATGAAATTTGACAAGCTGATCTGCTAGTTTATATAGAACGGAAAATACACAGATTAATAAAATAGATTTAAATTTCTTTTTTTTCTAAAGACAGGGTCTCACTTTGTCACCCAGGTGGGAGTACAGTGGTATGATCATAGCTCACTGCAGCCTCCAGCTCCTGGGCTCAACCAGTCCTCCTGCTTCATCCTCCCAAGTAGCTGGAACTATAGACATACACCACCACATCTGGCTAATTAAAACTTTTATTTTTTATTTTTTTGGTAGAGACGGGGTCTTACTATGTTACTCAGGCTGGTGTCAATCTTCTGGCCTCAAGTGATCCTCCTGCCTTAGCCTTCCAAAGAGCTGGGATTATAAGCCAACTCACCTGGCCAATAAAAAAGATTGGCACCACTTTTAAAATTTGAATTTGTTGCCAACAATAAACATTTGAGCTGGGCATGGTGGCTTACGCCTGTAATCTCAGCACTTTGGGAGGTCAAGGCAAGTGGATCACAAGGTCAGGAGTTCGAGACCAGCCTGACCAACATGGTGAAACCCTGTCTCTATCAAAAATACAAAAATTAGCTGGTGTGGTGGTGCATGCCTGTAATCCCAGCTACTCGGGAGGCTGAGGCATGAGAATCACTTGAACCCATGAGGCAGAGATTGCTGTGAGCCGAGATCACACCACTGCACCCCAGCCTGGGTGACACAGTGAGACTCCGTCTCAAGAAAAAAAAAAATTGAGATTTAATGCAGTGATATAAATAAAATATGATCAACAGTTTTGGATAAAATATTTGCAAGCTACATGGTTGATAAAGATTATTCATAATATGTCAGAAGCTCATACAAGTAAAAAAAGGAAAAAAGGCAGAAAGATGGATAAAAATGGAAAGTCAAGTGATTCACTTAAACCAATCTACATGTGAAAACATTCTTAATCTCATTAGTAAAACAGTGAACACAGATCAAAGTGTGGCCGGAATTGGTTGGTTCTTGGGCTCACTGACTTCAAGAATGAAGCCGTGGACCCTCACGGTGAGTGTTACAGGTCTTAAGGTGGCGCGTCTGGAGTTTGTTCCTTCTGACGTTCGGATGTGTTCGGAGTTTCTTCCTTCTGGTGGGTTACTGGTCTCGCTGGCGCAAAAGTGAAGCTGCAGACCTTCCTGGTGGATGTTACAGCTCTTAAAGCGGCGCATCTGCAGTTGTTCGTTCCTCCCGGTGGGCTCATGGTCTCGCTGGCTTCAGAAGTGAAGCTGCATATCTTCCCGGTGAGTGTTACAGCTCATAAAAGCAGCATGGACCCAAAAAGTGAGCAATAGCAAGATTTACTGCCAAGAGCGAAAGAACAAAGCCTCCACAGTGTGTAAGGGGGCCCAAGCGAGTTGCCACTGCTGGGTCGGGGTGCCTGCTTTTATTGTCTTATCTGGCCCCACCCACATCCTGCTGATTGGTAGAGCCGAGTGGCCTGTTTTGACAGGGCACTGATTGGTGCGTTTACAATCCCTGAGCTAGACATAAAGGTTCTCCACGGCCCCACCAGGCTCAGGAGCCCAGCTGGCTTCACCCAGTGGATCCCGTACGGGGGCTGCAGGTGGAGCTGCCTGCCAGTCCCGCACCATGCGCTCGCACTCCTCAGCCCTTGGGTGGTCGATGGGACTGGGCGCCGTGGAGCAGCGGGTGGCGCTCGCCGGGGAGACTTGGGCTGCACAGGATCCCACGGAGGCGGGGGAAGGCTCAGGCATGGCGGGCTGCAGTCCCGAGGCTTGCCCCGCAGGAAGGCAGCTAAGGCCCGGCGAGAAATCCAGCGCAGCGCCGGTGGGCCGGCACCGCTGGGGGACCCAGTACACCCTCCGCAACCGCTGGCCCGGGTGCCAAGTCCCTCACTGCCCAGGGCCGTTAGGACCGGCCGGCTGCTCGGAGTGCGGGACCGCCAAGCCCACGCCCACCCGGAACTCCAGCTGGCTCGCAAGCGCCGCGCGCAGCCACGGTTCCCGCTCACCGCTCTCCCTCCACACCTCCCTTGCAAGCTGAGGGAGCCGGCTCTGGCCTTGGCCAGCCCAGAAAGGGGCTCCCATAGTGCAGCGCTGGGCTGAAGGGCTCTTCAAGTGCCACCAAAGTGGGAGCCCAGGCAGAGGAGGCGCCGAGAGCTGTGAGGACTGCCAGCACGCTGTCACCTCTCAAAAGTAAGGAAAATCGATTATTTTTTCACCCATTAGCTGGGCAATTCAAAAAAATTCTGTTGCATTCCATTTTGGGGGAGTATGCATTGGTATAGCCTTTTGAAGATTGATTTGGCAGTGTTTATTAAAAGTAAAAATACCTATTTTCTTTGCATCGTCACTTCCACTTCTGTATTTCTGTCCAAGAGAATTCTTTGCACATGTACAGAGTTATACAGGTTGAAAGAGGCATGGATAAAGATTTTCAATGCAGCATTTTTCATAATTGCAAAAAATTTTCAATTTAAATGTCCATCATTAGGGAAACAAATTGTGATATTTTCAACACTATATAGCATTATGCAGCAGTAAGAGAGAATAAAGTAAGTGGCTGGGCACGGTGGCTCACGCCTGTAATCCCAGCACTTTGGGAGGCCGAAGTGGGCAGATTACTTGAGGTCAATTTGAGAACAGCCTGGTCAACATGGTGAAACCCCATCTCTACAAAAACACAAAAAATTAGCTGGACATGGTGGTGTGTGCCTGTAATCCCAGCTACTTGGGAGGCTGAGGTAGGAGAATCGCTTAAACTTGGAGGCAGAGGTTGCAATGAGCTGAGATTGCGCCACTGCACTCCAACCTGAGTGAACCAAAAAAAAAAAAAAAAACAAAAAAAAAAAAAAACGAGAGAGAGACTAAGGTAGACCTGTAAAGACTAAGGTAGACCTATAGTGATCCACTCACCTCAGCCTCATCACTTGAGATCAGGAGTTTGAGACCGGCCTGGCCAACATGGTGAAATCCCGTTTCTACAAAAATACAAAAAATTAGCCAGGCGTGGTGGCGCATGCAATCCCAGCTACTCAGGAGGCTGAGGCAGGAGAACGGCTTGAACCCTCAGGGTGAAGGTTGCAGTAAGCTGAGATCGCGCCACTGCACTCCAGCCTGGGCAACCAAAAAAAAAAAAAAAAAAAAAAAAAGAGAGAGAGAGAGAGTGAGACAGAGGCTAAGGTAGAGACCTTAGTACTGACATGGAAAGATTAATAAGACATATTTTTATGTGACAAAGTACACATTGAGCAATATGTACAGTTTAATGCTATTTATATACCTCCGGTGTGTATGTCTGTTTGTGCGTTTGTGTGTATGTATGAATGCACATGTACAACTGCATAGAAAAAAAGCCTAAAATTTACATACCAAGCTGTAATAGTGCTTTCTGTGGGGGTGTGTGTTGTGATTGGGGCCGGGGGAGGGAGAAGGTAAAAGTGGTTCTTTTTTGTAATCGATATACTTCTGTATTGTATGAAAACTTAAAATAATACATTCATTCTTAATTAAGCCATTACACATTGTTTTTTAAAACCAATATATCAAGAGCCGATACATTTTTCATAAAGACATTTTACCCAAATTTAGTTAAGGTAAAAAGGTTTAATGCAGTGAAATAAGAAAAATATGATCAACAGTCTCAGGTAAAATATTTGCAAGCTACATGATTGATAAAGATTATTATTCATAATATGTAAGGAGCTCATACATATAAATGAAAAGGGGCAAAGGTAGAAAGATGGAGAAAAATGGAAACAGTCAAGTGAATTCAGGAATTCATCATCATCACGATAAATGGAGTCTTTTTTGGCCTCCTTTTCTGAAAGGATTTATTTTCTTAAACTCTGATCCCCCTTCGCCCAACCATCCCACCCCGGAGCCCTTCTCCCTTTTTAATTTCAGTAAGAAAAGCTCCTAGGAGATGTATTAGTAGTTTCTTTTCTTTTTTTTTTTTTTTGAGACGGAGTCTTGCTTTGTCGCCCAGGCTGGAGTGCAGTGGCGCGATCTCTGCTCACTGCAAACTCCGCCTTTCAGGTTCACGCCATTCTCCTGCCTCAGCCTCCCGAGTAGCTGGGACTACAGGCGCCCGGCTGATTTTTTGTATTTTTAGTAGAGACGGGTTCTCACCGTGTTAGCCAGGATGGTCTCGATCTCCTGACCTCGTGATCCGCCCGCCTCGGCCTCCCAAAGTGCTGAGATGACAGGCATGAGCCACCGCGCCCGGCCATGTTGATAGTTTCTGAAGCGGTGGAAGGATCAGGGAGTGAGGACAGTCTTCAATCCTTGGCCCATAACTACCATTTAGGTACGGATTTACGTCCTCACTACCCAAGCAGAGATTTTAAAGCTCTTAAGTTCTTCCCCCTCCACTGCTCTCCTCAAGGTGACGTAATCATACAAAGAGGTCAGCTAGGAAAAGGATCTGGGCAACTCACAGCAGGACAGTTAGTTCCTGCATGATTGAAAGCTGGCTAGTTGGATTTCATTCAAAGGTAATGACCACATTTCCTTTAAAAAAAATTGGCAAAACGTTACGTTTGGTGGCCTGGTGCATAAATCAACATCCGACAACCCCCCTTCCCCAAAATGGATAATGCTCAAAAATGAGACACATTTGTAGGCCTCTTGGGTATCTTTGTTTGAATGACCCTTTTTTTTCCTCCTGACCTGTACTCTCCACACTGTATATCAAAACCCACAGACTTTATTCCCTCTCCCCCTTCCCACCCCTTTAAGAAATTTATTTGTGCTTCACTCATTTCATGTAAGCCTCTGCTTCTGTGCTCGAAGCAGAAGAAGGAGTTTAGTGTCTAAAAAATAGCCCTTGAGCAAGACAGCTCCTAAACAAACTCCCATCTCCTCTGCCAGCCCAAGGAGTGTTTCTCTTACAGTTTACACAAGAAGTCGTTAAAAAACAAAGAGTGAGCTGATCTGATATCCAATAAAGTCACATTTGATTTACTTCCTTGTGAAAATGCTTACTCAATAGGCTTTCCAGTGAATTTTTAAATGAACACTTTTGTTGGAGTTTGTATGTGTATATATGTGCACATGTAAGAGGGAAGCTTCCTTTAAACATGTTGAAATACCTGTTATGGTTTTAGGGGATTTGTGTACAGATGCATTATGATATCAATTGTATACTACAGAGAAAACCATTTTTATTACCTTCAAATGAAGACCTATGCAGTGGATCTGTCGACTTAAAAGGAAGAAGCTGAGGCAAAATTGGTGTAAGTAGAGACATAATTTGGGCCAAGCTTGAGAATTGCAACCCAGGAGCATAGATTCAGATTCAAGTTGCCCTGAATATATACTCTGGTTAGCAGCAGTTACAAGTAGACTTTTAATGGCAAAAAAAGGAGGACAGGGCCTGGTGAGGTGGCTCATGCCTGTAATCCCAGCACTTTGGGAGGCGGGCGGATCACGAGGTCAAGAGATCAAGGCCATCTTGGCCAACATGGTGAAATCCCATCCCTGCTAAAAATACAAAAATTAGCTGGATGTGGTGGTGTGCGCCTGTAGTCCCAGCTACTCGGGAGGCTGAGGCAGGAGAATCACTTGAACCCAGGAGGCAGAGGTTGCAGTGAGCCAAGATCGCACCACTGTACTCCAGCCTGGGTGACAGAGCGAGACTCCATCTCAAAAAAAAAAAAAAAGGAGGCGGGGACAGGGAGTAGCCTGATATGAAGTTGCTTGTCAAGAATTCTCATTGGTTTACAGAAATAACATTGATTTGTGATTGACTATACATTGTGAACCTGTCCAGTGCAGCATTATTAGGTTAATTTATAGCTACTTGTGGCAATAGCAAGTTGTTTCAAGAGATGAATACATAGCTCAAAGCGGGGAGTAAAATATGGTTGCTGTCTCATTTTAATGTCTCTCTGGACTTGATAATTAAAATGACTTGTATTCCTCAGATAAAAGTTCTCATCTCTTACTATTTTGTCTGAATCAGATTATTCCTCCCTTTTAGGATTTACTACTCTGGCATTTGTATAATTCTGGTGGGTCAGTCAACTAATGGCTTGCAATCAACAACACTCCCACCACAGAGTGGGCATGAGACCCAGGCAGGTCAGACAAAAACCTGTTTCAGAGGCTGATGTAGACAATGAGAGGAAGTGGTCTCTCCAGGGAAGAGAGTCTTCCCTGTGTCGGTGTGGTTCTCCCGTTGGGCAGGCTATTGAAGGACAGTGCAGAGAGGAGGAAGCTATCCTATGTGGTTGGCTGAACATGACAGCTTTGACATGGAGAACAAGTAATATTCAGCAGGTTACTAATATGTTTGCCTATGTAGAAGGATGAGTATGTTCCCGATTAGACGGGGGTGGGGTAACAAACGTGCCAACTGAAACATGAACCCTTCGCTGGAAATTTTATGCCAGCAGTGACCTGCAGACTTCTTTTTTATATATATAATTTAAGTATTCTTAATTTCTAATAAAAATATAATTGTGAAACTGATCATTTAATTAAATTATAATGTAATTATTTAGTAATTACCTTAGAAGTTAGATCAAAAGGATATAAAACATATGACTAGTGATTTAAAAAAAATTTTCAGCTAGTAAATTTAATTTTATCTATTTATTTATTTTGAGACAGGGTCTCACTCTATCATCCAGGCTGGAGTGCTGTGGTGTGATTACAGCTTACTGCAGCCTCGAACTCCTGGGCTCAAACAATCCTCCCACTTCAGCCTCCCAGGTAGCTGGGACTTCAGGCGTGTGTCACTATGCTCAGCTAATTTTTAATTTTTTTGTAGAGAGAGGTTCTCCCTATTGTTGCCCAGGGTGGTCTCAAACTTCTGGGCTCAAGTGATCCAAGGTGTTGGGATCACAGATGTGAGCTGGCAAACAACTTCTATTTTAGAGTCAGGGGGTGTACGTGCAGGTTTGTTTCATGAGTATATTGCGTGATGCTGAGGTTTTGGGAATGATTGAGCCTGTCACCCAGGTATTAAGCACAGTCTCCAGTAGGTATAGTTTCCTAACCCGTTCCTCGTCTCTTCTTCCTCCCTCTAGTTGTCTGCAGTGTCTGCTGTTGCCATCTTTATGCCATGTGTATTCAGATCTGCAGATCTCTGAGATGGGGTTGGCATGATGGGAAGAGGACATTGACATGGCATGAGAAATTCCTGAAGACAGTAGGGACCGGAGCTTCTGGGTACTGCTTTGTTGTAATGAGAGGAAGGACCTTTTAGAAATTGATTGGCAGAATAGACAGCAAGTAAATTGAGCGACTTTATTGAGTAGTAAATGACAGAGTAGCTTGAGGAAAGAAGAGTTGAATAACAACTTGAAAGAGACTGGGAAGAAAACAGATTAATAATGCTTATGGGAAAGTTGAAAAAATAGTTTCTACTTGTTAGGAGAGATGTCCTGGAGAGGAGTGAGGCACTCTTAAGTGCCAGCCTTCCTTCCCAGGTACCAAGTTATTGTCCAGGACTCAGGAGACTGATACGGGTTTAGAACCTGAGGATCTAAATGAGGGAGATTGGCTGGGCACAGTGGCTCATGCCTGTAATCCCAGCACTTTGGGAGGCTGATGCAGGAGGATCGCTTGAGGCGGGGAGTTCAAGATCAGTTTGGGCAACATAGCAAGCCCCTATCTTTACAAAAAAAAAAAATTAACCAGGCGTGGTGGCACATGCCTGTGGTCTCAGCTACTCTGAAGTCCAAGGTGGGAGGATCGCTTGAGCCCAGGAGTTCAACGCTGCCATGAGCTATGGTTGTGCCACTATACTCCAGCCTGGGCAACAGAGTGAGACTCTGTATCTAAAAATACATACATACATACATACATACAAAAGAGACCTAACAGCTAAAACATCCTGCCCAATGGGATGACTCCTTACTGGACAGCGGCAAACTGACCTGGCTTCTTGGGCCAGGAAAATCACATGAAATGGGTCTACAGCTCAGGTTGGATTCTGAACAGCATTAAGCCAGCACTGCTTCAGCTCTCCCCACGGCCTGATGTACGTCATGAACTTGGAAGCACCACGATTTGCCTGTCTGTACTGCTGCTTGAGCCTGCTTTTGGGCTGTCCTAGTTTCTTGTGTATTCTTAAGTCAAACCCCCTCGATAAAGATGATCAGTGTGTCTTATCCAGGCACACATTCAAGCCTGATCAGTTCAGGAGATGATCTCCTCTATGTATCATAAACTCAGTAATAGTTTCTAGACATTGCAAAGTATGAAGTAGGAAGAAAGAGACCAGAATGAACAACTAGGGAAATAGGAACACAGGGAGTCATTTGAATAATAGATTGTTATTGACGCCAGGCTAGTGGACACTTGCTGTCTGGAAGAAGGAAAAAGTTAGCTGCCTTTTTGAGCGATAGGGGTGTGGTCAGGTTGAAAGAGCCCTGGAGTGAGACCCCAGAAGATCTAAGCTTTACTTCTAGGGAGCTATGCAACCCCTTACTTGGCCCCAGTTTCAATTCAATTCTAAATTTACAGAGTCCTTCCTCTATGAACAAGATTTTGGTTGGTCAGGCTTCAGAGAAGCCTGAAATGAATGAATCAGGCAATGCCGCGTAGGTCCAGCAGAGTGGAGAGGCTGGGGTTTCAAAGACAAGTGCACAACGAACCCTACTGTAAGCAGAGCAAGACTGAGATGAGTGTTCTCTTTGGGTAGAAATCAAGTGTTATGGAATCCCCACGATGGCTGTTGGATGAGATGGGTCTCTGAATGTAAATTTGCAGGTTCCGCTCTTCTCTGCTGGAAGCAAGGATTATCTCCATCTGCTTCCTGACACTGCTGAAATGCGAGGCCTGTCAGGCAGAGGGGCAATGAACTCTTGATTCTGGTTCCCGGGCTGGGACTCTGAGATATGATGAAGGCCTCTTTACATGCAGGCTGACAGAGCTGGTGAAAGATGGACAGGGAGTTGTAGAGGGAAAGGAGAGGATGTGGGGTCGCCCTGTTGTCCCTTTCAGTCGGCGCTGGTCTTAATCAATGAAAGAAACCTCAGCGCCAGCACTGGAATCCTCCCTCAGCTTAATGTATTAAAGTGTTTTACAACCTCCCTTTGCTCTCCCGCCTTCCAGTCCCCCTGTTTCCTCCTTATCTATTATTTCCAGAGCTAAAGAAGTGAGGCAAATAAACTTCAGTGGTGGAGGGTTTCTTTCTCCTTTCCTCCCTTTGCCAGTTGGGAGCACGTTTCTTAGTGGGTGTACACCATCGGATTCTCTCTGCCTCTGCCTCTAACTTTCTGTCTCTTTCTCTGTCTTCCTCTCTCTCCCTCTCTCTGTGTCTGACTCCTTCTATTTTTCTCTTCTCCATTGGTCTTTGTTTCTCTTTCTCCACCCTGCACCCCTGAAATCTGTTACAATAAGACACAGGATCTGAAAACCCACGTGATTTTATCTCTGAAATTTGCAGACAGCAAACTAATTCGATGCAAGAGAAATGAAATGTTTTCATATCCTTTTAATTGCTGGACTCCTCTGCATCTTCTCAAGCACACATTTTCCAGACCATAAAAATGTTTGATTCTAAGTTTGTTTTGATTTTCAACCAGGGGCACCAAATATAACTTTTTTCCCCCCTGTGGAGTCACTGACAGCTTTACTCAATTTCCAACCTATCCAAGCACTTTCCTTAAGAAAGAGTGTTAAGGTTTTTCCTTAAAATCACCATTTGCAAGGGAGGGGGAGATTGCTTCTCTGGTGAAATGCACTGATTGGACAGACTCTCGTGTTGGCAACAGTATTGTGGTTTTTGCTTGAGGATGAAAAACAAATGGGTGGGAATATAATTTCTCTCTTCAGCTGAAAGCTATTTTGACTGTCTATTCAGCCAGTCAGTTGGGTGTATTCATTCATCCATTCATTCACTATTTCAACAATAATTTATTTAGTGACTACTAAAAGACAGGTTCTGTATTCCAGATTTCCAGTTATTACTTAACTAGCACAGGATGCTGATGCCTTCAGTGACTTGGCAGATAGGACCATGTCAAGACAAATTAGCTTAAGGGCAAAAATAATTTATTACAGTTTCAACATAATGGTAGAAGTTTCAATTAAACAGAAAGATACAATTCAAAATTTATAGGCACTGAATCACATATAAAGCCTAAGTTAACAGTTTTAAGGATAAATCGAGGTTTTAAAACATCTCTGTCTTGGAATTAGTGATAGATTCACTAAAACATCATTGGAGACATAGATGATTTGAACAGCACAATTACCAATATTAATCTACTGAGAAATGTACATACATATATGTATGTATGTGTGTGTGTGCGTGTGTAAAATATGCCCAGTTCCTGGTCAATACACATTCTTTTTAAGTACTCATAGGCCAATTTATAAATTGATGACAGTTGGCCCTCTGTATCTGTGGTTCCACAACTTCAGATTCAATCAATCTTGAGTAGAAAGTGTTTGAAAAAAAAAAAAGTAACAATAAAACAATGAAAACAAAACAATATAAAATAATAAAGCAAAAACAATGAAAAACTACTGATTAAAAACAATACAGTATAACAACTATTTACATAGTATTTACATTATATTAGGTACTATAAGTAATCTAGCGATGATTTAAAGTATATAGGAGGATGTGTATAGGTTATAATCAAACACTACTCCCATTTTATATGAGGAACTTGAGCATCTTTGGGTTTTGGAATCCACGGGGGTCCTGGAACCAATGCCCCTGAGAGACACCTATACTTAACAGGTCATAAAGCAAGCTTACAAATCTCAAAGTCCCTAGCACGATACAAATAAACCAGAAATTAGTGTTTAAAAGATAAACTTAAAATAAATCTCTTATCATGTAATGTTAAAAAAGACCCATGGGCTGGGCGTGGTGGCTCATGCCTGTAATCCCAGCACTTTGGGAGGCTGAGGCGGGCAGATCACCTGAGGTCAGGAGTTCGAGACCAGTCTGGCCAACATGGTGAAACCCCGTCTCTACTAAAAATACAAAAATTAGCTGGGTGTGGTGGTGGGCGCCTGTAATCCCAGCTACTCGGGAGGCTGAGGTAGGAGAATGGCTTGAACCCGGGAGGCAGAGGTTGCAGTGAGCCGAGATCGTGCCATTGCACTCCCGCCTGGGCGATAAGAGTGAAACTCCGTCTCTAAATAAATAAATAAATAAAACATAAAAAGGACCCATGGCTCAAAGAGGAAACCATTGTGGAAATTAGAAAATAGTAAAAATTGAATAAAACAGGAATATTATATGTTGAAACTTGGCAGACATAGCTAAAGTCATATTTTAGAGTATAATTTCTAACCTTAAATGCTTACCTGGAAAAAAAAGAAAGGCTATGTATCTATCTTAAGAAGATAAGAAGAAAGAAATAATAAGATAGGAATAAGAAATAAAATAAGAAACAAAGACGCAAAATTATCAAAGCCAAAGCTGCTTAAAATGACAAACTTTGTAAGATCAATAAAAAGAGAAATGACAAACAATATCTGAATGAATGAAGTTCATAACTGCTAATGCAGCAGAGATTACATTTTACGGGAATACTATGATCAACTTAATGTCAAATACTTAAAAACTTAGGTTAAGTGGAAAAATTCCTAGAAACGTATAAATTTAAAAACTGATTTAAGTAATAAACACCTGAAGGGCCCTATAATTTTTAAAGAATTTGAGTCGGTAGTTAAAAATCTTCCCACAAAATAAACACCAATCCCAGATGTTTTTATAAGTAGTTTCTACTGTATATTCAAGGAACAGCTAGTTTCAAGCTTATACAAACTCAAAGAATAGAAAGAGACAGAACATTTTTCACCTATTTTATGAGACAAATGTAATCCAGATTCCAATAGCAAACAAGGACATTTAGGAGAAAAAAAGATCCCCAGACCAATCTAAAGACAAGAATCCTAAATAGCAATCCATAGCAAGCAATGAACAAGTACTGTTTATTTCTAGAATGATTGATTTAGCGTTATAAAATGTACTGTCATACCTCATATCAATAGTCTTGAGAAAAATCCTGTGATCATAATAGATTCAGAAAAAGCATTTGAGGAAATTCATAAACCATTCATGATAAAATCTTAGCAAGCAAGGTTTAGGATGGAAATCCCTATACCGACAGCCAATATCTTATGAGTAGAGAATTATGAAAAGCCATCTCTTTAAAAATCAGGCATGAAACAGGGGTGGCTGCTCTTGCCGCTGCAGACCAGCAGTGCTCTGGAGCACAAGCCGGTGTAAGGAAAGTAGAAAGTGTAAGAATCAGAAAGGAAAAAAATAAAATATTACTATTTGCAGATGATACGATTTTCTACGTAGAAAACGCGAAAGAATTTACAAAGCGTGAGAAATTTCACACACTCACAGTTGTATCAGGCAGGGTCTCTACAAGAAATAGGTGGCAACTCCAATGCAGTTTAATGACTGCAAAGGTCTGGGCGGGGCGAAGGGATACCAGCGAAGATGATCAAACCCCCGGGCAAGTAACAGTCAGGGACCTTCAGGCCTGGGAGGCAAGAATGGGAAGCAGAAGCTGGAGCGAATTTCAGCTTTAGCTGGAGCTGCAAGCAGGAGGTGTTTGTTTCAGGAGAAGAGCACAGTCACTGCCTACTGGCTGCCTGGTAGAGAAGGTGCTGGGAAGTAAGACCCAATTCACTCTTTTTATTTATTTATTTATTTATTTATTTATTTATTTATTTATTGAGACTTTGTCTCTCCCTCTTTCACCCAGGCTGGAGTTCAGTCGCTCAATCTTAGCTCACTGCAACCTCCGCTTCCTGGGTTGAAAGTGATTCTCCTGCCTCAGCCTCCCAAGTAGCTGGGACTATAGGCGCCTGCCACCATGCCCGGGTAATTTTTGTATTTGTAGTGGAAACGGGGGTTTCACTATGTTGTCCAAGCTGGTCTCGAACTCGTGACCTCAGGTGATCCACCCGCCTCAGCCTCCCAAAGTGCTGGCATTACAGGCGTGAGCCGCTATGCATGGCTTTTCTATTTTACTGTTTTGTTTTTTGTTTTTGAGATGGAGTCTCCCTCTGTCACTCAGGCTGGAGTACAATGGTGCGATCTTGACTCACTGAAACCTCTGCCTCCTGGGTTCAAGTGATTCTCGTGCCTCAGCATCCCAAGTAGCTGGGATTACAGATGTGCGCCACCACACCTGGCTAATTTTTGTATTTTTAATAGAGACGGGGTTTCACCATGTTGGCCAGGCTGGTCTTGAACCGCAGACCTCAAGTGATCCGCCCGGCTCGGCCTCCCAAAGTGCTGGGATTACAGGCATGAGCTACCATGCCTGACCTCCAATTCATTCTTCTTCTGCCCTCTGATCTCCCACCCATTGCTTTCTACTTCCAACATTCCAGGGAGTCAGGATCCAGAGAGCCTGTCGATGCTGTCCACAGAGTCAGTCTCCTGGGCACATGACATGGTAGGAAGGATGGAGGGTACACTTGGAAGGCAAAGGCAGGATAACCCAGATGCATCTGACAAACGCTGTGCAGGTCCTTCATGCAGAAAATTATACAATTGTATTCAGTTATAATAAAAATGCTAAATAAATGGAGAGAGAACCATATTCATGGTAGAAAGACATAATAAAAATGGCAATTCTACCCAAAATAAGATACGTAATGCAATTTTAGTAAGAATGCCAAAAGGATATTTTGTGCAGAACTTGATAAGCAAATTCTAAACTTAATCTATTTTATTTATTTGTTTTTTTGAGACAGAGTCTTGCTGTGTCACCCAGGCTGAAGTGCAGTGGCACAATCTCGGCTCACTGCAACCTTTGCCTCCCGGGTTCAAATGATTCTCCTGCCTCAGCCTCCTGAGTAGCTGAGATTACAGGTGTATGCCACCACACCTGGCTAATTTTTGTATTTTTGGTAGAGACGAGGTTTCCCCATGTTGGCCAGGCTGGTTTTGAATTCCTGACCTCAGGTGATCTGCCTGCCTTGGCCTCCCAAAGTGCTGGGATTACAGGTGTGAGCCACCGCAATGGTGATAAAATTTAAATAGAAGAGTAAATTGATAGGAATAACCAAGACAATCTTGAAAAGAACCAGGTGGGACATGTACAAGATATCAAGATTATCTACAAGATACTTGACGTCTACAAGATATCAAGACTTACTATAAAGTTTTAGCAATTAAGATAGTGCCTATTAGCCCAGGGAGACAACAGGAATGGAGCACAGAGCCCAAGAAAAGGCCTGCCAAATATAGCAGTTTGATCCACGACCAAGCTGATAATTGCAGATCAGTGTACAAATGGCAGATTATTCAACAAGGGGCACCAGGACAGTTGGTCATGTGTATGGGAAAAATCACGAAAGCCGTCTCACAGTCCGTTTTCAGATGACAATGCTGAAGTCAGAGGGCAAGGTGGATTACAGTCCAAAATGTGAAAGGTAAAATTTTAAAGTACTTGGAAAAAAATATAGAAAGAATATCTTTATGACCCTGGGGATAGAGCAGAATTTCTTTAACAAGCACAGAGAGCACAAATCATAAAGGAAAATATCAATAAATTCAATCACAATAAAATCAAGATCTTCTGTCCAAAAGACATCAATGAGAGACTGAAAAGACAAGTACAATCTGAGATATTTCAGCACATAAAGGACAAAGGATGAGTATTCTGTAATATAAAGTATATTCTGTATATTATATACACAGAATACTCAACCTTTTATATAAAAATATGTATACAGAATACTCATCTGTTTAAATGTTTATAAATTAATAAGGAAAAGATAAACACTCCAATTTAAAAAAAGGCAGGAAATATGAACAGGTATGACCTAGCGGAAGACATAAATAACTAATACACAAATGAAAAATGCTCGACCTCACTGGTTATCAGGATGATGATAACCACTATGAGACATCACTACACATCCTCTACAGTGGCCCAAATCAAAATGTCTTGCAAAGCCAAGTATTGGCAGGAATGTGGAACAAAGGGAGCTTTCAAACACTGCTGTGTTTGTGCAAGTTGATAAAACCATTTTATAAAATAATTTATTAGGAATTAAGTCAAACACATGCAGACCCTGTAAGCGAGTAATTAGACTATCTGTGACATACAAAAATGGCAATTTCATGTGGTTCAACCTAATATATACCCTAAAGACACTCTTGCACCACTTTTGATCAGGAGGCATGCATAAGATTCTTCATAGCAATATTGCTTGTGATAATTCTAAAAAGAAAACAACCTGAACTCAAATGTCCAGTGATGGCAGGATGGATAAGTATATTGATGTATACTAAGTAATGGTAGACTTTATATCACTGAAAATGAAAAACCTATACTCGATACAGGTCAAGAACAAAGTGTATGAAAAAAGAGAACCAAGCAAAACAAAAAAAGCCCTAAATTGCGGAACTTATATATGATTCAACAACAGGCCAAACTCAACAATATGTTAATCAGAGATATGTTCACATATGTTAAAATCTCTAAAGAAAATTCAGGAGGGGGTTTATATAAAGCTCAGCACTTACCTCTTAGGAAAAAAGAGGAGAACCTGTTTCTGGGTGGAGGTATTTATAAGGCTGCAGAATAATCAGTTACCTTTCTTTCTTAAGCTGGGAGACTGGCACATGGGTTTATGTTTCATTTCTTTAATTTCATTTTTTAATTTCTATAATTCTTTAAGATGTACATATGTATGTGTTTTTTGGTGTATAGTGTATATACAAAACAAGTTTAAAAATAGAGTAGAATGGCCAGGCATGGTGGCTAACGCCTGTAATCTCAGCACTTTGGGAGGCCAAGGCTGGAGGATCACTTGAGCACTTGAGGCCAGGAGTTCGAGACCAGCCTGGGCAACATGGTGAAACCCCATCTCTACAAAAAATACAAAAATTAGCCAGGAGTATTGGCCACGCCTGTAATCCCAACTACTTGGGAGGCTGAGGCAGGAGAATTGCTTGAATCCAGGAGGCAGAGGTTGCAGTGAGCTGAGATCGTGTCACTGCACTCCAGCCTGGGCGACAGAGAGAGACTCTGTTTCAAACAACAAAAAACAAAGACAAGACAAAGTAACAACAACAACAAAAATAGAAAAGATTATAAGGAGAAAAAAATGCATCAGTCTAACTTCCTTTCTAGAGCTCAGCTCTTAAAACAATTGTCCTTTCTAAGTCTTGTTTTCTTCTTGTTATATATCCTGGTATTTTATTGTTCTTTACATGATCTGCAAACCATTTGTCTTCCCCAGTTTAGAACTGGTAACATAATAGGCACTCAATAAATATCTTATTATTGACCGAAGCAACCAACTAACCAAATGACAAGAGGTTCAATTTCCCTAATAATGAAACACACTACAAATCCAAACAAGGTGTTGTTTTTAACCTAACAAGGTGGTAAAATTTAAAAAGTGATTAGTGTTTGGAAGAGTGAGAAATCACATATTGTTGCTGGGAATGTAAAACATAAGTGGTGGCTAATTTACAAATAAATTTCGAAAGTCCTGAAACCTTTGTGTTCTTTGATGTAGTAGGTCTGCTTATCTCACAAAACTGTCATAGATATGTGTAAAAATTTACACTTAGCATAGCACCTTGTAAAATTGTGTAAAAGATGTGTGTTTGACAATGATGGTTTGGTTAAGTAAGCTGTGGTACATCCATACATAGAATGAAATAATATAGAACTCTTAAAAGGGTGCAAAATAAATGATGAAATAAAACACTTTTATTCCATCTATTTTATGCCATTTTAAAACCTGATTTTTTTGTTTTTATTTTTTTTGAGATGGAGTCTTGCTCTGTCGCCCAGGCTGGATGGAGTGCAGTGGCGCCATCTCGGCTCACTGCAAGCTCTGCCTCCCAGGTTCATGCCATTCTCCTGTCTCAGCCTCCCAAGTAGCTGGGACTACAGGTGCTCACCACCACGCCTGGCTAATTTTTTGTATTTTTAGTAGAGACGGGGTTTCACCCTGTTAGCCAGGATGGTCTCAATCTCCTGACCTCGTGATCCGCCCACCTCGGCCTCCCAAAGTGCTGGGATTACAGGCGTGAGCCACCGTGCCTGGCCTAAAACCTGATTTTTAAAGGTTTTATAATAAAAGTTTTATAATTAACATTTAAAAAGTTGGCCAAAATCTAACTGGCTGGCCAATATGTATGTCTGTGTGTCCACCCACATCAGCAGAGAAGGAGGGCTGGGGAGACAGTGATAGGCACAGATTTCCACCCAGAGGCTGAAAACAGCCTCTAGGATGGAGAGTTTCAACACAAGACTCATAGGCTGTGGGACTCAATTGCCAATTCCTAATATCACACAGGAAACTTTGCTTAAGGGTCTGAACTTTCTTAAACTCTCTAATCTGGATATCCTTATAACAACCTGGGTATGTATTTCCAGGTCTGATTTCTATTAATGTGGCCATCGTTGTTTTCGAAAATATTTGTGGCAAGACTTGAGGAAACGTTTGGTTCTTGTTGTGAACCAAGTTATTAGAAACATTTCTGTGCTATTGAAGACACAGATGTGGGAGATTTAGCAAATCATTCTGGGTCTCGAGGTCAGTCCTTCTCCTACAATGTCCTGTGCACACCCTTGGGTGCTGCCTCCCTTCTGGAACTTTTGTGGGTTTCAGGTAGGACCAAGTATTTATTTCTACACCTCCCACAGTTTTCATGCTTTTTAGTTTCATTAAAATTTGAGTCTTCCAGCAATTCACTTAGGAAGAGAAGAAGGAAAAGGCAGGGGCTTCATGATATTCAAGATTATGGGCTGTCTTGAGTGACAGGAATTTTTTTTTTTTTTCTTGAGACGGAGTCTTGCTCTGTCACCCATGCTGGAATGCAGTGGCATAATCTTGGCTCACTGCAACCTCCCCGCCTCCCGGGTTCAAGCAGTTCTCCCACCTCAGCCTCCCAAGTAGCTGGGATTACATGCGTCCGCCACCATGCCCGGCTAAGTTTTGTATTTTTAGTGGGGACAGGGTTTCATCATGTTGTTCAGGCTGGTCTGGAACTCCTGGCCTCAAGTGATCTGCCTGCGTCAGCCTCCGAAAGTGCTGGAATTACAGGCGTGAGCCACTGCACTGGGCCCTAAGAAACCCTTTTTGGGAGATCTATGAGTTTTCTGTTATTTGCATAAGCATGGAATTATTTTGAACATTAAGGAGCAACCCTAGACAGCCTAGGGGAGGGGCGGGGAGTGGGGGCGGGTAAAACACAAGTTTAAAAACACACTTGTCTTACAGGAAAGATTAAAAACATTAGCCAAGACCCAGCACTGACACCTGCCACTGAGTACATCATTAATGACTTGCTTTGGTGAACATCAAGGTGAACCTGGGGAGTCTTATAGTATCCTGGTGATCTGTGAAAATAACTTCCAGGATGACAACTGTATGGATGCGGGGAGGGGAGAAACTGCCATGGGTTTCGTTAAAAGAATCTAACATTTAACAGATTATCTGAGCCTAAGTAAAATGTGTTGAAGTACCAGTTTTTACCACACAGCCTCATGTCTTTGCAGCTCTGTGGGGAATAGTATTAAAGCCTGTTCATTAAACTACTGTGTGGGAGCCCCACTGGAGAACGTCTGATGAAGAAGCAATGGAAACAAGAAGGCTCAGCGGTGTGGGGGGAAATCCACAGTCAATTATCCCGAGACACTAAAAGAAGCAGTGGGAGGCCAAGGCGGGAGGATCACTTGAGCCCAGGAGTTCAAGACCAGCCTGGGCAACATACTAAAACCCCTCTTTTTACAGAAAAATAAAAAAATTAGCCAGGTGTGGTGGCACACGCCTGTAGTCCAGGCTATTCAGGAGGCTGAGGTGGGAGGATCAGCTTGAGCCTGGAAGGTCAAGGCTGCAGTGAGCCGTGATCGCACCACTGGATTCCAGCCTGGGTGACTGAATGAGGCCTTATCTCCAAAAAGAAAAAAGACGTGTTTAGAAAAAAATAGAAGCAGTGTTCATTTGTTCATTCCTCATTGAATAAATGTTCAAACTCTACTTGCAGAGGTTGCATTCAGCAGGCAGCTGTGAATTGAATCGTCCACTTTGCTTTCTAGATCTGCGGTCATGTTTTACTTTTTAATTTTTTTATTTTTATTTTTATTTTTTATTTTTTGAGACAGAGTCTTACTTTGTCTCCTAGACTGGAGTGCAGTGGCGCCATCTTGGCTCACTGCAACCTCCACCTCCCGGGTTCAAGCGATTCTCCTACCTTAGCCTCCTGAGTAGCTGGGACTACAGGCACGAGCCATCACGCCCAGCTAATTTTTTGTATTTTCAGCAGAGACGGGGTTTCACCGTGTTAGCCAGGATGGATATTTTACTTCTAATGGCCAACGATGGCCCATATGAAAGGTAGGAGTTCCAGCTTTGCCTGTGGGCAGATTTTTGCAGCCACATCTGGCTTTGTTTTGCCATATTTTTAACCCCCCTCTCCTCTGCTACATTTGTTTTCTTTTTATTACATTTCCCGTCTGGATCCTTGCGTCTGCATTTCTAATGTCAACAACTGCTTTTATCACAGATAATAACTTCCTTTTATAAAAAGGCTGTACCATCCTTACATGCATTTCAAATTAAATTTTTATGAACAAACACAGAAATACAGTATTTGGCAGTAAGCACGATTAAGTATACTTATAGCAATCTAAATCTAAGTTGTGACAGCCAAGAACCAAGTTGGTTGCAGTTTTTTTAATAATCTATTTCTTGAGAGTTTTGTTAACTCTCTTCAGAACTTAATTAACTTCACATTGGGATGCTTATTTAAGTAAATTATGTGGTATGCCCAAACATGCCATAAAAACAATTATCAAAACACTCGTAATTCTTTAAAGCACCAGTGTTTTCCCAACCAAGATCGTTAAGTGCTCCAAAATCGGTTGTTTGTCAGTAGACAGGCTGGAATCAACTTATGAAAAATGGCTGTTGAATAGAGGAAAACACCAACCTCTACAGTTTCCATGGAACAGGGCTAAGCAAGTGTTAAGGTTTCTATTGTTTTGGTTCTAGGTTCTGCCACCGACTTTCTGTGGGTTGTTCAAACCCATCTGATTCCAACAGGAATCAGATATATATAATTCCAACAGGAATCAAATATAATATATAATAATTTATTATATATTATATTTAATCTAGTGAATAATCCTTTATAGTCATGCAATGCTGCCTGTATCTCACACCAAAAACTCAGCAAACTATAGATAGTTAAAATTGAACACTTAAATGACAAGTTTCTGATGTTTCTAGTTTTGAGATGTGGTCCAACAAAATGATCATGCAGCAAAAGGGCTTAAGCCATGTCAGCATGGAAACAGAACGGACAGAATCGGTTACACATTTTCATCTCATTGATATAATAATGGGTAAAGTGTGGACTTCCATTTTCAATGGTTTCTTGATGACATGCAATTCATAGAAAAAAAATGTACGGGTGCAGGACCCCGGCCTGACCCAGTCTCAGGCATCCATCTTATTTGAGACAAAATATAGCCTGGAAGGGCTCCACTGTGGAAATGAGAGCTTACGTTTCAATGGCTATTAGGCTAATTCTCAAACCTTTCTGAGTGGGATTAGTGTTTGATTTTAAATACTCCAAAATAAGTACTGGTTGCATCAGCCCCTAATGAATAATCATTCTTATATGCCTATCCTACACCTTGGAACTACTCAGAACATAATGGCTGGAATCTTAATTTCTTTTGTTGATTGTTCTGGGTAAATCTTTTTTTTTTTTTTAGAGATAGAGTCTCACTCTATTGCCCAGGCTAGAGTGAGTGGCGTGACTGTGTTGCCCAGGCTGGAGTGAGTGGCATGATCGTAGCTCACTGTAACCATAAACTCTTGGGCTCAGCGATCCTCCCACCTCAGCCTCCTAAGTAGCTGGGACTACAGATGCATGCCACCATGCCTAGCTACTTTTTAATTTAATTTAATTTTTTAAGACATGGGGGCATCTCACCATGTTGCCCAGGCTGGTCTTGAACTCCTGGCCTAAAGTGATCCTCCTGCCTCAGCCTCCCAAAGCACTGGGATAACAGGCATGAGCTACTGCATCTGGTCCTTGTAAATCTTTACTGATGCAGTCTGGTGACTACTTGCAAGATAGTTGCTCTGTGTAGACTTTACCTCTATGCTTCTAAAGAAATGAAGGCTTGGAACAGCGATAGAATTTGGATGGATGTTTACTCTCACAGAGCTCAATCTCTAAAGAGGAAATATCTCTCTTTTGTTTTATTTTACAACATGGATAAGGCACAGTCACATCTGTTAAATTTCTATCATATTCTATAAAATTACCTACTTAAGGAGCAAACAACTTTATTGAATACTCATTCCACAGAGTTCTGAGTTGGATGTTGTAAGGAGATAAAAAAATAAAGACACAGCCTCTAACTTCAAGTTATTTACTGCTTAGTGGGAAAAGACAGAATGAGTACATGTGAAAATACACAAAAACATAGTCATCAAAATACTCCTTGTGCATACTCAATTACATATGTAAATGCTGTGGGTGCTAGGTTGAAAAATGTAGGTCAATCAAGTGGCTCATAATAGGAATTTAGTTGAAGGAAAGCATGTAGCATGAGGAGTAAGACAAAATACTACAAGGATGATACTGAATGAAGTCTAGAAGTTCAGGTATTGACCCAGGAATAAATCCTTTGTTTAATCAAAGGTTTGTTCTGATGACTGGAGTTACTGATTGAACTTTATGTGATATCCTATAAGAAGCTCCAAGTGTGGTAGAGAAAGTAAGAGTGTTTCCCAGTTTCCAGGTGCCTGGTTCTTGAGTGACTGTAAAATCTCACACTGGGATGAATCCATCTGAGCTTGGCACTTCTTTAGTACTGGGGAGTCACAGGGAGCATTGAATCTCAAGTGTCAGGGTGGGTTTGGGAATGACAAAAGAATTTCCAAAAAGATGCCAGAATATTGAGCTGTTGGCCTGGCTTAGGCTGATGTCACTCTCTAAGCTTGGAATCCAATAGTCTTGGAAAGGCAAAGTGAGAGACAAAATACACTGATGCTGCTGGACAGAAAGGGATGGGAGGGTTCAGGTCTCACTCCCACAGCAGGTCCTGATGGTTATGGACAATTTGTGTAAATGACATATTAGGATTTATGTGAACACTATTAAATATTATTTTTCTCCTTCCTTCCTCCCTCTTTCTTTTTCCTTCTTTCTTACCTACTTCCTTCCTTCCTTTCTTTCTTCCTTCCTTCCTTTCTTTCTTTTCTTTCTTTCTCTTTCTTTCTTTCTTTCTTTCTTTCTTTCTTTCTTTCTCTTTCCCCTCTCCTTCCTTCCTTCTTTCCTTCCTTCCTCTCTTTTTTCTTTCTTTTCTCTCCTTCCTTCTTTCCTTCTTTTGTTTTCTTTCTTTCTTTTTCTTCCTTCCTTTTTTCTTTCCCTTTCTCTCTCCCATTCCTTCCTTCCTTCCCTCCTTCTCTCTCTTTCTTTCATGCTTTCTTTTCTTTCTTTCTCTTTCTCTCTTTCTTTTTGAGACAGGGTGCCACCCTGTCAACCAGGCAGGAGTGCCATGGTTTACATATTTATTTTCCAAAACGATGCTGGAATATTGAGCTATTGGCCTGGCTTAGGCTGATGTCACTCTCTAGGCTTGGAATCCAATAGTCTTGCAAAGGCAAAGTGAGTTAGCTCACTGCAGTCTTGAACTCCTGGACTCAAGTGATCTTCCTGCCTCAGCCACAGTAGCTGGGACTACAGGCATGTGCCACCAAACCTGGCTAATTTTAAAAAAAATTTTTATGTAAAGACAGGGTCTTTCTATATTTCCCAAACTGATCTTGAACTCCTGGCCTCAAGTGATACCCCTGCCTTGGGCTCCCAAAGTGCTGGGATTACATGTATGAGCCACTGCATCCGGCCTAAATGTTATTTTTTACACTCCTTGCAATGAGGAAGGAATTCAAACTGTGTTGAGAGCCATGCAAATGTACAATATGTTTTATTAATTTTAAATCTTCTGCCTTCAAAGAAATAATAATCCCTGTGGGTACATAAAACACACTAATGTGAAAATAAATATTGAAGCTGCAGAGTGATTCACTGGGTGAGTATTCAATTAAAGCACGTACCTGATGGGGTGACATGAGGTTAGACCTGGCACCAAATGCCTTTGTTTTCTCTCTATCACTGGTCATGTGTTCAATTATCCACGTCTAACTCCTCTCGGCGTTAGCTCCCGTAACTGTTGCAAGGATCAAAGGAGATGATTTATTCCATTTCTATATATGGTTTTGTTGAAACTCAGGTGCACTAGGGAGTTTGCACACTGCTGGAGTTAGAAAGATGAATACACCAGGCATAGTGGCTCATGCTTGTAATCTCAGCACTTTGGGAGGCTGAGGTGGGAGGATCGCTTGAGCCCGGGAGTTTGAGACCAGCCTGGACAACATGGCAAAACTCTTTCTCTACAAAAAATGAAAAATTAGCAGGTCACAGTGATGCATGCTTGTAGTCCCAGAAACTTGGGAGTCTGAGGTGTGAGGATTGCTTGAGGCAGGGAGGTTGAGGCTGCAGTGAGCCATGATCTTTACATTGCACTCTGGCCTTGGCAATAGAGGGAGACCCTGTCAGAAAAGGAGAGGACAGGAAAGGAGAGGAGAGGAGAGGAGGGAGGAAAAGAAAGGAGGGAGGGAAGGAGGGAAAGAAAAAGAAAGAAGAACGCAAGAAAGAAAGAAAGGAAAGAAAAAGAGAAGAGAAAGAGAGAAAGAAGAAAAAAAGAAAGAGAAAGGAAGGAAAAGAGAGAAAGAAGGAGAGAGAGAGAGAAAAGAAACAAGAAAAGAGAAAGAGAGAGAAAGAAGGAAAAAAAGAAAGAGAAAGAAAAGAACAGAACAGAAAGAAAGACAAAGAAAGAATGAGACAGGAATTGCTCTTGAACACAGCTGCCCAGGGGAGGCAGACACTTAAAGGATGATAATCACAGTTTAGGAGCATTCAGGAGGACACGATGGAGTCTGTCTAGAGGAGACAGTGTGTGTTAGGACACTTTACATGACCAGGTATGAAATGCTGTTAATATGGGAAGCTGTTAATGTGGGTTGCTTTTATCAGATTATTTTATAATAGAAATGATTTTTCTTCATCACGGAGAAGATGGCACATTTCCAGCTGAGATAATGCCTATCTTCTGATGGGTATTTATGAGGAATGCATGGAAATGTGTCATGGGTAACCTCACATTCTGCTACTTTAGGTCAAAATCTGACACTAGCTATGTTTAACCCATGAGCTACTCTCTTAAGAGAGTTCGGGGAATCTATTCTTCTTAGTTAAGTGTGGCACAGCAACTGAGTCTCATGCAGTGTGCCTGTAGTTGTGTCTAGAGCTACTATAAAGAAGAATACGAAATTGCAGTTAGACAGGAAGAATAAGTTTTGGAGTTCTGTTACAGGGTAGGGTGACTATAGGAAATAACAATGTAGTATACACAGTATTTCAAGACAGAAGATTTTGAATGTTGTCACCACAAAGAAATGATAAATGTTTAAAGTGATGGATATGGTAATTACCCTGATTTGATCATTATACTATGTATACCTGCATGTAAACACCACACTGTACCCTATAAATATGTACAATGATTATGTGTCAATTATAAATAAAAAATAAAATATCAGCCCTTGGATAAAACAAAAACAAAAAAGAAGAAGGATACAGAGGTTGCTTTTTGAATTAGAATGTCTGAAACAAGATCTGGGTGGTAGGAAGAAACCAACAGTTGTTTGGGTCTCCCTCTGTTGCAAGGTTGGAGTACAGTGGTGCAATTGTAGCTTACTGCAGCCTCAGACTCCTGGGCTCAAGTGATCCTCCCATCTTAGCCTCCTGAGTAGCTGGAACTACAGATAGGTGCCACCATGCCTGGCTAATTTTAAAAAATTGTTTGTAGAGAGGGACCTTGCTTTGTTGACCAGGCTGGTCTCAAACTCCTGACCTCAAGTGACCCTCCTGCCTTAGCCTCCCAAAGCACTGGGATTATAGGCGTGAGTCACTGTGTCTGGCCTGAACTAACATTTGTATTGTGTGGACGTGTGCATGTACATACACACACACACACACCCTGCAGAGATATCAGCCTATGAGTAAATAGTGGCCCATGATATTACATATGTTCTTTGACCTGTCATTCAACAAGAAGGTTTATGAATTTAGAACTGGTAGTCAACTGTGGACTTGTTGATTGCCTTTGTTTTCATAGCTATCCTATGCACTCACTTGAGAACATTTTCTATGATGAATTCAAGCACTAGCCCATTAGTGAGCATTTACCTTAATGTTCTAGAGTCCTCGTTAGTAGAATACAGAGTTAAGGGCTATTTCAGATTTCAGTAAAGATCCGGACAGTGTCTCTTATTCTTTGTGGGGATAATTAAGAAGCTGTTGCTAGTGTCTGATGAGAAGTGAAGTTGCTGTTTCTGGCAGAGGGGCAATGAGGATCAAAACACATATTTGGAATTTTATGTTGTTCCTGAGCTCTCCTGCTGGGCCAGGATGTGGGTTAAATTTGCTCTCCTGTATTAATGAAAAAAAAAAAAAAAAAAAAAAAAAAAAGACACAAGGGAGGCCAGGCAGTGGAGAGCAGAGAAAATAAAAGGCAGGGAGATGAAGTCAAATTTCCTCTGATCTTTCTTGGTGCTGCTGTCGACTCATCAGCCTCAGTTAATTATAGAGGCAGAAACTGAGCCACTGCCAAAATAAACGGTGCTGGGCACATACGTAGCCTCTTGATAAGGGCTGCATTTATCTGTGAGAAGAGCGTCTCAGATAAATGTGGAATGACTTACTGCCGGAACTTGGGACCTTTGTAAACCACGTCTACTAAATCTAGAGCTTGTTTATCAGCCAGTCTGCAGCTCCTTGTCCCTGCAAACATTTTTATTGGTACACATTCTGTTTCTCTTCCTGAAGGAATGGGAAAGCTGGCCTCCTGAGCCCTAGAATGAAAGTATCTTAAATATTAATATCTGGGTTTAGATGGAGTGGTACTGCCTTTAAAGTTCGTGGAAAGCTTTGGAACCATGACTCTGCTGCATAAAATTACTTCTCCCATTCTCTAGATGGGGAATTTTGACTTGAAGTTTAAGAGAGAGGTCAAGTGAAGAGAGTTCACAATTATTGTTGATAACAGTTGGGATGTGATCTTGTCTGTTTTACTGAAATTCAACACAAGACTTTCTGAGCCCTTTCTCTGCTATGCACCTTGCCAAGTGTGGGATTTCAAAGAGTGCCCTTGGACCTTCGGGGAGCTCAGTCTTTTTTTTTCCTTTGAGGCAGAGTCTTGCTCTGTTGCCCAGGCTGGAGTGCAGTGGTACAATCAAAGCCCACTGCAGCCTTGAACTCCTGTCCTGGGCTCAATTGATCCTCCTTGAGTACTCAGCCTCCCGAGTAGCTAGGACTACAGGCACACGCCAACACACTCAGCTAATTTTAAAATTATTTTTGTAGAGATAGGGTCTTGCTATATTGCCCAGGGCCTCAAGCGATCCTCCTGCCTTGGCCTCCAAAGAACTGGGATTATAGGTGTGAGCCACCCGACCAGGAGCTCAGTCTTGAGGTGAGATAGGCAAGACAGATACATAGATCCCTAGTCCAGAAACACATTTGGAAATGTGTTCCCACCCTGCCAAAATCAATATTCAATACATTTTCCATATCATGTATGATGCATGCATGGAGGAGTTCTTTTTTTGCTAATGATTAATGGATTAAGAAATACCATTTTCAGATCAATTTTTAAATACATTCTTACAGATCCATTAAGAGATTATTTTTATTCCATAAAATCACTTTTAAAGTTACAGTCTTTTATTCAAAATTTGGAAAGCATCAACTTCTCTGGTGTCCTCAGTCGTACGCCTGTGTGCTTTTTGCCTTAATAATTAAATAACTTTTCATCGCCTGAAAGCTCCAAGCTGGTTGACTGCGGGTAGTTAAGTGTTTATCTTTTGTTGCTTCTGGGTAGCACATCTTACTGCTCCTGCGTGCTTTTGAGTGGTAGAAAAAAGTCAGTGTTAGCATCAAATATTAACCCTGTGACCTACTTGTTTATATGCCTACTGTAACATGGCTTTGCTTGAATTTCTGAGGTTAGTCAAAGCAAATATCCGTACAATCTTGAGAACGACTGCACATAAACTAAAACATCTTTTGTCAAGATTGCCAGTAATACATTCCTTCAGACCAAAGCCTTAAGGAAAACTAGCTACTGATATTAATGGAGGGAATTTCTTAAAAGCTTAAGAGGAATTATAGGACTTTAGTACCACCTCCCACTTACCACTTTATCCTGAAAGATGTGGGGTGGAGGTCCTCCCCCTGGCTCAACTCAAGTGCCTTGTAGGGTTGTTGCTACAAGGAGGCACTGTTGTGTGAAAACTAACTGTGCTTTGTGTTTGTTAAACTTAAATATTCTAAAATAAGCATTCGTTTTGTTTGTCCATCAGGCAAAGTATGGGGCAGCATGAAACAGAAATATCTGGGTTCAAATAAATTGTATATGCTAAATTTTCACTGTGTATGTGAATCTAATTATAAGACAAAGCTATATAAGACATTCAGCAAGCTGTTTTCTAGGGATGATATTAGGTATAACCTTAGAAATCGCACTGATTTTTTTCCCATTCTAAAAAAAAAAAAAAAAAGCATTTTGGCTCGGTAGCATAATACCCATCTTTCCAGGATGAATCGTTTATATTTTAGAGGTGGAGAGAAATCTGATACACATTAAAAGAAAGGCCAGTCACTAACTACTCCAGAAATCATATAAATAGATTGTTATGGGCCAGGCGCAGTGGCTCATGCCTGTAATCTGCACTTTGGGAGGCCTAGGTGGGAGGATTGCTTTAACCCAAGACTACGAGACCAGCCTAGGCAACATAGAACTTGTCTCTACAAGAAATAAATCAATTAGCCATGCAAGGTAGTGTGTGCCTGTGATTCCAGATACTCAGGAGGCTAAGGCGGGAGGATCACTTGAGTCAGGGAGGTTGAGTCTGCTGTGAGCTGTGATTGTGCCACTGCATGCCAGCCTGGGTGGCAAAGTGAGATCCTGTCTATAAATAAATAAATAGTTTGTTGCTAACGGTTGGCTTCAGTATTTGGAAAGAAAAGTTTTAAAAAATTTAATAAATGTTGTGCCCTCCATATCAATTGTTAATGACAACACTCAGTGCCATATTGTAGAAGATAAAATCACTCATTCTAGGTCTGAAGCTCTGTCAATAAAAGCAAATTCACATTCTCCACAGTGGGCAACAGTGGGGTACTTTCTATTTTTGGAGGCATGGCTGAACTCAAGAACCCCTGTTGTAATCCCCAGAGTCCCTTTTTCCCTAGGGATTTGTCCCTAGTTGTTCACAATGTTTCCATGCCAAGCAACAGAAGGGATTTCCTTTCAGATCTTCATACTGAAACAAACCATAGACAAATTCCTATTATTGAGTCATGGCTTTGGTTTACTCATCAGATCTCCAGCACAGGACCCTGAAGTCCCTATCTTGTGCTTATCACTTTGTGGGTTTTGTTTCTCTAGCGTGCTAGAGAAAGCATTTTTGATTCAAATCAGCATAAACTGCTGCTAGGAAAGAAAGGGTCCCTTCTTTATTTGCAGTTTGGTAGCCAGGGTGCTTGCTGATTTAGCCTCATGCAGAATATATAATCTCTTCCTTTGTTCTTAATACATTTGCTGTGCCTCAATAATGAAAATTTCTACTTTATAGTAATCTGTTTATTTGCCCTCTCCCCCTACTATATATATATATAGATATATATAGATAGATATATATAGATATATAGATATATAGATATAGATATATATAGATATATAGATATAGATATATAGATAGATATATAGATATAGATACATATAGATATATATATAGATATAGATATAGCTATAGATATAGATATAGATATAGCTATAGATATAGATATAGATATAGATTTTTTTTAGACAGAGTCTCTCTCTGTTGCCTAGGCTGGAGTGCAGTGGTGAGATCTCAGCTCACTGCAACCTCCACCTCCTGGATTCAAACGATTCTCCTGCTTCAGCCTCCTGAGTAGCTGGGATTACAGGTACCCGCCACCACACCTGGCTAATTTTTGTATTTTTAGTAGAGACGGGGTTTCACCATGTTGGCGAGGCTGGTCTCGAACTCCTGACCTCAAGTGATCTGCCCTCCTCAGCCTCCCAAAGTGCTGGGTTTACAGGCCTGAGCCACTGTGCCTGGCCTCCCTCTACTATATTCTAGCATCTTCAGGATGACATAATTTCTCATTCCATTTAAAATCTTCCATAGTATAACCACAGTACTTTATACACAGTAGGCTCTTGAAAAATTCTGTTGAATCAAAAAATGCATTAAAAATGATTGCCTCATACTAGTAGACTTTCTTCCTTATTAGTAATTTTAAAAGAGGGTCACCCTGTTTTGATGCCTTATCACATTGGAAAGGGTGCATTAACAGAAAGAGGCCCCTATTCCTCAGTGGCTGGGGTTCAGAGAGTCCAAATGCTTCTTCTCCATTCTAATTAGGTCATATTTTATTCTGAACATAACCCACTTTGAACTGACATTCAAAAGCCCCTTCTCTCTTCCATTTCTGCCCTTTTTCTCCTTGCCCATCTATCCTTCCTTCATATTGCTGCAGCTTCTTGTGGTTGAGACCTGTTCTTGTCTCTATCGATAGATTCTTGCAGTCTTCAAGTTGGAGCCTAAAAAAAAAAATGACTGCACTTTTTTTTGTTGTCGTTATTGCCATGGTAATCTGCAACACAACAGCTTCTGTATTATCGTGCTCAATGACTCTATCTCTACCAAGAAGAGGATGAAAGGAATTCACTATAAATATAATCAATAATAAACATAATAATAAAGTAAATTATGTAGACTGTCAGAAGATAATAAATGCCATGCTGTCCAAAATGAAAGAAATAAAAAAGAAAAGGAAGAGTGTAGGGCAGGATAAAGGAATAGTGTGTTTGAGGAAGGAGCTAAAGTTGTGAGTTTAAATAGGATGATGAGAACTGGCTTGTGACAATGTGAGATCATGAGATTTGAATAAAGTCTTAGACAGGGAGAGGAAGTGAGCCATGTGGATCTTTGACGGCATGATGTTCAGGCTGAGGAAAGGAAGGAGCCTGGAGGTTGACTGAGGAGCAGAAGGGAATTGCTGTGCTGGAGCTGGGATGGTAGGAGCTGAGACTAGGGAGGTCACAGAAGCCTGAATCACATGGAATAGATGATAAGGGGCAAGGTATAGGAGCAGGGGGGCCTTTCAGGAGGCCAGAGCAGTCCTCCAGATGGTATTGGGATCAGAACAAGAGCAGTAAAGGCAGCCTCCAGGAGGCTAGAGCAGTCCTCCAGATGGTATTGGGATCAGAACAAGAGCAGTAAAGGCAGCCTCCAGGAGGCTAGAGCAGTCCTCCAGATGGTATTGGGATCAGAATAAGAGCAGCAAAGGCAGTGAGAAGTTGTCAGAATCTGAATGTGTTTTGAAGAAAGAGACAAGGGATATTCTTGATGAATTGGATGTAGGATAGGGGAGAAAGAGAGGAGTCAAGGATGAATCCAAGAAGTGTTCTGTTTTAGGCCACGAGGACGAAATTGTCATCAACTAACTAACATGGGGAAGGTTGTGGGTGCAGTGGGATAGGTAGGGAAAATCAGTTTAGTAGTGGACGTGTGAGTTAGAGAAGTATATTAGATATTCAAGTGAAAATGATGAGTACGCTATTGGATATGCAGGTTTGGAGTTCAGGACAGAGGACTGGACTGGAGATATTCATTTGGGAGTTATCAGTGTGTGGGTAGTATTTAAAGCTATGGAACCACATGAGATCTCCAACGGAGTAAGTAGAGACAGAGATGAAAACAACAGCAACGACTGAGCCCCAGAGTAATTAGAAGTTAAAAGGGGCTAAGGACTGCAATGAATGTGCATGACAAGATCCATGTATTGCCATCAAAGTGAGTGACTGTTTCTAGGAGGGTAGAGGTCAAGATGCCTGAAGGAGGAGAGAAGTTTAATGACCTGTGATGGTGGAGTTTTGGAAAGATTATTATGTATGCATTGAACATGCTCAGAAAAGAGAGGAGAAGTATTGGGGAGGATGCCAATGGGCTGAGAACTGATGTTGTTGAAAAAGGTGGTGAACAATGTTGGGCAGGGGTATTACAGGACCAACATGTTTGTATGCCTGTTGTGCAGAAACAGACCAATACACCAAGACAGCAGGCTTTGCAGCAGAGAGAGAGTTTGATGACAGCAGGGAGGCCGAGTGAGCAGATGGGAGAAGACCCTCAAATCCATCTCCCCGAAGAGTTCTAGGCTGAGGTTTCCAAGGGGATTGTGGGGGGTGAGGGGCTGAAAAACTGTAGTCATTGATTGGTTGGGGAAAGGGGGATGAAATCATCAGGATGTAGAAACTGCATTCTTCAGTGAGTCAGCTTCTCGTGGGGTCCTTCAGACCAGCTGGCGTCAGTAGTTTCATCAGTATGCACGACCCACAAGAATATCTCAAATGGAAAGCAACATTTCACAATGTTCAGTTGTTATCTGTAGAGCAGTGAAGGGGGACTCTAATCTTGTGACAGGGTCTGTGTGATTCTGGAGCAATAGGTAGCAAAACACTATGAGGAAGGATCAGAGAACAGCTGACCCCATGACTAACACTGAGTATGTGCAAGCTTGGCTTATTTTTGTTTTCTCTCCCTCCCTTCTCTTCTGATTAATTGTATAAGGTTTCTAGGGACAGTTTCAGGGGTGATAGATGATGATGGTACGAGATTTGCAGTAGAAGGGAAGGAGAAGGCTCTGGAAGGGGAACAGAGGACCAGCAGGGTCCCTCCATCACCTCCAGGTCTGCAGGAGGTGGCAGGAGGGCCTGGAATGAAAAACAGCCAGTGGCCGGGCGCAGTGGCTCACGCCTGTAATCCCAGCACTTTGCGGGGCTGAGACGGGCAGATCACGAGGTCAAGAGATTGAGACCATCCTGGTCAACATGGTGAAACCCCGTCTCCACTAAAAATACAAAAATTAGCTGGGTGTGGTGGTGTGTGCCTGTAATCCCAGCTACTTGGGAGGCTGAGGTAGGAGAACCACTTGAACCCAGGAGGTGGAGGTTGCAGTGAGCTGAGACTGCACCACTGCACTCCAGCCTGGCGACAGAGGGAGACTCCATCTCAAAAAAAGAAAAAGAAAAACAGCCAGCGCATGAGAGAAGATGTGAGCATCGTCCTCAGGGAAGAGTCAGTTTTTGTCAGAACAAGGAGGGACTATTTGGAAGTTAGATTTGGGATGTGAGGCGTTTTGCTATTAGTAGATCAGGCTGATGGCACCGTGGAGGGGTTTCAGGAGTCAAGAACAGGTGGGAGAAAGTTTCCCAGTGCGGGTTGTGCAAGCCTCCTGGCCCGGAGAGCGTGGGTGTGACGAGTGGCTTGAGAGACAGGGATGAAGAGCATGAATGCGAATGTACAGCACTGAGCTCGCGTCTGCCACATGGTAAGCTCTTAGAAGACCTCAGCTTCTTATTCATTTTGTCACAAATCGATTAATTACTGAGCTGAAGGACATATTAGAAAACGGTCAATAGCAATACTTCTAACTTCCAATCTGTACTTACGCTTGGCATTCAATCGATGTTATCAAAACCTGTGCCAGCTCCAAGGAAGAGAGAACACTGTTTTCTGATTTAGTTGCTTCCTGAAAGGAGCTGAGAGCTGTAAAACACAGGCAAGATTGGACTTTTCAATAATGCTTATATATTGACTTGCAAAAACAATATTAGAACTTTTTTTAAATGCACACATTATCTCCTTAGGGTAAGGGAAAAGGTTTTACCTTTTTATTTTTGCATCTCCCCTTTGAGTGAACATCATTCTTTTTTCTTTAACTCACAACTTTACAAGGTATTTGGAGAAATATAAGGGAGAGATAGTTTCTGTTACTCACCTCTTTAAGCAATGTCCTCTTGTATACCAAATAATATCTTCCTGTGGTTAATGATATGGGAAACAGAACGCCTCTCCAGAAACCTTTTCACATCCCAGATTCAGAGTTCCTGAGGCCAGAATCTGATCTGACATATTTTACTACTTAGGTAAATCCTTAATCTCAAGAGTGATGAGAGTGAAGTCTTTTTATGTTTGTTTTTTAGAGATGGGCCTCTTTCTGTCGCCCAGGCTGGAGTGCAATGGTGTGATCATAGCTCACTGCAGCCTCAACCTCCTGAGCTCAAGTAGTCCTCCTGCCTCAGCTTCCTGAGTTGCGACTACAGCCATGAACCACTGCATCCAGTTCAGGTTTTTTGTTTGTTTGTTGTTTTCCTTAAAAAACACTAGTGATTCTATTTTGATTCTGACAACTTTCATAAGGTCCAGGGACAAAATAAATGTGTTATCTCTTGGGAGGAGATGGATTTATAAGCCCATGGGCACCATTCAGAGGCCATATGCCCTGGAAGCACTGAGGAATGTGCTCAAAGCAAACCCTTGGGTCATCCTTGACTCTTCTTTTGCTCTCACACCCACATCCAATCTATGAGGAAATTAACTTAGCTCAGGTAGTTTAAAAATCCATCTGAATGTTGCGGCCAGGCATGGTGGCTCATGCCTGGAGTCCCAACTACTCAGGAGGTTGAGGCGGGAGGATTGCTTGAGCGCAGGAGCTCGAGGCTGCAGTGAGCTATGATCATGCCACTGCACTCCAGCCTGGGCAACAGAGCAAGGCTCAGGCTGGTCTTGAACTCCTGGCCTTTAGTGATCCTCTTGCCTTGTCCTCCCAAAGTGTTGGGATTACAGGCACGGGCCACTGAGCCCTGCCTAAAACGTTCAATGTCAGTGACTTGGAAGAATGTTCTGGTGGACGGGAAAGCCCTGGATGGAGAGAGGATTCAGGCATTTGAGAGGTCAGAGAGAAGCAAGGTATCCAAGGACAATGGAATTGGCTGCTTGTTGCTCAATTGAATTGAGGCTCTACATTAGGATAATGAAAAGCTGTAGGCAGTTAGGGAGCAATTGAAAGCCACTTGTGAAGGCCTGAGGGCCTCCAGGAATGGGGCCCATATTCACTCCATTCAGTGTAGAAAAAGCAGAAGACCAAACTATGGATTTAATAGGCTTGCCTAGCTTCAAAGATGATTATCATTACACAAAGATCAGAGCACTGGTTGGGAAAACATGGAGCTCTTGTGCATGGGATGGGGACATTTGGGTGGATGCCTCCAAATATTTTGAGCTCTCAAACTCTTCTAAGCCCTCAGAGCCTGCAGAGGTGGCTCATCCTTCCCTGTTATGATCTGAAACTCCCCATATGGGCCAACACCACAGAGTTCTGTCCCCACGGGCCAAGGAGGGCTTCTCAGGATCCTCAACTTCTTGCCTGGTTGCCAGACCAATCACTAGAGGTAAGTCGCAACATCACCAAGCCAAGAATATTATGGCAACATTGATGAGCTAGAAAGAGACTGTACCTCCCCCAAACTGTGAAAAATTCACCCCCATGTACTAGAAGGAAGGAACTGGATTTTGAAGGCGCTTGATCAAGGAGGCAGGATAAAGGAGAATACAGGAATGTGAGGGCATTTTCTCAGGATATGGGACTTAATGCTTGGCAAAGACCTTAGAGGATGGTGCAGACTTGCTGCTTGGGTGGTTCAACAAGCCTGGAGATAGGTCCATGCTGAGCGGAGCTGAAACAGATTTTTAAAGGCTCAGGGAAGTGAACATGCTGGTATATTATGGCGATCAGAAGACCCATCAGAGGATTATGATGCCCAGGGAGGTCTGGAGAACACAGCATTCACCAAGCCATTGGGAAATTAGCTGAAGGCTTTCCTCTGCAGACCACAACTGGTGGTGTGAAAGGCTGTTGTGGAGTTGAATCCACAGAGAGTAGTGATGATGGGGTGAAACAGATGGGAATCTTGTGAGGATACTTCTTAATACATCTAATCAAAAGCCAACACAGGCCAGGCACAGTGGCTCCCACCTGTAATCCCAGCACTTTGGGAGGCCGAGGTGGGTGGATCACTTGAGGTCAGGAATTCAAGACTAGCCTGGCCAACATGGTGAAACCCTGTCTCTACTAAAAATACAAAAATCAGCTGGATGCGATGGTGTGCACCTGTGGTCCCAGCTACTTGGAGGCTGAGGCAGGAGAATCATTTGAACCCAGAAGGTAGAGGTTGCAGTGAGCTGAAGTCGTGCCACTTCACTCCAGCCTGGGCAACAGAGTGAGACCTTGTATTAAAAAAAAAAAATCCAACAAGGATGCCCAGGAGGCTGAGGGTGTTTGCTCTATCAAACATTTGCAATTCCTTGTCTAGTACCTGGAACCTGAGGCAGTTTTCAGACCTGGAATCCCCCAATAGAAAGGGTGGCCATGTTCCCAGGATGAAGGACCCAGCAACACCACACCAAGTCTATGGGTATAATTCCTTTTGTCCTTCCCCAAAAGACATTTATTCAAGTGACTCTACTCTGGGGAAAAACTCCCAGATGTTTTGAAGATTACTGGATGCCCTGCAGGGATGGATGGAGGTAGGCATTGAGGTGTGCAGTGATTCAGATCTTCACTGGAGAAAGGACTTACCTGGCAGCTGCAAGGAGTGTAGGCAGCCGACAGCTTCCAGCTGCAGCACCTGGAGGATCTGCTTCAGCTTTTCAACCAAGACCACACTTTTCCTGGGCAGCTCCCAGCCAATACCGGCACCATGGCGGTACCAAGGCCGTGTCTGTCCAACACAGGAATCCTCTTTGTTCCAGAGTTTCCCATCATGTTGGTCAAATCCGTGTCTGACCCACCAAAATCTGAGGCTCTCTCTTGTCTATCTTGTTTTCTACCCTTTTTCCTTTTGTAAGTGTCAAATCTGCATCGTGATCTGAAGGCTTTCCATGCTTGGGCAATCTTGATATTTCCTCTTACGCTTTTTACAAATATTACCCCCCACCCCAAATCTCTTGCACTTCTAAATCAACCTCATTGTCTACTTTCCTTAGGATGCAACTGACATGATGCTCTGGTCTGCTGGGTTGTAGTCTGTTTAGCCACAGATAAGGCAGTCGGGTGCGGTCAATGGCTTTGCAGAGGCTTGCTAACACATGGAAATGTTTATGCACATTTAAAAAGTTGATTCACAAAGTAGTACCAGATTTTCTCATTACAGTATTTTAATGCAGGGGCTCTTACAGTTAAAATATTCTGGAAGTTAAGTAGGAAAACTACATTGAAGATAAATCTAAGTTAATTACAGATGCAAAATTTTTGTTTTAAGTGTAAGCATCTACCCTACTTCCTTCAACCAGAGTTAGGCTGGGGTTCTGTGAATTGCACACAGACGTTTCTTGCTTGTTATGGAATTTGCTTTTTGTATTTCGGAAGCAACTACATTCTGGGCAACAAAACCAAACTGGTCTCACATTTAGATTAAGCACCTTCTATGGCTGAGCCACTTCCTCTTGAATATTTGATAGTCACCCAAAATTAAGGACAGTGGTGGATACATTCTTCGCCTTCTGTTTCAACACTCTCTTGCCTTTCTTATTACCTAGTGCTATTTGTGGCACCGCAATCATATATGTTTACTAGGTTTAGACAACAACAACATCTTGGCTGCCACTTTAAAAAAAATATTTGAGATTCTTGACAACAGCTCAATTCCTTGGACTTAGGAAGAGGTCACACGGCTTCTCACAATGGCTGAGACAAGGGTGGGAGTGGGAAGGTCTTTCCGTTTCTTCATCCAGGCACTTAATAAATAAAACCAGTTCCTCAAAATAGCTTTTATACAAAGAACATAATCTTTTACCTAAGATTCTTTATTTGGTTTTCCATCATCCAGTCTTTTCCTTTTTTCTCTTTTAAAGCTCAAAGCCCATGGACTTTGAGATTTGTTGCATCTTTATCCACAAATCTCCTCCCTTTAATAACCAGTCTTCTCAGAACTTAAATTCCATCCAAGCCAACACCTTCAATACACGCGGCCCATTTTTCTTCTTCGGATGCTGACTGTTACTAGACCATTTTCCAGCCATTCTCATTTTATCAATATCTCCTTCAATCTTGAGATTCCTTCTTAACCATTTCCTTCTAAAGGTCTATTCTAACTGCCTCCAAATGATTTCTTCTTCTTCGTCATTATCTTAATGCTTCCTTAGCCATGAGCTTGTTTGTACAAGTGTAAAGATAAATGGTGACTGGCAGAATGCCTGTGCTTGAAAGATACAAACGGGCATATTTGCCAATTTCTTCTCTCTTATAGAACTGTGGTCAAACTACTCCGCCTTCATTACAATCACAAATGTGTGAGAATGAAGGAGAGGCCGAACATGCCTGTAATCTTGGCATTTTGGGAGGCTGAGGTGGGAGGATCCCTTGAGCCCAGGAGTTTGAGACCAGCCTGGGCAACATGGCGAAACCCTGTCTCTACAAAAAATACTAAAAATTAGCCTGGCATGGTGGTGCATGCCTGTGGTCCCAGCTACTCAGGAGGCTGAAGTGGGAGGATCACCTGAGTCCAGGAGGTAGAGGCTTCAGTGAGCCCTGATTGCATCGCTGCACCCCAGCCTGGGTGACAGTGAAACCTCGTCTCAAAAAAAAAAAAAGAATAAAGGAGAATATTCAAAATCACCATCTGAAATTTGAGGATTGAGGGACTAATTTGGCTACTTTGTAATTGTTTTATTATTATTATTATTTTTTGGGATGGAGTCTCGTTCTGTCCTCCAGGCTGGAGTGCAGTGGTGCGATCTTGGTTCACTGAAACCTCCGCCTCCCGGGTTCAAATGATTCTCCTGCCTCAGCTTCCCGAGTAGCTGGGACTACAGGTGCACAATACCACACCCGGCTAATTTTTTGTATTTTTAGTAGAGACGGGGTTTCACTGTGTTAGCCCGGATGGTCTTGATCTCTTGACCTCGTGATCCGTCTACCTCGGCCTCCCAAAGTGCTGGGATTACAGGTGTGAGCCACCGCACCCCACCTCTGATTTTTATATAGTTGTTTGCTGTCAGAGCTAAGGATTTTACTGGAGTTAACAAATAACTATGCTATAAGTAACAAAAATGCTGAGCCAAAGACGTGCTAATACTTTTCCTGGTATTAGCTGGTTTCCCCTTGAGTTAGAACATAACTATGAGAACACACCTATGAGAACACACAGAAGGAAATCTCTCAAAATGTAACTGACATCAAGCTATTTATGTATACCTGTTTGCTTATCATCCATTGAGCCAGACATCTGACATCTTTGTTGTCTTTTTGTTTCTAGGTCTTGGTACTGTTGACATTTGATAAATGTTTATTTCTTGATTTTAATTCTTAGCTTTTGTTTCATTTAATACTTTAGTTCTTCACACCAGAATTGTCTGGAAGGCAACTGGAAGTTTAACAGAGATAAAGGAAATCGAGATCACAGTATATTCCTCATAGTTCTAACATCTGCATTTCAGGAACAGAAGACAAACGTTTTAAATGTTTTGCCAACTGCAGTTAAACAAAATGATCAGCTACTTATCATGAGACAGTTCAGGGATGTATGTCTGCAATTCACACATTTCATTTCCTAGCTTGTTCTTCTTTCAATAAAGAGGTCACAATGGGAGTGACTTTTAGTCTAAGTAATAAACGGTTACCTTTGCCTTTGTGTCTCTTGTAATAATTGTTGCATTGGGTAAGGATTAAATGTGATATGTGCATTGTGATCTGCTTCAGAACAGGAGAGGAAATGTGTTGGTCTTCCCCAGGATCACCTCTGTGAGCCACTTAAAACTCTAGTAGACAGAGCACTGGAGAGTGTCCCCCAGAGAATTGTTTTAACTGGCAATCTGCCTCCCCACCATCTACCCCTAAATCCTAATGAGACTAAATAGTCTTTTGTTTTTATACGTGTGTAGAAGCTATTCCAAAGCTTTTTAGATTTCATTGACTAGTAAATTTCCAAAAGATATTTTTGAAGCCTTGCTTAAAGTTTTTAATATTTTTATTTTCTCAGGTAAAAATAGTTTTTTAAAAGAGATTGTCAAACAGATTTTTTTTTCCCAGAAATATTTACTGTAGCAGATATTCCTCTCTCCTCCCTTTTTGGCAAAACTTCAATTTCATGTGGGAGTTTATCCCTTTCCCATATGAGTTAAAGTTAAATCTTGACAAGTCGAAGCCTCTAAGTCAATATCCTTGACAGTGATTGGCTTAAGGGGAGGCATGAGATCCTTTTCTGGACTACTATGTACATGGGAAGGTCTGTTAGGGGTTTATGCTGGTCTGTTTCCATTTGTCCCGCTCCATCCAGAACTCATCTGTCTTTTTCTGCTTTTCTCTGTGCCCCAGGAGGTTGACCTCTAAGGATTGCACTGTGAAGTCTTCCTTGTCCTCTGGCATTCCACTGGATTTGGCTAATGGAGGCATTACTAGGAGGGCAGAGTATTCATAATTCGACCTCAGACTCCCTTCCTTCTGGCTGCGATCCAGACAGTAGCCACATTCCTCTAAGGCACAGCTCCCGTGTCGGGCAAGCTTTCTTCCTCAGCTACAGCTCTCTTTATGAAGGGTGGAAACTTCCTTTCTCCTTTCTCCTTCAGGACCAGAAGCAGGGTGGACTTCCTGCTATAATCCTTGGCACTTCACCTTTTCTCCTTGGTTCTCTTAACTTTGCTCGCTTGCAGTCTTTAAACAGCCCCTCCATTAAATTCACTTCTATTAAATTCTCTAAGAGTGCAAGCTCTTCCCTGCTCAAACCTTGACTGATATAGGGGGCTTCGAGGAATGGTTCTTGAAAAGACTCACAGAGGAGGAAGACACAGTCTCTCTTGTACTGGAGGTCATTGTGTCAGCAGGTGACCCTGGGACCTTGGAGGCAGCCATTTTGAACAATGAAGGGATCCAGATGAGAGAGACCAACATGTTGTGGCTAGCAGAGTCAAAAAATGGAAGGGGAGTGTGTCCTTGAGGCCACTGTGCCTTTGAATGAATCAATTTTGGAGGTGCCCTGAAAGGGGACAGTGTGCTCTATGATCTAGTACACATTCCTGATGCTTTATGTCACTTTGAGCAACAGTCTTGTGTTCTGTGAAGCTGAACAATTTCTCTCTCACCTTTTTGAGATGGGGTCTTGCTCTGCACCCAGGTTGGAGTGCAGTGGGGTGATCAAAGCTCACTGCAGCCTCAAACTCCTGGGCTCAAGTGATTTTCCTACCTCAACTTCCCCAGTAGTTGGGACTATAGGCATGTACTGCCAGACCCAGCTAATATAAAAAAAGTTTTATGAAGAGGGATCTCGCTATGTTGCCCAGGCTGGTCTCAAATTCATGGTCTCAAGCAGTCCTCCTGCTTCTGCCTCCCAAAATATTGGAATCGCAGGCGTGAGCAACCATGGCCATCGGAAAGTTTCCTTGAGTCTGATAAAGCAAACCCACAGGGTGCAATAACAAAACAATGGGATAGGTGTGGGGGAAATGTACTTAAATAGAGTGAACAGAGATACATCTAAAGTGACTTGAACGATGAGAAGTTCAATGAGAGATGAGCAGGTGGGAAAACTATCACTACTACTTCAGAAAGAAAAGGGACATTTAAACTCCAAATATGCAGACAGAACATAAACTGAGAATAAATGGAAGGGCTGGAAAGTTAAATGGAATATTAAGGACATTACTTTTATTTTTTCTCAATGTTTGGTAAGCACTGGTGTGTGGGTGTGTGGGCGTGTATGTGTGTGTGTAGTGTCTTTTTCCATGGTTTATGGCTTAAAATAAATTTTTTGGTAGAAATTATACAAAGCACTCATTGCTGCATGCATATGTAACAGGGTGGCATTTAACCCAGTTTAGGCAATGGGGCAAAGTCAGTGAAGGTTGGTGCCAGGATCCTGTACCTGTAAGACTGAAGTGGTTTTCAGGGCCCCCGCTCCACTCCCACAGGCTTCACCAGTTCCTGGTCTTGTCTCTGCCTCACCCCGTTCTGGGTTGCTCTGCTCTGGTCTTGGTCATGGGCCCTGGCCTCCCTTCCGCCCTGGCCCTCCAGGCTGGCTTGCCGTGTGCTCTCCAACATGTGGTCCTGGGCTGGGGTTCCCCGTCTCCTTCCTCCTTATCCTTCTACCTGGCATTGCACCTCTGTGATTCTCTAGAATAAATTCTCTATCCTTGAACTGCGCAGGTGGTGATTTTGGTCTTCGTAAGCCATTCCCCTTAAAATAATAACTTAAAAAAATTTTTTTTTCTTTAATATATTTTAGGATACTTTTAATTTAAAAAACCCCTGTGTGGCATTCTTTTCTCATGGGCTGTAAATGCTGAGTGTGTTTTATGCTTGCCCCCTCTCTGTGCTCCTTGTCTTACTCTGGCCCCTTATTCTAGACCCTCCTCCAGCTTATGGCCCTCCTTTGCTTCTTCATCTCTTTTTTTGAGACAGGGTCTTGCTCTGTCACCTGAGCTGGAGTGCAGTGGTGCAATCATAGCTCACTGCAGCCTTGAACTCCTAGGCTCAGGTGATCCTCCCACCTCAGCCTCCTGACTAGCTGGGACCACAGACACGCACTACCATGCCAGGCTAATTTTTAAATTTTTGCTAGAGATGAGGTTTCACTACGTTGGCCAGGCAGGTCTGCAACTCTTGGCCTCAAATGATCCTTCTAACTCAGCCTCCCAAAGTGTGCTGAGATGACAGGTGTCAGCCACCGCACCTGGCCCACTCACCTCTTTGAATCGCTATCTTCTCAATTCTGAATCCTTCTAAATACCTCACCAACACTAGATTGAGAAGTGGGAAGAAGAAACAAGAAAATAGTAGGAGAAAGAGAGGCCCAAAACTATTACTTTCTAATGCAACCAGAAGAGAATCAAGGTGAAAGAAAAGATCTTTTGAGGCCTGGAGTTGAGTGAGCCCATGAGCCAAACCTTAGAGGGAAGGCGGGAGGCAGGGCTTGTGATTTCTTCTTGGGTGACCTATTTGCTTAAATGATGCTGGAATTGTAGGCCATAGATGCAAGTTATAGAATCATTCCCTGACTTGCCCACTAGGTTGGGCAAGTTGGGGAAAATAATCAATTTATCCTTTGAAAATTAATTCTTTCTGTTGGACAATAGCGAAAGGGCCTAAGAAGGTCCTGAATAAATGCTTTCTGATGATGTGGATGCAACCAGAAGCCACTGCACTGATGTTTTGAGGCCTTTCCAGCGGTAGAGTTCAAGAGTTCTTAATTAGGAACACATGTTCTGAGAGTCCACACAGTCACTTCTTGTCACCCTAAAGGAAGACATTAAAGGGTATGGCTCTAGAATGAAGAATGGCCTGGTGCAGTGGTTTATGCCTATAATTCCAGCACTTTGGGAGGCTGAGGCGGGAGGATCACTTGAGTCCAGGAATTCGAGACCAGTCTGCACAACAAAATGAGAAAAATGAGACCCCTGTCTTTACAAAAAATAAAACAATTAGCCAGATATGATGGCGCATGCCTGTAGTCCCAGCTACATGGGAGGCTGAGGCAGGAGGATGGTTTGAGCCCAGGAGGTTGAGGCTGCAGTGAGCGGCGTTTGTGCCACTGCACTCTAAGCTGGGCAGCAGAGCAAGACCTTCTCTCAAAAACATAAAAATAATAAAAATAAAAGGAAGAAACTTGCTCCTTGTGATATATGGGGCAAGATGTTTTGACCCTTTCCTTTTTTCTTGGCTTTGGGACCTTAGGGGATTCACTTAGCCTCTCTGGGCTACCAGTGTTGTGATCTGTAACACTGAGATGATTAATTCTGTTCTGCTCACCTCTCAGGGTTGGAAAGGATCAAGTGATACAGATGACAGCATGTTGTGACACATAGCCTTACACACTAGTGCAAGGTATCACTGAGGTTTTACTATGATGTGTGACCCAGTTGCACGGTCACCAGGCACTGTGAGTGCTACTGGCCAGCTCCCTGCTGCAGAGGAAGGCCAGAGCAAGCTGCAGTCCTACCCCTGGGTAGCTTCACTTGGCTGGAAAAAAAAAATCACTTACCCAAGGTTGTGTGCCTAGACTGTGCTGAGAAGCTGGGGGAAACAGAGAGACGTCTCAACCAGGGCATTTACAAACCAATGCCTGGGAGTACCATCAGACTTACCAAAGGACCCTCAGGTTAATATATTTGATAACATAGCTACCCAGCAGTTCAAAATGAAGTCATTTTTGTTTAAGAAAATTATAAATAAATGTGTTTTTGATTCAAGTTCATCTTTTTGGCCCCTTCTTCTAAGTATTTCTGAAATCTGCCCACTTCTCTCCATCACCACCACACCTTTATTCCAGGCCTGCCTCACCTCCCATGTCCATTAAACTCTCAGCCTCCCACTTGGTCTCTTTTGTTCCAATCTCTTTCCCCCAGCAACCTACTGTCCATGCCCACCCCGCATCTTCTCTGCCTCTAGTCAGATCCTGTCACTTCCCTGCTTAGCATCTTCCAGTATTTCCCCATTCCTCCTCCTTCTCTATGGAACTCAGTTTTCCAGCCTCCCCTAGACTGGACTAGGTTGCTCCTGTGTGCTCAGTGGGCATGCTCACCCACCTTCCCTCCTTGATCTCACTTGGTGGCCTCCCATCACACTTCTTTGAAGAAGAACTCTGTCAGACTCCCACTAAATCTTCTCATCAAAACTGCTGACTTGAAGCTTGGACAAGAAGGGGGAAGAGGATATGGAAAAGAATTATCACATACCCCCACTAGACATCAACCATGTGTCTTTTTTTTCTCTTTGAGCTGGAGTCTTGCTCTGTCACCTAGGCTGGAGTACAGTGTCACGATCTCAGCTGACTGCAACCTCCACCTGTCAGGTTCAAGTGATTCTCAATTCTCGTGCCTCAGCCTCCCAAGTAGCTGGGACTACAGACGCCCGCCACCACACCCATCTAATTTTTCTATTTTTAGTAGGGACAGGGTTTCGCTGTTTTGGCCAGGCTGGTCTCGAACTCCTGATCTCAAGTGATTCACCTGCCTCGGCCTCCCAAAGTGATGGGATTACAGGTGTGAGCCACTGTGCCCGGCCCATCTCCTACTAAATCTATAATCATCTCCCTCCACTGTTCCCCTTTCTTCCCTCCAGGTACAATTGTAATGCATCCCTCCCCTGTCCAAGGCCAATTCCTATGCTCATGCCTTGCACACAATCCCTGCACCATCTCAGGGACTTCCTCCTTTTATTATCACCTCTATCTCTAACCTCATCAAGCTTCCCCTTTCTCCTGGATTATTCCCATCAGCATGCAAACATTCTGAATGTTTTTCCTTGATCCTTTAGAGGATGTCCAGCTATCATTCCATTTGTCTGCTTTTTATGCCTAAAATTCATGGAAGAGTCAGCTGGGCATGCCATCTCACCACCTCACCTCTTCTCCATGCCAGTCGGGCTCCCACTTCTGCTGCTTGATGGTGACTCCTGCTCCAGGTGAGCAGTGACCTCCTCCTTGCCACACTCAGGGCTCAGCTTTCTTTTTTCTTTTCTTTCTTTCTTTTTTTTTTTTTTTTGAGACAAAGTTTCACTCTGTTGCCCAGGCTGGAGTGCAGTGGTGCTATCTTGGCTCACTGCAAGCTGCACCTTCCGGGTTCAAGTGATCCTCCTGCCTCAGCCTGCCAAGTAGCTGGGATTACAGGCGTGTACCACCATGCCTGCTAATTTTTGTATTTTTAGTAAAGTTGGGGTTTGCCATTTTGGCCAGGCTGGTCTCGAACTCCTGACCTCAAGTCATCTGCCCGTCTTGGCCTTCCAAAGTGCTGGGATTACAGGCATGAGCCACTGTGCCCAGCCTCAGCTTTCTGCCTTCATCTTGCTCCTTGCTCAAGGGCAGTCACCACCTCCCCTGGGTTTCTTTGTCTTTCCCAGTTCCCTCGCTGGCTCTTCCTCCCCTCCTAACACAGCTGTATGACTGTGTTCCTGAGCCCTCCACTGCTCTTGCCACACTCTCTGTGGGTGGTCCCAACTTGACCCATGGCTTTAAATAGCATTTATTTGCTGGTGATTCCTGAATTTATAGCCTCAGCTTAGACCACTGTTCCTCTGAACTTCAGACTTGTGTATCCAACTGCCCACTCTCTACTCCCATGTAGCAATTTCACAAGCAACCCAAAGTTAGTATGTCCCAGAATGAACTCTTAATTCCTGCCACTTCAATCTATTTATCTCCTGTCTTCCCTGTCTCAATAAATCACACCTTCATCCACCTGTGGCTCCATTCAGAAACCTGGATGGCCTACGTGTCTTTTCCCTATACTTACCTTCATAGCCGATTTGTCAGAAATTCCGGACTATTCTACCTCTAAAACACATCTTGAATCCGTCCACCTATTACCTCTTCTTTCACTATAGTCCAAGCCACCACCAGTTTTTTCTTCTCCTTCTTCTTCTTCTTTTTTTTGGGGGGGGTGGGGGGCGGGGGTGGGGGTGGGGGGTGGGGGCATGGTTTTGCTCTGTTGTCCAGGCTGGAGTGCAGTGGTACAATCATAGCTCACCGTAGCCTCCACCTCCTGGGCTCAAGCGATCCTCCCACCTCAGCCTCCCAGGAAGCTAGGACTACAGGCCAGTTAACTACTATGCTCAGTTAATCTTTAATTTTTTTTTTTTTGTAGAGACAAGGTCTTGCTATGTTGCCCAGGCTGGTCTCAAACTACTGTCCTTAAGTGATCTTCCTGCCTCGGCCACCCAAAATGCTGAGATTACAGGTGTCAGCCACTGTGCCCAGCTCACCGTAAGTTTCTTAAGTGGTTTACCTGGTTCCACTTGTGGAAGGCTTCAATTTCTTCCTACGCAGCATCCAGGGAAAGTATGATGCCTGTATAAATCTTTCAGTGGCTCCCCATTGCCCAGCTCATATGGCCCTACTTGGTTTGGCCCCTGCCTTTCTATAAGCCCTCCTTCTCTCACCATGTCTCTGCCCCTCCTCTTTCCACAACCCGTGGCTGGCCCTCCTCATATCTGTCTGTTTCACTGATTAATGCTCAGTCTCTGGTAACTGCCCCAGTGCAGAGACTGTGCAAATTAATATTTGTTTTGATTGTTGAATTTATTGCCATGTGTTAGATCCTAGAGTAACTAAGATGAACTAAAGAAAGCTTCCATCAAACAGGAGCTGTCAGTCAAGTAAGTGACACAAATGTGTACACAGAGAATATTTACAATTCATTTTGATGGGGTGAACACGAGGGGAAGCCAAGGAAAGGCTTCTCAGGGAAGGAACAGTTGAATTGAGTTGATGAACCTCCCCGTAAATCTAAACCATCGCATAAAAACAATAACTTCAGGAAATAGAATGGAAAAATATGCTAAATTATTAATATTAGCATTCCTGGCTTTTAGCTTGGTGGAAGTTTTTTTTTCTTCCCTATTTTGGTATTTCCAAATCTTCCAGCATGAATTATAAAAATAGTTAGCTTTTTTATGATAAAAAAGTAAAAAAAAAACCTGGAGGAAATAGTTCTTACACACACACACAAACGCACACACACACACACACACACACACACACACGATTAAAACAAATGAAAACAAACAAAAATCCCTGTTGAGCAATGCAAACACACATCACACTTTGATATTAATAAAACGAGACACACTGGGATATCTCATTGTGCATTTTCTCACATGTTTCTGGAAGTCAGCTGCAGGTACTGGAAATGAAGCTTCTCAAAATAAATTTTCTGAAAACAACAAAAAAAATTGAAGAAAAAAAGTGAGAAAAAGGATGAGAAATGGTGAAATCTTTTTACTGAGTTTATGAGTTGAGTGGGTAGCAGGGAAAGGATGGGTTGGGAGGGAACGGGGAGGAAAGGAAATAGGAGTTTTTGGTGATGTTCCACTCATAAAAGTCAGTGGATATTTTTACAGGTACCAGCTAGTCCTTCCTGAAAATCCTCTAACGGCGACAGGCTGTGAAGCAGCAATAGGAAGATAAATGCTTTTCTGAAGAGTAATTTTAGTGCCGTGTGGAAAATGTGAAGGGGAAAAAAAATAAAGATCGAATGGAAAATCCATCCACGGGCCAACCCACACCACAGAAGTGTTGGGGACCTTGCGTGTCCTAATTAGCCCCTACACCAGGAGCAGCAGCCCCAGCAGAGGCCTCTCTCTGGGCAAATGCCCTCGTCCTTTGTGGGGGGCAGCCTGGGTAAAGAGCATTCATTTACTCCACATGCCCTGAATGTGGCTATCATTTTGAGGGTGCAGAAGAATTGGAAAGTATAAAAAGCTAAGACCACCAAGCAGCGACCTTTTCCCCTTATTCTACAATGCAAGTCTATTTTTCCATAATGGGTATTTAGATGTTTCTGAATGGAGCCTTCCTAATGCAGGCAGTGTTGCAGGGAAGCTGCTTGCAAACTCTAACCTCTCTCCAACTCAGCTTTTTTTTCTACCCTAGTCAACCCTTTTGCAATCACGATGAAGTTCACGCAGATCTCACCAAGACTCATCTCTTCCTTTTGTTTTCTCTCTGTGCTGAGATGATCCTCATATAGTGCTCTTCGGAAGTTCAGAATTTTCCCATGCTCCTGTGGCAAGCTTTAGAGTTTCCAGTGCCGGAGCACCACCCAGCTGGCGGAAGCCAAAAACAAGATGGCGTCGTCATGAAATAAACCCTACTAGTGTGTGGGGGATTCATAGCTTTCTCCCCTCTTCTTTACTCATACAGCTTCTCTTCCAAGTCAGAGAATTTGAGATGATAGAAAATTCTGAGGATTTCCTGAGAGCTTTGTACTGAGACATCTTTAAATATCTAAGAGAAACATGGGCAACTTAATTTCCTTCCTAGGACCACCTCACTAGATGATACCTTTCTGTTTTAACAAAGGTAGCCAATGGCTGAAAATAAGAGTCATACCCCATGTTCAGAGCATTGCCATTTTATGTTTTGAGGTACAATTAACCCTTGAACAACTTGAAGGTTAGGGTGGTATGCATACTCCTCCATACTCCAAATTCTGTGTATAACTTTTGCCTTCCCAAAAACTTAACGACTCATAGACCACTATTGACGGGAAACCTTATCCATAAGATAAACCATTGATTAACATGTATTTTGTATGTTCTATGTATTTTGTACTGTATTCTTACAATAAAGTAAGCTAGAGAAAAGGAAATGTTATTAAGCAAATTATAAGGAAGAGAAAATGTATTTGTTATTCATTAAGTGGGAGTGGATCGTCATAAAGGTCTTCATTCTAGTTTTCTCTGTGTTGAGTAGGCTGGGGAGGAGGAGAGAGAGGAGAGGTTGGTTTTGCTGTCTCGGGTGTGGCAGGGGTGGAAGAAAATCCACATATAAGTGGAAACTTGCAGTTCAAGGGTCAACCGTATATTTTTTTTCCAGTCAAAGGGACTTTCTACTCCCACACAGGCAGTCATTGAGTTCTAATGGTTGACTTTTAAAACACAAAAACTATAGGATCTACAGGAATAATTTCACATTTAATTGAAAACAGGAGAAAATCCCAAAGGACTTAGCATAAAGGAGATGGTTCCTGGTCCAGTCTTAAGCCACCGGCTGTAATATGTCCAAAGTCCCTTTTTGGTCCTATAGTCCAGGCAATAACTCGGAATGTTTACTTCTCTTGTCTTTAATCCTTAGCCTAAGGGTTTGTCTGTTTCTGAGTTTTAATTGTTGTCTTTTGAGGAGTTTCATTCAGGTCTGGTTAGATGTAGAATTAAGTTGGAACCTGATTTGAAGGAGTTTACTTTATTCCTTGGGCTATAATTGAAAATTGTAGCTGGGACCAAGGGGCTGCTGACAAGATTGCTAGTTTGGCCTTTTGTGACCAAGAACCTGACTTGATGAAGCAGTGATGTGGGATTATTGCGTTTGAAATGATGAACTCACGTAAGCTTTGGTACAGAAGTCGTCAAGAGCCTCAGGAGCACCAGGATCCAGCCTCGCCCAGCTGACTTAGGGAGAGCAATGGTTCCAGTTTGCTGGGGACTATTCTGGGTTTAAAAGGGAAAGTCTCAAGCTCTGGAAAACCCCTTAGTTCTGGGCAAACAGGAGAGTTGGTCACCTGGAATTTAAGTCTGAATGAATCAAAACCAAAAAGCAACTAGGGAAACACTGATGATGTCAGGTTTGAGTTTTCTTCCCGTGCGGAATGAACCATGTTCACAATCATTTTACTAATTAGGGTGGAGAAGAATGAGAGAAAGGGAGGACAGGTGGAATATATATATACATATATATAGTTTTCAAGACAGGGTCTCACTCTGTCGCCCAGGCTGGAGTGTGGGGGTGAGATCATGGCTCACTGCAGCCTCCACCTCCTGAGCTCAAGTGAACCTCCTGCCTCAGCTTCCAGGGTATCTGGGACTACAGGTATATGCCACCATGCTTGGCTAATTTTTTGTATTTTTTGTGTTTTTGGTAGAGACCAGGTTTTGCCATGTTGCCCACACTGGTCTTGAACTCCTGGAGTCAGTGATCCGCCCACTTTGGCCTCCCAAAGTGTTGGGATTATAGATGTGAACCTCCATGCCAGGCTTACATACATACATATATATATGTGTGTGTGTATATGTGTATATGTGTGCATATATGTATATGTTTGTGTGTGTGTATATGTGTTTATGTGTGCGTATATGTGTGTTTGTGTGTGTATATGTGTGCGTATATGTGTGTGTGCGTATATGTGTATGTGTGCATATATGTATGTGTGTATATGTGTATTTGTGTGCATATATGTATATGTGTGTTTGTGTGTGTGTATATGTGTATATGTGTGCGTATATGTATGTGTGTGTGTGTGTGGGTGTGTATACTTGCAATGAGACTGTGTTTTCAAGGCAGCTTGTCTTCAGTAGTGGCCAAGGTTAGAGAATGGACCAACCTGTGATACCAACGGAGGTTGAGCCTAAGCTAAGGAAGGCAATTTGGGATGAAGAATGAGTCTTTCCTTCATTCTGTCTTTCCTTTCTTCCTTCCTCCTTCCTTTTTGTTTTTTAATTTATATATGCTGTGTAGACAGCAAGGCTGAAACTATCAGAATGTGGGAGAATCTCCTTCTCCAGAGGCAGCCACCCTCTGTGCTCCAGTACTTGATGTGAGTGTTCATCATGGGTCTATCGCTCCAGAAGACCAAGGTTGATTCGGGGGCTGTGGTCAGCCTTCGTGATGGAACTTGGCCTTTTGGCCACTTCATTGTGTTTGTGAATCTATCCTGGATAGTGACCAACTCTCATGGTTTGTCCAGAGCTAAGGGGTCTTCAAAGGCTTGAGACTTGCAGGTTTGGGCGGTAATATTAATATTATTTATACCTCTTTCTCATCTACAGGGGTTAAATGGAATCCAAATAGTGTGCTGTTTACCTCTATTTCTCTCCATCTTTACCCAATCAAAAGTGAGAGCATTATTCACTAAACTGTGAGGTATATATATATATATATTCAGTCTGGCTCTGTTGCCCAGGCTGGAGTGTAATGGTGTGATCTCGGCTCACTGCAACCTCCACCTCTCAGGTTCAAGTGATTCTCATGCCTCAGTCTCCCAAGCAGCTAGGACTACAGGCATGTGCCACCACGTTCAGCTAATTTTTGTATTTTTAGGGAGAGATGGGGTTTTGCCATGTTGCCCAGACTGGTCTCAAACTCCTGGCCTCAAGTGATCTGTCCACTTCAGCCTCCCAAAGTGCTGAGATTACAGGTGTGAGCCACTGTGCCCGGCCCCACTGTGAATAATATAAAACCCAGATATGCCAGGGTTTCTAAAAAGGGAGATTCTTCCTGTGGGCAAAAATGGCAGGACTTGTAGTCTTGCTCGTTGAGTCTTTGCCACCATTGTGTTCAGGCTAAACACTTAAACTTGAGTTCAACAAATGGAAAGGGACAATTGCAAGGATATAATTCTAAAGAGGAACATGATGTTAAATAATCTGGCTTATAAAATCATATCACTGCATTTTCCAATTACTGTCTCTTCTTGGTCACCTTCCCACATGGCTTTACCCCTGTGTTCACAGGACAGTGGGCATGCTTGATCCTACCTCCTGGGAGGGCCTGCAAGAGAAGCAAAAGACAGAAGCCCATAAAGACAGAGGTATTCCTTCTCATTCCCCCCCCCTTTTTTTTTTAAGACAGGGTCTCACTCTGTTGCCCAGATCAGAGTATAGTGGTGCAGTCACTGCTTATTGCAGCCTCAAACACCCAGGCTCAAGCAATCCTCCCACCTTGATCTCTCAAAGTAGTTGGACCACAGGCATGCATCATGATGCCTGGCTTATTTTTAAATTTGTTGTAGAGATGGGAGTCTCACTATATTGCCCAGGCTGGTCTTGAACTCCTGACCTCAAGTGATCCTCCCACCTGGGCCTCCCAAAGTGTTGGGATTACAGGTGTGAGCCACCTCACCATGCCCCCTCTCATTCCTATCTCGGGACATCTTCAGGGTTCCATTTTGCTTCTAAGATCCTTCCTCCTCTCTGATGCTGGGATGTCCACTCCCTGCAGGGAGGGGCTAACTTCCACCCTGAACTTCGACCACTCTTATTCCAAGTCCTCAGTAGGGCCAGCATCAGACTCTAGCAGAGCAAGCCCGATGGCCACACAAAAGGCAGACACCCCCATCAGAGGACAGGGGCATTGTGTTGTCATACGACACTTTCCTATTTTCCAGAGTATGGCACGCAGAGTTTTCAAATAGAAATCAGGGAATGGAGAAATTACATAGCTGTGCGTATGTGACTGTATCTTACCTGGACATCACTTTGCCCTTTGCTTGTGGTAAAATGATATAGACGATATCGTCTTGAGGGGTCATGGAGATTTTCAGACTCTTTGAGCAGATCTTTGAGATCTTCCTTGGTGAAACCATTTCTTAGTGGATTAGTATCCTTATAAATTATGAAAACATGGCACCTAACGATGAACGATGGCCTCAATACAAATAAAATGATGAGAGCCAGGCTGCTGTGGACCTCAGAGGTTCTAGGGAGGTCTGTTCTCATGACTGCATGCATTTGAGTTGATCTAAAGATAAGAAAAATACACTTCAAAATATTAGGCTGCGGTTGCTTCACTGATCAAAAGGAGGCGGGAGTTGTTTTGAAGGTTTCGTCTGGTTTCTACCATGGTGGCATTGCAGGTCCACTTAGACCAGTTGTTTTGCATCCTCAGTCAACATATCCAGAAACTGAAAGGGTCTGATGCCTGAAAAGAGAATAACAAAGCCCTCCAAGCTGGAGTAAATCTGACAACAAAACAGATTGCAGCAATAATAAGAAAAAAAATTCATTAAGCCAGACATGTTTGAAATATAGGGACTCCCTGTGGAACCACAATGAAGACAGATTAAACACAAAAGCATTCAGTGTCTCCATTGTAAAATCAAAGCTCCAGTTTATGGGGCGAGTTTGAACATAGTTGAAGTAATAGGTTCATTATTCTGCCTAATTCCCACTTTTCACTGTGAAACAATGTTAAATGTTAGGATTTTTTGGAGGTATGAATTAACAAATACTGAGTTTCCATGAAATGTTTAGGGACATGTTTTATTTTCCCCATTAAAAATGTCAGCTATTTCTTTAATGTGGTTAATCTCCAATGTTTTCCCAAAGAAGCAACTGATGATTAGACAGCAAAGTCAAACAGTTAATTTTAAGAATATGTGCTATGACCCAGAATTGGTGTGTAACGTTAGCTACAGATATAGAATCTGAAAGTGGGAACTGCCATGGAAGCCGGCAGGAAGAAGGTAGCACTTGGGCTAAAAGGGATCCAAAAATGAGTGTCATTGAAATTTTCACTACATCTTAAAATAATGTGATTTTTGAAAGATTATTTAAAAATTTAATGAAAACCTTAGTTTACACAAAAATTTGACAAGTAAGTAAGATTTGTAACAGTTTGGTGGGAGTAGGGCAGGAAAAAACTTTGCCAAATTGGACTTTCCTTTAAAAGAATCTTTAGAATTAAAACGTTGCCACTAATGATGACATAATATATTGGCAGAAGGAAGATATGCTGGAATGATGTTAAAACGAGCAAGTTCAACGTATTTCTTGGCGGTCTTATGATCATGGACACGGGTTTATTAAAAAATCGTTCTTGTAATGATTATGGGGAAAATTGTAACCTCGAATATCAGACAGTCTAAATTTAAACATTTCTTTTTATAGGTTTCTGTGATAAACTGTTAATATAGCACTCCTTAAATAATTGGTTATTAAATATGGCCCTGGGTTGTACAATAAGAATAAATGTAGTATCACTTTAAATAATCTTCGAAAGACTATTATCCCAGATATTTAGTTTTACCAACACAGGACCCTATAAAGACTTGCAGGGCAGACATATTTCCTTTTTTGCAGATTTAAGAAATGTAAGCTTTTGGCTTGCCTAAAGCTGAGAACCGCTGGAGTGAGTAGCCAGCTCCTCCTTCCTCTGGATCGGTGCCTACTGTGTTTTGGTGATAGAATAAGATACTTTTGCTTCTGGGTTGCTCTTGAATGAGACCTAAAGCTTTAAAAATATTCTTGGCCAGGGCCGGGCTTGGTGGCTCATGCCTGTAATCCCAGCACTTTGGGAGGCCAAGGTGGGCAGATCACAAGGTCAGGAGATCGAGACCATCCTGGCTAACACGGTGAAACCTTGTCTCTACTAAAAATACAAAAAATTAGCCGGGTGTGGCGGCGGGCACCTGTAGTCCCAGCTACTCAGGAGACTGAGGCAGGGGAATGGTGTGAACCTGGCAGACGGAGGTTGCAGTGAGCCGAGATTGTGCCACTGCACTCCAGCCTGGGTGAAAGAGCAAGACTCTTGTCTCAAAAAAAAAAAAAGAAAAAAATTATTGGCCTAGTTTCAGGTTAAAAAAAATAATGCATCCTCACTCCTTGCCATTCTGTAGTGAATGAATGCACTATAAATCTTCACTTAACTTTATTTTTTTTTTAATTACAACATTTTTTAGAGACAGACAGGGTCTTGCTCTGTTGCCCAGGCTGGAGTACAGTGGTGCAATCATAGCTCACTGCAGCCTCCACCTCCTAGGCTTAAGTGATCACTGACCTTGGCCTCCCGAGTAGCTGGGACTATAGGTGTGCACCACCATGCCTGGCTAATTTTTGTTTTTCTTTGTAGATTCAGGACCTTGCTATGTTGCCAAGGCTGGTGTTGAGTTTTTTATCTCAAGCAATTCTCCTGCCATGGCCTCCCAAAGCTCTGAGATTATAGGAATGAGCCACCATGCCTGGCCCTAATTCTTCATTTTAATATATAAAATCTAGGTGCCCTTTTATGTCCTATCTGTGGAATTGCCTGGTTCTTTTCATCTGTATTATATTTCCATCTGAGGGGAGTCCTAAGTTGCTACTATGATCAATGAATAATTTATCACTCACCATCATTTATTGAGCATATGCTGAAAACAAGTTGGCAAAGAACCGAGAATGAACTGCAGATATTTAAAGAACTTTTAGAATAATGGAAATTCTTGTAAAAGGGCTTTTGGGGAACTGTCTTTCATTATTAGACAAAAGAGGTTTTGTCTAATAGGCAAAGTATGGAGTTTGGGAGAAAGGTAAGGTGAGGATGTTACTTTGGGAGTCCCCAGCATAGAATCAGTCATCTGGGGTGTGAAAATGGATGGAAAAGAAAAGCTGAGGTCTGAGAACTGTAGTCTAGCGATGCCAGAGTGTAGAGCAGGGCTCCCTTTCTGGCTGCACAGAAGTTTAAAATCATATAGCCTTGGAAGCCAAACTTAGGAAGTGTTCAGGAAAGGGAGATTGTTCAGCAGTGCCAAGCACAGTGGATGCAACAAGTAACACAACATTGGGCATTCATTTTGTCAATGGGGAGGTCGTTTTGATCTTGACAAGGGCGGTTTCTGCAGATTAGTGAAGATGAAAGTCTAAATGTAGTATATATTTTTTAATTTTTATATTTTGAGACAAGGTCTCACTCTGTCACCCAGACTGGAGTGCAGTGGCATGAATGCAGCCCACTGTAGCCTCCACCTCCTGGGCTCAAGTGATCCTGTCTCCTGGGCCTACCAAAGTGCTGGGATTATAGGCATGAGCCATTGCGCCCTGGCTAAATGGAGTATTTTCATGAAAGGATAAGAAAGGAGAAAAGAAAGATGGTCAACACAGATAATTCTTTAGAGAAGTTTTATTACAAAAGGGAACAGAATATAGGAGGTGCATTGAGGGACTTGGAGTTAAGGGATTTTTTTTTTTTTTAAAGACGGTAAAAAGTTGCAGCCTGTTTTTCTGGTTTTGTTTTGTTTTTTTAGAGACAGGGGCTCGCTTTCTCACCCAGGCTAGAGTGCAGTGGTGGGACCGTAGCTCACTGCAGCCTTGAATGCCTTCACTTAACCGATCCTCCCACCTTAGCTCCCTGAATAGCTGGGACTATAGGTGCACACCACCATGCCCAGCTAATCTTTTCTATATATATATTTTTTGAGACAGGATCTCACTACATTGCCCAGGCTGAGCTTGAACTCCTGGGCTCAAGCGATCCATCTGCCACGACTCTCAAAGTGCTGGGATTACAGGTGTGAGCTACTGCACGGCCAAGGTTTTTGATATTATTGTGGCTAATGTCATCAACTCCTCAATATTCACTCCACTACAATGGATTAACCTAAGCCAATCATGGTGACTGTGCAACTCATGCCAACGATGGGTTTTGGAATACACGAGTGACCTCACTTTAGTTGATGGATATGAAAAGAATTCTAACACAAAGGTGGAGAGCTGGCTTGAGGGAGACTTCAGGGAAAAGTTCTAAATTCCTTTACAAACCATTGAAGAAGAGATGATTCCTCCTCTTCTTTCTCTAGATGCTTTTAATTGTGAGGCCTGGTGCTGATTCAGCCATCTTATCTCCAGTCTGTGACCAAGGCTAATACACATGGAGATCAAAGTGGAAAGAAATGCAAAGAAGTGGACCCGGAGCCTGACATATCACGCCTAAGGCAAACCTTCTCTTTAGGCTTTTTGTGATGTGAGCTAACAAATTTCCTTACTTTACAGCCACTTTTAGTTGTGATTTCCTGTTACTCGCACCTGAAAACATCCTACTGATACTGATAAGTCCTGAAATATTGCTCTTCAGAAAGCTGTGTACATGCACACCTTGAAAAGATGTCACAATATGTTGCAATACATCCTTAAATAATAAATACTTATGTTTCAATAAATCTAAATGCCATTTGGTATAATGAGTGTGTTTGTCAGTAAGACTTTTTGTTAAAATTAGTCTGATCAACTTTTGAGGTGTTGTGTGTATCAGGGGCCCAGTAAGTATTTGCTGGCTACATGTGACTGATGCTGTGGGGAGGGTACCGGGGAGAGGTTTGCTCTGTGGCCTCGGGCCTCAGGGTAGAGGCAGGTTGTGTGAAGCCACTAATGTTGAAGGCAGTGTCACTCTTGATGGATCACATTTTGAAACTAGTTTTTGAATATCTCTTGAATCTTTTCTCTCCATTCCCAGAGAGTCTGCCTTTGTTTACCCCCTTATAATACCTTCACTGGATTCTTGCCAAGACATTCTAACTGTGCTATCCTGAGACTTCCCACTCCTCTGCTACAAGACAGTCTTATTCCTCAGCACTCTCTCCTTGTAGGTTAAGTCCCTTCCAAGATCCTTCCAAGTTCCTTCCTTACAAACGTAAGCAATATGGTGCTCTCATTCTTCTGGTTTCCTGGATATTCCTGATATCTCTGCATCTTTGGGTTGCACACCCTTTGACCTTTGAGCTGGATACAGAAGACATGCACTACAATTTGATGGAGGAATGAATAGGGCAACCCAGCAGTATATGCATGGTTGTCTGAAAAAAAAATTCGGTATGAACTGCTTCAGGACAGAAATGGAAAGCTGGAGGCCTGGGAAGTGAATTATGCCTGCAGGCAAGTTTTCTAAAAAAATGTTTTTTTGTTTTTTGTTTTTTTCACTCTGTTGCCCAGGCTGGAGTGCAGTGGTGCAGTCTCAGCTCACTGCAACCTCCGCCTCCTGGGTTCAAGTGATTCTCCTGCCTCAGCCTCCCGAGTAGCTGGGATTACAGGTGCCCGCCACCATGCCTGGCTAATTTTTGTATTTTTAGTAGAGATGAGGCTTCACCATGTTGGCCAGGCTGGTCTCGAACTCCTGACCTCAAGTGATCCGCCTGCGTTGGCCTCCCAGAGTGTTAGGATTACAGGCATGAGCCACTGCGCCCAGCCTAAAAAATGTTTTGAACAGGTTGCCGGCATTAAGAAATTGGGAGATTTTATATTAAATCATCTGGATTTCTGGCTTCTTTTGACGTCATTGGGCTCATTCCCAAAGAGCAATAGCCAGTTGGGGCCCACTAGGGTCCCTCCTTCTGGGGGTTCTCAGTTTGACTCATTCCTCGGCCAGCCTTTCTGTTACCTGCGTGGTGCACTCAGCCTTAGCTTTGGGATTGTTCCAGAACTTCCAGTGCTCTGCTCTTACACTCATGGTCCAGGCCTCTGTGGACTGTGCCAGAGGCCATCACTGCCCTAGTTTGGGGATCAAAAGCTCCATTATACATTTGTCCTTTGGTGCCCAAATGCCTCCTTGTTTCCTGCAACAAGCCAAAATTTGGAAACCTGGTTTCTGATTAGAGCTCAGCCTTCTTTTGAAGTCTCTCACTTTTCTGAATTCTTCTCACTTTTCAGAGTGTCAGCGTCCTTATTTGTAAAATACATTATCTGGACAGATGAGTTGTGAGGTCGTGGACTGTATGTGGTTATTGTGAATTTATTCTGAAACGTGTCTGCATGTTATGTGTCCCTTAGTTGAAGGGTATAGGGCTGGTGGGGAGCGTACTCTATCTAGCAGGACCCTTGCCTGACATGGGGGATAATGGCCTATTTCCCTCCTGTCAAACCTGAAGCCTAGGGAATTTCTGAAATACTGAAACCCACTCCTTTGGCTTATGGCTCCATGTAAGCTGTAAAACACACACTCAACACTTGATACATTTCATTACGATGAAAGGACTCTCAAGTGCAAGTGACAGAGTATGTTGACCTACGGTTAGGGGCATTACACTGTGCTTGACTGTCTTCAGAAGAGTTTTGCCCAGTTGTGGCTTTAACTTGACATCCAGACAACAAAGCTCCCTGATCACATTTAATAAGAAAATTTAATAACCCCTTATTGAGTATTTCTGCTGCCCCCATAGATTAACCTTTAACAAATGAAGTTTTCGTTGCCACACAGCCTCAAGAATGTTCTCTCTGTGATGCATGTGTCTAAATTTGTGTGGACATGAGGACTCTGGAGGCTGGGAAAGTCCCATTGTGTGTGGAAAAGTTCCCAGGGAGCCAGTTCCAGTGGAATTGATGTCACCAAGACACTAGGAATGACTTCCAGGGCCCACAGCCTCCTAATCACACTCATCCACGCTAAATTACAACATATACGAGAAACCCATTTCTCCGGGTGTTTAAATACTAGACACACATAAGCAGCCAAATAATTTCCCCAAGATTTTTCAATACATGGTCATCTATTTAAAAATGGAATGATGGACCGGGTGTGCTAGCTCACACCTGTAATCTCAGCACTCACGGCGGGAAGATCGCTTGAGCCTAGGAGTTCGAGACTAGCCTGGGTAATATAGCAAGACCCCATCTCTACTAAAGATAAAAAAAAAAATAGCTAGGCATGGTGGTGTGTGCCTGTAGTCGCTGCTACATGGGAGGCTGTTGTGGGAGGATAGCCTGAGCCCGGGACTTTGAGGCTGCAGTGAGCTAGGATTGTGCCACTGCACTCTAGCCTGAGTGATGGAGTGAGCCCCTGTCTCGAAAAATAAAATAAAAATCGAACAATGGGTTACTGTGGGTCACAGCAGCACAGCAGTTGTTGGGAGGTGTTCGTGATAATGTGATGCGACAGTTGGTGTTGTCATGGAGACTAATCCACATTATATGGATAAGAAAAAGAGTCAAAAAATGTCCGTATTTTATTTTGTGAATGCCTTATAAGCATTATGAAACAATGCTTATTTGCCATTTAGCAGGAGATACTCTAGATGTACAAGCTTGAAAAGAATTTGAAAGAAAGAACTGATAACACCGCAGGATCTTTCCCAAGAGCTGTTGCATCACTGTTTCCTGGGGTTTAACTGGATGATATCACAACAAATCCTTCTACATGATTTTGTCATACTGCTCCCTGTAGATCAGAGAAATTTTGATTTACAATCATTTTTATTTATGATTATGAATGATGGTTTTGAAGATCTTTTAAGGCAATGAATGTGTAATGGAAATTTCTATTCCTTTCAGGTTATGCTGGATAAGTACACAGCTTGAATTATGTTTAGTCTCTATTATTTAAGGTTTAATTAATGTTGTGATTTTTTTTTTTTCATTTTCAGGTAAGCCTAGAATTGTACTATTGGAACTCAATGACGGTAAGTACTTACTACACACCACAGTGTATTTGCATGATATATGATATATTTTTATTAACTGAAAAAGTTTTCTAGTATATATATATACACACACATACACACACACGTGTACTTAACACTTAACTTATTCTAACGAAACTTTATGTTCCTTATTATATACTATACCTTATGTGCTCAAAGTGCCTTTTTGCACTCTTGGATCTGTTTGAAATCAAGATTTCTGGCTTGTAGATGTATTTTTAATTGGGAACAGATGAGCCCCTGGCCACCTGGGTGAATTATTTGGGACTGTGGTGTGTGCCACTCTGGCACTTTGCACCCTATGTGTTTCTTCTGCTTCCCTAGGGAGGTGATTGGTGAGTCTTAGGGAGGGGCCAGGACAAAGGTCCTGTGGCCTGGGGAGGACAGGTTATAGTTTAAGCTAACACCCTGTACATGCTAGGAAGTCACCAAGGAAGGAGGTGGCCTTGTCCCCCGGGGGAGTTTGCACTTGTGTGCCTGTGGCTTGTGACGTACCCAGGGTGACTGCAGAGACTGGCTAGGTCCTGGAGCAGTCTCACCTTTTAAATTTTAAGTTAATTATTACTTCTTGAAAGGAAGTTTCCCTGTGTTGTGCAGGCTGGCCTCGACCTCCTGGGCTCAAATGATCCCCTAGTCTCAAGTGATCCTCAGGCTGAGATGACAGTAGCTGGGACGACAGGCATGGGCCACTGTACTAATCCTTTTTCATACTGCTATGAAGAAATACCTGAGACTGGGTAATTCACAGGAAAAAAAAAGAGGTTTAATGGACTCACAGCTCCACATGGCTGGGGAGGCCTCATAATCATGGGGGAAGGTGAAAGAGGAGCAAAGTCATGTCTTACATGGCAGCAGGCAGGAGAGGGGGTGCAGGGGAACTCCCCTTTATAAAACCATCAGATCTCATGAGACTTGTTCACTATCACAAGAACAGTATGAGAAAAACCCATCCCCATTATTCAATTACCTCCCATCAGGTCCCTCCCATGACATGTGGGGATGATGAGAACTACAATTTAAGATGGGATTTGGGTAGGGACACAGCCAAACCATATCAGCCACTGTGCCCGGCCAAGCTTACAGCACCCAGTATTTCCAGGTGGTCTCCCATCCAAATACTAACCAGGCCCAAACCTGCTTAGCTTCTGAGTTTGGATGAGATCAGGTGCATTATCTTCAAGATGTAATATTTGCACCATCAATTCTAGCTTCTACACAATGTGCAGGGACATTGAATAGATCTTGTCCAAATCCCAATTTTTCTCTGTCAAGCATTGCCTCATCCCATAGTAGGAATGAGATAGAGAACATAATGCCATGGTTCAACCACCCTAGAGTGACAGAAAAATGAGATGGGTGGAGATAAATACTACTACAAAAGCTCTCCTGTTTCCTAAGCACTCAGCATTCTATAGCAGGTGGAAATAAAATGGGCATCTATTCTGGACTCCAATGTTACCTTGTCCAGGACTTTGTGACTGTCATCGAGGCATGACTACATACCTGTGTCCAGTTAACAACCAAAATAAGAGCAATGTCTCCTTCCGATCTCCACTTCCCCTACTTGGAGGATGTGTGTGTGTGGGGAAAGATTGCCTGCTGAAACTCCACACACCTTTGGACCCCAACATCCCCCTCAACTTTGCACTTGCTGTTTCAGGTCAGTTAAGCTGATATTAATGTTCCTTCTCATCTATTCCCCTCCCTTTTTCATGTAAAAACAAAAACAAAAACAAAAAACTTTCATTCCCTTGTTTAAGGCCAGATGCCATGAATGAAGAGGGCTGGTTAACAGTGAATATGTGGCACAGTGGCTTATGCCTGTAATCCCAGCACTTTGGGAGGCCGAGGCAGGAGGATCACCTGAGGTCAGGGGTTCGAGACCAGCCTTGACCACATGGCGAAACCCTGTCTCTACTAAAAATACAAAAATTAGCCAGGCGTGGTGGCAGGCACCTGTAGTCCCAGCTACTGGGGAGGCTGAGGCAGGAGAATCACTTGAACCTGGGAGATGGATGTTGCAGTGAGCAGAGATCGTGCCATTGTACTCCAGCCTGGGTGACAGAGTGAGACTCCGTCAAAACAAAGCAAAACAAAACAAAAAAAAACCCCAGTGAATATGCATGAGGGAGAAGCTTTACTATCTTGTGAATAAAAGGAAATGTGTTCTGAAGGCATCAGGTAACTTACCTTTGAATCTCTGGGACATTGTCACAGGACTGTGGGGCGTTTAAGCCCAGACAGAATTGTCTGAGATTATTAAACGAAGGAGTCCCGCATTCATGGTGACTCAACCTGTTAGCACTTCCTTTCTTCTGGGATCCAGCCTGTTGCGGCCTCTTTAGTATCAGCAGTGGCTGTGCAGAACATTGCCAAGCCCTTAGCAACCTATTCAGCAGCTCTGTGGGGATGGCTGGGGAGCCCCAGGTTTGCAAATGCAACGGCGAGTCAGCCTGGAAAGTCGGCACCACGGTGCCCTCTCCCTGCCAGGCTCCTTTCAAGAAATTCCCAGCTACCCTGCTGTTTATTAAACAGCTCAGTAAAGAAAGCACAGGGGGCAAAACAGCCGTCCTACATGAGCAGAAGGCATTCACAAGTTGCCAGAGTGATTTTGTCTGAGTGTTCGGCCTGGAGGTGGCTGAAAGAGGAATAATGAAACAGAATGGGCGGTCCGAGCGGACATGAAACAGCGATTACACGGTAGGTATTTCTTTGTAGTTAGGCACTCTCTTTGCCAGCATGAAACTCAACTTGAACTTACTCAACAGTTTAAAGTCAGGGATTCCAGAGACTTAGCTTTGAAAACACGTGAAGAAATGTTCGGGGGCAATGCTGACATTTACAAGGCTGATGCGAAAGATCGCATGTGTGAATGGAAATGCTTTATCATTATGGATTTATCTTCTAATGATGCATGCTTGTAAAGCAGTATCCTGAAGCAATGGCGATATTAAAATACATAAAAAATTATCAATAATTTTATACACACACACATCCAAAATCAGCTGCATTTTTACAGATTAGCTATTTAACTGGTCAAGGGCAGTTAGGCTTAATTAATGTGAACTTAGCCACTAAAGTTAATAAATTCTCCCATGGGAGCTATGAATCGAGAGGGTGAAAGGAAGTTGTCTATTTAATAGCTAATTAAATCACTAGTGTTTTCCGACAGTATCATTTTCTGGGTTTTGCAAGCTAACAAGGAAGCATCACTTTGATTTTTTTTTTTAATTGAGAAGATTTAAGACAATTTTTGCTCTGTAAAGCAACAACAAAAAAATAATTCATATAGACTTCATGGAAGATTTGTTTGTTTGTTTTTAAAAAAACCTTAACTATTATAAGTATTTCCCTAGTTGCCTGTAATCTAAAAAGTCAAGACATTTGCTATTGGATTAACAATGCTTTGACTGACTAACATACTGATTTTGAGTTATTATTTCAGCTAAGATGAAAGAAAGTTTCATAAAGAAGGCAGTGAAAACCCAGGATCCCTGGCCCCCAGGGTGGTTTTGTGGTAATGAGTTAAGAGGTTAGGGAGCTTTAATCAGTGACTTTGGCATCTTTACTCAATATATGAAAGAATTACGAAGGTTCCTTAGGTACTGAACTTCCTCCCAAGGAGGGAGCTTAAAACTCAAAAACTTAAGGATTTAAGTGCATTGATTAAAATTCAGTTGTGAGAGAAGGGAGAATTCTTGTTTGAGAATTCCCTGCAAAATCATTTGATAATCACTATAAGACTTTCTTACAACACTTTATGGAGGTAAATTTAAATATAGTAAAGTGAAAAAATCTAAGGCAAAAAATGTGATGACTTTTATACATATGCTTACAACCACGTGACTACCACACAGTTCCGTGTTCCTCAGCTGAGTGTGATTCTAGTCTTTAAGAGAAGGTTTTTGTTCTGCTTGTTTTTTTTTTTTTCTTTTTAAAACAGCCTGGCACTTAAAGTGAGCCAAATATTTCACCAGGTATAGTCAGCTGTAGAACTAGTGATCTTGTCCAATGCTGTAAGAAAAATAGGCTGTGATTAAACTTGTTAAGTAATAATGGTTTACTGGGGCTGGGCACAGTGGCTCACACCTGTAATCCCAGCACTTTGGGAGGCCGAGGCAGGTAGATTACCTGAGGTCAGGAGTTTGAGACCAGCCTGGCCAACATGGTGAAACCCCATCTCTACTAAAAATGCCAAATTAGCTGGCGTGGTGGCGCATACCTGTAATCCCAGCTACTCGGGAGGCTGAGGCAGGAGAATTGCTGGAACCCAGGAGGTGGAGGTTGCAGTGAGCCAAGATCGTGCCATTGCATGCCAGCCTGGGCAACAAGAGCAAAACTCCATCTCAAAAAAAAAAAAAGAAGAAGGTTTATTGGACTTGATTTTGGTACCTCCTTGAAAGATTTTGTAGAGCAATTTTGAGCATGTGAATTTTTGCAATGAGAGATTATTTTACTCCTTCCTAAGATAGGATTCCCCTATAGTCTCAGAACAAAGGATAGTTCTTTGAATAGTATATTTCAGCCTTAGGGAATCACATTTTAGTACTTCATTTTATAGGGGGTGGATGAAAATTTCATTATGGGTGTTCATCAATTCTCATAATTTAAAATCGTAAATTAAAAATCACTAATTTAAAAGGGTTTAATGTCTCCATTGTGGAAGGCATTTGGGATCTTGGCGTTTGAGTTAGTTTCCTGACCCAAAGGCTCAGACAGTGGAAGTATCATTTCCCTAGTCTCCAGCATTCTTTAAAAACAGAATTACAAGAGATAATATATGCAGTGCCTGGCACACAGCAGTGGGGAGAGCAAATGTAAACTCTTTCCTCTTTCCTCACAATCCTTCTCCTCCTTGATTCCACTTCTAAATGTCACAGCTGAGTACTGGTAGCTGTGAATAGATCAAGAGATGTCAGACAGTGGAGACAGGTGAATCTTGAGTTAAGGCGGAGATGAGGGTGAGGTGTTGGTGGAGAACATAGGTAGGTTCAGGGTCTAGAAGGTGAGTTGGTCTGGTGTCCTGAAATATAAACCTTGTTGACAAACACAGGCAAGAGAAGGTCCAAGTGATGAGAGTTGATGTTAAGGACCAGTGGATATTGGGAAACAGTTGAGCAATGGCTATTAGTTGAGCACAATCATTCCATTCAATTCAACAAACATTTATGGAGTCCTTTCTATGTGCAACTAAATGCTCTAAGATTTCTGAGTTAGGAACAGCCTAGCATGTGGCAAGTATAATTGATGGCTGATTGCCGACCTTGGGCAAAGACAATCAATCTCTGCTCTGGCTTGAGTAATCTGGTTTGGGTAGATAAGGATCACAGTGAGCACTGTGTTGGGGGAGGGTGTAGAGTGGGGGGTGACACATTTCTGCATGTGCTGATGGTTGCAACCAAAGACAGGGCTTCTGAGAGACCTGCGTTGTAAATGTTCCATCTGGTTGGGCTGTTCCCATTTGTATCTGTCTCCCTCTGGTGCTAGATTTTTTTGGTTTTACGTGTTTCTAAAACAGAATCCGGTCAATTCCCTCTGAGGTCTTCAACTGGAGTTTGAGTTGGGAGGGCCATGCTGTGTAGGGTTTGGAGCCACGTGGGGCCTGCCAGCCCTATTAAGTTGCATTCTTTTGAAGTGTGTATCTCCCCTTGCACCAGCCCTGTTCCCCACCTGTGAAGCAGCTTTTGACTTCCATATATTATGGAATATTATGCACATAAGAGAAAAGAGCTTCATTTTATTTTCTGGTTTTTTCCATACTTCATCAACAATTAACCATGTTAGAAAAAGTAGAGCTGAAATAATCCCATCAGGAATTGGCACTGGGTTTCTGGAAAACATAGTCCTAACCACCTCTTTTATTTAGTGTGTTTGTCTAGGAATTGAGAAAAGCTTGAGTGTTGGTTTATCTTATGTTTCCAACTAAGAGTAATTTCATAAATACTAGAAACCTTGCAGGGAAAAAACCTATTTTCATAAAATGATGAATGCACTAGGCAAGGGAAATTTGAATGAGGCACTAGGCAAGAGAAATTTGAATGAGTGGAAACTAGAATTGGGCTCCTTGATCTTTTTCTGCATGCAGCACTTTTTTTTATTTGGAAGCAATCCCCAAAGTTTGGAAATCTGTTTAGGTTATGAAACCCAGTATTCAGATGACTGTCACATCTTCATTAAACAAAACAAAACACAATTTTGTGCCTTCTGAACTGAAGAGTTGCCTCTATGTTGTAGGGGATGTGATGGGCTCTCCAGCCTATGAATATAGGATCTAACTGCACACACCCCTTTATGCTGAGGGGCCTCCCAGTTATAAGGCTGATGTTGTTTTTTATGACAAGAAACTATTTGCAAAATTTGATTTAGGAACCAATTAGCTAAATTTAAGATTATGAAAATGAACCAGAAAGAGAAGCCTCTCATAAACAACTTCGGCTATTGGGAGGCGGACCCCTCACATCCCATGGGGCCTCCAATCAGAGGCCTCGAGAGAATCGCTAGGAAGCCTGAGAGTGGGTGAGGCCTGGGCCCCTGGAGACTGCTCCTGGCCCCTGGCCTTCTTCCACTTTGGGAGAGACCATCCTGTCCTGGAAACGTGCTCCGTGGTGACACCACGGCGCAGGGTTGGCCTTCTGGAGTCCATGTCTCTGGAAGCCGCATCCACATCCCGCTTCCTGGTCCACACTGAGTGAGGCTGGGAGAGGGTTTCCAGGGGCACTTCCGTTTCAGCTTGTTTCTATTTTAATGCCTGGAGACAATTAAAGACCAATGTCTGGTGCCAGTATTTTTTTTTTTTTCCCCACAGTTTACGCTATTCTTAGAAACAGTTGAGCCAGTGGCGGTAGAGTCTGAAGGCTCTGGAATCTTTTCCTTCGTGTGGCAGCAACTTATTTTTCCTGCGGAGGCTCGGTGGTGCTTTTCTTGGGCTCAGGATTGCGGCTTGGATGGCTCATTCCCTGGGAGTGCACACACTGAGCCCTTTGGAAAGGCAGCAGCAGGACAAGGATCAGTGGCAGGCAAAGAGGCAAAAAAAGCAGGACCCGGGTTCCATAGGCAACTGCTTTATTTACAGTTCCAAAAACGGTGCTTGTTCAACTATCCTGAACTTTTGTAGAAGTTCAAACTTGGAAATTGTAGTGATGAAATGAGAGCTGTGTTTTAAAAATTACTTTTAACTGTCTATGAAGCAAGTCTACATTTTGGCAAAATGGGCTGCTTTTAATCTGGTCATGTGGGATTTAAAAAAAGATTTAATTCAGCTGGATTTTGCAAAGCCCTTGCATGGTATGACATGAGGTTATTTAAGGTATAGTTTTGTCTTCAAAGAGAAGAAATAAGACACACGCATGGATTTTTAGAGTAAAAATAACGAGAGAATGTTATTACCCAAGAGCATATATTAGCTCACTTGCAGTGATGTTGAACTGGGAACATTCCAGAAGGATTCCACGTGAAGCAGTGTTTGCTTTTGTATGTTTGAAATGCTCCATAACAAAATTGAAAAACTGTAAGAGCAAAATAAATAATAATACGGATTATGAAGTAATTAAAATGAAGCAGAGAAAAAACCTGTAGGATGCAGCCTAAATAAATGATACTTTAAATCAAGCTTATCCAACCCGTGTCTTGTAGGCCACAATGTGGCCTAGGACATATTTGAATGCGGCCCAACACAAATTCGTAAACTTTCTTAAAATATTGTGAGACTTTTTTTTTTTTTTTTTTTTTTAGCTCATCAGCTATCATTAGTGTTAGTGTATTTTACGTGTGGCCCAAGACAATTCTTCTTCTTCTGATGTGGCCCAGGGAAGCCAAAAGACTGGCCACCTCTGGTTCAAATAAACATTTACAGCCTCAGTCACATATATTAGAAAATGAAAAAGACTGAAAAATTTGCCAGCTACTTGCTTGACACAGTACAATAGAAAAACAACAGCAAAGCAAGCAGAAAGAAGGCAGAAGAAGGAAGGAAACCATAAAGATAAGGAGAGCAATTAATGAGCTAGAAAACAAAGTAATAATGCAGAAATCAACCCAACTAAAAGCCGGTTCCTTGAAAAGAGTGATAAAGCCATCTCTGGCAAGAATGACCAAGGACGAGAGAAGAAAAAGCATGAAAAAGAAACAGAGCATAACTACTGATGGAGATTTTAAAGCCTGTAAGAGAATACTATGGACAAGTTCCTGACAATACATTTGGAAACAGAGAAATCAGACGATCTCCTAGAAAAATATTAATTACAAAAACTGATGAAAGAAAAAGCTGGAATATACCTATAATCAACAAAAGAAGTGAATCAAGTTAATAATCTACAGCCTTCCTTCCCCGGATGCCTCCCTCTCCAAAAAACAGGCCAGACACAGCCAAGTTTACAAAATCTTCAAAGAACAGATAAGCACTACTTTGTATAAACTTTTTCAAAGAATAGAAAAAGGACAACTTCCCACATCATTTTGTATGCATAACCTTGATAATAAAACTGAACAAATAAAATAGAGTGTAGCAAAATTATAGGTCATTGTTAATTACGAAATGAGTGTAATGATCTTAAATAAAATATTAGTAAACCAAATCTATCAAAATATTTAAATAATACATTTTTGACCAGTTAGTGTTTATCCTAATGTGGCAGGATGGTTTACATTAGGAAATCTTTTTAATGTAATTCACCACATCTGTACGTTTAAAGATGTTCAAATGTTACTATATATTGCTTACCGTTTTATGTCTGTAAAATATAAAAATATAGTCAATTACTGTCTATCTCTGGTGATGGAGAGTAAACAATGAAATGGGGATGCTTTAGCTGACACTAAAATATTTACTTTCTCAAAAAATAAAAAGGTAACTAAAGGAAAGATTGTGTTAAGGATAACACTTCTTAGATCTAGTGGATGAACCCCTTGGTCATTGTCATTGTTTTCATTTCTTCTGAATTGCTGAGATATTACACAACTAAACATATTTGAGAAAAAAAGAGAAAAGGGCAAAATCTGGAACTTAGATTATATCCAGCACTGTTCTATTGATATATTTCATTTATATTAATTTATGCACTAAATGAATGTTTCTACTAAAAATACAAAAATTAGCTGGGCATGGTGGCACGTGCCTGTAATCCCAGCTACTTGGGAGGCTGAGGCAGGAGAATTGCCTGAACCTGGGAGGCAGAGATTGCAGTGAGCTAAGATCGTGCCACTGCTATAATAGATTATCTGATATAATAGATTATCTCTTCCATTTAAAGTTTTTTCTTAATTAATCTCCAGCCCTACCGTTATTGATGTGTCTCCATCCAGTGTTTGCCAAAACTAAAATTGATTCACTGGCACCTTTCTGTCTGTCCCTTCCAACTCTCTCCTCACCCCCAAGCCAAGAATGTTGCCAGCCAAAGTTCTGCAATTGACAGGTTTGTTGGTAATGGTGGGTCTGGGGTATTTTTCTGCTCCCGCCCGCTAGTGTGGACTCAGACCCTGGGTCCACCTTCACACTGACTTTCTTAGGACTTAGGAGGGAGAAATACCCTCAACCTTGGGGCTAATGATGTGACCCTTGCTCAGCGACTCTAAAACCGCAAATACTCTTCTAGCCAAGGTCAGAGGTCAGCTACCCATGGGGGACAGGAGGGCAGCAGAATGGACACCATAATTGGATAAATCTGTTAAATTTTCATATTCCCCATTTATTTGCTGTTCATTTAGGCAACATCTGCTCTCTGTTTCTCAGCCTATTCACAATTGTGAATTTACAATTCACAGCCTATTACCACTATCATCCCCAAGTCTCTCCGCGTTTAATAGTTCAACACACACTTACTCAGGGTACCGAGGTCCAGATATGAGGGCTGGCACTGAAAATTTCATGGAGAGTAAGACCTATGCCTAGCCCTGGCGAAGATTTCTCTTTTATGGGTGAGAAAGACGCACACTGGAGGTAGAAACCATCTGAGCTACTTTGTTCTTTAGACGTTTCTGGTTTATGTTCTTTTTACATCTTAGTTCAGTTCCAGCTTTCTTGTGAAGATTTCCCAGATTTGTCTCCTCTGGGTTCAAATATACATATCCATGTTGTTACCAGGCATTAGATCTGGCACTTAGCCCCTCCCTGCATTGTCTGGGGAAAGACCACAGACATAGACAAAATAACCTGGGTCTGGTCCCTGATCCATCTTCTTAGCCGTGTGATTTTCCTTCAACTCTCAAATCCTCTGTCCTTTCCTTTGTCAAAGGAGGGTAATCCCCATGCCTCACAGAGCTGTCATGAGTATTCCATGAGATAATGTATAAGGCGACCAGCCTGGGGTCTGTCTTACCCATAGTCACTCATTAATTATTAGTTTCTGCCTTATTTTTTCATATCTTTATCTCTTCTTCATCTATCAAAGAGTTAGTCTATCAACTCTAATTTCTCAACTGCCTCTAAGATGCTTAGATTCTGATATATTGTTCTTTGATTATTAGAAAACTAGTTATCGCCTATGTATATTTTATTTTCTGAGCATGATTGTAAGTTTCTTGAGAGTTCTTATAATTTTGGCATCCTCGCTGTGCTCCAGGCAGTGAGGTCTCTCTGTGTATATCACTTATCTATGTGTCATCTCTATGTCTGTTTGTCCTGTTTTCCATTACTAACGCAGACTCCTTGAGAGTATAAATTATAAAACTTCCTGGCCATATTTCTTCAGTGTTTGCCACATTGTTGTACAAAGGGGAGTTTGAGAAACATTCAGAGTGGTCGGGAATGACAAGCCGTCTTCCACCATAGGCCCAGCTTTCTTTAAACACTATTTCTAGAATTACTTATATTCAGAATAATTAATCTTCCATTGAAGCACTCAGTTAGAGTGCAATGTTCCTCAGATATCCTGTTCTGATAATAGCATGATTCCAAGTTGTCGTCATTTTATTCGTTTGATTGATCCTTGGAGCGTGTACCCATGAACTGTTTATGGCAAGTAATTGAATTTCAAATCTTATCTCTCTATTATAATCTGATATGCATTCCTACTGTGCTTTGGCTCCAAATATAATAAAAATCACATTTCTGAAATCCAAATTTTACCTCCAGGGATCTTTCTGCTCTTGTTAATGAACAGTTTATGTACACTGAACTCTCTGAAAGAGTTTAGTCAAACAGTCCTCAACCCTTCCACTCTTTGAAAACTCATTATTAATACATACTAATACTAAACAAACAGCAAGTCCTTTGTCATGAGAAACACTCCCCCAGGCCGAAGGAGTTTAATATTTAGAAAATGACACTCACTCTGTCATTCTTCAGAGAACTTACTTCTATCAGTAAACATATATTCAGTTATTATTTTCCCAGATAGCAAATATGACTAAGGTATTACAGCATTTCCTTGTTGGTGCTCAAACAAAGTACTGCCTCTTTAAGTGGGATCTTATCCCCCAAGTTAACAATTTAGTTAATAAGTGTTTAGTTTGAACCTCTTCTAACACTTAACACCTTGACTCAAGTAGGCCCTTGGTCCCTGGTTGTCTCAAGGATCTGTCTGAAGACTTTCAAAAATCTAAGTTTAGTAACATTATTACTATAGCACAAAATCAGTCTCTCTCTCTCTCTTTTTTTTTTGAGACAGTCTTGCTCTGTAGCCCAGGCTGGAGTGCAGTGGCGCAATCTTGGCTCACTGTAGCCTCGATCTCCTGAGCTCAAGCCATCCTCTTGCCTCAGCCTCCCGAGGAGCAGGGACTATGGGCATGTGCCACCACATTCAGCTAATTTTTGTGTTTTTGTTTTGTAGAGTTAGGGTCTCACTATGTAGTCCAGGCTGGTCTCAAACTTGTGGGCTCAAGCAATCCTCCCACCTTGGTCTCCCAGAGTGCTGGGATTATAGGCATGAGCCACTGCGCCCGGCCAAAGTCAGTCTTGAGCCAGTTAGGAAGAGTGCTGCCTGCCACACATGAGCTTTGAAAACAAAAAACAAAAAACCTAAAAGTTTGGCTGGGCACGGTGGCTCATGCATGTAATCCCAGTACTTTGAGAAGCCAAGGCACTTGAGGTCAAGAGTTGGAGACCAGCCTGGCCAACATGGTGAAACCCCGTCTCTACTAAAAATACAGACAAATTAGCCAGGGGTGGGGGTGCACACCTGTAATCCCAGCTACTCAGGAGGCTGAGGCAGGAGAATCACTTGAACCCAGGAGGCAGAGGTTGCAGTGAGCCGAGATTGCGCCACTGCACTCCGCGACAGAGCAAGACTCTATCTCAGAAACAAACAAACAAACAAAAAACAAAAAAAAACCCTAAAAGTTTGTTTTATAAGTAATGAAAGTGTATATTACATCTCTAAATAGACTTTAAACCACTTGGCTTGCATCAAGGACTAACTCTGAATTATCTGGTTTCTAATGGCTATAATTGATAGCTTGAAAAAATTGTGGTTCTTCTGGGTGCAGTGTGGGTATGTGTTTCAACATGTTAAAATAAATGACTTTGTTGTATAACAGCTTCTGGATTTGTTTGAGATATTAAAGATTAATTTATGTAACCTAATGAAGCATGCTGAGCTCCAGGTTCCTTAAAACAGAAGTGAGGCCTATGTATAAGAGAAAAAGAAGGAAAAATCCTGATTCACCCCTGTCTCCCGGCCCTCCCTATTCTTATGGCCTGAGCATTTCTTCCCTAGGATGGAGGGGCCTTGACACTTGAGGTGTCTGTGCCCTTTGGGCTGTGAATTGTCTGTCCCGAGCACACATTTTAAATCCTTTGTTTAGATCCCTTCTCTAAAAGTAAAACAAAACCAACAAAACCCCCAGCAACTTAGCTGAGCATGGTGGAATATGCCTGTAGTTCCAGCTATTGGGAGGCTGAGGTGGGAGGATAGCTTGAGCCCAGGAGTTTGAGGCTGCAGTGAGCGGTGATTGTACCACTGCACTCTAGCCTGGGTGACAGAGTAAGACCCCAACTCCAATGCTAAAAAAAGAAAAAAGAAAAAGAAAAAATTGTTCAGGAATGAGTTAGGTTCTAGAAATTAATTTGAGCATTCAAGATATGCATCAAAGTGGCCCTACCCTTTGACTGGGGTTCTGCCTTCTTTGTGATTTCTTGGCCGTGTGTTTCTCCACTCATAGCCTCTAGTTTTGATTGAGAGTAAGCTTGTTCCTTTTGGGGAGAGGGGACACCCCTCTAGTGACTGTTAATTGATTAGTGGGAACTTATATCCCATTTGCTCATTTTCAGTAAGTTTCTGAAATGGGGGCGTGATCACTGGTGGCATGCTCTCCTGATCAGTACTGAGTTAAGCATAATCTTAGAAGTAGTAATAGCAATAATAATAATAGTTAACATTAATTGAGCATTTAATTTGTGTTAAGTGCCATAGTATTAAGTGCATATCATATGGTCATTTAATTCTTTTTTCTAATTTTTTTAATTTTTTTTTTTTGAGACGGAGTCTTGCTCTGTTGCCCAGGCTGGAGTGCAGTGGTGCGATTTCAACTCACTGCAACCTCTGCCTCCTGGGCTCAAGCAATTCTCCTGCCTCAGCCTCCCTAATAGCTGGGATTACAGGTGCTCTCCACCAGGCCTGGCTAATTTTTGTGTTTTTAGTAGAGATGGGGTTTCACCATGTTGGCCAGGCTGGTCTCAAACTCCTGACCTCATGATCTGCCTGCCTTAACCTCCCAAAGTGCTGGGATTACAGGTGTGAGCCACCACGCCTGTTGTCTTTTTTCTAATTTTAAATTTTTAACTTTGTGGGTAACTAGTAAGTGTACTGGCCATTTAACTCTTATAACAACTCTGTGAGTTAGGAACTATTGTTTTCTCCATTTTATTGATGAGGAAAGTGAGGCTAAAAGAGTGTAAGTCATTTACCTCAGTTACTAAGCAGTGAAACTGAAATTTGAAACAGCAAGTCTTATATCAAAGATCCTGATCTTAATCATTTTATCATATGTAATGTACAATGTATCCTAGTTGGAAAAATGTTCATGCGATAGAAATGCAGCTGATAACCCCCTTAACTCCCCTGTCTTATATCAGTCATCTCCCAAAGTTCTTAGGAGATTCCCAGATCTTTGTTTTTATGCATTTGTGGTATGTGTATATATAACATGATTTCCTTCTGTGAGATTTGAAAAATATAAACCATATCACATCATATGTTTTAATCTGTAACTAACATTTTAAGAAAAATATAACAATATATTTTAGAGACTTTTTTCAGTTCAATACAAAGGTTGTGCTTTATTCTTTCAAAACGGTTGCATGGTATCCTATATTATGGATGTACCCTATAATATTCAATCATCTCCCTAGTGTCCTATCGTGATTAGATTTTTTTGTAGTACAAACTGATTGATGTCTGTTTCGCCTGTTCTCAACTTCCAGTATTAGAGAAACACAATTAGAACTTTAGAAAATTGCCTATACAAGGCTGGGCGTGGTGGCTCACGCCTGTAATCCCAGCACTTTGGGAGGCCAAGGCAGGCGGATCACAAGATCAGGAGATCAAGACCATCCTGGCTAACACGGTGAAACCCTGTCTCCACTAAAAATACAAAAAATTAGCCAGACGTGGTGGCACATGCCTGTAATCTCAGCTACTTAGGAGGCTGAGGCAGGAGAATCACTTGAACCCAGTGGGGTGGAGGTTGTGGTGAGCTGAGATTGCACCACTGCACTCCAGCCTGGGTGACAGAGCAAGACTCCATCTCAAAAACAAAACAAAACAAAACAAAAAAAAGAAAATTGCCTATACAGGTGGTGTTTGATTTTTTAAAAAAATTCTTGCCCCTTAATGTCCTGGGGTTCATTGGAGGATACAGCGCATCTGGCCCAATGTGAGGTCATATCACCCCAGTGAGGGCAAGTCCCTCTTCCTTGATAAAATGCTCACTGGTTTCTTTTGCTTTGAGGAGAAAAATGACCTGGGAAGGACATTTCCTTTAATATTCCAGTTTTAGTCACCCCTGAACACTGGCCAGCGACCTTCCTCCTATGTAAACCATTGCGGCTAGAGAGAAAAACCCGATTGCTTCCTGTGGATGTATACACACACACACACACACACACACACACACACACACACACACACAGTGAGACCCTGTCTCTCCCTCTTTATCTATATATATATAGAGAGAGAGAGAGAGATCATACCATTATATCTATATCTATATATAGAGATATATAGCTCTCTCTATATATAGATTATACCACCATATATATATATATATATATATATATATATTTAGTGGTCTATCTGTCTATAGTGGTGTGACAGATATAGGCATATCTATATCTATCTATCTATCTATAGTGGTGTGATCCATATATAAAGAGAGAGACAGGGTCTCACTCTGTGATCTTATATATCTAGATATGTATCTCTCTATATATAATTAATTATATATTTAATAATACATTTATATATTTAATAATATATAATATATAATTAATTATATATTTAATAATATATAATATATCATTATATATTTAATAATATATTTATATATAATTTAATTATATATTTATATATAATTAAATATATAAATATAAATATATAATTAAATTATATATAAATTAAATTATATATAAATATAATATAATATAAATATAAATATAATATATAATAAATATAATAATAAATATAAATATAAATATAAATATATATATAATTAAATTATATATAATTTATATATATAAATTATATATATAATTAAATTATATATAAATATATTATTAAATATATATTTTTAATATTTATATATTTAATTATATATTTATATATTTAATTATATATTTATATATAATTAATTATATATTTATATATAATTAAATATATAATTAATTATATATTTATATATAATAATATATAATTAATTATATATTTATATATAATAATATATAATTAATTATATATTTATATATAATTAAATATATAATTAATTATATATTTATATATAATAATATATAATTAATTATATATTTATATATAATGATATAATTAATTATATATTTATATATAATGATATAATTAATTATATATTTATATATAATGATATAATTAATTATATATTTATATATAATGATATAATTAATTATATATTTATATATAATGATATAATTAATTATATATTTATATATAATGATATAATTAATTATATATTTATATATAATGATATAATTAATTATATATTTATATATATAATGATATAATTAATTATATATTTATATATAATTAATGATATAATTAATTATATATTTATATATAATCAAATATATATATTTAATTATATATAATCAAATATATATATTTAATTATATATAATCAAATATATATATATATATAGAGAGAGAGAATGCAGTGGTGTGATCATGGCTCACTGCAGCCTTGAACTTTCAGACTTAAGCAATCCTCCCACCTTGGCCTCATAAGCAGCTAGGACTTCAGATGCTTGCCACCCTGCTCAGCTAATATACATATATATATATATATATATATATTTTTTTTTTTTTTTGTAATTCTTGTAGATATGGGGTCTCCCTGTGTTGCCCAGGCTGGTCTCAAACTCCTGACCTCAAGTGATCTGCTGCCTTGGCCTCCCTCAGTGCTGGTATTACAGATGCGAGTCACCATGCCCGGCTCTCTTGTAGATATTTTACATTATGCTAAGAAAACTGGTTTTTAATCTTCCCCATCCAGTTTGTGAATAGTTCAGTAGCAGCATCAGTGGTTTCTCTACCTGTGGTTTCATTGAAATGTGCATTAAGATCTTTGGCTTCCTTTGGATTCACATTTCTGTGGAAAATCATGGGTTTTGGCTCCACAGCTTCACACCAGAAATTCTCCATATTTTCAACTTTTGCTAAAATTTTATCTCTCATCCAATGAACGATTTTCCCCCTAGCTGGACCCTTTATTAAAGTAGTTTTCTAAAACACTTTTCTTATATCACTATAAAGAATAAGCTAGACTTCTTTATATGGTAGATCTGAGTTAACTGCAGAGGTTAACATCCTATCCTTCCAGGTGTCTAGAACTCCTTGTTAAGACCCTTGACTTTCTTAGGTATCTTTAACTCCTTTAATTATCAGGAATACTAATAAAGTAGCAAATTTGGCCATTTGTCCTCAGTTGTAATTAGGATGGTTTCATTTGCTTTTATCCCTCTTCCTCAGGGCTTTGTCAATCTATGTAAAATACTTTCTAGCATCCTAGATTTGGTCATTTATTTTAGAGAACCATAGAATTTGAGAGATGGTCATTCTTTCAGCTGTCATTTAATATACATTTAAAAACCTGTGTGTATTAGTCCATTTTCACACTACTCTAATGATGATACCCAAGACTGGGTAATGTATAAAGGAAAGAAGTGTAATTGATTCACAATTCCACGTGGCTGGGGAGGCCTCAGGAAACTTGCAATCATGGCGGAAGGTGAAGGAAGGAAGCACCTTCTTCACAAGGTGGCAGGAGAGACAGGAGCGAAGCGGGAAGAGCCCCTTATAAAACCATCAGATCTCATGAGAATTCACTTCGTATCACAAGAACAGCCTGGGGGAAAGTGCCCCCATCATCCAATCATTCCCCACCACATCCTTCCCTCGACATGTGGGGATTACAGTTGGAGATGAGATTTGGGTGGGGTGCATAGCCAAACCATGTCACTATGTGATTAAATGAATCTCCTGAGGATGGATTAGAACTCAGATCACCTTATTCAAGGCCAGTGCTGCCCCACTTCACTTATGGTGACCTAAGTTTCTGAGTCAGAAATTGGAGAACAGTTACCATAAAAGGAGATGCAGGTTCTTTTGGTCAGTGTTGAGTAAATGTGGTTATTATCTCAGCTGGGTTTTTTTGGTGGGTGGGGTTTGGATGAGGGGAATGGGGATTATCACACACTGTAAACTCTAAATGAGTAAAAGGCTGTCATAGGCCTTAAGAGTAGGTAGATATCTAATGAGGTTTTGGTCACTCCAGTTGAGAGCAGACCTGACCAGGTCTGAGTTTATAGGACTCTCTCACTCCTCATATCCTCTAGAATCGGGGGACTGGGACTCTCCTCCTGAAGACAACCCTAAGGATTTGCCAAGAGCCCCAGGCAGCCCTTGTGGAGCCTGAGGTGGGGAATGTGTTTCCCCTGGCTGGGGGCTGGGGAAAATGTTTTGTTGCTCAGGTTACAGAATGCAGTTGGGCACATTGTGGCTCTGGGAGAGGCCCTTGCAGCTGTCATAACCAGGGCATGAGAAACTTCCAGAGCCTTCTTCACCCTCGGAGTGAGGGCTTGAGCAGTCTCTTGCCTACATCAAACAGAGGTGGTATGGTTTTAACTGTGCATTCAAAATCTTTGTGGGATATTCCAGACAAATCTCCTGACAGGAGACCTGCATTGGAGACCACATTCCCAGATAGTTCCTGAGGCAGGGCCCTGAGAGCTGAGGGTCTGCAGGGGGCAGAAAACCATCTGGGTCTCCTTTGGGCACTGGATTCTCCTCTTCGTGGTGTTTCTCCTTTCCTTCCTCTGTGGTCTTCCTCTTCTTTCTCTTTGCCAGAATGTTAGAAGGGAGTGGTGTCTTCAGGGCTCTCTTTTCCCCACCCATCCCTTCTACCTGCACCTATTGACTCATCCTGGAGAGTTACACAGTTGGCTTCTAGTGCACCCTGGCTGGCTGACACCGAAGCTGGCCCTTCTAATAGACAAGCCCAGTCATTAGCCACATGGTGCACAGAGCCTGGCAGCTGCTGACTAAGGCTAGGTGAAGCTTGGGGTGTAGATGCTAGCAGGGCCTTTGCTATTGCTAGTGTGGAGCACTGGAAAGCCAGAGGTACCGAGAAACAGAGGCAAAGAACTAGGAAACAATCTGAAGAAGCAGACATGAGCAGTTCCTCATTTAAACTCTGTTCTGTCATCCTCAGGCCCTTCTGCGTGTGTTCCGAGAAGCACCACAACTAGGCCATGCTCTGCTGACACTTAGTGCTAAGTTTAGAAGGTGACGCAACAAACCAGAGAAAAGGCAAAAGCATATACACAGTTGCCTCCATCAACATTGGTTATTTTGTTTTTTTAAAAATTTTTTTTGAGACAGGGTCTCACTCTGCCACCCAGGCTGGAGTGCAGTGGCGCAATCTTGGCTCACTGCAAACTCCACCTCCCATGTTCAAACAATTCTCCTGTCTTAGCCTCCTGAGTAGCTAGGATTACAGGTGCTAGCCACCACACCTAGCTAATTTTTGTATTTTTAATAGAGACGGGGTTTCACCATGTTGGCCAGGCTGGTCTTGAACTCCTGACCTCAGGTGATCAGCCCGCCTTGGCTTCCCAAAGTGCTGGGATTATTGTTTTTGATTTTTAATTGTATTTATTTATTTATTTTTTGAGATGGGGTCTTGCTCTGTGGCCCAGGCTGGAGTGCAGTAACGCGATGATGGCTCACTGCAACCTCAACGTTCTGGGCTCAAGCAGTCCTCCCACCTTAGCCTTCCAAGTAGCTGGAACTACAGGCAAGCATCACGATGCCTGGCTAATTTTTAAAAATTTTGTTGTAAAGGTGAGGTCTCCCTATGTTGCCCAGACTGGTCTTGAACTCCTAGGCTCAAGCCATCCTCTTGCCGCAGCCTTCCAAAGTGCTGGGATTACAGGTATGAGCCACTGCGCCCTGCCCAACTTTGTTATGTATTCTGTGCTGGGTGTCATATGTATGGAAGCATTTCCTACTTAATGTTGACAATATTATGGCTGCATAGAAAAACTCATTTTCCTGCAGAATGACCACAATTGGAAACAATTAGTGATATAACTTTGATGATATTATACATCTAACTACGTGCTTTCCTAATGATCGAGCAGCATTTATTCTCAGGGCTATGATCATCACCACTCTTGGGCCGGGGGAAGAAGGTTTTTCTCTAAGGTACACAGCAATGTTTTAGGGCACAAATGTTTACTCAAATTAAACGTTTCTTTAACTAATATTAAACCACATGTCTGATTGTGCAAAGCATTTCATTTTGAGGCTAATCCAGATTCCTTAATTGCTGTGACTCTTTCATCTCAAAACTTTCTTTTTTCCATTTCTCTTCCTTGCTGAGCCCTAGTGTGCAGGAAGTAAAGTATCCTATATTTGCCGGTAATGGTTTTTGAGGTGAAATGTAAAAAAAATGATGCATGGCTTCTCTGAGACTCTGAGAAATTGAGTGTATTGATTTGTCTTTACCATGTGGTAAAAAGGGTTTTTGATTTATTTACCTTTTAATCTTCAAATCTTGGCACAAAATAAAGGTGGCATGAAAAATGAGCTTTGAAAGGACAGATTTGGTTGTGGAAGAGAAACTGGCCAGGGCGATTTTTCCTACATTTCTGAGCTGTGTAAAGATGCAGGTCTGATAGGAGCTGACACTCATGACAAGGCCTGGGGCACAGAGCAGAGCTCCTCAAGGAGGCAGAACAAGGGCCCGTTCATTCTGGAATGTGGTTTGTGGGAGCACGAGGAAGGAAAACCATTCTGCCCCAAAGTTTTCTCCCATCAAGTCCAACAGGGTCTGAAATGCTAACATGTGAGATTCAATCTTCCACGTAAAACACTCTTTTCCTTGGGTTCTTACCGAAGAAGGAAAAAAAAATCCAGATACTGAATTATATTGTCACTAACACTCTGGTGGAAATCTACTTAGCCTTAGTAGCTGAAAATATGGAAAGTATTTACAAATTTGTCAGTGACTCTAGTGAATAAAGTTTTTTTTGGAACACAGCCATGTCCATTCATTTATATATTTTCTATGGCTGCTGTTGGCACTACAACGGCAGAACTGACTCATCGTGATGAAGACCACACTTCTCAGAAGGCCTAAGATGTTTATTATCTGGTCCTCTAGAGAAAAAAAGTTGCTGATCCTTTGTCTATAGTTATGCTATCCAGTACAGCAGCCACTAGTGTCATGTGGCTATTCAAATGTAAATGTCTTAAAATTAAATATAATTAAAAATACGTTTCTTCAGCCGGGCACGGTGGCTCACACATGTAATCCCAGCACTTTGGAGGCCAAGGTGGGCAGATCACCTGAGGTCAGGAGTTTGAGACCAGCCTGGCCAACATGCTGAAACCCTGTCGCTACTAAAAATACAAAAAATTAGCCAGGCGTAGTGGCAGGCGCCTGTAATCACAGCTACTTGGGAGGCTGAGGTGGGAGAATTGCTTGAACCTGGGAGACGGAGGTTGTAGTGAGCCAAGATCATGGCACTGCACTGTAGCCCGGGCAACAGAAAAAATTTATATATATTTTATACACACACACACACACACACACACACACACACACACACACACACACACACACATTTCTTCATTTGTACTAGCTACATTTCAGGTGCTTATTAGCCGCATGTGGATAGTGGCTACCATATAGGTCAGCACAGATACAGAACATATCCACCATTACAGAAAGTTCACTTTAAACCTACATATGAATGAAAATCTAGTGTATTAATCAGTAACACATTAATCTTGTGTATAAATCTACTCACAACCCAAACATATCATGTTCTTTGATCTCCATCACTTTTTAAAATCAAAGGTAAAAATCACTTCAGGGAATGAGTTAAACTCATTGCCTGCTTCTGAGCAGTAGGGTAACACCTCACTCTGAATAATCCTCCATACAGAATTCTCTCTGGAAAAATGATTATTTCCTTCTCATATGTGAGTCTTAAAAGACGCAGGCATTCGGGCTGTTTCCACATATTTCACTTGACTCCTGCATTCACAATTCCTTGCTGGCCTCTGGGTAGGAGAGAGATTCTGTGAACTATGGACTGGGTTGCCCCTGCTCAGAAGGAAGGTCACCCAGCCCTCGCGAGCCTGAGAACCTTTGGCTGCCGCCTTAAGATGACAGCAACAAACTCTTCCAAAGGGAGAGCTGAAGATCATCACTGTTCATCACTGCTGCTCGAGTGAGCTGCTTGCCTGAGGAAAGAGTTGAGGGGCTGGGGGAATCATTGGCCCTCCTCTTGGCCAAGGTTTGGCTTTCCGCACAGTGATGTGTGACTTTTTTTTTTTTTTTTTGAGACAGGGTCTCATTCTGTTGCCCAGGCTGGAGTGCAGCTCACCTCAGCCTCCTGAGTAGCTGGGACTACAGGTGCACCTCATCATACCTGGCTAATTTTTTTTTTATTTTTTGTAGAGACAGGGCTTCGCCATGTTGCCCAGGCTGGTCTCAACCTCCTGAACTCAAGTGATCCTCCCATACCTGCCTCCCAAAGTGTTGGGATATAGACGTGAGTCACCCTGCCCAGCCAACATGTGACATATGGAGAGCTGGTAAAGGAAAGATGGGACCTGGAGAATCTCTTTCTGATCTGATTTGAGAATCATTTTTATATTAGGTAGGGTAAAAGGCTGAGCTGCCGTAACACAGACTCAACAGTATAGAAGTTTAAAAGATGAAGAAGTTTCTTTTGTATAACCATCCAAAATAAATGTTCCAGGTGCAGCCTGTTCTGTTCCACCATTATTTAAGGACACAGGTTTCTTTTGAGTCATTGCTCTGTCCTCCCCTGCCCCCTGTTCTCTGGGAGAATTGTCTTCTGCATGGCTGAAGCTGATTATAGAGGCATGTCTGAGTTTCCATTGTGAGAAGGGGAAAGAGCATGGACGAGACATGCCCACTCCCTGAAGGCCTGGGTTCCTCATTGCTTGCTCATGATCCACTGGACTGGACGCCATACCTAATTGCAAAAGTCGCTGGAAAATGTAGTCTAGACTGTGCTCAGGAAGAAATGGAAAATGAATTTCAGTGAACTAACGGCACTCTCCACTATACCTTCCTTTCCTTTTCTGAGTTTTTTTTTTTGGTAGCGGGCGGGGGGATTTCTCTCTTGTTGCAGGGCAATGGTATGCCTTGTTGCCAGGCTGCAGGGCAATGGCATGGTCTCGGCTCACTGCAACCTCTGCCTCCTGGGTTCAGCCATCCTCCTGTCTCAGCCTCCCAAGTAGCTGGGATTACAGTCACCTGCCACCACGCCCATCTAATTTTTGTATTTTTAATAGAGACGGGGTTTTACCATGTTGTCCAGGCTGGTCTTGAACTCCTGACCTCAGGTGATCCGCCCACCTCGACCTCCCAAAGTGCCTTTTCTCAGTTCTTAATATTTTTTTTCTTTTCAAACGCTATGACTCCATATCCATCAAGATAGTGTGTCCGGAATTGGTGGGTTCTTGGTCTCACTGACTTCAAGAATGAAGCCGCGGACCCTCGCGGTGAATGTTACAGTTCTTAAAGGTGGCGTGTCCGGAGTTTGTTCCTTCTGGTGTTTGGACGTGTCCGGAGTTTCTTCCTTCTGAGGGGGTTCGTGGTCTCTCTGGCTCAGGAGTGAAGCTGCGGACCTTCGCGGTGAGTGTTACAGCTCTTAAGGTGGCGCGTCTGGAGTTGTTCATTCCTCCCCGTGGGTTTGTGGTCTCGTTGGCTTCAGGAGTGAAGCTGCAGACCTTCGCAGTGAGTGTTACAGCTCATAAAGGCAGTGTGGACCCAAAGAGTGAGCAGCAGCAAGATTTATTGCAAAGAGCGAAAGAACAAAGCTTCCACAGTGTGGAAAGGGACCCAAGCGAGTTGCCAGTGCTGGCTCAGGCAGCCTGCTTTTATTCTCTTATCTGGCCCCACCCACATCCTGCTGATTGGTAGAGCCGAGTGGTGGTCAGCTTTGACCGGGCGCTGACTGGTGCGTTTACAATCCCTGAGGTAGACACAAAGGTTCTCCACCTCCCCACCAGATTAGCTAGACACAGAGTGTCCACACAAAGGTTCTCCAAGGCCCCACCAGAGTAGCTAGATAGAGTGTCCATTGGTGCATTCACAAACCCTGAGCTAGACACAGGGTGCTGATTGGTGTGTTTACAAACCTTGAGCTAGATACAGAGTGCCCATTGGTGTAATTACAATCCCTGAGCTAGACACAAAGGTTCTCCACGTCCCCACCAGACTCAGGAGCCCAGCTGGCTTCACCCAGTGGATCCCACACCAGGGCTGCAGATGGGGCTGCCTGCCAGTCCCGCGCCATCCGCCCGCACTCCTCAGCCCTTGGGTGGTCGATGGGACTGGGCGCTGTGGAGCAGGGGGCGGTGCTCGTCGGGGAGGCTCGGGCTGCACAGGAGCCCACGGAGGGGCGGGGAGGCTCAGGCATGGCGGGCTGCAGGTCCCGAGCTCTGCCCGACGGGAAGGCGGCTAAGGCCCAGCAAGAAATTGAGCACAGCAGCTGCTGGCCCAGGTGCTAAGCCCCTCACTGCCCGGGCCGGTGGGGCCTGCCGGCCGCTCCGAGTGCGGGGTCCGCCGAGCCCACGCCCACCCGGAACTCGCGCTGGCCCGCAAGCACGGCGCGCAGCTCCGGTTCCCGCCCGCGCCTCTCCCTCCACACCTCCTCGCAAGCTGAGGGAGCCGGCTCCGGCCTTGGCCAGCACAGAAAGGGGCTCCCACAGTGCAGCGACGGGCTGAAGGGCTCCTCAAGTGCCGCCAAAGTGGGAGCCCAGGCAGAGGAGGCGCCGAGAGCGAGCGAGGGCTGTGAGGACTGCCAGCACGCTGTCACCTCTCAATAGTATATTGTTTCCCATCTTCCCCTACTTCTACCTCCCTCTCTTTCCAAAAAGAAAGAAAGAAACAAACAAAAAACAGAAAAGCCAAGAATGAAAGAGAATTTATTTTTTCAACCTTTTTGTTCATATTTCAAAAATCACAAACTCCTAGCAGACATAGACTGGGTTGAAAATAATTACATTTCTATGGAATGAGCCCTTTCTATCTAAATGCTAGACTCTCCCAAATGGGCGCTCTTTCATGTTTTCCTGGAGCAGGGGTGGTGTGGGACAGCGACCTCTCATCATATCGTCAACAGCCAGAAACATAGATACAACCGGAATGTTTTCTGGAGCCAATTTGCTGTGTGCAGGCCTCAGCGTTCCGTATCGTTTTGTTCCCTTCATTCCACTAGAGCGGCTCCAAGTCATGACAACCGGTGGGGATAATTGACGTAAAAGTGCTCAACCCCGAGTGGCCAAGCTTCCCCCAGACAATTGCTGGATTGTTCGGGGACCTGTTGATGCAACAAACCTCGTGCTGAGAAGCTTGCCCCGTAATTAGCAAGCAATGCTGTCAAGCTCATCAAATGGTTTTGTGTGATGGAATGAACGAGACAAAGCACTCTCCTCTCCTTCGCTGGCAGGGAAGACAGTCGGTTTCTGAGTGGAGCTGACACCTCTGTAAAGGGAACTAAGTGAATGTGGCTTCCATTTCACACTTGTGCTTTCCGGACTGATACCAAATCTATGAGCCTGAGCTCTCGAGTTTGGCTCTCTGGTACCGGGCTGATGGGCAGCAAAGTCTTAATGAAGCTCAGGGAAGGAAACAATGGCTTTGGGTTGTGAGCCCTGTTTTCTTTATGCCTCAATAACCCTGAATAACCTCTGGGAATTCTCAAAAAGGAGCATGTTTTGCACTCACTCAACACAGAAAGGAAGTTCAATACGTGATAGTTTTAACCTTGACGTTGACTTTGCCTATTTGGGGAAATTAGAAATGATGCAAGGTGATCTCCAAGTTACTCAGTGCTAGAAGAATACCGTTCACTGTGTATACTGTACACTGTGATTAAAGCAAATGTAAATTTTATATTTTTTATTTGCTTTTATGAAAACATACAGTTGTAAAGAAACATTGAGGAGTGTTGGGGAAAGCAGCAGATGAGAAAAAACATGGGTAGAAATTTAACTTTTAAAGGCCTCAGCTGCCTTGACTGTAAATTGGGAACATTCTTCATATAATCTTTAGAATGTTATTCAACCCCAAATATGTATGAACAGATGGATCATGTCCTTTACAAAGCATTGTAATATATATAGTTATGTTCTTAAAAATCCCTTTCCTTCTCTCTGTACATATATATTGATATTTATATGTTTATAAATATATGATAGATGATAAAGCTCTATGGACACATTGATGCATTAGATATTTTTCCTATATACTCATACCAGTTAGAAATATAGATGCGTTTAAAACCTGACTCATGTTTCTGAATTGAATGAGAATGGAAATAGTTACTTAGCACCATACATATTAATATCCAAATAATGATTGTTATTGATATCAACATACTTATAACTGTGACGATGACTGTAACACCATTAAAGAGGTATCTAAAAGGCAGAAATTTCTTTTTTTTTTTTTTTGTAGCCCAGAGGTCCTTTATTATTTTTTTTTAACACCTATTATGCCATGAATTCATAGGGAATAGGTTCCAGCAGCTCAGGCTCCTTCCCATTGGTTCTCACAAAGTGTGCTTCTCTGGGTGGAGCAGGCTGACGCTTTAGTTGAACCCAGGTACCTTTCTCTTTGGCTTCTTTCTTTTTCTGATCATTTTCCTTCACGCGTTTCAGGAAGCTGTCTCGGCTCTTAGAGTGCTTAATGTGCTCAATACACACATTAATTCTCTCGGCAAGAATCTTGTCCTTAACTAGTTTGTTTACAACAATGCCAACAGCATGCTGGGTAACATTGTAGACTCTTCCAGTTTTGCCATGGTAACACTTGTGGGGCATTCCTTTTTGAACAGTACCCATTCCCTTGATGTCTACAATATCACCTTTCTTATAGATTCGCATATATGTGGCCAAAGGAACAACTCCATGTTTTCTAAAAGGCCTAGAGAACATATATCGGGTGCCTCTCCTCTTTCCCTTTGTGTTCGTTACTTTGGCGAATTACTGGAAGATGGCGGTTCCGGCCAAAAGGCAGAAATTTCTATCTTGCATTTTATATGTGTTAAAATAACTGTGACAGGAGAGCTTTTAAAATAGAAAAATTCCCATTTATTTTAATTTTCACTGTAGATTTGATTCTTAAAAAGTCTTTAGCGGCTGGGCTCGGTGGCTCACGCCTGTAATCCCAGCACTTTGGGGGGCCAAAGTGGGCGGATCATGAGGTCAGGAGATGAAGACCATCCTGGCCAACATGGTGAAACCCCGTTTCTACTAAAAATACAAAAAAGATTAGCCAGGTGTAGTGGTGGTTGCCTGTAGTCCCAGCTACTCGGGAGGCTGAGGCAGGAGAATGGCGTGAACCATGGAGGCAGAGCTTGCAGTGAGCCGAGATCACACCACTGCACTCCAGCCTGGGCAACAGAGCGAGACTCCATCTCAAAAAAAAAAAAGTCTTTAGCCAATTATGGCATGATAAAATTGGGGAAAAATAGGCAGTCATAATTGTACATTGTTTATGGTATTTCTCAAACCATTCCATCTCTTGGTGGGCTTTAAATTATTACCAGTTGAAATGAAATGAAACCTTTGACATTAATGGCACATAGGCATGTGGAGAGTGAATTAAATATGAATATGTACTTGGGAATTTTGTGTACATTTTTCCCAATTTCAGATTAATAGTACAAAATAGAAGCTGCTGTGTAACTTCTCAGATAACATGGGGTAGAAAAATATTTTCTTCAACTTAGAGGATGGCCCAATTTTCAGGTTAAAAGGAACAAAATTTCACTTTTAATTACTGTACTATTATTATACTATTTTATAATCTAGACTTATCAGAGATGAAATAGGTTGATATAGATAGGAAATATGTCCTTGTATTACTTCTTTGCTTTTTTTTTCTCATTGTATTCTCAGCTTATATATCACCATACCTGGCACATTAAACATTAATAAATATTTGTTTAGTGAATGAACAAATGTATGAATTTGAGAATAGGTTCCTATATCTTTGTGAATGTTATGGTTAATGTTATGTGTCAACTTGACTGAGACATGAAGTCCCAGATATTTGGTTAGACATTCTTCTGGGTGTGTCTGGGAGGGTGTCTCTGGGTGAAATTCACATTTGAACGAGTGGATTGAGTGAAGCAGGAATATCTATATATTTTTATATATAAATATAGCTATATTTATATATAGAAATATCTATATATTTTTATATATAAATATAGCTATATTTATATATAGAAATATCTATATATTTTTATATATAAATATAGCTATATTTATATATAGAAATATCAATATATTTTTATATATAAATATAGCTATATTTATATATAGAAATATAGATATATTTCTATATATAAATATATCTATATATAAATATATCTATATTTCTATATATAAATATAGCTATATTTATATATAGAAATATCTATATATTTATATATAAATATAGCTATATTTATATATAGAAATATCTATATTTCTATATATAAATTTCTATATATATTTCTATATATAGATATATTTATATATAGAAATATCTATATATTTATATGTATATAAATATATATATTAAATATAAAGATATGTATTTAACCTGGTAGTTTTCTTGTGATTGGTGTTAACTAATTGCAGCCAGTCATGGTGGCTCACATCTGTGATCACAGCCACTTGGGAGGCTGAGGCAGGAGGATCGCTTGAAGCCAAGAGTTCAAGACCAGCCTGGGCAACATAGCAAGACCCCGTCTCCAAGAAAAAAAGCAACTGGAGAATCACCTCACATCCACCAATGTTATATTCCTTTATGCAGCTACAATGGAAGGAGGAGGAGATAGGGAGGAATTCTTGTGGTCGACTGCTCCAAGCAGCCATTTATGGGAGTCTGAACATAAATACGATGCCAGCAAATCAGTGGCCACCTCAACAAAAGTACCTTTATAAAAGCTGAAGGTTCAGGGATGGGGATTCTGTTTTTGTAAACGCAGAGATAGAGATCAGTTTCTTAGCTAACAGCTAAGAACTGTTTTCTATATGGACTATGGGAATGGGTATCCTCTTGAGTATCTGGCAGGGGAGGAGAATGGCACAGATGAATTCAAACCAGGAATACCGCGTGCAGGCCAGGTGAGGCCCATGGAACTACAGGAGGCAGGGTGGCTTAGTCCCAACTCAGAGGAGGGCCCAGCCATTGAGAGGCAGGGAATTCTGCTCCAGAGCCTGCCATCTTGAAGAACAATATGGTTCTCACAAGGCATGGAGATGGTTTGCTACACAAATAAAGGGTACAAAGGGATTTGGTGCTTACAATATCCACTGTGAGGTTTTTTCCTAGGACATAATTTATAGATTAATTTTTTTTAAGAAAAATAAAATGATCTCAACTAGGGGAGAAAGTCTTCCAACCCAGTAGACTTCTTAAATACTTCTTCTGAATAGACTGTTTTTCTAATTTCTTCCCTAAGTTTGTGTATGATATATTATTACACTAGCACGTGAAGCCGGCCAAATGAGCCCCAGGAAAGAAATATTGCTCCAAAGTAAATATAGGGACTTGCTTAATACCGCATGATCAGATATCTTGCAAATAAGACACACAATTAAAATATCATTGTATATGAGATTGAAAGTTGCAGATTGTATGAGATAGTCCCACTATGCTGAAGTGGAAATTTGATATACTTGCTGAGCTTTGAGAAGAATCCTGGGAAAATGGAACTTTGAACCTGTGTGGGGAGGAGAGAAGGATGATGTGAAAATACGGCTGAAAACTAGGGGCCACAGAGGAATGAAGGTAGATCATAAATCTGGAATATAGAGCAAATGTTTGGCAAACCATTCTAGCTGCATAAAGGTATATAACATTTGTGGACATGAGGCTGTTCTCAAATTTTAGCTAGCACCAGTCACAACAAAATTACCAGGTTAAATGCTATTAAAGCAAGCATATATTTAAAAGAATATTTTCATGGAAAAGAAATTCAAAGGCAAACAGTGGTCCACTTATTTTAAGCAAAGCAAGGAAATGCCATTAGAGAATTAAGAATAGGATTAAAAAAACTCATCATAATGTGATTTTATTTTGCAAAGTTCGTTATTTAAGATGTATATCAATAAATAATATAAACACACGCGCGCGTGCACACACACACACACAGAGATGCCTGAATAAGTTTACCTTTTAGTAGCAACAGAAAAGTAAGCAAAGGGCAGGAAAATGAAAAGGACAAGCCCAGAGGCAAATAAAACAAACTTTCAGGGAGTGTCTTATTATTGCATAGCTTGAAAAAAAGTCATTGCCTGGGATTAAAAAACAAACAAACTTTTTTTAATGTAAACACTTGTTACATTGTGATATTATTTTACTTTAATGAGGCAGCGAAGACAACTTTGGATATATATTTAGATGAAAAGTCACAAAGAAGCTTTGGTGTCCCAGTAAATGAAGATTATTAGGCACAAAAGGAGATGCAGAGATTTCCCTAGAAAACACAGTCTGATCTTTTTAATTTCTGTTTTCTTTTTCTGCTGGGGAAAGTTTAATGTAAATCCTTCCCTTTATGGGAATTGATCGACTTTGTTCTTTGTTTAATGTAGATGGGGTCCTGGTCCCTGACATTGTGCATTTTTACATATTTAAAGGAGTTTTAAGGGACACTAAGACTTTTCTTTCACTAAGGTCTTGCAAACGACCGACACTACTCCAGCAAAATTGCACACTTTGGTCTTCAAGGATCAAAGACTGAAATGGAGCTAATTTCCTACAACAATTCTACAGCCTGGTGAGTTCGCTAAGTAGGAGAAGGCTGCCCATTGCCATTTATTGAACTAATTAAAAATAAAAACTTAGCTTTCAATAAAAGGTATATTTTAGAGCATGATACTAATTAGGATTTTTTTTTTTGTCTTTAAACAAAATGTAACCTTATCCTCCTCTTTTGAAGGTCAACAATGCTCACAGATTTTGTTAATTGGTTTATTAACTTTTTCTATCCTGGAATCATTCACGTTCAGCCTTTCTTACATTCATATCCTTGTGTAACTGTGGATTTTAGATTGAATTTTTTGTTTGTTTGTTTGACCAACAAAATGAGTAAAACCCGGGTTGGAAGAAAGCTTACAAGAAGTATATTCTAAGTTAATACATTAAGATGTTCAGTCTGGAGACTGGGAGGTAGTTGAGTTTAGACCATGCACAGCCAGTAAGGTCATGACAAGGCAGACCCTTACAGCTTAGCTTCACAATCTGGAAATCCAACATGCATCTGTTTCAGTAATAATCATGTTCTGGGGAAGGAAGGCACAAACCCAGGACTCGGTTTTCCATAATGCACAATGACAATTACTAGAATGACTTTGATCTGGAGAGTGTTTCTAGTGTCCTGTGATCGAAGGTTTCTGTCCTACAACCACTGTGTTCTGAGGCCTAACAGGCCTTATATTCACCTTTTACGAGGGTTTTTTCAAAGGTGTTTGAGTTAGGAGATGCCACAACCAACCAGATGGGTCAGAACTTTTGCCTATATTCTGTCTTTTGACATGTCGTTGTTTGAATGACTTTACCAGCCTTGGTGAAGTATATGGGCCTTGTATAATAAAACCACAGGCCTTTGGGTAACAAGCCTTCTCTAATTTTGACTCACTCAAGGTTCCTAAGTGAAACACTTTTTCATTAGCATCTTCAGTCCTAGCCAACTAGCCCTGGACTCAGAAGTAAGGTTTTCCTAAACGTTTGTCAGGGAGAGAAAAAATCCTGGGACAGATTTTATCTGGCTCCCTGAGCACTTTTGAAGTCTTGGATAGAACTGGACATTTTTTAGACTTTCCTTTGTGTGTCGGAGAAGGTTTCAGCAAGGCAGGCCGCTAGATAAAAGAGAAACCCCAGCCTATTTGGAGATGAAAGTCTTTAAACCAGGGCATGCCAAATTCATTGGAGAATATAGCCTCAAAGGAAATGTTTGCTTTCTTTTGAAAATTCATTATTATAAAGCCCATTGTGTCATTAGGCCAGTTGTGTGATTATTGAGAAATAACTAGAGATAATAAACGAATGCCTCATCAAAGGCATGTTAATGCTGGGTGATCTTATTGAACTTGTGAGTTGTAGATGCCCTTAAATGCCTTCTCTATGAAAGGACACAGTCCATACCCATCAGCATTTTTAATTAGGAAAACTCCCAGAAAATTATGGTATGGACAAAAGTTGAGGCTTTAAAAAAAATTCTTGGAAACACGGAAAATATTTTACATCTGAACTTCAGAAGAAAGATCTATTTTCATATTCTGGTTTTGGCTCACCAGACTGGTCCTGCGCTTTGATAAATGGCAAAGTTACCTCGTTAATGAGCACTGAACAGATCCGGCCACTGTCCCTGCTTGGGCTCTGTGCTGGGCAGGAAGCGGCTTTCTCCCCCGAGGCCAGATCTCATTTTCATGACTGAATCTTGTGAGATCTTGAAGCACTAAATCAATAACTCTTATTCAGTCAGCCCTGAAAGGAAGGCAGTTATCAAAAGGAACGCAGGCAAAGCAGGTGATAGCAGATGAAACTCGGCGATTATTTTCAAAAGAACCAGCAGGCTCTGAAGTCTGCGGATGCTTCTCTGACACACCCCAAATCTTCCCCTCACATCCAGTTTGGTGCCAAGCTGTGCCTGTCGTCAGTATAGCGTGTACAATTAAGTTGCTTGAAGCAGAAAAAATGTGAAAGTGGCCAATCTTATGTCTTACTTACCTAGTCAAAATGCATATGGAAATTCAAAGTGCTTATGTCTATATTAAAAAGAAAAAACGCATCCATCACAGAAAGACATGAATATCACACTCCACTGAGCAAGTATAACCTCTGTGATGAGGCCCGTTGTACTTCAGGAATTGCCTCCCCGCCCGCCCCCACTCCATGTAAAACAAGAAAGTCAAACATAAGCACAGAATTTTCCAAATATGGAAAGGATCTTTTGATGATCAAATATACAAAGGAAAGCGTGTCCCTGAGTCATAATAAGAATAAAATAAGGGACTGAAAACAGAAAGACCATTTCCTCCAAGAAACCATCCTGGATTTGTAAGAATATTCCCTGCCTCTCACCTCATGCCTTCTTCTTCTTCTTCTTTTTTTTCTTTTTCTTGAGATGGAGTCTCACTTTGTCACCCAGGCTGGAGTGCAGTGGCGATCAATCTTGGCTCACTGTAGCCTCCACCTCCCAGGCTCAAGCAATCATCCCACCTCAGCCTCCTGAGTAGCTGGGACCACAGGCGCGCACCACCACACCTGGCTAATGTTTTGCACTTTTGGTAGAGACAGTATTTCCTCATGTTGCCCAGACTGGTCTGGAACTCCTGGCCTATAGTGATCTGCCTTCCTTGGCTTCCCAAAGTGCTGGGATTACAGGCATGAGTCACCATGTCCGGCCACACTTCATGTCTTCTGTTTAATGCTGAATGTTATAGCAAAGGCTAAGAAAATGTATTTCATGGCCCTTGGTTCAAAATTTCAGGAAGCTCAGATCCTAAGATAGCAGAGAGGAAGGAGACCTGAAACATTTTCAAAAGTCAAATAACTATCATACTCAGTCTATTCAAATGAGTAATCAAATTTCCCTATCAAAACAAGGCTGAGGGTTTTTTTCCTCCCTGTATGGAAATAGGTTTTCAAAGGTAACAGAAAAGTTTGCAGAGTTATGTTTAAGTGTTTGTGTCTGCAATCACAGTTTTTCTTTTTTGTTTTTGGAGACAGGGTCTCACTCTGTTGACCAGGGTGAGGAGTGTAGTGGCATGATCATAGTTCACTGCAACCTCTGCCTCCCTCCCAGACTCAAGCAATCCTCTGGCCTCAGCCTCACCAAGTAGCTAGGACTACAGGTATGTACCAACATGACCAGCTAATTTTAAAAAAATTTTTTTTGTAGAGACAGGGTTTTGCCATGTTGCCCGGGCTGATCTCGAACTCCTGGGCTCAAGTGATCTGCCTGCCTCAGTCTCCCAAAGTGCTGGGATTATGGGCGTGAGCCACTGTGCCCAGCCTGCAACCACATTTTCAATGTCTTTGTTTTTTAAAAGGCATTCCACGATGAATCGTTCATCACGGAATACAGAGAATTATTTTCTAATGTACAAAACTACCTTGAAAATATGTGAGAGTTGGGGTTTTTATGTTCAAAGAAGTATCTTTCATATTAAAGCTTTAAACAGGCGATTGTCTCTCTGATATGTGGTAATTAATTTCTGTTAATTTCTTACATTTAGTTCTGTTTAATGTTGGTTTCAGTTTTAATTGTGTTTAAGGCATCCCTGCACTGTGGAGATGAGACAGTGGGCTCAGGGCCTGGAAGACACTTAGAAAGCATAAGAACCATAACCTTCAGCTTCTCACGCTCCCTTCCTGTATGGCTGATATAGTTTGGCCCCATGTCCCCACCCAAATCTCATCTAGAATTGTAATTCCCATAATCCCCATGTGTGGAGGGTGGGGTCTGGTAGGAGGTGATTGGATCATGGGGGTGGTTTTCCCCATGCTGTTCTTATGACAGGAGTGACTCTTCACGAGATCTGATGGTTTTATAAGCATATGGCATCTCCTCAGCTTGGACTTCTCTCTCCTGCTGCCATGTGAAGAAGGTCCTTGCTTTCCCTTCACCTTCCACCATGATTGTAAGTTTCCTGAGGCCTCCCCAGCCTTTTGGAACTGTGAGTCAATCAGACCTCTTTCCTTTATAAATTACACAGTCTCAGGTACTTCTTTATAGCAGTGAGAGAATGGACTAATACGATGGCTTTCTTATTGAATTGAAGCTCAAAACTAATGTTTCAGGAGCCACATTTTGATCTATAAACCTGTATTATTCTTATTTCTAAAAAATTTTTTAGACAGGCTTTCATTCTGTCACCCAGTGGGGCAATCATAGTGGGGTATCATAGCTCATTGCAGCCTCAACCTCCTGGGCTCAACTGTTCCTCCAGCCTTAGCCTCTAGAGTAGATAAGACTACAAGTGTGCGCCACCATGCCCAGCTAAGTTTAAAACTTTTTGCAGAGACGAGGTCTCGATATGTTGCCCAGGCTGGTCTGGAACACCTTGACACAAGTGATCCTCTCAGTTCAGCCTCCTAAAGTGCCAGGATTACAGGTGTGAGCTGCCGTGCACTGGCCAAACTCTGTATTTTTGAAGAAAAGAGATACAAGATTCAGTCATTAGAACAAATGTATCCAAATGTACAAGTGAATTAATTTTGCCTAGACTGATAACTATAGTCCTATGTACTTTTATGGGATTTAGGAATCAGGATAATTAGTTCAATAACCAACAAAACTCAAGTCACTGGAAACCAGAAGACACTCATGCATATTGCTCTATTATACAATTAAAATTTGCAACTTGGTGAAGGGTCCATTGGAAATACATCCTTTTAAAACCAGTGGCATGTCTGTCATTCCCAGAATGCAGTAGGACCAGGTGACTGGGCCCTCTCTGCTTTGGGGAATCTGGATGTGATGCCAGCACCAGGGATCCAGGTCATTGGGGCACATACCCTTAGCTTCTGAGGAGTCTGAGCCCTGGAAGCTATAGGTCTGGGGCCTAAACCAGATTCCTGACTCTCTGGAGAGTGCCCCCAAATCAACTAGAGTTGATATGTGGATGCCATTTTTCTTTGTCCCCTGCAGATTCATGACTTCAATTGGGAGATGAGTTTCAAGCCACCTTTCAAGGAATCCTGGGTAGAATGAAATCTGTTCCATGGAATCTTAAGAAGAAGAAGAAAAAAAACCAAGATCCCTGTGGTAGGTATCAGTCATTGGTTTCTAGTTACTCAACCTTTTTACAAGTCTTAAGGATCCTATAAACTTTGAAACTTGTAGTAAAATATTTATAGAGCAAGTCAAAGAAAAGTATAAAACAGTGGGTCTAGGTGAAATTTTGACGTGGCTAAAATTCCTTTTCACCTCTTTTGCTGTTTGATTCATAAGGGTATAGGTACCTGGCCTGGTGAAATAGCAACTCATTTCACCCTGTAGACCAGACATAGTACAATTTCCACAGTTGCAAAGCCATTTCATTCCTTTTCCTCCTGGTGTTTACTTTAGAAGTTCAAGAGACGATTTTGATGAGAAATGACAGTCCGGTGCCTCATGAGAAACTCAGGCCGGTGCCACAGGTGAAAACTCTGAGGTCATTACCCCTTCTGAATTTTCCTGGGAAAGGGCCTTGGAGCCACTCTCCACTGTGACTGAGAAACTCAAGAGTAGCCATTGGTGTTTCAGGCTTTTAGGGGAGATATAAATGGAGGCCTGACTAGTAAAACCTGCCACCCAAAGCCCCAAGACACTCTTTACTCAGGTAGTCATAGAGCTGGGATGGAGCGCCATCTGGAGGAACCCCACTTTGCCTGTGTGCCTCCACTTCCCCAGCCCATCCTTGGGGTTCTTCCCTTCCTCACCAGGATGCAGGGCTGTAATAGCAGGGTGCTGTTCAGCAGCTTCTGCAATATCACTACACGGTAAGGGCTGGCCTTAACATGCGCTGGGGTTCATAAACATACATGGGGCAGGAAAACGTGATCGCATATAAATGTGTGCAATGTTATTCCAGGAAAAACATGTGAATGTTTTGGAAGTCATAAGGGATTTCCTAAATAACGATGGTGCATGGAATCCAAGAGGTTTTTGCTCAAAGAAAGCCCAAGATCATAACTGAAAGTGTGTTAGGAAGCAAAAAAAGGTCAAAAACCACGGGCAAAATTAATGTCTTGTTGGGGCCTGCTACAATAACTCTGGGGGTGAAATGAAGTTCATGCTCCTTTATTCTGAAGCATGATTATAAAGCAATGGAGTAATGGCTTCAACAAATATATCTGAATGAATGTATCTAAATAAATGCTGTGGCCTTCAAGATGGCCATGACGAAAACTCTAATTATTATGACACATGTTTCTTAAGCCTTTTCTGAGACCCTTCCCAACCCTTCTTCTCCTCCTGTGCACCGCTCTTCTGAGACGCTTGAGGTTTCATACATATTACGATTGTAAATATTTCCATTTAACATTGAAATTAGTTGTTTTCGGGGTTTGTGCCCCATCAAGGATTGGTACAGAGTAAAAATGTATTGCATTAAAAAATGTTTAAAGTGTGTTGAGTGAATGGCCTTCACAGATAATTTATGACTCGCACAGGAAAACTTGCCTAATGTTTTAGGGCCACATTTTGTATACCAAAGCAGTGTCACCCAATTTGATCACCTACATTCACCAGCTCTGTTTTAAAATAATTTTTGGTTTATTTTAAGAATCAAATACACCTTCTTCTTGGTATAAAGATTTATAACCATTGAGACTATTCTAAAGGAATGTGCTCTTGGCTCTGGAGGCAATTCCAAAGGAGGAATTTCCAAAATATTTTGAGCTATGACTGCATCATTGTGTAGTGATGCCCAGTGGAAAAATATTTTTTAAAGCAGTAGAACTGTTCCTTAAAAGTTACTCATAGTTACGAGAGGCTGAGCAACCAATTCACGATTGTGACTTCCTTTGTTTTGGGAAAAGTTAGCAGAATAAACACTTCAGTTTGTCCAAGAACAATAATTTGTGTAACGAGCGTCATCCTCAATGTTACTTTAAATGTAGGCTGAGAAGTAATGTGTTCTGTTTAACATAAATAGAGTCCATTTTTAGTGGGACATTGTCCTTGCTGCATCTTTGAATATGGATTTAGATTTTAGTGACTGTCTCTGAAACTGTCTTGGGAAGGTGTGTGTGTGTGTGTGCATGCACATGTGTGTACATATCTTTTTGTATGTACAAATGCATGTATATTTTGTCTATTTGTCTGATTATATTTGTTTTAGGACAGTGCAAACCCTGAGCTAACCCAGAAAGTATCTTGACCCTCTCTTTACTCCACACTGGATGAAAGACTGGGAAAGGAAATTGAATCAGGTTTGCCGGGGCACAGTGGCTCACGCCTGTAATCCCAGCACTTTAGGAAGCCGAGAAAGGCGGATCACTTGAGGTCAGAAGTTCAAGTCCAGACAGGCCAATATGGCAAAACCCCGTCTCTACTAAAAATACAAAAACAATCAGCTGGGCATTGTGGTGGGGGCCTGTAGTCCCAGCTACTTGGGAGACTGAGGCAGGAGAATCGCTTGAACCCAGGAGGCGGAGGTTGCAGTGAGCTGAGATCATGCCATTGCACTCCAGCCTGGGCAACAAGAGCGAAACTCTGTCTCAAAAAATAAAATAAAATAAAATAAAACAAAATAAAATAAAATAAAAAGAAATGGAATCAGGTTTGACCCTGGCTATCTAGGCGACAGCACCAGGCGTGGTGTTATGAAGACCAGCAGATGGAAATGAATCATTGGTGATTGGGGCTGATGTTTGGGGCCAAGGAGGCTGCATTGCAGCTGGTGGGTGGTTGAAGGGTCCCCCTTTTAGGAAGGAGAAGCTCCCAGTCATCTTGGGATGGGAATAAGCAAGGCTGCCACTTAGTTCTGGGACTGAGAGGCTCCAGCTGGATTCGGAGGTGGGAAAGAGACCTGGAGCCTGGTGGAGAGGAGGCTGAGCCAGGCAAAAGGTAGCCAGGAGCTAGGCCAAAGGCCCAAGGCTGGCTTTCAGAGCCGGGACCCTCTAGAGGAACCCCTTTTGATAAGCATGGGAATGTTTCTCGGAGTTGTAATTGTGTCAGCCCCATGCCTTCAGTACGATTTTATTAAACAGTTGGGCTGCTCCTCTCTTTGCATTGTGGAAGTACAGGCAGAGCTTGTGTCTGCACTTGGAGTGTCTTGCATGGGGATGGCAGAGCAGCCTGAGGAAGCCAGTGTTGAGCCTGTTCAAGGGAATTTCCTTGCAGGGCTTTGCAGCACCGGCCTTGGAGTCAGGGTGGCTGGAGGGATGAGTGACTACTGGGATGGGTGGGTGGCACATCCAGCATCTCTCCAGAATTCTCCAACATGTTCATGAAGGAGAAGCAGGGAGAAGCATAACTTTCTTGAGTTATGGAATTGGGCCTCAAAGTCATGATTATTTGGATAATAAGAAAACACAGGCTGGGTACAGTAGCTCACAGCTGTAATCCCAGCACTTTGGGAGGCTGAGGCAGGAGGATTGCTTGAGCCCAGGAGTTTGAGACCAGCCTGGGCCACATGGTAAGACTCAATTTTTACATAAAAAATTGTCTTTAAAATTAACCAGGAGTGGTGGCTCGCATGTAGTCACAGCTACACGTGAGGCTGAAGAAGGAGGATTGCTTGAACCCAGGAGTTCAAGGCTGCAGTGCAGTGAGCTATGATTATACCACTGCACGCCAGCCTGGACAATAGAGCAAGACCCTGTCTCAAAAAAACAAAACAACTCCCCTCCCCACCTCGAAGCCCCACGATCTTTTTGGTAATTACAGGTGAGTGAGGTCTGGGGACTTACTAGTTCTAACTGGGATAAGTGCAAAGCATTACTATGTCTATAAGATACCTTCCATTTTTTAAAAAGCAAACTTAAAAGTTGAAACAATTCCATATTTTACATGTCTTTAGAGGTTCTCATTATGTACGTAGGTGAAATAGTCACAATGTAACTGAAATGTTTAGTTTTCAGCCAGTGGTTTGATTTTCTCTGCTATAATCCCTCTTACTCTGACCTTGATATTCCTCACTCCCCAACAGCTAATCCATTGGTGAGTTAAAGATTTCTCAAATCTGCCAGTATGGTGGCTTACACCTGTAATCCCAGCACTTTGGGAGGCCGAGGTGGGAGGATTGCTTGAGCCCAGGAGTGCGAGACTGACCCAGGCAACAGAGTGAGACCCTGTCTCTACAAAAAGTAGAAAAATTAGCCAGGCGTGGTAATGCATGCCTGTGGTTCCAGCTACTTGGGAAGCTGAGATGGGATCACTTGAGCCCAGGAGGTCAGGGCTGTAGTGAGCTATGATTACACCACAACACTCCAGCCTGAGTGACATTGCAAGACCCTGTCTTCGATAAATAAATACATACATACATACATAAAAATAATGCAAACACATTTTTAATTTACAAGACACTCTTTGAGAAAACTATATTCTGGGAAGGGATTATGAAGCTGGATCTGGAATCGTGCCTGGTTCCCGTCCTCTGGCTCATTCATGAAGTGTTGGATGAAGCACTTTGCTGAGCCTAAAGAGTCCTGCTGTGTGGGATGAGGTGGGTGGAGGGACTTGTTAATGCTCATGTCCCATCCAGGGCCCCCTTATGCTCTTCTGATCCAATTCCCAGGAACATCAACTCCATAAAAACATTCCTCTCCCTCGAGCTGCCCATTAACCTTTCTGAGTTGGCTAATGATTAATGTCATTAGCTTCAGAATGTGATGGCAACTCCCCAAGAGGGTATGGCGCCCACAGTGGTGTGGGTTGTAAGAACTGTGCAAACCAAGCGAGCTGTCCTCAGTCTGGGTGTGGAGATAATGGTTTTACCCCCTCCAACAGTGACTTTTATTGCAGTCATAATTACTCATCTGTTCAGTTAGCACCTGCCCTACCAGTGGGGAGAGAGAACCCAAATAATAATGTCAAGTTTACCCAACCTAACCAATGCAGACATCACCAATGATGTGATGACCTTGTGTTTGGAAAGCGAAGGTCTCCTTGGGCAGGGGAGCAGCCCAACCACATTTTCTCAGGAACTGCTCTGATTTCCTTTATCCTTGGCCTGGCTCTAGCAGGTTAAACCTTTATGAGATTGTCATTCCCATAGGTCAAAAATGACCAAATATAAGGAATTTCATAGGGTTCAACCCAATATAGTTTGTTCTTGATTTTTCTAGAGTAGTGATAAAAGACACGGGTAGAAAGTAATAAGCAAAGAGAATAACTTGTCAAGTAAGAACACTCAAAGAAAGTTAGGGGTAGTATATTTTAAAAGCTTACTTGCCCTGGAGAAGACTATGCGTATTATACACTCTTGCATTAACATTATATGCATGTGGATTTTGAAATATTTCAACTCCTTGGGTGAGACATTTAAGGTAATGAGTTCCTGAAGTTTCATGTCACTACAGTGCCTGAAAATCGTTTTCATGGAATTTTCATTAATTTCTAAGAGATGAGAAGGTTGTATTTACAAAATGAGTGATTGTTGCCTTAGAGATCAGGCAGGACATTGCCAGTAATGAGGGCAGACTGCAGTCAGGAAGTCTTGTTTGAATTAATAGTAAGTGAACTTCAAGACAGCAGAAGTCACTGCTTGTCCCAGATGTCTAATGATGAGTAAGTGAAACAGGAAAGCAAGGAGAACTAGCGCTGCTTGCCTACTGTGTGGCAGCTCTTCACATCCTCTTTCCTTTCATCTGCATACAACTCCACGGGGACAGGGATTATTGTCACCATTTCACAGATGCTCCGAGCAGTATTAAATCAACTGTCAAAGTCCATATCACTAGACATTGGCAGAGCCAGCATTTATGGCCAGCTCAGTTGTATTCAAAACCTCATCATTTGCTTATGCCAAGAAAGACTGGATGACTTGGTACCAAAGGTGGTCCATGTTTATGGCTTTGGGCCTGGCATCTTCAGAAGTGTCTTAGTTTGGGATTGTGCATGCTGGTGCCATTTTCCTGATTCACAGGTCTCCTCAGCAAGCACTGGAGAAGGCATCCTCAAGTATAAAGCATTGGGACTTTGGGTTGCATTAAAATTTGCCTCCAGTTACTCCCAGCAGAGCTTGGAACACAGTAGTCAATAAAGCAAATATATATATATTTTTTGAATTTTGTGATAAGAGATACATAGTGTATATATATATTTTTTAATTTTATTATAAGAGATAAGGTCTTTGTCTGTCACCCAGGCTGGAGTGCAGTGGTGCAATTATAGCTCACTGCAGCCCTGACTTCCTGGGCTCAGGTGATCCTCCTGCCTCAGCCTCCTGAGTAGCTGGGCCTGTAAATGCTAAAAACCAGCTGCCAGCACGTTCAGCTAATTTTTCTACTTTTTGTAGAGATGGAGTCTTGCTATGTTGCTCAGGCTAGTCTTGAACTGAGCTCAACCAATCCTCCTACCTCAGCTTTCCCAAATGCTGGAATTACAGGCATCAGCCACCATACCCAGCCTTGCATATTGTTTTGGTGGCATCTCAGATGACCTTGTTAGCTGGATTTTCTTGTCAGAAATCCAGGATAAAAAGGATTTCCAAATCACTTTTATACAGGATGAAATGGAGCTTTGGTCGAAACCTTAAGCCACCAAACTCTTTTTGGGTTGGGTGAGAGCTGTAGGTTGATGAGCCATTATATCAAATAACAATTACGCCTGGCACTTGAAACGGTGGGGGTGGGAGAGAGGGAATAAATAGTTTGGATGCTGGCTTGGACTGCTGGGCTAATTCTGAGTGCTTCTGTTTTAATCAGCTCCCATGGCGAGAGTCATGGAAAAATACCACTTTCACATGTACACACAAGTACTGAACTTAAGAGTAATGAGCACTAATGCAGTCATTTAATACATATTAATCTGTTTGCTTCCTCATTCTGCATCTGTCACTGCCTCTAAACCCCAGCAACCTGGAAGCTGCTAATTCTACTCTGTTGCTAGAAACGCGACATAGAGAAATACCAAAAAGAAAGCATGGAAACCTAGCTTGTTTATGGCTAGTAGGTACGTGGATCTGTTACTACTGACGATGGTGTGTCCCGTCATTCTGCTTGAGCTTTGGTCAGCTGTGTAGACAGAATTTCCTAGGAAGGGAAAACAAACAGATAAGGAAGCATTCACTGTACATTTTTCGTCCTTTACTGCCTGTATGACTAGCTGTCACAGGCTGCAGGAGATTCGATTCAACTCAGCCACCAAGGACAAGGCTTGCCATAATGGAAGCTCAGTAAATATTTGAATGTGATGCATTTTTTTGGTTCCTATTCCTGTGTTATCTAGAGGAATATAAGGCTTATGCCTTTTTCTAGAAGATGGTGGAGGTAAAAGAAATAATTAGACATAAGGCATTTAGAAAGAAGACATGCAAGATGAAAGGCAAGTGGATTGAAGAGAATCATGAGTCATGGTAATGTTACAGACCCCAAAATAATATTATGTGTCTGGTTGGCTGCATTTTTTGGTGGGGCTAGGGAGGGAAACATGTTTCCTGGAGCTGAGCTGCAGAAGAGAATAGGGCCTGACACCTGGGCTGGGCAACCTAGGTTAGTCATTTAATGGCACTGAATACTTCTGTCTAACTCTTTTCAAGATGGCTAACAATCTCTAACTTAAAGGATTGTTGTAGGGATTAGGGATAAGGTCAGTAAGGGCGTGCATGACATCGACTGCTGAGAAGGAGTCAATAGATGGTAGCTCTGGCCAGGCGTGGTGGCTCACGCCTGAAATCCCTACACTTTGGGAGGCTGAGGAGAGGAGGGCAGATCACTTGAGGTCGAGACCAGTCTGGCCAACATGGTGAAACCCCGTCTCTACTGAAAATACAAAAATTAGCTGGGCATGGTGGTGTGTGCCTGTAATCCCAGCTACTCGAGAGGCTGATGCAGGAGAATCATTTGAATCCGGGAGGTGGAGGTTGTGGTGATCTGAGATGGTGCCACTGCACTCTAGCCTGGGCAACAGAGTGAGACTCCATCTCAAAAATAAATAAATAAATAAACAAACAAATAAATAAGTAAATGGTAGCTCTCATGGCCTTTATGCAGGAGGAAGGACTGGAAATGGGTCTCCTCAGTGAGTGATCAGAATTTCAATAAGTGGTGAGAAAGAGTAAAGGCATCTTCCATGTTGATGTGTCAAACTACAGTTCATTCATTTTCATAGTTGCATAGTTTTTCATTGTATGAATATCCTCCCATTTATTTACGTGTTCTCTGGAGGATGGATATTTGGTTGTTTGCATCTTCCAGCCATTATGAACAACATGATGTACTCATTTTTGAAGGCTACCATAAGAAATGACTGCAAATAGGATGGATTGAAACAACAGAAGTGCATTCTTATACAGGGGCTAGTCTGAATTCAAGGTTTCTGGAGGGGTATGCTCTCTTTGAAGGCTGCAGTGAAGAAGAAATTCCATATCCTTCTCTTAGCCTCTGACATCGCTGGCAGTCTTTGATGGTCCTTGGCTTCTAGACACATCCTCCGTTGTCTCTGCCTCCATAGTCATGGGGGTCTCCCTACTTGTATTTGTATCTTTCCTCCTTTTCTTACAAGGACACCAGTCTTATGGGATCAAGAGCCCACCCTATTAACTCCTCTTAACTGAAATAATTATATCTGCAGTGATCTGTATCCAAGTGAAGCCACATTCCAAGGCTCTGGTGAGGATATTAATTTTGGGGGGAACATTATTCAGCCCAGCACATATGGCTGTGAACATTCTTGAATCTGAGCAAAGTGCCTGTGGGCCACCCTCCCATGTCACCACTCCATGCCACTGGGTCATAGGGTGTGTGCATCTTTGTAGGATTATATCCAATGGCTCTTCCAGTAAATTGGGACAAATTATACTCCCACGAACAGTGTGTACGAGTTCCTGTTGCTCCATGGCTTAACTAGTAATTGGTACTGTCAAATTTTCTTTTTAAATTGCTAATCTGCTGTGTGTAAAGTGGTACATCTGTATGGCGTAATTTGCATTTCCCTGGTTACTACTCATTTGTTTTTTCTTCTTAAAATGTATGTTTATATCTTTTACCTATTTGCTTGTTGACTTGTTTGTCTTTTTTTTTTTTTTTTAGCTTTTTGGAGAAATTCTTTGTCAGTTCCAAAATTGCAAATTTATCTTCCAGTGTGTGGCTTATTTTTTCACTCTCTTTATGGGGCCTTTTCGATAAAAAGAAGTTCTTAATGTTAATGTAGTGAAGTTTATCAGTACTCGTCTTTAAAGTTGGAAAACTTTTGTGTTTTAAGAAATTCACCATGTTGAAGCCATAACCAGGAGGTGATTCTTTTTTTTTCATGGTGTGAAGTTGGGGTCCAATTTTCTCTTTGCCCGTAGGGATAACCAACTCTCCCAGCTTCATCTGTCCTTCTTACCACCCCGGATCTGCACTGTCACCCACGGTTTTAATGAATATCCATTTGTGTACCTCTGTTTGGGCTCTGGAGTCATGTGTCTTCTGGTTGGTCATTTCAGTTGTCTTTAAATTTTTGCTATTATTAATGATGATGTGACCCACATCTCTATGTGTCCATATTTGGCCCATCTAGTTTGCTATTTAATTGCCACAAAGTAATTTCTGGATGCAATTTTGCTACATCGAAGAGTAAACACATTTTGTTTTTGCTATTTTCCCTCCATGTCTCTACATCTTCCTCACCCTGCTGCCCTCCATGTGAAAGCTCTTGCCTCACCCAGGCCCTGACTCCTCACCAGGCCAGCCCTCCCCCTGCACACACAGCCCCTCACCTCTTGATGGTCCTGACAGCCCATTCTTGGCCACCATGGCGCCTCACAAGCCCCTCCCCTACCCCCACGTACCTTGTTCTATACCACCTATGGCATGAAGACAAAATTGTTCAGAAAGAGAAAGAAAAAGAAGAAAAATAGGAAGAGCATCAGCACATTTTAAAGCCTTTTAAAAATTATGCATTGAGCTATCACTCTCACAAAGGCATTAGCAATGCACACTTTCACCCCGGTGCATGACAGGGCACAGTGACCTGCAGGAAGCTCCCCGAAGACCAAGGGTCCGCATGGTTCACTGTTATGTCTTTAGCACAGTCCCTGGCACATAGCAGATGCACAATAAAGATTTGTTGAATGAATGCCTGTACTTCTTATGTTTTAACCATCTACTTTTTATCATTAAAAAAAAATCCACTTTGTCAATTTATAATGGCACCATGTCAGATCCAGGTACCATTCCATTGTGGGGTAGAGCAGAGCGCAGGGTCTGTGTAGTTCTGAGGCATTTCTTCTACTTCTTTTCAGTAGTGCCCTCCCCACTGTCCAGCACACAGATCCATGAATTGAATCTCTGAAGTGATATCCAACACATCAAGCCAAACAGACTTTGTCTTCACAGGTTTCTCCTTCCAAAACGAAGTTTGAGACCAAATTGTGCCCAACATACAACTAGTTATGTGATCATATAACCAGAAACAGATTGTCTTTATGCCACTGTGGGTAAAAACACGGGCTACAGAATGTAGCACAATGGTCCCCAACCTTTTTGGAACCACGGACCAGTTTTGTGGAAGACAGTTTTTCCACGGACCGGGGCAGGGGATGGTTTTGGGACGATTCATGCGCATTGCAGTTATTGTGCACTTTATTTCTATTATTATTACTTTGTAACATATAATGAAATAATTATACAACTCACCATATTGTAGAATCAGTGGGAGTGTAGAGCTTGGTTTCCAGCAACTAGACAGTCCCATCTGGGGTGACGGGAGAGAGTGACAGATCATCAGGTGTTACATTCTCACAAGGAGCTCACAACCTAGACCCCTCGCATGGGCAGTTCACAGTAGGGTTTGTGCTCCTATGAGAATCCAGTGCCACTGCTGATCTGACAGGAGGCAGAGCTCAAGTGGTAATGTGAGCAATGGGGAGTGGCTGCAAGTACAGAGGAAGCTTTACTGGCCCACCCATCACTCACCTCCTGCTGTGCGGGCTGGTTCCTAATGGGCCACAAACCACGGACCCGGGGGCTTGGGGACCCCTGATAGAGCAGACCTGAGTGAAATGCTGGCTATCCTAATTGGAAGCTAAGAACCCTTGGGAAGTTCTCTAACCTCCTTCACCCTCAACCACAATCTTCTCATTTGTGTAATGTGGAAAATAACATCTAGTTCACGGTGTTCTTGAGAGGATTAAATGAGCAATAATGTATAAAGTGCTTAACACAACACCTGCCACATAATCACAGTGGCTGCAGTGTGTTGGGCTGTAGTTATTAGCCTGACCGGGACATGGGCTTCAGAGAACTTAGAAGGTCTGTTTGCATCGCATTTCTTTATTAACTCAGTGGAAATAGAAATGCACTTCTGGGAGTGGAGGAAGAAAAAAAGAACAATTTTAATTTGGTTAAACAAACTGACTCTTAAAGTTGTTGCTGTTTCTATAAGCTTTGATTCCCATAAATTTCTTTTGCCTTGCCTACGAGCAGCATACCAGGGGACCAGTAATGGCTTCACAAAGACAAGGGGCAGGAGCTCCAGACTAATGAGCTTCCTCCTAAGCAGGCTGTGTGCCCATTAAAGCCCCAAATCCTCTGCTGTCCATCTTTCTCTACTCCATGGTTTGCCTTAAAGCACAGTTGGTCAAAAGCCACCATCCTGGACTTGCCAACACACAGCTAGATGATCATAAGGTATGGAGAGCATAAATTAGCTCAAAGACATCACTTATTTTTATTTTAATTTTATTTTTGTATTTTTAGTAGAAACGGGGTTTCAACATGTTGGCCAGGCTAGTCTCGAACTCTGGACCTCCGGTGATCCTCCCGCCTCTGCCTCCCAAAGTGCCGGGATTACAGGCATGAGCCACCGCACCCAGCCAGACATTACTTATTAAAGCTGAGATGTAACATAAGAAGAAATAAACCCATTCAATTGTCTCCTTGAATAGTAAAATACATGCTACAGGAAGCTATCAGAGATTTTGTGAGCTGTAATGTCTTTAGGAGGAATAAAAAAGATTTTGTTTTTAACAATTCTTCATCTCTGACAACAGAAATACAATTTTTTTCCAACGTGACCAAAGAGTGCTGAACATCTCACCAGCAATGTCATCTTTCGCTCCACCTTGAAGTGAACAGAGTGATAAGAAAATCATTTTTTCACTAGTAGAAAAGTTATATGATTTCTAAGAATCCTTGGGCAGTCATTGCTTTGAAGACTTGTATGACCAAAAACTCACATTGCTCATCAAAGACTCTTAGCTTTTTCTCAACAGTTGTAACGAGAAGGATTATGATCAGTTCTTAAAAGTGTACAAGTTAACAAGATAATACTTGCATCAAGTCCATCTCTAAGCTTCTTCAAAGGTCTTTAAAACAAAGGATTAACTCTCTTCACACTACCTATGGATGGACTAGACTTCATTGAAGGTTTGGAAAAAGAGGGAGAGGAGGGACTAGCAGGCAGGGCGGTTTTTTTGCTTGTTTGTTTGTTTTGAGACAGAGTTTCTCTCTTGTTGCCCAGGCTGGAGTGCAATGGGGCGATCTTGGCTCACCACAACCTCCGCCTCCCAGGTTCAAGCGATTCTCCTGCCTCAGCCTCCTGAGTAGCTGGGATTACAGGAGCCTGCCACCATGCCTGGCTAATTTTGTATTTTTAGTAGCGACGAGGTTTCTCGTGTTGGTCAGGCTGGTCTCGAACTCCTGACCTCAGGTGATCCGCCTGCCTTGGCCTCCCAAAGTGCTGGGATTACAGGCGTGAGCCACTGCACCCAGCCAAGCAGTTCTTAAAATGCTCTTACAGCCCTTTGACCCCCCTTTCCCCACTCCCTGTGTCCTCTCTAGGCTGCCTGTCTGCTGGGTGCCCCCTTCGCTGCTTCCATGACTGCCTCTCACCCTCCCTCCTGGATTGTTCTGGCAGGCTCACATTCTTTTCCTTCTGTGATGCAGAGCAATTCCATGCTCTTCTACTAGAATTCTCAGGTTTGACTCAGAGTCCAGGGTCCAGGCAGGAAACAGAAACCACATCAGTGACTTTCACAGAAAGAATTTAATATACAGAATTGCTAACTAGAATTAGGTTACTGACCAGTTAACTGAAATGGCAGAATGTATAGTAAGGTATCCCAGAGGTAGCAATTGCAGAAGGCAGCTACCACCCCAAGGGCTGAAAGAACTATGGGAAGAGTTTGGAGCTATGAAAACATAAATGCTTGAGGATGGGCCCTGTGAAGATGGGATTCTCACCTAGGATGAAAGTGTACTTCTTAGTCAGAGCTAGTGTCTCTGAGCTGGGAGAATAAGCGTGAGGGTCTGGGACCCAGATTTCCACAGAGGGAATATTGTCTATCTGGTGCTGGTGTTTCTAAGGCTGAGGTGTGAAGAAGCTGGCTGTGCAAGTGCTAGAAAAGCTGGCACCTGGATTCTGTGGCTGATGTGGAAAGGAACTGCCTCTGCTGCAGTGAAGTAGTATTGCTACCATGATGCTCAGAAGAGTAGGAAACAGATAAGAAGAAATATGTTCCCTTCTCCTCTTCCAGCCCTGCAGTCTCCCTCTTGAATCCCTTCTTGGTGGAGCCTAATAGAGCAGGTGGCCATATAGAAGTGTGGTTTGCAGGTCTGACATCAGCATCACTGAGCATAATACAGAAGGAAGAGATGGAGCTGACAGACAATAGCTTCATAAGTGGTGTACACACCCAAAGCCACTAGCATATTTAGCAAAATCAAAGAGCTTCCAATTGAACAGCGTTGCCCTTTCATCTCAGTGGCCTTTCTCTGTCATGGACACCTGGCTGGCACATGACTGGAGGAACTAGCAGGTGGGAAAAGGAGAGGAGAGATCAAATATTTAAGATGTGCCTCCTTTGCCCTCCAGTGCCAGATCCTTAGGTCTGGGAACTCACATCTAAGTGCTATTGGCATCTTTCAGGGACCTTAGGAAAAAATTTGCCACAGCAGTTTCCAACCTGGCTGGGAAGCACTTGAGGCTTAGCTCCTGCACCATCTACTTGGAACTGGATTGGTTGTCCTTGTCCCTGACTCTTCTATGATTTCCTGTCTGTATCCAGCTCTATTTAGATGGCTTATCCTCTGTAAATCTTCCCTCTATAAAGGCATTACTCTGCTAGATCTCCTCCATTCACCCCACATTGCAGTCACAGCCAAGACTCAGGCCCATGCCCATCTGATTCCAGGCCTATGGACACAACCTTTACCTCTCAGGACAGGGGGAAGTGACGCTTTTAAAATGTCAAATCTTGTCTCCTTCCCAATAATTTTAAATATGATTTCCATATAATGATAAGGCTTTGTGAGATTCAGAGAGGTTAAGTAGCTTGCCCCAAATCATACAGCTAGAAAGTGGTAAAGCCTGGGTTTCAATACTTGATGGTTTGGCCCTGTCTCCTACCTTGAAGATGACACTTATGTGGAAAATAAGTGGCAGTTTCCTCTTTCTTCTCCCAATCTCTCATCCATGAATGAAATTAGTAAAGGATAATCCAGGAGTGGCGGTTTACGACTGTAATCCCAGCATTTCGGGAGGCCAACGCAGGAGGATCACTTGAAGTCAGAAGTTTGAGACCGGCCTGGGCAACATAGAAAGACTCCATCTCTACCAAAAAAAAAAAAAAAAAAAAAAAAAGAAAAGAAAAAAGGGAAAAAAAAGGAAATTAGTAAAGGATACTAGCATTCCTTCCTGCTGGTTGAATTCTGCCTCAGAAGGTTTCTTAGCACAGTGCTCTAGAACACCACTACCAATTAAATGGAGCTGGCACACAAGATGAAACTTACTTAACATGTTTGCCATGAGCCAGCCTCTTTTCTTTCTTTTTTCTTTTTCTTTTTCTTTTTTTTTTTTTTGAGTCGGGGGTGATGGGTAGATCTCGGCTTACTGCAACCTCCGCCTTCTGGGTTCAAGCAATTCTCGTGCTGCAGCTTCTCGAGTAGCTGGGATTACAGGCGGGCGCCATCACGCCCGGCAAATTTTTGTATTTTCAGTAGAGACGGGGTTTCATCATGTTGCCCAGGCTGATCTCGAACTCTTGACCTCAAGTGATCCGCTTGCCTCGGCCTCCCAAAGTGCTGAGATTTTTGGCGTAAGCCACTGCGCCCGGCCCTATTTTCTATGTAATTTGAAAGGCGCTGTAGAATTTGATGAGTCGGGAAGCAGAAGCAACTGTGGCTCCACAACCTTTTTCTCCTCTGCTTTTAAGGCATGTGTTCTTTTGGGGTGGATCTGAATCAAAGCAGAAGCACGTGCAGGGGAGGTGGGAAGGGTGTCAGGGTAATCACAAAGGGGAACGCTCCCTGGCTTCAGCTCTCAGGAGGCTCCTGAGGGCTCCCGAAGAAAACTGTGCTGCCTTCTGGATTCCAGGCAGCACAGGCTCCCTTCAGTTGAACCTGAGGCAGTTCCAGCCCGCCAAGCCATTTCCCTTGGCCACCCAGAGCTAGACGGGGAAGAGGTAAAGGAGATTTTGGCAAGAACAGGCTACTGGCCCCTGCTGCTAAAACATGCCTGCCCACAGTGCTTCAGAGAAAGGTATTACTGAGGTTCCGGGGGAACGCCCTGATTGTCTCTGGAATAGGGATCCTTCAAGGCACGGGTCTGAGCGCAGCACTGGGGTGCCACTGGAGAGCCACATGCACCCACCTCCTTCCGTCTCCCCGCATCCTCCCCATGTGTGGAAGCACCCCTCTGTACCACGGGAGCTTGTAGAGCAAAGCTAACATACGGTAATGTCAGCTCGGCCAAGAGAAATAAGGCGGCGGGGCTGGCTGCGCACCAGAGGGAGGCGGCGGCCCCTAACCGAAGGTTTCCGCACGGAGAATTACGCCGCAGAAGCAGCAACAGACCCGCGTATTCATGAGCTCGTGTCACCGGGAGGTCGCTGCCAGGCCTTAGCCCAACCACCATTTCGTTTCAGGAAATGCTGCCAGACTCCAAAATCAGCATAGCAAGGCTGTCCTGATACTTAGATGCGCTAATCAGGGCCGCCGAGGGGGTCGGCCTGCGGCCACTGGGCTCAAGCGAGGAAGACGCCCGGCCAGTGCTCAGGCTCCAGATCTGATTGGCTTAATGTGGTCTGGGACAGATCATCCTGAGCTTCTGAGGCGCAGAAGGAGAGGAAAAGCCTGCCATGGGAGCTGTGTGGTTTCTCAAAGCCAATTTGGTGCAGAGGCTCAGCGGCAGGGCTCGATGACCTGGGACCGGTGTTGCTGTGTTCCCGGGGAGTCAGGTATCAGGACACACATTTGAAGCAGTCTGAGGACCCTGTCACCTGCCCTGAGGATTAGACCTGAGTTACTTATAGTCCTCCTTTTGCTTTACAAGCCCTTGGGCAAGTGGTTCAGGCTGGCAGGATGCAAATTGGCGTGTGTGTTTTGGGAGGAGCATTCACTAACTTCACTTGTTTTGTGATTCTCTTGGAAGGTAAATAGGGCAAATAAATAACCCACATTTCCTCTGTTTTCCACTAATCAAGGAGGGATTTGCTTGCTTACTTATCAAGTGTGTCTGGTACTCTCCTAGATAGAAATATGGACCGTTGGAAAGGTGTTTCTCCCTGTGTGTACATATTAAATAGATCTGTATGCCTTTTCTCGTATTAGAAAAAAAGAGGCCGGGTGCGGTGGCTCACGCCTGTAATCTCAGCAATTTGGGAGGCCGAGGCAGATGGATCATTTGAGGTCAGAGTTCGAGACCAGCCTGGCCAGCATGGCGAAACCCTATCTCTACTAAAAATACAAAAAATAAAAAAATAAATAAATAAAGCGCGGGGGGGGGGGTGGTGGGCATCTGTAATCCCAGCTACTCAGGAGGCTGAGGCAGGAGAATCGCTTGAACCTGGGAGGCAGAGGTTGCAGTGAGCCGAGATTGCGCCACTGCACTCCAGCCTGTGCGACAGAGCAAGACTCCATCTCAAAAAAAGAAAAGAAAAAAAGAAAATAAAGGCAAGCAATGGAGAGGGTTGTTGTGGTTCACAGAGGTCTGTGAGAAAATGTGACATGAGAGATTGATGTGCTAGTTCTCCTGCCGCACCACCGCTGGGTATGACACGTGCTCCCTGCACTGAGTCCCTTTATCTGATAGGACATTGCCATCATATCACTTAGAAAAGCTCACTGAAATTCTGCTACAATTCCCTCTACTTTGAATGGAAGGAATTTGTTAGCTTAAGCGTCTTCCAGGAAAGAATATCATATCAGGAGGTCATCGGGACGTCTCCTAAAACCCCTCAATGTCTTACTAGCCGTATAAATTGGACGGAGTTCCTAACTTTTTAGGCCCTTGGTTAGTTTATCAATGAAATGGAATCGTACACATATACGCATATGCAGACGTATATATGAATATACATACATCTATGTATACTCACATATCACACACATAGAAGCCAGTTGCAACCATTATATGAAAACATTGTCTGAATGTGTGTTCTGATTAGAAATTAAAGATTAAGACATTATACACATTTGTGTAGTGTAAGCACACTATTAATATTTTTTGAGAATGGTGACTATAGCTGATGATTGATGATAGAAATCCAGGTCTTATGAAGTGTGCATGAAATATTAGCCTGGTGAATCCTACTTTTAAACTACGTTTAATCCTACTTTTTCCAGGGCAAAGTCATTTGCTGTCATGCTTGGAAGGAGTAGAACCAAGTGTTTATGAGCATGGACTTTGGAGTCAGGTAAACAGAAGTCCAAATCCTGTTTCTACCACTAATAGCTGTGTGACCTGGGGCAAGTCACTTAACCTATCTGAGCCTGTATTTTTTTATTTATGAAATGGAGATAAAGATGCTTGACTCATGGCTGGTTGGGACCGCATACTGCCCACTGGGTAGTGCCATGTCAGGTTGTGATTTCTTGAAACCATCAGGATCAAACAGGCATTCTGAAGATGACAGAATAGAAGCATGCAAAGAACTCAGGTCCCTGATGACATGGTTGAACCACTGGATTAACAAACCTTGAAAAGCCACTCAATTTTCAGACTTCTCGATACAGAACATAAAATGACCTCTTATTGGTTCAAGCCAGTTGAATTGGTGGTTTTTTTCTGTTACTTGTAGCTGAACATTTCCTAACTCATAAAATAACTTTATCTTAAACGAAATTAAAAGCGTTTTACCAACCAAAGCCACAAGTGGTGTAGACCAGCAGTCCCCAACCTTTTTGGCACCAGAGAACTGTTTTGTGGAATACAATTTTTCCACAGACCCAGGACAGGGGTAGGGTTGGGGGGATGGTTTCGGGATGAAGCTGTTCCACCTTACATCATCGGGTGTTAGATTCTTATAAGAAGCGTGCACCCTAGATCCCTCGCATGCATAGGTCACAGCAGGGTTTGTGCTCCTATGAGAATCTAATGCCACCACTGATCTGACAGGAGGCGGAGCTCAGGCGGTAATGCTAGCTCACCGACTGCTCACCTCCTGCTGTATGACCTGGCTCCTAAAAGGCCACAGACCACTACTGGCTTATGGCCTGGGGGTTGGGAAGACATTTTTGCTAAACAGAGGAAAATTAGGATGAAATACAGGGAGGAGGCTTAGGTAACATTTAGGGTAACAAATTGAAGGGAGTCTCCAGGGATGCTCTTCCAAGGAGAGGGTTACCAAGGGAACTGTGGTCACTTTACTTCCAGGAAGGCTGTAAAATGTTTGGATCAGGAGAGGGCCATGTTTGAAGGTTTTTAAAGAGTTTTTTGCTTCTGAATTATGTATGCATGTGGAGCATGGACTGGAGTGAGCAAAGATTCCATTGTGGGGAATGTTTCTCAAAGACTGTTGTAACAGTCCAGGTGAGAAATGGTGTGCCTCTGAACTAATGTGGGAACACAGGAGTGGGAGATTTGGAGGTTTGGTGCATTAAGTGAGAATATCGTCAAATTTTTTAAATGAATACCAGGAAATTATGTATCATAGAAACCAAATAAGGGGAGAAGACAGTGTGAAGAAGAAAACAGTGATCACCACCACGAATACTAATATCTTTTTTAAAAAAATTATGATTTTTATATTTTAAGAGACAGGGTCTTGCTCTGTTACTCGGGCTGGAGTGCATGGTGCAATCATGGCTCACTGTATCCTTGAACTCCTGGGCTTAAGTGAGTCTCTTGTCTTAGCCTCCTGAGTAGCTGAGACTATAGGCATGTGCCACCATGGTTGGCTAATTTTTTAATTTTTTGTAGAGATGAGGTCTCTCTATGTTGTCCCGGCTGGCCTCAAGTGATCTTCCTGCCTTGGCCTCCCAAAGTGCTGGGATCACAGGCATGAACCACACCCAGCTCAGTACTAAAATCAATAACCAAACATTGAGAGCTGGCCTTGTGCCAAGCACTGTCAGACTGTTTACACATATTATTCTATTTAATCATCATGAGAAACCCATGACATAGGAGCTCATATTATCTTCATTTCCTGATGAGGAAACCTAGATTTCCAAGACTTCATATCACAGTGCTCATAAGAGTAGATCCTGGATTCAAGGTCTTACTGCTCCTGAAGCCTGTTTATTTATCCACAGGATACTCTCCTGATATACCACGATGCAGAATGTCAAGTAGGAAAAGAAGCTGTTGCATTGGGCAATTAAGAAGTCATTGGTGAGAGAAGTTTCAGGTAAATGACTTGCTGGTGTATGGAAGTAGAAGGAGAGAGGGGAGGTGGCTAGGGGACCAGCCTTTGAAGAAACCTAGAACATGGAGATAGAGTCTTTTAGCCTAGAGGTAGACAAGGTCATAAAAGATATTTTTTTTCCATTGGGTATCATAGGAATTACTATTATATTTATTAGTCATAATTATAGTGGTTTGAGGATTACAGGTAGAAAAGTTTACCCTGGTGTCACTTAGAAATCAAAATATTTTCAATCCTCAAAACAAATTTTTCTCTTACAAGGGGACTTAAAAAGCTCATGGAAAATAGAATGAAAAGATAAATGTTAAAAATATAAACTTTATTTCTCTACATAAGCTCTTCAAGTTTCAGATACTTGTATAAGTGATGATATCAGCCATTTAGTCCATTCCTAAAGAAATGAGGGTCCTGGGAATTTAATCATGTCAATACAATCATTTTTACATTATAAACCAAGAAAAATGAGTGTTCTTTAGAGATTTTTTAAGATTGGGAAACAAAAATAAATCAGAAGGACTGAAATCAACACTGTAAGGTGGATGCCTAATGATTTCCCATAAAACTTTCACAAAATTGCCCTTGTTTGATGAGAAGAATGAGCAGGAGCATTGTCGTGGTGCAGAAGGACTCTCTGGTGAAGCTTTCCTGGGTGTTTTTCTGCTAATGCCTTGATTAACTTTCTCAAAACCCTGTTATAATAAGCAGATGTTATTGTTCTTTGGCCCTCCAGAAAGTCAATAAACAAAATACCTTGAGCATCCCAAAAAACTGGTGCCATGACCTTTGCTTTTGACTGGTCCATGTTTGTTTTGACTGGACCATTTCCTACCTCTTGGTAGCCATTGCTTTGATTGTGCTTTGTCTTCAGGATCATACAAGTAAAGCCATATTTCATCCCCAGTTACATGTTTCTTCTCCTGAAGAAATGCTTCAGGATCTTGATGCCACTTGTTTAGAATTCCCAAAGCTCAGTGCTTTCTATTTCCTGTGCTCTTGATATGGGCGCAATGGTTTTGGCACCCATCAAGTGGAAAGTTTGCTCCACTTCAATTTTTCCGTCAGAATTTTGTGAGCTGAACCAATTGAAATGATGTCATTGTTAGTTAGTTGATTGTTAGTTAGTTATTTAGTTAATTGAGATGATGTTAGTTATTGTTTCTGCTCTTAATTGTTGTTTCTTTTCAATTAGGGCATGAACAAAATTAATTTATTCCTTGCAAATTGATGTAGATTGCCGCTATGGGCTTCATCTTCTACATCATCTCACCCCTTCTTAAAATAAATGAGCCATTTGTAAACTAGTGCTTTCTTTGGGGCATTGTCCCCATTAACTTTTTGTAAAGCATTAATGATTTCACCATTCTTTCACCCAAGTGTCACCACAAATTTGGTGTTTGTTCTTGTTTTACTTTAGCAGAATTCACGTTGCTGTGACAGGGATTCTTTTCCAACAGATGTCTTATCCTTCAGAATGCCTGAGACTAGATCCTGCTCAGACATGTTATAATAAGTTAGTACAAATTTATGTTGGTGCAAAAAAATTTGAAATTCATGAATTTTTTTCATAATATGCATTTCCATGAATGTTTGAAGACCTCTAGTATTTCATATCAAATTCTAAGCAGAAAGATTTAGCAATTCTAAGTCTGGTTAGACTGGCAAGTCATGTCAGCTGCTGGCCACAGTAGAACTTGGAATGACAACCTCTCTTCCATCCCGTCCAATAGATTTGGGATGAGCATCCTAATTAAATGGACAATATCTAATCAAAATTGAAAGTCTGTCACAAACTTGCCCAACGATTATTTACATATGTGAGATTGCTGTTGTACAGTGGACTTTTCTGGGGAACACTTTCAAGTTGAACCAGATTTAATGTTTATTAGAAAAGCATTCTGGCTGGGTTGCTGGCTCTGTGAGCCAATCACAAATGCCAAAATTGCTGGCTAATTGCTTCAGTGTAAATGCCAGCTCTCCTCTGGGGCTTCTGAAAGGTTAGCATTCTCTTGATACTCTCAACTCTGCTCTTGAGCCCTGGGAGGCTGCCCAGTTGGTAATGGGAAAAGGGTAGCAATGGCCACTTTTCCTCTTCCTTAGGATGGGATTAATGAGAGAGACTGGAGACTGAGCTAATACACATACTTATTTGCAGAGTCTTGATGGAATCTGAGGGTCTGATTTTCATGACTTTTTGGATTGCGTGCTTCTAGGGGGTAGGAACATCTACACTTCTTTTACCCCTCCTTCTTCTTAATCTGGAAACACTCTACAGAGAAGTGGAGGGCAAGTAGAGGGCATGCTTCCCAATTAAACAGGAGGTTTCAACATGATGATGTAAACAACGAAATAATTATACTTCCCTGAGGCATTGTTAAACTTGTCTTTTAAGGACTTTTAGTTTCTTTCTGGATGAAACAAATTTTGTTAGCAGGCAAGCTTTTGGAGGCCAGAGACCAGGTCTTTTGGCTCTTTTATATCTATCATAATCGTGATTGCTGTTCGTGAAATATTTTCAGTTCTTTCCTTTTCTGGGCACACGGTAGGATCCCACTTCCTGACCGCTTTGTGGGTAGGTGGGTTCTTGAGATCAGTCTGGCCAATGAGTTATGATGTAAAGCATGTGTCATTTCTGTGCTAGAAGATTGAGTTTCCGACTTGAGATCCTCCAGAGCTTTCCTTTCTGTTTGGCATGACAACCAGTAATATGCACGATGGTGGCTGCTTTATCAACATGAATACCTAAATATTTAGGAAGAACAGACTCCACTCCCATCCCCAACTCCTCTGGGCTCCTGCTAACTCTCAATAGACATGTAGTACAAGTGAAAAATCAACTTTGGTAGCTTTAAGCCACCAAAAATTTGGGGCTGGGCACGATGGCTCACGCCTGTAATCTCAACACTTCGGGAGGCTGAGGCAAGTGGATCACCTGAGGTCACAAGTTCGAGACCAGCCTGGCCAACATGGGGAAACCCTGTCTCTACCAAAAATACAAAAATTAGCCAGGCATGCTGGCACACACCTGTAATCTCAGCTACTCAGGAGGCTGAGGCAGGAGAATTGCTTGAACCTGGGAAGTGGAGGTTGCAGTGAGCCAAGATTGTGCCACTGCACTCCAGCCTGGGCAAAAGAGCGAGACTCTGTCTCAATAAAAAAATAAAAAAAGGAATTGTTTGTTACTACAGCATAATTCTTACTGACACAATGTAAGAGATAACCTATATTTCAAGTACAAACTTCATCTATATAATTTAGTATATGCTTTGAGCCACTATATACTATAAGCACCTTAAGGACAGAGGTGGTGTTCTATTCATTTTGTATTCCTGGCATCTAGCAGAGACACAAGATGTTTCTTTTCTTTTCTTTTTTTTTTTTTTTTGAGATGGAGTCTCGCTCTGTCGCCCAGGCTGGAGTGCAGTGTCACGATCTGATCTCGGCTCACTGCAAGCTCTGCCTCCCGGGTTCACGCCATTCTCCTACCTCAGCCTCCCTAGTAGCTGGGACTACAGGTGCCCACCACCATGCCTGGCTAATTTTTTTTGCAAAAATTAGCCGGGCATGGTGGCACCCGCCTGTAAATCCGGCTACTTAGGAGGCTAAGGCAGGAGAATTGCTTGAATCCAGGAGGCGGAGGTTGCAGTGAGCTGAGATCACGCCACTGCACTCCTGCCTGGGCGACAGCAAGACTCCATCTCAAAAAAAAAAAAAAAAAATTACTGGGATTCTGGAAGGGAGAGGAATAAAAATGATGTGTGGGAGATACCAAATAGAGCGGGTGGGGCATCAAGACTTCCCCCCAACTTTCCATCATAAATTTAGAGTGACTTTTCTTTTTCTGTAGCTCTTTTAAAAATTATGAGCCACTGAGTATTTTAAAGGGGTTTTCTGTTAAGTCATAAATATTCAGACTGGAAATGGTAATTGTTCCCTGTGATTAATTCTGCTTACTTGGGAAAGTTGTGCAAGGTTTTCACTGGAGGGTATGTCTTTTATGTTTTCATGTTACTCATGTGTATTGCAATTTGTCCTGAACTGGACTTGAGACAGTGGAGTTAGGGTTGAGGGCTTTTCTTTGTCTTTTCTTTTCTTTCTTTCTTATGGCAGTGTTTGGAAATACTTAAATTGGATGGTTTGTATTACCCCTCCCTGGGCTGAGATTAAGGTAATTGATGGGGCTCAGGGCCAGAAGTTCCTCCCGGCTATTTCAGTTGTATTGGTCTGGGGTTAATGGAGAAAAACTCGGTGTTGAAGGTTACAGCGTTTCCCTTTGCTTCCATTTTAATGATACATGCCTGCCAGTGTTTTCTCTTTGAAGAGCAATTTAATAAACAATCACTGGCGTTTCATGTTGAGGGTAAGATTTGTAATGGCATTCATCTCCCCGGGAGTTCTTCCTCAGCAAGTGATTGGATCAAGGCCGTTGCAGTGAACACAGGCCAGCCCAGCCAGGGGCCTTCAAATGTACCATGGGTTCCCCCATGCAGGGCATGAAGATAGGCTGGGGGTTGGGGTCGGGGACAATTTTCAGAATGATTCCGAACTCCGCTTAGATTTCTCTGATTTTAAAGACATTTCCCAAGGAAGTCAAACCTGAGCCTGCAATTACACTGAGGACCCTTGCAGGGGAGGCCAAGGGGCAGTGGGCACAGAAAGCTCTGGAATGTGATCTTCAGCCGGGATCTCTGCTTTGGGGTAAGAAGGAAGCTGAACAGCCAAAGGCTTTTATTGTTAAAGAGGAAAGTGGGGGCTCTGAGCCTTGACAAGGAAGATCATCATCAAATGGTGCTTTATTCAACATCCACACTGGGAACGCATTGTTCTGGGCGCCATACAAAGCAAGCCTGGGCAAGGAGTGGGGCTTGTGCATCTATTTTTTATTAAAATCACATGTAAATTTATACAGCCACAGTAAGGGTGGGACTCAGGTTCTAGCCAAGGTGCTGTATGAGCCTGGGTGGGGCTGGGCCTGGGTATGCATACTCAGAAGCAAGGAGCTTGACTGTTTTCTGGTTTCTCCTGTTCTGAAATTAACAATGATGGTGCTCTAGCAAAAGCACTGTGGACAGGGGAGTGCCACAGAGTGTCCCTGTGGCATGGCCCGGGGCTGAGGAGAAGGACATCTGTCATTCCTCTCCATCAGTGATGGGGCTCTGTGTGAGGCCATTGGGACCCACACCACTTGTCCCAAAGACCATTCAGTGACCACTTCTGTAAAGCCAGAGGTTGGCAGCATCTCAAATGTGGCAAGCTGGTTTATTTATTCTTTATCCTTTTGGTATGTCAAGATTGGAGAGAAAGTGGTACCCAGACATCCCTGTTTGGGACTCCTTTGAGAGCAGAGGTGTGACTTTTGACAAGGGGAGAACTGGTGGTGGCCAACTCTCAACTACTTAAAGGAAGGGGTGCTCATGGGCACACTGTGGCGGTAACTGACAGCCACTCAGTTGAGAGTGGCTATTCTTGAGGCTGTGGACCTGCATACTGTACTTTGTTTTATTTTTGAGACGGAGTCTCGCTCTGTTGCCCAAGCTTGAGTGCAGTGGCGTGATCTTGGCTCACTGCAACCTCTGCCTCCTAGGTTCATTCAATCGGTTCTCCTCCTCAGCCACTCGAGTAGCTGGGATTACAGGTGCACGCCACCATGCCCGGCTAATCTTTGTATTTTTAGTAAAGATGGGATTTTGCCATGTTGGCCAGGCTGGTCTCGAACTCCTGACCTCGAGTGATCTGCCCACCTGGGTCTCCAAAAGTGCTGGGATTACAAGCGTGAGCCACTGCACCCAGCCATACTATATATTTCTATATCCTGTTTATCTTTTATAAATCTCAACAACGAAAAAGATATTCTAAGCTTTAGCCAGTGAGATGCTTATTGGAAGTAATAATACAAAACTTATAATATGCCAAAGTGACTACAGAATAATTAGTATGGCCCCTTGGTGATGGTGGAAATGAGTTTTGACAGGTGAGTATGAAAGTAGACGTGGCCAGCATATGTTAAGGATAGAATTGGAGCTGCCAAAGATCTCCTGCAATAGCTCTTTAGAGTCAGCCTTGAGGTCATGCTTTTACCTAGGCTGCCATATAACCTAGAGGCTGGGACTTTCTCTGGCTTAGCCAGACACAATATTAGATGTAGAATAAGGAATTAGGGTCAGGGAAACCTAATTATTCTCCAACCTCTATCCACTCACCCATTTTCGCTGATAAATACACATTGAGATTGTCCTCCAAGACTCTAGTTATGTGGAAGAAGAAGAGTGGTTTTCCTTCTCTATATTTCTGGGAAAGAATTAATTCTAATTCTGGTGGGTTTTTCTGTAGCAAGATTGTATGATGAGTTTACAAGCTACTGATGACAAATGGGAGACTGAGGATGGTTGAATGAAAAAGTTCTTACTAGAGTCATAAAGGCTGATTTTTGAGGACAAACACAATGCTACCTGCCTCAGTAGAGTGCAGTGACTGACAGAGGATTCCAGAACGATTCTCCCACCTCCCATTCCCAGCTCTGCTGTTTACTAGCTGTGTGACTTTAGGCAAAGTGCTGAACCTTTGAGTGCCTCCATTTCTGTATCTGGGAAATGGGCATGATGATAAAGTTACCATAGGTTGTTGCTGAGGCAGGAGAATAGGCTCTGGAGGCAGGGAACCTAAGGCCAGCTCAAGCTGACCTCTTAGAACTAAATTGAAAGGAAAACCCCAACTTTCCAAGCTTAAGTAACAGAAGGACCAGAGGCTTCTCCCTTAGCAAACCCCCTCTTTTCTGAGCAGCAGATGGAAAATTGAAAGTACCTCTGATTGCGGGATAAGTCTTTGTTTGCATAGGAGTGCAACTTTGTAACTTCACTTTAGCCTCTGATTGGTTGCTTTCTGCAACCAGACTGCAATCAGACTGATTGCGGGATACTGCTTCATTTGCATGAGATGAACACCAAGTGGCAAACGGGAAAGCTCTAGTGGGTATTTGGAGCCCAGAAGATTCTGTAACTGGGCTCTTGAGCCCCTATGCTCCAGTTGCTCCCTCTCTGTGGAGTGTGCTTTTGTCTTCAATAAATCTCTGCTTTTGTTGCTTCATTCTTTCCTTGCTTTGTGAGTTTTGTCCAATTCTTTGTTCAAAATGCCAAGAAGCTGGACATCCTCCACCGGTAACATGGTGAGGGCTAAGTTACTGTAAGTGTTACGTGCGTATATTATGCAGAAAACACCGAAACAGTGCCTGGCACATAGTAAATACTTGATAAATGCTACAATTATTCCTTCTTAGTCCAGAACCTCAAATAGATACACCTATTTCCGTCTCTCTCACACCTATTGAATCTGTATTAGGTCCTAATATTTTGCCTGAGGGAGTTGCACTTGCTGGATTTACCAATAAAATGATCAGTTCACAGCCTTATGCCCTTCATAAGAAACAAGCAATTAAACGAATGTTGGTTGAAAAAGCCCTATGTGCCTCTTCTTCCTTCAGGACAGTGAAATCCTATCTCAGGCCAGGTTAATACAGCTAATGTGGGAAAAAATTTAGATCTCCATATTCATCTAGTGAATTTGGAAAGGCAAGAGTTATTATGATTTATCAAACAAATTAGTGACTCTTAAATTTAGCTCTGTGTCTGAAACAGCAAAAGAACTTAATATAAATACCAGTATCTGGGCACCACTCCAGATCTGTGATGTGGTCTGGGCATCTGTATGTCTAATAAAAGTTTCTCAGGTGATTCGGAGCACAAAACTCCAAATGAGTACACAGCCCATAATACTACTTTAGTTAAGCAGAGCTGAATAAAGTACCACTAAAAGTACATTTATATTGAACAGGGTTCTTCCTGTTAGTATCTTTCATTATGAAATTAATGACCTGCTGCTATCTCTGGAAAGATATATTTGGCAAACTAAATCCTAAAGGAATCAAGTATTAAGTGATTATGGAAATCTAAGCCTCTTGGTTAGGCATTTCATACATGACTCTTTGTTGCTATCAACCTGGATTCACACGTTAATGATAGTAGAATTCACAAGTGTCCCAGAACATTACAACACACTCGATCGATATTAATCGAAAAGGAGCAGCAGAAATAATTTAAGTAAGATTGCAATTGCCACGGAGCTCTGACCTTTCAGAAACACTCGTACACGAAAGTGCCAGGACCCTCATGTTGCACGGTTCCAGGGGGCGCTGTTTGCAGAGTGTAGACTGAAGACTGCCTCCTAGGAAGGGCGACTTGCTGGCCTGCAGGACGGGGCACAGGCGCAGGGTCCCTGCCCAGCACAACCACGCCTTATCCCAGCTGGAGTCTGAAGGCCCCGCAGGGGAACTCCCCTCTCTTACTCACCTCCATCCCCTCCACCTCCGCTCCTGCAGCCTCCATGCACTTCAGTGGGAAACGGATCTGCACTACAAACTGCCCCCCTTGCAGAGTTCCAAGCTCATCTAATTACATAGTGTTTAGAACAGTGCAATAAATCAAAAGATACTTCCTTAGCCCTGGAGGTGAATAGAATAGTTTCATGTCATTAAACCCCACAACCAAGGGACCCTTTATGACACGGACTTCTTTTGGGAGGTGATGCCTCTGTCCGTGTGAGAGTCCTGGCTCCTGGTAGGTTTCTTCCGGTGCCTCCCAGGCAGTTGGAGGACGCCGCTCTCATTAGGTCATGTTTACTGAAGGTGCTTGTTTTCTGTCTCTCCATTCATTCGGTTACAGGACACCCGACGGGACAAAGCGTGTTGTAACTGACCACCAATGGAGCCGGCTCTGTTCACGGATTATGGTTGTCTTGGCAACCAGCTTTGCTGAACTCACCACAGCAAACATGGAATGAATGACTGGGTCAACACCCGAGATAAAAAGAGGGTTATGCAACTGTTTGCTGAACCCTTGGCGGGATTTTTTTTTTTTTCTGGACATTTCCCAGAATGTCCCCATATTCAAAAATTCCAAATGAAGAATTCTTATTTAAACCCATAACAAGTATTGCCATTGTTCATAGAAAAGAGCTGTTGCTTTTGGAAATATAATTTAAGGTCTGCAGACGATTTGAACTGGGTGTTGCTTCAGTTTCAGTAACCGTGCAAAAGCGTATTTAACGATAAGTTTTCCCTAGACAGGAAACGAGAGAGGCCACTCATGTATTTCTAATGATCTACATAAATAATTTCATCTACTTAGATTCAAAACTTTAGTCATTAAATGGTTTTACTCTCAGCTAAATAGATTCTTGAAAATGAATTTTAAAACGCAGAAATAAGCTTTTGAAAAAAAATTCAGAGACAGGATGGAGCCTCTCTTTGTGGAAAAGCAAATTGGCAAACAGGACAATTTATTTAAGACAGTGAGTACAAAGGGAGCAAGGTTCTGGGCTCTCCTGTTTCCCAAGCCATTTAATTCTATGCAAACAATTACATGGTAATATAATCCAGGTTTCTAGAATAATTTATGTTTATTTCTGTCTCGGACTGGAAGAAAAATATTGCACCGGGTAAGATAGTAACAGTTGTTATGACTTGTACCTGGGTGCTTGACACAGCTTTCCTCATAATTATTCTTTGTGTTTTCCTGATTTGTAGATTTCTCCTATTTTCTGAGCTCTGACTCCTGGAGATGTTCTCAGCTTCTTCCTCCTCCCACCTTTTCTTTTCCTCCCAATAGAATCTGATCTGGGTTTTATATAAAGTAGGCCCGAAGAGCTGGTTGTTGTCCTCATAAACAGTTCATTTCAGATGCCTGAGTTGAGGTCTTTCTTACTTTTCTCCTGTTTGCTCCGAAGATACTGGTCCATGTTTCTTTAAATTCAAATCGTACTTCTCTCAACAGCAGTTTGTCCTGTCCTTAAAATCCAGCCGGGGGGAGAAGGAGCCATGAAATATCTTGAAGAGTTTTTTATTTTTATGTTTTTAAAAATTGCTCATGGCCCAGATCAATTATTCTAGATTGAGTGATTAATTGATAAGTGTAGCAAGGGTACACTTATAACCAGATAATTTCAAAATCATTCAGATAATTTCAAAATATCTTCCTTTTTAGTGTGCTTTTATTTCCTGTTTTTATCTTACACACAAACTGTTTTTTTCTGGAAAATTATGGATAAAAATAATGAACATAAGTGCAAAAGGATATGTATTTTTTGAAGTAAATATTTTAAACAGCACTTACTATGTATTTATTTTTATATGTTTTAGAGACAGGGTCTTGCTCTGTACCTGGGCTGGAGTGCAGTGGTGTGATCACAGCTCATCGCAGCCTCGGGCTCCTGGGCTCCAGTGATCCTCCCACCTCAGCCTCCCAAGTAGCTGGGACTACAGCCATGCCACACTACACCTGGCTAATTACAAGTTTTTTTGTAGAGATGAGGTCTCACTATGTTGTCCAGGCTGGTCTCAAACTCCTGGCCTCAAATGAACCCCCTGCTTTGGTCTCCAAAAGTAAACAGCACTTACTATTATTTTTAACTTTTTATTTTGTGATAATTATAGATTCAAAGGAAGTTGCAAAGAAATGTACAAGGAGTTCTGGTGCCTCTTCATCCAGTGTCTTCTAATGTTAACAACCTGCAAGACCATAGCACAATATCAAAATCAGGAAATTGGCATTGGTACATTCCGAAGAGTTTATTCAAATTTCAAAAGTTTTGCATGCATTTATGTGTGTGTGTGTGTATGTGTGTGTGTGTGTGTAGCTCTATGTAATTTGATCATGTGTATAGCTTTGTGTAATTACTGTCACAAACAGGATCTATAATCACCACAAGGCTTTCTCATGCTTCCTTTTCATGGTCATGTTTACTCCCTTTCCAAATAACCCCATTCCTGACCCCCCAGCAAACATGAATTGATTCTTCATCTCTATAATTATATGATTTCACTATTGTATAAATGGGACGAGACAGTATGTATTCTTTTGAGATTGGCTTTTTCACTCAGCATAATTTCCTTGAAATTGATCCAACTTGTTGCATCAGTCAATAGTGCATTCCTTCTTATTGCTGAGTAGTATTCCATAGTATAGAAGTATCACGGTTTGTTCTACCATTCACCTATTGAAGGCCATTTAGGTAGTTTTCAGTTTTTTACTTGCATGTATAAAACTGCTGTAAATCTTCTTGTAGAAGTTTTTCATGAAAATAAGTTTTTATTTTTCTGGGATAAATGCCCAGTAATGCAATTGCTGGGTTGCATGGTAAGTCCATTTTTAGTTTCAAAAGAAAGTGCAAACTATTTTTCAAAGTGGTTGTGCCATTTGCAGTCTCATCAGTAATGTATGAGTAATCCAGTTTCTCCACATCCTTGCCAGCACTGAGTGTTGTATTTATTATTTTATCCATCTTAATAGGTATATAGAGACAATTATTGTGACTTTAATTTGCACTTCCCTAATGGATAATGATGTGGAGCATGTTTTCATAGGCCTATTTGCTATCTATATATCCTCCTCAGTGAAAAATCTGTGCATGTCTTTTGTCCATTTTCCAACTGAATATTTTAAAATACTGAATTTTGAAAACTTGTTTTCTATTTTAGATATAAACCCTCTGTTAAATATGCGATTTGCAGTATTTTCTCCAAGTCTGTAATTTGTCTTTCTTTCTATCTTCTTCTTCTTTTTTTTTTTTAGACAGATTCTTGCTCTGTTTTTGAGACGGAGTGTCGCTCTGTCGCCCAGGCTGCAGTGCAGTGGCGCGATCTCGGGCCACTGCAAGCTCTGCCTCCTGGGTTCACGCCATTCTCTTGCTTCAGCCTTCCGATTAGCTGGGACTACAGGCTGCCGCCACCATGCCTGGCTAATTTTTTTTTGTATTTTTTAGTAGAGACAGTGGTTCACCATGTTAGCCAGGATGGCGTGATCTGCCCACCTCGGCCTTCCAAAGTGCTGGAGTTACAGGCATGAGCCACTGCACCCGGCCTTTCTATCTTCTTAACAGGGTCTTTCACAGAGCAAACGTTCTAAGATTTTGATGAGGCCCAATTTATACATTTTCCTTTTGGCATCAAGCCTAATAACTCTTTGCCTGGTCTTCATCCTAAAGATTTCCTCTATTTTTTTTTCTAAAATTTTTCTATTTTTTTGTTTTCCATTGATACATTTTATTATACATTTTATCATACATTTTAATTTTTAAAATAAGAAACGAGATTTAGACAGAGGTTTATTTTTTTCTCTATGAATGTCCAATTTTCCAGCACCATTTTTTAGAAAGGCTGTCTTTCTTTCATTGAATCACTTTTGCTTCTTTGCCAAAAATTAAATGAACATGTTTTTGTGGGTCTATTTCTGAGCTCTTTATTGTTCCATTGATATGTGTGACTATATCTCCACCACTATCACACTGTCTTGATTACTATAGCTGAGTAGTAAGACTTAATATCAGGAAGAGTGACTCCTACCCCTTTATTCTTTTAAAAAATTGTTTTGGCTATTATAGGGACTTTTTTTTTCCATATAATTTTAGAATATGATTTTCTATCTAAATTTTTTTTTCTGAGATTTTGACAAGAATTGCATTATACTTGTAGATCTGGGGAGAATTGAAAAGTTTACTATGTTGAGTCTTCCAATCCACTAACGCAATATGGCCCTTCAATTATTTAAGTCTTTTATGATTTTAAAAGATCAATACTTTGTAATTTTCAGCATATAGATCTTTTACCTGTTTCGTTAGACTCATACCTAAGTATTTCATTTTCTTTGAAGTAATTGCAAGTAGTATTGCAATTATTTCAGTTTGAACTTGTTTGTTGTTAGTATACAGAAATAAAATTGATTTTTATGTATTGATCTTGTATCCTGTGGCCTCAATAACTGACTTATTTGTCCAAGAAAACTTTTTATAGATTCCTTGAGGTATTGCATGTGGATAATAATTTCATCTACAAATGGAGGCAGTTTTATTTCTTCCATTCCAGCCTGTATGCTCTTTAATTCTTTTTCTCGCCCTATTACCACTGGCTAGAACTTCCAATAACAGTGGTGAGAGCAGACATCCTTACCTTGTTCCTGATCTTAGAGGGAAAGTGTTCAATCTTTGAACATTAAGCATGGTGCTAGCTTAATGGTCATATACGACTGGGAATAGAAATATAGAATTTGTATAGATGCTCTTTATGTGGTTGAGGAAGATCTTTATTCCCAGTTTGTTGACAGTATTTGTCATAACTGGGTTTTGAATTTCATCAGATTTTCTTTCTGCAACAATTGATATGATCATGTGAGTTTTCTCCTTTAGCTTGTTACTACTGTGGATTAAACACTGATAGATTTTCAAGTGTTGAACTAGGGTCGCATACCTGAAAGAAATCCCCCTTGTACTAAAGAATAGTGTACTATTCTTTTTATAACATTGCTGAATTTGATTTGCTAATCTTTTGTGGAGAAATTTTATGTTTAAATTTGTAAGAGATATTGAGCTGTAGTTTTAATTTTTTCTTCTGTGTTTGTCTGCTTTTGGTATCAGGATAATATGTGCCTCATAAAATGAGTTAGGACCTATTCCATCCTCTTCAATTTTTTGGACGAGATTGTTTAAAATTGGTGTGAATTCTTCTTTTAATGTTTGGTAAGAGTCTTCCGTGAAACCGTTTTCCAAGAGCTGTTAAATTATAAATTCAATTCCTTTCATTGTTATAGGACTATTCAAGTTATCTACTTCATCTGGGCTGAGTTTTGTTAGTTTGTGGTTTTGAGGAATTGGTTCATTTCTTTTCTGTTGTTGAATTTATGAGCATAACATTGTTCACAGTATTTCTTTATTATCTTTTTAATGATTGCAGGATCTGTTGTGGTTCCCCATTTTATCTGATACTGGTGGTTTGTATCTTCTCTTTTTTATCTTTCTCAGTCTTGCTAGAGATTGGGTTTTCCTCATAGGACCAGATTTTTGTTGCATTAACTTTTTATATTGTTTTCTTGTTTTTAATTTCATTTCTTTCTGCTCTTCTCTTTATTATTTCCTTCTTTCTGCTTGATTTGGGCTTATTTTGCTCTTCTCTTTCTGGTTTATTGAAGTAGAAGCTATTATCTTTGACCTGAGACCTTTCTTCTTCTCTAATGTAAGCATTTAGTGCTATAAATTTGCCTCTCTGCCTTACTTTAGATGTCTCTCCAAAATTTTGATGCATTGTATTTTTATTTTCATTCAGTTTTATGTGTTTTAAATTTTTTTTCTTTTCTTTTAGCACTTGTAAGTGTTGTGTCACTTCCTTCTGGCCTCCTTGGTTTCAAAGAGAAATCTGCTTTCATTTAAATTGGTGTTCCGCTACAGGTAATATGTTATTTCTCTCTTGCTATTATTAAGACATTTTTCTTTGTCTTTCGTTTTCAGAAGTTTCATTATGATGTGTTTTGGTGGGAATTTCTTTTAGTTTATTCTGTTTGGGTTTGCCCAACCTCTTGGATTTGTTGGATTAAGTCTTTTGCTAACTGGAGACATTTTCAGCCATTATTTATTTGACTCCCTTTTCAGCTTCACATTCTTTTCCCTCTCATTCTGGCAGTTCAATAATGTAATTTTTTTAAACTTACATTTTTGTTCCATAAATGCTAAGAATTCATTCATTAAATTTTTTTTAGTTTATTTTCTTTTTGAATAAACTAAAGTTCACCAATTCTATTCTTTGTTGTCTCCACTTTACCACTGAATTCATACAGTGAGTTTTTTTAGTTTTAGTAATTGTATTTTTCAGTTCTATAATTTTCACTTGTATTATTCATTTCTATAATTTCACTATAAATTATAGTTTTTTTTTTAAAAAAACGCTTCTGTTTCTTTGCCAAGATTTTCTATTTTATTTCTTCCTAGAAAATATGTAAGTGTAGAAGCATTTTAATGATGGCTACTTAATGTTCTTTGTCTGATAATCCCAAGTCATGATTCGTCTCAGTGCTGGTGTCAGCTGATGGTCTTTTCCCACTTTTGTGTTTTTTATGGTTCTTCCTATCATTAATGGCTTTCTGTTGTGTCTTGGATATTTTGAATATTATGTTTGGCAGCTTTTGATTCTATTTCAACTTCTGTTTATGTTTAGGTCTTGCCTATTTTTGTGAGCTATTGGTTCAATGACCATTTAATTTCAGAGCCCTTGCATATTGTTCTAGCTGACTTTGTTCTTCTGCTTCTGCTGGGCTCTCACTCAATCAATCCCTGAAGAGCTTTCAGTGTGAATGGAGGGGTAGTTTTGGAAGCACTGGGTTTTAGTTGCTGCTGCAGCTGATTGGCCTGCCACTGCCTTGTGTTTGGGGTGGATCACTTCATTAGGTCTCCGCTGGACCACCCGTTTCTCAGTTCTTTGGCAGAGGAGCAAGTATTTTTATTTGTCTATTCCTGTAGGTGGTTCAAGGCTGCCAAAAGCCTGCCTTTTTGATGTCCAGTCTGTGATACATGAACCATAGCAAAAAAACACAAGGAACTCACTCTGACATCATCCCTTAAGGCTTAACATTTCTAGCCTTCTTCTCACTTTTTCAAATTCTTTTATGATTGTCTGCTGAATTAGTTCCGGGATATTTAGCTATTTTTAGAGAGGAAGAGCAGAGAGAAGTAACTATGTCATCTTGTCCCTGAGCTGGATAGAACTTATTATTTTTACAACAAAAAATTCATTCCCTCCAATAAGAACAATCTTGTGTGTTTAAAAAAATCAGAAAATAAAGATAAGCAACATGGAGAAAGTAAAAGTAGATACCAGTATTCTCAGATTGTTAACACATTGATGGATTTCCCTTCTGATCTCTGTATGTGTAGTTTTGGAAAAAGTTATCAAGTTTTGTATACGTATATGCTAATGTATCTTAAACGTAGACATTTTTAGTTTGCAAAGAAGACACATTGCTAAGTTCTTAAGTGAGGAAAGCTAAGATTAGAATATGAAGAAATCAAGAAAGCTGTCTTTATCGTTGTTCAGACACATTCCAGGTACCAGACTTTAAGAAAGACTGAAAGAATGTCTCATTTTCAAGAGGCAAGGCAAGCTCAGGGGACCTCCACCACTAGTGATTGGGCCATTTCATCCCCTTGACACAGAGATCCATTGGTCCCTGCTACTCTCTTACTGTTCCTAACAGAGAGACTTTGTTTGGATCAGTTTTCACATCACTTAATACGGAGCTTGTGTACTGGGCAGAGTCTTGAGCCAAGCCACATGATAGGAAGCTAGTTTCCCGTATGACCACGTTATGCAAGTTCACGTTGGTCTCTTATGGCTCAGGCCCAAGTCTCATACATTGTGACCACAGTAGCAACGTTCATATAACGCTATATACTACATTTTACATGGAAAAAAACTACCTGTGGTCAATGTCTCATGAAAGAGTTGTGGGAGGGGAGATACACTGGGAAACCCAGGCCTGTATATTTCAAATATTTAGAACATTTGGTGCCAGGTGCAGTGGCCCATGCCTGTAATCCCAGCACTTCGGGAGGTTGAGGTGGGAGGATTACTTGAGCCTAAGAGTTCAAAATCAGCCTGGGCAACATAGCAAGACCCTGTCTCTACTAAAAATAAAAAAAAAAATAGCTGGATGTTGTGGCGTGTGTCTACAGTCCCAGGTAATTGGGAGGCTGAGATGGGAGGACTGCTTGAGGCTGGGAGTTTGAGGCTGCAATGAGCCATGATTGCACTACTACACTTTAGCCCCTTTTTTTTTCTCAAAACAAACAAACAAAAAGCAGAACATTTGGGTTGATTTCAAGTTTTTACTAATGTGAAAAACAGCCCTGTGGCTCATCTTTGCACTAGTCTTTCACATCCACATGGACATGAGTGACTTTCACAGGTAATAATAATGACAGTACAAATCACAATTGCTCATAGGACATATAGAACCTCAACAGCTGTCAGTTGAGGAAATACATTCATTTTGCTATACTTTTGCAGAATTCTTATGCCTGAATATCATATTACAAATAACTGAATATATCTCAGAGGCAACTGAGGTTCATAGAGCCAAGTGATACACCCAAAGGCGTGTGACTCAGCTGTGGAAAATTCTAAGGGTAAACTTCAGGCCTGGCAACATCTAGTCTAGGTGTCTTGCTACTATGCTGTGCTGCCTGTCTCTTCTCAGAAAAAAGTGTTCTTAGGAGACCAAGGCTACAATGCTGTTTAGAAATCTCTCTTATTCACATTTTAGGGAGACTTTGAACAATAAAGGTAAAACAAAAAATAAGGTTTTTCTGGTTGACTTTCAATTAAACAATGAAATTTATTAGAACTTAACTAGAAAATTTTATTTCTAAATATTTTGGTAAGTTGAAGATGTTCTATAAATAAAGAGATTGATTGGCACCTGCTGTATACAAGCTCTATTAATCACAGCTGCTTGAGTTCTTAGGCAGCCGTAGGATTATCCATTTCCTTCATCATTGACTCTTCCGGTCACATATATCTCAGGGCTATTGGGGAGATTATGATGATAGTTTTCTCAAATTATTTACCCCAATCAAAGTATCTACTTTTTGGGAATCTCTGGTACATTGCCTTAGGCATAAAAGCTTAACAAATGGAACATGATTACTAATATTCCCACATTTTAAATTTGTGTTTAAGGTAGATGTCCTGAAATTAAGGGACATAAAAATTTTCTACACATGAGCATATGTTAATAAGAATCAAATAGTTTTAGGATAAAATTCACCTTTGAGAGCTGAAGCTATGATTGATGATATTTTCACTTCTCATTGAGATGTCTGATGTTCCACAGATCTCATCTGCTGCAGGTTGGAAGAAATTTAGCAGCAGCAATTCTTTTGAGCACTGTAAATAATTAAAAGATCACTTGTCAGAAGGAGGAGCAGTGACAGTAATATTTTCTGAGCACTTCTTAGGTGCCAGATATCTTATATTGTCATCTCACTTAATCCCCAAAACAACCCATGAGGCCAGTTATTTCATCAGCCTGTTGTACAGGTGGGGAAGCACAAGTTTTGAGAGGTGTGGCGATTTCTGAAAGTTCCTTAGTTAATAAGTCACAGGAAGAGGAGCAAAGTGAAGATCTGTGTATTTCTAGAGCTTGCATCATTTTTTTTCCCCCACAATGTAAAACTGCTTCCTGAAAGTCAGGATTAAAGAAGATTGGATTTTAGAAATTAAGAATATTTCTCTAAATCGATAGGGTGTAAATCCACTACAGGGTTTCTCCTCAATTAATTTCCAATTAGTTTGTCTTCTAAAATGCATGCATTCCAATTAGTTTGTCTTCTAAAATGCAGGCTGGAAATGTGAGTCTTCGAGATCCAGCGAGCACAGCAACCTGGCAGACTTGTTGGTTTTGTTGCAAGACTCAAGGCTAATGTTCCTCTAAATCCTTAAAAGGCACATTAGTGGGTAATTACAACAAGTAAAGACTAATGGGAGAACCACATCTGTTTTGTTGATTTTACTTAGGGAAGAATTCTGGGTTAGGAGATTTAGTCAAATTGCTTGACCTGATTTAGCCACCCCTAACCCCATTCCAGAGTATACCTGCAAGGGACTCATTGTCTAATGGAAATATCTCTTGACCTCATGTGTGCGTAGGAAGAGCACAAGCAGCCGTGTGCTGACTGTCATCCTGTTTCTGACACAGTGACCCGGCTGATGACTTTAGACAGGCCACTCATTTTCCTGACCCTGAAAAAGTCGTAGAATGTGCCTAGGAGGAGGAATGTCATAAAGACATTTTTATCTTTGTTGTCTCCCAAGGGACCCAAAGTGTTTTCCAAATGAACTGACAAAAATCCATTTGAGAGAGAGCTTTCTCTGCTTGAATTGCTCCCAAGGTATCTGGAGTCCAGGTGCTCATGGAGTGAAACTTTCCAGGTGGACATGCCTTCACTTTTTGAGAAGTTGGAGTAACAAAGCTTTCACTCGGGACACAGAGAAATTATTATTAGCTTCTTATGCATGGAGTAATTAAAAAATCGGTTCTTATAGGTTTTCCTTATTATATACAATGTAATTCACATCTGTCTGTGGCAAAGACAATGCTACATGTTCACGAAATCCCATTGAATCTTCCTCTTCCAAAGCAAGTAGAATGACTACATTTCCTAGCCTCCCTTTCAGTTAGATTAGGACCATGGGACTGGTTCTCATCAACGGGGTGTGAGCATTGTAACCCATTTCCAGATCTGATCCTTAGAAATATTGCATCTGAACACACGGCCTTGGTTTCCTTGACTCAGTAACCGTGGAAGCCATGTGTTCAGTTCACCTCATCAAAAGATGAAGGCAGCCTGAATCCCTGGGTTACCAGATGGAGGAGAGATGCTCTGCAGAGTCATCTTTCCCATTAGACTTTATGTGAGTGAGAATAAAACCTTTCTTTGGCAAGCCACAGAGACTTCTGTTTTTTTGATCATCGTATAATAGCCAAGTCTATTCTGAATAATGCATTCTCCTTTTCATATGAGCTTATGCTCTGTATTTCAACTTGAGCCTCATAGAATCTTGACTTTTTATTGAAACTTTAAAACTCTGTAGTCCATCCATCCATCTGATGCTTGACTGTCCTCTACTAGATCTTAGTCAAGGAGATTACATCCTCTATAACAGCCATTTAGAGTAGCACTGGCTTTTATAGGTTCCCTTTACAGTGAACTACATTATTATTATTATTTTATTTCAATAGGTTTTTGGGGAACAGGTGGTGTTTTGTTACATGAATAAGTTCTTTAGTGGTGGTTTCTGAGATTTTGGTGCACCTATCACCTGAGCAGTGTACACTGTACCCAATGTGTACTCTTTTATCCCTTACCACCCTCCCACTGTTTCCCCCAAGTCCCCAGAATCCACTGTATAATTCTTATGCCTTTGCGTCCTCATAGCCCAGCCCCCACTTACAAATGAGAACATACAATGTTTGGTTTTCCATCCCTGAATTACTTCACTTAGAATAATGGTCTCCAGTTCCATCCAGGTTGCTGTGAACGCCATTATTTTGTTTCTTTTTATGGTTGAGTAGTATTCCATGGTGTATATATCCACTTATTGATTGATGGGCATTGTTTATCCACTCATTGATTGATGGGCATTTGGGGTAGTTCCATATTTTTGCAATTGCAAATTGCGCTGTTGTAAACATGCATGTGCAAGTATCTTTTTCGTATAATATAATGGTTTCTTTTCCTCTGGGTGGATATCCAGGAGGGGGATTGGTAGATCAAATGGTGGATTTACTTTTAGTTATAGTGAACTACATATTAGATGGTGTCTTCTGTACACTTGAGCCATTAAGCCACGCTTCTAACCAACATTTCCCTTGCCCTCAATGAACCACATTTCAGCCAGCCCACAGAGAAAAGCCACAAGTGTTAAGGCAGATTATAAGTGCCTGAACAGGATCCCTAAATTAATATCACTGTGTTGGGGCTTGCCCTTTTCACCGGTGCTCGCATATTTTGCAAACATTAAAGTGTCTGCTCTACACCTCTCCTCATTTTCACTTCCCCTTACCATTTTGGACTCTGGCGCTCCAGCACTGTTTTCATTCTTTCCTCTGACAGCAGCATCTTCTGTTGTCTCAGGAGAGGACTCCGCTTCAACTCTCAGTGTGATAAATCACACCCCATTGTGGTCCTGGAGTCTTTGTAGTGCCCTGGTGACACCAGGCTGGCCCTGTCCTCAGCCTTCCCCACCCGAAGCAGGAACAGTAGAGGGTGAGAAGCAGATGCAGAATAGAACAGCCAACTCATTTTACACGATGTCAAAAAGTTAAATCAGAAATGAGATCTGTCAGGCTAGAAGAGTATGGGCTAGCAGAGACCCTCCTATCCTGGGAAAACCTTCTTTGAGATAATTTTGCAGAATTTCAGGGAATTGTAGTCCTCTTCTCAGAGGCCATGTCATTCAAGAGATCTTCCTGACCATCTTTTCTATTCCATTCCTTGTTATACTCTATCTCCTGTTCTTGCATTATTTTTCTTCACACACATTCCACTACTTGATATATTGTTTATTTTTTGGCTCCCATCAATAGGAAGTCTTGAAGACAGTAACTTTATTTGTTTACTGCTATATTCCCATATCCAAAAGAGTACCTAGCACACACTAGGTGCTCAATAAATATTTGCTAGATGTTGTGTAAATAGCAGAATAAAACACTTACAGGGCTAGAAAATCAAGCTGAGGAGTTCTCCAAGAGTATAGCAGGGAAATAACAAAGAGATGAAAAAAATGGAAGAAAAGTGAAGAGATGAGGAAGATAGTTTCAGAAGCTCCAAATATAGCAAATTAGAGGAAGAAAAAAGAGAAAGAATGAAGAGATAATTTTCCAAACAATCACATAAGAACATTTCTCATATCTGGCAAAAAGATAATGGTACTGAGGTTGAATGTGCTTAAGTTCCATGTAGAATAAATGAAAAGACGCATCATAGGGAAATTCCAGAATGCTCAAATGAAGAAAAAAGTTCTGTAAGTATCTAGAGAAAAACACCAGATAACTCCCAAGCAGGAAGAATAAGACTGGCATCTGCATGGGCATAGCTAAAACCAGTGCAGGAAGATGCTGGGGCAATGTTTTTGAATTTTTACACAATGAGGTCACCTAAAGGTGCAAAAAAAATGTAGAAATAACTCATCATAGGAAAATGGGAAAAAAATGAACAGTGGAATATATTAATGTCAATAAGAAAGAAGCAAAGTAGCATATGAGAGCCGGGATAAATCTAGTGTCGGTTGATAATGTGAGTTCAGGGTGATACTAACACCATGTGATACCATTTATGTGTATTTAAAAAACAGAGGAATCAGCTTTATTTGTTATATTTATTATTTTTATATCTCTCTTTCCTTCTGTATCTAGTTCAAAATTATGCATGGGAATTATTTTCATATGCATGGGAACTTAAGAAAGTTCCCAAATATGCATGGGAACTTTAGAAAAATGGTTACCTCTGGAAGGGTAAGAGAAGATGAGGGATTCTTTAACTGTGTATGTAATGCAATGTTTTAATTCACTTGCAAAAATAAAATATCTCAACTATGGCTGAAAGTTCTAAATGTTGTTAAATACAGGTGCTGAGTACAGAGGGTGGTTACAGTATATTTTTCTAAATATGCCTAATTTTAAAATAAAGACATTTTCAGATGTACAAAGACACAGAAAATTTATTATCATCTCTGAGAAAGAAGAAGAGGGAAGTAAGAAGCAATGGGGAGTAAAGAAAACCAATAAAACTTACTCTTAAAAATAACAAAATATCAGTATTTTAAAAAATTATTAGAATTATAGACCTAAAAGGCCAGATAATGTAATTGGAATTGGTGGTGGTGGAAAAGCCAGTGAAGGAGTGAGGTTACCGGAGATGTGGAGAGTAAGAGATCAGAAATGTTCTCAGTTCTTGTTTAGGGGGAGGCTCTAGACACTAAGTCTAGTTGTTTGTAGTAGTACACATTTAAGTATGTGTGTTAAAATGTAAGAGTAATCTATAAAAGGAGGGAAGGAGAGTATAAAAATTTTATACCTTTGGAGGTGAGAGGTGAGGGAGAGAAGAGAAGAGAAAGAGAGGAGATGAAGAAGAGAAAGAAAACAAACAAAAGAAAATGTAAAAACCCTCTAACAGGTGGCAGGGGAGAGAGTAACAGAAAATATGGTGATAGAATACACACACACAAACTCTCGCAAAAAGAAAAAAAGTATAGTCCTTCACAAACTCTTCCAAAAAAAAAAAAAAAACCCACAAAAAAACCCAAATCCCACACACAAGAAAAGAGAACCCTTTCAAACTCATTCTATGAGGTCAGTATTACTATGTTAAAAAAAAAAAATCTAAGACAGCACAAGAAAAGAACTACAGACCAATACCTCTTGTAAATATAGAGGCAAAAATGCTTGGCAAAATACTAGCAAACCAAATCCAGGAACATATACACCAGGGCCCAATCCAGGAACATATACACCAGGGCCAAGTGGGATTCATCCCAGGAATGGTTTAACATACAAAACCAATCAATGTAATGCATCATAACAATAGAATAAAAGACAAAAATTATACGATTATCTTAATAGACAGAAACAGCATTTAATAATATCTAACACCCTTTTATGATAAAACACTTAACAAAGAAGGAATGAAAGGGAATTTCCCTAAGCTGATTAAGGGTATCTACAAAAACCAAACAGTTAGATTGTACTTAATGGTGAAAGACTGAATACTTTTCCCCGAGGTAAGAAACACGACAAGAATGTCTGCCTTCACTACTTCTATTCAACATTGTGTTAAATGTTCTAGCCAGGGAAATTAGATGAGAAAAAGAAATAAAAGGCATCCAGATAGAAAAGGAAGAAGTTAAACTATTAGAACTAGCAAATAAGGTCAATAAGATTGCAGGGTATCAGATCAATATACAAAAATCAATTGGATCCTCCACACTAATAATGAGTAATCTAAAAACAAAATTAAGAAAATTCCATTACAACAACATAAAAAAAGAATAAAATAATTAGGAGTAAATTTGAGAAAAGAAGTACAAGACTTGTACATTAAAAACTGTAAGTATCATTGAAATAATTTAAAGAAAACCTGAAGAAATGGAAAGATATCCCATGTTCATGAATTGGAAGATAATATTATTAAGAAGGCAATACCCAAATTGATCTACAGATTCAACACAATCCTTAACAAAATACCAAAATACCAGCTGTCTGTTTTTTAAAGTTTTGTTTTTTGGGGTTTTGTTTTTGCAGATATTGTCAGGCTGGTCCTAAAATTTATATGAAAATGCAAGGGGCCCCAAAATAGCAAAACAATCTTAAAAAGGAGAAAAAAAATTGAAAAACATACTTCTTGATTTCAAAGCTTACTACAAAGCTATAGGCATAAAGATAGATTATGGATTAGGGGACTAGAACTGAAAGCCCAGAAATAAACTCTCACATTTATGATCAACTGAGTTAGGCAAGGGTGCCAAGACAACAATGGGAAATGAATAGTGCTTTTCAATAAATGGTTCTGAAACAATTGTACTTAAAGAAACCACTGAATTGTGGACTTTAAAAATAACAATAATAAACTTAAAAATAATATCTTTATCTCTTTATATTCTTTTTATAGGAGGCTTAAAGAGGAAAAAAAAATAGTCCTGGCTATCAACTTATTACAGACAAAACAGTTTGAATAAAAAGTGTGAAAAATGGCAGCCCTATTTCATGCTCATAAAAGAAACTTGTTCTAAGAAGTTTTAGTTTTAAATATTTATGCATTGAAGAATATAAACTCAAAGCATATAGATAAAATACTGATAGAAAAACAAGGAGTAATTAAGAAATCCAGTTATAGTGGAAGACCCCAACAACCTTTTTCTGAAATCTGCAGTTACAATAGACAAAAAATATGTAAGAATAGAGAAGACAGGATTTGACCAACAAAATCAAAACTTTTGTTTCCAATGAAGGCAAATAGGTAATTGTTCTAAACATACATGGAACATGTATAATATTAACAATGTGTTAGGCAACAAAGGAAATTTCATCAAGTCCCCAAAAGTTATCATATTGTCCACTTATAATAAGCACAGTGCAATACAATTGCAAATTAATAATAGAATACTACCACAAGAAACTGTATGCTTAAAAATGAAAAAAAAACACATAATTACTCTTAGACTGAATAGAAAATTAGTGAAAATTATAAAATATTTTGACATTAATGCTGAGATTACATATCAAAATTTCTGTGATGCAATTGAAAGTGTTCCAATTGAAAAAAATTATAACTTTTAATACCTCTACTTGAAAATGAGAAGGATGTAAAATGAATAAACTAAGCTTCCAATCAAAGTGTCAGAAAAATAAAACCAAAATAAATCCAAAGAAGGTAGTGATTAAGAAAGAAAATAAAGCAAAAATGAAACTTAAAAAATATATTTTAGATAACACTTGATTTTAATAATGATTACAAAATAACGAGACACTTCTTTGAAAATACCAATAACATCAAAAAACATATGGTAATTGTTAGCAAAGAAATAATAGAGATGTTTCAGTAAATAATATTAAGCAAGAAAGGGGGAATATGGCTGGGTGTGGTGGTTCACGCTTGTAATCCCAGCCCTTTGGGAGGCTGAGGCAGGCAGATCACGAGGTCAGGAGATCGAGACCATCCTGGCTATGGTGAAACTCCGTCTCTACTAAAAATACAAAAAGAAATTAGCCGGGTGTGGTGGTGGGCACCTGTAGTCCTAGCTACTCGGGAGGCTGAGGCAGGAGTATGGCGTGAATGCGGGAGGCAGAGCTTGCAGTGAGCCGAGATCATGCCACTGCACTCCAACCTGGGTGACAGAGCGAGACTCCCATCTCAAAACAAAAATAAATAAATAAAAGGGGGGAATATAAGTATAGAGACAAGTTTTAGAAGCTAGAAGAGAGTAATAAAAATACGTTAAAATAGGAAAGTAAGAATCTCCCTGCATCCAATTGGCTTTAAGGGGAAATTCCACAAATATTCAAAGAAGATAATTTCCATCTTTAACAAACTTTCCATTTTTAAATTTTTTTTTAAATGGAAAGATAGTTAACTTATTTTATAAGACCATGTGAAATTAGATAAAAATTATAGGACAGTATAAAATGCTTTTACACTGTTGGTGGTAGCGTAAATTAGTTCAACCATTGTGGAAGACAGTGCGGTGATTCCACAAAGATGTAGAGGCAGAAATGCCAGTCGACCCAGCAATCCTGTTACTGGGTATATACCCAAAGGAATAGAAATCATTTCATTATAAAGATACATGCATTTGTATGTTCACTGCAGCACTATTCACAATAGCAAAGACATGGAATTTACCTAAATGCTAGGTAATCCAATGATAGATTGGATAAAGCAAATGCGACATATATACACCATGGAATACTATGCCATCATAAAAAGGAATGAGATCATGTTTTTTGCAGGGATGTGGATGGAGTTGGAAGCCATTATCTTCATCAAACTAATGCAGAAACAGAAAACCAAATGCTGCATGTTCTCACTCATAAGTGGGAGCTGAACAACAGAACACATGGACACATGGGGGAACAACACACACTGGGGCCTGTCAGGGGTGGGAGTGGGGGGAGGGAGAGCTTCAGGAAGAATAGTTAATGGATGCTGGGCTTAATACCTAGGTGATGATATGATCTGGGCAGCAAACCACTATGGCCCACATTTACCTATGTAACAAACCTGCACATCCTGCACATGTACCCCTGAACTTAAAAGTTAAAGGAAAAAAAAAAGATATATTAGAATCAAACCTGGCAGCATATTAACATCATCATGACTAAATAGGATTTATCTCATTAATGTAAACATGCTTAAGATAATAAATAAACATTAGAAAATATAGCCATATAATTCTTTACATTAACAGATTAAGATAAAGACATACAATCCACTCCCTGACTTCAAAATATATTACAAAGCTGTAGTAACGAAAACAGCATGGTTTTGGCATTAAAAACAGACAGGCCAATGGCACAGAACAGAGAACCCAAAAATAAATCCATGCATTTGCAGCTTCCTGATTTTTGACAAAAATGCCACACACATTGGGGAAAGGACAGACTCTTCAATAGGTGGTGCTGGCAAAACTGGATATCCACATGCAAAAGAATAAAACTAGACCATTATCTCTCACCATATGCAAAAATCAACCCAAAATGGATTAAAGACTTAAATGTAAGACCTGAAGCTATGCAACTACCAGAAGAAAACGTAGAAGAAATGCTTCATGACATTGCAACAAAAGCAAAAATAAAGAAGCAGGATTATATCAAACTAAAATGCTTCTGCACAGCAAAAGAAACAATCAACATAGTGAGAAGACAACCTATAGAATGGGAGAAAATATTTGCAAACTACACATCTGACAGGGGTTAATATCCAGAACGTATAAGGAACTCAACTCAGTAGCAAAAAACCAGATATCTGATTTTAAAATGGGCAAAAGACTTGAGTAGACATTTCTCAAAAGCAGACATACAAATGGCCAGCCAACAGTTATATGAAAAAATTCTCAACATCACTAATCATTAAGGAAGTGCAAATCAAAACTACAATGAGACATCACTTCATCCCAGTTAGAATGGCTATTATCAGAAAGTCAAAAAATAACAAATGTTAGTGAGGATGTGGAGAAAGGGGAATTCTTCTACACTGTTGGTGGAAAGATAAATTAGTATAACCATCATGGAAAACAATGTGGAGTTTCCTCATAAAATTAAAAATAGAACTATCATATGATTCAACAATACCACTTCTGTGTATATATCCAGAGGCAATGAAATCAGTATGTCAAAAAGATATCTGCACTTTCAGGTTTATTGCCACACTATTCACTATAGCCAAGACAGGAAATCAACCTGAGTGTCCATCAGTGGATGAATGGATAAAGAAAATGTGGTATATATACATAATGGAATACTATTCAGCCATAAAAAAGAATGAGATCCTGTCTTTTGTGACAACATGAATGAACCTAGTGAATATTATGTTTCATGAAATAAGACAAGCACAGAAAGATAAATTCTGCATGGTCTTACTCATATATAGAATTTTAAAAAGTTGACCTCATAGAAGTAGAAAGTAGAACAGTAGTTATCAGAGGCTGCAGAAGGTAGGGAGAAGGAGGTTAAGGGGACCTTGGTTAATGGGTACAAAGTTACAGTTATGAGGAATAAGTCCTGGTGTTCTCTTGCACAGTAGGGAGACTATTGCTAAGGATAATCTATTGTGTATTTCAAGATAACTAGAAGAGAGAATTTTGAATGTTGTCACCACAAAGAAATGATAAATATATGAAGTGATGGATATGCTAAATTAGGGTATTTGATCATTGCACAATGTACACATGTATTGAAACATCACACTGTACCGCCATAAAAATGTATAGTTATTATGTCAATTAAAAAACCAAACTAAAACTGAAAATGCAATCCTATTATTATATATTGAAACCTTTTTTTTTTTTTTTTTTTTTTTTTTGGAGATGGAGTCTTGCTCTGTCATGCTCAGGCTGGAGTGCAGTGGCACGATCTCGGCTCACTGCAGCCTCTGCCTCCTGGGTTCAAGCGATTCTCCTGCCCCAGCCTCCCAAGTAGCTGGGATTACAGGCTCCCGCCATCACGCCTGGCTAATTTTTTGTATTTTTTAGTAGAGACGGGGTTTCACCATGTTGGTCAGGCTGGTCTTGAACTCCTGACCTCAGGTGATCCGCCCGCCTCAGCCTCCCAAAGTGCTGGGATTATAGGCGTGAGCCACCGCACTCGGCCTATTGAAACCAATTTTTATAAAATTCAACATCTAATCATGATTTTAAAGAATTCCTAAAATTAAAAAAAAAATCCCTTACCAGATCAGTTATAAAAGGATGCTGGCTTAACCTAATAAAATATATCAATTAGAATTCGACAGCAAACACTATATTTAGTAACAAAGCATTATAATAACTCCCACTATAATCAGAAAAAGTTCTGGAATATTTGCCACCAGTCACTTTTATCCTACTTTTTAGAAGCAATGCCAACCAATGAAATCACACCACACACACACACACATACACACACAAATTAAGAGTAAAAAAAACTAGAGAGTAAATGCTAAGCTATTATATGTAGACAAAAATTATCTACTTAGATCAGCAATTCCCAACCTTTTGGATGCCAAGGACTGATTTCATGGAAGACAATTTTTTCCAGGGACCGAGGGAGGTGGATGGTTTTGGGATGACTTAAGCACATTACATTTATCATTAGATTCTCATAAGGAGCGTGCAACCTAGATTCCTGGCACGCGCACTTCACAATAGGGTTCAATCCTAGGAGAATCTAATGGCATGGCTGATCTCACAGGAGGCAGAGCTCAGGCAGTAATGCTCACTTGCTAGCTGCTCACATCCTGCTGTACGGCCTGGTTCCTAACAGACCAGGGATTGGTACCGGTCCGTGACCAGCAGGTAGGGAATCCCTAACTTAGATTTAAAAAAAAATTAAAAGACAAGGTATTAGAGCTAATATGGGAGTGTGGTGGTGTGGAAGGATATGATGTCATCACTAAAAATAACCTACTAATTCTGCTATGCACTGCCACTAACAGTTTAAAACTATAAATGGGGTGTGGAGAAGAGGGTAAGTGAGGGCAGAGTAGGAAGAGAGAGAGAAAGAGACTCCCATTCATAATAGTGATTAAAAGTGATTGAAACTAGGGCCAGGCATGGTGGCTTATACCTGTAATCCCAGCATTTTGGGAGCCTGAGGCAGTAGGATCACTTGAGCCCAGGAGTTTGAGACCAGCCTGGACAACAAAATGAGGCTCTGTTTCTACAAAAAATAAAAATAAAAAAATTAGCTGGGCATGGTGGCACACACCTGTGGTCCCAGCTACTCGGGAGGGTGAGGCATGAGAATTGCTTCAGCCTAGGAGGTCGAGGCTGCAGTGAATTGTATTCATGCCACTGCACTCCAGCCTGGGCAACAGAGTGAAACTCTTGTCTCAAAAAAAAAAAAAAAATTACTATAACCTTAAAAATGAATCTAACAAGAGATGCTCAAAATCTTAGATCTTTAAAAATAATAATGTCTGATTTTTCTGAACAATTAAAAAACTGCATAAATGATAAATATATCTTGTTTATCAGTGAGAAGATTCATTATTATAAAAACATCATTTATCATCATATGAATCTATAAATTCAATGTAATTCCAATAAAAATTCCAAGAACTTTCATATGAAAACAGCTATCCATTTAGTAAAAATAAAATAAAATAAAATTTTATTTGTAATCAACCTAACTAGAAAAATAAACCCCATATAGATTAACCAGCTAAATGTAAAGAAAATGAAAATATAAAAGCATTAAAAGAAAATATAGATAAATATATCTCTAATATTTAAAATGGGAAGGCATTCTTAAATAGGATTTATAAAGCCAGAAAGGACAAAGAATGAGAAACTCATCTGCATCAAATACAAGAAAAGAAAACAATAACAATATTTTTAAATGATAAAAGACACTATTAACAAAGTTAAAGAGAGAAGCAAGAGCATAGCAAAAAATATTTGCAACATATACAATAGACAAAGTATTACTTCCAAGAATTTTGACATGTCAATAAGAAAAGAACAAAATGAGACTAAAATCAGTATAAAAATGAAAAGAGGAGGATGAGGCAATTTTAGGAAGATATGGGAATCCGAAAGCCAATTATGTAAATGATTAAACTAATGAGATACAATTTTGCATATACTAAGTTTGGTTAAAGTTGCAAAGTCATTTCTATATTAAACTGGAACAGATGTGTGAAGCAATGGGAGTGCAAACTAGTACAGCCTCTTAGGAGAATGATTTGGCATTATCAATTAAAATGTAATATGTGCATACTCAAGGCCCAACAATTCCACTCATTAGTATCCTACCCTAAGAAATTTCTACAGATGTGCACAAGGAATCACAAAGAAGCTCACTGCAGCATTGTTTATATTAATAAAAGATTGACAACAACAAAAATGGCCACTGTGGAAATAAACTAATGCTACAAAAATATCCCCAACATATGTTGATGAGTGTAAAACGTTAAGTTGAAGAACAATAAGTAATAAGAAACTATTTATGTAAAATAAAACAGAAAGCATAAAACATGAGTATACATTTACATAGACAGTGCTACAGTTGGAATGTTTGGGTCCCCTGAAATGTATATGTTAAAACTTAGTCACCAATGTGATGGTATTAGAAAGTGCGGCCTTTGGGAAGTTATTAGGTCCTGAAAGTCTCACCTTCATGAAAGAGATTAGTGCCCTTATAAAAGAGGCTTCAGGGAGCTTGTTCACCTCTTCCGCCATGTGAGAATAAAGCAGAAAGTTGTCTACGATAAATGGACCCTCACCAGACTCCATCTGCTGGCACCTTGACCTTGGACTTCTCAGACTCCAGACTATGAGCAATACATCTTTGTTTCTTTTATAAATTATCCAGTCTAAGGTATTTTACTGTAGCAGCCTGAATCAACTAAGACAGACATATATGTAAATATGTAAAAGTATAGGAAAAGGTCAGAAAGGGTACTTACCAAATTGATTATAGTGGTTACTTTTCATAAGCGAACTAGGATGGGGTTTGGTGTGATCACAGGAACTTAGCTTTATCTGTATTCTTTGCCTTTTTTTTTAAAAATATAGTCATATAATGAAGCATTCCTATTTTGTAGAGTTAATAAAAAAACTTTATTAAAAGTTTTGATGAGTATCATGTGTAATTTGATCAAGGGCTGCTCTTGGTAAGGTCAGTACTTAAATAAGTACTGTCCTGCCTCTTAAGTCTTCACTCAAACAAATTAATAAAGGACAAAGGAGAGAATGATGAAAACTTGTGTTTCATTGTTGTTGCTTACCTTCCCAGATATTTAACAATTTTAGGTCCTGGGGGTGAGTTTTGGTAGCACAGGAGAAAGCTTCTTAGCCAATATAATTGAAACTATAAGTGGGTCAGTTACTAAAAATAAGGATAATAATATGGAACAAAGAAACATTAAAAATGTTACATATTCATATGGTTTGGCTGTGTCCTCACCCAAATCTCATCTTGAATTGTAATTCCCACAATTCCCACACATCGTGGGTGGAACCCAATGGGAGGTGATTGAATTATGGGGGCAAGTTTTTCCCTAGCTGTTCTCGTGACAGTGAATGAGTCCCACGAGATCTGATGGTTTTAAAAATGGGAGTCTTCCTGCGCAAGCTCTCTCTTTGCCTGCTGCCATCCATGTAAGACATGTCTTTCTCCTCTTTGCCTTCCACCATGATTGTGAGGCCTCTGTAGCCACGTGGAGCTGTGAGTCCAAGAAGTCTCTTTCTTTTGTAAATTTCCCAGTCTCGGGTATGTCTTTATCAGCAGCATGAAAATGGATGAACACATATATATATTTTAAGACAATTTGAACTTGACATGTATAAATATATATTCATTTGCCGAGCTTTTGATGCCAGATTGAGGGCTTTTACTCCAACTATAGGGCCTCTACTTAGGGTTCCTTTTTCTCTTCCTCACAAAACCCATTCCTGTAAAGCAGCATGCTTTATCTCTAGTTTTGCTCTCTTTAAACTAGAATAAAACTGAGGACAAGCACAAAGCAACTAGAGTGCAGACTCCTCATAGATTTGAAGAATTTCCTACCCAGTAATTTTTAGTTGTCTAACCCTTGCCTAATTTGATTCATTTTTGCAGCTCACATTTATCTAGCTTTCCAAAACACTCAACCTAGGTTTATAGAAACAACCCTCTTCTGATATTTGTTTTCATCAATTTACTTAACTCAAAATTAAATCTCATAATTATATGACTATGACTGTTATCACAAGGTATTAAGTAACTCCGAGTAAGCAAATAAGTCAACAGTTAGCAGGAGAAGAGGCCAGGCATCACCTTTAGCATTCTGGGAGCCCAGGCCATTGTTCTGTTTGTCTTACAGGGCACCAGATATGTTTCTGGAGTTGATCAAACAGGTTGGTTGAGAAAGCTTCTACAGTGTTTCATGGTATTACAGCTAGCCCCAGGAATGCCCATATCCACCTATAGAACCACTCCTTTGTGAAAGATTTCTTAAAAAGATATATGTAAGACAGTTCTCTGGGGGCCTTGGACTAACCCATTTCTTCCCATTTCTTACTTGTTCTCAAGAATAACTGATGAGTGTGCTGGGAATGCAATATCTTGAGATAAGGGGGAGCTGACTGGAACAGCCTGGGCTCTGTTCCAGCCTCTCCTAGAAAAAGGATGTCCTTCAATGGTTTAGCTTAATGAGTCCTGTAACCACAGGGTATAAAACTCAGGGCAGGATGCTTTTTCGGGTCCCTCAGCCGCGATGCAATGGGGGCATACACAGATGAAACTCCATCTGCCATGGGCAATTTTCCTGAGACTTAGGGAGGCACAGGCTCATCATGAATTCCAGGGTTCTGTTGTCCCTTGCTGCCTAAGTAATAAATTCGCTTCATGTAACTTGCGTGTGTGAGTGTTCTGTCTCGGCAGACTTGGGCAAGTAACCAGCGCATAGTGAGCCTGATGTGCAATATACATAAGAAAGAGTAGCATAACTTCCTCCTAGCAGCTTGGCTCACTGGTAAAGGAGAGCTGGCCTAAGAACCACACTTGGAGATTTTCCCACTGTCGGGCAAGCTTCATAGCACAGGAGCCCAGTTCAGGGGTCATCACACATTCAGGGACGGGTGAGAAAGCAGAGGGCTGCAGGGCCTCCAAGTGGGCTTTGACTCCATTTACTCACTTGGACTTGTGGAAGAAGATCAATGGGGAAAATGTCAGAAGTTAAATAGCTTACAGAATAAACTTACCAATGCAACTGCCTACAAGGCAGAAGTAGAACAATGAGAAATATAGTTTTTGTAATACTTGTTTTTGTTATTTATTTATTTACTTTTGAGACATGGTCTTGCTCTGTCGTCCAGGCTGAAGTGCAGTGGTGCAATCACAGCTCACTGCAGCCTCAACCTCCTGGGCTCAAGCGATTCTCCCTCCTCAGCCTCCCAAGTAGTTGGACTACAGGCGGGCACCACCACACCAGGCTAATTTTTTTCTTTGTTTGTATTTTTAGTAGAGATGGGGTTTCGCCATGTTGCCCAGGCTGATCTGGAACTCCTGGGCTCAAGAGATCCTCCTGCCTTAGCCTCCCACAGTGTTGGGATTACAGGTTATTTATTTATAGTAATATAGTGAAGCCCCATGAACTGCCTGCTCATACTCAAGCCCGGAGTAATATCTGTAACTTTTGTTTTGCTGTTTGCCCCTCCTCTCTCCCCTCCTCTTGCCTCCCCCATCAAGAGTAGCCAGGATTCGAGTCATGCATTTTATCATTCTCTTACTTATTTTTGTTTTAAATACATGTATGCATACAATCTACTTAATCAAGGTAAAATAAAATAAAATAAACTTTTTTACTATTTGCCCAGTTGTGCCTGCCCTGGAAGTCTAAGAAAAGGATAATATAAAAGATTCAGTAGAAGCCTATAAATAATTGCATTACCTAGAGAAACACCAATTGTTTTTGAGGGAGTAAGAGGAAACCAGTGTTTCACAGAGAAATTAGAAATAGCTAACTTAGTTTCCTTTTGGTCTAAAAAATCAACGATCTTCCTTTTCCACTTATCTTTAATTTTTTTTTTTTTTTTTTTGTCACACCAAGGGTTTGAACCCAGTTGTTGAATTGCACTGTAGAATGGACCAAGAATGTGGCTATGGCTGCATTTCATAACTGGTTTGCCTTGGAAGCAGAGTCAACATCTTCCTGTTAGGGGATGTGGTATAATCACCACCTACATGATAGATGGGGAGGTCACAAAAAGTTGATTATTCTAGAGGATCCCAATAAGCTTAGAAAAGTTATTTCAACACAAACGTGACTGTATTTCAGTTATCTGAGATTGCTTCTTCCTATACTACCTGCTTTCTACATCATCCTTTCTTTTCTTAGAGGGAAAATAATCCCACTCTCTCCATTTCTTCTCTCAGACGCTTATTCTATAGTCTGTCCTGAGACCAGGGTTAAGATCTTTGCAGTCTTCCTGGTGTCCTGTAAGACAGCCAGTGTTATTCTAAGTTTGGAATGAGAGAAAAGATGAGGAAGTTTCTGTGTCCAGCAGTGTGGTCCTGAAGCCTCAGCCTCAGTACCTGGCATGGTGGAAATTGATTTACCTCGCTCTGTATCAGCAAGTCTGCGGAAGCCTGAGTCTATTTGCCATGTGAAAACTATAAAAAGACCAAGGCCATTCAGATGTCTGAAGTCTGGCTGTAGCTGCACACATAGCAGAATTCCCTGGCTTAGATCAGAATTGACAAGTTAAAGAGATGCTCAATAAGATTGACTCAGCAGGGACTGATGAAGATAAATTGAGAAAACTCAGTCTGAATACCTCTATGAGGAAGATGACAGCTTACCTGTCAAGGAAAATCATGCAAAGGAATATCTCATCCACTTATGACCTATCCACACATGCAATTGGTTGATTTCTATGCTATGTAGTATTCTGGCATAAAAGGTGGGATTGATAAATAAGACATGTTCTCCATTCAAAAGAAATCTACAATCTCAGCTGGGCATGGTGGCTCACATCTCTGATCCCAGCACTTTGGAAGACCGAGGTGGAAGGCTGTCTTGAGCCCAGGAGTTTCAGACTAGCCTGGGCAACAGGGCAAGATCCCATCTCTACAAAAACATTTTTAAAAATTGGCCAGGTGTGGTGGCTCATGCCTGTAACCCTGGCCCTTTGGGAGGCTGAGGCAAGCAGATCACTTGAGGTCAGGAATTCAAAACCAGCCTGGCCAACCTGGTGAAACCTGGTCTCTACTAAAAATACAACAAAATTAGCTGAGCGTGGTGGCAGGCACCTGTAATTCCAGCTACTTGGGAGGCTGAGGCAGGAGAATCGCTTGAACCAGGAGGCAGAGGTTGCAGTGAGCTAAGCTTGTGCCACTGCACCCCAGCCTGGGTGATAGAGCAAGATTCTTTCTCTAAATAAATAAATAAATAAATAAGCTGGCATGGTGGGGCAAATATGTAGTCCCAGCTACTTGGGAGGCTGAGGCAGAAGGATTGCTTGAGCCCAGGAGGTTAAGGCTGCAGTGAGCTATAATCACAGCACTTCACTCCAGCCTGAGAGACAAAGTGAGACCCTGTCCCCTCCTCCCTCCCAAAAAAACTCATCCAAACAACAAAAAAGAAACCTACAATCTAAGTCTAGAAGGGCAGAATAAGACGATGCCAATACAGAGATTCAGGCTGAAAAGGATATATATCATAAGAGACACAGGCATAGGGCTGAGAGGGTTTTGAGAAGAAATAAATGTTCATTCACTGAGCACCTACTACATGCTGGGCATTGGACTGATGTGTCCAGTTTCAGATCTCAACCCTTGTTCAGCTCTATTGGCATCCTTCAGGAATCTTATCATCATTACAAATTACATTACTATTACAAAGTAAACAGAAGGAGACAAGATAAGCCCTTCTCATTAGTTCTGTCTCATGAGTAGGCCCTTATGTCATTTTTCAGGAGACTGAATTTGAACTTCGGAATATATTACAAAAAAAAATCCCCATAAGCTTTTGTACTTAGGGCCTTTTATGCTTTATTACTTAAGACTTTTACATGTGTATGTAATGAAAAAAGGAAATAATCTTTAAAACAGGTCAGAAATGAGGGAATAACTGTACGTGAACAGAAAAACCCTTAGTTGAAACATTTTTTTTCATTAGCGTTAGCTGCACGCTTTGCTGTTATGAACTCAGACAAGTTCAAGCCATGACACTGACCTATCGTGACTGATCTGAAATTTTCCAATGTGATCTAAAGGGGTCAATGATGTAACTGAAATCTTTAAGCCCAACGAAAAGAACTGAATAATCATTAAATGAACGACAGCAGAGTTTCTAGAAGTGTTCTCAACTTTGGCTGCTTTAAAAAATCCAGGTGCCGACTGGGCGCAGTGGCTCACGCCTGTAATCTCAGCACTTTGGGAGGCCGAGGTGGGTGGATCACTTGAGGTCATAAGTTCGAGACCAGCCTGGCCAACATGGTGAAACTCCATCTCTCCTAAAAATACAAAAATTAGCTGGGCATGGATGTGTACGTCTATAATCCCAATTACTTGGGAGGCTGAGGCAGGCGAATCACTTGAACCCAGGAGGAGGAGGTTGCATGTAGTGAGCTGAGATCGTACCACTGCACTCCATCCTGGGAGACAGAGTGAGACTCTGTCTCAAAAAAAAAAAAATCCAGGTGCAATGCCGCCAACCAATTAGATCAAAGCCTGTCACAGTGGGATCCTGCTTCCACATTTTTTAAAGCTCCAGATAATTCCAATGTGCAACTGGTATTCAGGAACACCTGTAGACCGGATATTTAAGCTCAAATTGGATACAGATTCTGATTCAGGTGGTGGGGGCTGGGGTGGGGCCTGAGATTCTGCATTTGTGATGAACTCCAGGGAGACGCTAGTGCTGTTTGTTTGCTTGTGCAGCCATAGTCTAAGTGAAATGATACTCAAAGTGAGGTATAGACCCCTGAGTCAGAATCACGGGGGGGACAGAGGGGAGTGCTTAATAAAATGCAGCTATCTGGGCTCTACCCCAGACCCAATCTTAGTCTCTAGTGGAGAGTGAAGACTAATCAGCTGTGGAGCTTAAAACAATGTTCATGTCCAATAAATAACCCCATTCTCCCTCCACCCAGATTGGAATTAGGCTTTAGGTTTAGGCTGTGTCCCAGGCACTTTCGTTTCATTAAACTGTTCAGGTGGCTCCAATGTACAATCAGTCAGAGCTAGGGCAGGAGGTCTGTATTAGTCCGTTTTCACACTGCTATTATATAAAGATACTACCTGAGACCGGGTAATTTATAAAGAAAGGAATTTAATTGACTCACAGTTCTGCATGGCTGGGGAGGCCTCAAGAAACTTAACGATCGTGGTGGAAGTTGGAGGGAAGCAAGCATCTTCTTCACATGGTGGCAGGAGAGAGAGAGCAAAGGGGGAACTGCCAAACATTTTAAAACCATCAACTCTCATGAGAACTCACTCACTATCACAAGAACAGCATGGGGGAAATTATACCTATGGTCCCATCACCTCCTACCGGGTCCCTGACACTTAGGGATTACAATTCGAGGTGAGATTTGGGTGGGGACACAGAGCCAAACCATACCAGGTTCCCAAACTTGTCTGAACATTGGAAGTACCTGGTGAACATCAGAAACTCCTGGCGCCTGTGCGCCAACCCCAGAGACTGGGATTTCATGAATCTGGGATGCAGCTTGGCCTCCAAAATACTTCACAGTTTCCTAGTTAATTCTGATGAACAGAAAGGCTTGGGAACCACTGGTGAGGGGACCCATATTTCAGCACATTGTCCGGGTAATTTTTATGCATGTGAAAGCTCGAGAGTCTCTGCTCTGGAGAAAAGTCAAAGTCAACTCTGTTAGTACAAGGAGAAACTGCCTGCAAGGACTTCAGTTATAGCTCTATGAGCAGTCTTAGAACTATAACTAAACCTTCAGATGTCTGTTTGATTCACTGGATGCAGGAGGACTCAGGTATGCAAGAGGCAAACGAGGTGGAAGGAAAAGTATTACACGTGCCATGACTCTTCCAAAGCAATGTACCCCAATATGCTTATACAGCATAGCTGTTAGATTGCTAAGAGTTATTGATATGATAGAAGATTCATTCAAAAATAATTTATTATAAGTAGGTACTTTTATTTTTTTCAATCATCAGATTGGAGGTATTGATCTTTAGTGATTATATGTTATTTGTTTAGTAAAGAGCTCTGTTTTTAGAGGCGAAAAATGAGGCCATAGAAATTGTGGTATATATCAATCTTTTTTTCTGACAGGTCAGCAGAAATTGTGCACTTCTTTTGAAAGGATACAGCCTTTTTATTTTTTGAGATGGAGTCTCACTCTGTCGCCAGGCTGGAGTTCAGTGGCACAATCTCAGCTCACTGCAACATCTGCCTCCTATGTTCAAGCAATTCTTCTGCCATAGCCTCCCGAGTAGCTGGGACTATAGGCGTGTGCCACCACACCCAGCTAGTTTTTGTATTTTTAGTAGAGACGGGGTTTCACCACGTCAGCCAGGATGGTCTGAATCTCTTGACCTCGTGATCCGCCCACCTCTGCCTCCCAAAGTGCTGGGATTACAGGTGTGAGCCACCATGTCTGACCCTTCTTTGAACCAATTATTTTGGTTGGAGGTTAAAAAGGTCCACTTGAGTTGCATGCCCAGGCTTGTTTCATAGAACCTGAGCTTATTCCCTCAACATCAGACCTCAGCTAGGCTAATTTGAGTCCTGCTCTAAAATTTCTCAAACCATAGCTGATGTTTCTGCAGTCACAAAGTGACATGCCATGGCCATCTCCTATGATGTGGAGGGGACTTGCCCGCAGTGAGAGAGAATTAGGCCAACTCAGTGAGAGAAGCTAGGTGAACCCTGGGACAGGAGACATATTAGTCCCCATTCCTGGTTATTCGGTTTTACTTTAAATTTTGTGAGCTGTCTTAGTATCATTTTAGTGAGTCATCCATTTTGCTTAAGAGGGTTTGAATTAAGTTTCTGTTACTGCCAAGCCAAAGAAAAACGAACAGTCCAGTATGGCACCATTCCCTTAGTATATTGTTCTGTATGTGCAGGACCTCCTCAAGTGAGCTTTGAGTAACGAGCAAATCTTGGTTACTGAAAATAGGAAGCCAGGTCATGGCAGGGCACAGAAAAAATTCTAGTGAGTCAGAGATGGAAATGGGGTAAGTTAGAATCCGAGGAGAGATTCAAAATATAAGAAAGGAGAAAAAAACTCTTACATGGATACCAATAGTCTGCTGGTTTCCCACAATGCCTACCAAACCATCGAGTTGTGTAATTTGGGACCAAATTTTTTTTAAACAAGTGTCAATTTTGCAGCTTGCCACACACTGTGTTTTGTTGGGCTTCGAAGGCAATAATCACCAGTATTTATACCATACTTTATAATTTACAAAGTGTTTTCAGAATTGTTATTTCATTCCCCAGAGGAGAAAATTTGCTCCGAATAAGACCAAGTTTTCCCCGAAGATCTCGACTACAAAGACTTAGAACCAAGACCCAGTTCCAAGGCTTTTCTTCTAAGTCCAAACCTGTGGTCTTTTCCATGCACCACCGTGTCTGCCTCCAAGGAACAGATAGTATCACTGGGGAGACATCAGCAACTCAACGTACCAGGAAGACCTTTCCAGGAAAACATTTCTCTAGTTTTATAATGGAAGCCAATAACAAAAGAGGAATTCCTGCCACTATTATGTGACAGGCCTGTGTTGGCAGAAAGAAACACTAGCTGTGATAGAAATCTCTAAATGGGTATTTGACGCAACACATCAGTTCAACTGAATTATGGGAGGTCAATGGGTAGCTTTTCAACAAGAAAGTCCACAAGGCAAGGAATCAGGAATCTGGATCCAAGTCCAACATCATCGTTAACTGCTGCTTCTTAACCTTCCCAGGCCTTAGTTTTGCTATCTGTAAAATGAAAGGTTGGACACGATGATCTCCGACGACTCTTCCCCCTAAAATTCTATACTATTTGCTAGAATGCTCCTAGGAATTACACTGCACCATGGTTTATAGCTCACTCTAATTACAGGGTTTACAGTCAGAGAGAACAGTGAATTCTAAATCAGTTCAACGTCTAATTCCTGTTCAGTCATGTCAGGGCAGATTGTTTCTACATACATTAAATTTATGGCACTGCCCTTTTTAGGGGAGGAGGTGAGGAAACTTCATGTAATCTGTTTAGGTGAATAAGGCCGGAAAGCTATAAACAATAATGAGAGTAAGAATCAGCTAGGATACCTTATACTTCTCAAGACATGTTCGCAGTAAATCCATAAGATAGATGGGCAAGTATTTTTTGTTTTGTTTTGTTTGCTTTTTAAAATATTACCTTTTGTCAGATGAAGAAAGTGAACACAGACTGGCTTACATGATTTGACCAAAGTCTTCTTACGACAGAGCCAGGATTAAGACTTGGATTTCCTGACTTTGATTCTAGTATTTCTTCCAACAGTCATGAAGAGTATATTTCCTTTGCAGTCATATAACATATTCTCATTAGCAAAATGCTCCTTTCTGATGTCTACGAAAAGGAGTTGGCAAGTATCATTCTTGATGACAGATGCTGGGGAGAGATGTATCATGAGGGTGCAAAGGCCACTTTCGAATGTTCTTTCTTGCTTCTTGAATATTTGCAGAGGCAGAAGATATGTGCATCTTAGGATCTATCATCATGTAAGCTGAAATGAAAAAAGAACTTGGTTGAATTTACATAGACTTATCATTATTTCCAATTGCATCTGGTCAAAAACAAATGGGAATTTTAGAATGTCGTCATCTGTTCAATGCCTTCATTACAAGGCTTGGTTGTAACTCCTGCTGGCTCTTTCATCTGAGTACATTTCCAATTTTGCTTTACATGATTCATCTTAAACTTTATTGTCATGCTTATGGTAATAATGCAGGTTGACAACACTTTAAATGGCTGGCTTCCCATGACACAAGGCAATTAATTTTTATATTGCATTTTTTAGTATAAAGTATTGAGACAAAGACTTTAAAGACCAAAATGATAATGCTTTTGGGGGTACACGAATTGGATCCCAACAATATCAGAAAAGTTGAAATGTAGAAATAATGAAAAGAGAGACAGATTAGGATAAAAGTTGTTAAGCTTTGGAATGGAATATTAAGGTTGCCCGGGTATCTCTTTCTAGGAGACTTGAAAGGTTGATGAATCTGGTGTTTTGATGACATTGGAGGTATCATATTCGTGGCTTGTAAAGTCCTTCCCCCCACCTATTCTTTTAGAAAAAGGATTTAAAAATGCCAAGACCTAGCTTACAGGGATATTCTTAAGAGGGGTTCATAAAGACAAAGGATAGGGAAAATAAATCATCCTGGGCAGAGGAAGATTAAAAAAGAGATGTTTGAAGTTCAGTCCAGAAAGAATGGGGTTCTCATTGCCTGGAGCACTGGAGCCATCTTTGTGGTGGAAATTGCAGAGAGCTCAGGTGAGTGGCCAGGTAGAGAGGTGGGAGCAGATGGAGGAATGCAGGGGGCAACTGCATGCAACAGACTGAAAGGCATGTTTGCTAACCTCAGAGCTTTCCAAACAGGAAAGGAAGAGGGTCAGGAAATGTGAGTGGGAAGGGAGGTTTCACACTGAACTCTGGGACTCTGACTTAGAAGAGGTTTGTAGTCCCAATTATGAAGTTGGTGCTATTGGGCTGGGTCAGGACACAAACGCAGCAGAAACAGTTTGTCTTCCCAACTCCAGCCCCAATCCACTGGCCTTTCAGCAGTCTCAGCTCTCCCGCCTTTTAACTTCTAGCACCCTTGAATGTTCCCAGATCAAAGACGATCCCATGAGTTCTGCAATTTTATGACAAGGTTTGATTCTAACTCGCTGTAGTTTTCCTGTCCCTTTCATAATTGGCCATTTTTATTTTTTTATTTATTTGTTTTAGAGATAGGGTCTTGCCCTGTTACCGAGGCTGGAGTGCAGTGGCACAATCGCAGCTCACTGCAGCCTCCAACTTCTGGGCTCAAGCCATCCTCCCACCTCATCCTCCCATGTTGCTGGGACTACAGGTGCCTGCCACCACGCCTGGCTAATTTTAACATTTTTTTGGTAAAGATGAGATCTCACTCTGTTGCCCAGGCTGGTCTTGAACTTTTGGCCTCAAGCAGTCCTCCCTCCTCAGCCTCCCAAAGCGTTGGGATTATAGGTATGAGCCACCATGCTGGCCTCAGGTATTTTTATTTCAAATGTAAGTTAAGTGTAAGGGAGGGGTATTTGCACTTTTGTTTCATGATTAGAGGCAGTGGGTAAAAGCTTAATCTCCTGTCCAAGTGACATTCTCAGAGTCCTTTAAATGATGCAACCCTGGGCAATGACCCCCTCAGCCGTGGAGTAAGAAAGGACTCCGTTACATAGCTCGGTCTTAAAGCTGCTGTCCCTGTCTCCTCAAACAGTGCCAAACATGGCACATGCTTCCTGTTTGAGGACAAAGTTCCACCCATTTATCAAGCCTCATACTTTGGGATGTTCTCAATTGGACTTTCCCCGAAATGGACGTGGCTGCTTGTGCTTCACTACGCCTTTAGCCTGCTTATCCGATCTCACCCCGAGATCTTCCTGGCCAGGACCCGACTTCCTCTAAGCCTCCTCATCCTCCCCATCCCAGTGTGGGCTTACTGATAGACCACCTGTGACGACCTCACCTCCCTGCCTACCTTGGCCCCTGGGGTCCTACCAGCTGCGCTCCACCAGGGCTAGAGCTGCCAACCCCAAAGCCTGTTCCACTGGAGTTTTTTTTTCTTCCCAACCTTCAGGTTCAAGGGGTACATGTGCAGGTTTGTTACATGGGTAGATTGCATGTTGTAGGGGTTTGGCGTATATATAATTTGGTCACCCAGGTAATCAGCATAATAACTGACAGGTAGTTTTTTGATCTTCACTCTTCTCCCATTCTGCACCCTCAAATAAGCCCCAGTGTCTATTGTTCCCTTCTTTATGTCCATGGGTACTCACTGTTTAGCTCCCACTTATAAGTGAAAACACGCAGTATTTGGTTTTCTGTTTCTGTGTTAATTCACTCAGGATTAGGGTTTCCAGTACCAACCATGTTGCTGCAAAGGCCATGATCTCATGCTTTATGGCTGCATAGTATTCCATGGTGTATATGTACCACGTTTTCCGTTTTTTTTAGATGCAGTCTCACTCTGTTGCCCAGGCTGGAGCACAGTGGCGTGATCTCGGCTCACTGCAAGCTCCGCCTCCCGGGTTCACACCATTCTCCTGCCTCAGCCTCCCGAGTAGCTGGGACTACAGGCACCCGCCACCATGCCTGGCTAATTTCTTTTTGTATTTTTAGTAGAGACGGGGTTTCACTGTGTTAGCCAGGATGGTCTGGATCTCCTGACCTTGTGATCTGCCCACCTCGGCCTCCCAAAGTACTGAGATTACAGGTGTGAGCCACCAAGCCCGGCCTGTACCACATTTTCTTTATCCAATCCACCATTAATGGGCACCTAGGTTGATTCTGTGTCTTTGCTGTTGTGAATAGAGCCGCAGTGATCATATGTGTGCCTGTGTCTTTATGGTAGAGTGATTTATATTCCTTTGAGTACCTTTTATATACCTGGCAATGGGATTGTTGGGTCAAATGGTACCTCTATTTTACGTTCTTTGAAAAATCTCCTGACTGCTTTCCACAGTCGCTGAACTAATTCACATTCCCAGCAGTAGTGTATAAGTGTTTCCTTTCCTCACTGGAGAAGTTTAATGAGCCTCAGCCAATCTGTGAACAAGAGCAAGGGTTTTCAGAAAAATTTTTGAGCCATAGGATCCTCTCTTCATTTGAAACCTAATGTAGAGATCTTACTTTGGAAATGAGAAAGTGCTGATCTATACTTAAATGGGGGCTGGGGTCTCACCTGCTTACCATTCTCACAGTCCCTTTCAGGAAGCTACTCTGTGAAACCCCCATGGCTGTGAGAAGTCTTTGACTGGAGGACTCTCACATCATATGCTACCTTTGCCAGTCCCGCCCACACCTGCGAATCAGCTGCAAGCACTGCACCTGTGATTTCTAAATTGCCATCTCCTGATCTCTACGTAACCTCCGGTTGCACATTTCCAGTTCCTTACCGGATCTACCCCACAAAGGTCCATATGTTCCTCAACGTCTCCAAGACTTCATCTAATTGTCCTGCCTGCCACCCCCATCTCTCCTTTAGCACTTCTATTTCTTATTTCCTAAGTCAGTTGATAGGCTTGCAAGAAAGTTTGGGGTTATCTTGGAATACTTCCCGACTCACAACTCCTGCGCAGGTAACCAGCCACGAATTCCTATGATTCTACCCCTAAAACTTCTCTGAGATCTATAACCTATTCTCTATCCCCACTGCCACTGCCTGAGTTGGGCTTTTGCCATCTTTGGTAGAGACTGTAGCATCAATATCCATATCTAGTGCCTGCCCTGAGCCATTCCTGACTCTGCAATAAAGAGGAAGCCTTCTGACCAGTGAGACTAAGATCCACCATTGAAGAATGAGGAGGATATTTACAGGACTTCCTTAAGCCAATAACCGTGATCTTGCTATATTCCAAGAGCATGCAGCTCATTTGAGAATGCTTCTCATGTAAATGTCCGTTGAGAGAAATGCAAACACAGCCCATTCACTGATTTGCCCTTTGTGTTGTCTTTTCTAACTCCTTTTCCCTTATGCGTGGGTGGAGTGCTAACAGCTGTACCAGGGAACAACTAATCCCATGGGCAACCCGCCGCCAGGGTCCATCATTCACAGAAGACAATCTACTGTTTCTCATTGTGCTCCATGATTCACCCACTGCAAGAGAAAACTAACACACAGAGTGATTGTTCCATCTCCCGTGGAGAGGGTCCTTATTATGACAGAGAAGTTATTTTCTTTTCTGTGGTTTCTTAAGGGTTCTCTAATTGGGTAACCCCCTGCTGACCCCCGGCTATGGCAGTTTCTATATTGATATCTTTGTTCCACTGCTTGCACACTGAAGCCAGGAACGAGTAATTCAAACCAACAGAGAGCATAAGATAATGGGGCTTTTATAAACTACTAGTGTTTAAAAGGCAATGACCCTTTAAGTTCACTGGAGTTCTCTTCCATTAAGAATTTTTCTCACCTGTACACAACAGATGGGGGATGCATTACAGCCCTGTGTCTGCTCCGGACGGGAGCTGAGCTGATCTGCTAGACTTCATGGACTTGAACCTGGACTGCTTTGGAGTTCATTCATGTTCTACCCACACTTGGATAACAGCTCAGAATAAGCACAGAAGCTTTCCATTTTTTTGTTTTGAATAAATATGGGAAAGTATAAAGGGTAATGGGAAATAAAATAAAAATATGGGAAAGTATAAAGGATAATGTAACAAAAACCCATATTCCTAGAAATGGTAACACCTAGAAATATTAACTTTTCAAATTTTGTCCTATTTGCTTGTGGTATTTTAATTTGAGAAAGTATAAAGGATGATGTAACAAAAACCTATAATCCTAGAAATGTTAACACCTAGAAATATTAACTTTTCAAATTTTGTCATATGTGCTTGAAGTATTTTTTTAAGGCAATAAAGCATTAGAGTTAAAACTAAAATCCTCTTTAGCCTCCAACCCTAGTGTTCCCAGTCCACACCCCAACGGCCACTATCATCATAGGATGGTGTATAGCTATGCGGTCCGTTCATTTCTTTTATTTCTTTCTACTGATATGAAATTTATTTATTGCATTTCTAGTCTATTAGTGTTAATAAAGTTTTAATGTGTATACTTATATATTTTTTCAAAACTTAAAATTCACCAATGTCTATATTCTCTGTAACATGGCAGTATAGTTACATTCTGTGCTATTTTCAAACACTCTCCTTATCTGAACACCATGTTAACACCTACGTCTCAGTTCAAGCTTATTTTAATCACAACATTTTTTCTCTTTCTTCTTTTCTTTTTTGTCTTCCTCTTTCTGTTACTGCTTTAGGATTTATTAATTATGATAGGATTGCAAGGACATTTGGGCTTATCTTGGAATACTTCCCGACTCACAACTCTGTTGGAAGAAATACTAGAATCCTGTTTCTGCCCCATTTGTGTCTTGATCCTTGAAACTTATGCCCTCTGTTCCTCAAGGACCTAAAACAGAAACACCACTCGACCCAGCAATCCCATTACTGGGTATATACCAAAAGGAGTAGAAATTGTTCTATCATAAAGACACATGCACGCATATGTTCATTGCAGCACTATTTACAACAGCAAAGACATGGAATCGACCTAAATGCCCATCAGTGGTAGACTGGATAAAGAAAATGTTGTACATATACAACATGGAATACTACGCAGCCATGAAAAATGACAAGGTTATGCCCTTTGCAGGAACATGGGTGGAGCTGGAGGCATTATCCTTAGCAAACTAACAGAGGAATAGAAAACTAAATACTGCATGTTCTCACTTACAAATGCAAGCAAAATGATGAGAACACATGGACACAAAGAGGGAAACAACACACACTGGGGTTTTTTCAGAGGGTGAAGTGTAGGAGGGAGAGGATGGGGAAAAATAATAACCAATGAGTACAAGGCTTAATACCTGGGTGATGAAATAATCTGTACGACAAACCCCTGTGACACAAGCTTACCTATATAACAGACCTGCACATGTACGCCTGAACTTAAAATAAAAGTTAAATAAAAAAATGTTTAAAAAGAAACATTTCTTTATTGTGGATTCAGTCTTCTTCTTGTGGAGGTATATTCTTTAGCTGTCCTTCCAGCAAACATCTGAGAGAGTATATTTCCTAGGTCCTGATGTCTCTGAAAATGTTTCCATTTTGCTCTCATTCTTAAAAGATGGTCTGGGAACAGAATTCCAAGTGAATAGCTATTTTGCCTCAGCTGTTTTTAAGATAGTACTTAGCTTTCTTCTGGCATTTTTTTGGTTTTGTTTTGTTTTATTGTTCATGAAAAGTCTATTAGTGATATTTCTTTTGTGGGCAATCTAATTTTTTCTCTGATCACTTACAGTATTTTCAGTTTTAAATTCTGCAAATTTTGCAGTTTAACATGGTATGTACGGAGATTTTAACTTCATTAATCCTGGTGGATATTTTCATTCTGATTTATAGCTTTCATTTTTCCTAGAAATTTCCCAAAAAATTTGAATGTTTTCTCTCCTTATTCTTTCTATACTCTCCTACTGAAAGTCTGTTCATCAAATTCTCCTGTTTTCCATGTGTTTTAAGTAATTTTAAAAACAATTTTCATGTTTTTATCTCTCTATGCTATGTTCTGGGTATTTCCTCTGTTCCACATTTTAATTCACTCATTTCTACTTTAGCTGTGTTTAGTTCATGAGTTAATGCATTTGTATTCTTCCTCCATAGCGGTGGTTATTTCTTGCTTTTGAATACAATGTACAACGTTTTTCTTCTTTGGGACAATTTAATAATTTTCTAAAATGTCTACGTATTTGGCATAGAAAGCGTTTATATACAGTAGAAGCAGACAGAGAAATTTTAGTGTGTGCTGAACTCACAATCTTGATTGCTTTTTTTTTGAGATGGAATCTCATTCTGTTGCCCAGGCTGGAGTGTAGTGGCACTATCTTAGCTCACTGCAACCTCTGCCTCCCAGATGCAAGCGATTCTCCTGCCTCAGCCTCTCGAGTAGCTGGGATCACAGGTGTGTACCACCATGGCCGGCTAATTTTAGTATTTTTAGTAGAGACAGGGTTTCACCATGTTGGCCAGGCTAGTCTCAAACTCCTGAACTCAAGTGATCTGCCCGCCTGGGCCTCCCAAAGTGCTGGGATTACAGGCATGAGCCACTGTGCCCGGCCACAACCTTGATTACTTTTTGACTTAGAGTAAATGCTATCCTGTCCTGAATTATCTCACCTGTTGTTGCCGTGATAACCATATTAACCAATTTTCGTATTCTGACAAGGGAATGTTTCATAAATTGTCAATTTATTTAATTAAAAAGTCTTACAAAAGGCCAATCACGTTTAACAATTTTTTGAAAATAATACAATTACATGAACCATAATAATCCCACCAAAGTCCAGAGTGGAAAAGTCAGTAGAAATAAACATTTCTGAATCTATTTTTATGACTCAAGCACTGACAAGGCCTGGAAGGTCCTTTCTCGCTCCATAGATCTCTAGATATGGGAAGTAGAGATGAAATGAATGTGTATTAAGTGGACATATTTTATATGGTTTCTTTAAAATCTCAAAAGTAAACTGTTTCCTTCTGATTTGCTTCTTTGAAATCAAAGTAAGATCTAGCAAAACATTCCAGTCATTTAAAATTCCCCCACTGTTAGTGATTGTAATGGTGGGTTTTGTTTGTATTTGAGGGCTGATCACATTTATAAACATATAAGCTGTATTATTGTGAAATTCATGGTCCTTCATTAAAATAAAGTTTACAAAACATCCTTTTATTATTATCTCAATTATTTTTTATATTGTTGCCATGGTTACAGTCAGTAACATTAATAGTTAAACAAAGGAAAAACTAGGCTTTCCTTTGTAAATGGAGAAAGGAATAGTATTTTCTTTGTTGCTTTCAATACTCAGGTTTGAAAAAATCTTGGTTATGAAGTCAGGGAATTACATTACACTTAAGAGCAAACATCATATATAAATCTTCTTATGTCTTCTTGGTTATTAATTAATGTGCTAATGATGCCAGGAAGTTTCTTAGCTGAAACTTTTGGTTTAAAGTAGCTGTTCTTGGGGGAAAAAATTTGGCCAGATTCCCTTCATAGACCTAAAGATTTTAGTACTTACTATACAATGAAGGATTTGTCCTCATTTTTGGAAAACTAATGAAATTAGTAATTTGTGATGCATGTCTGGTATGGAAGGAAATCACAATAAGATCTACATGCACCTTTTTAAAAGACAAATTGCAAAAAACGGCAAACAAACAAGCAAGAAAAAGCACATGCAATGTGTTCAGTGTTCCTGGGAGAACAAGCTCTTTCAAAATTGAAATTATATATTGTTCAGCATTGTTACAAATGAGGTACCTGTGTATTAAACTGGCTTCAAATGATGGATTGGAGTTGTAATTGATTGGCTTCTCCCACCACCAATCATATGTGTCCCAGGAGATGTCATAGGAGGGCTCATAACTCATCTCCCACCCACAGCCTCCCAGTAGTCATTACCTGGTTGCAGGTAAAACTCTCTTGATATCTCCCAACAAAAAGATGTTTGTTGAGATCAGAGGGTAGAGACCTGCTTAGACATTTGAAAACAAGGAGAAAACCCACAAACAGAGGGCTAACATCAATGTGGGTAATATCTAAATTTTGTTTACTGTATATCAATGTGGAGAATAAATGAGGAGTAGAGTAGTTCTTTTAAAAGAATGAAAATTAGGTCTATTCTAGAGACAAATAGATTCCGCTGATATTGACAATTGCCTAAATCATTAGTCACTGTGAAATCTTCAAGATTTTGCAGCTTTTTTGATATTGACTTGATACTGCCTGTTTTTATCTAGACTTCTCCAGATCGCCTGAGTTTCGACTGTGAAGATCTACTCATATACTGCTTTTCTTCTAGATTCTTGTCTGGGAATATTTAGGATCAACATCCAGGAATTCAGCATTTCCTATGGGATTTTGATATGTTCCTTTTTTCATCTTAATTGTAGACAAAAGTTGGTAAAATGAAAACCAGCTTCACATTTATGAACCTTGAGTGAAAAAGGAAAAATGCCTTGAGATGTACTTAATCTTTTGAGACGATTTAGGTGTTTTCTGTATATAACTCTAGATATCTGTGCAATTTCTTTGACCAGGGGAGCAAGAAGTTTCAGTTCCTTTGCACTCATATAAGAAAGTAGAAGTACTCCGAAAAGAAATGACTTCTAAGAGGGATACCAGAAGTCAGAGAAAGGGCTAGACATTGAAATCTGGTTTCAAATACTCTACAAGCAGAGGAAAAGTCAGGAGAGCAGCTCCTATGCACAAAGATGACAATGACAATGCTATTTGCAGTATCTGAAAATGGACTAAATTGAAAGGTGCTTAACATGAAAAGCAGACACACACAAAGTTAATATTTCTTGTAGGCAAGAGGGTTACAAAAGAACACTGGCGTCGTCTCCTGCTGCCTTGATAACATAGTGCACATCAGAAGCTCCTGCAATGAATTTTAGGGTAACTTTCATCTGAATGGAATCACTCTCCACTTTACTATAACACCAGATTTGAACATTCTACGTGTGCATTTTTAATATTTTCAAAAACATTGGGTTGGTGCAAACTGATGGTGGCTTTATGCTGCCATGCCATCGAATAACTGAGGATACCACATCTAGTTCCCCTCGGCTAACTCATTGCCTAGGACAGCGATAAGGAACCAAGCATGGAAGCTTTAGAGTTTTACCCCACACCTCCCACTCCAGTTGCTCTATCCACCCCTCACCCCTGCAACAGCATAATATTGCATTTATTAAATATGTGCCTGGAAAGTTTCCCCTAGAGCCACATGCACTTCTGTCCATATTTTACAGTGGTAGGTGGTAGACCTGGAGAGAGAATGTGCAAGTTACCCACCTTTATGAGGCTGTTGAAAATCACTCCCAGAATTACATCTCATTTCTAAATGTATACTTTGGGAATAAGGGCAAAGAATTAGGAAATCAATGGGATTAACTAAATTCACTGCCCTCTTATTTCTTATTTTTATAACACTTAAGGGTTTTTTGTCTCATTAAGATCTTGGCAGAGCACTCCATTACAGAGTTCCTATGCTCCCGATAGGAGGAATATGTTCTATTGCAATTTTTGGCTCATATGTTTTAAGTGTTTCTTCAACAACACGAGAGTGAGCATCAGATCACCTCTGGCTAAGGAATGAAGGAACCCACTTCAGGAGAAATTGCACTAAGACTACCTTTGTTTTAAGGGTGTAAAAATCCTTAAATCCTACTTGCACAGAATTGCGTAGGCCCTGCTGAATTTTCATCAATATTGTCTTCTTTCCAACTCCTTCTACTGCATTAGCCTATAGCAACTGGACAGTATACAAATAAGTCTTAGCGCTAAACTGTAGAGCTCCTTCTCAGACAACATCTATGGCAGGAGAAAGGGGCATGAAGAGATGAAGCACAAAGTATACATTGAAAAAGTTGTGGGTCATGTTTTCAACACATTTTCTTGCTTGGTTCCATTCAGTGAGCTTTGATTTCCTTTAGTTCTGGGTAGAGGATTTATGCTTATTTTTTTCTGACTAGGTGAACTATCTCTAAATACAGTGAAAAAATTCAGAAACTCTGTTATATCAAAGACTTCTGGAAATATGGGGAAGAAGGTAAGGAAGAAATTGGGCATGGTAGTGCACACCTGTAGTCCCACCTACTTGGAAGGCTGAGATGAGAGGATCGTGGGAACCCAGGAATTCAAGACCAGGCTGGGCAACTTAACAAGACCCCATTTCACAAAGAAGAAGAAGGAGGAGGAGGAGGAGGAAAGAAAAGAGTGACCCACAACCCACAGCCTTGCCATTTCCCATAAAAAAGCCACAATCTGTCCCTTGGAGCACATGAAGGACAGATCTCCAGTCTAAGAAGAGGCTCCCTTCTTCCCCGAGTACAGGAGGGGAAGCCACCTGGGATCTTCCAGCATGAGCTCATGTACCTGCTGCTGTCTTTCACGACACTTGCAAGCAATTGCATTGTTTTCTACGACCGTTGTAACACACCACCACACACCTGGTGGCTTAGAACAACCCAAGTTTATTCTCTTGTAGCTTAGGAGGTCATAAGTCCAAAATCTGTCCTTGTTGGCCAAAATCAAAGTTGGCAAGGCTGCTGGAATTCCTTGGCATGTGGACGCATTACTCCAATCTCTGTCTCCATGGTCGCCCCTCCTTGTCCTCTTCTGTCGGAAATCTCCCTCTGCCTCCTTCTTAGAACACTTTTTTTTTTTTTTGGAAGGAGTTTTGCTCTTGTTGCCCATGCTGGAGTGCAATGGTGGGATCCTGACTCACTGTAACCTCTGCCTCCCAGGTTCAAGCGATTCTCCTGACTCAGCCTCTGAAGTAGCTGGGACCATAGGCATGCACTACCAAGCCTAGCTAATTTTGTATTTTTAGTAGAGATGGGGTTTCCCCATGTTGGTCAGGCTGGTCTCGAACTCCTGACCTCAGGTGATCTGCCTGCCTTGGCCTTCCAAAGTGCTGGGATTACAGGCGTGAGCCACTGCACCCAGCCCTTAGAACACTTTTTATTGCATGTAGGGCCCACCCAGATAATCTGGAATAATCTCTCCATTTTATGATGGTCGACTTTATCACATCTACAGACTTTGCCTTTTAAGATGGCATTCACAGATTCCAGGGATTAGCATGTGGCCCTCTTGGGAAGCCAGGATTTGGCCTCCGTAACACCTGTTGTTTCTCTGGTACTCAGATTCCAGGGAGGTGGACGTGTTCATGGTTTCTCTGCAGAGGAGCTCATTCCAAAGAATGATGGACACAGGTTAGTAGTTGTCCAGGCCAGAATGGAGGGATTACAGTATGTGATGATCTGTACTGGGATTTCTGAGACTAAGATTTGGTCTGGAGAGGGTGTGTTAATTATACTTAAAGTCTTCTTTCAGTCTCCTGCACATGAAGCAATACTCTGTGTACTTGGAAGGATTTAGAATTATAAAATGTTTCTTTTGTCTGGAACTAGTCTGCCTGTGGTGCTAACTAAGACAGATGGATGTGAAAGGAGATGCAACATAGCATGGGGAAGGCCAGGAGAGGTGAATGAGAAGTGGAGAAAAAGAGATGATAACAGCAAGAGATGGGATTTGGGCTGGGCTCAGAAGGATGGGTGTCTTTTAGGAAACCATCCATGACCATCTCTCCCATATTATTTAGTATCTACCTTTGCTTATATCGTCATAAGGCTTCTCTCGTTGTTTCTAGTAGTCTGTTTACCTGGCTAGGGTGAGGACAATGGCTTATCATGTTTTAGTCCGAGATTCCCAGCATGTAGCATGGCGCCTGGCATGTAGTAGAAGCTCAATAAATATGGCCTGAGTTGAATGAATTAGTGGAGAGGAGAGAGAAGGAAATTTTGGGCAGAGAGCTAGCCCAAGAAAATGCTTGGAGGCAGGACAATTTTTCTTATGTCAATATAGCATGAGTCACCATGAGGAAAGTGGGGCAGTGAACCGGACTGGGCTCAGGGGATGGGTGAGCAGAGAGGAAGTGAGGAAATGGCTGCTCTGTTCTCACCACTGCTGGCCATGTTCCCGTGGCTGTTCTTGGTAGGTGTGAGGAGGTGGCGGGCCGTGCCTGGCAGAACACACCCATTGATGCAGGAGGTGGTACAGAAGAGGGGATAAGAGCAAGAGCCTTGCAGCTTGAGTCCTAGCGCTGCCACCTGTGTGAGCTTGGGCAGACTGCTCACACCCTCTAAGTCATGGTTTTCTTTTCTTTTCTTTTCTTTTCTTTCTTTTCTTTTCTTTGAGATGGAGTTTCGCTCTTGCCACCCAGGCCGGAGTGCAATGGCGCCATCTCGGCTCACCGCAACCTCTGCCTCCCGGGTTCAAGCAATTCTCCTGCCTCAGCCTTCTGAGTAGCTGGGATTACAGGCATGCGCCACCACGCCCTGCTAATTTTGTATTTTTAGTAGAGACAGAGTTTCACCGTGTTGGTCAGGCTGGTCTGAAACTCTCAACCTCAGGTGATCCACCTGCCTTGGCCTCCCAAAGTGCTGGGATTACAGGCGTGAGCCACTGCGCCCGGCCTAAGTCATAGTTTTCTTATTTGCAAAATGAAGATCCATCTCACAGTTCTGAACTATGGATAAAGAAGACAAACTGTGCAAAGAGTTTTGCGCAGTGCCTGGGATGTAGGTAACACTAATATTATTGTGACTATAGATCACATCCGTTAGGCTCCTCACTGGAGGGAATCCTGGCTACACTGTGTGACTGGATGTGCCTTGGTCAGCAGTATTGACTGGTGCTGACATCTGAGCCTCTTCTTCCTTGCACAGTGAGCAACTAGCCAGCTTGTGTGACTCCATTAGGTCCCAGAGCAACTTTGAAGAGAAACCTGGTGATTCTGGAGGACAACGCCCATGTTTCTCAGGCACTCTCTGCAAATGTGAGCACCAATAGGGCCTTTACTAAGGATGAAGTTGTGGCTCTGGATCTGTAGTCTACCTCCAGCTTGCAAAGCTCTTGCCTTGCAGCCTTGAAAAACCAAGCGAAAGTGCATGGGGAGCTTTGAGGCATCCTAGCTCTGCAGGAAAACAGGGGTCAGATGAGGCAAGCTGTGGTGCTAGATCTGATTGTAGAGCCAGGCTGTGTCACTGGACCTACTTCTCAGAGAGATTAGACAGGATCAGAGCCAATGGGACCTTTTCCAGTGTTAATTGGACTTAGTTATAAATAACACGGAAGCCTCTTGTCATTGCTTCTCCGGGTGTCTGGCTTACATGCCAAAATACAGAACTTGAATAAAAATGTTCGAGACATGCTAGCAGGTTTCAAGGTCTTCACCCTCGTGACAGGGGTTGCGTAGCAGGTTTCCTTCTCATCAAGAGGCTTAAAAGTGAGAAGGAGCAGTGCATTTCAAGTTATTTGACAAATTGAGTAAAACCCATTTGCCAGTTGGAATTTTTTTTTAATAGGGGAGGTCCTCACTACAGTTCTAATTAAAAATCAATGTGATATATAATTAAATTCTAGTGATCATATATGCACCAGCCCGTCTCTTTAGCTTTTAGCCGAAGGCAGGGGAGGCATGCTGTTATTGATCAGTGCAGGAGCCCTTTGAGGTTGTCAATAGATGTCTCGTCTGAGAGCCACGTGGCTGCTCAAAACCCACAGCAGCGCTGCGAGCTGAAGGACACTCGACTGACTCCAGCAAAGGGGGCTGATGCTCCCTGACCATTTAAGTGCTCTGCCAGGTAGGCCAGGACCCCGTTCACCATCTCCACCTGCCATCCAGTCCTCCAAGAAGTGAGCTCTGGGGAGGAGGCTTTGGAAAGGGAGAGGAAGCCAATCAATGTTTTCCAGCTTCAAATTATCATTTTAGCTTCCTTTTCCCCATTAGACCATGGGTAAGTCCCCTCTAATTATTTTCCATCGTGTGTGTCAAGTACCAAGTCAAGTCCGCTGAGTCAGAATGACTAAGGATCACATTGATTCAAGACTTATCCGAAGGCCACTGACGTGTCTAGGTGGTTCCATCCAGTCTGAGGAACAGTCCTACCCCTATTACATGAAGAACTATCATTGGGATTTTCCAGTTTCTTAGAAAGATGTTCATGTTTCTTCGTATGAATTCTTGGCAACCTCCCGAGCAATTTACCATAAAAGCTCATGTGCATAAAGTGCAAAATCCTTCTCAAAAGACTTCCACAATTTTTATTTTTGTCCTCTCATGTGATCCTCATCACAATACAATGATCTGAGGCATGAAAGTGGTTTTTTTTTTTTTTTTTTTTGAAGACATAGTCTTGCTCTGTTGCCCAGGCTGGTTTCAAACTCCTGAGCTCAAGTGATCCTCCCGCATCAGCCTCCCAAAGTGCTGGGACTATAGGTACACAACACCATGCCCTGCTGGAAGTTGCATTTTATTCCCACTTTACGTAGGAGCATTCCCTCACCCAAAGCAGAGACTGTTAAAGGGTTGATCCAGGTTTCTCCAGCCTGGGAGACTTTTGGAGTAGAACTTGGGTCTTCCAACTTCCTGTCCCATGCCTGACACCTGACACCATGCTGCCTGCTCAGGGACCATTGCTGACCCATCTTTCACTGCCAGGCCCTCCTCCTCCTCAGAAGACTTTATCTCTCCCTCCTTTAAAGCTGAATTTAGTGACAATATATTTTATTTTTGACTCCCACTCTTTCTTTAGTTTTTTTTTTTTTTTTAATTTCAGACAAAGTCTTGCTCTGTCGCTCAGATTGGAGTGCAGTGGCATGATCTCGGCTCACCACAACCTCCGCCTCCCGGGTTCAAGCAATTCTCGTGCCTCACTCTCCCAAGTAGCTGGGACTACAGGCACCTGCCCCCACACCTGGCTAATTTTTTATATTTTTAGTAAGAGATGGGGTTTCCCCATGTTGCCCAGGCTGGTCTCAAACTCCTGATCTCAGGTGATCTGCCTGCCTCGGCCTCCCAAAGTGCTGGGATTACAGGCGTGAGAGCCACCATGCCCGGCCATAGATTTTTATTATTCAAATACCAATACGTCGTTGTTGTAACGGATTTAAATTATGTATGAGAATATAGAGCCCAGTGTGAAAGGGCCCATTCCTGGCTTGGAGCTTATACATCCTGGCTGCTGTCCTGGGCCACCGGGGAGTGTCTGCTTTCCCTCCCTTCCAGCATGTCTTTCCTCCTCCTCTTCCTTTTTTCCTCCTCATCCTCTTCCCCTTCCTCCTTCTCCTCCTTTCTCCTTCCTTCTTCTCTTCCCCTTCTTCTTCCTACTTCTCCTTTCCCCCTTCACTTTCTTTCCCCTCACATCTCTCTTTCTTCTCCCATATGTATTTAAATAGAATAAGGATGTTGTTTTACACAAATAAAAAAATAGTTTTAGAAACATGCCTTGGTGGAAAGCAAGAATTTTTTCAAAACCTTTCCTATATAAAGGAAAAAGACACAAAGCCTCCTGTAGTGTAGAGCTGGAGCTAATTTTAGGAAGAAGGAGGATTTGACACACATGAAGGAAAAGAGAAGCTCGTTCGCCACGAGACGTGGGGAGCCGAGACAGGGAGTGAGACAAATAAAACCCCGTGAGTCACCTTTGAGCTCTCTCCTCCTCCCCATCCCAAATGCAGGCTACCAGCAAATCCTCCCTGCTCTATCTTCATAATATATCCAAAATCCGGCCGGGCACGGTGGTTCATGCCTATAATCCCAGCGACTTGGGAGGCCGAGGTGGGCGGATCACCTGAGGTCAGGAGTTTGAGACCAGCCTGGACAACATGGTGAAATTTGGCCTCTACTAAAAATACAAAAATTAGCCAGGCATGGTGGTGTGTGCCTGTAATCCTACCTACTCAGGAGGCTGAGGCTGAGAATTGCTTGAATCTGGGAGGCAGAGGTTGCAGTGAGCCGAGATTGCACCACTGCACTCCAGCCTGGGCAACAGAGCAAGACTCTGTCTCAAAGAACAAAACACACGCACACACACACACACACACACACACACACACACAAAAAAATATATATATATATCCCAAATCCTTCCTTTTTTGATCACCTCCCAACTCACATCCTGGTGCATGCCATGAGCATCTCTTTCCTGGATTTTTGTAGCTTCCAGAGCCAGCTTGTTAAATCACCTCAGCCGAATATGAAGTTTCCAGGAATTCTGCAAGTTAGTTGTTAAATGCATCCATTACTAAAAATTAAACAATATAAACTTATCATTAAATTATATTAAAAACCAAGGTAATAAATATTTAGAAATCAACCCTTCCTGATTTTACTCCATTTTACGGAGGCCATTGATCTGTATTGTATTCACATGGTAGGAATACTGTACGATGCCAGGCAGCTGCACATCTTTCCCCAACTCTGCTTTCATTCTTTTTATTGATCTATTTATTTATTTGGAGATAAGGTCTTGCTCTGTCTCCAGGCTGTTAGAGTGCAGTGGTACAATCATGGCTCACTGCAGCCTCAAACTCCCGGGTTCAAGTGATTCTCCCGCCTCAGCCTTTCAGGTAGCTAGCACCACAGGTGCATGCCACCATGCCTGATTACTTTTTATTTTGTATTTTGTAGAAATGGGATCTCACTATGTTGCCCAGGCTGGTCTTGAACTCCCGGGCTCAAGCAGTCCTCCCACCTCGGCGTCCCAAAGCACTGGGATTACCAGTGTGAGCCACCGTGGCCTGCCTGTTTTCAGCTTTATTGGTGGAAATCAGCTATGGTGGAAGTATGAACCCACAGAAATCACCAAACACTACAAATCAGTAGTGGTCAACACTTTATAAATGCTCACTGGCCGTTTCACTCTGAATGAACAAAAGTCCCCATCTTCTGAAGAACTCACCAGGCCTGAAGCCTCCCCGCAATTACCAACATACACCTTCTTCCCTAGTCTGGTAAGTTTATCCTACTGAAATACTACACCTGGAAGCCCAGCTAAAGTCTCACCTCTCTAGTGGAACTTTCCTTCTATTTTATTTATCTGGTCTTCCTGTTTTCCAATTCTTTTTATTTCATATACACAGTCTCACACTAACCTGTTCCTCAATGTCTCTGACTTTACTGTAAGTTCATAGACAGAGTCCATACACATTAGGTGCTAAATAAAGGCATATCAGGGGCTGGGCACAGTGGCTCATGCCTGTAATCCCAGCACTTTGGAGGGCTGACGTGGGTGGATCACTTGAGCTCAGGAGTTCGTGACCAGCCAGGGCAACATGGTGAAGCCCTGTCTCTACAAAAATTAGCTGGGCATGGTGGTGCATGCCTGCAGTCCCAGCTACTTGAGAGGCTGAAGTAGGAGGATCGCTTGAGCCTGGGTGGTTGAAGCTGCAGTGGGCAGTGAGCATGTCACGGCACTCCAGACTGGGCAACCGAGCAAGACTCTGTCTCCAAAAAGTAACAACAAAAACAAAAGACAAATCACTGATGCAGGACTAGAGATCTGGCCCAAGATAATGTTACTAAGAGTAGTGAAAACAGATTTAAATATCATTATCATCTGATGGACCTAACCTTTCTGTCATTTGTTTCACTCGTTTGCATAACCATCTGTGAGGTAAGCAATATTATCTGAACTTTACAGATGACAAAGTTAAGAAACTTGCCAGGTCAGACGGCTAGTAGGAGGCAGAGCTGGAACTTGAATCTGTGCTCTTTCTAAGAGGAGGAATTACTGGAGGAAAATGACCGAGGTTTCCATGGTAAATTGAATTGTCTTGGGAACTATACATGATATTGGAGACTGCTCTGGTGGCACCATGAATGCCCTGACTTGGACACTCTTGTTTTCCAGGTAAAGAGACTGTATGTGGTGTTTTGACATTTTTCCAGAATCCCAATGTGCACAAGAGGCTTTCTGGGTGTGAGACATTTGTAACTAGGGGAATTAGTGCTATCCTGTTGGGCTGGCCTCTTGGAAGCGATTTGCCTTGGTTTTTCTCAGTGAGGGGACTGAAGTTGGGGAAAATGACAACAAGGAATTGTAGCCCTTCTTGCTGTGGTTGGCTGTGACAACACATGACACACATGATCCCCTCCACAACCAGAACAGGGATTCATGGGGACCCCAGAAGGCTTGACTGATGGACTAAAATGTGGGCTTTGATGGCCTTCTTCTTTTGGTCCTGCTTTTGTTTTTTGTTGTTGTTGTTTGTTTGATTGTTTGTTTGTTTTTTCTGAGATAGGGTCTCACCGTTTTTGCAGGCTGGAGTGCAGTGGCATGATCACGGCTCACTGCAGCCTTGATCTCCCCAGGTTCAGGTGATCCTCCCACCTTAGCCTCTCAAGTAACTGGGACTACAGGCACGTGCCACAATGCCCAGCTAGTTTTTGTATTTTTTATAGAGAAAGGGTTGTGTTGCCCAGGCTGGTCTTGAACTTCTGGACTGAAGCCACCCTCCCACCTTGGCTTCCCAAAATGCTGGGACTACAGGTGTGAGCCACCACTCCTGGACTTGGGCCTGCTTTTGAATGATGCCAAGGCCGTCACGGTGGTCTCAAAGTCAAGCAATACAGTCAACCCAGAACAATTGTGGGCTCATCTGATCTTAAAGTCAGCCTCTCTCTGATACATTTAGATCATGTATTAGAACGGCAGCAAAAGGCACATGATTGTAGAGAGGGATGAGCTTTAACCAAGGTTAAAGAGCTTTGGCTCTTACTGGTGATGGTCCTGAAGTCAGTTATTTTGCCTCTCTTTGCCTTGGAGTTTCTTCATTTGCACAATAGGGGTAATGTTAGGATTAAAGGAGATAAAGTATGTGTCTAGTGCATGGTCAATGATCATCAAGACGAAGGTTTTCTTGCAGAAATACAGGTCGGGCCCCTCAGCAGGGATTTGGCTGGTCCCACCTGATGTCATTCTTCCCACTAGTTTCAAACTGGGCTGCTCGCCTGTGGCCAAGGAGTGTATTCCAAAGCATTCCTGTTCGCCAGCTCAGGCCTCAGGGCTGCTGTGAAGCTGCAATTCCTTTCATGGAGCTCATGTGTGTGACAGGGTGTGCCCAGCTCTTAAAGTGCTTTGAAGAAAATGCCTTTGTGCTAAAAGCTCTATAAATATAAGGCGCAGACCTGGGCGTGGTGTTTCCAGAATACTCCCAATTTGATGTGAGCCGTCATCAAAGGCTCAGGTCATAGAAAAGTTGGAAATGGGGGTGGTTTGCCAATTCAGTGATTCCCCAAAGCAGAGATGATTGTTTTTTCTTTTTTTTTCCAACTTCCATTGCTTGATGGTACAAGGCCCATGTTGCCTTTCTTGTGTCCAGAACTACACAAACCTGATTTCAAGTATCCTTTTGAAGAATTACCAATTGCATACTCTCTCTCTACCCCTTTCTTCCCCACCCCACCCACCAACCATCCAGAGCCATCCAACAGCTCCTCCTGGTGGCCATTGCGGAGAGAGATTCTCTGATCACACACCTTTACCTTCAGTATGAATGTGCTTCATTCATTTATTCAACCACTTTTTATTGGTTAACTACTATGCACAAGGCATCTCGCTAGATGCTGGAGATACCAATAGAACAAATAGGGTTCCTGCCTTCATGGGGTCACAATTCTGTGAGGAAACAGACAAACAAGTGATTATAATTACACAATGACTGTGTCATAACAAAAGTATGTACAAGAGCATGGGGGAGGAGCAGGAAAGGAACCTAAGTCATGTTGATATTGAAGCTAAGAAGGCCACAACTTCAGGGCCTTCTCATTTGCATGGTCCCCTTCTGAGGCCATATCACATGTGCATATAACACACACACACACACACACACACATATTTTTTTCAGACAGGGTCTTGGTCTGTCACCCAGGCTGGAGTGCTGTAGCGATCACAGCTCACTGCAGCCTCAAACTCCTGGGGTCAAGCGATCCTCTCGTTTCAGCCCCCGGAGTAGCTGGGATAACAGGTACACACCACCACACCTGGCTAATTTTTGTATTTTTTGTACAGACTGGGTTTTGCTATGTTGCCAAGACTGGTCTCAAACACCTGGCCTCAAGTGATCCTTCCTCCTCAGCCTCCCAAATTGCTGGAATTATAGGTCTTAGCCACCATCCCTGGCCTATGGTCATAGATTTTTATAAAATTTACAGGAGTAACCCATTTTGAAGGAATCAGTTAAGATTACACTTGTCTTCTGCACTAACACTTACTGTCATATTTCTCCTGTTATTGGGGGACATGGAAGCAGGAAAAGTTGTCTTTGGAACTGGCTTAGGGAGGGTTGAGCTGGGGATAGAATTCATTTGGGTTTAGTGAGGTTTTTTGTTGTTGTTGTTGTTTGTTTTTTTTCTTTTTTTGAGATGGAGTTTTGCTCTTGTTGCCCAGGCTGGAGTGCAATGGCGCGATCTCAGCTCTCTGCAACCTGCCCCTCCCGAGTTCAAGTGATTCTCCTGCCTCAGCCTCCCGAGTAGCTAGGATTACAGGCATGTGCCACCACACCCGGCGAATTTTGTATTTTTAGTAGAGACGGGGTTTCTCCATGTTGGTCAGGCTGGTCTCGAACTCTCGACCTCAGATGATCGGCCCACCTCAGCCTCTCAAAGTGCTGGGAATACAGGCATGAGCCACCATGCCCGGCCCCTGGGTTTAGTGAGATATTTTTATGGGTTCATAGTTAAGCTATTGTCAGGCTTCCTTGTGTAGGAGCAGCTTCCAGAAATACTTCTATCACCCACCTTTCTGACTCAGCAACGCTGTGACATAAAGCTTCATGATCAGAGGCTACATCACAATTTAAACATGTCTGCTAGCTCCGGGCACCAGAGCTAGGTGAACAATGGAGGAGAAACGTGATTTAGATAGATGGAGCCAGAAGCTAGTCTGCGGAATGTTCTTCAAATTATCAGACATGTCACTTTGTAAGGAGAGGATTTGGTTGTGGGAAAACTTGAGAGAGGCTTCTGCAGATGTGGGAGCAGTTTTCAACACTTTTTTTTTTTTTTTTTTGAGACAAAGTCTCGCTCTTGTCCCCCAGGGTGGAGTGCAATGGTACGATTTTGGCTCACTGCAGCCTCTGCCTCCTAAGTTCAAGCAATTCCCCTGCCTCAGCCTCCCAAGTAGCTGGGATTACAGGTGCCTGCCACCACGCTCAGCTAATTTTTGTATTTTTAGTAGAGATGGGGTTTCACCATGTTGGTCGGGCTGGTCTCGAACTCCTGACCTCAGGTGATCCGCCCACCTCAGCCTCCCAAAGTGCTGGGATTACAGGTGTGAGCCACCACGTCTGACCCAGTCTTCAACGACATCACTACTGAGTTTTGAAGCTGGAAGACATGTTTTCAAACAATCTATAGGCTAAAGCAAATCACCATAAAGTGTTAGAGCAAAGAGAATGGATCTTTTTTAATCCTCTGTATAGAAAAAAAAGGTAGAAAATTGTTTTATGAAGAAGAGATCAGTGTTTGCAGCTAAAAAGTAGAGGAAAGAGAACTATTCTAGAGGCATATGAGGCAGTCACTATTTCTGTGGATTTTGTAATATCTGTGGAATTTGTCAGATGTTATTGTGATATGTTATGATTTTATACTCATTCTAAATAAATATTCACTTTCATGCCTAATTTTTCATTTGTAATTTTGGATTCTTTTCTTTCATACTTCAGACTCTATACATCTTGGATCAGGCCCAGGAAAGAGACCCTAAGTGTGTCCTGGGGAGGACCAGGGGGGCTTCATGGAGGGTCAGTGTGGGTGCCAAGAGATGGAGGAACCTTATGAGTTGGCCAAGGGCAAAGTGAGCAAGGGAATTTCCAGGCAGAGAGGAAAAGTCAAGAGGCCTATGAGAGCTCTTCTGTAGAGGAAAGTGGGATATTGCAACTGAGGGCATGGAAGTGATCAAGGCCCCCAGGCCAGGTCATAGAGAGCTCTTCTGCTGTCCACAGGGTTCCCAAGGGAGGACCCCTGAGCGTTCAGGCAGGGAGTAGGCGGATGCTGATTTGGGGATCCGCTAACTTTTCCTCTGTCTTTATCACTCAGCTTTTGATGAATTCTGTCTTTTCTCATCTCTCTGTACATATCCCCTTAATCTTCCTCCTTCCTCATACTTTTTGGTTAATTCCTTTGACTGCCCTCTTCACTACCCTTCCACACCAAGGAAGGCTTTTTTATTTTTTTTAATTTTTTTTCAGAGAGAGTCTTGCTCTGTTGTCCAGGCTGGAGTGCAGTGGCTCGATCTTGGCTCACTGCAACCTCTGCCTCCTGGGTTCAAGCGATTCTCCTGCCTCAGCCTCCTGAGTAGCTGGGATTACAGGTGCCCACCACCATGCCTGGCTAGTTTTTGTATTTTTTTTAGTAGAGACAGGGTTTCACCATGTTGGCCGCGCTGGTCTCAAACTCCTGACCTCAAGCAATCCTCCTGCCCCAACCTCCCAAAGTGCCCTGATTACAGGTGTGAGTCACCACACCCGGCCCATGGAATGCTTTTTTGTCTCTCTCCTGTTGATTGTGAAATAGGAATGACTACAATCACCAAAGGAACTAACACAATGTTAGTGAGTACCCATAAGTGTTCAGTGCTGAGTAAGTAGTTGATAATTAAAATGGTAAAGGTATTGCCCTCAAGAATCCTGTGGGCTATGGGGAGATTCAGCTAAACAAGCAAACAGATATCTGATTTTTAATAAATGCCAGAAAAGAAACCATGTACTGTACCACAGTTGATTTATCCATTCATCCATCAATGGACATTTGGCTGTTTCCACCTTTTGCTTATTGTGAATGGTGCCGCATTCATCTGTCTGCATTTGTGTGAGTAGCAGTCTTTTGTTTCTTGGGTACAGACCTAGGAGTGGAATTGCTACAATTTGTGTTTCGATGCTTTGTCCTTCTATCTTCCTGGAATCTCGATTTATCAATTATTTCCCATGCTTCTTCAATATTTACATTTTTTCCACCACTCCCTCCCTTCTGGTGTACAGGACATGGAAAGATCCAATCTGAAATAAATATTCAAATACTTTGAAAAAAAGTTCCTATGATTTTCAGATACAGAAACCTCAATGTTAAGCCATTGTGGAAAATCTTTATTTCACAAAAGGATCTGAAAAGTACGAAGGGAACTGAGGAGAAAGAAAATCTCAACAAAGGCAGTTCTGGGAAACCATCTGTCATCAGCCTTCATTCTTGAGTGATGACCACCATACTAGATTTTATCGTCTTCTTGGACTTACGAAAACAAAGGTTTCACATAGATTGAGACCCACTTCTCTACCTTTCCACAGGTTGATTTATTTCTTGATTTAGTGAGCTTACAAGTATAGATAGATTACTTTCTTAAGCTGCTTCATGAGATGGAGCAACCTGCAGCTGGGGTGACACAAGCATACTAGAAAGTCCTGCTGCCTTGTGGTGGGAAGGACTTGGGCTGGAGAACTGCAGACTGTACTCCTGGACAAACAACTGAAGCCATTCTGTACTCTGCAGAATATGAAAATTAAAGCAAAACTCTTTGCAACAATGCCCGAGTTGCTTTCTAAGTTTCCTTTCAGCTTTAGAAGCCTAAGATTCTAAATATATTGCTGGCTTTGTCGTGTAATCAGATACAAAGGTGGGACCATTCCTATTGACATTTCTTACTCTGAGTCTAAGCATAAGAGGTTTGTTGAAATAGAAATTGGCTAATTAGCATATTTCCATTTCTAAAAAGTACATTGACTTCACTTCCCTTTGCACTTGTGTGTTCTGCATGTTTTATGTGGAGTATTTGGTGAAGACTGTCTCACAAGAAGGTCCTGGCTTTAGCAACTTGGGGGAATTCTTCAGTTGAAACTCCAGGTAGTTCTTATCAGATACTTTGACAAGCCCCTAACTAGAAAGAGGAAAATGTTTTGCAGTTTGTTGTAAAACTCTTCAAAGACATTATTCTATCTTTTTGGTAAAACGATCCCATTTCATGCTCCTACTACATTCTTTGCATTCTCTTCTTGTTTCATCTCAAAGATACTTGTTTTCTCTATGAGTGACTTTCATGTGGTTTTTCGTGTGTTATAATTTCTTTTCTTTGGATGAATAGTCTATATTCATGGTGGTTTTAAGAAGCATGTGTGAGGCCTGGGATGCTTTTTTTTTTTTTTTTTTTTTTTTTTTTGAGACCGAGCCTCTCTTTGTCACCCAGGCAAGAGGGCAATGGCAAAATCTCGGCTCACTGCAACTTCCATCTTCAGGTTCAAGCGATTCTCCTGCCTCAGCCTCCCAAGTAGCTGGGATTACAGGTGCCTGCCACCACGCCCAGCTAATTTTTGTATTTTTGTAGAGACGAGGTTTCACCATGTTGGCCAGGCTGGTCTCGAACTCCTGACCTCAGGTGATCCACCTGTCTCGGCCTCCTAAAGTGCTGGGATTATAGGCATGAGCCACCACACCCAGCCCTGGGTTGCTTATTTTATCTGAGGAACACAACCTCAATCAGGCTGCATGGATGTACTGAAACAAAGCACAACAGACCCATCTTTGGAAAGGTAAGTGGCCACATGCACAAACTCTCCAAAAATGAACCTAGAGTAGCAAGGGATACAAATAGCATAGGCAAGCCTGAATGTCTACATAGTCACCTCTTAATGGGATGCTTATTTTATCTGAGTAAGAGGTGACTCAGGCTTGCCTATGTTATTTCTGTCCCTTGCTAAGCAAGGTTCATTTCTGGAGACTCTCTGCATGCGGCCACTTACCTTTCCTCAGATGGGTCTATTGTGCTTTGTTTCAATCCGTCCATGCAGCCTGGTTGAGGTTGTGTTCCTACAGGTTGCGATTCTCAGTTCCCAAACAGGTGCCCTTTGTCTGTAATCTACTTGGAGACACTGTCCTGCATTGATTCTTTCCTGCATTGTTTCCATTGCCTCTTTGTGTTGACTCTAAAAGAAACTTGCTGAAATCATGTCACCCTTTAATATTTTCTGCCTGTGTGCATTTTCAAGTATTGACAATGGTTGCCCAGTGAATATACTGTGCTCTGGCAAGGTCAATAGTTTCTGGATCTTCAGTGATCATCTTTTCTACTAAGCCCTAGAGATTTCTAGAAACAGATATTCGCTTTGATATTTCATGAAACAAAGGCATAGATTGAGCAACTTGAGTGCGTTGTTGTTACAGTTGTAGTGGCCAAAGGACTTCTCTACTGAGAAATGAAAACAATTCTCCATTTTCTTCTCATTTCAACCCATTAAGACTTAAAAAAAAATAAGGACGGCTAATCATTGATAGTCTATGAGAATGAGGTCCCTGGGAGCTGTACATCTTGGGAGCACTGTGGCCTTGTACATGTTTGTTCACTCAAGAAGAATTTGCAAGTACACATTTCATTTGAAAGCATTTGTAGATCTCCCTTCCCATAATTGCATTGTGTAAATGCTCCCTTCCTCAAGAATTTGTTCACTCAGAGTTCACATTTGAGACAACTGCACTCCAGTGTGGGCGTGCCTTTGTCTTCAGGCCACGCCGTAGAGTGTTTAAAGCAGTCTTGCAGGTCGCTCCTTTCCCAGCCGTGAATAAAAACTGAAGCCAGGAATCTAATAAGGAATGCTGATTTCCTCAGTTCCATTTTGAGGAATGGGGAAGGCTATTCTAAAGAAAAAAAATGGGACTTGTTTTCTTGGCAGATCTGCAAGACTGGCTTTAAGAGCACAAGGAGGGAAAGTAACGAGAGGGCTGGACTACTATAAAAGTTACAAATACGTAGTTAGACCAATAGATTTATATAGTCAGGTTTTTGTCATGTAATTTATTAACTATTACAGAAACACAACTAAGAATATCAAGCATTTCTCTGGCTCTTGACAAAAAAAATCAGTTGACTTAACCCTTTGCTGTCAAAAGAGTTGGCGTTTCCTGCTGTGGGTGCTACTGCCAAACGTTCTGGTACTTAGAGTCAGGATGCACGACTTCAACCACCGACTTATCAATGGAGCTGCCTGTGTATTGCAATTGGCCGTTACCTTAAGCACTGAGCCTCCAGGGTTTAGTTCAGCCATTTCAAGAAGTATATTTAATGTCGGTAGTTCTGCTTTATTAAAATGCCGCAGAGGTACTCTTTTGTCCCTTCCGTTTACAGTTCTCTGAGAGAGTTCTATTTTTTTGTTTTGTTTTGTGTTTTCTTTGGCATTTTATATCTTGTATTTATCCTGAACATGTTTTGTACTTCTTTTTTTTTTAAGAAAAGGAATTCTTTTGTGTATACATAGATACTTGCATGATATACTGTAGTCAACGTTCGGTTCCTCGAAAGGTCTTGCTGCTGTCAGGTGTTATGCACTCCATCCATCATAACTGCATGAAACACATTTCATATGTAAATAAATGTGGGACGTTTGGCAAAAAAAAAGAAAAGAAAAGAATTTGGTCACTCTACAAATATTTATTGATTGTCCACTCTCTGGGAAACACTATTCTTGCCCTGGGCACACAGGCGTCTATAGTCGGCTGCATCCTTAAAGAGCTTGCAAAGTTGTTAAAGGAGAAAAAGAAAAAAAACAGTGTAATGGTGGGGCTATTTGCATACAAACACTAAGCTCCAAGGTTTGCAGATGTAATAATGAAGGCGCTAAGATAATAATAAACAACTTTCCAGCCCTGAAGGCTTCATGCCGCTGCTAAGGCTGGATACATGATTTCACCACAAAATACTGGATTAGAAGAACCTCATTTACGGTTTACATGGGTTATAACAAAAATGTGAGTGCTGCTAGAATGTCTTCTACTAGTCTACGCTCACAGAAACCTCTGAGCCTTTTCCTTTCCCTAAAGAGGTTAATTTTCTTTTAGCTACTTTTTGAACCTTGAAAATGCAGCCAAAGCGAAGCCAGGGTGTACCCTACTGTATTAGGGTTCTCTAGAGGGACAGAACTAATAGGATAGATGTATATATAAAGGGGAGTTTATTAGGGAGTATTGACCCACACAATCACGAGGTGAGGTCCCACAACAGGCCGCCTGCAAGCTGAGGAGCAAGGAAGCCAGGCCGAGCCCCAAAGCTGAAGAACTTGGAGTCCGATGTTCAAGGGCAGAAAGCATCCAGCAGGGGAGAAAGATGGAGGCCTGAAGACTAAACCAGTCTAGTCTTCCCACGTCCTTCTGCCCACTTTTATCCTAGCTGCACTGGCAGCTGATTAGATTGTGCCCACCCAGATTGAGGGTGGGTCTGCCTCTCCCAGTCAACTGACTCAAATGTTAATCTCCTTTGGCAACACCCTCACACACACCCAGGAACAACACTTCGCATCCTTCAATCCAATCAAGTTGACACTCAGTATTAACCATCACACCTACTTATTTGCCTCCATTCTTCTCTTGAATTTTCTAAGGAACTGGAGTCATAAGCCCTGGAAATAAAGAGATCAGTCTTGGCTAGAGCTTCCTTGACCTCTGTATAGTTTTGTTTTGAAGACTAGTCAGAAATACAGAAATGATCACCTTGACCTTTAGCAAAAGTTATCAAAGAAGGAAGGAACCAAACTGTCTTGCTCTCACCCAGTTGATGGCTGCGTTCTCTCCAGGCAGAAATGCAGCTTTCTCTAGCATTTGTGGGTTTTTCTCTATTGTTTTTCCTCCGTACCTATAAGAAGTGTAAGATGAAGTCAATGTGGATAAGTAACCCGTCTGTTCACATTTATTTTTAGAAATAACTTTGAGGCAGTAAATGTGAGGCAGTGACATACATACCTCCTTGTAATAGTTCATTAATCATGTTAACATTTACAAGCCATGATGTTTCTACTGTTTGAGAGGAAAAAGTCTGAAAACAATATTTATACTAATGAATTTTTTATGGGCCTTTCCATCCTAAGGAATGGCTGCTGAGCAAAGCAATGCAACTTGCTTAGAGTGTTGTAGGTTTCTTTTTTTAATTGCCATTTTAATTTAAATTCAGGGGTACACGTGCACGTTTGTTATGTGGGCATATTGTGTGACACTGAGGTTTGGGCTTTTATTGATCCCGTCACCTGGATAGCGAGCACAGTACCCCATAGGAAGTTTTTCAGCCCTTTCCCCCCAGCCCCTCCTTGTGGAGTTCCCACATTTATCTCTGTGTGAACCCAAGATTTATCTCCCACTTTTAAGTGAGAACACGCCGTATTTAATTTCTGTTCCTGTGTTAATTCACTTAGGATTATGGCCTCTAGCTGCATCCATGTTGCTGCAAAGGACATGATTTTATTCATTTTTATGGCTGCATAGTATTCCATGGTGTATATGTACCACATTTTCTCTATTCAGTCCACCATTGATGGGCATCTAAGTTGATTCCATGTCTTTGCTATTGTCAATAGTGCTGCAATGAACATACGTGTGCATGTGTCTTTTTGATAGAACAATTTATTTTCCTGAGATTGCTGGGTTGAATGATAGTTCTGTTTTTAGTTCTTTTAGAAATATCAAAACTGCTTTCCACAGGGGTAACTAATTTACATTCCCACCAACAGTGTATACACATTCTCTTTCCTCCAAAACCTCACCAACATCTGTCATTTTTTGACTTTTTAATAGTAGCCATTCTGACTGATGTGAGGTGATACCTCCTTGTGGTTTTAATTTACATCTTTCTGATGATTAGTGAGGTTTTCAATTCTTTACCTTATGGTCAATGCCCAGTTCTCATGGCCACCTCCCAGTTATTTATCAGCTGTGAGCATTTGCTTCCAAACAGCTTGATAAGGATTTTCAGTGGGTCATCTTGCAATTGCTCTATCACTTCTGTATTTTCTTACCTTTGCCATCTCTAAAGCCACACCAATATTATAATTAATACCATGAATGGAAATTTGATTTTCTACCTTTCAGTCTTCCAGGAAGGCAGAGCTAGAAGCAGTGGGTGAGATTTGGAAAGCCAGATTTCAATTAAACAGAGAGGCGCCCTTTCAAACCATCAGAGCTGCCTGTGGACAGAGCCACTTTGAAAGGTGATGAGCACACAGTTAGTAGAGCTCTGCAAATGACAGGCTGCATCATATTTTCAGGGATAGCAGAAGGAAGGTGCCAACATTAGGAGGGAAGTAGGAAAAAAACATGCCTCTGGTCCCTCCAGACCCTCAGTATTTTATTTTATTTTATTTACTTGTTAATTAAATTTCCACCCAGGCAGAGTGCAGTGGTACCATGGTGGCTCACTGCAGCCTTGAACTCCTGGGCTCAAGCAATCCTCTAGCCTCAGTGCCCTGAGTAGCTGAGACTACAGGCCCGCACCACCATACCCAACTAATTTATTATTATTTTTTTGTACATATGGGGACTCACTATGTTGCTCAGACTGGTCTTGAACTCCTCGCCTCAAGCAGTCCTCCTGCCTTAGCCTAACTTCCCCATATCAGTAGCACTGAGGAGAGCGGTTTTCACTGTAGATTCTGACTGCTCCCATCACCAGAAGCACACAATGCAAGGGAATGAGGCTGTTTTCCACATTTGGCATTTGCTCCTAGAGATTTTTTCAGCTTAGTTTCAGGTCCTGGGATGTGGGTCAACAAGATGTTGCTAGACTTTGAGGATGGACGTGCGCATGCCTGGTTTCCGCACACACTTCAATTTAGCTTCTCAGATGAACTGAGGCATCCTCAGTTTGGTTAAGTAGGTGGTTAGGCAGGTTAAAATGAGCAGATTACCAGGTGCGGACTCTGCAGCTCTATGGAGAAACATCATAGAGTTGGAGTCCAGGTTCAGTCTCTGGTGTGGCAGGCGAAGGGGACTTTGGGTGGGGAGAAAGGCAGACGGGCTCTCTTTTTAGGCGGGGCCGGGAAAAAGATGTCAGTGCTTTCAGGAATGTAGCTAAACTCATGCTTCCAGGCTCTGAGCAAGTAAAATCTAAACCAACATGAAAGCACCCTCTCAGCCCTTCCAGCATCCTTGGGCAGCTGCGCCGAGGAAGCTGGGGCCGCATGGACTCAACACGTTCCAGATCCTGCGGCTGAACACTCAGGCTGAGCTCTCAAATTGGCAGCGCAGAAACACATCATGTCAGTTACAGCCTAGCTGCCCGAGGAAGCATCTTTCTAAGCAGGCTCATGTACAATGAGCGTAAGAACTTTCTAGAAAGCCATTCCCGGTGACTGGTGCTGCTTGAGGTCTTCAGTGCTTGCCTTCTTCATGTAGAGGTGCAGAGGACGGAGAATGTCAGCTCTCATGCGGGCGGCAGGGGCCACTCTGATAGCCACACGGCCTCCACCTTTCCCTTTTCTTGTGCACATTTTCCCTTCCCTGACCTAAGACCCTTTACTCAACACCCCAGAGAATGTTTTCTATAACTAAATCCAAGGCTAAAGACTGGCAGACTCTAATGGGTACTTTTATGACTGCCATGCCACCATGACTGAGAACTTGCCTCCTTGGTCAAAGGCATTTTCTGATCTACTGGCAGGTAATATAGTTTATCTGCCTATTGATACAAGTCACCCAAGAAAATTGCCGCTCATTGCCTGAAGAATTATTCCTAATTAATACTAAAAGTACTGAAAGAGGAGACTTTGTTATTTTCTGTTTCCAAAAAAAGGCCTCATGAAAGATCCACAAATATAATACACTGTTTTTATTTTATTTATTTTATTTTATTTTATTTTATTTTATTTTATTTTATTTTATTTTATTTTATTGAGACAGAGTCTGCTCTGTCGCCCAGGCTGGAGTCCAGTGGCGCGATCTCGGCTCACCACAACCTCCGCCTCCCAGGTTCAAGTGATTCTCCTGCCTCAGCCTCCTGAGTAGCTGGGATTACAGGCGTGCGCTACCATGCCTGGCTAATTTTTTTATTTTTAGTAGAGACAGGGTTTCACCATGTTGGTCAGGCTGGTCTCGAAACTCCTGACCTCATTATCCACCTGCCTCGGCCTCCCAAAGTGCTGGGATTACATGCGTGAGCCACTGTGCGCCACTGTGCGCGGCCTGTTTTTATTTTAAACATGAAAAATATGAAACACTTGGCTTTTGTTCCGATCACAAAGGCAATATATCTTTTATGAAATTTACATATATTTCTATACAGTCATGCCCTGCATGACAATGTTCTTTCTGGTCAACAACGGACTGTATATATGATGGTGGTTCCATAAGATTGTAATGGAGCTGGAAAATTCCTATCACGTAGTCGTGTTAATGTGTGATGCATTACCTTTCTGTGTTTAGATATGTTTAGATACACAAATACGTATCATTGTGCTCCAGTTGCCTAGAGTATCCAGTACTGTAGCATGCTACACAGGTATATAGCCTAGAAGCAAAAGGCTGTACCGTATAGCCTGGGTGTGCAGTAGGCTCTGCTATCTAGGTTTTTGTTAAGTACACACAAACCTAGATGGTATATTTTATTTGCACAATGAGGGAATCATCTAACAATGCATTTCTCAAATGTATCTCTGACATTAACTAATGTACAATTGTATTTTTTCCTGCAGTTATGTATTATTCATAGCTCATTTATTATTATTAATAGCACAATTTATTATTATTACACACAAACCTAGATGACATATTTCATTTGCACAATGAAGGAATCATCTAACAATGCATTTCTCAGAATATATCTGTCATTAAGTAATGCATAACTGTACTTTTTCCTACAATTATTTATTATTATTATTATTATTGAGACAGAGTTTCTCTCTTGTTGCCCAGGCTGGAGTGCAGTGGCGCAATCTCGGCTCACTGCAACCTCCACCTCCCGGGTTCAAGCGATTCTTCTGCCTCACCCTTCTGGGTAGCTGGGATTACAGGCATGCACCACCACCCCTGGCCTTCAATTATTTATTATTAATAGCTCATGTTTTTTTTTTGTTGATAGCACACTTTATTACTAATAGTTCATTTCATTTTCTGTGCCATTAAATATTTTTCTATAACAATATTTTTAATGGTTTTATTATATTTCATTCCATATATGTTACATAATCCAATTAATTAATTGATTTCCTGTTGTCCCCTATTTATGCTGTTTCCAAGTTATCTTTTTTAGCAATACCACACCGATGTATACTTCTCCCAGAAATGTAAGATAGTATCTATTTCCCCAAAGATCAACTACAAAGGGTATAATCATTTTTTTAAAACTTAAATCAATTTAGTAGGCATCTCATTGCTGCATCCTTTCAGTAACGTTTGTAGGGCTCACCAGATTTTCAAATATTTATTGGCCATTTGTATATTTTTTGTAAATTTTACTTTTTGCTCTTCTCCTGAAGCATTTTTAAAAATTAATTTATTATTATTATACTTTAAGTTTTAGGGTACGTGTTTACAATGTGCAGGTTAGTTACATATGTATACATGTGCCATGCTGGTGCGCTGCACCCACTAACTCGTCATCTAGCATTAGGTATATCTCCCATTGCTATCCCTCCCCCCTCCCCCCACCCCACAACAGTCCCCAGAGTGTGATGTTCCCCTTCCTGTGTCCATGTGTTCTCATTGTTCAATTCCCACCTATGAGTGAGAATATGCGGTGTTTGGTTTTTTGTTCTTGCGATAGTTTACTGAGAATGATGATTTCCAATTTCATCCATGTCCCTACAAAGGACATGAACTCATCATTTTTTATGGCTGCATAGTATTCCATGGTGTGTATGTGCCACATTTTCTTAATCCAGTCTATCATTGTTGGACGTTTGGGTTGGTTCCACGTCTTTGCTATTGTGAATAATGCCGCAATAAACATACGTGTGCGTGTGTCTTTATAGCAGCATGTGCCTGAAGCATTTTTTTTCCAATTACTTATAAGAGGTCTTAAGACTATATTATCGATGTGATATGTTGCAAATAAATTTAACATGTTGTCATCTGCCCTTAAATTGTATTTATACTACACTCCAGCCTGGGTGACAGAGTGAGATCCTGTCTCTAAAAAACCAAAATGTATTTAAAGTTATTTTTTCTTTTTTGACATATAGACAATTTTAATTTTAATGCTTTTTTTTTTTTTTTTTTGAGATGGACTCTCGCTCTGTCACCCAGGCTGGAGTGCAGTGGCGCAATCTCGGCTCACTGCAAGCTCTGCCTCCCGGGTTCACGCCATTCTCCTGCTTCAGCCTCCTGAGAAGCTGGGACTACAGGTGCCCGCCACTATGCCTGGCTAATTTTTTGTATTTTTAGTGGAGACGGCGTTTCACCGCGTTGGCCAGGATGGTCTCCATCTCCTGACCTCGTGATCCGCCCAACTCGGCCTCCCAAAGTGCTGGGATTACAGGTGTGAGCCACCGCACCCATCCAATTTTAATGTTATCAACATTGCTGAAGCCTGAAAAAAGTAAAAAAATGTGTAAACCGCTATCTCTGTCTTTAAGGAACCTACAATCCAATTGTGGAAATAAGAGATAAACGCATGTAGAATAAACAATGCAATATCTTAAAGCAGCAGCTTTTCACAAAGAAAGGGAGTAGCCACCAGGAGAGAGGCTTGCCCAGAGTACTAAAAAGCCCCTTTGGCTGGGCACCATGGCTCATGGTGTGCGTCTGTAGTCCCAGCTACTTGGGAGGCTGAGGTGGGAGGATTGCTTGGGCCTGGGAGATTGAGGCTGCAGTGAGCTGAGATCGCGCCACTGCACTCCAGCCACGGCAAAAGTGCAAGACCCTGTCTCAAAAATAAATACATAAATAAACAAAAATGAAAAGCCCCTTAGATGCTATTGATCATCACTCTTCCCCTCCCTTAGTTGGTAACCAGAGGTCTCAATGTAACTGGACAGGAATAAAGAGTGTCTCCAAGTGGTGTGTAATTAATATGTGATACTTGGGCCTCCCCTCCTGACACCTGGAGACATTTTCTCTTTTCTGGTCAACAGACTGCATACCTGTGCCAGTATCTTTGATAACATCAGTGATCTAAACTGTTTATTTATGGTTTGTGAAAAGTTAGAAAAGTATCTTGAAAAGAATTTTGGAGGAAAGAGAGTGAACATTAACTCTAATGATTTTCTTTTTTGTATCCTTGAAATTATATTGTGTTGTGTTTAAGCACTGAGGGTTTTGCTGGTCTTTGTGTCTCTCTTAGTATCTTGTAGAGTACCCAGCACATCTGTCAGAATTTGTGATGCTTTTTAAAGACTCAAAGCCAATGAGACCTGGTTATCTGTGGGGTGCTGCTGTGGCATGAATGTTTGTGTGCCTCCAAAATTTATGTTATAACATAATCCTGGCCAAGCACGATGGCTCACACCTGTAATTCCAGTGCTTTGGGAGGACAAGGTGGAAAGATTGCTTAAAGCTTGAAGTTCAAGGCCAGCCTGGGCAACATAGTGAGACCCCTGTCTGTACTAAAAATTTAAAAAATTAGCTGGGCATGGTGGTGTGTGCCTGTAGTCCCAGTTACTTGGGAGGCTGAGGTGGGAGGATCACTTGAGCCTGGGAGATTGAGTCTGCAGTGAGCTATGATTGTGCTACTGCACTCCAGCCTGGGCAACAGAGCAAGACCCTGTATCAAATAAAAAAAAATTTAAAAAAAGAAAGAAAGGAAAAACCCACCAAATGCAATTGTGTTAGGAGATGGAGGTTTTAGGATTTGATCATGAGGGCTCTGTCCTCCTGAGTGGAATTAGTGCCCTCATAAAGCTCAAGGAAGCCTGTTTGGCCTTTTTGCTGTTTCAGTATAGGCAGACACAGCACTCATGTCTTCTGCCACGTGAAAACTCAGCATGGAAGCAGAAGGCAAGCCCTTACCAGACACTGAACCTGCCAGTGCCTTGCTCTTGGACTTCCCAGCCTCCAGAACTGTGCAAAATAAATTTCTATTGTTATAAATTATCCAGTCTAAGGTATTTTGTGAAGGCAGCGTGAACTAAGGCAAGCGTGTACAGTGCGAGGATTCAAGGAGCGAGGAGTACGCTTAAATAACCTGGTTGCAGGAATCAGGAACAGAAATTTGAGCAGGCAGTTGCCCAAGGTAATGCAGGCCTGGGTGGTGGGGGATGGATGGAGGCCTCCCCGTGATACATTCCTCTGGATCGTTCTGCAGAGCAGCAGGAGGCCTCTAGAGAGCAGAAGCTTTTTCAGGTTAGATGGACTTCAGCCAGTGGGGTGCTGGTAAATGTTTAACAACTGGGTCTCTGGGGAAGCATAGTCCTGGTTTGAAGCATTTGCTGATTTCTGTGGTATAAATACTCCCAGTGTGGAGTATTGCAAGCCTCCACTGTGAAGGAAGTCACTGAATGTGCAAGTGGAAAGAGATGCGTGCCATGGGCTCTAGTGAGTTGGTGTGAGCTGACCGCATCTTGTTTCTGTGCAATCTATTCATTTATTCTTTCATTCATGGCAGGACCACAAGTAGTTCTTGAGGCAGGAGCCAGTGGGGGCAGAATTTAGCATCCCATGGGAGGCCAGGAGCACAAAGCAGACAGTGTGTCCAAGCACCAGCCCCACACGCTGGAATCGGGGCTTGGCTTAGAGGCAGGAAGACATGATGCTAAGTTGAAAAGCTGGGGCAAGTTTCAGTCATGACAGTGGGGGAGGAAGACTGATTGAGGGGCTGCAGTGGGGCCCAGCACTCTTCCCTGGCCAGTTTCAAAACTGATGTCATGATCTAGCAATTGATGTCCTTGAAGCTCTGGATGTCTGTTCTCCCCTGCTCAGACCTGGCTCAGATACAAACAAGGGATATAAGGGAGAGAACAGCAGGGAGCCCGAAACCAGGGGCCAGGCAAGATAAGGACTTCAGTAAACACCCAGCACATGAATCTGATGTCTTCATGTACCCACAAATGAGGGAATGGAGTATTCCTATTATTGCCATATTTCACCCTTATGAGGAGTTAGATTATCACCTAATTTATTCAACCAACAAATATTTTTAGATGAACAAGAGAGACAAGAGTTTGCTTTTGTGGAGGCTGCATTCTTGTGGAGGAGACAGATAACAGACCATTTATAATAGTACCAAATTGTTTCTGATCGAGACAAAGGCTAGGAAAGGCTGAGGGAGGGGTGGCAGAGCAGGGACAGGAGATGTGTCCCTTTATACAAGGTGGTTGTGTTCTTTCTGAGAAGATATTGGGGCTGAGCAAGAACAATGAGAAGGGACCCATCATTCAAAGAGCGAGGGGCAGAGGCAGAAGACAAGGCAAGTGCCAAGGTTTTGAGGCAGGAAGAACAGGAAAGGAAGCCCAGTCTTTTTGGGGAGAAGACAGGAGGGTGGAAAGCCAAAGTGTGGTGAGAGAGAGGGCGGGACAAGATGAAGTCAGAGAGATGGTGAGCTCCTGATCTGTAGGGCCTTGAAGGTCAAATGAACAGTTTGAATTTGGTTCTAGGTGAAATGGAAAGTCCCCTAGGCAATGCCATTTTCCTGGTTCATGGACTCAGACTGGGAAAATGGCAATGCCTGGGAGGTCCACCCCATCCCCTGACTTACTGAATAAGAATATAAGAATCTGGTTTTTTGTTTGTTTGTTTTTCTTGTTTTTATTTTTTTTGAGACAGAGTCTTGCACTGTTGCCAGGCTGGAGTGCAAGGGCGTGCTTTTGGCTCACTGCAACCTCTGCCTCCTGGGTTCAAGAGATTCTCCTGCCTCAGCCTCCTGAATAGCTGGAACTACAGGCACGCACGACCACGCCAGCTAATTTTTGTATTTTTAGTACAGATGGGGTTTCCCCATGTTGGCCAGGATGGTCTCCATGTCTTGACCTTGTGATCCGCCCGCCTTGGCCTCCCAAAATGTTGAGATTACTGGCGTGAGCCACCGCACCTGGCCAATAATCTGTTTTAACCAGGTCCCTAGATGGTTTTCATGTACTGTAATGACCTGCTCAGGGTGTCATAACAAAATACCATAGACTGGGTGGCTCAGACAGCAGACATTTATCTTCTCACACTTCTGTAGGCTGGAAGTTCAAGATAAGGGTGCTAGCATGGTCAGGGGCTGGGGAGGGCCCTCTCCCTGGCTTGGAGAAGGTCACCTTCTGACTGTGCCCTCGCATGGCAGAGAGAGAGAGAGAGAGAGAGAGAGAGAGATTTCTCTCTCTTTTCCTCTTCTTATAAGGCCATAGTCTTATTGGATTAGGTCCCCACTCTTCTGACTTCATTTGACCTTAATTAGTTCCTAAAGACCTTGTCTCCAGATGTCCCCTTGGAGAATAGGGCTTACACATATTAATTTGGGAGTGGGAAACAATTCAGTCCTTAGCTTGTACATTGCTTTTGAGCAGCACTGATCTAATATTACTAATTCTCAAACTTCAGCGTGCATAAAAATCACCTGGAGGAATTGATGAAACCCAGAGTCTTGGGCCTTCGTGGATTCTTATTCTTGCTCTGAATCTGATTCAATAGTTTCACCCAAGGGTTTTCATTTCTAAGAAGCTTCTCGATGCTGATACTGCCAGTCCACGGGCCATACTTTGAGTAGCACCAAATTAGACAATAAATTTGGGTAACCAATTTTCAAAAAAGTAAAATATCGTAAGATAATCTAAACTTAATCTTTTAAAAAATTCAGCTGTTCTGAAGATGTTTCATATTTATAAAATTTTTAAGCATCATTTATTTTTAAATTATATGCAATCATGCTGCATAATGACATTTTGGTAATAGATAGATATGCTAGGGTGGTCCCATAAGATTATAACAGAGCTGAAAATTCCTATCCCCTAGTGATCATAGCTGTCGTAATGTCAAAGTGCAACGCATTACTCGCGCGCTTGTGTGATGCTAAGGTTAATGTATTGCTGAAGAAAGAGAAATTTTTAAAAATACCCTTAGTGTAGCCTAAGTGTGCTGTGTTTATGAAGTCTACAGTCATATACAGGAATGTCCGAGGCCTTCACATTCACTCATTCACTGGCTCACCCAGAGTGACTTCCAGTCCTGCAACCTCCATTCATGTTTAAGTGTCCTATATAGGTGGACCATTATTTATCTTTTTTTATTTTTATTTTTTGAGATGGAGTTTCGCTCTTGTTGCCCAGGCTGGAGTGCAGTGGCGCGATCTCGGCTCACCGCAACCTCCGCCTCCCAGGTTCAAGCGATTCTCCTGCCTCTGCCTCCCGAGTAGCTGGGATTACAGGCATGCGCCACCACACCCGCTAATTTCCTTTTTTTTTTTTTTTTTTTTTTTTTAGTAGAGACGCGGTTTCTCCATGTTGGTCAGGCTGGTCTTGAACTCCTGACCTCATGTGATCTGCCCACCTCGGCCTCCCAAAATGCTAGGATTATAGACGTGAGCCACCACGTCCAGTCTATTCATCTTTTTTCATATTTTTACTGCAACTTTTCTATGTTTAGAAATGCAAATACTTACCATTGTGTTCTAATTGCCTACAGTATTCAGTGTAATCACCCGCTGTAAAGGTTTGTAGCCTGGTAACAATAGGCTACACCATGTAGCCTAGGCGTGGAGTAGGCTGCGCCATCCAGGTTTACGGACGTGCACTTTATGATGTTCCCACAATGACAAAATCACCTAATGATGACGTTCTCAGAATGTGTCTGTCGTTAAGCAACACGTGTATATGAATTTAAATTTTTAATTTTAACTGATTTGTTTTTATTCTGGCTAAGTGGAGTTTTACTTAGGTACTTTCCTTTGATCACCTGAAAGTGCTTTGCAAGCATTTTGTTAACCCTCAGATCTACTCCAGGGAGGATAGTAAATAAAAAATTAAATGTGGAGAATCGACAGTGTTTTGGGTCACAGGTTTCTAAAACTGGTAATCAAACCAAATAAGGGTGCTTATATGTCAGTCGTGGTTTCTCCTGGTAATCGGCAGCAGCTAACTTAGTTCAGTTCTTCAAACACTGCAAGTTGTGAAGTTTAGCAACAATGATTTACAAAAGCTGCATTGTTTTTATTATACCACCATTTTACCTAATTATTTCTGGTATAAACCCCAGTGGAAACAATGCATGTTTTGTTATAAAATTCCAGCCAGAAACTTTGGACCTCAGACAAGAAGGAAATTTTGGCAAGGTTTTCAGGGTAAAACTCTGGTATGCAAATTCCTACATACATAAAATGAAGAATTAATGTAAAATGTCGTGCCAAGAGCACACTACTTAATATTTGCGCATTTCCTATTAAAACTAACTTGCTTGGAGGATAACTGTTGTTTCTTTTTTCCCTATGATTAAAAAAATGTTATTTCAATCATTGTCAGATACAACTCATTTTGAAGTGTATCATTTCAAAATTCACCTAAAGAAATGTTTAGGAGGCCAGGTTCAGTGACTCACGTAATACCAGTACTTTGGGATGCTGAGGCAGGCAGAGAGTTTGAGCCCAAGAATTCAAGAACAGCCTGGGCAGCAAGGTGAAACCCTGTCTCTACAAAAAATACAAAAATTAGCCCGACGTGATGGCATGCCTGTAGTCCCAGCTACCTGTGAGACTGAGGCAGGAGGATTGCTTGAGCCCGGGAAGTTGAGGCTGCAGTGAGCCATGATCGTGCCACTGCTCTCCAGCCTGGGTGACTGACTGAGACCCTGCCTCAAAAATAAAATAAAATAAAAATAAATAAATAAATAAAAGAACTGTTTAGGAGCAAGGACAATGTATTTGCAGTTGGAAAAGACTGTTCCTTTAAACAAGCTCAATGCTATTAAATTTGTTAATAGAATGCTATTAACAAATTTATCTTGATGAACACTCTGTCCCCAAAATGCAACTTATAGTTTTGAAGATAATTGGGAAAGGAGATAGTGCTGGAAGCTTCACAGAGAGGTTTTTCTTCCATGACAGTTTTTTAAATTAAACTTTTCATTTTGAGACAATTGTAGATTCACATGCAGTTTAAGCAGTAGTTCAGTGAGATCCCATTAGCCTTAACCCCCAGCAACCACAAATGTGTTTTCCAGTTCCATAATTTTGTCCTTTCTAGAATGTTATATAAATGGAATCATTCAGCATGTAATTTTTTAGGACTGATCTATGCCAGTCAGCATGATTCTCCAGATTCATCCAGGTTGCAGTGTGTATCAACAGCACATTCCTTTTTCTTTTCTTTTTTTTTTTTTTTTTTTGAGATGGAGTTTTGCTCTGTCACCCAGGCTGGAGTGCAATGGCACGATCTTGGCTCACTGCAACCTCTGCCTCCCAGCTTCACGTGATTCTCCTGCCTCAGCCTCCTGAGTAGCTGAGACTACAGGTGCGCACAATCACGTCCAGCTAATTTTTTGTATTTTTAGTAGAGACGGGGTTTCACCATGTTGGTCAGGCTGGTTTCGAACTCCTGACCTCAGGTGACCCACCCATCTCGGCCTCCCAAATTGCTGGGATTACAGGCGTGAGCCACTGCACCTGGCCAGCACATTCCTTTTTATTGCTCAGTAGTATTTCATAGTATGAATGTATCCTGGTTTGTTTAGTCACTCATCCACTGAAGGTTATCTGGGTTCTTGCTAGTTTTTGGTTATTATGAATAAAGCTGCTATAAACATTTGTGCACAGGCTTTTGTGTGCACTCAAGTCTTCATTTCTCTGGGATAAATGCCCAGAATGCAGTTACTGGGTCGTGTGGTAGTTACTTGTTTAGATGGTTAAGAAACTACCACATTGTTTTCCAGAGTGGCCATATGAGTTTACATTCCCACCAGCAATGTATGAGTGATGCAGTTTTCCTGCATCCTTGCCAGCATTTGGTGGTGTCACTTTTTAAAATTTTTAACCATTCTGATTGGAGTATAGTGATAGCTCACTGTGGTTTTAGTTTGTATTTCCCTAATGGCTAATACTGTTGAACATCTTTTCATTGGCCTGTTTTCCAGCTTTATATATTATGTAGTGAAATGTCTGTGTATATGTTTTGCCATGTTGTAATTGGATGGTTTACTTTTTTTTTGAGATGGAGTCTTGCTTTGTCGCCCAGGCTGGAGTGCAGTGGTAGGATATCGGCTCACTGCAAGCTCCACCTCCTGGGTTCACGCCATTCTCCTGCCTCAGCCTCCCGAGTAGCTGGGACTACAGGTGCCCACCACCATGCCCGGCTAATTTTTTTTAATTTTTTTAATTTTTTTAATTTTTTTTTTTATTTTTAGTAGAGACGGAGTTTCACCAGGATGATCTCGATCTCCTGACCTAGTGACCCACCTGCCTTGGCCTCCCAAAGTGCTGGGATTACAGGCGTGAGCCACCACACCTGGCCAGATGGTTTGCTTTTCTACTGTTGAGTTTTAAAAATTCTTTGTGTATTCTAGATACTCGTGCTTTGCCAGATGTGTGGTTTGTAAATAATTTCTACCACTCTGTAGCTTGCCATTTTATCTTTGTAATAGAGTCTTTCATGGACCAAGAGTTTTTAGTTTAGATGCGAGCAATTTATCAACTTTTAATTTGATAGATCATGCATTATGTGTCAAGTCCAACTCTTTGTTTAGCCCTAGGCCCTGAAGATTTTTTCCTAAAAGTTTACAGTTTTACACTTCAAATTTAAATCTATGATCCATTTTGAGTTAATTTTTGTATAAAATGTGAGACTTAGATTTAAGGTTCAGTTTTTGCCTATGGATGTCCAATTGCTTTGTTTTTCAATTTGTTGAAAAAGAGTGGTTCTTGCTCCATCGAATTGTTTTTGCACCTTCATCAAAAATTAGTTGGTTATATTTGAATGGTTCTATTTCTGGGTTGTTAACTCAGTTCCTTTGATTTATGTGTCTGTCCTTCCACCAATACACACAGTCTTAATTACTGTAGCTCTATAGTAAGTCCTGAAATTGAATAGATAGATTCCTCTGCCTTTTTTCTTCTTTTCCAAAATTGTTTTGGCTGTTTTAGTTCCTTTACCTTCCCACAGGAATTTTATAATAATTTTGTCTATATCTACAAAAAATTTTGCAGCAATTTTGATAGAAATTGCATTAGACTTGTATATCAATTTGGGCAGAATTGACATCTTTACTATATTCATTACTTCCAATCCATGGACATAGTATATATATATCTCCATTTACTTAGGTCTTATTTGATTTCCTTCATCAGCATTTTGTAGTTTCAGCATACAAAGTCCCATACAAGTTTTGTTAGATTTATACCTAGGTATTTTAGATTTATACCTAGGTATTTCATTTTTGAGCAATTGTAAATGTTACTGTATTTTTAATTTCCATGTCTGCATATTCATTGCATTCATTAATAGCAATTACATTTTGTATGTTTATCTTGTATCTTGTAAGCTTGCTGATCTCATTTATTAGTTCTAGGAGTTTTTTTGGTAGTAGATTCTTTGGGATTTTTATGTAATCATGTCCTCTGAAAATAGAGGTAGTTTTTTTTTCTTTCTAATCTGTATCCCTTTCACTTCTTTTTCTTGCCTTGTTGTATGACTAGAACTTCCAGCACTATGTTGAGAAGAAGTGATGAGAGTGGATATCCTTGCCTTCTCCTGGTCTCAGGGGGAAGCTTTCAGTTTTTCACAAGTAAGTATATTAGATATAGATGTTTGTAGATGTTTTTTATCAAGTTGAGGAACTTCCCCTCTAATATATTTGTTTATATTTTAAAATTTAGAAATTTAGATTATATGAACATTACAGGAGTTTTTTTCTCTTTCTTTTTCTTTTTAATATGATGACAATCATGTTTTTCAAGTTTTTTTCTCAAGTTTACAAAAGTACTTTTGTCATCTATTCCCACCCAAAGGATGTTGTATTCTTGTTTTGCCATTCTTGGATTTGTTATGGAATGTGCTGCTTACACAGAGGAAATGTTGGCTATCAATCTTAAGCTAACTCACTAAGAATGAAAATAAGTCTCAGGTCATAGTTTGGCTAGTGAAGGACCCATTTCTTTATGGCTTTGGGTATAACACAGAAAAGATGTTGGGAAATAAAGGGAAAGGGATTGTGGGTTCAGTGACCATTCTTCTGTCTCTGCTCAGCCCCCTGCCTCCCAGGCCTACAGAGAGCTGGCATTACAGTCTAAACTCCAGAGTCAGAGATATCTTTCCTCCTGACCCTAATTTCCTTGGGGCCACTTGGCACTGCAGAGCTCAAGCAAAGTGCGTGTTCATCTCTGACTCCTGCCTGAACACTCCAAAGTCTTTTTCCTCCAGGTCAGGGATTTTGTTTTGTTTTGTTTGTTTTGTTTTGTTTTTTCCCAGCCTGTTCAATGAGAGCTGCAGGACAAGAAGCCCCGCAGTGTTGCTTTCCTTTTTTTCCATCTTAGACTTTCCAGGCCTGCAAGTGTTTAAGTATACCTCTACTGGTTGTCTGCTAAGCCTTGCACGTCACATAACTCTCCTGGGTGTTTGATTTTTGCTTTAAAAAGATGAGCCTCCATCTGAGTTCCTACCAACCACAAAGTGAAATGAAAATTTGGCAAAGTTCAATCCTATAGATGTGAAGTGGTGGGGGGTTTGTTTGCTTCTTCAATTTGTTTGCTTTAATTATGCAGGTGGGCTTTCTACATTAATCAAACCTCTTTGGTACCTCCCAGTCCCAGACCCCTTTTTAGCTCTAGTCTGTGTTAACATAGAACTCACTATATGTATGTCCTTGGGGTCTCATTTTGTTCTCCAATTTTATTATCTTCTGTTTAAGCAGTGAAACTCCAAGTGGTGCTACTACCCAGGATCACAATATGAGAAGAACAGTTCATAGCTGCAAAGCATTATGGAAACAAAAAGTCCCCTTTAACTGCATAATGTCCCCTATTTACTCCTGGTAATTTTAGTAGCTTTCTTCTGAGAAGCTCAAAGCATTTCACAGTCTTTATTTGGCCACTGGCAGATTTCATAACGTGCGACATGTACCAGGATTGACAGTCATTCCCATGTGCAGTTCTGCATTTTATTGATAGGATGCTTTACATAATTTTGAATGAAAACAGTCTTATGTACTTCAGCCTACAGATCTTTGGAATATTTTTGGCTTCGAGAGGAGCACTTATATTTGTTGCCTTGGTAATGAATATTTCCTCAATTGCTCAAAGTGATCGATATTTTTAAAAAACATTAACAAAGGCCCCATGTCTCTGGAACTGATTAGAAATGTAAAGGGAGTTGTTAGTCCTCCTCAGCCAAAAGGAGATGGATAAAAATCTCCTTGGAGTTAGATGAAAGATCTGGGCAACTGTTCACTGTGGCTAAGCCTTAGTACATCTGTGTCTTGAGGCTCAGCAAAGTGATATCTCTACTAAGATGGATAACTTCAGATATTATTTGGTGTGGACTGTATCCTACAAGAGGCTTATAGAACCTAAGATTGAGTTTTGCAGGACTAGAAGGAAAATACCTCTGAATTGTCTTCAATTATAAATTGCTTCCTTAGAGGGGGGTTAAGATTAAAAATACATTTACAACAGCTACAAAAAAGATACCTAGGAATAAGTTTAACCAAGAAAGTGAAAGATCTCTACAGTGAAAACTATAAAGTGCTGATGAAAGAAATGAAAGAAGACACAAATAGAAAAATATCCATGTTCACAGATTGTAAAAATTAACATTATTAAAATGTCCATACTACCCAAAGAATCTACAGAATCAACCCAACCCTATCAAAATATCAATGACATTCTTCACAGAAATAGAAAAAAAAATCCTAAAATTTATATGGAACTACACAAGACCCTGAATAGCCAAAGCAATTTTGAGCAAAAAGAACAAAGCTGGAGGCATTACACCACTGAACTTCAAAATATACTACAGAGCTATAGTCATCAAAATAGCATGGTATTGGCATAGAAACAGACACATAGACCAATGGAACAGAAAAGAGGGCCCAGAAATAAATTCACACATTTGTAGCCAACTGTTTTCTGACAAAAATGCCACAAACACACATTGGGGAAAGGATAGTCTTTTCAACAAATGTTGCTGGGAAGATGATATCCACATGCAGAAGAATGAAGCTAGAGCCCACATACAAAAATCAACTCAAAATGAATGAAGGACTTAAATGGAAAAGCTGAAATGATAAAACTACTACTGTAGAGTAAAACATCAGGGGAACACTTTATGACATTGATCTGGTCAAGAATTTTTTGGGTAAGACCTCAAAAGCACAGGCCACAAAACCAAAAATAGACAAATGGGATTATGTCAAACCAAAGAGCTTCCGTATAGCAAAAGAAACAAGAAACAGAGTGAAAAGACAACCTACAAAATGGAAGAAAATATTGGCAAACTATGCATCTGACAAGGGGTTAATTTCCAGAATATATAGGGAACTCAAACAACTCAATGACAAGCAATAACAACAAACCAAAACCAACAAAAAAACAACATGGATGTGGTAGCTCACACCTGTAATCAAAGCACTTTGGGAGGCCAAGGCGGGCAGATCGTCTGAGGTCAGGAGTTCGAGACCAGCCTGACTAACATGGAGAAACCCTGTCTGTAATAAAAATACAAAATTAGCTGGGCGTGATGGTGCATGCCTGTAATCCCAGCTACTTGGGAGGCTGAGGCAGGAGAATTACTTGAACCTGGGAGGTGGAGGTTGCAGTGAGCCGAGATCTCACTGTTGAATTCCAGCATGGGCAACAAGAGCAAAACGCCATCTCAAAAAGAAAAAAAAAACTCAACCTAAATAATCTTAAAAAAAAAAATGGGCGAAAGACCCAAATAGACATTTATTGAAAGAAGATGTACAAATGGCCAACAGTTACATGAAAAATGCGGAATATCACAAATCATCAGAGAAATGGAAATCAGAACCACAAATGAGATATCACTTCACCTCAATTGGAATGGCTATTATCAAAAAGACAAAAAGTAACAAAGGCTGGCATGAAGAAAGAGGAACACTTATACACTATTGGTGGGAATGTAAACTAGTACAGCCATTATGGAAAACAGTATGGAGGTTCCTCAAAAAATTAAAAGTATAATTACCATATCATCCAGCAATCCTGCTTCTGGGCATACATCTGAAGGAAATGATATCAGTAACACTGAAGAGATATCTGTGCTCTTATGTTTATTGCAGCACTATTCCCAACAGCCAAAACATGAAATTAATCTAAGTGTCCATCAACAATGAGTGGATAAAAAAGTATAGTACATACACACAGTGAAATACTATTCAGTTATAAGAAAGAATGAAATCCAGTCATTTGTGGCAGCATGGATGAACCTGAAGGACATTATCTTAAGTAAAATAAGCCACAGAAAGATGAATACCACATGTGCTCACTCATATGTAGAAACTAAAGAAGTTGATCTCATAGAAGAGGAGAGTAGGATAGTGGTTACCAGAGGCTGGGGAGGGTAGTGGGGAAGTGAGGATAGGGAGAGATGAATCAATGGGTACAAAGTTACTGTTAGATTGGAGGAATAAATTCTAGTGTTCTATTATACAGTAGGGTGACTATGGTTCACAATATTGCATTGTATTATTTCCAAACAGCTAGAAGAGAGGATTTTGAATGTTCTATCCACAAAGAAATGATAAATGTATGAGGTGATGGATATGCCAAATACCCTGATTTGATTATCATGCAATGTATTCATGTATTGAAACATCACACTGTACTCCATAAATATGTACAGTTACTATGTGATAATTAAAAAATAAATGATACATGTTGAGTATCCCTAATTTGAAAATCTGAAATGCTCCAAAATCCAAAACTTTTTGAGCATCAACATGATGCTCAAAGGAAATGGTCATCGGAGCATTTTGGACTTTGGATTTTCACATGAGGGATGCTTAACTGGTAAGTACAGTGCAAATATTCTAATATCCCCAAAAGCCAAAACCCAAACACTTCTGGTCACAAGAATCTCAGATAGGTAATCCTGAACCTGTATAACGACAACAACAACAAATGAATAAATAAAGGACTAAAAATACCCCTAACTTTAAAAGAAAGAACATTCTTATAGCTCAAGGCAATGCAATGATAGCACAGATTACTCGTTCACTGTGGCCAAGCTGACCATAGAAAGTGGCGTCAATCCACCTACCAGACGTACTGGCACCAACTTTGCATGGCTAGCACCTAGACCTTTAAGCAAAATGATGTTAGTTTTTGACTGGTGTCACACCTCTTGGACAGTAAAGAAAAGGATGACTCTCCCAGATAAATGGTCATTCATGAAGCTGTTTTATTTATGGATGCTCCTTTTATCAATAGCAAATAGCATGCATTTATAAGAGGTGCCCACAAACAAGATTCTTATGGGCACATTTCTGTCTTTCTGTCAGGTTTTTCATTTCTGGAAAATCAGCAGCTAATGACTATTTCTAGTGTTGAAAAGTGGGGCAAGTTGGTGTGGCTGCAACTCAAGTTTGTGCCCAGGGACAAAGGTAGGATAGCTGAAAAGTGTGTGAAGATAAAATTCAAGAGAAACAGGCATCTAGGAAAGGTGGATAATAGGAAGTGTAAAAAGAAAAGAAATAATAGCTATAATCACAGGTGGAATTAGAAATGCACATTTGTCTTTCGAGAAAATTAGAAATGCTCATGGCGGCCGGGCACGGTGGCTCACACCTGTAATCACCAACACTGTGGGAGGCTGAGGCTGGCGGATCATGAGGTCAGGAGATCAAGACCATCCTGGCTAACATGGTGAAACCCCATCTCTATTAAAAAAAAAAATTATATATTTATAAATATGTGTGTGTGTGTGTGTGTGTGTGTGTATGTATGTGTATATATATATATATATATATATAAAATTATAAAATTAGCTGGGCATGGTCGTGGGCTCCTGTAATCCCAGCTACTCAGGAGCCTGAGGCAGGAGAATGGCCTGAACCAGAAGGTAGAGCTTGCAGTGAGCCAAGATTGCACCACTGCACTTGGCAGAGCGACAGAGCGAGACTCCCTCTCAGAAAAAAGAAATGCTTATAGCATGTTTCATTCCCTTTCTTGGCATATGTTAACCCCATTTAGATTCTACCCATATCTCCGCACAAATGGCCTCTTCCTAGATGATCTGGCCAGCTGACCCTGATCACTGCGATCCAGAGAATACAGAATCAGGACCACGAATCTGACTCTACGGTGGAGCACATTTGGTACATAGTGATAATTATATTTTTTTGTGTTCACGTCTTATTTCCTTATCAATATTGTATGCTTCCTAAGAGCAGAGTCAGTCTTTCAGTTCTTGTTAGTTTGATGTTTTGCACCAAGCAGTGCTAGTAAATATTTCAAATGGATGATGGTTGAAATAAAAAAGAATGGGCCAGGTGCGGTGGCTCACGCCTGTAATCCCAGCACTTGGGGAGGCCGAGGCGGGAGGATCATGAGGTCAGGAGATTGAGACCATCCTGGCTAACACGGTGAAACCCCGTCTCTACTAAAAATACAAAAAAAAAAAATTAGCCAGGCTTGGTGGTGGGCGCCTGTAGCCCCAGCTACTCGGGAAGCTGAGGCAGGAGAATGGCGTGAACCCGGGAGGCGGAGCTTGCAGTGAGCCAAGATCGCGCCCAGCCTGGGCGACAGAGCGAGACTCAGTCTCAAGAAAAAAAAAAGAAAAAGGAGTCAAAGCTGAGAACTTAAAGAAAAATAAAATGTGCTCAGTTTCATTGTATATAGATTGCATGAGAAAGAAATGCACTGTTTGGGGTTCTAGTGCTGCTTGCATTCTGTCTCTGTGTGAATAATGTTTCAGAATGCACCCATGAAGCAGTATAAAAATATCATTACTGCCCTGTTTCATTACAGTGAACATTGCTGTATACTTGCAAGCTGGTAAATATGTCAAGTTTTAGGATCGATTTCAATGTACTGATCATATCTTGAGCAGTCAAAGAGTAATTGGGGAAGGCAAGATGGTTTTATAGCAAACGACTACAGGAACTCTTACCTGCATTTCTTCAGATTATCATTTTACTATGCAATGTTTCATTAGCTAATTGTTATTGAGACAATGGAGGAATCGGTTCCAAAACAGTCAATTACTTAGTCCAATTTTGGTAATAAAAACATTCTATGAATTGAAATATAGTTTACTCTGAAAGGAAATCCTACCTCCCTGGAGGCTGTTAAATGGTTTGAGAAAAATGGTTCCACCACTGGTCTTTTTGTTGCAACATCATATGTTGGAAAAAATACACTTAATTATATTTGGTTCACTCTAAAAACTTTCTGGTGCAAACTGCCAGGATATTAGCAAAGAAAACCTTGCATTCAGGAGTTAAACAGAGGGGAACATAGGTTCCAGAGAGGAGATAGGGTACCCCTAAAGAGGGACGCAGCAGACCTGACAGCCTCGATCTTTAGACTGAACTCAGTTGTCATTCCATTACTTCATGCAGCAAAAACTACAAATAACCAAACAGTGACTCAGAAGGGCCCCTCATATAGTTTAGGAAATGTATCTTTTGTTAGGGTGCAAAACTACTGAGGTCTTTGGAAATCCCTAAATTGTAAACTGTTGTTTTTCAATTAGTAATTTGATATTTTTAGTAGGAAAATTGCATATTCTATTGAACAGTTACTAGATGAGCAGAATATGTATGTTCTACTTAAAGAAAAAAAAAAGCTTTTTGATTGCTTTTGTGAAGGCCTGCAAATGAATCACTGTCATAAAACAATGTGTTCAGGAAGCCTCAATACTCTTGAAAGATGTCGTTTGCCACTGTTGTCTTTTTTTTTTTTTTTTGGTCATGCATTTAAGACAAATCCTCTGTCCTAACACCACCGTCACTCACCAAGTAGCTTAGAAAGAATGTTTTCTTGGGACTTAAAAACAGCGATTGTGGCAGCTCAATTCTTTTTGCTGTCGAAAATAGTTTAAATATTTTATTTCTCTTTTAATTTGCTGTTTTCTCTAACCCCCACCACAGAGATGTGTGTGCACGCGTGCCACACACACACGCACATGTCTGAGCCCCATTTTGACACTGGCCCCGAGCTTCAGCCTGTGTTGTGTTTTAGGGTCTGACCAGTTGCACAGAAAGGATCTAGGGCCACCTGTGTCCTTTATCTGCATGTTGCATCTGAAGGTCTCCAGGGCAGTGTTTGCTCATGAGGATTGAGTCTGCAAGTGACCTGTTTGTTTGAGGAAGCAGAAGAGCTTGTCTAAGCACCTAAAACATCCCTCAAGCTGCTGCTCTCTGTCTCCGTAATGGGGCCCAGCAGCAGCGCCTACCACCTAGGGGTTCTCTGGTCAGTGGTATTCTCCCGAGACGCGTTCTGTCCGGGAGCAATAATAAATACCAAGCTGTGAAACCGGCCTTTGTGAGATATTTGAATTGCTTATGACTTTAGAGCCTGGCTCTGAAAGAACAGAACAGCTTCATATCAACTATGCTTTTGTTAACTTGATGAAATTGGAAGCAATGTAATATTCAAAGAGTTTATAGTATTATTTATTTCTCTGCATTATACCTCTTTGAGATTATCTGTAGTCCCTTTTATACTGCTGAGTACATAGTAGATACTAAATTTAATATTGTTGGAGCTTAACTTTTGCAAAGAGTAAAAATGTTTTGTTCTATATTACAAAGAGTATGGCTGCCTACCACTTTTTCAAATTATTTAAAAATAAAGGATGCAAAATACTATATTCTTTTTAATTTTTATTTAATTAATTTTTTTTTTTTTTTTAGAGACGAGGTCTCACTCTGTTGCCCAGGCTGGTCTTGAACTCCTGGTCTCAAATGATCCTCTCACCTTGGCTTCCCAAAGTGCTGAGATTTCAGGCATGAGCTACTGTGTCCAGCTACAAAATACTATTCTCTATTTGTGGTAGATGAATTGAATTAATGGCCCCAATCCATGCTGTGTCTATGCCCTTTGCAATGTGCTTTGGAGTTTTTCCCATCAAGAGATGGAACATAGTTCTCTAGTGTTGGGTTCTGAGTTTGGGCCTGTAATTTTGGCTAAAGAGGTATTAGCAGATTCGAGGTAAGTAGATGCTTGAAAAAGTGCCTGCACAGTTCTGTCTCCTTTCTTTTTCACATGAGAACATATCTGTGCTTGAAAATGAGACCAGTCACCTGAGTTGTCTCAGCTGAGGCCGTCCTAGGCTAGCTGACAGCCAGCTCCCTACTATCAGACATATGAATTAACCCAGCCAAGATCAGCAGAGATGCCAAACCAATTTTGGGTGACTGTCATTGTTTGAGTAAGCCCAGCCACGCCCTGAAAAAGTGCCCAGCTGACCATAGACTCATGAGCTAAGCAAGTGCTTATTACTTTACACCACTGGGTTTTGGAATGTTTGTTACCCAGCATTTTTGTGGCAGTAGATTACTGATAAAATATTAAACACGATGCAGCTTTTCTTCAATTCAGGAGAATTTCACACAAGGGTAATTGTTATGAAAATTCGTATTTTTTTTGTCCAGCTATGAACATAAGGAAAGTGTAGGAGGTAGAGTTGAATCTGCAGAGACCTTCTTAACATCATGGCTGTATATTTATTTCTAGACAAAGTTTTAGTGGACGGGCATGATAAACATAAGGGACGTTTATCACAGAAAATATTAAAAGTGTGGTCATATGAAAAAATGTACAGTTGTTCTATATACTCAAGTTACATTAAATAAACAAACAGAAGCAAAATAGCAAGACTCTTGTGGTTTCCTGTCTTGTCTTTTTGTTTCCCATAAAAATCATGGGGCTTAGATTATTTAATTTTATACTTAAATGAATTCTGGATAAATGTAAAATAATAATTTATATTTATGTATTTAACATAGAGAACATCAGAGCTCTTAGTTTGTAAGCAAAGGAAACTGACCCTGGCTTAGAAAAGGCATTTGTTAGAAGAATATTGAGGAGCTCACAGAATCAAAGGAAAGACTGGAGGACCAGCATGGAACTGGACAGAAACAAGAGCAACTCTTAGGATAAAAAAGGGAAATTAGGTCAGGCACAGTGGCTCACGCCTGTAATCCCAGCACTCTGGGAGGCTGAGGCGGGTGGAAGGCTTTGAGCTCAGGAGTTCGAGACCTATCTGGGCAACATGGCGAAACCCCATCTCTACTAAAAATACAAAATTTAGCCAGCCGTGATGGCATGCACCTGTAGTCCCAGCTACTCGGGAGGCTGAGGCTGGAGAGTCCCCTGAGCCCAGGAAGTGGAGGTTGCAGTGAGACTAGATTGTGCCACTGTACTCCAGCCTGGGTGACAGAGTGGGACCCTGTCTCAAAAAAAAAAAAAAAAAAGGAAATCAATGCAAAAAGGAACAACTTTTTAAAAAAATTTACAGTCTAGGCCAGGCACGGTGGCTTGTGTCTGCAATTCTAGCACTTTGGGAGGCCGAGGCGGGCGGATCTCTTGAGGCCAGGAGTTCAAAACCAGCCTTGCGAACATGGTGAAACCTCATCTCTATAATACAAAAATTAGGTTGCATTGAGGCGAGATTGCACCACTCTACTCCAGCCTGGGTGTTAGATCCAGACTCCACCCCCCCCCCACCCGCAAAAAAGCTAAACTCCACTACATATGGACTTTTTAGTTTTCAACTGGCAGGCTCTTCTTTTACAAGTTCCCTTATACTGAGAGGAAACAAGTTTGCATTGAAGCCTTGTTTGTTGAAGGAAATGCTGTGTGGGGAGTTGTCTAAAGATAACTGGGTAAGTGAATCTGTGCTAGTAGCCTCTGTGATTAGAGGTGAAGCTCAGCCCCAAATCTAAATTCTCTGGTCTGTGGCAGTAGCACTTTGGCGGCCAAAGCTATTGTTCACCAACGTGGTGCAGTTGCACAAGCGTGGCTTCAGAATGAGTACATAGTAGGCATCCACCACCTAGGAGCTGCAGTACTTATCTTGCTTTTGTTTTTAGAGACAAGGTCTTGTTCTGTCTCCTAGGCTGGAGTGCAGTGGTGTGATCATAGCTCACTGCAGGCTTGACCTCCTGAGCTCAAATGATCCTCCCACCTCAGCCTCCCAAATAGCTAGTACTGCAGGTACACACCCCATGCCCGGCTAATTTTTCTATTTATTTTTTGTGGAGATGGGATCTCACTATGTTTCCCAGGATGGTCTCAAAACTCCTGGCCTCAAGCAGTCCTCTCGCTGTGGCCTCCCAAAGCAGAGGGATTATGGGCATGAGCCACCGCGCCCGGCAAGGACTTATGTTTAAAATGAGGACCATATTTGGAATTAAGGCCTCATAGGGTTGTTGTAGAAAACCCTGTGTGCAGAACCACTCAACTAAAGTTAGCTCAAAGGGAAGCTGGTGGGACGACGGGTCATACGCTCTTCACTACCATGAGGACTGAGACAGGTGGTGAAGAAAAAGACCATGGGCTTTAGACCAGATAAGGTTGGTTTCCAATCTTGATTTTGTACCAACAAAATGTGTGACCCTGAGCAATGCACTTAGCCTCTTGGAGGTGGATTCCTCACTTGCAAAACTGAGATAACACCAGCCTTGGAGGCTTGTTGGGAAGAGTGAAAGTTGGTAGATTGTTTAGCTATGTCTGGAATTTAGTGGGGATCTAAGAGGGAATCTCTTGCCTTAGAACACTGTAGGTGTTTTACCATCACATAGCCCTTACAAGTGGAAAAGTAGAACGGGGTAAAGAATTCAAGGCATTTATTTTGTCACCCCCTAGGCCCGGGAAGATGTATCAATTAGCGACAAGACCAGTCTAGAGCCATCTGCTGGAGCAGCTGTAGCGCCCTCACAGAATCTTGCCCCTGGGATGACTTCCTCTGCCGTAGGTATTCATTCAGATGCTTTATGATGACAAAGCTGACGGAGCTGGGTCACTAACCAGACCCCCTCCCATTGTTGACATCATTGACAGGGTGGCTTGCTTTTTCCTCTTCCTCCTCCTTCTCTGCTTTCTCCTACCACAATGACTTTAATTTAAGGTGCCATGGGGGAGAAACATAACCTTATATCTGTGTGTCATGTTTTCAGTTCTATTTTCTATTCTATTTCACAGATACATTTCTGGCTCCAGTTGCAGTTGTAATACACAAAGAGGAAAATGTTTGTGTGGGTCCCTGAACTTTGCACAGACAGGCAAGTGAATGCACTCAGGCTAGAAACATTTCTGTGACTTTTTGCAATAATGTTGTTGGCTAAATCTTTTCAATTTCTGGCTACATCCTTACTCTCTTTACAGTTGAGAAGACTTGCAAGGGTGAGGTGAGCAGGGAGAATGACTGCTTTCATTAAGGAAGGAAGACAGGAGAGAAGGTAGAAAGGGAGGGAGGAAGGAAGGAAGGAATAAAGGAAAGAAGGAAAGAAGGAAGGGAGGGAGGTAGGGAGGGAGGGAAGAGAAAGAGGGAGGGAGGGAGGGAGGAAGGAAGGAAGGAATAAAGGAAAGAAGGAAAGAAGGAAGGGAGGGAGGTAGGGAGGGAGGGAAGAGAAAGAGGGAGGGAGGGAGGGAGGAGAAGGAGGTTGAAGAAGGGAAGAAGGACAAAAAAAATATTTTAAGGAACACACCAGGTTCAAGTTTCCCAGATCAAAATTCATATTCAGAGGACATAGTGTTTGGTTAACTCCGATCTATACAAATACAAAGGTAATCCTGCATTTGAACAGAAGCCTCACTTTATAGGAAATCACCTCTACCATTTGGCTCCCACCCAGCTTTCTCTGTCTCTCAAATACATGCTTTCTCTCTTTTGGACTAGAATGGAGATGCTATATCCTCTAGAGTGAGATTTCTTGGAAAGAAGAGTTTTAAAACTTGGCAGACGTTCATGTAAAAGCAAAGAGCTCTATTTGGGGCAAAGCTATTGAGTGAAAAGATAATGGAACTTGGGAAATCTGGTTGCACTTAGTATCTGCGATTCATTCACAGCCAGAAGAGCAGAGGGTTTTTTTCTTTAAATAAAAACAAAACAGTAATTTGCTAAAATGATAGTGTTTCTCCCTGTGTGCTTCAGTCGGCAAAGCATCCCACGTGGCTCTCTGGGGTCTGTTGGGACATTTTTGCTTCCAGTTACCCTCTGAGTGTCTCACTGCTAAGATTTCTCTTCCCCTACTTTGTCAGGAAGCAGAATAGTTCCTGGGAAAAAGATCTAGCAGCTTAGTTTATTCCTTTTATTGGGTGACTCCGGCAACAAACTGATAATTTAACTCATTTAGATAATATGTTATGATGAACATTCCCCACCACCCAGCCCCAATCTTTGTTTGGTCTTAATAATAGCTAAGATTTATTAAACACGCTGAGTGTCCATTTTGTTCCAGGCACTGGTCTAAGTGCTTTCCATGTGTTAAGTCATGTTAGTACTTGGGCGAGCCACAGGGTTATTGGTCTGTTTTATTTTGTTTGAGACAGAGTCTGGCTCTGTCACCCAGGCTGGAGTGCAGTGGCTCGATCTCGGCTCACTGCAACCTCCACCTCCCGGGTTCAAGTGATTCTCCGGCCTCAGCTTCCCGAGTAGCTGGGATTACAGGCTCACACCACCACGCCAGGCTAATTTGTGTTTTTTTTTTTTTAGTAGAGATGGGGTTTCACCATGTTGGCCAGCCTGGTCTTGAACTCCTGACCTCAGGAGATCTGCCTGCCTCAGCCTCCCAAAGTGTTGGGATTACAGGCGTGAGTCACTGCACGCGGCCTGGTCTGTTTTTCTTTGCAGATACATCCCAAGAGCCTAGAACAATGCTGGGCAGATAGTTGATGCTCCACACATACTTGTTAATGGATAAAAATTCCTCATGACAGCCCGGTGAGGAAGGTAGTTTATAGATAAGGAAACTGGGAGCTCAAGAAGTGAAGTGACTGTCCCCAAGGTCACTTGGCCAGGAAGTAGGGAAGCTGGTACAGGGCAGACCTAGCTGTCGGCTACAGAGCCTGTGATCTCCGCCACACTGAGCCATGGTCTTGCTTCCCCTGCATTGCTCCAGTAACCCAGTGCTCCAGAAAGACTGGTCCCTACAGTCCTGGGATATTCCTGCACTGAGCTTCACTTGTATCCCCCACAATCCATCACGACCACACCACCATTGCTTTCTCTCCTGCTGGCAAGAGAGAGAAGAATCCCATTCTGTTTTCATGCTCAACGGAAGCTGTATTAGCCTGTTTTCACACTGCTGCAAAGAACTGCCTGAGGCTGAGTAATTTATGAAGAAAAGAGGTTTAATTGACTCACAGTTCCACAGGCTGTTCAGGAAGCATGACCGGCAGGCCTCAGGAAACTTAAAATCATGTTGGAAAGCAAAGAGGAAGCAAGTACATCTTTTCATGGCAGAGCAGTAGAGACAGAGTGAAGGGGGAAGTGCCACACACCTTTAAACCATCAGAATTTCTGAGAATTCACTATTACTTGAGCAGCAAGGGGGAAATCCACCCCCATGAACCAATCACCTCCCGCCTAGGCCCTTCCTCCAATTTGATATGTGGGGATTACACTTTGATCTGAGATTCGGGTGGGGATGCAGAGCCAAACCATATCAGAACCCCACTTTTCCCCAAGCCCAGGCTGCCTTAGGGGTCAGGGATCTCTCCTTGCTTACTACGTGTGCTGGTACCACTCCTTCAACACTTACACATCAAGTCTTGGTTATCTTTTAGATTGATGAAGACTTGGTCTCTCTAATTAGATCATAAGCTCCTAAGGGACAATGACAATCTTGGATGCCTAATATTGGTTCTTAATCAAACATAATTGTCTAGTAGGGAAAGAGAGGTGTGGCCAGTCACCATCCTCTCCCTCAATTTCTCATCCCCACTATGTGCCATTTTCTTTTTCATGCTAATGAAAGATCACATCTAAGGAGGCTGGGGATTAAAGAAAAGCCAAATAAAACTCCCATAAGATTTAGTATAAGAGAGGTCATTTAGCACAGTGGTCAAGAGTGTGCACACTGCTCTTAATTCATTCAAGTTGGAATCCCAGAGACACTGTATTCATTATCTATTGCTGTGTAATAAATTGCCCAGAACTTGGTGCCATAAGGTAACATTAAACATTATCAAATGCTATTTTTCCTGGTCTGTCCTGAAGCTGCAGTCAAGATGTTGTTCAGGGCTGTGGTCCTCTGAAAGCCCAACTGGTGCTGGAGGATCAGCTTCCAAGGTGGTGCACTCACATGGTGGGCAGGTGGGGCTATCTGTTAATAAGACACCTCCATTTCCATGCCATGTGGAGCTTTCCACATCACTTCTGCCACATTCTACTGGTCACATGAACCAAACCTGATGCAGGGTGTGATGGGACAATACAAGGACGTAGACACGAGGATGTAAAGATGATCAAAGACCCTTTTGGAGGCTGCCTACCACATCTATCATTTATAGCTGTGTTAGCTTGGATCATTTCCTTAATGACTTGAAGTCCAGTTTCCTCATCTCTAAGATATGGATAATCATTGCAATAGATTATTGCAAGAGTTAAATGAATTAATACAGGTGAGATGCTTAGATTACTATGCAAAGGTTAACTGTTTATTAGAAAGTACAAACTGATGTCAGAGTAGGAGAGAAGAAGGAGTGGGTGATGGTGTGCATCAGAAATTTTACTGTTCTGATCAGGAGAGTTGTGTGAGTCTGACTCAAATCTGGATTTCTTTGCCTGCTGGTTGCTGGGCAAGTGTTGAGGCGGCTCAATTTCCACATCACCTTTGAGGTTGTCATCACTCCATTTCATGCATATTGCACATCTTGTGATCCGAATACAGTCTCTGTGCCACTTAGACACAGGACAATGATTGTGGTAATCATTGCAGAATTCATGTTTTAGGGGGAAATGCACAGAACGTAAATTACTCCTTGCTGATTTGTTGCTCACCCAGGAAACCAGTGGTTAACCCCATTCAGATCTGATTCCTCCTTTGCAGAAACCTAAACATAAAGAAACAGACACACACACACACACACACACACACACACACACTCTTTCTCTCTCTTCAAGGGAGCCTCGCTTTTGCAATAGATATGTTGCTGAAATGCTGTGTGTTCCCCCAATTTTTGCAAGCCAAGTGATATATTTTGCTTAGACTTTACATTCTCATCTTAGAGATGATTTACCCTGATTTATTTTCAAATCGCAATGGATCTTAACATTTTTGGCTAAAAGTTACTTTCTTTGTTTCTTCTTTCTCCTCTACTTCCCCTACCCCATTTTTGTTGTTGTTGTTAAGAATTTAAAGGTCTAAAAACACTTAAAGCCATTAGGAAGTTACCATAAGGAGAAGAATCCTTTTCCATATTATTAATTCATGGCTCTGCTGGGGCTCTGTGGTCCAGCATGTGTTTAGAGGACAATGTTCTGGAGTCAGGCGTCTGAAGCAAGGACCTCTGACTTAGGCGCCCAGTGAAGTTTATGATGCAGAATAGAAATGTGACTTTTCATCTGCTTTGATTACTTTATCTGAAAAGTTTCTAGGCCTGGACTTACGCAAGAATTTTTTTAAAAAAGGAAATTCTCAGACACACACACACACCCGGGCTGTATTATAGGCACAAACATTGGAAGAGTGTCAAAGGGAAAGAGACAGGGAGGAAGTAGCAATGTTAAATTGAAACTTGAGTCCTAATTCACCATTTCATGCCTTGGCAATGCAGTTGATACAACAGTAATACATCAGGGGCCCTTCCAACTCTGGGTGGGAAAGCTACAAATTATGGGTTAGCTCCTTTTCCTTTGTACCCAGAATGAAAAACTGGCCTCAGTTTAAAGGCAATTGGCACAGTAAGTGAACCAAAGACATTTTAGCTTGGACCAGTGTGTACATATAGAAATAGGATTTTTTTTTCCAGTGAATTTTATGAGCATTCTTAACATACTTAAGGAAGCAATATTCAAAGACAAGAGAATATCTATGTAAGTTCTTATTTCAAATGGAAAAGAACATGAGGACATCAAACATAGGATTCCTTTTCATAGGTTGTATTTTGGAGTTCAATTTCTATCCAATTGCTGCCAAATGAAAGAGCTGTGTTTTTCGTTGGTTTGTTTTGTTTTTTGTTTTGTTTTTAATACAGGTTCCCACTCTGTCACTCAGGCTGGAGTGCAGTGGGGCGATCATCACTCATTGCAGCCTCGAACTCCTGGGCTCAGGTGATCCTCCCACTTTGGCCTCCCAAAACAATGGAGAAAGAGCTACTTTGAATAATCATGTTGCAAGGAGATGTAGACTTTAAAAATCACTTACATAGGGACTTTACTGCTGTAAGACCCTTTGAATATTGCTCATCAGTTGCCTGAGGACAGCTTTAAACTCTAATTCTGGATGTTTTCCCTCCAATGACCCTGAGGCAGGTTAAAGATGGCTGAAAATTCCTTGACACTTTTCATGAGTGGTGGAGTCTCTGTTCACTTTTCTTGTGACTTCTTTGACAAATAGAACACTGGAGAAGTGACACCATGCCAGTTTTCAGACGCGGGTTTTGAAAGGCCTGGCAATTTCCACTTTGTTTCTCGCAGCCCTGAGCAGCCATAAAAGAAGCTCAACTATTGCTGGAGAGACCACGTAGAGAGGCCTGGACATATGTGGGGAAGCAGACCAGTCCAGCCGAGCCAGCCTTCCTGGCTCCCCTGCTGAGATACCAGTCACATGCATGAAGCCATCTTATACCCTCCAGGTCAACCCACTGACAGCTAAAGACCACCTAGTATCCTCAGTCAATGCCACCTGCAACAGAAGAATTGTCTAGCCCAGGCCTGATGAATTTCTGACTCACAGAATATGAGAATAAATACAATTATTTTTGTTGAGAAACAGGTCTGTGATAAGAACCTTTGAACTATGAAAAAAAAAGAAAGTTTTTTTCTATTTTAGGAACTCCTTTTTAAGACACATGACTCATTTATAAGCCAGCTGCAGATTACAATCTACAGCACAAATTCCAGGCAGCATTGGGGCATCTAGATTTGATTAGACAGACAAAAATTTCTGATATTAAATTCTTATCTGGTTTTGAAAACTTTCTCATAGATGCCTTGAGAACAGATACGATTCATTTTTACTGACCTTTGCTGGACTGATCTTAATCGCATTCCCTATCAGAAAGTGCAGTACATTAGAACAAGTCATCATTTTAAATAGGCTATTTCAGGAGCAATATATTAAATTTGTAGAAACCTCATTCCAGAACATCAAGGCAATTTTACTGAGGAAATGTAAGAACTAAGCTCTTCTACCTCTGCAAGAACTTAAAGGTATTGAATGGCTGCAGTTACAAATTGATTTGATATACATCATACTTGGAGATATAACTCTTCTGTCTAAAATAAATCAATAATTTTGCTCAGTCTTTGCTTTGTGCCTAGTGTGCTCTCTATAGAAAGACAAACTCCTGTTTGATTATCAAAGTTGGTCTGGCAATGGAATGTTCTGGTTACTCAAATATTTTACTTAATTGAGAATTCCTATCCATACCACACAGCGCTGACCAATTTCAGAGAATTACAAGTAAGTGAAATACCGTATAATTTCCATTGAAAATGACTTTTCTCTTACCTAATGATTCAGAAGGCCCTTGCGTTTCCAGTGCCCAAGGGCACCGTTAGAAACCTAGAACTGTAGACGCAGGAAGCCCCCAAAACTGGGACATTTGCGTTAAGTCTGTTTCAATTCCAGAGTTGTCGTGTAGAAGTCATCCCTCATAGCAAGTTGTTCATTTATCATTTTTCTTTGATTTTCATACAAGTAGATCTTGGAAAGAAATCCATCTGCAATATTTTGTGTTCTAATTTGGTGTAAATGGAGTATGTCCTATCCATAAATAAGTACCTATTCCCTGGAAATAATATTTTCTGCTGAGTTCCTGGAAGTGGTGGATGCATTCTCACAAGATCCTTGCATGAACAGTGAAAAAACTCCTTGGCAGGAGCTCAATTGCTCCTAGGGAAGTAAACCTGAAACCCAAAGCACGAAGTGAAAGTGAGTGCTCAGTGGGTGAAATGGACCCTCGCTGATGTCACCAGTTCCTTGTGATTTCATCAGCGGCTTCAAAGATCAGCTCTCACAATGGTCTCTACCCTCAGGTAGCAGGTACGATCTAATCAATGAGTTATCTGCTTGTGTGTCGCTGCCTTCCCTTCATTTTCACATGTGGAAAGGGAAGTGAGGGTGTAAAGGAGGACGGAGCTGGGCTTGGACTCCTGAAGGACACAGCCTCTGAGGCCAGGTGAAACCCTGTAAGCAAAACCACAGAGGCAAAGTCTGATTTGAATATTTGCTCCTCACCACCGAGATTATTTATTTATATACTTAAGAGACAGGGTTTTACTCTGTTGCTCAGGCTGGAGTGCAGTGGTGTGATCATAGCTCACTGAAACGTTAAACTTCTAGGTTCAAGCAATCCTCCTGCGTCACCCTCCCAAGTACCTGAGACCACAGATGTGTACACCATGCCTGGCTAACTAAAACATTTTTTTGTAGAGACAGGGTCTATGTTGTCAGCCTGGACCACCTAAATTATTAAAAAGACAAGAAATAACAGATGTTGGGAAGGAGGCGGAGAAAAGGGAACTCTTATACACTGTTGGTGGGAAAGTAAATTAGTACAATCTCTATGGAAAACAATATAGAGATTTCTCGAAGAGCTAAAGATAGAATTACCACTTAATCCAACAATTCTACCACTAGGTATCTACCCAGAGGAAAATAAATCAATATATCCAAAAGATACCTGCACTTGTATGTTTATTGTAGCACTATTCGCAAGGGCAGAGGGTAGTGAACCAGCCTAAGTGTTCATTGACAGATGATTGGATAAAGAAAATGTGGCATATACACATAATGGAATACCATTCAACCATTAAAAAAAAATTGAGGGCCAGTCCTGGTGGTTTGCCCCTGTAATCGCAGCTACTCTGGAGGCTGAGGTAGGAAGATTGCTTGGGTCCGGGAGTTTGAGGCTGTAGTGAGCTATGATCACACCACTGCACTCGAGCCTGGGTGGCAGAGCAAGATTCTGTCTCCAAAAAAAAAAGAGTGAAATAATGCATGGATGAAGCTGGAGGCCACTATCTTAAATGAAACAAACCAGACACAGAAAGACAAATATCGCATGTTCTCACTCATAAGTGGGTGCTAAAAAATGTTTATACATGGTCGAAGAGAGTGAAAGGATGGACAATGAAGACTCAGAAAAGTGAGGGGGTGGAAGGGGAGTGGGGGATGAAAAATTGCTTAATGAGTACAGTGCACGGTGTTCAGGTGCTGAATACTCTAAAAGCCCTGACTTGACTATGATGCAATCTATGCGTGGAATGAATTGCACTTCTACCCCATACATTTATATAAATAAATAAATCAGCACGAGATGCCATGGGGTGAACTACTGTGTTCAACAAGAAGGGGATGGATCTGTTTCCCTCCAGTCCTGCACAGAGATAGCAATAAGGCTGTTTCTCTGATGGCCTGGGCCACAGTGTGAGAGGAACCGGCAGAAGGAGTCTCGTAACAACATAAGCAGCCTCCACTGGCCAGCCCTAGGCAGGCCATTTCCCCAAATGTGTCTCTGTGTTCATACACGCAAACTTCACGGCCAGTACCAGGCGACCAGGATGGTCAGCGTTTGGGTTTCTTTACTGAAGCTTTGGAGGCGTAGCGTTCATTGTCGGCAGTAACTAACCCCAAATTTCTAAGCAACCTGGGCCTTCCACTTGCAAACTAGCTTTGAAGAGCATGGAATCTTGATATCAGTTCCTTTTCATGGATATGTATTTTACATAGAAAAAATTGTGGCCAGGCATGGTGGCTCATGCCTGTAATCAAAGCAATTTGGGAGGCTGAGATGGGCAGATCACTTGAGGCCAGGAGTTTGAGACCAGCCTGGCCAACATGGTGAAACCCTGTTTTTACTAAAAATACAAAAATTAGCTGGGCGAGGTGGTGCACGCCTGTAATCCCAGCTACTTGGGAGGCTGAGGTATAAGAATTGCCAGTGAACTGAGACGGCACTACTGCACTCCAGCCTGGGTGACAGAGTGAGATTCTGTCTCAAAAAAAAAAAAAAAAAAAGAAAGAAAGAAAGAAAAAGAAAAAATTGTAATAATTATGCAGCCAGAACATCTCCTCATGTCTTTCAAGCATCTGCAAACATGAAGCATGGTGAATGTACAAATGGTACTTGGTTTGCTGAATCATGAGTGTCAGTTGCCTGTGATGAACCCACAAACAACTCTGGAAAGGGGAAGTAAGTCTATACAGGTAATAGGTAAATGTCATATTATTATTTATGTCTACCAATTGATTGATTTAATTAGTTAAGTGAGTGCTTTATATCTAAAGACATTGGATTTTCCCATTCTCAACTTTCTGAATATGAGAAGTCTTTTGAGTTGCCAGGCACACATTGTCTTTTGTTAATTCATTCATTAATTGCTTACTCAGCAACTATTGATTGACTGCCTACCGTACCCCTGGTTCTTCTAAGTACTAAAGATGTAGCATGAAACTAGATAGACATAGTCCCTGCCTGGGGTAGAGCTCACATGCAGAGGCGAAGCCACGTTAGAGAAGTTCTTACAGAAATTGCTAATGCATGTGACAATCGTAATAATGGAGATGTCCAGGGTTCTTTGAGAAAATACAATACAGATCTAACCTTGAAACGTGGCAGATTGTGGAAAGCTTCCCTGTAGAAGATACTTAAGTCAATAAAAGTCTGAGCATGATGGCTCACACCTATAATCCCAGCACTTTGGAAGGCTGAGGTGGGAGGATCACTTGAGCTCAGGAGTTTGAGACCAGTCTTGGCAATATAGTGAGACCTCATCGCTACAAAAATTTTTTTAAAAAAATGTATCCTGGCATGGTGGTGTGCACCTGTAGTCTCAGCTACTTGGGAGGCTGAGGTGGGAGAATTGCTTGAGCCTGGGAGGTTGAGGCTGTAGTAAGTTGTGATTGTGCCACTGTACTCCAGCCTAGGCAACAAAGTGAGACCCTGTTTGATAAATAAATAAAATAAAAATAAAATAGGAGTTAGCTAGGGTAGACAGAAGGAAAGGTGTTCTGGCAGAAGGAACAGAAGCAGGAAGGTCTTAAAGTTAGAGCTTCGGGGCTGGGCACGGTGACTCACGCCTGTAATTCCAGCACTTTGGGAGGCCAAGCCAGGTGGATCACCTGAGGTCAGGAGTTCCTGACCAACCTGGCCAACATGGCGAAATCCTATCTCTAATAAAAATACTAAATTAGCTGGGCGTGGTGGTGTGCACCTGTAATCCCAGCTACTTGGGAGGCTGAGGCAGGAGAATCGCTTAGAACCTGGGAGGCAGAGGTTGCAGTGAGCCGAGATCACGCCACTGCACTCCAGCCTGGGCAACAGAGGGAGGCTTTGTCTCAAAACAAAAAAAGTTAGAGTTTCGCACATTCAAAGAGCTGAGAGCTTAGTAGGCAGTGAAGCAGGAGAGTTAGACAGATATCTCCAAGGGCCTTACTTATATTTTAAAGATTCAGAGTTTTATGCTAATGACACTAGGGAAACTACTAAGAGTTTTAAGTAGTGAAGTGACATGACAAATATGGGTTTTGAACAGATGGCCTTGGCTACCCTATGGAGAAGGCACTAAGAAGAACCAGAATAGATACAGAGAGAACTGTTAGGAGGTGTTAATTTAAAAAAAATTACAAGATCTATAAATTTGGAAGAGGAGAGAGATTTTATTTCTTCTTATGGGTTATAACCTGTAAGGGCTGGGAGGCGTGCCTCTGGCCAAGGCCACTGCAGGCACTTCAAACAGAAAGGGATTTGGGTAGGAGCTTTATGCTGAACAGGTTGGGTAAACATACATATTCAGCAGGTTACAGAAAGAGTTATGAATATTCATGAAGGCGGCCCTAACATGTGTGTACTGAATAAACGTGCATGTAACATACAACCCATGTTCACTTTCGGGTGGAGACTTCACATTTAAATGTATTACAATTAGGACCTATATGTCAAAAGGTCTTTTCAGGACATGAAGACACGCAAGTGCACACTCTGTAAACCAGACAGAACCAGTCCATGGGTTTCTTATCAGGAGAAAGTTACCTAAATCAGCCTCTTGTCTAATCACACCAGATGGCTGGTGGAACCAGGGGTCAGCTAGTCAGTGCCTAAACTCCAAAAGCGAGGGAAGTATAAAGAGACGTGTCTGACCTCCATCCCATCATGGGTGGGAACTCAGTTTAAAGTTTTTTCTGGGGTCCCCTTGGCGGTCCAGTCAGTTGGTGGAGTGGGGGTTTAAGACTTTAAGTTTACAGAGGCTACTGCAGAATCCAGGGGAGAGATGAGGGTGGTTTTACCTGAGGGCTGGAGACTGGGGACAGGAAAAAAACCAGTGACGGCTCCATCCTTCTTCCTCTAGCCATGCTCACTGTACAGCTTATCATTTATTTATTTATTTATTTATTTGTTTATTTTTGAGATGGCGTCTCACTCTGTCACCCAGGCTGGAGTGCACTGGCACGATCTTGGCTCACTGCAACCTCCACCTCCCAGGTTCAAGCAATTCTCCTGCTTCAGCCTCCCGAGTAGCTGGGACTACAGGCACCTGCCACTACGCCTGGCTAATGCTTGTGTTTTTGTAGAGACGTGGTTTCACCATGTTGGCTAGGCTGATCTTGAACTCCTGACCTCAGGTGATCCGCCCACCTTGGCCTCCCAAAGTGCTGGGATTGCAGTGTGAGCCACTGCGCCTGGCCATCACTTATTTTTGAAGTGCAAACCAGTCATAAAAGAATAGCAGGAGGAGGAGGAAATTGTCAAAAGTGCACTAGTTCTACAAATGTTTATCACTTGCCATATCAGGCACTTTTTATAGCACTGAACAAAATGATACTTTCAGCAACCTTTTTCCATCTGCTAACTTGAGAGCAAGCGGCCTTAAAGGCTATATCCCCCGATTTCCTTAATCTCCAACTCGTCTCTGTCCCACATTATGTATTGTAGGAAAGCTCTAATGTAATCTACTACTTTTCCAACATTTCCTGTACTGAGCATTTTCCTTTTTCTCTCCTTTTCTGCAGTGTATTCTAAGGACTTGATATCAATTTTATTTCACCTTTCAAAAAAATGATTTGAGAAAAGAAATGCTAAGAAGTTAAAAATGTATCCCTCAAATTTCCTTTTGCATGGAGAGCTACCCCTTGCTCTGTGGTCCAAAATTGAGATATTTATGTATTTAGTATTTACCAGGCATGGTCCTAAGAGTTTTGTATATATTCATTCTCTTAATATTTATCTTCATAGCATTAATAAGTAGTATGCTTGTTCCCATTTTGTAGATGAGAAAACTCAAGCACATAGCACTTAAGTAACTTGGAGAGGGCTACACAGCTAGCGAAAGGCAGAGCAGCATGCTGCATCTCTGGATGAAGAGACGTGGGTTTCCGTCTTTCATCCTAGTCCCTACAGGGCCGCCATCTTCAAATCTACCCTTTAAGCAGACACAACCTCAAACCCTCCTCCATCAGAATAAAATCCTCAGGAAATTTTACAAATTCATTCTGCCACTTTCCCTTTGGGCTGCAGGCCTGGGCTGCTGCTCTCCCCGTAAAGGGACCTCATCCCTCTGTGCTCTGGTAGCCGTGCTTTCCCATGCTGGACCCACCGTATGCCATTGGGTGCTAAGATAATGTGACCAAGGCCTGAAGGCGGGACACAGGCAGACAGGGACTCTTAGTTTTATCAGCTTCTTGGATGATCCTTTGGGAAATGAAGTTTATAAGCCATGTGTGAACCTCAGTTTCTGGTTCATCTGACTTTGAGACACTTCCCATCTGTTTTGTGTTTAAAATGGGCTTTTCGTTTGTGGAGGAGCTTCACATGAGGGATTATGTTAATGCTTGACATGAAAACATTGCCAAAGGTAAGATCACTCAGATGGGATTCCTTGGAGAATCTATTGAAGTTTGTTGCCTAATCCATAATCTGTTTCCCTAGTGCATAGGCATAATCTTGCCTAGTCCCGCTCCTGGCTCAGGGTCTCCTAGAACTAAAGAAGAAGATTGACAGGGGTACGGGTGTGGTAGGGGAGAGGGAGGGAAGTGGTGGCAAAGTAGAGAAAGGGGATGTGGAGACAGGGAGGCAAGGTAAGGAGAAGAGAATGGTTAAAGGGGAAAGTGTCTCAATGGATCTTGATGTGTCTCCTTGCTTGTGGGGTGTTGGGAAACTTGGACTGTCTACACTGTTCTCAGGCAACAGCCTCAGTTTGATTGATTTTTTTGTTCAATTGCCTCAGCACCACAGAGGGCTCTGCCATGAAGCAGGTCAGCTTCACCACTTCTGTGGAAGGAATGAGGCACATTTTTGTTCCTTGCATTTCTCCTCCAATCTCTTTGGCTCCCATCCCAACAAAGGTTTTGAAAGATAGAAATTCCTATGTGTGAAGTCAGGGAAACAAAACATGCATAAAATGCTTCAGAGATGCCACATTCATCACTGTTATTAGAGAGCATCTGTAAGCTGGAAGCCTTGAAAAGAGTACTTGAAGGCCAATCCATTACTATTCAAAGAAAAGTATCTTTAATGCAGAGATCTTTGTGCAGAATACCAGGCACCAGCTGGGCTCCATCTCCACCAGAGAACACACGACAAGAGGCAGTGGGGTCAAAAGGCAACATGAAGAATTTGTGTTAAGCATAATATGAATAGACAGTAAAAGTAAAGTCCATTTATGGGTGAAAGAATGTGACAAGTCACCCAGAGCCCAGGGCCTGGAGCCCAAATTTTTTTAAAAGGTTTATCCTGAAAATACCTCTGTGGCTCTAGAAATGACCGAAATGTCATTTTAGTTCAATGAATAGTGATTGCTCTACCCCTTCTGACAATCTGGACCCCTGGGCAGTTATTCCACTCAGCCCTAGAGCCCTGGTCACCACAACTGTCTCTCAAGGAAGGTGCAAGAGAAAGCACAAGAGCAGGGTGTTGGTGGTAGTGGTAATGACACTGATGGAGACAGTAGAGGTGTTGATGGAGATGGTGGAGGTGCTGATGGAAATGATAGGGGTACTATTGGAGACGGTGGAGGTGCTGATGGAGACGGTGGAGGTACTGATGGAGGTGGAGGAGGTGCTGTTGGAGATGGAGGAGGTACTGATGGAGATGGTGGAGATGTTGATGGAGGTGGAGGAGGTGCTGATGGAGATGGTGGAGGTTCTGATGGAGATGGTGGGGATGTTGATGGAGGTGGAGGAGGTGCTGATGGAGATGGTGGAGGTTCTGATGGAGATGGTGGAGGTACTCATGGAGATGGTGGAGGTGCTGATGGAGATGGAGGAGATGCTTATGGAGGTGGTGGAGGTTCTGATGGAGATGGTGGAGAGGTTGATGGAGGTGGAGGAGGTGCTGTTGGAGATGAAGGAGGTGCTGATGGAGATGGTGGAGATGTTGATGGAGGTGGAGGAGGTGCTGATGGAGATGGTGGAGGTTCTGATGGAGATGGTGGAGGTACTCATGGAGATGGTGGAGGTGCTGATGGAGATGGAGGAGATGCTGATGGAGGTGGTGGAGGTGCTGATGGAGATGGTGGAGAGGTTGATGGAGGTGGAGGAGGTGCTGATGGAGATGGTGGAGGTTCTGATGGAGATGGTGGAGGTACTCATGGAGATGGTGGAGGTGCTGATGGAGATGGAGGAGATGCTGATGGAGGTGGTGGAGGTGCTGATGGAGATGGTAGAGGTGCTGATGCAGATGGAGGAGGTCCTGATATGGATAGTGGAGGTACTGATAGAGATGGTGGAGGTGGTGATGGAGATGGTGGAGGTACTGACGGAGATGGTGGAGGTGCTGATTGAGATGGTCAAGGTGCTGATGGAGATGGTGGAGGTTCTGATGGAGTACCAATACAATACAAAGAGTGCCAATTAAAGGGCAGAACTTCATTTTGACAAAGGATGTGGGAAAACTTCAGGGTTGGCATTGGGTTGATGTCACTTCCTTTCTCCATGCCTCAGAGGGTTTGTGTGTGTGTTTATGTAGAAGAGGAAGATATTTATAAAGCTCGTTGCCCATTTTGCAGAGTCATCTTCATTAATTTCAGAGTATGTGTGAGAGAGGCCCATAGCTCATGTTTGACCTTTTAATCTTCATTCTTGGCTTGTTGGGGATTAAAGATAGACTAGGCTTAACACCAATAGTACCTGCCCTTAACAGGGTTTCTGAGAAGCAAAGTCATTGACGATAGAGTCTCCATATGGTAATACTACTTCCTCCTTCCAGAATTTTCACAGAAGCTTTCCTTTCTGACAATGAAAAATAAAATCACCTCAGACATAAGAAATACTTGGCCTTTTATTTTCGTTTTCTCACTTGAAACAGAACCTGAGATACCTTGTTGGACTCAGAGTTCTCCTTGAGTGTGACATTAGGGACTAAGAAAATAAGCAGCAGCTTGATTTTTTAAAGTATAGTTGCCACTGCTGACAGAAGTCAAATTATAACACCAGAAAAGTCTGGTTTTGATTCCTGCCATCTTCCTGGGAGAGTGGGTGGCTTGGTTGATAAAGCTGCACTCTCACTTCTGGAATTGGATTGGGTTCCCAAGCTTAAACACGTCTGCATTTAATTTGGATCTGCTTGTGTATTCCAGTAAGAAACAGGGCTTAACATATGCACTGTAGCTCTGGCTGAAGGGCATTTTAACTGGTTATGGGTCTCCTAAGACACAGGGATTTTAAGCCATTGCTTTTCAAATGTGCAGTCTGATTGTGCACATGCCAAAGGGAGGGGCGGGAGCAGCAGTGCGGGAGATGGCATGTCACACACAGTCATAATAATCGAGCTACATCTAGCCAGATAACGCTCTCTTTGCTTACAAATCTAGGAAATAAGCCAGCAACTTACCAAAGAATAGGAGTGATTACTGATACTGACTAACTAAAAAAATGTATCCTTCCTCTTCGTTTCTGTTTCTGCCAGATGAAGACAAGGGGATTTATATTCAGAAGTGGCTGTTTCTAGAGGACTCAAAATCTTAGTGTAAACTAATGAAATTCATCATATGAACAGAACTAAGAAGAAAAGTAACATGATTATCTCCAATAATGTTTTAAAAACATGCTTGGCAAGATTTATCGACCCTCCATGTTAAAACATAAGAATTGAGAGAAATTTCTTAGCATGATGAAATATGTATATTAATACCTCAGCTCTTGCAGTGAGCCAAGATAGCACCACTGCACTCCAGCCTGGGCAATAGAGCAAGATTCCATCTCAAAAACAAAACAGAACAAAACAAAACAAACAAACAAACAAAAGTCAGTCCAAAGCCTGCATCTTACTTAGTGGGGAAACACCAGAGGCTTTTCCACTAAGTCAGTAACAAGACAAGAGTGGCCACTCTCTCCATTACTATTTAACTCTATGCTGAAGTTATTAGCTAATGCAATTGGTTAAGAGAAGGCAATTAGAGACACAAATTGAAGAGGAAGAGGTAAAACTATTCCTATTTGTAGATGATATTATTATGTATCTGGAAAACCCAAAAGAATCAATGGAAAATCCACTCTAAAAACTTTAGTACATAGGTAAGGTATAAAATCCACCTACAGAAATCAAAGTTACATGTGTATACACACACATGCATAACTAGTTAGAAAAATTAATAGAGAATACACCACATTTAAAGTAGCAGAAATACAATACAACTAGACTTAAACTGAATAAGGAATTAGTATTGTTGTAAAACTATTACATATCAATTGCAGGAGAAAGCAGATTAGTCATTTTGTTAGTATTATTACTGCAAATAAAAGAACAGCCCAGTAATGATGAGCACCTCTTGAGCCCAGATTATGAACTCTAATAACCATTTCTTCCTAGGAGGAGGAAAGGTTGATTTTCTGTCTGGGGTTAGCAATATACAACTTGTGCTCAGTACATCTTATATTATTTATCAAAACCTACTAGAATTGTGTCAAGAGGATATGGGAGAAAATGTGCATAGGAGCCAACTTGAAGGGGCTCTCACTGGCCAAAGACGGCATAATTAGAGAGCCAAGAAGAATAATGACTGCAAAAAAGGAAAGATATCAAATATATAAGAACCCATGCGTCATAACAATACTCTAAAAAGAAAACTCATTGATTACCTTTGGAGGTTGTTAAGACAGTAATTAATTATTCTAAAATTTGTACCAGAAAAAATTAAATATTTATCTTGCCTTTCCTGTAAGGGCTATATTTCAGAGCAAATACACAGTTGACAGAAGACATTTCTTCCTTAGAGAAGAATTACTGTGAACAAATGAAGAAGGACTGATAGAATTTTTAAAAAATCACAATTGTGCAACCGTAATGAAATAATAGATCTAACCAAAAATCAGCAATAACAGCTAAGCCATTAAGTGAAATATCAAGGGACAAGTTTCATAATAAATGGGTTTGCTGGCACCTGAACCTACTGATGTATCCTAACATCACTACAGTTGGGAAAGCCAACCATTATGTGCATTCTGATGTGAAGCATTAAGAAGTGCCCAGCACCATCTATGGGACACTTTTTTCTAAACTTTGACCCCAATATAGCCAAGCCTTTGAATCTAACTTACAGATTAGCAACATTATGGAGGGTAGAAGAACATGAGCAACAATACCATGAGGAAAAGGGAAACTTCTGTTGGACAAATGATCCAGTTTCTTCTACAAAGAAATGGCATGGGAATAAAAGAAAGAGAGACTATTACAGATTTAAAAAGACCTACCAGACATAAGGCCAAGTGAAATGTGTATATGTATATATTTTAAGACAGGGGTTTCCTTCCCGTTCCCAAGGCTGGGGTGCAGTGGTGTGATCTTGGCACACTGCAGCCTTGACTTCCTGAGTTCAAGTGATCCTGACACCTCACCCTCCTAAGTAGCTGGGACTACAGGTGTGCGACACTATGCCCTTTTTTGTAATTTTAGTACAGATGGAGTTTCACCATGTTGCACAGGCTGAGCAATGTGCATTTTTATTTGGATTATGATTTGAATAAATCAATTGTAAAAAGATATTTTTAGACAACCAGGAAAACCTGAGTATGACATTATTGAGTAACTACTGTTAATTTTGTGGAGTGTGACAATGGTGTTATAAGGATATGTTTTAGTCTTTATTTGTGAAAGGTAAATATGAAAATATTTATGAGAATTATATAATAAGTGGGATTAATTTAAAATAAAACAACAAAGTTGTGTCAGGAAAAGAGATTCTGATGAAGCAAGTAGAACGGAGCATACATGTATTGAAAGACTGGGCCACAAGAATTCATTATACCATTTTCTCTATTTTTCTCTCTACTTTTGTTGTGTTTGGATATTTACATGTAATTTTCTTTTTTCTTTCTTTTTTTTTTTTTTTTTGCCAGGTGTGGTGGCTCAAGGCTGCAATCCTATAATCTTAGCACTTTGGGAGGCCAAGGCAGGAGAATCTCTCGAGACCAGGGGCTCAAGACCCATCTTGGCAAGATCCATCTCACAAAAATTAAAAAAAAAAATTAGCTGCGTGTGGTGGTGTATGCCTGTAGTCTCAGCTCTCTTGGAGGTTGAGGTGGGAGGACTGCTTGAGCCCAGGTGCTTGAGGCTGCAGTGAGCTATGATTGCACAACTGCACTCCAGCTTAGGCAATAGAGTAAGACCCTGTCTCTTAAAAATAACCCAAAAAACCAAGAAATTTAAAAACATTAATCTTGCTGTCAAAAAGGGACAATATGAAAACACCATGTAACATTTTAAGTGAAAGCTAGAAAGTAAGAATAAAGAATTATATCATCTAAATTCAAGAAAGGAAAAGACTGACTGTTCTTTGGCCATAGTCCCAATCTATGAACAAGTCATCTCCAAAATTGCTTTTAAACTCTTACCAATCATCACTAACAACTTCACTTCAGTAGTCATATTTCTGAAAGTCCACTAGTCAGAACAGCCTCAGTCCATCAAAAAGGCTTTCACAGCTAAAGATCAACCAATCCCCCAACACTTCAATTTCCAAGAGTTTGCCAATCTCTGAACTGCATGCTTCCCAAAACCCTGTGTTAGAATCCCAGTTTGCTTTATTCAAAGGCACTGTAACTCATAAGTACAGCTCTCCCTGGCAGCAAGAAATACAATCTGGTCTTTGTTTTGGATAATGAGTGGTGGTCTCTTCTTTTAGAATAAATGTACCAAAAGAAATTTTAAAAGTCTGATAAAGACAACAAGACCAAATTTTGGGGCCTTGAACCTGCATTTGTAATCAGCTTAAGTTGCACTGGCCTTTTGAAAGCAAATTCTTGGTGAGGCTCAGCCATTGAATACGAATCCCATCTTGCCCTTCCCCAAACAGGGAAAATCAACACAATAAATAAAATTTTGCACTACTAAAGAAGGATTAGGAAGAAGAAGGAGAGAGCAAAGTAGTGTTTGATAAAGACACTACTTAGGTATGACTTGTGGACTTTGTAGTTCATCTTCCATCCTGAAATAAACTGATAATTAATACACGTTTCAAAGAAGCATCTACTTTTCTTTTTTGAGACAGAGTCTCGCTCTGTCATCCAGGTTGGATGGAGTGCAGTGGTGCGATCTTAGCTTACTGTAACCTCCGCCTCCCAGGTTCAAGTGATTCTTGTGTCCCAGCCTCCCCAGTAGATGGGACCACCGGTGTGTGCCACCATGCCTGCATAATTTTTTTTTGTACTTTTAGTAGAGATGGGGTTTCGCCATGTTGGCCAGTCTAGTCTTGAACTCCTAGCCTCAAGTGATCCTCCTGTCTTGACCTCCCAAGGTGCTGGAATTACAGGCGTGAGCCACTGTGCCCCGCCCAGAAGCATCTACTTTTATGTACCTTATGTGTACTTTTAAATTTTAATGTTTCTGTCATGGAAAAAGGCTCAGACCACTCTCTTAAAATGTACATTTTGCTTGTAATATTTACACTGAATGAATAAAAAAAGCACGTCCCAAACAACACACTTTGATGCGTGATTATTCCTGCTTGCAATCTATAGAAGTTCATGTATAAATGTTGAAACTCCAAAGGAATCATTCTCTGATCCATAAGCTAAGAAATACTTTTTATTTGAGACCTCAAAAGGAGAAGATAACATATAAAAACAAAAGATATGAATGATGTTTGCATTAATTTGCTCAAGATATAAATTATAAGACTGTTCCTTTTTAACCCTCCTTTTATCAAAGTTATCACCAGTGTATTTGTTCAGGAGTCAATGTCATCTGTATCTTATCAAACTGTGAAAAGTTTCCGTATGGCAAGTTAGAGAGTTAATATTCAGGAATGTCAGACAGCACAGACTTTGCCGATATTCTTCATATATTAAAAAATGACTTCATAGACTTCTTTGATGACTCTGATTAAGTTGTTTTTAGTCTGTCAAACTGATATAAAAACTTACCACCATCTTGAAATGATCAAAAATTGAGTACTCAACTATGTGTAATCGGAGCATGCCACTGAAAAATCAAACTCTTTGTGAATGAATACAGTTTAAAAAATAATATTTGGGAAGTTGTGCATGAATATTTTTGAAAATTGAGGCAAACTTGTGGATAGAGTACTCAGTACTTTTTCCAGTGGTCTAATTTTTGAAAGTTTTTATAGGGATAACATGTCAAGTACTTTTCTACCTTTACCAACGTGTCCTAGTACTATTCATTTTTTTTTTTTTTTCTTTTGAGACAGGGTCTTGCTCTGTTGCCTAAGCTGGAGAAGCTGGAGTGCAGTGTCATGATCTCGGCTCACTGCAACCACCAGCTTCCGAGTTCAAGCAATTCTCCTGCCTCAGCCTCCGTCATGGCTGGGACCACCACGCTCAGCTTTTTTTTTTTTTTGTATTTCTGGTAGAGACAGGGTTTTCACCATGTTGCCCAGGCTGGTCTTAAACTCCTGGCGTCAATTGATCCACCCACCTCGGCCTCCAAAAGTGCTGGGATTACAGGCATGAGCCACTGAGCCCAGCCACACTATTCCTTTTTATTTGTAAGTTGTGACATTCACATTAGTTATTGGTGATGGGTAAACAGAATGACAATATCTATTAGAATAAATAAGAAACAGTTAGAACAGTACAGTACTGAGACAACTAGATCAATCAATATGTTCCAAAAGACAATATTTGGAGCGTCATGATGAGAAAAAAGCCATTTAATTTTCTTTTAATTAAAATTTTTGTAGAGACAGGGTCTCACTATGTTGCCTAGGCTGGTCTCAAACTCCTGGCCTCAAGGGATCCTCCATCCTGGGCTCTCAAACTGTTGGGATTACAGGCATGAACCATGCATCTGGCTGAAAAAGCCTTTTGTTGGTGGTGGTGGTGTTTGTTTTTTTGAGACAAAGTTTTGCTCTCATTGCCCAGCCTGGAGTGCAATGGCACAATCTCGGCTCACCGCAACCTCCCAGGTTCAAGCTATTCTCCTGCCTCAGCCTCCTGAGTAGCTGGGACTACAGACATGCGCCACCATGCCCAGTTAATTTTGTATTTTTAGTAGAGACGGGTCTTCTCCATGTTGATCAGGCTGGTCTCGAACTCCCGACCTCAGGTGATCCGCCCGCCTCGACCTCCCAAATTGCTGGACTTACAGGCATGAGCCACTGCGCCCAGCCAAAAGCCATTTTAAAAGAAGGTTCTTCCTCTGACTTTAGGGGTCAGGAACCCCCAGAAATATGTGCATTTTTGAAGAGAGTGTCTTTAATCTGTCAAATTTTCCAAGCGGTCCTTGACTCTGCAGTTGGATTAAGGTCAAGTATACAATGCCAGCCTTTGGATGGGATCGAAACATATCAGCTGATTATCTGGATATTTTGCACAATATTTGACAGACTAAAATATTCTGCACAAACCACACCAGCAACTATTTGATAATGGAATGAACTTTCTACTTTTACCTGGATATGCCAAGCACTTTTATTATCATCCTCATTTTGCAGATAAGAAAACTGAGGCATAGAGTGGTTAAGTATCTTCTGCAAGGCCACTCACACAGTGGTGGGCCTGGGATCTGGGTTTAGGAAAGTGATCCCAGAGCCCCCCTCCTTTGTTTTTAACCACCATGTAATTCCATATGCCCTAAGAATAGGTTAACTTCAGGTTCGCATTTCAAGGTTTAACTCATGATGAACTTTCTTACATTTTCCTGGGGAAAAAGAAACAGTTACGTCAGTTGAATCTAATATCTTGTTTGATGCCTCTCTCCTCCCTGTATGTGTTCTTGTTACAGCCATTCATCCGTCCTTAGCAATTGGCTTATTGGTTTGTTTTCCCTTCTGGGCTAGAAGTCGTTTAGGACAGGGATCGTGTTTCATGCTTCACTATACCCCTTAGCATGAAGCGTGCACATAGTACGTTCTAAATTAGTAGTTGCTGAATAAATTAATGCATTTATTCCCCTTCCTAGCTGTGCATGAAGGAGAATAATCTTAGAAGCTACTGCCTTATCTAGATTTGGGGTTGGTTTTAGATAGTATTTGAATATTTGCCAATGAGAATCTGGCCAGATCAAGAAAAACAGGGTATTCTAGAAAGTCAGATGCCCTACATACAATACCCTGACTCATTGTTCTATCTGTATAATCTGAAAATAGTAAGAGGTTATATACCATGATCCTCAAACTAAAATTCTGCAGTTAGGCAATACATGCCTCTAGCCATGATCTTGTACCTAATAAGGGGGCGTGGAGAAAACCGAACCAAACCAAACCAAACCAAACCAACAAAAAACCCAAAAGCTTGTTCTTTTTCTAGCTGCTTAGAGCAAGGTTCTATTTGTAAGTTGAAGTTCTTGAACTTCTCACCATGGTATGCAAAATTTGGTTATATGTGAAAGTGAGTGCATCTCCCGGGAAAAAGTCCTGGCTTTCCCCAGTGGCTCAAAGTCTGTGGCACATAAAGTGTTAAGAAACAGTGTTTGGGGAAGCTGTGTAATCTGGTAGAAATAACCACATCTTCTGTGCTGCACTATCAAAGCATCTATCTCAGAGCCCCAGCCAGCCATTTACTTCCCTCCCTTTCTGCCACAAAAGGTCTTTGAGAAAATAGAATGTTTTTATTCATTTTTTGTGTCCTAACAGCACTAAGCCTAAGCCTGGTAAATTGAAGCATCTCAATAAGTCAGAAAAAAGGAATGGCCTTTACAGTACAGATGTTTCAGTTTTCTGGAATCTTCTAGAATCTTCTAGAATAGACTAATCCTTTATTATCATGTATCTCACTTTCTTTGCTTCACATTTTAACTATGAAAAGAAAAAGACCATTGAACTTTAACTATGAAAAGAAAAAGACAATTATTTTTCTGACCAACTGGTTTGGTCAATGGTAGGAAGAATGTGCCTTTAGAGCATTGTTTGTGGCTCAAGTCTTTTGAGGTCCTTTGAGAATATTTCTCTAAAATCCCTTAAACTTCATTTTTTGCTGGGTGCTCTTATGGATGCTTCTGGGAAAAAAAACAAAACTGTTACTGGAAACTCACAAGGCTAGAAAGAATTTGAGCCTCATGAACAGGACAGCTAGCATCGGTCAGGAAAACAAGACCTTGGGTCTTAGTAGAAGTGCAGTTATTAACTCAAAGGTGATCTAAGGCATGTCATTCATCCCTGAGGACCTCTATTTCATCCATCTGTAAAGTGAGAATACTGGTTTAGATGAACTTTAAATACTCTTTTGGCTCTCACAATCTATAAATCTTTAATCTGGTTCATTTCCACTCTTGAGCAGGGACAGAACAGTTTAGCCTGACCGTCTAATAGAAGCAATCTCTTTGGATTAAAGTATCTGTACTGGATTTCTCTGCATGCACCTCATATCCATTTTCATGGTTTTTCACCTTATTCTTTGTCCCCAGTGGCTGATCTTTAAAGATTGCATCACTAAGTTCCCTTTCCCTCTGGCTTTCAGTTAGGTTTAACCCTTGGGAGACACCAGCAGGAGATGAGAAGGTGAGAGGGAGAGAGAGAGAGGTCAAGGTTTCCACTACCTTCCGTTGTCTCCACTGGAGCCTTCTGGGGGAAGGGGCTGCACTTCTCTATTCCTTTTCACAATTCCTACCAGGGGTCCTCAGCTGTAATGACAGCTCTGAGAATTGCTGCTGCTCTTCTCTTTAGGTCCAGGGGTGACATTGGCTTCCTGCTGTTGCTACTTCTGTGGGGCTTTCCCGTCTCTTGTCGTTGGTTTGTCTCCATCCTGCCCCCATCTTTGTAAAGAAGTCATTCATTAAACTCTCCTTCACCATTTTCCATTTGAGGAATGAGGTAGGCTACATCTACACACTTGGCAGAAGAATGGTTCTGAGAAATTTTCCAGCTGCAATTTTTTATGAAATTGATTAGATATTAAATTTTTATGAAATTAATTAGATATTCAACAAACAGGATTTTTTTATTTGTGAAAAAAATATAAGGGTATATTGTGGAGTGGTGAAATTAGGGTTTTTAGTGTAATCATCCCCGAATGATGTACTCTGTACCCATAAATTAATTTCTCATCCTACACCCCCTCTCCCATCCTCCCACACTTCCTTCACACTCTACCTCCATGTGTACACATTATTTTAGCTCTCACTTATAAGTGAGAACGTGTGGCATTTGACTTTCAATGAACAGGAATTTATTAAACACTTTGATGGAAGTGGACCTGCATAGCCACCTGATAAAAACTATCTACACTTTTGAAATCGACCATTATGTCGCAGGATAAACAGCCAATGTTGACTAATGTTTCAATCTTTTTTAAGCATGGCCATGAAAATGGTTTCTAGATTCATTGGCAGGTCCTGCGGAAGTCAGGGTTGAAGACATCTCTGCTTGTAAAAGTACACCTTAGTTTGTGTACACTAAGTTTAATTTAATTGGATTACTCTCCCATGGAAGATAAAGCTTATGTTTTTTTTTTTTTATTGACCCAAGCTGGAGTGCAGTGGCACGATCTTGGCTCACTGCAACCTCCACTGCCCGAGTTCAAGCGATTCTCCTGCCTGAGCCTACCGAGTAGCTGGGACTATAGGCATGCACCACCACACCCTGCTAATTTTTTTGTATTTTTAGTAGAAATGGGGTTTTGCCATGTTGGTCAGGCTGGTTTTTTTTTAATAAGAAGAATACCCACAGTATATGTGAGAGGACTGAACACGTTGCAATGTGGTTAACCAGCTGACAAGTGGCATCATTAAAAAATAGACTCTTGGCATGTTAAGGGCAAATTTTCTCCAAAAAGAAATCTGGTGAAACCCATCCTAGTAGAACTATATGTCCTGCGGAAGAAGTTGGAAGAAAAATGATGCTGAGAGAAGATTCTGAGAATGTAGAAACATAGCACATTGAGATCTCTTATGAAGTCAGAGTGAATGCAGAATTGGTCATCAGTTCTCCGAAAGACTAAGAGAAAGCTAGTAGACTTGCTGATAAATTAGGATTTGAGTAAGTCTTAAAGGTGGGATAAAAATTCACAAGTGAAGTAGGGGAGGAAAAAAAGGCTTTCAAAGCAAAAGGAGAAGCACAAGGAAAGCGACTGAGGAATCACTTAGTCCATTCAGAGTGAGCAAGGAGAAAGATTTTGTTAGAGAGTACAAGGTAGAGATACAGCTGGAGAACAGATCAGAAAGGTCTGTCTATGCTATGCCAAGGACTTTGTGCTTCATCCTATAAACTGGGAGTGAGTTCCTTTTAGGAGTAAAGTTTTACTCCCAAAGGGATATGTTTAATTTCTAGCTCCTGGTGCTTGAAAATTTGATCTTATTTGGAAATAAAGTCTTTGCAGATGTAATCAAGTTAGGATGAGGTTGTTAGAGTAAGCTCTAATTCAGTATGACTGTTGTCCCTATAAGAAAAAGAAAATGCAGCCCTGTGCAGTGTCTCACACCTGTAATCCCAATGCTTTGGAAGGCCAAAATGGGAGGATCACATGAGGCCAGGAGTTCAAGACCAACCTGGGCAACATAGTGAGACACCATCTCTACAAAAAATTTTAAAAATTAGCTGAGTATGATGGCATGCATCTGTAATCCCCGCCACTTGGGAGGCTGAGGCAAGAGGATTTCCTGAGCCCAAGAGTTCTAAGCTGCAGTGAGTTATATTGCACCACTGCACTCCAGCCTGAGCTGGAATAGAGACAGAGTGAGGCTCCGTCTCTATTAAAATAAATCACCCCTAATCATTTATTCACGAGTCTGTCCAAGCCAATTTGGTAATCCATCCCACAGTTGCTAACAAGAGGATCGAGGGGATGACAAGCAGGGAGCAAAGGGAATAAAGTCAGTGAGTATGTAGTCACCAGGTGGATGTCACAAGGCCAGCCCTCAATGCTTGGTTGTTGATATTAATATTGGGCTGATTGCAGTGGCTCACACCTGTAATCCTAGCACTTTGGGAGGCCAAGGTGGGAGGCTCATTTGAGGTCAGGTGTTCGAGACCAGCCTGGGCAACATAGCAATACCACAGCTCTACAAAATTAAAAAGAAAAAGAAAACTCCAAGTGAAGACAGAGACAGAGACTGGAGTAAGGGATGCAGCCACAAACCAAGGAACTCAAAGGATTGAGGCCACAACTCGAAGGGAGGAAGAGGCAAGGAAGGATTTTCCTGAGACTCTCATGGGCCCATTTACACCTTGATGTTGAACTTCTGGCCTCCAGAGCTGGGAGACAGTAAATTTCAATTGCTTTCAGCTACCTAATTTTTAGTATTTTGTTATGTGTTTACATAAGTACCTGTATGGACAAGGATTGTTGGGTAACTGTATAAAGCGAGCCAAGGGTAAAACAATAGGAAGTGGAGGCGTTGTGGCAAACTAGAGAACTTGCGTTCATCTTCACATTCAAATATTGTCAAAACAGGACCTGCAGCAAACAAAGGATCTGTGGACCAAATTAGACCCATCAGCTCCCAAGTGTATGACTTCAACTACACATTGGGAGGAATTCAAGAGTTTTAAGCTAAATGCTGATATTAGTTTTGCATTGAGTAGAAGAAACACAGACTGTAAGAGGTTTTTGGGTTTTTTTTCCCTCTGCTCTCACACCACAGCAATTAACAAAGAAGACTTTTGTAACCAAATGTGTGGGGATTTGTCCCCACCAAGAAGCAAGCAATCAGTTCTGCAGCAGATACCAGTGAGGCACCCTCTAGCCCAATTCAATTCTGATACTATCTACCTGGAGATAGCATCAGATTCCACAGGTTGAGGACTCAGTCCCCACGACTGACCACCTCCTCCAACTTCAGATACCAATCACAAGTCCCAGGTTTTACCTGTGCTTATGACCAACCACTATAAATCAGGGATCCCACAACCCCCTCCTCTGGTTCCAGTAATTTGTGAGATCGACTCACAAAACTCAGGGAAATACTTACATTTACTTACATTCATTATAAAATGTATTACAAAGGATACGGATGAAGAGATGCATAGGGTGAGGTATGAAGGTAAGGACATGGAGCATTCATGCCCTACTGGGAGCTCCACCCTCCAGGAACCTCCACATGTTCAGCTATCAGGAAGCTCTATGAACCCCAGGCTCTTGGATCTATTACATGGACAACCATGTAGAGATATAACTGGATAAAAGAGTATGATCTCATAGTAATAGACAGAGTGGGGAAACCCAGCCAGGCCTGTCCAGATTCCTCCTGGCCTATCTGTACAGCATTCCTTCCTTTAAGGTATGGGACAGGACCCCTTCTGAAATGGGGGTCTTATGACCTACAATCAGGCAAAGTGGTGACAGAATTTCTTTATGGAAAGGTGGGAGAAGATTTGAGTCCTGTCTTGGGGAGAACAAGAAGCAGGTGAGAGGAAAACAGAAGAAGTTCAGAGCGAGAGATTCTATTTTCTGAGTTGTGCTTCTGAGGCCTAAAGTGCTTCAATATTATAACAAAAGACTGTAACAAAGGCTATGGGAGTTAAGAGCCAGGAACTGCAGGCTTTTCCTGCAGTAGACGGAAACACACGTACGCACCCACGTGTGTGCAATGCAGGTGTGTGCAAGGGGACTTCAAAAGGCTCACAGAAAAATAGAATTAAAAGATTAAAAATAAAATATATAAACTTTATTTCTCAACATAATCACTATAAGTTCAAGACACTTTTGTAAGTGATGATGGTGTATATCCTAATATCACATGCATTGTGGAAAAATTGCTCTGGTGGCAATGAGGAAGATGAATTAAAGGAGAGTGAGGAGAGTTAGTAAGGAGAGTTTGGTATTAACCAGATGAGAGATGATTCAGATGTAGATCAAGACAAGGACAGTGGATACAGAGAGGAGAGGCAGTAGGATCAATAGCGCTTAAGTTTTAAAGAGGAAAAGTTGGATTGGGAAGGGGCACTGAATAGGCAGTAGCAAGAATGAATTATCTCCTGTCATGACTATGCTGTGTAACAAACCACCTTGAAACTCAGTCTGAAATAACTACTTATTCTTATGGACCCAAGGTTGGGTATGGCTTGGCTGATTCAGGCTGGGCTTAGCTGGGTGGATCTGCTTCAGGCCATGCAGCTGTGCTTCTCACTGAAGGTCTCTGGTCTGGATGAAATAGTGCTGCTTCTTCCATCCCTCATCCTTCTGAAACTAGTGAGCTACAGAGGACACATACTTCTGATTGCAGTGACAGAGGGGCAAGAGGCAAACAGAAACACACAAAGCCCTAATGACTGGGCTCAGAGTGGGCGCATTGTCTGTTCCACCCATTTGCATTGGCCAAAGAAAGCTATGTAAATACGTCCAAAGTCAAGGGGCAAGGAAGTGCATACCTCCCACAAGGAATCTACAACAGTGCTGTGGATGCAGGAAGGCTGGAGAATTGAGGCCAGTAATGCCATTTGCAATAGTCTGCCCTCTGGCCACCATTAATAACATCCCTCTCATATGCAAAATGTACTCACCAGCATCCCAGAACCCCGAAAATCTCACCAAATCATGGCATGAGGCACAAAGTCCAAGATTCCATCATCTATATCAAGTCCAAATGTGGCTCTTCTGAACTTAGAGTTATATGAATTAGATAGACACATTGTCTGCTGCATACATATCCTGTGAAAACAGGGACAAGATAAACACAATAAACACACTCATCAGAAAAGGGAAGAAGGGAAGGCACATAGCACTGACTTGTAGCAGTTTTGAAATCTCACTTAGAAAATGTTGCCAGGGCTTCCTGCTCTCAGTAAGGAATGTTCCCTGATGAGACCGAGCTCTGCTTCCTTCCTCTTCCTTTGGTAGTCATGGCTCTTGGTTCCCCATTCTAGGATGCCTTTTCATTTCCATCATCTTTCTTGACCATTTTGGAAGACAGCATTAGAAACGTCCTGTTTTGGTGGCTGAGCTGTTTTTTAAGACTTCAATCTTTTCCAGAGAAAGTGAGAGACTTTAATTTGGATAAGTCTTGGTCTCTTTTTAATCCTTTAGCTCTTTCCTTTAGATCTTTATTCATATATAGCTAAATGTAACCATTTCATAATTTTAACACTTCAAAAAATTACCTTGCCCAAGTCCATAAATTCATTAAGTACCCTGTGTATCTTCCAAGTTATCATAGGTTTTACCAATTTTTTTTTTTTACCATCGCATACAATAGGTCAGCATTGTTTCAGCCCTTTATAATACTTTGATAACCATCTTCCAGATGCCTAGAATAACTTCTTCACCTTTTGCCACTCAGTCCTAAAGCCAATACTACATATGTCAAGTTTTACTTATGGAAGGACTCCACTCCCAGACTAAATTTCTGCTTTGGTTAGCTATTGCTGCAAAAATGTCACTCCAAAACTCAGGGACTTAAAACAACACACTTTTATCCCCATGGATCTGAGAGTTGTCTGGCAAAGGGTTGATCAGGCAGTGCTGGGCTGGACACAGTGAGGCCATGGCTAAGATGCAGAGGCAGAATGCCTACTGCTCACCATGGTTTATAAAAAGGGGAAGAGCAGAGCTGAAGGGAAATGTAAGGAGCTCAGCTTTGGAGACAATGATTTTTTTTTTTTTTTTTTTTTTTTTTTTTTTTTTTTTTTTGAGAGAGTCTCTCTCTGTCCCCCACGCTGTAGTGGAATGACATGATCTTGGCTCACTGCAATCTTCGCCTCCCGGGTTCAAGCAATTCTCCTGCCTCAGCCTCCCAAGTAGCTGGGATTACAGGTGCCTGCCACTACGCCCGGCTAATTTTTATATTTTTAGTAGAGACAGGTTTCTCTGTGCTGGCCAGGCTGGTCTCAAACTGCTGACCTCAGGTGATCCACCTGCCTCGGACTCCCAAAGTGCTGGGATTACAGGCGTGAGCCACTGCACCTGGCCAAGACATTGATTTTATGATGCTAGTGGAACAATCAGGTGAAGAAATGAAGCCTAAGAGAACTGTCTTGGGGAGAGAGAGAGGGAGAAAGAGAGACTAGAGGGTCATAAGATTGTACATTGGGGCTAAGGACGCGGGAATAGATGATCTTTTAAGATGATTACATAAAGTGACAAGAGGCTATAATATAAAGTTTTAGGGTCACCAACATTTAAGAGGCTTGGAAAGGAAGAGAAGCTCACAAAAAGAACCTAGATGGAACAGAGATACGGGAGAGACACTGTGGAAGCCAAAGGAGAAGAGTTCTATTATTGTGGGATTGAATAACAGTGCCAAGTGCTGCAGTGATCAAGCAATATGGAAACGGGAAAGAGTCTTTGGGACTTGGCAATTGGTAGAGAGATCAACTAATTTATCTGCAAACTAGGACACATTTGAGAGTGAACAGAGAGGGGCTATTAATAATTACAGCAGGACAACATGTGTTCATGGGCAAACAAGGACATATGGTCACATTAGTCTCTGGGGATCTTTGCCAGACTGTTTCTACAGAGTAACTGCAGTGTAAGCTTGGCTTGCAGTGGGCAGAGGTGTCATATGGAACATGAAGGAGTTGAGACAACTGGAGTATATTTCTTTCTAGGAGCCTGCTTGGATGAGGAAGTGGGACAAGAGTACAGTAACAAGACCACAGGCTTGGACAGATGTTTGAATCACCTTTTTTTTTTTTTGAGATGGAGTCTCACTCTGTCACCCAGGCTGGAGCAATCTCAGTTCACCACAACCTTTGCCTACCGGATTCAAGTGATTCTCCTGCCTCAGTCTCCAGAGTAGCTGGGATTACAGGCACTTGCCACCACACCCAGCTAATTTTTGTATTTTTAGTAGAGACGGGGTTTCATCATGTTGGCCAGGCTGGTCTCAAACGCCTGACCTCAAGTGATCAGCCCGCCTTGGCCTCCCTGAGTGCTGGGATTACAGGCATGAGCCACTGCACCTGGCCAAATCAACTTATAACAGAGAAGTCCTTAAACAGCTTTTAAGTGTAACCAAATTCAACTGACTGTGAGATTTTTTTTCCAGAGGATTTAGAAAGTAGAACCAGCTAGTAAGACCACCCCCTCCCCCACTCCATACACACACACACACACACACACACACACACACACACACACATATATATATGACATTGGAAAAGGACAATGGGAAAGAATAATCCCATTGGCTCAGGTTGTGGCACCATTTTCAGCAACAGCAAAACCATATTTGTATACACACCTTTGAAATATTCTGTTGTCAAAGGACCTCAGTAAAATGCACTATGGAAAACTCAAAATAAATATGCTATGGTACGACTAAGTCTCAAAGTGTATTGAGAGTATTAGAACACTCGCTGCTTGCAGCATACAGCCTCTTCATTCTCTGACCTTGCTAACTTCCCTTCCAAGCCTTCCCTCCTCCACCACACCCAATCTACTGTTAAAAAGTGTTCTGAAACCAGACTGATGGCACAAGTCCCAGCTTCAGCAACCCTCTTTGTTAACGGCATCTGTTGGCTCAGGAGTTCACGTGACCAGGCATCAGGAATAATTTCATGATAATCTAGGTTGAGTTTTCTCTTTCCCATCAATGCCAGAGAGTGAGAATGCCAGTCCCACTGATTTCAGGAGCCGGCACAGGACACAGGTCTGGGCTTTATCTCAGTAGTCAAGTTTCTTTTATTGGATTGCCTATGGGGGAAATCTCAGCTCTCAGGCATCACAATGAATGATTCTGAGAGCTTTTACTTGATCTCTAAACTTATCTGCGTATTTATGCAGATTTTGGTTTTTTTTTAAACAACCCTTTCAATTCACTAGTGACTAACAGAATAGCAATACATTTTGGCTAGGCAGAACGTGAGAAGTGAAGTTACATTTGAAAAAGAGTCTTTTCTTTTAGGACATAAAAGATAACTCTCTCAACAACTGGCAATCGTGAAACCACTTTGCCAACAACAGGGTCCCAAGGATGAGAGCCAACCTATTTTAAACATGTCTTAATTTCACTGAAATTTCAGGACTGTTTTTTTAAAACATTCAAAAGACAGAGTTTTAAAGGCAAGCGTATAAAATGTAAATTGCTTCCTCTGGTTATTGCAGAGTGAGGGGTGGTTGTTCCTATTCTTGTTTTTGAATGAGGAGAAAATGCGCATCAGTTCGGGGTGGGATGCATTAACTGGGACGCACTGAAACCACAATGGCTAAGTCAGAGCTGACTTCTAAGTCCTGGCTCCATCTTTTATTAGCTGTGTGACTTTGGGTAAGTTAATCAACCTTTCTGTGTTTTATTTTTCCTCCAATATAAATAGAGAGAAATCATAATGGCCACCTCATAGAACTCTGTCGTAAATATTTAATGAGGCTGTGTTTGTAAAGCCACCTAGTACAAGATAATTATAACATAAAATAAAAGCTCAGTAAAAGTAAAATACATTACTATTTCTTTTGTCATAGATCCGGCCTGAGGAGTCCCAGAAACCAACTTCAAGAAGACCACCAGGAGTTTAATACCAGCCTGGGCAACATGGTGAGACCCTGTCTTTACAAAAACATTAAAAAATTAACTAGGTGTGGTGGCGTACACCTGTAGTCCCAGGAGGCTGAGGTGGGAGGATTACCTGAGCCCAGGAGTGTGAGGCTGCAGTGAGCTATGATTGTGCCGCTGCACTCCAGCCTGGGTGACAGAGCAAGAACTCGTCTCAAAACCAAAAACAAAAAAACAAGAAGGCCTTAAAAAACCTTAATATGTGAGAAAAACTATTGCAGGCTCCAAACCTCAGGTCTGAACAATGGGGCACGTGCTCTGTACCCACCAATGATGCTCTCTGCACATAAATGTTCAAGTTTAGGGAGCTCCTAGCAATAGTGGGAGAGGGAGCTTAACTCAGAACAGGACTTCTACCTCCTTCAGCCCGGTGCAGGTCTGGCTTCGAGTAGCATCAGGAATCGACTTCTGTGTGTTCCTCACATTGGAACTCTCCAAGTTATTGGTTTGGTTCTCCATTCATAGCCTTTCAACCTGGCATTTTCCTGAGTTTTAGCTCTACCAGACCTGTGGACATGGAACCCTGGCCTTCCAGCTCTGTCTTAAAGATGGTCTCATAGTGATATTCACTCCTGGGCTGGCACTCCTTCCTTATGAGAGACCCTCTGCTACTGATTGGGGGACTGTTTTAGTTGTACAGAGAACAGGGCGTTTTGTCACTAATGACAAAGGACCAAGTGGAATATTATGAGTAAGTTATATACAAACTATCCTCTGTAAACCAATATTGCTAGTATATTTTACTTTTTAATTTTTATTTAATTTATTTATTTATTTTTGAGACAAGGTCTCCCTCTATCACCAAGGCTGGAGTGCAGTGGTGCGATCTCAACTCATTGCAACCTCTGCCTTCCGGGCTCAAGCGATACTCCTGCCTCAGCCTCTCAAGTAGCTGGGACTAAAGTTGCGTGTCACCATGCCCGGCTAATTTTTATATCTTTTTGCAGAGACATTGTCTCCCTATGTTGCCCAGGCTGGTCTCAAACTCCTGGGCTCAAGCGATCTGCCTGGCTCGGCCTCTCAAAGTGCTGGGATTACAGGTGTGAGCCACCACACCCGGCCTAGATTTTATTTTGTTAATGCAATGTTTCTGGGAGATGCTTTCTTAAAACGCAATAAATATAAAACTACAAAAGAAAAGTCAATCTCAAAATAACTCTTTATTAGGACTTTTAGACTAGGTCAGGGAACTATTTGGATTGTAAAGGGAAATCCTAGGAGCTTATTTTTAAAAAACAGTCTTAAGTTCATACAGTGAAAAAAAGATTGTGGAAGAACAAAGTGTTCCTTTAAGTTCTGATAGAAAAAAACACATTATGCTTTGCTGAAGATCCTAAAACGGGGGGGGAAATATTGATGATCTATCGTCTCTGAGCATGTTTCATGGTGCTTTAAAAAGTCCCTTTTAAAGTGTGAATGTATATATATCTCCATAGAAACAATTTTTTTAGGATGCCCTAGAGGTTTTGAACATGTTTATACTTCTTTGCACAGAAATTCTGGTTCTAAGTTGCTTTCCTCCAACAAATATTTATTGAGTGCCTACTCAAGAACTCTTGTGAAGAACTTTTCTGGGCAGTTGAGATACATCCAAGAAGAAAGACACTTAACACTGTCCTCTCTGAGCTTACATTCTAGCGGGTAGTTACAGATAAGGATGCAGATATTGAAGGAGTAAATTACAGAGCACATTTGAGGGATTCGTGCTAGGGAAAAAGCAATGCAGGGAGGGGAACCAGGAATGTGGCTCAGCATGGAGCAGGTTACAGCATAAATAGGGATCTATAGCAACATTTTTAATGGCTACAAAGAATTTCATTATTTGGAAGCACCATAGTTTATTACCAATTTAATTTATTCCAAATTCATTATTATACATAAAGCTTCAATGAACATCCTTATATGTCTGCCTATCTATCTATCTATCTATCTATCTATGCCTATTTAGCTATCAATGTATTTTTTTTAAGACAAAGTCTTGCTTTGTTGCCCAGACTGGAGTGCAGTGGTGCAATCTCAGCTCACTGCAAGCTCAGCCTCCTGGGTTCAAGCTATTCTCCTGCCTCAACCTCCTGAGTAGCTGGGATTACACACCACCACACCCGCCTAATTTTTGTATTTTTAGTAGAGACAGGGTTTCACCATATTGGCCAGGCTGCTCTCGAACTCCTGACCTCAAATGATCCTCCCGCCTCAGCCTCCCAAAGTATTGGGATTACAGGCGTGAGCCACTGGGCTTAGTCTGTCTATCTATCTATCTATTTATCTATCTATCATCTATCTAATACCTGTCTGGTTGTTTTCTTAGGATAAATTTCTAAAAGTTAAATTACTAAAGCAAATTTTTAACAATTTTATTTATTTATTCTTATTTTTATTTATTTTATTTTTATTTTTGAGACAGAGTCTCACTCTGTCACCTAAGCAGGAGTGCAGGGGCATGATCTCAGCTCACTGCAACCTCTGCCTCCCAGGTTCCAGGGATCCTCCCACCTCAGCCTCCTGAGTAGCTGGGACTACTGGCAAGCCTGCTTCATTTTTTTTGTTTTTGTGTGTTTTTTTTTTTTTTTTTTTGTAGAGATGGGGTTTTGCCATGTTGCCCAGGCTGGGCTCGAACTCCTGGGCTCAAGTGATCCTCCTGACTTGGCCTCTCAAAGTGCTGGGACTACAGGCGTGAGCCACCATGCCAGGTCAAGTCAAATATTATAAGTTTAAGACTTATCTTAATAGTAATCAATTATAATATTAGAATTTCCCCAAATAAAAAAATATAGTTATAAGTTTTTCACCAGGAAAGAGATCACTGACATTCATTGAGTTTTTCCAACATCTTCACAAGAGCGCTGATGTGTCCTACCATTTAATCTTATATTTACTTACTTTCTATTTTTAATTTGATAGATAGTTCAAACTTAGTTCTGGGTCAGACCAAGGCAAACATCCTGCCAATGGGAGATACTCAACAGCGGAATGACCACAGGTTAACTAGTCATTTGTTGGCAAAACCTTTTAAAATTCTGTTGATGAATGGCATAGAAATGATCAATTGTATTAAAGCATGGTCTTTACATTTCAGACTTTTCAGAGTGGTATGTGATGTTATGGAGAATAAGTTTCAGATTTTATAGGTTGAATCATATAAAATTGAAGGTCTTCAACTATTTTTAACCTATAAAATTGACCATTTTGTATGGGTCAATCTAGGAAATTGGAAGTTCATTGGTTGCTTACAGAAAGGTGATGGAGTAAATTCCACATAAAAATTCCTTTGGCCAATAAGGGCACCTCGCCTAAGAAACAGCTCTTAAATATATTATGATATCAGATGTTACAAATATCTTTTTAATTTTTAAAAATACGCTGAATGAACTCAATTAGCAATGTTAGGTCACAGCGTGCTAACAACTTCAGAGTTAAACATAAAATCAAAATTTTAATTTGGAGGCTTTGGGGATTTGGGGGAAAGGGTGGCAGGTGGTGAGGAATAAAAGACTACACATTAGGTACAATGTACACTGCTTGGGTGATGAGCGCACCAAATTATCAGAAATTACCACCAAAGAACTTATTCATATAACCAAACACCACTTATTCCCCAGAAACCTATTGAAATAAAAAAAAAATAAATTTTTGACTGAATATGCAATAGAGAATAAGTTCTACTTATTCTATTTTATGGAATGAAGTGCTGCCCTTCCTACCAAAAAAAAATTTTTTTTTTTCTGAGATGGAGTTTCACTCTTGTCGCCCAGGCTGGAGTGCAATGGTGTGGTCCTGGTTCACTGCAACCTCCATCTCCCAGGTTCAAGCAATTCTCCTGCCTCAGCCTCCCAAGTAGCTAGGATTACAGGTGCCCGTCACCACGCCCAGCTATTTTTTGTATTTTTAGTAGAGACGGGGTTTCAGCACGTTGGCCAGGCTGGTCTTGAACTCCTGACCTCAGGAGATCTGCTTGCCTCAGCCTCCCAAAGTGCTGGGATTACAGGCATAAGCCACCACACCTGGCCCAAAAAATTGTTTTTAAAAAGAGAACAAATTCTGCTCTTCTGAAATTGAGTGAAAGTATGATGAGAGAAATTGAGTGAATGTCTCATAGAGATGCCAAGCTAGGTTTTCTGTTGTTAATTAGATCACTGAAAAATCTCATGCTATAGGATACGTTTGAATAATTTTTTCTACCACAAAATGTACAGACAATAAAATAATGGAGTGGTCTACCCACTGCCAGTGTCTAAACTGAACGCTAACTGTAGCAGAAGGATGCTTGTAGTTGAAACCCAATTAAAATGTCTTAAAGTATAAAGACTTTTCTCTTTTTACATAACCAAAAGTCTGGATGTCTCAACACTGTCATCAAGGACTTGGGTGCTGTCACTCTTTCTACGTCTTTAATGTGTTGTCCAGGTCTCTAGGTGTGGCATCTCACGATGGCGAGATAGCTTCTTAGTTCTAGGGTCATGAGCACCCCTCAAGAGTGCCTTGCTGGAGTATGTTCTCACATGCCTTTCAGACATCCCCTGGCACCATGCTTTGGAAATACGGTCAGGCGTGGTGACTCACGCCTCTAATCCCAGCACTTTGGGAGGCCAAGTCGGGTGGATCACCTGAGGTCAGGGGTTCGAGACCAGCCTGGCCAATGTGGTAAAACCCTATCTCTACTAAAAGTACAAAAATTAGCTGGGCATGTGGTGGGCACCTGTAATCCCAGCTACTCGGGAGGCTGTGGCAGGAGAATTGCTAGAACCCAGGAGGCAGAGGTTGCAGTGAGTCGAGATTGCGCCATTGCACTCCAGCCTGGGCAACAGAGTGAGACTCTGCTTCCAAAAAACAAAAACAAAAACGAAAACAAAAAACCCCCGAAATACTACAATGTTAAGGGGACCTAGAACACCTTGATTATTGACATCAGTCAATCTCATCCTTGAAGAATGAGAAAGAGCTCAGCCTCCCTGAAAGGAAGTGACTGTTTAGATAAGGATGAGCAAAACAGAGGTAGTGTCAGCAAGAAAGAAATGGGGCAATGCATATTGGAGAGGGACCCTAGAGCATAGGTCTCAATGGCAAAGTCAGTAATAATTAAAATGAATCATCAAAAAAAAGGTGCAAGTGCCCTGCCTTGGATTTTCCATAACTCAACACCTCTGGATTCAGATCTGATTTCAACTGGAATCCATGTCATGGTGTGGTCTCCCCTACATTGACTCATAACTATAAGCTGAGTTTTGGTGAAGTGAATCTAATTTTCCCTTTGATTTATTTTATGGTAAGCTTTCCCCACATTTTCCTGTAGTCTGAATTTAAAACGGTTTGTAAGAGTGTGATTAAGCAATGGATCAAGTCCACAAAATATTGGGCGATATAACACTTCGTCCTTCTGGAAGTGCTTTGTAACTGCAGACACTTTTCCTGACTCACCATCTGTCCTCCTTGGGTCGCCACTGTTGTTCAAACTCTGCAAATCTTTGATCTGTCTGACTCCATACTTATCATTTCTGCCCCTGCACTCTCATTCTCTTCTTTTGTCTGAGAGTGGAGAATGTCTGAGAGATTGCATCACAGTCACGTTAACCCTTGGTACTGTACAGCCTAACAGGATAAGAAAGGTTCAGTCTGGATAGGAACTAGAGCAATCAGACATCTATTCATATCTCAACGTCCTTTTGTCTGAAGGATTTTGGTTTTAGAAAATTAGTTTGTGCTCTAATGTATCAACTTGGCAAGTTAGAAATCTGTAAACCAAGGTAAACAATATTTTTTGCTCTATAAAATCGTACATGTAGACACCACAGAGTGCAACTTGAAGAGTTAAAAAGTAAAACCCAGTGAGCAGCAAGCAAACTGCCTTTGCTCCCATTTGCCTTAGGGGAGAAAACTTTTCATGGTAGGGCTTGCAAAACAACCAACTAAATAACTTTTACATGATTAATGGGGTGAAGGTTAGACTAAAATGTGATGTCTTCCCTCCAAAAATTAGGAAGATTTTAAAAACTCTTTCCTTTATTTAGTACAAGGAAGGCTGCAGTTTTCATTTTATTATTTATTTATTTATTTACTTATTTATTTATTTTTGAGTTGGAGTTTTGCTCTTGTTGCCCAGGCTGGAGTGCCAATGGCGCGATCTCTGCTCACTGCAACCTCTGCCTCCCGGGTTCAAGCGATTCTCCTGCCTCAGCCTCCTGAGTAGCTGGAATTACAGGCATGTGCCACCATGCCCAGCTAAAGTTTTTAGAAGGAAGAGTGTATTTGCTTTAGAAGAAAATGAATCTAGCCTGGCACAGTGGCTCACACCTGTAATCCCAGCACTTTGGGAGGCCAAGGCAGGGCGATCGCTTGAGCCCAGGAGTTTGATACCAGCCTGGGCAACATGGTGAGACCCCATCTTTACAAAAAACGCAGAAATTAGCCGGGCTTGGGGTCACACATGCCTGTAGTCCCAGCTACTTGGGAGGCTGAGGTGGGAGGATCACTTGAGCCCAGGGAGGTTGAGGCTGCAGTGAGCCATGACTGCACCACTGCACTCCAGCCTGGGATATAGAGTGAGACCTTGTCTCTAAATAAAATGAAATGAAATAAAATAAAATAAAATAAGGGAATCTCCAGAATTTCAGTATTTTAGCAGCAAATATCAGGAGTATTAGCCAAATCAATGAAAACTAGGATAAATAACATATGTTTCAATTTTAAGACAAAGTTTTGATTATGGGAATTAAGAAGTCTGTGCTACTAACATATCCTCTGTGATTATAGGAAGGGACATTAAGGTACAAACTCATATCAAAGGAGGAAATAGACAAGTATGGAACAGACATAAAGACAGTTACATAGATGAAGGAAATATTGGGATGTTGATGTAGGAAAATAACATGGTCCAGGCCTTCTTGATGTATTTTGCAAAGGTTCATAACAAGCATGCTATGCCTTTCTATCATTTGTGGTTACTTAGTAAATGGTACATAGTTCATTCTATACATGGTTCAGTTCTTCTAAACTAATTTTTTGTTCTTTATTTAAAAACAAAATTGTAAGTTTGAAAAAAAAAAGTACAAGTCTTCCAGGGGTGCAGAAACGGGTTGAGGCAAATGATTTTTGTAGCTGAGAATCTGGACCCTCAAGTTGGCAAACAAGCTAGTTGACATCAGATTGGGTGTATACAGGGCCTGCTCTTGTTTGTTTCTGTTCCAAGGTTACACAGATGCACTTATAAACTGACCAAGCAGTGCAGAGGGAGGAGGCCCGCTTTTAAAGATCCTTTTAAAGAAACTGCTTCTATATTGATCCAACTTTTTTAAAAGTGAAGAAAGCGATTATACCTTGGCTGGGTGCAGTGGCTCACACCTGTAATCCCTGTGCTTTGGGAGGCTGAAGCAGGAGGATCGCTTGAGTCCAGGAGTTCATTCAAGACCAGCTGGGGCAACATAACGAGACTTCATCTCTATAAATTTTTTTGAAAAAATATAATCAGGTGTGGTGACATGCTTCTGTAGTTCTAGTTATTCAGGAGGCTGAGGCAGGAGGATTACTTGAGCCCAGGAGTTTGAGGTTACAGTGAACTATGATTGTGCCATTGCACTCCAGCCTAGGTGGCAGAGCAATGGCCTGTCTCTAAATAAACAAAGAAGAAAACTGTTATACATGTTTTTTTTTTCTTGGGATCCTATGTTTGAATTCATTGCCAACATTTTCTTACCAGGTAGATATAAAGCTTTTTACAAGGTTATTCATGGCTTTTTGAATGCATCCTTTATTTGTTTCTCTATTCTCCTGTCCATCTTCTTCAGTTACACACCCTTCTGATCTCTCTTCTGTCTTGAACCCATGAACCCATGATCCTTTGATGTCTCTCCTTGATCCACGTCCCCACTCCAGATTCCAGAAGCTCATGCTGCCCTTTCACTGATAAAATGTTCCTTTTCAATCTCAACACTGCCATTACCATCCAGACAAAATGAGAATCAATTTCACCATTTGTAGGAATACAGATATGTAAAGCAGAGATTCTTGGGGAGTTAAAGGGACTTTAAAGACAAATGGCAAATGGGGCGATAACATTTCCAAGCAAAAGGTATTCTTATTATATGAAAAGTTAACACAAATTAGCAAGGATAAGATCGACAACTCAAGGAACAAGTGGGGAAAATCTCTGCCAAAAAGCAGAAAAATTCAATAAGTGTATAGTTAATACTTTCAAGCTCATTTTCAGTCAATGGAATGCAAATGAAAGAGTGACAGCATTTTTTACATATCAGAATGTCAAAGGCTGAAAAGGATTATAATTACTCATGCTGGCAAGAGTGTGATGAAATGAGCATGTCGGGGGCGGCTGTTGGGAGCCTACATGTGTACAAACTTAGCCTGGGGCATTATCAAAGCCTTCAACATGTTTCTGGTCTTTGAAGTAAGAACACTTCCAGGATTTTATCCTAAGGAAATAATTAGGGAAGCATGCAAAAACTTTTCTGTGCCAGGATGTTCTGTGCAATGTTATTTGTAATACTTGAAAAAATGGAATCATTAGCTGCACAATATTAGAAATCTAGTTAAATAATTTATTTTTATAAGAGAATCTAGTTATATAATTTATTTTATATAAAATCACATTGTCAGAGACTTCTTGATTTTTTGGGGCAGGATCACATTATATTAAGTGAAAATTGACATGTTTTGTGACAGCGTGGAGTGCGAAAGGCAGAAATGGGTTTTAGAGTCCGATGACAGGTGTTTGAATTCCAACCTTTTCACTGATTGGCAAACTAACTTGGAAAAATTACTTAACCTTTCTGAACCTCAGTTTCCTCATCTGTAAAATGGGGATAATATGTTAACAGGCCTGTTGTAAGGTTTAATTAAGAGATTGTATGTAAAGTGCTTTGCCAAGGACCTAACATGTAGAAAACATTCAATAAATCAACAATGCTATTTAAGTCACCCAAATGTCACTGAGACTCATTAGGCTATCTGTAATATGTAAATGACTGTCATTAACATCAGTATCGATAAATTTATGTCCTTGCCCACCACTTGCTCACACAGGACCTCTGATGCAACTTGTAAAGTACACTCTCCTCTGAATATTTCAGGGAGGCCCCCAAGTACACTTAAATTAGTTTCTTATTTTCACCAATCAGCTTCTGCTACATTGTTTCTTGCAGATTTCAGCCATTATCACTCATTCATCTCTGTGTGTGAAATACCTATGATTAAGCAGCTCTGTGTTACCCAAATATACATTGATGCATCCTGGCCCATTTTCATGGATTTATACCTAGCTGAGGGGAAGAGAAAACAAATATTTACAAATGAATATATATATATTGTATTGAGTAGGCTAGGCTCAGTTGTCTGGCGAGCCTAGGATTTCTGCTCCTATTTAAGTTGGGCTATTACAAAGCTGATGGGAGGGTCTGTGGCTGTTGGAGGAGCCTGTCACTGTGGGCTTCACTGTGGGAGGGTCTGCCTGAACAATAGCTGTATCTGTAAGTCTTTTCTTTTGGCCTGGTCAGATTCTGTTCTTCTATTTGGATGGCAAGTCTGGGCCTTAAAGCTGAAGGTGTGAAGAAAGCTGTGGGTTTTTAACATTGAGAAGGGTTCCCCAGGTCTCAGCTGAATTTTTTTTTTTTTTTGAGATGGTCTCACTCTGTCTCCTAGGCTGGATACAGTGGCACAATTATGGCTCTCTGCAGCCTCAACCTCCCAGGCTCAGGTGATCCTCCCACCTCACAGCCTCCTGAGTAGCTGGGACCACAGGCAAGCACTGCCATGCCTGGCTAATTTTTGTATTTTTTTGTAGAGGTGGGGTCTTCGCTATGTTACCCAGGCTGGTCTTGAACTCCTGGGCTCAAGCCATCCTCCGGCCTTGGCCTCCCACAGTGTGTGAGCCATTGCCCCCTGTCCCCCAGGTCTCAAGTGATTTGATGTCCCTTCAACTTTCACTCCATGCAGAGAATAAACCTGCAACGTTCCGCAGGATAGGAAAAAGACGGTTACTTAGCTGCATGTGATGAAAGAGGGAATCTGCTTTTGTGTCTTAACCACTTTTAACCAATTCTTATTTCAGTCTCTCCTTCACCCCCACTCCCAGAGGTACGCGGTGCTATCATTATCAGAGCCATTGTGGGGGCGTCTTCGGTGCAAATGTGGTTATCTTCATCTTTCTCAGCAGGGGCTGAGGGTTCAGCATTCTTCGGTCTTTGGAATCAATCTCCAGTCATTCTTTAACTTTTCCACATGCAAAGTTCAGTTGCTATCATCTCCTTTCCCAACCTTGTGACCCTTTAGAAAATTCCCTTCTGTCAGGCTAGGGGTGTTTTAGGAAGGAACAGAGTTAAATGTATATTTTTAATTCACTATCTTTAACCTGAAGTTTAGATCTTAAGATTTTTGAAAAGTTGGTTGGCAGAGGTGGCTGGTGAGTTTCCAGTGAGGGGGATTTTTGTTTGTTCCATTGCATATTTAATTGGAGAGGATATTCCAGAGCCTTCGATATGCCGACGCTGCCTGGTATGTTGTGATGGGACAGAGGAAAGAAAGTGTCTCTTCCCCTTCTGAATTAGGCATGTTTACAGCAATTTAGTGGGACATGTCTTTTGAGTTTTATTTATAGCTGTCATCATTGACAAAGGATTTCAGAGGAGTTGCTGGGGGATGGGGACTGAGAGAAAATTCAGGTGATAGAGATCATGATTCTGGCTCATTCTATCCGGCTGCTTTTTTCCTTAGGATTTTCCAAGACTTGTATTCCTAGTTTCCCAGATTCAGTGGGTCATGCTTGAATCCCCAGGATGGACACAATTTAGGCTGGGGCTGGGATTTCTGCTGCATTTATTTATTGAAAAGGAGACTCTCAGATTATTTAACTAACTCCTCCATTTTACATAAAAGCAATCTGGGGTCCAGAAAGTTTCAATGACTTAACTAAGGTCACAACTTTAAGTAAGCAGCAGGATCTCATGACTGGAGCTGCAATCAAGGAATTATAACACACATTGAAATTCCTTAAGAAAATGGTATTAAGGAAACAAGGGACATTATCTTACTATATAAGATAGGAAAGACAGGAGGAAATTTGCTTAGCCAAACCTAACTTTATAAAGGTAATACCCTGAAACGTGACCTTTGTATCCTCTCCTGTTCCTTACAACCAACAACGAAATCTTAAGACAAAATGACTCACATTTGCCAAAGGCTGAGAATTTCTGTCCCCCAGTAATACTGGAAAAATGGAGGGTTAAAAAGCATCATAGTCACTCTGGGTGCAGTGGCTCACGCCTGTAATCCCAGCACTTTGGGAGGCTGAGGTGGGCGGATCACCTGAGGTCAGGAGTTCAAGACCAGACCAGCCTGACAAAAATGGAGAAACCCTGTCTCTACTAAAAGTACAAAAAAATTAGCCGGGCATGGTGGTGCATGCTTGTAATCCCAGCTGCTCAGGAGGCTGAGGCAGGAGAATCGCTTGAACCTGGGAGGCAGAGGTTGCGGTGAGCTGAGATGGCACCATTGCACTCCAGCCTGGGCAACAAGAGCGAAATTACATCTCAATTAAAAAAAAAAAGCATCATAGTTGCTTAAGCATCATAGATGCCCAAAAAGCTTCAGAGTTGAGAGTATTTAGGGCTCTTCAAATCTAGTTCCCTTTGAGCTCTTCCCATCTCCTCATTCTTTCTGATCATCCATCCATGGTTATCCATTTATAGTAGCTATCCTTTATTTGCATTTCTCTGTTCATTTTCTTCCAGCAATAGCTCTCACTTTTACTGTGGAGTTCACCTCTGCTTCCTTTCAGCCCAGGCTGCCTGGGTGAGCTTGTAAGTTCAGGTGTTCCTGGCCTCAGAGGTTATTTAAGAGCTGGGCATTTACTATTACAGAGGACTCCTTGGGACTTCCACTGGTAAAGGTAGGGCCAAGAAACGAAAAGAGAGAAATTTAATGCTGCTGACTTGACTTATGCTGCTGACTTTATTTGAGCTCTGGAGCAAGCCAAATTGGAAGCCAGAATACTTGTGAATGATAATGTAACATAGATGTATTACTCGGTTTTCATGCTGCTAATAAAGACATACCCAAGACTGCGCAATTTACAAAAGAAAGAGGTTTAATGGACTCACAGTTCCACATGGCTGGGAAGGCCTCACAATCATGGCAGAAGGCAAAAGTTACGTCTCACATGGCGGCAGGCAAGAGAAAAGAATGAGAGCCAAACGAAAAAGATTTCGCCTTATAAAACCAAGAGATCTCATGAGACTTATTCACTACCACAAAACAGTATGGGGAAACAACCCCCCTTGATTCAGTTGTCTACCACTGAGTCCCTCCCACAACATGAGGGAATTATGGGAGCTACAATTCAAGATGAGATTTGGGTGGGGACACATCCAAACCATATGATGGATTAATAAATATAACCTCTGTTTTCTTTCTTGATCCAGTGTCAACAGGGCAGAGTGGTTTGTGTCACTTGCAAGGAAATTCTAACTGTTAAATTATTAGCACAAACACGCATGCATACACACTAATGTCTTGATAATATATTACGTCTAAGGGATAATTTAGGCTGTTTGCAAATGAAGAGAGAGATTTTCCTAAATGCATAATGTCCCCAAGCCTCTGCCTGCAATGGGAACAGAGCTTTACATCATGAGACAAAATGCCGACTCCCTACTTGGTTCATCTTCCAGCTTCTGAATGTGTCCCCAGTAGCTACAAGTGTGTAGGGAATGTGGCCTTTTGGTGCAGTTTTCAAGCAGAACCATCTGCTCCACCAATGGCCACCTCATGGCATTTCAAAGAGCTGACTTAAAGGTTTGAAATGATCACCTTTCTATAGGATGTCTGGCCACAATCTATACCTGGTTTTCACAGTACTTCTTTTAAGTGAAAAACCAGCCTTAGCAGAAAATGCTTATTATGCCCAGGGCCAAACAGGCTATCTACCACTGAGCCTCACAGTAGTAAGCAGTTATACTTCTAGTAGGCCTGTAGCCAAAAGTTTTCCAAAAATCTAGAATCTTAAAATCTTTAAACCCTATTATACCTATCCCAAGTTTTTTGGGGTTCTTGGTTTTTTTGTTTGTTTTGTTTGCTTGTTTTTGTTTTTGTTTGTTTTTTGAGAGTCTCACTCTGTCACCAGGCTAGAGTGCAGTGGTGCAATCTCAGCTCACTGCAACCTCTGCCTCCCAGGTTCAAGCAATTCTCCTGCCTCAGCCTCCCGAGTAGCTGGGATTACAGGCACCCGCCATCACACCTAGCTAATTTTTGTATTTTTAGTAGAGGCAGGGTTTTGCCATGTTGGCCAGGCTGGTCTTGAACTCCTGACCTCAAGTGATCTGCCCGCCTTGGCCTCCCAAAGTGCTGGGATTACAGGCGTGAGCCACCATGCCCGGCTATTACTGTGAATTCTTAGTTTACTTTTCTAGGAATATAACAGAAGTTAACTGACTAAGCCTTTCTCCCCACGAGGTAAAATTGACGCAAAGGACCTGTATTTCCCTATGGCTGTGGAAATCCAAAGGTCTTGATTTGAAGCATAATTAATGCCTAAGACAATTATTCTCTGAGTGTTCCCAGAGCAGTAGCATCAGCATCGACTGGTAGCTTGTGAAAAATGCGAATTCCCGGGCCCTGCCCCAGACCTACTAAGACTGAATCTGGAAGGGTAGGGTCAGAAGTCTGTGTTTGAACAAGACTCCCTGGAATTCTGATGCAGCCAAAATTGGAGAACCACTGTCCTCAGAACCTGCAGTCCAGAAGAAGTGGGTCTTTAGCATCCCTTTTAAAGCAGATTTTTTTTCAGAGGATGGGTCTGGAGCTGCTGCAGGCACGTGCAGTTGGATGTGCGGAAGCCTCACCTGCAGGCGGGTCTCATGCCATCACTGATTCAGAAGTGAAGTTAGCCTATGCCCAGATATCTTGATGATAGAAATATTACTATTGTTCATGATCAGAGCTTCCAGAGTTCAAGTGACTTAACAGTCTTCCAGACATTTTCTAGAAAACAAAGAAAAATCCAATAACTTATAAAGTTCATGAAAGTCTGAATCTAGCTATTTTTGTCAGTTCAACACTTACTTATTGGGCATTGATTGAGTGTTACTAGTGATTTATAGCATAAGTGATTGCACTATGGAAATGATTTCCCAAGTTCCATGGCTGCAGTGGGTTAGAGACGGCGCCCTGCCTTTCAGCAGCACCTGTGAGGTAGGCGTGTTCAGATGGCTCCTTAGCATTAGCGTCATTCTCAAGGAGCAAGCTGTTGTTTCGGGTGTGTATTATTTTTGCATCTTGGAAGTAGGATGAGGGGAAATGTTAACAAATGGTATCTCCACTGGTGTTTGTTAAATTGTGAGCCTGGATCTACTTAAACCCCTTGGGCATTTCTTAAAACGCAGATTCCTAGGCCCTCCTTGCTCTTTGAAAGTGCTGAGTCCGAATCTCCAGGGTTCGGTCATGGGGCTCTTCCTTTTCATAAGCATCCCACATTTCTCTTACATGCAGTACATTTGATAATCACTAATCAATGCCATCTGACTTTGCTTCTCTTTTAGATTTTGATTAGAATATACAATTTGCTTTTACCAATTGGAATTTGGTCTTCTAGAAAGAATATAAACTAGGAAATGAGACAAAGCTAGCTTCAAATCTCAGATCCAGTAGTGATCAAAGGTTAAGACTTTTGGCAAGTCGCTAAACTTCCTTGAACTTCCATTTTCTCATCATTAAATGAGATGATTGCAATACCCAGACTGCAGAAGCACTGAGAGTAGCAAATGAGAAATTGTACGCAAAGGGTGAAACACACAGCAGATATTTAACACAGAAGGGTTATCTAATAACAGTGTCTAAGGAATTCATCTGTCTTCTAGCCCTAGAAGATGTATTTTTTTTAATCTCTTTCCAAAATACCTCTTTCGAAATGGAGTAGGAAAGGAAAGAAAGAGGGAGGGAAGAGAGAAAAAGAGAGAGGGAGAAAGAGAAGAAAAGAAGAAAGAAAGAGAGGGAGGGAAGAATGAAGGAAGAGGGAAGGAAAGTAGGTATTAAGACATCTGATCTAGGCCGGGCGCGGTGAGTCACGCCTATAATCCCAGCACTTTGGGAGGCAGAGGCGGGTGGATCACTTGAGGTCAGGAGTTCGAGACCAGACTGGCCAATATGGTAAAACCCCGTCTCTACTAAAAATACAAAAATTAGCCAGGCATGGTGGTGGGCACCTGTAATCCCAGCTACTCAGGAGGCTGAGGCCAGAGAATCTCTTGAACCTGTGAGGCGGAGGTTGCATTGAGCCGAGATCACACCATTGCACTCCAGCCTGGGTGACAAGAGAGAGATTCCGTCTCAAAAAACAAAAACAAAACAAAACAAAAAACCCACAAAGATATCTTATCTAAAAATCACAATATCCCTGTGAGACAAGTGTTTTTATCATCTAGAATTCACAGAGGTTGCTAAGAACCAGAAAAATACTTCCTTTACTTCCCAACCACAGGGTTTTTTCAACTCCTGTTGTAATCCTGGCTTTGATTAAATCCCCCCCTATCACATAACTGTAACAATCAGAAATCAGTGGAGGTGTGGGGTTTGTCCATACACCTCAGGGAATGTGCCTGTGAGGTTTAAACTGAGGTGACCCCGGAGTTCAATGGCTGTGGAGTGTCAGTTTCCCTGTACCAGGCCTTCCCAAACCCCAGGTTTTTGTTTGTTTTTGAAACAGAGTTTCACTCTTGTTACCCAAGCTGGAGTGCAGTGGTGTGATCTTGGCTAACTGCAACCTCTGCCTCCCGGGTTCAAACGATTCTCCTGTCTCAGCCTCCCCAGTAACTGGAATTACAGGCACCCAACACTACTCCCAGCTAATTTGTTTTTCTTTTTCTTTTACTTTTTTTTTTTTTTTAAGTAGTAGAGACGGGGTTTCACCATGTTGGCCAGGCTGGTCTCGAACTCCTGACCTCAGGTGATCCACCCACCTCGGCCTCCCAAAATGGTGGGATTGCGGCCAAGAGCCACCATGCCTGGCCAACCCCAGGTTTTTTATGCTGCAAGAGATGACTCAGTGCTTCACCACCTCTAGCTAAATAAACCATGTTCCGATTATCATGCAAAAAGTGTGTTGTCTGAAAAAGAGACCTAAAAAAACTTTCTGCCCTTTGTGGTGGCAGAATTCCTGGTTCAACCTTAAATGGCCTTAGTTGTTCTATAGGAGTTACGGTGACTTGCTTTGTTTTGAATGTCAAACTTGATTCCAGGCTTAGATATGACAGCAGAACAAGCCCATCAAAACTTGAGTGTCTGTGTATTGCAAGAACTGGAATTGGTATTTTGGGGCCTGGAAGAGCTGAAAATCAAATCAAATGCCCAGGTCATTGATTATGTCACATGCATTGAACACTGAGAAACAGTCTTGGGAAGGATCTCAATCCTTGTTTGGAATGTCGTAATTCCATTTAGGGCAAAATACACCAACCAGTTCCCATGCAAACTTCTGCAAAGACAGCATTCACAGATGATGGAGACTTAGCAATTGAAAATGGACACAGTCAATGAAACCCAGGATTCCAGATCTTTTTTGACTTGTCCGAGAAGCAATGGAAAATAAACAATCCCAGGAAAATCTAATATTACACCAAAATTAGCAGTATCTTTTCCTTTCGGTCAATGTGCAACCAAAGCCAAGCATCTCTTCTCCCTGTGGAAAAGTCAAATAATTGCAAAAACTCCTGGAGATACCGGTTTCTTCTTAAACCAGGGCCTTTCACCAGTTTGGCTGGTCTTTTCAAAGGGCACATGGAGATTGATAATATTTCGTATGTAAGCATGGCCATAATTGTGTCAGGGTGTGTGCATAATCACCCCAAAGCTAACAATTCTCATGGAGTAAATGCACTAATAGCAATGGAAGCAGACACCCTAGCAATAGAATTTTTATTGGCTCTTTCCTTCACTCAGTGTCTTGATAGAAAAACATCTGCCTAACATTTAAAACCACTAGAAGAGTGTAATTGGGTTGTTTGTAACACAAAGGATAAATGCTTGAGGGGAAGGATGCTCCATTCTCCATGATGGGCTTATTTCACATTGCATGCCTGTGTCAAAACATCTCAGGTACCCCATAAATATATACACCTACTGTGTACCCACAAAAATTAAAATTTAAAAAATTTTAAAAAGAAAAACATCTGCCTAATCTCAGAGCACCACTTCTGCCTGTAGGATTTTGGCCCTGTGGTCTTATCTGTGATCCTATGACACCCACTCCCTACCACCAGCCAGTCGAGTCCTGTGGAATCTACTCTAGGAAAATGGCTTTGAGAGAATTTCCTTCTGGCTCCCTGGTCAGAGCCATGGGGAGCTAGAAGCTTCCTCCTTCCATTTGGACAGACCCTTGACAAATCATTTCTATTATTATTATTGTTGTTATTTTTAGAGACAAGGTCTCACTCTGTCACCCAGGTTGGAGTGCAGTCATGCGATCATAGCTCACTGCAGCTTCGAACTCCTGGGCTCAAGCAATCCTCCCACCTCAGGCTCCCAAGTAGCTAGACAAATCATTTCTAAGCAGGGAAGGAGTTTCTGAATGACTTAAGGGGTGTTCTAGAGTCTCTCAAACCTGCCTGGAGTTACAGCAATTGTGTGGTGAAGAGGCTGCTGAGAATTCTTGAGCATGAGGTAAAGAATGAACCTTTGCCATGTTAACATCCATTATTAAAGCCAATGGGAGGATTTATGTTTTCCAGAAATGGCTTTTTGGAAAGATTTGATGTTCAGCAGTCCTGAGCTCTAATGCACATTTGTCTTACATTAAAAAATACTATCTCAGAGAAACATCAGTCCATTACTTAAAGGAGAAACAGTATTTGAGTATTTAAAAGGCTGCGTGTGTGTGTGTGCATGTGTGTGTGTGTGTAAAAAGTTAAAATAATAGCAAATCCTTTCTGGATTTCAGAAGCCAATTGTTCAGGATATGCATTAGGCTCAGTCTTGAAAGGAGAATTTTCCTAAATGTCCTTTAGGTCTCGGCTTAAGTGTCTCTTCTCCAGACATGCACTTTCTTCTCATAGAGTCTTAACTAGACACCTGCATTAATCCTCTCTCAGCTCTATATTATTTTCTTCATACCAGATCAGAGCCTATAATTATCTTATTTGTCCTTTTAATTGTTTCCTGCTCTACCATGCAAGAAAGTTCTATGAAAATAGGAACTGCAGGCAGCCTTGTTCATAATTTTATCCCCAGTGCCTAGCAGAATGTACTTGCTGTATACAGTAGTAGGTGACCAATAAATACTTGCTGAATTAGTGATCATGATGAGATAGACATAAAAAGAGTGGCTCTGTAATAGTGTGTTGAACTCTGGAAAGAAGAACTGAAAAGGGAAAGATACCAGATAAACTGATTTCTAAGATAAAGATTAGATCAGTTCACCAATAAGAGGTAAAACTTAAGTATAATATATTTATTTCAATATGATTATTTAGAATATAGGAATAGATGTGGGAGTAAAATCCTCATATTATCTCTTTGGGTGGCATATATAGCGTTATGGAGAGACTATGGGAATATGTCTACTTCTTGTGGTACTGAAGCCATGCTAACTAGGGCATGGTGTATGTGGAGCACACAGTCAGAATGCAGGCAGTATAACATGATTGCTTTACAAACTGCCCCATCTGAGTAAGAGAGGGAGTTTCTGTTAATGAAAGGGGTTCCGGGCACAAGCAAACCATGCTGTACTTTTTAGGGCCTCTTCTGAGGAGATGTGCACTATGGAACTAAGGAAACACCATTCGTCATTAAGCCCATAGTATCCGTAGTATGTATCGGGCATCTAACACTTTTTTTTTTTTGAAATGGAGTCTTGCTCTGTCCCCTAGGCTGAAGTGTAATAGCACGATCTCAGCTTACTGCAACCTCTGCCTTCCAGGTTCAAGCGATTCTCCTGCCTCAGCCTCCCGAGTAGTTGAGATTACAGATGCGTGCCACTACACCCAGCTAATTTTTGTATTTTTAGTAGAGATGGGGTTTCACCATGTTAATCAGGCTGGTCTCGAACTTCTGACCTTGGGATCCGCTCGCCTCGGCCTCCCAAAGTGCTGGGATTACAAGCATGAGCAACTGCATTATGGCATCTAACACTTTTATGATAATTAATCATCATGAAAATGCCAATAAGCAGGTGCTATCTCCATTTCTCAAGGTAGGGAACTGAGGGTCACTGCCATCTACCCAAGGCCACCATGGGATTAAGTGAAGGTTCTGTGACCCCAGAACTTTGACTTGACTTGTATTAAGTGGCACCAGTTGGGGGATCCATACCATTGGATTACAAGAAATAAAAAGCATCTCCACAGAATATCTGGGGTATTTGTTTTGATTTTCTTTGTTTTGATATTTTGCAATTCTACTAGGTATTTTTGCAGTTCTACTAGGTAGCCTGTGTTTTAATGCCCATTCTATCTCTAACTAGCTTAACCCCAAGAAGTAAGTTTGAAATCGAAATTTAGGGAGCCTGCAGACGGTTAGGGCACTGAACTCCCTATTTTCTAATATGTAAAATGGACACAGTCGTTCCTAGTTCACGGCACTCTCATGAGGCTCAAATTAAGACAGTGGGAACAAAAGAGTATTTTTTCCTTCCTTCTAAATAATTTTCTAAGTTAATTGGAGAAAAAACATAATTAAATTTCCATCCCTTATTCTTGGACGAGATCAAAGCTTGACTTCTGTAGTTTTAAATTTGAAAAAAGGCACTTACTGGTCTAGTGCCTATTTATTCGCACTTTCTGATTGTCTCATGAATATATGCCAGGAATTTTTTCACAGGAAAGCTGGTTTTTCCCCCTGCTGGTTGCCTCTTACAGCTAATTGTATTTAAGGGGGAAATTAGATGTTTAGAAATGCTCATTGGCCCCGACTCATTAATAGGCCCTCCTTACTCTATTGTATCCGGTAGAAGAGTTATAAGTATGTCATTCCCTCTCCTCTCTCTTTTAAAAGACTTTTGACAAAGACCAAGCCACAAGTACATACTGCAGATCATCAAAAGCCGGCACCAATTTGGCTAATGGTGTGTACTTTGTTTTCAGATTCTCTTAATACTTTAAGCACTTAACTGGAGCCTAGGTTCATTTTGAGCTCTAGCTTGTGGTTTCCAGGCAAAAGCAGCCCATCTGACTTTTAGTGCCCTTGTCTGTGAGTTGATAAGACCGCCTGGAGTCTCTAAACTCCTTTAAGTGCTAAATGTCAAGCTGGAATTGGGTATCTCTGGCCGAACAATGTGTGTTGTTTTAAAATGACTCCTTAATATGAAGAGGTTTCCAAGTGCATTAATGTCAGGGGTATTTAAACAGTTTAATGGGGGTATCTTTAAAATGCCTTTTTGGTTGGCAACTTAATAATCTCCTTCTTGTTCAAATATTATTTTCACCACAGTACATCTGATACTCTCCGAAAGTTAAACAAGCCATTCAGGAAAATGGGATTGAGTTATGACAAGCTGAACAGAAGCCCTGAAAGGTCGTGGGCTCATTTCTTCATTTATGGTAAGATGTCCCTTCTCACCTCTTTTTGTCAGTCCTGCGTAGGAGATAGTGAGGAATTTTACCTGTAGATTAACAGGAAAATGACTTGCATCCAATTGCATCTGTGAGGCAAGACTTTGAATATATAAAGAGCAATGTTTGCGTACAATTTAGTTTTTTCTCTACCTAATGCTCTGGAAATAAGGAGCTGGAGGAGTTGTTATCTGTGTGAGAGTGGAACATTTGATGCAGAAAGATACATATTGTATTAGTCTGTTCTCAGGCTGCTAATAAAGACTACCCAAGACTGGGTAATTTATAAAGGAAAGAGGTTTAATGGGCTCACAGTTGCACATGGCTTAGGAGGCCTCACAATTATGGCGGAAGAGCAAGGAACGTCTTACATGGCAGCAGGCAAGAGAGAGAATGAGAACCAAGTGAAAGGAGTTTCTCCTTATAAAACCATCAGACCTCACGAGACTTATTCACTACCATGAGAAGAGTATGAGGGAGACAGCCCCCATGATTCAATTATCTCTCACCGGCTCCCTCCCACAACACATGGGAATTATGGGAGCTACTATTCAAGATGAGATTTGGGTGGGGACACAGCCAAACAATATTACATATAACAATTAAGCTGTGAAGCAGAGAGGAGCCTGGGAACACCTCTGCTCCTGAAGTTTCCAAGATGTTCAGGGAAGAGCTACAGCCCTTCCCAGACCTGCCCTGCCCAGACTGGAACCACCATCATGTGAAGCAAAGCTGCAGCCACCATTTGACATCTCTCCAGCCCCAGGAATCACCTTACCTACCCCCAAAATATGTGTTCCTTCTCAGTATTCCCCCTGAGCTGTATTCATTCTCCATCACTCAGAGACTCCTATTATTTTTACTCACTGGCTTCAAAAAGTCTCTAATTATAGAAGAAGGACTGTGATAATAAGATCAGATTATCAGAATCTAAGACCTATCATTAATATAGTAATGTCATCCACAAGTGTTTTAATTCTGAACTTAAACTAAAAATAGATTTCAGGTCAGGCACAGTGGCTCACACCTGTGATTTCAGCACTCTGGGAGATCGAGGCAGGAAAATGGCTTGAAGCCAGGAGTTTGAGACCAGCCTGGGCAACATAATGAGACCTCTTCTCTGCAAACAAAATTTAAAAATTAGCTGGGCATGGTGGTGGTGTGTGCCAGTAGTACCAACTACTCGGGAGTCTAAGATGGGAGAATTGCTTGAGCCCAGGAGGTCAAGGCTGCAGTGAGCTGTGATGGCACCACTGCACTCTGGCCTAGGCAATAGAGAGCGACCCTATCTTAAATAAAATAAATAAATACATAAATTTCATATATATATATATTATATATATACACACACACTTAAATTTCAGTTTCAGAAGAGAAAGTCTTAGAATACTTATTCTTTTCTGGCTATGGCTTCCTAGCGAGTAAGATGGGAGTAAAAAATGAAAAATCTTGCCTATCTTCTGGGTGCTTCGAAAAGTTGGCATATTTGATGTTACTTAGACCAAGTTCCTGGTGATTCCTGGGTACAAGGGAGGAGAGATAGGGAAGGAGAGGGGGCTGGGAACTGGAAGGTAGGCTATTGGTCTGTGGCCTGGACTTCCCAAACAACGTGGCCCGAGACCTTGGCATTTATGTTTTTATCTGTCCAGTAAGGATGATAGGATTGTACCAATGCCCTCACGAAGATGTTTGAGGCAGCTGAGGAAGCAAGAGGCTCAAGATGCGTTGCTGTTTTGGTCACCCTTCTTGCTTAATAAGGCCCAGAACCAGTAGGGGCTGTGGTCACTCAACTTCAAGAGCCCTCGTGGTGCAGCAAGCTGTGAAGTTGCCCTCGTGCTGCAGTGAGCTGTGAAGTTGCAGAGTTCTCAGGCACACCCACCTTCCCTGGTGCAGGCCCCTGTAAATGTTACTATTACCAGTAATGACTATCCCTTCAGAGTTGGGGGACTGTCAGACATGGTATCTCACCTGAGCCCCACCTCACGGCCTTCCAGCCAGTGCAAACCAACAACCTCCTCCATTCTCACGTGCCCTACATCCCTGCAGGCAGGACATGTGGGCCTGGATGCTGGATGTCAACCCGAGATTCTTCCTTGCCACTCATAACCAGACGTGAAGCTGCAAGTGACCTGGAGCACATGGCCCATTCCCTAGCAACTCAGGGCAGGGCTCAGGGCACCTTCCAGGCCTGGCAAGGTGAGGGGACAAAGCCACGGTTCTGTGCAGTGAAATGCTAATTTTATGTCCAGAAGGAGGGCCTGGGTCTCCAGGCTTCCAGGCTCCCACCCTTTCTAGCTTGGTATATAGCATCATTGGAGCCACTGCATTGAGGGCACAAAGTCCTCATGGCTTCAATTTCATTGTCGGAAAGTTAGGATTAACACTGAATTGGTAATGGGAGGAAAACTAGCGTTCCATCAGGAAAGAGGGCAATTTTCTACTCCTTGGCACCTCGAAGAGGCCTCCAGCGATGCGATAGCTGGCAGCCTTTGAAAAAAATCCTTTGCAGCTCTTGGCATGAGAATTTGGCCTGGAGGAAGTCATTTGATCCTGGGGCTGGGGGCTATGAAGCAATTGTGAAAGTCGCTTCTGAAGTCCTGTAGGCACCAGATCTGTTTTCTAGCTTATAAATCAGATACAAGCAAACTCTGGGACTTGTTCTCTCGTGGTGAGAGCTGCCACTGAAATCGCAGGGGAGCTGGGGGGCTAAGGATGCACAGGACTGCTATTTGTTTAGGAGGGCAGTCCTCTCACAGGGCCTGTGTCTGGGGCTGCGTTGTTGCCCGTCTACACCCAGGCTGCATGCCAGTGCCCATGTTGAGAGGCAGCAGGCCAGGCCGGGGTCTCCATGCTGCTCCCTGCAGCCCTTTGAGGTTTAGCTGCAGTTGTCACGGCAATATTTCTTCATGCCACTCTGCTTGGGCACCCTGGCTTTCCAGAGAACAGCTACTTGAGTCCCTTTTGTTCAGTCCCTCGCAGGCAGGGCCTGCCCAACCCAACCTGGTCCAGTCCAGCTGTGTCCAGGCCAGCTCAGGATCCAGGGGTCACCATTTAAGGGCTCATGAGATTGCGAAGTGATTCTACTCAACCTATTGAAGGACATTTCTATGTAAAACGTTAACATAGGGCCGATTTTTAGCATGAAGAGGCATGAAAATATTCTATGGCTCTGGTTAAAAATTCCGGCACCATTGATTCATTGCCCTGATGATTCTCCTTGGCCCTGAAAGTTGTTTTGCCCTCATTTGGGCAAACACCTCTCACTCGAAGTAGGATAAGCGTCACTTTCCATTCAATCTACTTCCTTGGTCTCAGCCTATGCACCAGTGAGGCACAATGTCTCCTTTATAATTTTCTCCAGCGGTCCTCATGCTGCCAGCAAGAAAAATTATAGCCTCCACCGTCACTAAATCCAAAAGTCTGGTCCAATGACCTTTGCTTGAAGACAAAATTTCTCACCACCTCACCAAAAAAAAATCCAGCAAAAGGCTTTGATCCTGAAAAGCATTAAAAGAAAACAACACACAAAACAAACAAACAACTCAGCCCAGCCCAGCCTCGGTTAAAGGGAGGTTCTTTTCATGTGGTTTCCTTTGCGCTGACATGCTGTGTCAGGTTCAGGATGTCTCCAACTGGAGAACACTGAGATTTGATGTTTTAGGAGAGTAAAGCTGACCGCCCAGCACAGAGCTGTATTCAGAATCCATTTCAGAGCCCCAAGCCTTGCCTGGCAGCTGCCTCACCACATCAGCCGCCGAGGCTGGCAGCTCCCATTGCTTTGAGCTCATCATTCAAAGATGATTCCTGCAGCACGCTTGAGTGACAGAGCTAAGATGAGAGGGGGTGAGTTTCTGGCCAGAGGGCCAGAGCACTGAGGGTGCACATGCATGGTCCTCGCTGGCTCTGCAGCTGTAGCGGTCTTGAGTGTCCCTCAGATTCTCCTGCACTGAATGCTTCTTCCTCAAGGAGTGCTCCCTGTAGGGACTGGAGCTAGGTGGATGAAGTGTTGCCAGGGCCCTGAGTAAAGAGTGGTGAAAAAACCTCAGGATTACACCAAATTTCACAATGCTGAAGTTGAGGGAGATGTCAAACTCGTGTCTGAGTGTATGACGAGTGTGTGCAGTGGAATATAGGTGTAAAAAGTCCCACTGAACAATGGGGTACAAGCTACACTGGATTTGCATATTAGATTGCAGCCCCCCGAAGGGAAGAGAGATATTTGTGTCTCTTTACAGCTCTGTGCGCGTTGTTATCTTGAAATGTGTGGGTGCAAAATGTCTGCTATGGTTTGAATGTTTGTCCCCTCCAAAACTCATGTTGGAACTTAATCTTCAGTGTGGCAGTATTGAGAGGTGGGGCCTTTAACAGGTGATGTGGATGGCTGGGCGCAGTGGTTCACACCTGTAATCCTGGCACTTTGGGAGGCCGAGGTGGACAGATTACTTGAGGTCAGGAGTTCGAGACCAGCCTGGCCAACATGGTGAAACCTCATCTCTACTAAAAATACAAAAATTAGCTGGGCGTGGTGGCATGCATCTGAAATCCAAGCTACTCAAGAGGCTGAGGCAGAAGAATCATTTGAACCTGGGAGGTGGAGGTTGCAGTGAGCAGAGATCATGCCATTGCACTCCAGCTTGAGTGACAGAGTGAGACTTCATCTCAAAAAAAAACAACAACAAAAAAAACAAAGGGTGATTGGGTCTTGAGAGATTTGCTCTCAGGCAAATGGATTAATCCAGTCCTGGATTGATGGGTTATCATGGGAGTAGGGACTGGTGGCTTTATAAGAAGAGGAAGAGGCCAGGTGTGGTGGCTCACTCCTGTAATCTCAGCACTTTGGGAGGCTGAGGCGGGCAGATCACCTGAGGTCAGGAGTTCGAGACCATCCTGGCTAATACCGTGAAATCCCATCTCTACTGAAAATACAAAAAATTAGCCAGGCATGGTGGCACATGCCTGTAGTCCCAGCTACTGGGGAGGCTGAGGAAGGAGAATGGCTTGAACCTGGGAGGCGGAGGTTGCAGTGAGCCGAGATCATGCCACTGCACTCCAGCCTGGGTGACGGAGCAAGACTACGTCTCACAAAACAGAAAAAAAAAAAAAAAAAAAAACAGAAGAAGAGGAAGAGAGATCTGAGTAGCATCCTCAATGCCATCTCCATGTGATGCCTGAAACGCCTCAGGACTCTACAGACTCCCTACCAGCAAGAAGGCTCTCACCAGATATGGCCCCTCGACCTTGGACTCCTCACCCTTCAGAATGATAAGCAATAAATTCCATTTTTTTCAAAGTACACAGTTTCAGGTATTCTGTTTTAAGCAACAGAAAAGGGACTAAGATAGTGCTGTACTGAGTAAATGCTTACCAAGAAGCCGCAGGGCAGTGTGGGGTCCGGCAGGACCAGGCATGCTTTCTTTCACAAATACCGACCTCTTGGAGACACCAGCCCCTCAAATGTTTGAGGAGGCTCTTCAGCAGGAGAGGGCCCTACCTGAACAGGTGGAGGCAGGGTCAATGAGCTGTGGGTCATTATTGTTTATGTTTCTCTCTTGAACCCGCAGGCTCTTGAAACCTGGGGAAGTGCCAGTTACAAAAATGACTGGCCTTGCCAGGCAGCTATGACAAGCCAAGATCCAATCTGGACCCTCAGATTGGGCATTTACACCCAGGCATGTAGTATAGAGTTCGAGTAAGAGAATGTTAAATGTGGATCTACGGTGGAAGTCACGAAGACTCTTGACAATGGAATTGGTGTCATGTGTCCCCCATATCTTAGGAGATTGTAAAACTGCATTAGGTAAAACCATACTCCAGCTTATGAAAGATGGAGGACTAAAGGGTTGAGAGAGGAAGATCTTTTTTTTTTTTTTTTTGAGATGGATTCTTGCTCTGTTGCCAAGGCTGGAGTGCAGTGGTTCAATCTCAGCTCACTGCAACCTCTGCCTCTGGGGTTCAAGCAATTTTCCTGCCTCAGCCTCCCAAGTAGCTGGGATTACAGGCACCTGCCACCATTCCTGGCTAATTTTTGTATTTTTAGTAGAGACGTGATTTCACCATGTTGGCCTGGGTGGTCTCAAACTGGCTGATCTCAGGTGATCCACCAGCCTTGGCCTCTCAAAGTGCTGGGATTACAGGCGTGAGCCACCGCACCTGGCCTGAGAGAGGAAGATCTTATAGAGAAAAGTGCTGGTGTGCTACTGCAGATCCCCCAGCATGGGGAAAGGAAGGAGTATTCCCCCTAAAATCTAAGCAAATGAGAGAGCAGGGCTTCAAGAGGACCTCTTGTGGAGTTGGACAAATGTCCCCTGGAATTGAGTGGGCTGGCATTTGATTCTCGCCCTTAGTCAATCATGAAGAACTGCAATGCCCAGCAGCACTGACAAAGAAGCTTTCATTGATATATGAGTTTATTTCCATCAACAGCATGATAAAAACCCCTACATTTCCCCATGGGTCCAGGGGATCCATGTGAAGGGGAGGACTGGGAAACATCTTGAGAGGAATCTGCCGAAGAAAGAAATCCTTCTGGGACTTGGGAGAGGACAGGAAGTCCGAAGGCCCAGGGGCTGGCTTGCACCACAGGAACCTCAGGTGGAAGCTCTCAGCTGCAGGCTCTGTGGGCAGATTATAAAAGCATCATCTGACACCTGGGGAGCCCCAATGCCGGAGGATGCCTGTGTATGAGACCGCCCTAAAACCTCATCCTCTCACTACTGACCCAGCTCTGGAAAGGGTCAGAAAAGAGCTGGTGAGAGAAGAAGGAGGAATAAAAGATCAACTGCAATAAAGCTAACCACACCCACCTCCTTCACTGCAGACTTTAGGAGGGAAAACATTTTAGCTTTAGAGGAAATTCGGAGTTTTGATTATTAGAATGTATTAGTTTGGTGCAAAAGTAAAAACCGCAATTACTTTTGCACCAAACTATGCAAGTCTGAATATTTTAATTGCTGAAGTGAGATTAAAATCCTTTTAATCACAGGATTACAAGGGCATGGAAAAGCCATAAGATCTATTTATGGTTTCATCTAGAGACAGTTAAGAACTAATCCTCGGGATGACTTTAAGGGAGGAGAAAGGTGAGAAATCATACATTTTTTTTTTCTTTTTGCCCCTATTAAGTTCAGCTTATTCAATAAAATGGTTACACCATGAAAAAAAATCCGCCTCACCAAATTCCCACAGTGATCATCCTGACCATGGAAAGCAAAAAGAGATGGCCGTATTAGTTTGCTACGGCTGCTCTACCAAAGTATCACAGACTGGGTGGCTTAAACAACAGAATTTTATTGTCTTGTCATTCTGGAATCTGAGATTCACTTCTTCTGAACTTCTCCTTGGTTTGTAGACAGCCTTCTTCTCTCTGTGTGTTCACACCTTTCTCTTTCTGTGCCCATGTCCAAATTGTCTCTTCTTACAAGGACGCATATCAGCCTGGCGTGGTGGCTCGTGCCTGTAATCCCAGCACTTTGGGATGCCAAGGCAGGTGGATCACCTGAGATCAGGAGTTCGAGACCAGCCTGGCAAACATGGTGAAACCCCGTCTCTACTAAAAATACAAAAATTAGCTGGGTGTGGTGGCAGGCGCCTGTAATCCCAGCTAGTTGGGAGGCTGAGGCAGGAGAATCGCTTGAATCTGGGAGGCAGAGGTTGCAGTGGGTGGAGACCACACTACTGCATTCCAGCCTGGGGGACAAGAGCGAAACTCCTTCTCAAAAAAAAAAAAAAAAGACACCTATCATACTGTAGGGCTCCCATTAGTAGTCTCATCTTAATTACCCCTTTAAAAATTGTTATGGTCTGAATGTGTCCCCTAAAATGTATGTGTTGAAACTTAATCACATTGAGGTAGAGCCTTTAGGAAGTTATTAAGTCATGAGGGCAGAGCTCTCCTCGATGGGATTGGGGCCCCTTTAAAGGGACTTCCATCTTTTCTACCACGTGAGGACACAGCCTTACTTCCTTTTCCCCTCCTGTCTTCTGCCACGTGGGCGCAGCAATAAAACGCCATTTTGGAAGCAGGGAACAGGCTGTCACCAGACCCTAGACCTGCCAGTGGCTCGATCTTGGACTTCTTGGCCTCTGGTACTGTGAGAAATAAATTTCTATTATTTATAAGTTATGCTGTTTATGGTATTTTGTTACAGCACTACAAATGAACAAAAAGACTCTATTCCCAAATACAGTCACAGCCTGAGGTACTGGGTGTTAGGACTTTAACATGTAATTTTGGGATGAGGAAGAAACATGATTCAGCCCAAAACAGAGGCCAATTAAACTGAAAAGATGAAGGATGCATATATGTTCTTGCCCCAAGAGAGGACTCCGCTGCAGTGTATGTGGTATGTTTGTACATTCTCTCTGGAACTCACAGTACATAATCGGCAAAATCCACCATATCCTCAAACTCTCTCTGAGTAGTCCCTTCACCTTCTACTGTTACTGAAACCTGACTTCCCTAAGCACATAGCTTCTTCTGCAGTCCTTTCAAGTAGATGTCCACTCTGCATACGACTAGGCTTTGGGATAGTGTAGAGATCCTCCTTGCCTCTCATTGCCACTGTTAATCTATTCTCATTCTCTCCTCCACAAAATCCTCCACCTCCGAATTCTACCATACTACCATCATATCATACCTTACTATATATTCTGCATTTATCTATGAACACATAGTTTACTATTACCTTCTTTTTTTTTTTTTTTTTTGAGACTGACTCTAGCTCTGTCACCCAGGCTGGGGTGCAGTGGCACAATCTCGGCTCACTGCAAGCTCTGCTTCCTGGGTTCAATGATTCTCCTGCCTCAGCCTCCCAGGTAGCTGGGATTACAGGCACCTGCCACCATGCCCGGCTAATTTTTGTATTTTTAGTAGAGATGAGGTTTCACCATGTTGGCCAGGCTGGTCTTGAACCCCTGACCTCAGGCAATTTGCCTGCCTCAGCCTCCCAAAGTGCTGGGATTACAGGTGTGAACCACCACACCCGGCCTCCTTTCATTTTTTAAAAAACATTTTAGATCCTGACTCACCATTACTTTCTCCATCACTACTCTCATTAATTGTTGACAATTTTAATACTCCTCCAACCATAATTTTTTGAAAAGTTAAAAACATGGCCAGGCACAGTGGCTCATGTCTATAATCCCAGCACTTTGGGAGGCAGGTGGATCACCTGAGCTCAGGGGTTTGAGACCAGCCTGATCAATATGGTGAAACCCCGTCTCTAATAAAAATACAAAAATTAGCCGGGCGTGGTGGTAGGTGTCTTTAGTCCCAGCTATTCAGGAGGCTGAGACAAGAGAATTGCTTGAACCCAGAAGGTGGAGGTTGCAGTGAGCCGAGATTGTGCCACTGCACTCCAGCCTGGGCGACAGAGCAAGACCCCATCTCACACACACAAAAAAAAGAAAAAGAAAACTTAAAAACATGACTCATAAAAATATTGAATGAACACACATCAAAGATTATTAATTCATGGACAAAGAAATCACTAAGATGGTAAAGCTGATTCTAAGAGTACTTTGAGAAAATGGTGATTTTTATACATTTTGAAAAAAATTAGAATAGAATTGCTAGGTTAGATACAAAACCAGTTAATGTCCTACAAGGCCATAAAACTGTGATCTTTGGGGCTATCTCTTTCACTGCACAGACTCTACAAGTTAATGTGTAACCTTACAGTGTCTGGATCCTAATCGATGATAAATAATAAAGTCAAACACCGGTACCAGGTACATTCTCTTAGAAAATGAACTGATTCACAGGTGGGCCTGTAAAACATGCTCCAGTATGATATTGAAGAGGTTTGTCACCTCCATTCACCTAAAATCCAAGTTTTAGATAATGTTTCTGAACATTCACCATGGATGAGTCTCTCCACACTGAGGCTTCTCATTCCTCTGTGCTCATCTCTTGCAATCATCTTATTCTCCATTCCACCTCTTCTGTTCCACCTCTTCTCCCCTGCTCTTGTCCCCAGACCGTGTCATAACCACTCACTAAAACCCCTCCATTATTTCAGTTGCAGGCATCCCACTTTCCAACTGCCATCTCCCATCTTCCAGACCACTTCGTCTAGTTTCCTATCTCCAACCATTTTCAGCTCCAATAGAAACTACACTCCACTGATCCATCACCTTTTCATGTCTCTTCTCACCCTCTTATCTTCACATCCTTCCATCCCCAGTGTGAATTCCATATCAGTTGCCATGATCACTCCCTTTTGGGGACCACCAAATTTCTTTCCCAGCTCTCACTTTGTCCCACTGTCTTGGCTAAGCCACAAACATGGTTGAATGTAGCTCTTCTCCCACCTGTGCCCACCCCTGTTGAGCTAAACATTGATGGTGAAAAATACCAGCATATTGACATCTCTTACTTGAAAATTGTGATCACTAACCTTACATAGGCCTTCAGAATAGCCAGGTAATCAAACTACATTTCCCATGTCCATTTCCTCTCCCTTTCTTCTAAACTGTGTTATGGACTGAAAGTGTCCCCCCACAATTTATATGTTGGAGCTCCTATCTGCAATGTGATGGAATTTAGAGGCCGGATCTTTGGGAAGGAATTAGTGCTTTTTCTTTTCTTTTTTTTTTTTTTTTGAGACGGAGTCTCACTGTTTCCCAGGCTGGAGTGCAGTGGCACGATCTCAGCTCACTGCAAGCTCTGCCTCCCGGGTTCACACTATTCTCCTGCCTCAGCCTCCTGAGTAACTGGGACTACAGGCACTCGCCACCACGCCCGGCTAATTTTTTGTATTTTTAGTAGAGACGGGGTTTCACCGTGTTAGCCAGGATGGTCTCGATCTCCTGACCTTGTGTTCCACCCACCTTGGCCTCCCAAAGTGCTGGGATTACAGGTGTGAGCCACCGTGCCCGGCTGGAGGTAATCAGTTTTAAATGAGGTCATGAGAATGGGGCCCCCCATAGTGGCATTACTTTTCTTAAAGGAGGAGGTAGATAGACCACAGCCTGTTCTCACTCTCTCTCAGTCTCCACCTCCATCTCTCTCTCTATCTCTCCATCCCTAACTCTATCCTGTCTCTAGCTCTATCTCTCTCTCCCATCTCTCTCTCCCCATCGTGTGAGGACACAGAAGGTAGCTGTATGCATGCTTTATTTTTCCACTTAATACTCAGCTCCATCTAAGGTAGTATCTGTTTTTTGTATTTATAGCACCATGTTTATCTTGTTTAGTGTCTATCTCAACGTATGTAAAATATCCAACTATCTTACATAATTTTTGTGAGGATCAAATGAATGAGATCTTTGTAAAATCTAAAGACAGAAATTTGTTATTGCAGCTGCTGGTATACTGGGGAAACCTAACAAAAATCAAGTCAGCCAATGGACTTTCCCCCTGCTTTTTTTCTTTAAAAAATTAGGAGTAACTAAACTCCTTTCAAATGGATTATTTGAAGGAGATTCAGACTTCACTTATTGTTCTTCTGGATTCTCCCAGGTTTCAGATTCACAAGTATAAGACTCTTGTGTTCAGACTCTTTCTGGGAACCAAAGTATGATCCCTGTAGCTCCTTTCCTTTTCCAAATCACATTCTAGACAAGAAATTGGCTCCAAATTATTCCATGCAATTCTAGAATCATTTTTCTATGGCTTCAAAAACCCTATTCAGTGCTCATAAACTTGGTCTATGGATATTTAAACTCCACAAGGAAAATTTGATGCAAATCGACTGTGTCTGTTTATGTAATATGTCCATCTAGGAATGGGTTTCTCTGCCTTCTGAGTTTGTTTGGGGTATGGGTATGAGATCTTGGCTGAGGTGCTCCGCAGCAAACATATTTTCCAGTGCCATTTTCATTGGCAGTAACTTTATTATGCCAATCTAAATGGACTGATGAAATTATTTTGAAAATAATCTTTAAAGGTAATCAATAATTCAGATCTGAACTTTCGTAGATCATTTTTCTCACTCCCCCTCTAGCAATCCAGACTGTCAATCCTCACTTGAAAACAGTGAATATATTGTGTACTCGTAAAAGGAGGAGGCTGAGTAGCAGAAAAGCAATTAAAAGGTTTGATTTTGGGGAGGAGAAACAAACATCTTTTCACTCAGATTTCAGAATGAGGGGGCATAGATTCCATGGAAACCTGAAAAAGTACCATTATACCTGTGATACAGTCCCAGAAGGAGGCTGCTACCTGGCCTGTCCCAAGTTCCACTCCAAATGACATTTTTCCATGTTGGGATCTGCTTGTTCCTGGTGTTAAAGAATGTCTCCTGCAGCACTTGCAAATGTGGGGTGAGTTGGGCCTACAATGGCTCAAACTACCAATCAATTCAGTGAAAGGATTACTCAGAGTGGCTGTGTGAAATTTCATTACCCAAATAGCCTTTTGGTTGACTGTTTTTCAATTTCCAGTTGACTGTGGCAGCAGTAATTTTTCTGAGAGGTTGTCTCAAAAATTTTCTGCTAGAAGAATGTCTTTCAATGGAATCCTATTAGAACCCACTAAGATGCTGTTTGATGAATTCTCCAGAAAGTTTTTCTGTAACCTTGCCACCAAGTAAAAGACTACTAGTATGCCATTTGTGAGAGACAAGTTCACCTACCAGATTCCAAAGAGTGTATGCATGTATCTCTTGGGACTCAACAGAAGGCAAAGCTGGCTCACTTCAATGAAAAGAAATTTATGATGAAGATTTTGCTCCCACAATCCATGAGGGACTAAAGGCCTAAGATTGGGAGCACAGAGAAACCAAAAGAGCCCCAGAGGGACAAGAAGCAGACACCAGAGCAATAATCTCATGGTCTAACATGTCTGGGCAGGTCACCACTACAATAGATGGCCTTCCAAAATTTTCTTTTCCTGCCCTCATTCTCAAAGTCTAAAGTCCTAGAGACTCTTGTTGCTGATATGGACAGTGGTGGTGAGAGGAAGGAGCTGGAATCAGATTTGGATAATGGAAAAAGCAGTTTGCTATCATTATTCCACCCCATGGAGGATAGATTCATCCCTAAGAAAATCAGAGCATTGTTAGGAAAGTGAGTGAATGCTGGTAGCCAAATATAATGTTTTCTGTTACAGCACATCACAGGATCAAAACCTCCAGGGTACAAATTATTTATATTGTTAATCCAGGACTATAAGCTTACAGGCATTAATTTCCAAATAATGCCCTATAGATAATGAATGTATTTTAAGTACTTAATTGTTGCTAGTTATCTATTGCTGTATAAGAATAATATTCCAGACTGGGTGCAGTGGCTCACACCTGTAATCCTAACACTTTGGGAGGCCAAGCTGGGCAGATCATTTGAGGTCAGGAGTTCGAGACCAGCCTGGCCAACATGGTGAAACCCTGTCTCTACTAATAATACAAAAAAATTAGCTGGGCATGGTGGCGCGTGCCTGTAGTCCCAGCTGTTAGGGAGGCTGAGGCAGGAGAATCACTTGAACCCAGGAGGCAGAGGTTGCAGTGAGACTCCATCATAAAAAAAAAAAAAGGGAAGAATATTCTCAAACTTAGTGGCTAAAAGCACCTATTATCTTAGTTTCTGTGGGTCAGGAATCCAGGCATGGCTTAGCAAGGTCCTCTGCTTCCATGTCTCTCACAAGGCTGCAATCAAGATATCGCCCAGGACTGCAGTCTCATTTGAAGTCTCAAGTGGAGAAGGATCCGCTTCCAAGTTCACCTTTATGGCTGTTGGCAGGATTCAGTTCCTTCTGCTGGCTAGAAGTCATCTTCAGTTCTTTGCCATGTGGGCCTCTCCAATAAGGCAAGAGAGAATCTGCTAGGAAGAGGGAAGTCCTAATCTTTTGGAACCTCATCACTAAAGTGAGAACCTGTCAACATTGCTGTATTCTATCGGTTAGAAGCAAGTTACTCAAGGAGAGGGGATTATCAAGGGTATCAGTACCAGGATGCATGGATCCCTTGAAATCGTCTTAGAGGCTACCTACCATGTAAACAAAACAATTGTTACATTAAAATGTAGTAAGCATATTGACTTCTTCTCTCAATAAATAGATGAATTGTCCAGGGTTTCTGCAGACCGACCAAAGGTGATGATCCCACATCAGCAACAAGAGTCAGGAGGAAGACTTCAGAAGCAGGAATGCATAGATCCAAGAAAGGTAAGATAAAGTCAGACCAGGACATGGATCCCATTCCTGGTTTCAGTCTCTGCTGGGCTCTGCATTTAAAGACTAGGCCTCCAGAACCACCTGAAGCCAGGTGACCCCAGGGTCCTACCTAGAATCCTTAGACAAGCTATGTTCTCTGAGCTCCACATTTTTTCCATGTTTGTTCAAGAAGAACATAAGCTCCTTTGGCTGTCTCATTTCTCCTGTCCTTTTCTATTCATACTATTCTATTATTTCTCTCCCATGCCCCAGCCTCCCTCCATGCCTATCCCCCTACGTCTCTCTCCATCTTTGTAACTCTAAGCTCCATAATAGACAAACGATTGTATTCCTAGTTGCCTCCTAGATATGTGTCCTCTCTGGAATGTTCTTCTGCATTTTCCATTTTGTGTTGCTATAAAGGAATACCTGAGTCTGGGTAATTTATAAAGAAATGAGGTTTATTTGGCTCACATTTCTGGAGATTGTACAAGAAACATGGCACTAACATCTGCTGCTGGTGAGGCCACAGGTAGCTACCACTCAGGTGGAAGGTGAAGGGGGATAAGTCATGTCACATGGCGAGAGAGGAAGCAAGAGAGAGAGGGGTAGATGCCAGGTTCTTTTTATTTTTATTTTTTATTTTTTGAGACGGAGTCTAGCAGTGTCGCCCAGGCTGGAGTGCAGTGGCATTATCTCAGCTCACTGCAAGCTCTGCTTCCCGGGTTCAAGCGATTCTCCTGCCTCTGCCTCCCGAGTAGCTGGGAATACAGGTGCCTACCACCACACCTGGTTAATTTTGTATTTTTAGTAGAGATGGGGTTTCTCCATGTTGATCAGGCTGGTCTCGAACTCCTGACCTCAGGTGATCTGCTTGCCTCAGCCTCCCAAAGTGCTGGGATTACAGGCGTGAGCCACTGCGCCTGGCCGATGCCAGAGTCTTTTTAACAAACAGATCTCATGGTAACTAATAGAGTGAGAACTCATTCATCACCACAAGGACAGTGCCAAGCCATTCATGAGGGTTCTATCCCCATGACCCTAACACCACCCACCAGGCTTCACCTCCAACACTGAGAGTCACATTTCAACCTGGGACTTGGAGGGGACAAATACTCAAACTATATCATCTTCTTTCCCCAGATCAGGGCATTCTGCTACAATCATATGCCATGAGGAAGCTTTCTATGACCCGTCAGGCCAGATTAAGTCCTCATATTTTGTATACATAGCCACAGTTGACACTAAAGTTTATCTCATACCACTTGTCACAACAATAAATAGCTGCGTTGGTCATTTTTTTTGGCTTAATGAATGCATTTGCTAGATTGGACACCCATGAGAGCAGGAAGCATGCATTTCTTATTGATCGTTGCATTATTATTATCATCCAGCACGGTGGCTCCAGATAGAGCAGATGGGCGGATCATTGACTTTTTTTCTTTTATGAAACAAACATTTAAGTGTTCTATCCCTAGTTTTGTATTTTATAGAACAAGGAAGGCTCTCTTCTAAGGGCTCACTTGCCTGGCAAACACCTTGAGGGGAAGGCACTCATCCTCCTGAGAGCCCAGAGGCCAGTAGGTCTCTTTTTGCCCTCCCAATCAGCTTCCAAACCATGATTCCTTCACCATCACATAGAAATCACCATTCTTTTCAAACTCTTGGGCATCCACCCACACCACCATTCTTTTTTTTTTTTTTTTGAGACGGAGTCTTGCTCTGTCACCCATGTTGGAGTGCAGTGGCACAATCTCGGCTCACTGCAACCTCCACCTCCCAGGTTCAAGCGATTCTCCTGCCTCAGCCTCCCTAGTAGCTGAGATCACAAGTGTGTGCCACCATGCCTGGCTAATTTTTGTATTTTTGGTAGAGACAGGGTTTTACCTTGTTGGCCAGGATGGTCTTGAACTCCTGATCTCATGATCCGCTCGCTTCAGCCTCCCAAAGTGCTGGGATTACAGGCGTGAGCCACTGTGCCTGGCCGCACCACCATTCTTGATCCCTCACGGCTGTAATCTGTGGTTTTCCTGGTCGTTTTCTCCTATTCATCACTCTTCAGCACATCTCATACATTGTCTCCTCCTGTACCCCAAGTGCCTCAGTAATTTCAGAAACTTCTGAATTCATCAACTCAGCAGAGTTGAACACCTTGTTAGGAAACTGAACTGGAGTCCACTAGCCCAGCGCAGTGAGGCCACACATCCACACCAAGGTTTGCAGCTGGAGAAAGGAGGGCATTTATTTGCAGGGCACCAAGCAGGGAGAATCAGGCAGCTAGCTTACCTTTAAGCCCCAACCTCCTCGATGGCTTGTAACTAAGGATTTTAAAGGCAGGGGTAAATTTCAGGAAAGCGGAGGTTACAGACAAAACTGTTAATCAAGACATGGAAGTTACACGTTGGTTTGGCTTAAGAAGGTGGACTATCCTGAAGTGGGGGCTTACAGTGGGGGCTTGAATCTACATATGTAGATTCGAAGGTTTCCTGGTTTGAAACTGCTTAAGGAAAAGAGGCTTTGTTTTAAAAATTGGAGTCAGCAGATAAAGAATGTTAGCTCTGGCTCATGGGTGTGACTTCCTTAGAACCCTCAGGAAGAAATTTAGAACAAAGGACAGTGGTCAGCGTTCAGTCCTCAGTCTCCCCTTATCTGAGGTCTGTGTGCCAGTGGATTCATCTGATGGGGTTCCAGGTTTCTGAAAAACAACTCAGAAGCATATGTTAAGATGTTACCTTTAGTTTCAATAGGGAACCAAACACCCGTGACTCTAACTTTGTTGGCTATTGTTTTAAACTACTATTACCTTCTTGCTTACAAAGTTGCTCATTTACTTCTTAGGGCTAGCTAGGTGCCTGGAATTTCCCTTGAAAGAACTCAAGATTTTCCCTTATTTCCCTTCTAGGTGGGGGATTCCTGCAGGCCTCTAGGACAGTCCCTACTCTGTCTCAACCTCAAAGCAGAAAGATAACGCAGAAAGAGAAATGTCCCATGCACTATCCTACACCTTAGGCTCATAGACCCTTGATTGCTCCTATTCCAGCTCCAACAACTACCACTTTCCTTCCCATTTGGCCAACATCATCCACAGCCACATGGGATACTCATCACCTGGAACTGTTCCGCCACTGGAACCTTTAACTATAATCTTCCACAACCCATCTGATCCCCACCCCCATCCTTCTTGTCTACTCTCTTACTGACCTTCATGGTCTTCCTTCTTCAATCCTGTCAAGATGTTCAACCTCTGACACCTTTTTTGCTGCAGAAATTCGTTTTTTTTAAATTCATACTAGTCATGATCCATCACCTACTGGGGGCTGTGGAGTCTGGCGCCATCAACTTGAATCCAGATGATGCTATTTACAGCTGTGTGGCTTGAAACAAATTACTTAACCTCTTTGAGTTCCAGTTTCCGCAGCTGAAGATGGGAACAAAATTATTGTCTATTTCATAGAATTATTGAGGATTAAGTGAAATAGTAATAAATGCAAAGAACTTAGCTCAAGGACCATCAAATAATAAGTGTGAAATAAATATGTGCCATTACTCATTGTGAGGGTGGTGGTAGTTGCTTTCTCACCAAATGTCCTTTATCCCTCTCCCAGATCATATGTGAAGCACCAGTCTATGCTCTGTATCTCGCCTTCCACTTTTCAAGGCATCACTCTAATGAAGATCTCCTCCTTCAGCTGTGCTCTCCATGGCCTCTGAACATATAACATAGTCCTAGCTCACCCAAATGAAACAAACAGGTAACACAAAATCTTCCTCAATCCTTTCTCCTTTATCTTTTAAATTTCGGATTCAATTTCCTAAAAGACCTTATTTTTGTCTAATTACACTATTGAAACTGTTCCTTTCTAAATCACCATCCTCTTTTCAGCTTCCAGGAAGGGGCAGACTTTCCTAAGCCATAAAATAGTTCCAGTTTCAACCACCCACCAGGGGAACGGAGACCTACTCACCTTACAGCCGTGACACTCAGGTTTTTCTTTTCCAGACAAAGAAGATCTGCTTCAAAATGATGGCTCTCTCAATGGAGAAACCTGAAAATGGCTGACATCCTTTAAAGAAGACAGATTCACACACACACACACACACACACACACGCACACATTCACGCGATCTTTTTCACCCATCCCCACGTCCCCACATTAAGCTACCGTTTTATCACTTCTTCCACCTACCAGGACATCTCTTTTTTTTTTTTTTTTGAGACGGAGTTTTGCCCTTGTTGCCCAGGCTGGGGTGCAATGGCACGATCTCGGTTCACAGCAACTTCCGCCTCCCCAGTTCAAGCCATTCTCCTGCTTCAGCCTACCAAGTAGCTGGGATTAGGCATGCACCACTATACCTGGCTAATTTTGTATTTTTAGTAGAGACAGGGTTTCTCCACGTTGGTTAGGCTGGTTTCTCCACGTTGGTTAGATGGGGTTTCTCCATGTTGGTTGGGCTGATCTCGAACTCCCGACCTCAGGTGATCTGCCGCCTCGGCCTCCCAAAGTGCTGGTATTACAGGCGTAAGCCACCACGCTGGCACATCTCTCTTTTTTAAACTTTTATTTTAGATGCAAGGGGTACATGTGCAAGTTCGTTACCTGGGTATATTGTGTGATACTAAGGTCTGAGGTATGAATGATCTTGTCACCCAGGTACTGAGCATAGTACCTAATAGTTTTTCAACCCTTGCCCTCTTCTCTTCCTCCCCCTCTGTTAGTCCCTAGTTTCTATTGTTGCCATCTTTGTGTCCATGTGTATTCAATCTTGATCTCCCACTTCTAAGTGAGGACATGCAGTATTCAGTGGTTTTGTTTCTGCATCAGTTGGCTTAGGATAACGGCCTCCGGCTGCATCCCTGTTGCTGCAAAGGACATGAGTTCATCCTTTTTCATGGCTGCATAATATTCCATGGTGTACACATATTATATTTTCTTTATTCAATCCCCCATTGATGGGCACTTAGATTGATTCCATGTCTTTGCTATTGTGAATAGCACTGCAATGAACATGTGAATGAATGTGTCTTTTTGGTAGAAAGATTTTCTTTCTTTTGGATATATACCCAATAATGGGATAATAGGATTGCTGTTCTTTGAGAAATCTCCAAACTGCTTTCCACAGGGGCTGAACTCATTTATACTCCCACAAACAGTGTATAAGCATTCCCTTTTCTTTGCAGCCTCTACAGCATCTGTTGTTTTTTTTCACTTTTTAGTAGTAGCTATTCTGACTGGTGTGAGATGGTATCTCATTGTGGTTTTGATTTGCATTTCTTTGATGGCTAGTGATGTGGAGCATTTTGTCATATGTTTGCTAGTTGCTTGTATATCTTCTTTTGAAAAGTGCAGGACATCTCAATATTTACTTTAACTCAACTCTGTGTATGTGTGTGTGTGTGTGTGTGTGTGTGTGCAGGTAGGGAGGAAAACAAGGACAGAAACCAGGAGGCCCAGCCCAGGATTAAAAACACACCACAGCCTTTCCAAAAAGTCAGAGTCATACATGGATCACTTGGAAATAACTGAACTTGCAAATCCAGTTTCCCATGGACCTGCTGAGTTTATGAGGTAAGAGAAGGGAAGCGTTCACATAATGAGAGATGATTCTTTTCATTACCATGGTTGCAAATTTGATGATGGCAGGAGCATTTGTGCTTGGCTACAGGATTCCAATTCCTGCCTGAGATTTCAGAACACCCTTCCTGCCCTTCTTTGAAGATGGCCAGGATACTTGAGGATGCCTTGCAGTTGTTGGGCCACCCTCAATTTCCCATAAAGGTGGCATAGCCACCCCCTCCGCCAACACATACCTTATTAAAATCTTTCTCAGTCTCCCTTGAATTCTTTCGTGTACATCCGGCACTCGGGCCTGCAATTATCTTGCTTTTAAATCACCTGCAGAGGAAGAAGGCATGCAGGCAGAAGCTGGCTGGGGCATGTCCTGGTCATCATTGTGTGCCCAGGTAGACAGTGAGCCCTTTGAGAAAAGGACGGCATTCTCTTCTTGTCACTCCCCCATCCCTACCACCCCTCACTGAGCATAGTAGAAATTTAATAAAAATTTGTCGATAGATTAATCGCATCATTACCTGGTTCTGTTGTGAAAGCAGAAGCTAATCCCCCTGAGACTTTACTCCCCTGCTTTATATATTTATTTATTTATTTATTTATTTATTTATTTATTTAGAGACAGGGTCTCATTCTGTCACCCAGGCTGGAGTGCAGTGGTGTGATTATAGCTCACTGTGCCTCAAACTCCTGGGCTCAAGCGGTCCTCCTGCCTCAGCTTCCCAAGCAGCTGGGACTACAGGTGCACACCTCCACACGCAGCTAATTTCTTAACATATTTTAGAGATGGGGTCTCGCTTTGCTGCCCAGGCTGATCTCAAACTCCTCTTCTTGATCCTTCCACCTCGGCCTCCCAAAGCACTGAGACTGCAGGTGTGAACCACAGTGCTGGCTTAGAAGGGACTCCAACTAAGCTAGACAGTGAGAAAGGAGGCCAGAAGCCGAGCCCTCCAAAACTGCCATGAAGTTCCCCCACTGCCACGATCAAGGAGAGCCAGGTGTGCCCATTCTCACTCCTGGGTTCCTTGCTGTCTCACATGTCTAAGGTCATTGGTCCACCCCTCTTTTGGACTCTGCTTTTCTCAGCCTCAGGTGACTGTGGCTTTCAGATTCCATCCCTGGTCTCTGCCTTTTCCTGTCCTAACCTTTTGGAGAGTGATCATTGGAAGCTAGAGCTCTCTGCTCAGCCAGCACAGAGGAAAAGACCCTGGTTCTGCCCCTGAGTCGGAATCCAGGTTCCAGGACTTGCTCCTGTCTAGATATGAACGAGTGTCAGGGTTTATCTAAAACTGTAGGAATTGGACCCCATGTAAACTTTCTCATCTGTACAGGTCACAGGTCACAAGTCACCTGAGATTCCTGCAAATCATTCAGATACCTGGGCCCCTTCTTGAGGATTTGGGATTAGTGGGCCAGGGGAGGAGCCAGGAATCAGTGTAGGTAACAGGCAAGTCTTATCAGGGAAGTTGGGGGAACAGTGGTTTGCATGACTCTCAAGTTGCTGCTGACCCCGACAGGGTCTTGCTCGAATTCCTTAAAAATTGGATTTCCACATAGTGGTCATTGTGTGCCACCTTCACGATTTTGCCATATTTATACATGCCATGACCTTATTGCCTTCATGCTTTTCTTTAAATCATTCTGAATTTTTTAAAAACCACCTTCTTTAGCCTATTATGTACAAAATCTCTGTTTTGAGGATGATTTCCTCCTCATATACAGTCATATAAATACATAATTCAAATTTAAATATTCACCCCAGTTCCAACAAAAACCATGTCAAATGCTACCCACTAGGATATGCACTGCACTTTGGAGACACTATTTAGGTAATGCCACCATCCAAGGTCAAAGGGTAGGGAGCTCTGAGGTCAGGAGGGGCAGGGTGTCGGAGCTGTGAGGTCAGGATGGGGCAGGTGTCCCCTGGGTGTGTGGAGCTGTGAGGTCAGGAAGGGCAGTTTCCCCTGGGTAGGAGAGGGGCTGTGAGGTCAGGAGGGGGCAGGTGTCCCTTGGGTGGGAGGAGCTGTGAGGTCAGAATGGCCAGGTTCCCCTTGGATATATAAGCTGTGAGGTCAGGATGGAGCAGCCACAGGAGGCCTTCCCAGGAGCTGACCACGTTTTCTTTCTTGACCCAAGTTGTTGTTACCCTGGAGTTGCTTTATTATCATTCTTTATATAATCCATTATATTTTATGCACTCTTCTTTATTTAGCTTAATTAAGAAAATAAAAAGAACTTAGAGAGTTAAAAAGACAAGGCCAGGTGTGGTGGCTCACGCCTGTAATCCCAGCACTTTAGGAGGCCGAGGCGGGCGGGTCACAAGGTCAGGAGATCGAGACCATCCTGGCTAACACGGTGAAACCCCGTCTCTACTAAAAATAGAAAAAATTAGCCAAGTGTGGTAGCGGGTGCCTGTAGCCCCAGCTACTTGGGAGGCTGAGACAGGAGAATGGCGTGAATCCGGGAGGCAGAGCTTGCAGTGAGCCGAGATCATGCCACTGCAATCCAGCCTGGGCGACAGAGTGAGACTCCATCTAAAAAAAAAAAAGACAAATTGTTCTAGCAGCAGTTCACTTAGTGGACATTTAAACCCTGTTTCACCCAGCAATGGGAACACTGTAGCCCCATAACCTTGGGCTGGGGTGGGACTCCTGGGGAAGGGTGATGTCTGGGTGGTTTCCAGAAGCTTTGTGCTGTGTGTTTCAGACCCTTATCTCTGGAATTAAGTTGCTGAGTATGAATGAGGCTGACATAGAAAAGCTCTGTTTAATCACAATCCTTAGCCGAATTCTTGGTGGTGTGAGTTTGGGGAAGGAGGAGTGCATAAAAGCGATAGCATTGTATACCAGTGTCCTGGTATTGTTGCATCCCTGACTCCTTCCCGCCACACACCCCCCTCGCCGCCCCACACACACACACTCAGAGCCATTTTTAAAAGGAATCCCAGTTAAGGTAAGCATAATACCTTAAAAGCAAAGCCTTATCTTCTCTTTCCATCAAGCTCCCTTGAAAGAGCACGCTGTCTGGCTGGTAGTTCTCTAGGAATCTGTTTTCTTTGTGGCAGCTGCTGAACCCAATGAATCAAGCCAATAAACTATTTTGACAGCATCTGCTTCTTTTATTCTTCCTTCTCTCCAATCCTGGCCCCAATCTAAAAGCCTCAGACACCATCCCCTCCTTCCCCCACGCTGAAGCAGACAGCCTCTGTAACTAGTTAATGGTGCCATTCTTCAGCAAATCTGAAGGCCTTGGCAGGAGCCCAGGGGCCATGGGGAAATCGAGTTCTGTTTTCCAATTGACACACTGACGGAGGCATTCGTCCAACTGGGCACCCCCTCCCCAGAGGAGGCTGGCTATATGGAGAGTGTGGCAGGGCCATCTATCCCCAGTTGTGTCCTCTAATGAATTGTCACCACCTCTGACTTTCAACCATTTATTCTTTTGAGCCTTGTTTTAGTCTTTCAGAGTTTTCCATAAAAATCTCCGTCCCCAGAGAAATGCAGTAACACCTAAACACCTAGCAGGGTGAGTCAGTACCTGGCTAGGTCGCAGGGACTAAGGGGATTGGGTTACTGTGTGGGTGGAGTTCTGGACAAGGAGAGCTGTTTAAGGGTGATGGTGAGGAGAGATGAGAGGAGGGCACCGCAGGCCTGTCCGGGCTCCCACTCCAGCTGACCTGGGTTAGACAACCACAACTTAGCAGTGCTACCATGAATGCATAAGGATGGCCTGACATCTGGGAGAAATAATGAGTTTCTAACTTGCCAAGTTTCTATACATTCATTTTAAATGTGGAAAAAATGCAAAGGTGCAGTGTGATGGTGTGAAAATTCATGAGTTAAATTCCTAACCCCTAAGGTGAAGCCTCGATTATGAAGGTGGAACCCTGATGAATGGGATTAGTGCCTTTATAAGAGACCCCACAGAACTAGCTTGCTCCTTCCCCCATGTGAGGACACAGCCAGAAGGCACCGGCTTCTGGTTTCTATAAACCAGAAAGCAGGTCTTCACCAGACATTGAATCTGCTGATTGCATGCTCTTGGACTTTCCAGCCTCCAGAACTGTGAGAAACAAATTTTTGTTATTTAAATTTTCTCATTTTATGGTATTTTGTTATAGTAGCCTGAATAGTCTAAGACATTGGGTTATTGTTACAACAACAGGTAGATTCTTTGATTTCTAGGAGAGTCTTTCCAGAAAAATAAGACCACTAATACAGAGGCTTTATATTCTATAGAGGAATTTACAGACTGGTAACAGAAAAGATAGGCATATTGTTTTAGTCTATTCATGCTGCCATAACAAAACATCTTAGACTGGGTAATTTATAAAAAGCATAAACTTATTGCTGACAACTATGTAAACTGGGAAATCAGGGTTATGGAGACTAGGGAAGTCTAAGCTTGGGGATTAGCAGGTTCGGTGTCTGGTGAGAGCCCAGACACTGCTTCCACGATGGCGCCTTCAACATGGCATCCTCCTGAGAGGCAAGGAGGAACACTGTGTCCTATATGGTAGAAGGCTGAAAGGACAAAAAAGGGCTGAATGTTGTGGGAAACCCCTTTTATAAGGACATACAATAAATCTGGAGAGCTTGGAAGCTGACTGGTTTCTTTTTATGTGTGCCAAGATTATTGGTCTTATCTTTACAGGAAAAGGTGGCTGTGGCCATTACCAAGTTATTAAAACCACAGAGATCTTGACTTGTATGCACTGAGATGAGGCTTCCATCAGCATCTCGCATAAATAACATAACACTGATGCAGCAGATGAACATGGAAACAGTGACATCCACAAGGTAAGACCTTTTCTTCTTTGCCTTGGGCTCATCTAGACCCCTGTGGCAGGAGATTCTGAAGCGTGGAACATTACTGATTCTGAAATGATACAATTTATGCCCTGACTAAGCAAGGTCCACCTTTGGTTATAAACATTGGATCCATCATAAAGTTATTAAGCCAAGATCATGTTTTTGGACCCTGAAGAAGACAATAGGCTTGGAGGAGAAACAGACCTTGACCTCAAGACACAACGCAGAGGGAAATATAGCTGATACAAAGCTTGAAGATGATCATCTATGTACCCATCAGGACATTTTTAAAGGGACAAGTGGAATGAGCGAAGACTTTGAAGACAGTCTTGTCTGCCAGGCACTCAGATCATCAGGAAGCAGAAAAGGAGATGCAAGATCAGGTTGAGAGGTATTTTGTGCAGGAATACACATTCAGTGTTATAATGTAATTGAAAAAGAGTCTATTTCAGAGGCATCAGCTTCACAGCCACCATGGTTTAACCTCACCTGTGGTGTAAGATGGACAGTGGGTATGGGTGGCCCCTTCTATGGGTGGGAAGCACAGTGATGTGTTGGGCACCTGAACAGGGCTGCCAAGATTTTCTAAAGCATTCTGTGGACCATTCTGTGAGCCCCTACAAGGGGTTCTGAGCTTGCCCTGGGATTTGATCCAATGGACCTATCTAACTGGTATCTCCAATGTCAGAGGTGAGTGAGAGCTTCTGTTTGTTTGAACTCTGCCTGACCTCAGTCTCAGTGCTTATTTTGAACCAGGAACTAAATGTAGAGGAAAAGTATGGAGGACAAAGTGCACAATTATTTTCTCTTGGACAGATCTTCGACGTCCTGCTTTTCCCTGGGGAGCACTTTCCCTGGATGCAGGTAGACACAACTTCTTTCTCCTAATATGCCCACCCTGGACTCTCCCTTCGCCCTGGTCTTTTCTCATGATTTTGGGAAAGTTCCAGACAGTCTCTCTGACTTGCAGCAGGAAAAACACAGTGCAATATAATATATTGTGTATATTTAGCATGACATGTAAATATTTTATAGAAGCTAAAGTAAATAATATATATATTTGTAATGTCAGTGTAAATATTTGATAGGCTGCAGTAGGAATCCAGTATGTTTGGAGCTGGGCACAGCACCAGTGGGAGGAAGGGACAAGGTCAAATCAGAGGGCAACCTGTTCATGACGTATCTGAAAACATCTCTTTTTCTCCTTCTGCCTAGCTGCTGCTTTGAACGCTTGACTCTCAACATTCAAATATTCTCACGTGAATTATCCACAGCAATTCAAGACCAAGCCCTATAGCTTTAGAGGCTGCTGGAAAGAGAGCAGCATGTAAGATCCTAAATAACTGGCTGAATTATATTTATTCATTTGTTGACTTGTTTACTGTCTATCTCATCCATACAATAGAAATTCCTGGAAGGCCCATCTTGCCTATTATCATATCTCCAGTGCATAAAACAGTTCCTGACACATAGTAGACACTCTGTAAATAATTCTGGACTGAATAAATGGTGAGATTTGGTGCCAAACTGAGGAGAAAAAAAACTGCAACCCCAGCCCTCCCTGAAAGGGCCAACATTTTAAATCCATTAGTCATGCAAACCTTGAGGGTGAGTTTATTTAAATTAGTGATAAGAACTAGCTGAAGTTAGCTATGTGACAGGCTAATGTTGTTTCACTGGAAGGGGAAGAAGGTATTTGGGGCCCTAGGGCTCCACGGTGAGGTCCACGCCAGAAGAGTTGTCTAGGAGGCCATGGAGGTAGTGAGGGGCACAAGGCAGATGGGGATAAAGAAGCAGAAAATCTACAGCAGAAGATGAGAGGGAAGTGGAAGACACTAGAATATCTTTACCACCTCCCAAATTTTCCAGGACAACCTCTTTACATGCGTGACTATGAGTAAGTGTTTCAACATTAAATGCAACCTGCTGTTAGCTTTCCCGGGACTAGTTACCCAGAATGTTTTACTTCATCTAAAATGCAACCAATAATAGCATTCATAGCAAATGCTTATGTTGTATTTACCCAGACACTATTCACATTGTTCTACACGCATGAATGCATTTCACCCTTAGAACCCCCAAGTAGAGGAAAAAGAAATTCAGGAGATTATGTGACTGAATTATCTAGGGATGATCATGAGCTACGTTCCTTTCACCTGTGAGTATCAAATACTACTGGTGTCAGTAGAGGCAACATGTCCCTCTTTCTAGATGCTCCTCTTCCTGTGTGTGTTGTGTTGGGTTGTGGGGGAAGTCTTAGTGAGAAGTTCCTGGACTTAAGAAAGGTAGAGTAGCTCCCAGGTAAACAGAACCTGCTTGGAAATAGGTCTAATCTCTTACAAAATCACAGAGCCCAAAGAATGCAAAGGCCCTGAGAGGAACTAAGTCTAATAGCTCCACCGAGTGATGCACGGAGAGTTCCCGGAACAGTCCTTCAGCTTGCTGGCTGCACAGGAAACTGTGTGATGTGTGCTGTACCCACATTTCTCATCTGTCTTCAGAACACAGTAAATATCAGCTGGCTTTGTTCATCGGAGAGGTGTGGGGTATGGAAGGGACAAGAGAAGAGAGAAAGGGAGACAATAGAACGATAACTGATCTCTTCTTTCGGGTATTACTGTTATAACAGCACAATGGCAATTGAGCAATCAATTCCAAACTTTTAAAGGTCTTTTTCTTTTCTCAACTTAAAATCAAAGCTTGCGCTGGGCGTGGTGGCTCACACCTATAATCCCAGCACTTTGGGAGGCCAAGGCTGGTGGATCACCAGGTCAAGAGATCAAGACCATCCTGGCCAATATGAAACCCCATCTCTACTTAAAATACAAAAATTAGCTGGGCGTGGTGGCACGTGCCTGTAATCCCAGCTACTCGGGAAGCTGAGGCAGGAGAATCGCTTGAACCCGGGAGGCAGAGGTTGCAGTGAGCCAAGATCGTGCCCTGCACTCCAGTCTGGTGACAGAGCAAGACTCCATCTCAAAAAAATAAAAATAAAATAAGATCAAAGCTTGAAGTTCTTACACCATGGCACCAGCAAAGACGTGTGCTGTCTTGTCACTGTGCCCAACAGAACAGATGACTTCTTTCCCATATCCCACCCGATGATGTTCTGAGATGGCTTTGAAATGTTGTCTAGACCACAGTGGGCCTGTCTTACAAACCACAACTCTGTCAGTGGTGTACCCACACCCGTGTCACTCTATCCGTGGCCCCGAAGTACTGTGGATGAGGGCCATGAGTGAGCTAGGTGTCTCAGAAGACAAAGAGAGAGGCACCGTGTGGGACAGTGTTTAAATATTCTCGGTGCCAGAGAGGAAGCTGGGACACAGCAGAGGCCTGAGTTGACATGCTGGGCCCTCTCTAAGGCCAGCTGTTGGGGACCAGGTCCTCAAGTCCTGCCATTGAGACAAGGCAAACGGAACACATTTCCTCTTCTTTCCACATTTGTACCAATAGCCTGGACTGAGCGTCGGGGTCATCTTGGTGCACGTTCAAGTCCTTCATTCTTGACAGGTGCTAACTCAGAGAACTCGGTGGGGCCCAGGTCCAACACAGCCAGGTGAGCTGACTCCAGAGCCAGATCAGAGCTGGGCTTGGGAACCAAAATCCAAGCAATTTACTGAGTCCTCAAAGAAACACTGAACTTTATTTCACTGAACTACACTTGTAGACCAATGCATTTTAGTGGGACCTTCAGCACCATGGAATCAGACTCAGAGTGTTTCATTTTGTTTTCTTTTTCTAGTCTTATTTTTTGCTTTGTCTTACTTTGACTAGCTTTGTTTCACCTTGTTAGGCAGAAAATTCAAGGAACAAGATGATTCCCTTTAGTTTGGTATGGATAAATAAACATTAAATGAGCGAACTACTGCTTGCTAGACTTATGTTGCCTCTGTGGATTGAGATATGAATCAAACATACATTCAACATTTATGTGGCAAGGACTAGAGAAAAAAAAGTATACAAGGAGCAATAGGACAAGGAGAACAGGTTCCCAACCCAGACAGGAGAAACAGAAAAGCTACCTGGAGAGGTGACATTGACATTGAAGTTAGTGACTGAGTTTCTGCAGTTGTATTTTTTAACCTGTAAAGCCACTGACAATGCAGAAGAACCCAGATTTCAAGAGAAACAGAGCTAGATTCAGACAACACCTCCACCACCACTTACTGTCTGCATCAGTCAGGGTAAGCTATATGCTGTAACAAACAGCCCTAGAGAGCTATCCTAGGGCATGCTTATTTCTCGCTCATAACACAGTCCAGTGCAATGCAGTGGGGTTCTGCTTCATATGGGCAGTCACGCTTCTTCTATGCTTTCTCCCATTCTAGGGCCTCATCTTCTTCAGCATTAAGTTATAGATGGGGGAAGGGGGAGATGGTAGAGAAGACCCATTTGCTTTTAAGCTGCCTCAGGCAAGAAGTGGCCTACATCTCTCCCACTCACTCTCCATTGGTGAGAACCAGCCACATGGCCCTGCCTAGATGCCAGGGGACTAGAAGTGCAGTATAGCTGTGGGCCCAGGAAGGGGATATTGGTGAGTGTTAGCAACCTCTGCCACACCAGCCATATCAGATCAGTGAGGTTACCAAACCTCTGTGAATTCTGAATGCTGTTGCTGAAGCTGAGACCAGTTTCTATTGACTAGGTAAAGCAAAGACATGTATTTTTGGCCTCTGCACACTTCTTGGTGACTTGGGAGAACTTCAATCATATGCTGTCACCATCATAATTATCATCCAGTCAACAAGCACATTGCCAGGCATGGTGCTGATGTGGGAATACAGCTGTGGACTAGAGAGGTTGGGTCCCTGGCCTGATAGAGCTGAGAGGTATCACATCCTTAGACCAGAATATGACATATTGCAGGATTCTTGGTATTCTAACTTTGAGAAATCCTTTAGAGTGAATTTTATGTATATTGAGGGTGTAAAGTACTTATACCTTTCTTTAAGCAGATGAATTCATGGTTGCCTCTAACCTCTGGGTCGCATGTGTTTTCTTGGAGCACTGAAATGTTGCTTTTTTTTTTTTCCATGCCTGAGGATAACAAAAGACCAGGTCATGAGGCATGACCTCGCCCTGCTATTTTGCTTCCAGAGTGTAAGGTCGTCTGCTATAAAATACTCCAGATATGTTTCTTGGTACAACATGTCTTGAAAATTATATGCTTTCAACTTAAAGCATAATTGGGTACCAGAAACAAATGTTCGTGCTGCTTTATAACATGTTTCTCATAGCCTGTGGCCTTTTGTCCCAACTCCTCCCGCTCCATGAGGGCACAACTGTTTCAGAAAAGAGATTAAACCTCAAAAGAATCTGAGAGTAACCTTGGAGTGGCTACAGATTTTTCAGGAAAGCTCTGTCTCCATTGCAGGCTGGATACTGTTACCCTGCACCACATTTGTCACTGAATCTGGAGTGGCTGTGTTTTTACAGACAATTGGGATTTTTTTTAAAAAAAGGAAAGATAAAATTTATGGATATCCCGTGGTCTTCCCAGTAGCCAGACAGCGATAATCTGACAATGCTAATCTTTAGTGTTAAGGGTTTGGAAACTACAGACTAGCCCTTTGGGAAACTGATAATAAAACATTTAAAAGAAATCAAAGAGCAAATATCAAACAAGCAATGCCTCTTCCATCATCTGTGCTGTTGTCTATGTAATCCTCCAAACTTTAGTTTGAGAGATCACTTGAAATTCTGGGAGTCTTTCAGGAGATTATCGGTATCAGTTAAGGCTTTGAAGTAGGGACTGCTGGCATCTCATTACTGACAGAGATCAAAAACCAAAGCTGGAGTGCAGTCCCCGGCTGTAGGGCCTCATTCACACATCACAGACGCACTCAATTATCAAAGTCCGGGACCGTCTTTATGTGATACCTGCTTAACCACAAATGGCCCTTCCTGCCTCCTGTGGCCTTTCGCTCCCTTGTTCTTGCCTCTTTCCCGCTTGTGCTAATTCCTTCTGCTTTTCCTAAATCAAGGAAATCTTAGAGATTGTAATGGCAGTCCTCTTCTAAGTGAGTAACGTATTTTTGACACTTGGAAAAAAAAGAAACAAAATTCAGCCTCCATGGGGTTGAATAGTTTAAGTGGCAAATGTGCTTTGATGGAAAAATGTTTGAGCAGCAGGTCACTCTGGTTCACCGGTGCCGTGGTGGGTTTAGCCATAGAGTTAAATTGGTTTACTTATAGTCTGAACTTGGCCTTGAACAAGCCCAAGAGTACCTAAGCTTTACCTCATGGTGCTTGTGAATTTGGACTGTTAATTAGCGCAGAATCAATCTCCTACCCCAAATGCTGTGTCCTGGTGGGAATTTTCCTGGGATGGTAGGAAAAGAAGGGCAGGAAATTTGAGCAGCCATCCTTGATTGCTGCCTAGGTTTTCCAGAAAACTTCCTACCCCTGGGGAGACAATTCGGGGTCAGGTTATCATGTAGCAGTGCTGCAGGCTATTGTGAGAAACTTTCCTTTCTGCCTGTGCCTGCTACCTTTGGTGAAAGTTACTGCTCTGTCCCTAGGTCACATTTACTTAATAAAATGCCAACCTGGAACCCACCAGTGGGCAAGGTGACCCCATGGGGCAGTTACACTATTCTAGGGTAGAAGAGTTTCAATAAAATGCTGCAGCTGAGACCACAGTTTCCATCTGCTAGGTAAAGCAAGTACATATATTTTTGGCCTCTGCACACTTCTTGGTGACCTGGGAGAATTTCAATCATATGCTGTCACCATCACAACCATCAGCCGGTCAACAAGTACATTGCCAGGCACGGTGCTGGTGTGGGAATACAGCTGCGGACCAGAGAGTCTCATTGTCCTATCACAGTTTTGTTTCTGCTGCCACCATTTAATTGAAATTCTTCTACCCCAGAATAGCAGTGACTGTCTTACCATTCAATCCAGTGGCAACTTTATTCATATTCACATAACTAATGGCCCTTCCTTCTTGGAAGACTTTCATTCCCTGGCTTTCTCTGGCCAAGCTCTCTTCATTTTTGTTTTACCTCTCTAAGTGTTGCCCCAGGAAGTGTCTACCACGTAGCAGGTGCTCAATAGATGCTTGAACAAAGAAATTGCATTCATTCTCTCTTCATTCCTGTCTCCCTTCCTTTTTGCTTTTCTTTTTTATTATCCTCTGCTGTGCACAAAGCCAGTCAGATACAAACTCTCTGGTGGGAGGGATTAATGATCTTTATTCTATTTTGGATGATGTAAACCCAATGGTCTGATTATCTATAGGAAGCTTAGCCAAGAGAAATAGAGCCCTGGCCCAAGTGCTGACCTGCAATCATGGAACCTTCTAGCAAGAAAGGTAGCCATTGAGAGCAAGTGCTTGAGCTGGGGCATAGTCTTTCAGGGAAGTGAAAAGCTAGTTTGGCCACATGTTATTAATACAAACTCAAAAGTAGGGGGCCGTATCTTTTCCCTTCTTTGAAGTTCCTCAGAGTACTTATTATTTCTGCAAGATGTTTGATGACTGAAAATATTTCCACAAAACCCTTCAACATGTGACTTTATCTGACAATTCTAAAATGCGCCTTCAAGTCTATATTTGAAGATTTAGGAATTCACCTACATTTTTTGGAAGAGTCAACATTTTCTTTCTATTAACAAAACTTGGATATCAGAGGCAGAAAGGAGGCAGGCGGGAAGTTCTGTCCATTTCTACCTCTCTTCTGAACCTTTTCTCTGGCATTTTGGTAGTGCTGTCATTGCTCATGGTCATGGGGAAGGAGACAGCACAAATAAGTAAAGTAAAAATGCATTTGGATTATTGGGGGCCAATTTTGTGCCAAGAACTGTACTAGGTACTCTGTACATTTCAGTTCTTTTTTTTTTTTTTTTTTTTTTTTTTTGAGACGGAGTCTCGCTCTGTCGCCCAGGCTGGAGTGCAGTGGCGCGATCTCGGCTCACTGCAAGCTCCGCCTCCCGGGTTCACGCCATTCTCCTGCCTCAGCCTCCCGAGTAGCTGGGACTACAGGCGCCCGCTACCACTCCCGGCTAATTTTTTGTATTTTTAGTAGAGACGGGGTTTCACTGTGTTAGCCAGGATGGTCTCGATCTCCTGACCTCGTGATCCGCCCGCCTCGGCCTCCCAAAGTGCTGGGATTACAGGCGTGAGCCACCGCGCCCGGCCTGTACATTTCAGTTCTAATCTTCACGCCTATTTCATGAGATAGCTGTTGTTATTCCTATTTTACAAGTGACAAAACTGAGGATGGACAGGAGCCTTATCCAGGGTCGTGTAGGTGGCTTCCCATGTAGTTGGGGAGCCAAGAGCCAGCTCTGCTGGGCCCACAGTTAGTGTCTGGCTCCACGAGGCCTGCAAATGCTACCCCCATCAAGGTCAGCAGCGACTAACATGTTCATGGAGCCACTGGGTAACACAGTCAGGCACAATGATATTTCACCAGCAGGACACAGTGGCTCACAGCTGTAATCTCAGTGCTTCAGGAGGCCAAGGAGGGATGACTGCTTGAGGTCAAGAGTTCAAGACCAGCCTGGGCAGCACAGTGAGACCCCCATCTCTACAAAATATAAAAAAATTAACTGGCGTGGTGGTGCACACCTGCAGTCCCAAGCTACTTAGGAGGCTGAGGTGGAAGGATGGCTTGAACCCAGGAATTTGAGGCTGTAGTCAGCTGTGCCATTGTACTCCAGCTTGGGTGACAGAGGGAGATCTCTCTCTCTGTCTCTGCCTTTCTCTCTCTCTCTATATATATATGTATGTATGTATGTGTGTGTATATATATATAAATATATGTGTATATATAAATATATATACTTGTATATATATAAATATATACGTGTATATACATATAAATATATATGTATATATATTTAACCAGCAAACGCATTTATACTAAACAAGCACAAATCTCACCTCCTTGCATTTTATATGTTCCTCTGGTGACGATGCTGAAGAACAACAGAAAGAGCTAAATGGAAGAGAACAGGTTTCATTGTAGATGTTCATTTGGTCATTCATCAAAATCATTTGCAAAAGCAAGGCATGTTCCTAGGTACTTGGAGATTCAAAAATGAATACAATCCTGCTCCCTCCCTTAGGAAGCTTACAGTTTAGAAGATGAGATCGCCAAGTGTGCAGAATCACAAAGTTATGAGCGGGAAAGTGATAGATGCTAACGAGAAGTTCAAAGGGCTCTGCTGGTGAGGGGAGCGAGTGATATCGGAAGCCAGGAAACAGCTCTGCCATAAAGGCTGGAGACAGACTATAGAGCATAGAATGTTCCCTGCACTCGGCATAATGCAGATCCAGGCAGGAGCAAAACCATAGGAAGGGGATGGAAATAATAGAACAAGAAAAAAAAAAGGACAGGAAGAAAAAAATTTTGACCATGGAGTTAAATAGTTTGCAATATTCCTAAAAAGTTTCCTCTCTCTCTCTCTCTGTGTGTATGTGTGTGTGTGTATGTGTGTTTGTATGTGTGCATGAAAAGAGAGGGCTATAAATGAAAGCAGGGAAGAGAGAACACAAAGGTAGAGATCTGAAGTCAACTGGCCTAGCGGAGAGCCCATAGCCCTCCAGTGTTTGACTGCCATCGGGGCAGGGCTATCAGGAATGTGTCACCAGGAGGAAATGGAGCCTGGCTTAAGTAGCTCTAAAGCCAGATTTCAGCTGAGATTGCCGGAGGGTGCCTGGAGAAACAGGAGCAAAAGGAGATGATAAGCAAAATGGCTTTGCATTTTTTCCCTTCCCGTCTCCTATCACTGAGCTGAACAGACAGGTCTTTCTGTGCCAGTGTATACATTTTCCTAAGAGCTAGCGGGGAAGAGTGGGTTTATTAAACTGTGATTGGATCTGAAGTGTATGCAGTTTCTATTGTGAGGTTGTCCGGACAATAAGGGTGAACAAAGAGGACGATAACAGGCACCCGGGACACTTGCTGAAGCATGAAGGGCAGCCCAAAATATCCATATTGATTGCACCCCTGTCGGGTTCGAGCCACTTTCTTATTTCAGTGAGTCACTTCTGCTTATTGAACCATAAACCCCAGACAAAGTGCATGCCCCCACGTCACCAGGGCAGCCTTGTTTCTGCTGCCTAGAGGGATGTTTTAGGGCTGGGACCCCAGATACCCAGGGCGCCAACAGCAGTAGGAGCAAACACATTTGTTACAAGTTTTGAGGGCTTGTTGTGAAGTTTCAAGGATAAGTGAGAAAATATGTGATGAAGAGAAGAGTGTTATTCCCTCAAATAGAGAAGGTGAATACATTTCACCTCAAGCAAAGGGCCATGGTGAGAGGGACCACGTTGTTCCAATGAGGTAAGGTGATCCTGCGTGAGACTCCATAGTTACATGGATAAACCCTTAGTATTTCAGCATTTTCCAAGACTAAAATATATCTACATACAGAACATCCAAACTATGCTGAGGCACAAACATCCTTGCACTTCAAAGTGTGTGTGTGTGCATGTGTGTCTCAATGAGCATAATATTGGGTTAATTTCTGAGCAGTACACAATAATTCATTCAGCAAATAGTTGCAGAGTTTCTACAGAGTTCCAGGCACTCCTCTGTGCTATGCGACTATGACAGTAAGCAAAACAGAAATCCTTCCCTTATGAAGGCAGGAGATGGGAATAATCAAGTATAATATTGTATGTGTCATCCCAAGATCAGTTCTGTGTAGAGAACTAAAACAAGGTCAGGTATAGACCACTGAGAGTTGGGGGGTGCTTATAATTTTTGATAGAGTGGTTAGGACAGGCATTTGCCAAAGACCTAGTGGAAGGAATAGCTCTTGCCATGCAGCTTTCTGGGGAAAGAGCTTTCCAGATGTTCACTCCTAAAAAAATGCATTTTAAAATGCCCAACAAAATTACAATTTTTTTGGCAGTGGCCCTCAGTGTAAAGACCTCCCCTATCTCTTTGAGGTCACAGGATTTTGTGGGAGCACTAAGACAGAGAGGCCAGCCTCATCCTGGCAGGGCAGATCCACCTGAATGAAGGAATCTGGAAGTTCCTGAGAGGTGAGGGCCATGACAGGGCAATTGTGTGTCCTCAGGCAAAACCGCAAACACAACAAGCAACTGAATTAAAGGATAGAGGTAGGGAATGGGCCCCACCAAACTTTTAGATCCTATTCTTTCCTCCTTGCATTTGATTTTTAATAAAGTTCAATTCAGTTTTGATATAAGGTGCTATAGTTTGGATGTTGTTTGACCCTGCTAAAACTCATGTTGAAATTCAATCGCCAATGTGGCAGTGTTGGGAAGTGGGGCATAGTGGAAGGTGTTTGGGCCATGGGACCAGATCTCTCATGAATAGAGTAATGCCTCCTCCTCCCCATTCATCATGAAGGGAGTGAGTTCTGGCTCCCACAGGAATGGATTAGTTCCTGAGAGAGCAGGTTGTTAAAGTCTGGCTTCCTCAGTTACTCTCTGGCCTCCTCTCTTGTGTGATTTCTTTGCACACACCCACTCCCCTTCTGCTTTCTGCCATGAGTTGAAGCAGCCTGAGGCCCTCCCCAGATGCAGCTGCTCACTCTTGAACCTCCCGGCCACCAGAATCGTGAGCCAAATAAACCTCTCTTCTTTATAAATTACCCAGCCTCAGGCATTCTATCAATGCAAAACAGGCTGAGATATAAGTATTAGTAAATATGTGCACAAATGACTACTGGTATCACAGCAAAGGGCACATCTCTAGGATACTTGAATGCAAAACAGGAGAGAACACATCAGTAGCCCAGGTCTTGTCTCCAAACAGAGGCCAATGGAGTTCAGCTTCGAAATTAGAAGACCTCATCCCCTGCTACAAAAATATATGGAAGTTTAGTCTCTCTCTCTCTGGCTTTTATCATCCCATGAAAAGAGGGAAGAATGACTTCTTTCTGTTGCCAAGGCAGTATTTAGCATAAGAAGAATGATACTCTGGGCACCATGACTGGTCTCAAATGCCTCTAGGATTCACCCTGATGACCACCAATCAGTTGGATGCTGGCAACCTCCAGCTACTCAATGCTAGTGACCCACACACAGTTTCCCTATCGTGAAAACTAACGTGAATCAGAATCCATGGCCTCTGAAAACCCAGACAAGAGCACCTTTTCCAGTTGAAGCAGTGGTGCTAAATAGTCTGAGGTTGCAGAAACTACTAGGGGTATTGTATGTGAAGAATTGTAAGGAGTGAAGTTGGAAGGGGATCTGTGAATAGCAGCAGTACAAGATGCTTCAGACTCTAGTCCCCACTCACTCTAGCTGTCACTTTAATAATTTACTAACACTTTGTTTCCATTTCCTCATTTATAAAACAGACTGTGAAAATTAAACCTTACTTCATCAGACTACAATAAGAATTGAATGAGATAAAATCTGCCATGCATTTACAACAGTGCCTGAAATATAGTAAGCACTTAATAATAGCAACTCTTTTTACTATTCCTTGGGAGCAAGAAAGATCTCCACCACTACTTCTTGGCTTTCTGAGTATTTTCCAGACTTTCTGGAACCTAATCTTAAACTCTGCTAAAGAGTCACTGGCAGATAAAAAAGGAAAGCCTTTGCTCTCCCCATGGAAGACAACCTGAAGGAATTTCTGATCAGGTCATATTTTAGGCATAATTTTCTTTTCCTTCTTCTTTTTATTTTTATTTTCTTTTGAAAATGAGGCCAGGCACAGTGGCTCACGCCTGTAATCCTAGCACTTTGGGAGGCAGAGGTGGGCGGATCACCTGAGGTCAGGAGTTGGAGACCAACCTGGCCAACATGGTGAAGCCCCATGTCTACTAAAAATACAAAAATTAGCTGGACGTGAAGGTGGGCACCTGTAATCCCAGCTAATTGGGAGGCTGAGGCAGGAGAATTGCTTGAACCCAGGAGGCAGAGGTTGCAGTGAACCGAGATCATACCACTGTACTCCAGCCTGGGTGACAGAGTGAGACTCTGTCTCAAAAAATAAAAAATAAAAATAAATAAAAAATGAAAATGAGGAGGGGGTGGGAATTGTAATTCTATACATATTTTAAAGACTACAAAACTTTAACAGTGTTGTCTTGTTCAGTTATTTTTACAATAAATTTTATTGTATATATTTAAGGTATATAATATGATGGTTTGTACATATATAACAGAGAGAGAAGAAAGTAAATGGTGACCATAGTGAAACAAATTAACATATCCATCATCTCACATAGTTACACATTTCCTCCCACTGTGGCAAGAGCAGCTATAATCTATTTATTTAGCAAGAATCCTGAATGCAGTACACCATTAACTATAGTCTTCATGTTGAACATTAGATCTTTCAACTTGTCAATCCTACATATCTGCTACTTTGTATACTTTGATCTATATCTTCTCATTCCCCCTCTGACCTTGGTATAGTCAACTTTACTTTAGATTTACCCACTTAATTCTATGTCATTTTTCATTTCTTCCTGCATCTCTAACCTTCTTTAGGAGATTATTTTCTTTCTCATCCTTACTTCTGTATTTTCTATCCTTTTGATTATTTGTGTTTCATGCTATATATTTTCTTCTGGTTTATCTTCCATTTCACTGATACTTTCTTCAGCTCTGTCTAAACTGCTGTTATGTCTATTCATTGAGCTCATAATTTTGGTTTTGTATTTTTCAGTTTTAGAATTTCTATTTGATTCCTTTTCAAATCCCCTGTTTCATGTTTTATATGAAGTTTTTTTCTTCTTCCAGGTACCTCAGTGTGCTAGTACTTTTGAATCACCTGAATCCAGTTTCAGGGACTGGAATTTTTTGTGTCATCCTATTTGAAACTGGGCAGAAATCTATTTGAGGACTGATTTTTTTTTTCTTCTAGTGTTCATCCTTTCTGGGTCTTAATTAAAGATCCAAGGGCTTACCAGAGTGTTCCACACTTCATGAGCCTGGAACACCTATTTTTGTCCTCCCAGACCCACGAGGCTTCTGTCTTATTCATGATTTGGCTTAATTAAATCTTATCTTGGTTAGCTTTTTGGTACCTTCAAGGAGATTGAAAAAATAATTTCCCCAGATTTTCCGATTGTCTTTGGCAAGAGGACTTGTCCAAATTATCCCAAGAGTAATATAATTGTCAAACTTTCCACTGAGACTTTTTTTCTGAGGTTCTATAAATGGTATAGGTAAAAGAACTATATAGAATTATTGTCTTTGGTACTAATACACAGTATACATTTGGGTAAATAACCTCAGCTTTTTGGGATGGCATTCTTCTACATCAGGAAATTCAATGATTTCTTGGCTCAGGACTTTTCAAAGAGAAAATTATAATACATTGAGAACACAGTTCTTTAAATCATGGAAGTTTATTTATAACTTTAAAAATTGAATTTAATTTTTTAAATACAGGTGGGGACTCACTATGTTGACTAAGCTGGTCTCAAACTACTGAGCTCAAGCAATCCTCCTTCCTCAGCTTCCCAAAGTGTTAGTATTACAGGTGTGAGCCATTGCAACCAGCCTAAACTCATGGAAGTTTAAATTGACTAAAAGTGACAAACATGCCTGCATTAAGCCTGCCTCTAATTCCAGTATGTTTGTCAAGAAACTGTGTCCTGAGATTCAAGCCAGTGCTGATCTCAATGTTCATGTACCTGAGGACAGAGGAGACCATCTGTGTCATCAGGGTCCATGCTGGAGGTAGGAACCACACCAGCTTTTTAGAAGAGAGAATTTAATAGAAGCAATTGTTAGCCAGGTATTGAGGAATTCTAAAGGCAAAAAGGGAATACTAAGGTATCAACTGCTTCATGGCAGCTACAGCCCCTAAAGCTGGAAGATCAAAGAAAAGAGGATGAAATGACTAAAACATAGAAGTTTGGAGGAAGAGTCCATGGAGCGAAAATTTAGACCTGTGAAAAGGGGGCCATGCTGGTGCCCCGGGAACTTTGAGGGGCCCCAGGGGCTGACACTCAGCCTCCGAGGACAGTGCCTGTCAGGTGCTGCTCAGAAGGCATAATAAACTTGTTCTGGGAGTGCTGGAAAAGCTGCCGACTAGAATCAGTGCCTGCTACTGGAACAAACTGCTACCGCCCAGAGAAAGACACAAACAGGAAGCAGCCTTTCTCTTCTCCCTCATCCAGCCTCACAGCCCCTCTCTACCGCCCCCCAATGGCAGAGCCTCAGACAAAGTCAGCTGGCAAAGGATAAACGCCACCCAGCCTCAGGAAGCCGATGACAATAGGATGGGTTTAGACTCGACAGCCTATGTTTAAATAAGCAGCACACCATGTTTACCATCTGCACTGAGGTCTAGTTTATTTTATCATGCTGTCACTATGGATTATTGGAGTTTTAGGATAATGAGCTGTGTTTATGCCCCAGGAGTTTATATTATTTTGTCTATAAACGAAATGTGAGGCCAGGCACAGTGGCTCACGCCTGTAATCCCAACAGTTTGGGAGGCCAAGGAGGGTGGGTCACCTGAGGTCAGGAGTTAGAGACTAGCCTGGCCAACATGGTGAAACCCTGTCTCTACTAAAAATACAAAAATTAGTCGGGCGTGGTGGCATGCGCCTGTAATCCCAGCTACTCGGGAGGCTGAGGCAGGAGAATTGCTTGAATCCAGGAGGTGGAGGTTGCAGTGAGTGGAGATTGTGCCACTCTACTCCAGCCTAGGCAACAGAATGAGACTCCATCTCAAAAAACAAAAAACAAAACAATACAAAACAAAAAACAAAGAAAAAGAAATGTGAGTACAATACTATCTAGCAAAAGAAAGTGGACCTTCAGAGGGATCATTGAAAAAGCCACTTTAAGAAGCAAAGCCTTATTTCATCTGTTCTCCTTTTCAACCTATCTCTATTTTATTCTTTGATGAAATAACCTTAACTTAGATTGTTCAGTGACATTCCGTCTCATAACGTACCATCGGACAACAGTTCTTGTCCCATATTCCAACACTAGCAACATCTGAGTCAGCTCACTCTCCTGAGGCCCGGGGGCTTTCCATGAGTCATACTCTAGCATGAACCCCTATCTAAATACAGACAGACTCTGAGGGAGCCTTTCCTAGGTGAACTGTGATTAATCTAGTTATTCATAAACAAATAAAGTTTCTTCAGCTTCAGTTCCCTGAATTTATCTGTCCCTTTCTTTCTTTGTCACTGTGGAAGGACTGGCTCAAATAGTGTCAGAGATCAGATTTCATTATGACAAACTGCAGTGTTGTCTAAATTCTTCTTCTTCTTAAAGTAGTATTATTTTTAGAGGTGGGGGTCTCACTGTGTTGCCCAGGCTGGTCTTAAACTCGTGAGTTCAAGCCATCCTCCAGCCTCAGATGCTTAAGTAGCTGGGACTTCAGATATGTGCCTCCGTGCCTGGATACATTATTTTTATTATTGTGGAATATGTTATACCAAGTACCATTTGTTGTTAATTAAGCATTTAATTGATTTTGGAAATCCTTATGTTACCTTGAGACCCAGTGTAGCTGATGTTTGTTTCATAATAAAGAAGGTGTTCATGTATAGTGGAGTTCTCAGGGTTATTCAAAACCAGCCAAAGGGACAGAAGCCCTGTGCTTTAGAAATTTACAGTTAGGCCAGGCGCGGTGGCTCACGCCTGTAATCCCAGCACTTTGGGAGGCCAACGCGGGCGGATCACGAGGTCAGGAGATCGAGACCATCCTGGCTAACACGGTGAAACCCTGTCTCTACTAAAAATATAAAAAATTACCCGGGCAAGGTGGCGGGCGCCTGTAGTCCCAGCTACTCGGGAGGCTGAGGCAGGAGAATGGCGTGAACCCCAGGGGTGGAGCCTGCAGTGAGCCGAGATCACGCCACTGCACTCCAGCCTGGGCGACAGCGAGACTCAATCTCAAAAAAAAAAAAAAAAAAAGACATTTACACTTAAAATAATCAGCACAAGTACTAACATATATAGATATAAACATACTTTCAGCCAGGCACAGTGACTCACGCCTGTAATCCCAACACTTTGGGTGGCCGGGGTGGGAGGGTCGCTTGAGCCCAAGAGTTTGAGAACAGCCTGGGTAACATAGGGAGACCCTGTCTAATAATAACTGGACGTGGTGATGTGCACCTGTGGCCCCAGCTACTTGGGAGGCTGCTGTGGGAAGGTTGCTTGGGCCCAGGAGGTGGAGGCTGCAGTCAGCCAAGACTGCACCACTGCACTCCAGCCTGGGTGACAGAGACTTTCAAAAAAAAAAAATCCTAAAAACATACTTTCCTATTTACCAACATGAAGCAACCAACCATAAACCAATACCAAAGCAGAAGCATTTTATAAATGAAGCATAGACTTTGCTGTTAGGGAGGGTGATTATAAGGAGAACTTCAAGGCAAGAAATACTTTATACAAGTAGTTGCCTTCTTCAGTTGTAAACAACAGAAACCATCTGCAGTAAGTTTAAGTAAATGAAATTTATTGAAAAATAGATACATAACCACTCACAGGTTCCCTGGAAGAGCCAGAAAAACAGTCTTAGAAGCAATGGATCCAGGAAGAGTACTCAGAACACAGTGGCCTAGTAGAGGGCATGGACACTGAAAAATGCCCTCTGATGCTGGGTTCTGGGCTCTGCTCTTGGAAATGCCATTACTTCTGTCTCTGGAACCCTTACGGTAACTGCTTGCACCATGGGTTCTGGACGCATTTGCTTCCGACGCAGTCTTATGGGGCTGCATCTGGTTGCCTAGGTCTGGACTACATCGCCTGATCCCTAGCTGCCAATGAGGCTGAAAAGAATGTTTCTCTGCAAGGGAGTTAGAGCAAGTCGGAAGGTGCGGACTTGAAAGATAGGGAATTCAAAACACAGGAAGAGTGTTTAAAGTTGCTGGCTAGCCAAAAAGAATGGAAAATGTCGAAGTCACTTCTCAAAGCATGGTGCTAATCATCTGCATCATAATATATCAGGATGCTGAAGAAAAATGTAGATTACTGGGCTTTATCCTCAAATCTTCTTCTTATTAGTATTACTTTTTGAGACAGAGTCTCTCACTCTGTCACCCAGGCTGGAGTGCAGTCGTGCAATCACGGCTCACTGCAGCCTCAAACTCCCTGGCTCAAGAAATCCTCCCTCCTTAGCCTCCTGAGTAGCTATGACTACAGGCATGCAACACCACATCCAGCTAATTAAAAATTTTTTTTTGTAGAGATGGGGTCTTGCTATGTTACCCAGGCTGGTCTTGAACTCCTGGGCTTAAACAATCCTCCCACCTTAGCCTCCCAAAGTGCTGGGATTATAGGCGTGAGCCGTTGCATCTGGTCATCAACCCCCAAATCTTATGAATTAAAATCTCTGCAGTGGAAGCAGCAACCTACATTTTCCGCAGCCTCCTTGGGTGATTGTGATGTGTACTAAAGAGTGAGAACACTCCTGCGCAGTTTTGTTTTGTGTTTTATTTATTTAAATAGAGACACCCAAGCTGGGCTTGAACTCCTGGGCTCAAGAAATCCTCCTGCCTTGGTCTCCCAAAGTGCTGGGATTACAGGTGTGAGCCACCGCGCCTGGTGATCCTGCACAGTTTTTATTTTCAAAAGGACTTTAAAATTTTTATTTTGTTTACTTTTGGAATTGAAAGGAAGACAGCTATACCTTTCTCAGTCAGAGATCAAAATCTCTGTAACTCTCAATAAGAAAGCCCTCTGCTATGGACTAGAGAAGTGATGAGTGTCCACTCTTCTCTCACAGGAGAAGCATCAGAGGAGGAGTGAGTATTAGGGTGTGATTAGCATAGACTCTGAAGTGAGATGACTTGAGTTTGAATACACCCTATCTCAATTAGCAGTGTGTGGCAGATTTTTCAAAAAATGTCTTTTTCAAAAAATGGCCACAGTAATATTTTCTATTCTGCATGCTCTTGTAGAATCTTCTAGAACCTTGCCACTCTCCCAACAAGAGATGGAGACAATTTTTTCTGTCTTTGAATCTAGGCTGGCCTTTGTGACAGCTTCCACCAATTTGTGATTTCTGAGTCTAGGTCATAAAAGTGCTATGCACTTCCACCTGGTCCTCTGAGAACACTCTTTCTGAGAATCCAGCCACCACACTATGAGGAAGCTCAACTTCCCATAGACGAAAAGCTGACACAGAGAGAACTGAGGTCCCTAGCTCCCAGGAGATTAGAAACCAACTTACTGGCCATGTCAACCATCTTGAAAGTGGGTCCTCTAGCCCCCAGATGAGCTGCTCGTCTTGATACCACAGAAAGCAGGTACAAATGATTCCTGTGGATCTTTGCCAAAATTGTAGATGAGAGAGAAAAAGAAACAATTGCAATTTTTTTTTTTTTTTGAGATGGAGTCTTGCTCTGTTGCCAGGCTGGAGTGCAGTGGCACAATCTTGGCTCACTGCAACCTCTGCCTCCCAGGTTCAAGCGATTCTTCTGCCTCAGCCTCCCGAGTAGCTGGGACTACAGGCGCCCGCCACCACGTCCAGCTAATTTTTTGTATTTTTAGTAGAGACGGGGTTTCACCATGTTGGTCAGGATCGTCTCGATCTCTTGACCTTGTGATCCACCCGCCTCAGCCTCCCAAAGTGCTGGGATTACAGGCGTGAGCCAACGCACCCTGCCGCAATAGTTTAAACCCACTAAATATGGTTGGTTTGTTATGTAGCAATAGATTACTGATAAGGAGATGAGTCAATTAACTTCTTTGTGCTTCAGTTTCACTGTATATAAAATTGAGAAAACAATTAAATCCACCTCATGGAGTTTTAATGAGAATTAAACAAGTTTTGATATGTAAAGTACTTAGAAAACAGCCTGCCTGGCCAGGCACAGTGCCCCAATGCCTGAAATTCCATTATTTTGAGAGGCTGAGGTGGGAGGATTTCTTGAAACCAGGAGTTCGAGACCAGCCTGGGCAACATAGTAAGACCTCATCTTTACAAAAAATAAAATTAGAAAAATTAGCCAAGTGTGGTGGCTTTTTCCTATAAAAGAGGTTGAGGTAAGAGGATTGCTTGAGCCCAGGAGTTTGAGGCTGCAGTAAGCTATGATTGCACCACTGCACTCCAGCCTGGGAGACCGAATGAGAACCTTTCTCAAAAAAAAAAAAAAAAAAAAAAAAGCCTGACTTCTGACTTATAATAAATGTCATTTCAAGAAAAGAATTAACGGTGAATGAAAAGAAGATCAGAATGACATAAACAGGCAACCCAGAACTCCTTTAGACCGGTAGTAAAATTGTGTTCATTTCATATATCTGAGGTGGAGCAATTTAAATTGGTAACCACTGAAATGATAACTTTTTAAAAACATAAAATGAGTTGTACTACTTTTAATTCTCACTATAATTTCAGGCAGACTAATGTCAATAATATTTGTTTAATTACAATGAATTATTTATTCTTAGCCCGTGAATCATTTATTCCTATCATTGCTGAGTTAGGACTCAGAGGCTGAATACCTGGTTCTGTTTTAAATCTCCCTTTCCCTTAATGAGTGACCTTAGCCAGTTACCTCAGTTCTCTCCAAAGACCTAGAAGTTTCCAAATAAACATTTGGAAAATAAATAAAGCTGTCAGATATGATACAAATGTTGGTTCTTCCAGTTATTCCGGCACATGGTTGTTTACCAGGCGGATGACCTGTTGGAAATAACAGAACCGAGAGTCAGAAAATATGACACTGCAGCTCAAATCTGATAAAAATCTCCCCGGGCACTAAAATATCATGGGGATCAGGAGCCAGGAGATGGGCCTTTGCTCAAGGAGGCATTGGGCAGGATAAAAGGCATCTAAGAGGGCAGGTGACCCTCCCAGGGCCACAGGCACGTAAACCTCCATCATCCAGCAGTCGTTACTGGGACGGGGCAGATTGTCTAATAAGACAAGTCCTTTCTATTTTCCACATCTTTTTTTTTTTTTTTTTTTTTAGACGAGTCTTCTCTGTTGCCCAGGCTGGAGTGCAGTGGCGGGATCTTGGCTCACTGCAAGCTCCACCTCCCGGGTTCACGCCATTCTCCTGGCTCAGCCTCCCGAGTAGCTTGGACTACAGTCGCCTGCCACCACGCCCGGCCAATTTTTTGTATTTTTAGTAGAGACGGAGTTTCACCGTGTTAGCCAGGATGGTCTCGATCTCCTGACCTCATGATCCACCTGTCTCAGCCTCCCAAAGTGCTGGGATTACAGGAATGAGCCACCACGCCCGGCCTATTTTCCACATATCTGAAAATACCTCAAGCGATTGTATTCACTATCTATTGCTGCAAAAAAAATTGCCCCAAAACTTTTTTGAAAAATATTTATTTTTTCTTTCTTTCTTTTCTTTTTTTCTTTCTTTCTTTCTTTTTTTTTTTTTTTTTTTTTAAGACAGGGGTCTCCCTCTGTTGCCCAGGCTGGAGTGCAATGGCACAATCATAGCTCACTGCAACCTCAATCTCTCAAGCTCAAGCGATCCTCCCAAGTAGCTGGTGCTATAGGCACGTGCCACGACCCCCGGCTAATTTTTTTAATTTTTAGTAGAAATGAGGTCTCCCTGTGCTTCCCAGACTGGTCTTCAATTCCTGAGCTCAAGCAATTCTCCAGCCTCAGCCTCCTAAAGTGCTAGAATTACAGGTGTGAGCCATTGTGCCTGGCACCTTCGTTTAAAAAAAAAAATAGGGCTGGGCATGGTAGCTTATGCCTGTAATCCCAGCACTTTGGGAGGCCAAGGCAGGCAGATCAACCGAGGTCAGGAGTTCGAGACCAGCCTGGCCAACATGGGGAAACCTCGTCTCTACTAAAAATACAAAAATTAGCTGGGCGTGGTGGTGGTGCCTGTAATCCCAGCTACTAGGGAGGCTGAGGCAGGAGAATTGCTTGAACCCAGGAGGCAGAGGTTGCAGTGAGCTGAGATCGTGCCACTGCACTCCAGCCTGGTGACAGAATGAGACTCCGTCTCAAAAAGAAAATAATAAAATAAAATAACAAAAAAACCCCACTTTCCTTCCCGTCATAGTATTGTCATGTATGTAGCTTTATAGTCTACTTCTTCACCTTATTCTGAGGATGACTTTAAAACAAGTCCTCGCATACAAGCAGTCTCTAAATGCATTTGCTGTTTAGGAAAACAATGTATCTAGATGGTCCCCTGGCGGAAGAGCTGCAGGAGGAGTAGCTGGGGTCCTGGTGGAAATGCAGAATTGCAGGTTCCACTCCAGACCCACTGATTCAGAATCTGCATTTTGACAAGGTTCCCTGGTGGTTAGTATGTGTGTTAAAGTTGAGAAGCTCTGTTCTAGGACTGTCATTGAAGAGCTGAGAATCACTTGTGTTTCTGAACTTTAGCCTGCGTCCAAGCACGCATGAGAATAATAAAATGAGATCTGTTTAATCACAATGAATTGTTTATTCATTGGAAATAACGGCCAGTCTCGCAGCTCGACATGATATTTGGGAATTTGGAGATCTTTTTTTCTCTGTGTCTCCCTGTCTCTCTGTCTCCCTCTCTCAATCTCTGTCTCTCCCTCTCTCGTTCTTTCTCTTCTCCAGCTCTCTCTCTCTTTCCATTTTTTCTCTATCTCTTTCACCTACATTGACTTTATCGTTTTACTTTTCTATGGAAATGTTGAAACACTTGAGACTTGTTTTTGTTTTTCCCCATCACTTGGAGCTGACCCCTTTCATCTTTGATTCAGCCAATTTCCTTCAAAGCTAAATATTAAACAGATCTGTCTTCTGACAGCTGACCCCAAATAGGGACGAGCAGTGGTCCTGGCCCCAGGGGTGGAGAACTGAGCCGACAAAGGTAGAGGAGAGACAGGATGGAGCCAGTTCCTGTCCCCCAGGGAAGCCCAAAAGTTGTGTCTAAGCCTACACACAGCCAAACAGCCAATAACCAAACAACCGATAGCTTCTGGAAGGCATTCTTGCAGAAATTCCTCTTTTGCCAGAGGGTGAAAGGGTTGCTAATTGATTTTGTCTGCCTTTCAGATGGACTCAGAGAGACACAAAAGTTTTAATTCTAACAGAGAGGTAACATTTTTAGATACTTCACTGTAGAAAAATATTCTGTGTCTCTCATGTGATCTGGAGTTGCATATTGGTATTTTTTGTTTCACCAGCTTGTTATCCTGTTAAGAGAATAGCAGCAGTAAATTTAATTACGTAGACCCTTTTCTAAACAACATATATTTCATAAACATATTATTTATTCGTAACAAAGGAATAAAAGAAAGCTAACTCTTCCCAAATGCATTGAGAATCGGTGGTCTCGACTCTCACTGAAGAGATGGGTGAAGATTGCAGTCTTGTGATCTCTGGCCAAGAGATGCCACCTTGTGCCCTCTTTACCGCTTCTGGAGCTTGTGTCTCAGCACAATGTGCTATTGATCTCAAATCCGACATGCTGTATGTCAACAAGTGAAAACAGGGAAGAGACCAGATAGGGAGGTGTGAAAGGAAAATCTCCTGGGCTCCCCAAATCACTAAGCTAAAAGGAAAATTCAAGCTGGGAACTGCTCAGGGCAAACCTGCCTACCATTCTAGGCAAGTCATCCCTCTGCTCACTGAGATAGATGCATATTCTGATCGCCTCCTTTGGAAAGGCTTATCAGAAACTCAAAAGAATGCAACCATTTGTCTCTCACCTACCTGTGACTCAAAAGCCCCCTCCTTGCTTCGAGTTGTCCCTGCCTTTGTGGACAGAACCAATGTACTTCTTACATACATTGATTGATGTCTCATATCTCCCTAAAATGTGTAAAGCTAAACTGTGCTCTGACCACCTTGGGCACATGTCATCAGGACTTCCTGAGGCTGTGTCACCGGCGCAGGTCCTCAGTCTTGGCAAAATAAACTTTCTTTCTTTTTCTTTTTTTTTTTTTTGAGACAGAGTCTTGCTCTGTCGCCCAGGGTGGAGTGCAGTGGCATGATTTCAGCTCACTGCAACCTCCGCCTCCCAGGTTCAAGCAATTCACCCGCCTCAGCCTCCCAAGAAGCTGGGATTACAGGTGCGTGTCACCACTCCTAGCTAATTTTTGTATTTTTAGTAGAAACGAGATTTCACCATGTTGGTCAGGCTGGTCTTGAACTCCTGACCTCAGGTGATCCATCCACCTCTGCCTCCCAAAGTGCTGGGATTACAGGCATGAGCCACTGCGCCCGGCCCAAAATAAACTGTCTAACTTAACTGGAGACCAGTCTGAAATTTTCAAAGTTCACAGAGGGAAAAAAGAGAAGTGACAGAATACAACTCTATCCTTACCTTTTCATATCCACAGAGAAAGAGCTCTGTAATGTTATGCAAAATGGCAGAAATGCCAGTTTGTGAAAAGAGACAATTGTTTTAACACACACAAAAAAGCCTCCTAGTCATTGGGAATGACCAGAGTTTTTAAGAGAAAAAAGTCACACAAGTCAGAAAGTCTGCCTATAATCCTGAATCAAAAAATCTGGAGTCAGAATAAAAAGTTGGTCGGGAAGTATTTGCTTACGTAAAAGAAAAACTGTGAAAAACCTAGGAATTTGGCTTCGCAAAGTCTTCTTAAGCCCTGTGATTTCAGTTTTGTTCTTCCTTTCTTGTTATTCTGGATTAGAGTGTTATTCTTGTGATTTTTGAAAAATGAAAAATATGGCCTTATACTCTTGCCTAATACATGATTTCTGGAAATAAGAGGTGAAAAAGTGAGCTCATTTCTTCTTTAGCCCAACCCTAACCAAGTGTGAGCTAAGGAATTCTATATTTTATTTTTATTTATTTATTTTTAAGAGACAGCTTTGCTCTGTTGCCCAGGCTGGAGTGCAGTAGTGGAATCATAGCTCACTGTAACCTCGAACTCCTGGGCTCAAGTGATCCTCGTGCCCTAGCCTCCTGAGTAGCTGGGACTATAGGTATGCACTACCATACCCGGTTAAATTAAAAAAGTTTTTTTTTTTTTTTGTAGAGACAGAGTCTGGCTACATTGACCAAGCTGTTCTCAAACTCCTAGCTTCAAAAGATCTTCCCACTTTGGCCTCCCAAAGTGCTTACAGATAGCTACACTCCTGGCCAGGAATTCTTAACATGTTTGTAACAGAAGGAAGGAAATTAGGGTCATATTGGGTTTTGTTGTTATAGTTTGTCTGTTTTTTTAATTTAAGCTATGCCATAGAGTTTTGTGGACACTATGAAACTTAGGATCATTACTATGTATTTAACAGAGTAAGTGTTCTAACAGGGCAGTGGAGAATAATATTAATAGTTGTGCACCTCATTTCTGGACAAATCTGACAATAAGCTCATTGGATGAGTAGCAAAATCATAATCTCAGAAATTTCTGAAACAGAAGAGCATACTATCTTTTGGAGAATTAACTTCATTCAGAGCTTTCATTTACATTCTTCTTATGTTTTTATTTTGCCTTTATATATTCTTTTGTAATTTACATATTCCTGTACGATCCTAAAATCTTTCTGAAACAAGCAAGAATATAAATTTATTATTTTGATAAGTGTTAGAAATTAATTTTTACATTTTTTTTAAGAGACGGAGTCTCACTCTGTTGCCCAGGCTGGAGTGCAGTGGCATGATCTCAGCTCACTGCAACCTCTGCCTCCTGGGTTATAGCAGTTCTCCTGCCTCAGCCTCCCGAGTAGGGCGAGGCTAATTTTTTGTATTTTTTTTTTTTTTTTTTTAGTTTCATCGTGTTGCCCAGGCTGGTCTCGAACTCCTGAGCTCAGGCGATCCACCTGCCTCGGCCTCCCAGAGTGCTACGATTTCAGGCGTGAGCCACCGCATCAGGCCAATTTTTACCTATTTTTTTAAAACACAAAGTTATTCTTGTAACCATTGGCATTATAACTGTTAGCAAAAAGCAAGGGCTCCTCCTAGTGATACTGCAAGTCAGTGCAGCGTACTAATTCCAGGTGTATTTGTTTTCTTTGTTGTGTAACAAGTTCATTATCCTTAGTAAACACACACTGGAAATCTGTTGAATTCAGCGATCAATAATGAAGATGTGTATTTTAGGGAAACTGCAGTAATTCCTTCAGGCCACTAGGGGCCATTTGACTAAATTCTCTTCCCAGTTCAAAGGAAAGGTCCCCAGTGCACCCCCAGGGAGCAAAAAGAAGGACCTCCTCCCATCCTAAAGTGGGATATTCTAAGGGTAGAATCAGGTGCATCATACTCAGTAAATCAGTATTTCTCTAATTTTATTACTTTTTGAAACCTCTTTAAAAGGAAAAAATACATGTGAATTCCCCAGTATTGACATGGGAATGGATTACTGTACAATAGTGATGCATGTATAAAATGATTGCTCTGGCCATAATTGTCAACAAAAGTCGGTAGAATGAAAAGAAGAAAGCTGATGTCCCTTTCACTACTACCTGCTGTGGTCAAATATTGCTTGCCTACTCTTTATCCTAAAAAAAGAAATGGGGCTAACATCACTACCTCCCACTTCCACCAAACCCTCCATCCAACAGCAATTTGTCCTCTTATGCAAGGTGAGAAGAATTGCCCCAGTTGTTCTGGAAAAAGTGTTCCTTTTTTTTTTTTTTTTTTTTCCAGACAGAGTCTCGCTCTGTCACCTAGGCTGGAGTGCAGTGGTGCGATCTGGGCTCACTGCAACCTCCACCTCCCAGGGTTAAACGATTGTTCTGCCTCAGACTCCTGAGTAGCTGGGATTACAGGCATGCACCACCACACTTGGCTAATTTGTGTATTTTTAGTAGAGATGGGATTTCACCCTGTTGGCCAGGCTGATCTAGAATTCCTGACCTCAGGTGACCCACCCGCCTCAGCCTCCCAAAGTGCTGGGATTACAGGCATGAACCAGTGCACCCAGCTAAAAAAGGTGCTCTTTTCTTTGTCCTTCCCTGCCTTTGTTCGCTTCCCAAGTGGTACCATTCCTGGCCAGGTACACCATTGTCTCTTTGAAGGTAATTAAACAGATTGTATAAGATGTCATTAAGTTTTATCACAATTGCACACAAGGACAGACTATTGGACACAACCACCTAAGTACATATGTCCTAGATACTTAGGTGGCCATGAAGCACAGGTCAGAGTCAGGCCAAGGTTCAGCTGACTGTAGGAAGGCCTCACCTTCCTTTTGATGCGGTTACAAGATGGTTCATTTGCTACCTTGCAGAAATAGCTTTGAAGAAAAGTACTGTAAGCTGCGTGGTTGTAATTGGATTTAAGTACTGTTGAATATAATATAAAAGTGACGCATCCTCCTAATAATTAAAGTTGTCATCTCCAGGTTTTATTCAACATTTGAATCATGCTCAAACTTGCAGACTTGACTTAAAGCTTAGATGCTTCATCTCCAAAAGAAGCTGGCCATGGAGTACAACAGGGAATCTAGTAGCAGTCTGGAGTTTTCCTCTAGAAAGTGCTGTGGTCTCAAAATGCAGTCCTGGGTATCTGGACACAATCCCACAAAGGGTGACTGCTAAAAAAAAAAGATTTCAGGATTGAGGAACATAGCTCCTTCTTCGAATGCACACTATGTTGGGATGGTGGGATGAAGGCCGAAATTTTCCAGGTTGGAGTCTTTTGGTGGTTTGTTTGTTTATCCTGTATCTGGAGTTGAGAAGAAACCAAGTTTGAGATTTAGGATGTGGACAGGAGGTAGGAGTTTTGCCCATAAATTACAACAGAGTCTGAACCCATGGGGACTGCCAAGAAGACAAAGTGGTCACAATTGGCTTGGGCCCCAAGCCAGGGCCCCTGCAGAGCAGGAGCCCAGTTGGGGCCTCCTCCCAGGGCCAGTGCAGCTCTGCCTGTGCGTGGATGATAAGCTCTGGGCTGCTTCCTCTGAATCATGAAAACAAACAGACCGGGCCAGGATGGAATAAATGAAGCTGCAGATGAAAGACATTTTGAAGACGAACATGAATTAGAGGGTTGGAGGGATCTGATTTTGACTTTCACATTCATCTGCCTTCTCCTTTCAGCAGTGGGGCCAAGGTGGCCGGCCAAGCCACTGGGAATTCTACAAGGGCCTCTGCAGGCAGGAGGCTAGTGAAGACTTAGAGCCTGTAGAGTGGACTCACGCTCAGGAGAGCCATGAAGCCGGGGCCTCGTCTGCAGCTTTCTTCATTCACGCTGAGAAAGTTTGTCCTTCCTGCCACCCATAATTTTCCTGGAGAACTGAAAATAACAAAACCAGAGGGATATCCACAGAGTCCATAGGTTCCTAGGTTAGTTCTACATGGTCCCCTTCTCCTCCCAGAAACACGAGATGTCAGATTCCTCAAGATTCCTTTGAGCTCACCCTAAACTGCTCAGGGCAAGAACATCAGTCTGTTTGTCTCTTGAGACAGTCTCTGGCATGTTTATGAAAAGATCACTGGAGACTCCAGTTTCACAATCAACAATGTACCTAAAAATAGAAAAAAATCTGTTCCAGGATAATTTTGTCTCCGAACAGCAAGATCAACAAAAGATGCCTTCAGGGAACAAGTGGTCCTTCACTGAAGTCTAATGAAGCTCTGAGCTGCCTTTCAGAGCAAGGGGAGGGTGTGGCTCCTACGTCCTCTTCCTCTTCCCATCAGCTCACACTGACTGGCAGTACGGATGAAGCTGTGAACAGTAAATGGTGACTGTGAACCATTCTGACGCCGTCACCTGGGGCTAGGTGGCACTGTTTAATGAACCATCTCTGCGCAAGGCAAGGCCCAGGGTCTAATTGGTTGGAAAGCTTTGTATGAAACCCAGAATGCTAGTTGCCAAGACTCTCTTCCCCTAAGTTTTAAAATTCCTAGGTGATTCCCTGGAAATGTAATCCGGATGTTCCTGACTCATGTATATTTAAACCCATCCCACTGTTGTTTCCAAAAGACATTTTATGGATATTCCAGGCGAGTGTGTTGTCTTTATCCAATCAAGGAATCCCATTAATTAGACTTAAAAAAGTCCACAGGGACTGCTGTGAAATCTAATTCTGTCTTACATTTGCTAACTTTTTTTTCCCTTTTTTCTTTTTCCTCTTTTTTTTTTTTTTTTTTAATTTACTGGCCTTGTTAAATAGTCTAAGAAAACAGGAGAAAGAGTGTAACATAACATAGAGCATCCTGGACCTTAGTACCTTCAGGTTGAACCTTGCTTTCTCTGAGCTGGCAAACTGGGATCCCATCAATAAGCAGTGTCAAAATATGGAGTTTCCAGCAAGTCAGCTTAGGAAAGGGAGTAGAAGAGAATAAAGTAGAAATCAATATCCATTCCTAGGTTCTTACTGCATTGTAGGAAGCACTTTCTGTTTGTTTGTTTGTTTATTTGTTTGTTTTGAGACGGATCCTCACTCTGTCACCCAGGCTGGAGTGCAGAAGCACAATGTTAGCTCACTGCAACCACCACCTCCCAGGTTCGAGTGATTCTCATGCCTCAGCCTCCTGAGTAGCTGGGATTACAGGTGCCCACCACCACACCCGGCTAATTTTTTGTATTTTTAGTGGAGACGGGGTTTCACCATGTTGGCCAGGCTGGTCTCGAACTCCTGAGCTCAAGTCATCCTCCTGCCTCAGCCTCCCAAGGTACTAGGATTACAGGCATGAGCTACCATGCCTGGCCATAGGAAGCACTTTCTATTCCAGGTGGTAGATAATGGAGACAGCTTATCCTTGCTATTATATCAGCAGATAACAGATCCCAAAACACAGTGCAGATTCATCATGGGGTTTTGAAGTCACAGAGACTTGAATCAAAGTTCTGTCCCCCTCCTCCCATTCCTTAACTATGTATGTAGGACTTGAATGAGCTACTGGAACTCTCTGAACCCTGTTGCCTCATGTTTCAAGTGGAGGCAATAATATTTAACTCATCACTTTTAACTAATGTTTATTGAGCACTTACTATGTGCCAGATACTGTGCTAAGAGCTTTCCACGCATCATTTTATTTTACCCTTATGATTTCCTTATTCTATAGGCATGAGAACTGACACTCACAGCATTCACACAGCATTCACACAAGTGGCAAATCTGGAACACAAACATCGCTCTTTATGACTCCAGAGTTATCATCCTGCTGCTGTGAGTATGAAATGACATAAGACATGTACAGGGTAGGGCTCATAGTAGCTACGGAAAAGAACCAACACTAAGAACCTGTCTACTGTGTGCCATACCCTAGATGTGTTTTCCTTTCCAAGGCTGTCATTTTGCTTGTGCATGCAAGGCTTTTGTGGATGTGACAGTTCTAGTAGAGGATCACAGGGACATGTGCACCTCTGACTAAGATTGTCCTCCTCCACCATGAACACAACTTTCAGAGGATGTAAGTAGAATGGTAAGTGAGGAAGGAGGCAACCACTCATTAGAGAAATATTTTCCAAATCAGTCCTTGAAATGGGGCCAGGCACAGTGGCTCACAACTGTAATCCCAGCATTTAGGAGGTCGAGGAAGGAGGATTGCTTGAGGCCAGGAGTTTGAGATCAGCCTGGCAACATAGGGAGACTCTGTCTCTATAAAAAAAAAAACCTTAAAAAAATTAGCTGGGCATGATGGTGCATGCCTGTGGTCCTAGCTACTCAGGAGGCTGATGCAGGAGGATCACTTGAGCCTAGGTGTTCAAGGCTGCAGTGAGCTATGATGGCACTACTAAACTCCAGTCTGGGTGACAGAGTGAGACCCTCTCTAAAAAAACAAACAAACAAACAAAAAACTTTTAAATGAATGGAGCAAAAGATATCTCAGACAGACCCCATACTCTTCCTAAAGGGATTTAGGTATGCCCCATTTCAGCATGAACGTACATCTAGAAAATACAAAAGGAGGAAGAATGTTCTGTCCAATGTTTTATTTGTGCAAATGACGGGATTTCTAAAGCTTTTCAACAACACAACAGTTGGCTGTATTCAAAATCAGCCGATAGTAAGCAGGTACTTTGTCCTCTAAAGGTTTCTAGAAGGCTACATGGTCTGTATTTGGTCATCCTGATTTAATTCCCTATTTTTCTGAGAGAGAAGGAATGTCGCTCTCTGTAGAAATATGTGTCCTAAAAGTCCCTTGGCTACTCTGATTGAAAAAAGAAACATGTTTGCAGGACTAAGCTAAGATGTTGAGATAAGAATGAACACAGTGGTCACAACAGATAAACAGGAGGAAGAAAGGAGCTGATGAAAATGGGAATGCTTTCTTTTTTTTTCTGTCTTTACAGTTGCCTTGCAGAGGCGCTAAACCCCATAACTATGTTTATATTCTGATGATGTAAGACATTGCTTCCAAAGAGATAGCAGTTTCCATAGAGCTGAATCTATGGGAGCACATATTAATCTCTTTTTTATTTTAGGAGGAAGAGAATCACATCACAGAAAAGTCATGAAATGATTGAAATGTTCTTTTCTGTTCCCCCAAAGCATCATTAAATGTATGTTTCAATCTCCTAATATAATCTGATTAACATATATGCTTGACATGATTCATTATAATAATGACAATGGGAATTTCCAAGGAACACTTATTCTGTGCCAGGGACAGTGCTAGCCACTCGACATGAATTATTTCACTTAATCTTCTCAGTAATTTAGTTGAGAAAATTGAGACTCTGATTTTAAGTGATTTTTCTAAGGCCGTGTACATAATGCATAGGTTTGAATTCCATGTGTCTTTGACTGCAGAATCCATGCTAGTCCACACCTCCTAGCTCTAAAACAGCAATAATATATCATAAGAAAGGGACCAGGAGATGAAAGGGGGCAGGAATTGGCATCTGCCCAGTACTTGGTCTGTATCAGGTACATTACATGTTTTCGCATGCCCAACTTTACATAATTAATAAGTAGGTGAGCTAAGATTTAACACCAAATGGATCTGCTTTCATAGTTCACTCATGTTCCCTCAAGTGGACTTTCTGCCTGATTACTTTATGTGAGTTTAAAAAAATTAAAATAGGTATTAAAGTTAAATTTAGGGACCACCTAATCCTGAAGCTAACCAAAAACAATATTGGGAATTAAACTTAAGACACTGATATCCTGATTATCTATTGCTGCATAACAAGTTACCCCAAAGTGTGGTGGCTTTAATATAATAATTTATTATTGTTATTATAATCATAATTCTGTGGATGAAAAACTCAGGTGGAACACAGTGCAACAGCATGCTTCTTTTCTTCTCTTTCGCTGTTATTTATTTATTTAAGTTTTAACTGACACGTAGTAACTACACATATTTATGTGGTAAAGTGTGATGTTTCAATATAGGCATGCATTGTGCAATGATCAAATCGGGGTATTTAACATAGTCATCACCACATACATTTATCTTTTCTTTGTGATGAGAACATTTCAAAATCCTCTCTTCTAGCTATTTTGAAATATACAACACAATATTATCAACCATAGTCTCCCTACTGTGCAATAGAACACCAGAACTTATTCCTTCTGTCTAACTGTAACTTTGTACCCACTGACCAACATCTCTGCATGCCTCAGGATGTCTTGCTTCTGCTCAGCAATGTCTGGAGTCTCAGATGGGAAGACTTGAATGATTGGGGGCTGAAACAGCTGAAGGCTGGATGGGTATCTCTCTCTTACTCTGCCTTTATCTCTCTCTCTCTCTCTCACTGTCTCTCTCTCTCCAAAATAGCAAGCTTAGGCTTCCTCACAATATGGCAATCTCAGGTTAGTTGGACATCTTAAACCGCAGCAGAGCTTCAGAGTGTTCCAAGTATTTCAAGAAAAGGAAGTGACATCTACCAGTCCCTTAAGGCCTGGACCAAGAAACGGATACAGTATCATATTTACCATAGTCTGTTGTTCAAACTAACCAAGGGCCTACCTAAATTCAAAGGGAGGGAACAGAGACCCCATCTCTTCATGGGAGAAGTATTGAAGAATACGGAGCCATTTTTAATCCACCACTGCTAAACTTCAAAATCGCCTAAATATATTAATGTCAGCTGACTCACTAACATCAGTATGATAGGCTACATGTTGAACTGTTTTTTTACCCAGGCATTAACCAAACTTGTCAATAACTATTAATATTAGCCTTATTATAGACATAAACCATCATTTGGGCTTTTTTTTTTTTCCTATATGTGAAGATCTTAAGGAAGGAATAAAGTAGTATTTACTAATAGTTTACCTACTGTCCAAAAACAGTGTGTTTATAATATCTCATTTAATTCTCATAATTACCTTAATGTGTTATGCCCATTTTATAGATGAGGAAGTCAAGGCTTAAAGAGATCCAAAGTGGTTTCTAAATATCAGCATTCTTGATGCCTCAAATCGTTTAAACTTTCAGGGTAAATCTTAAAGTTTTTGAAAATTAAAAAAATTATACATATATATTTTGGGTTGATACATAATGTTTTGCATATTTGATGGTTACATGTAATTTAAATGCAACGTACTCTAGTCCACCTAAAACTCCATGGATCCAACACCTACGGATTCTTGAACGTGTGTTTCTAAGTTGTCCATTGTTCGAGTTTCCCGTTTCCATTTAATTCTTGATCCATCAGATCTTGTCTCTAGCTACAGGTCACCGCTTTCCACCTCACCCCACCCTAAATGTCCCAGCCCCCTTCTTCATTAATTCCATAAAACTCCTGTTAATACAGGGCTTTCTCGAATATACGGATCTAAGTTCTGAAGATTCGAGGGTAATAGGAAGATCACATTCCACTTGACAGAGAAATGATTTTCAAATGTATGTTAGACAATGCTGTTTGTAAAAACACCAAGGCCATTTCTGTTGCTGGGAATTTCTTACTGGCTGTTCACTCCCACCACGTGTTATAGGCACCTGATATTGCCTCCAGCCTGTTAGTCTCTGGAACTACTTATAGCTTCACCTCACTCCACTCCTCTCCTGGCTGCTGCTATAAACTAATATTCTAACAACACTTTTGTGCACAGCAATTAGGGTCCCTCTTTGTCTTGCCCTGGGCCATTGCAGAAACAGCCTTCACCATCCAAAGAGGTTACTAAAATATTTTTATGCACAATGACACTTCTCTTCCTTTCTACTGTTATCTGCTAGGGAGAAGGTGATACTGCAACAGTTCATGTAATAGATACGCTTTTGAGTTTAGTTTCAATTACAACGAATACTTTTTAAATCTAAAATTCACTTAGCAAATAAAATATGCCCTACACATAGTAGATATTTAATAAATAGGTGAAGTGTGAATTAAAGCAGTGCTAATCAGGAGCCATTATGTTACATAGTAAAGAAAGCCTCAGTACTTAGTTTCACTGTTTGACCACTAAACTAGCAAAACAATGAATGAAATTCAATGAGGAAAAACATGAAATTGCATTAGAATACACAAGGAATGGTTCAGGGAGCCCAATGAAGAATAGTCAATGGCCATAGAATGAAATACAAAAAAAGAGGGCAAGGTCCCCCAAAATTAGTATTAGTTGGATATTTTTAAGTTTGTTTAATAAATACTTGAAAGAAGAAATGCTTTATTTATTTATTTATTTATTTATTTATTTATTTATTTATTTATAGAGACAGAGTCTCACTCTGTCATCCAGGCTGGAGTGCAGTGCTGTGATCATAGCTTGCTGCAGCCTCCAACTCTTGGGCTCAAGCAATCCTCCTGCCTGAGACTCCCAAGTAGCTAGGACTACAAGCACATGCCAACATGCCTGACTAATTTTTTAAATTTTTGTAGAAATTAAGTCTTTCTATGTTGCCCAGGCTAGTCTCAACCTCCTGGCCTCAAGTGATCTTCCCACTTCAGCCTCCCAAAGTTCTGAGATTACAGGTGTGAACCACTGTGCCTGGCCATAAGACATGCTTTAATAAATCCTTCAATAACTTGCAAAGTACTGTGACTGTTGGAAAGTTATCATGACCTAAGAGATTATCTAAAGAACTAAAAGAATGACTGTTCTGGGAATTCAAAGAAATATTAAAATAAGGCAGCTTTGAATGAAGACAGAACAACCCCAAAAGAAAAACAACGGAATCCTTTAAATATATATAAATTAAAAGCTAACCCTTCTTTTAATGAATCTTATTTTCCTCAGCATTCTGTCCTGGTGTGATGTGGCTGTGTTGGCTTTTGCTGAGTTTGTTGCCCAAGATGGCGGATCATGGAAACTGTGGTAGAAAGCCACGCCCCATCTTTAGCTCCCTCAACAACAGTCCTTGGTTTACAAAGGGTACACCGTGTGGGCTGCTTTGTGGAAAAGAAGTTTTCCCACAATGCCAATTAAGTTAAATTTGGAGGGCCGAGTCACTTTTTCCCCTACAGCTAAGCTTGAGCCCACGGGAAACCATCTTGATCCTTCGATATAGTGCCTTCAGAATAGAAATCCAAATTTGTTCTGCTACGACCTGGAGTACTGCTGAGATCACTAAACTCCTCTGACCACTCATAAATTTAGCGTTCCCCTTTTCTATGTCAACAAACCCTGGATAATGGTGTTCATTATTTCACTACATTCTCAAAAATAAAGGAGCCCCAACAAAAAACAGTTCTGTGATAAGCTATAATATAGGAGAAAACTCATTTCCATATGATATTAAGCACACATGGGGGCCTCATGTTTTGTTATGTGCTATCATGACTACTTTGGGGTACCTTTATTATAGAATTCTTAGTTTTCTCAGAATTTTTAAAACTACCTATTCAGAAAGTGAGTGCCATTATTTTTGCCATTATTTTTATTCGAAGTAAATGAAAAAGAGTATTTATATACACTTAAAAAGTGCCATCGGGGACATTTTATCTTATAGGAAATCTAGAATATATACTCCCTAGTGCCTTGAGATAATTTTTAAAGAACACATCAATCTCATTAGTCCCACCCCTATGGGTGGCAATGTTTTACTTTCCTTGGGTTTATTTTTAGTATTGTGCTTCCAAATTTTGTTTGGGGATGAAAAGGGTCATATGAAGGCCTTTTTTTGTATTTTCTGTAAAGCATATAAGGGCTCATTGGCTACAACCCTCTTAAAAATCAGTGGCAGGAAAAAGCAAGTATCTTCTGAAGCAGTGAAATGCTTCCTTTCACTGGAGGCAGAAAACAATGTAACCCATTGTTTTTACTCTTTCCCTAAACTGCAAGGAAGCTCAGAATTAAATTTAATGTTCAGTTGCAGTAACTATCTTAAACTTCCCCTTTTATATGCTTTTTGATTTTCTGTCTATTTTAACAAACTTACTGTGTATGTAACGTTTTATTGAAACCTGCCTAAAATACTTTCTGGCAGAAGGAAGAATGTAAGTTATTCTTTAAAAACAAAAACAAAAACAAGACCCAACTCCAATTACACTGAAATGTGCAGGTTATTTTAGATGTGAGCCCACAGAACAATCATCCGTTAGGTTACTTGGGAGAATTGCCTCTATGTATCCACTCTGTCCTTGTGCATAAACACTCCAAATTGAGAAAAGTAGAAAGGCCATTTTGAATTTGACTTAAAAAAAAAAAAATCCAAAAAACAGAGTCTCGTTCTGTCACACAAGCTGGAGTGCGGTGGCACGATCTCGGCTCACTGCAACCTCCGCCTCCCAGGTTCAAGCGAGTCTCATGCCTCAGCCTCCCAAGTAGCTAGGATTACAGGCATGAACCACCACGCTCTGTTCATTTTTGTATATTTTAGTAGAGACGAGGTTTTGCTGTTTGCCAGGCTGGTCTCGAACTCCTGATGTTAAGTGATCCGCCTGACTCAGCCTCCCAAAGTGTTGGGATTACAGTCATGAGCCACGAATTTGATTTCTTGATGAAAATCTACTTTCTGATATGATTCTCCAGTGAACTTGTCCCTTGGGCTTGGAGAGCAAAAAAACTTCTACTTTGTTCTCAATTTTTTTTTTTTTCTAAGAGATTCCCAAATGATGAGTTAAGTCCAGGAGAATTTTTTGCCTCTGACTAGCACCCAGTATGGGTCCCCGCCTTGCCATATGTGGTTCTGGGTATGAATAACTGGGCAAAAAACTTATTTAAGTCCTCCTTACCAAGGGATGTTTGTTCTATCTGGCTTCTAGTGAGGTAGAAAATGTCATCAAGTTGGACTTTTCAGTTCTGGTATTAGTACTGTTATATCTGATATTGCAAATTCCAAAGGGCTAAAAAAATACAGTCAAAGAAAGCCAACCAAATTGCTTTAAAGCTTTAAAAACAAACATTTGCATTTCAATCATGGGTAAAGGCCTGGGAAAGAGGGAAGAATCTGTGCAAGTATTTAAATTAAATCAGTTTGCCCACCTCCTAACACATTCTTAGACCAGTGGTATATATTGGTGGGATTCTTAAACTTTTTGTAATTGTGTGGTAAATAATAGCATGTTCAAATATCTCATGAATTATGATTAGAATCCAACGCTGAAGCTTAACATCTCTTTTGAAAAAAATATAGTCAGTGAATCATTATTTATAACAAAGAGCTTGGGAAAAAAATTAAGAACAGTCACAAGAGAATTTGGGATATTGGTAACCAATCAGAAGGTTTCAGGAAAAAAACAGTTTGCATTTGGTATAACTTAAGAGACTATTTTGGAAATTTAATAAACCTAGAACAAAGTTATTTGAAACTCCAGTAATGAATACAATGGTTAAATTCCACTCATTCCTGCATCATGGCAGAAATACCCTTATCTCTGAACACAAACCAAAATACACAAAGTCCTGATGCCTATCTGCCAGCCCTGGAGGGCAGCCTGGCAGTGTGAGAAGGAAGAAATCTCTTAAGAGCCTTCTCTTTTACCATATGTGCTTTCTACTAACTCTGTCATCTTTTACTTCATCCAAACTGGAAATGAATGAGCAAGCCTTCTCAGATGGCAGAGGCTACTGATGTTGGCAGTAAATATATAGATGAAATAAAAACAGAAATAACCAAAAAAACCCAACAAATTAAAACAAGCTCCTGAAATGCACAGCTCCCTTCTACCCTCTCTAAATTAATAACAGACTTATTAGTTCAAAGGTAACTTGCGAGAGGTTAGAGTTTCTTTTAAAAAACCTAAATATAGATTAATATATTCCCCTACCCCTATATTAATACTTTTTACAAATAAACACATTTGGTTTAGCATAAGGAATATTTAAATATAAACAGTAGTTTTCTTACACAAATGTATGTTTTTACAATACTAAATCAACCTCACACCAACAAGAGTTGCAGCACTTGACCATGTTTTTATTGCAATCTACATCCATGATTTCTCCTTGCCATTAGAAGTGATGTGGAAGTGCTGGGAAGGGAAGAGCGTGGTCCCTTTAAATGATAGGGAACCGAGGAAGGGAAGTGCTGAGTAGGGAAGGGTGTGGTCCCTGGCTAGGGCTCCACCCCCACGGGCCTAGGTGAGGACAGGCACTCCTGCTTTCGCCGGCCTCCTAAATGTTGCATTTTCCAAGACCACTGTGGCCCACCATGCCCCCGTCCTGGGCCTATAAAAACCGGAGACCCTAGCACAACAGAGACACAAGCCGCTGGACGTAGAGAGGAGCACATTGTCGGAAGAAGGCGCAAGCGGCTGATTGTGGAGAGGGTCTCCAGAGGAGAGCGCGGGCAGAAGAGCAGGACAGGCACCCGCTGGCCGGGAGGTCATTGACTGGCAGAACGACGCGGAGTTTGGCTGGGGCAGTCGGAGGAGAGCCCAGGACACCCAGCAGCCCGACTCCAGAACAAAACCATCTCCCTTCTGGCTCCCCCATCTGCATCCTTGCTGAGCCTTACTTCTACTCAACAAAGCCTTACACATTCTCGCAGCCCACGTGTGATCCGATTCTTCTGGTACACCAAGGCAAGAAACCCCAGGATACTGAAATCCCTCTGTCCTTCTGATAAGGAAGGGGGTCTCATTGAGCTGGTTAGCACACGCCGCCTGTAGACGGCAAGCTAAAAGAGCACCCTGTAACACATGTAACACATGCCCACTGGGGCTTCAGCTATAAACATTCACCCTAGACACTGTCTTGGGGTCGGAGCCCCACAGCCTGCCCATCTTTATGCTCCCCTAGAGGTTTGAGCAGCAGGGCACACCCTCATCGCACGCCCTGGGAGGGGGACAAGGGAACCTCTTCCATTTCAGAAGAGTGGTGGTAGCTCTTAAAACTGTGATCTGGGTCACTGTTCTCTGCAGCCAGCACAGATGTGTACAGAGATGAAGGCACGTGGTCTGCAGTGACACTCGGGCACTAGGTAAATGATGAGAACATTTACAAATGGTATTCGATAGGTAAATTCATAAGTGCCAACGGGTAACCAGAATTCTATGTCCCAGAAACTGGTGGTGCACTGAACTTTCTCCATTCTCCTTCCAGATCCCCTGTCGGCATTTCTGTCTTGTTTTCTGAGCTCAGGAAGCTGACCTCTGCAGATTGCATCAAGTGGGTCTGAGACCCCTTTCCTTTGGCTTTCTTGCGGTTTCAGCCAATGACAACCACTGTAGCAGAGCAGAGGGGGACTCATTCTGCTGAAAGCCACAGCTCCTATCCGGTGGTCTTAGAGCTTGGTAGGTCCTGTAACTACCTGCATCCTTGCTTGTAGGTTTAAGGGTGGCAGTCACTTCCCTTTTGCTAGCCCCAGAGGGGCTTTACAGAGTCTTGGTTTCCTTGCCCTTACTTTCATATAACCTCCTTTTATTTAAAAAAAAAACTGTTTAATTATCACATTTGAGTGTCTTCTTTTTCTGGCACATGCCGCTATGTAGATTAAAGGGGGTAACTGTACTTTAAAAAAATCAATAAATCAGACTTTTCATTACTTCGTCTGGTCTCTTCCTTATCCCTTTGGTCCAATGTATTATGCAATATTGAAATATGGTGGTAATTCATGAGGGCTAATAATCTCATGTATTGAGTACTTAGGTGCTAGAGTTTGGCATGCACTGTCTCATTTAATCTTTATTATTACCCACCTGGAAGGTAAGTATTATTATCTCAATCTTCCACACAAGAAAACTGAAGCACAGATGTGTGAAGGAACTTGCCCAAGAGCCCACAGCCGGCAGGCTGTGTGGGACTGGAGCCTGCATTCTTCATTCTCAGTGCAAAATCAAACAGTGAATTCCTGGGGTCAGAGCAGTTGGTCTTAAAGTGGGTCACCTTCCCTGCTTCTACTGGTTGTTTCTCCCTTTCCTGATTGCCTTCTCTCTTCCTTCTCATTTTCTTGTTTGCAACTTTGACTTCACCTCATCACTCTTCACCCTTTGTCCTTTACTCAGCCTTCTACTGTCTTATGAGCTTGCTTTTCTCCTCCAGTGCAACACACAGCAAAATATCAACAGCTACAAATTGTTTTAAGAGTCAGTTGCAGCCATTACAAATTAAGCTTATGGAAAGTTCTTAATGGTATGGAAAAGGCGGGATTGTGAACTCCCTAAAGCAGCACTGTCTTGTTCATTGAGCTTTCCAGCAGTACAATGCAGGCACTCAGATGATACTCAATACACAATTTTTTTTTTTTTGGAGACGGAGTCTCACTCTGTCGCCCAGGCTGGAGTGCAGTGGCACGATCTCGGCTCACTGCAAGCTCCGCCTCCCGGGTTCACGCCATTTTCCTGTCTCAGCCTCCCGAGTAGCTGGGACTACAGGCGCCCGCCACTGCGTCCGGCTAATTTTTTTGTATTATTATTAGAGATGGGGTTTCACGGTGTTAGCCAGGATGGTCTCAATCTCCTGACCTCGTGATCTGCCCACCTCGGCCTCCCAAAGTGCTGGGATTACAGGCGTGAGCCACCGTGCCCGGCCTCTACACAATTTTTTAAAGAATGCAATAGTAAGCTCAGAAAGCAGGACACACAGTTCCATGCACAGTGCAATCTCAGGAAGAAATCACATGTGTAAAGTGAAGCCAGGGCAGAAATGTGCTTACCTTGTATCCGTAGTTGTGTTAAGATAATGGTTTTTCAGGTGCTTATTTGAATGGTTCAACTTTTCTCTAGTTTTCAGATTTTTCACACTGGGCATGTTTTACTTTTTAGGCATAAATGTAACAACAACAACAAAAACCCCAAAGTGATATGGTTTGGCTGTATCCCCACCCAAATCTCGAGTTGTAGTTCCCATAATTCTCATGCATCGTGGGAGGGACCCCGTGGGAGGTAATCGAATCATGGTGGCAGGTCTTTCCCATGCTGCTTTCATGGTAGTGAATAAGTCTCATGAGATCTAATGGTTTTTTAAGATCCATCAGATCTCATGAGACTTAAGATCTATGGTTTTATAATGGCGAGTTCCCCTACACACGCTCCTGCGTGCCACCATGTAAGACATGACTTTGCTCCTCCTTTGCCTTCTGCCATGATTGTGAGGCCTCCCCAGCCATGTGGAACTGTGAGTCCATTAAATCTCTTTCCTTTATAAATTACCCAGTCTTGGGTTTATCTTTATTAGCAGCGTGAGAACAGACTAATACACAAAGCAAAACGGGAAAAGTTCCACATAACGAGGCGGTAAGCCCTGATTCTTCCCTGGCATGCTGGACTCTGGCCTGTCATTCTCTCTGCTCAACAGAGCCAGACAGGGCCCCGGGCAGCTTACCTACATCTAATGGGCAGCAGTATTATGGAATCGCAGGCATTGAGTCTCAAAGGACCTGGGAGCTTATCTAGTCTGATACCACTCTTCTTATCGCCTTAGAAACTGGGACCCAGCACTGACTTGCTCTACATCAGGTAGTGGGTTCCAGAGAAACACAAGCTAAGACTCCTGATGACTGGGCTTCTCATACAGGGCTGTCACCATTTCTCTTCGCAGCTGTCTAGAAGAATCGTTTTTAAGTGTTGGTATAAGCATTTTCATTTCAACAGGTGTTTGGCTGTGCCTCCCGTTCTTGAGGTCAGGCACTGTTGAAAAGACACAAAAGTGTTGGATCCCCAAGGTGCTAAAGTAAATGAAGCACTTCATAAACACAGTGGGACCTCTTTCCCTGGAGAGATGGAAAATAGCACACTAGTGAAGTGGAAACATTTTCCCTGAAAAAAATTTTTTATTTAAATCTAGACACAGTGTCTGGCTGGGGTGCAATGGCTCGATCATAGCTCACTGCAGCCTTGAGCTGCTGGGCTAAAGTGATCCTCCCATCTCAGCCTCCTAAGTAGCTGGAAATACAGGCTCACACCACTGCATCTGGCTAGTTTTTATTTTTTTATTTTTCGTAGAGATGGAGTCTCATTATGTTGACCCAGCTGGTCTTGAGGTCTTGACCTCAATGATCTTCCCATCTTTGCCTCCCAAAGTGCTAGGATTATAGGCATGAGCCACTGTGCCTGACCCTGAAAAGTTTCTTTTGGAAATCTCCAATAAAAGCCAAGAATATCATACTCCAGGGCAGTCTTGGGGTGGTCTGACTTGACCTAAGAAAAGTCCCTCCAGAAATGGACAAACCACATGTCTGAATAATCTTCTGTTTCTGTTTATGCATTGAATGACTTCCCCATGTGAAGCATATGCATGCTGCAAACACAACAGTGAACAAATGCACTGACACTTGTGCATGAATATATAATTACAAAGGGTGTAAATGTCATAAAGGAAGATACAGGCAGCATGGAGAGTGCTCAGCAGGGAATCTGCCCCAGGGTGAAATACTAGGAATTTCTTCCCAAGGACTTTCACTTTCATAAAGGATGTGTAAAATATGGGGAACAGCATCAAAACAGAGGGAATAACGTGCAAAGGCTCAGAGGTAAGAGGAATTTGGTATGTTGGAGAAAGTTACAGAAGACAAAATACTCAGATCATTCCTTTGGAATGCCTGATTCTGAGCATCAGGGCCTTCTGCTCTTTTGCCTGGGTGTTTATTTTCTTTCTTTCTTTCTTTCTTTTTTTTTTTTTTTTACAGAGTTTGGCTGTGTTGCTCAGGCTGGAGTGCTGTCGTACTGTCATAGCCCACTGAAGCCTTGATTTCCTAGCCTTAAGTGATCCCCCAACCTTGGCCTTCCAAAGCATTGGGATTACAAGCATGAGCCACAGCACCTGTCTGTGTGTTTTCACTGCAAAATGTACCTCTGGCAATTGAAAGTGCTGGCTTGATGGCATTTGGAGATTACATGTAAAGAATAATGATTTTTAACTTTGTCATCATTAACATTAGTCAGTATTTCAGGCAATAATTGAGTCACTTTAAAGATCACTCCAGGTTCATGCTCACAAAATGTATCAATAGCACATGGAAAGGCATCTTTTTTTCCTCTAGTAAGTGATCATGCATGCAGTTAATCTGGAAGGGTTTTAAATCCTTAGAGTAAGAATAATAAGAAATCAAAACTCAAATGTTTTACACTACTTGGAAATATTGTGCCTCTCTCAAGTTTAATCCAGTTGATCTTGTTTCTTGGGGTAGAATTAAAATATAGGTTTTGCAAGAGCTTTCATATTCAATTCATATAGTGAGGTCATAGACCCTAGAATCCCCAGAGAAGATAGGGCTAACTAAATGTTAATGATAGATACAAGTGATCTCAATTTTAAGGCAGATTTATCTGTGAAAGTGTAAGATGCAGAGGTAGTTCATGAAACCTGACTCCTCGTGTAAGTATCTTGTTAACTTTTCAGGAATGTCAAAGAAACTATTGAATTTTTGGAAATGGGACAAATAGCCAACACATCTCTCATTCAACATATATCCCATCCTTCCCAGCTTCACGTTACCTGCAAATGTAGTGAGAATGCCTCGTACATATCACCTAAGTCACTGATAACAGCTAAACAGCGTAAAACCTAAAACTAAGAATGTATCACTAAAGTAACTATCCTGCAACTGGGCATGTTGACTCACACCTGTAATCCCAGCACTTTGGGAGGCCAAGGTGGGCAGATCACCTGAGGCCAGAAGTTCAAGACCAGCCTAGCCAACATGGCAAAACCGTGTCTCTACTAAAAATATAAAAAAATTAGCCAGGCATGGTGGTGGGTGCCTGCAATCCCAGATACTCGGAAGGCTGAGGCAGGAGAATTGCTTGAACCTAGGAGGCGGAAGCTGCAGTGAGCTGAGATCGCGCCATTGCACTCTAGCCTGGGCATCAATAATGAAATTCTGTCTCAGAAAATAAAAAGTAACTATTCTGCAAGAAGACAGCTGTCAGCATCATTTATATCCTTTGTTCTCCATCAGCTACTAATGCACTTAATTATTTTAGCTTTCAATCTGTATTTCTCTATCTTGTCTACAGAATAACCCAAAATATACTGTCACATGCCTTGCTGAAGGTCAGACTTACCTGTTTCCTGACCATCTGTCCAGTCAGCTTGTCCAGTCAGCTTGTCCAAAATGGAAATTAAAGTGATTGGACTTATCCATCCTTAGTGAATGCTAACTGATTTTTCTTCATTTTATAAGATTCACCCTTTTCTTTAGTAATCCATTTTGAATCCTGCCCTCAGTGTGTGGGTTAAAGACAACCTTACCTTAAATCTAGAGTCTACTTATATTTTTATGTGGAATTTGAAAGTGCAGTTTGTTGACGTATTGGTTTTTGTTGGCTATTTGACCGTTGGCAGTTTTAATCAGAGTTATTCCAAACTCTCTATAAATTGATTCAAAAAATATTATTATGCAAATTTGTGCATGTCTAATATAAATATAATCACAAGTTTGTCATTCAAGGACATTTATGGTTTTCCCAAATAGGTTGTGACAAAGGCATGAATATATACACATACCTTTTGGTAAGTTAAATAAATTTTGCCCTGTATATTCCCATATCTCCTCCCTTACTCTTCTGCAAGACCTTTCCTTGGATTTCCCAACTTTCTCTGGAAGCTCTCGAATACCCAGGTTTTGACATCTATTTCAAGCCTTTGTTGAAATCATTATGTTGACCTAACTGAGGAATTTTCTATGCATGCATAATCATTCAGCATTAATGTCTCAATCAAGACTTCTTATCTGCTAGTTTTTATGGGCCAGAAGCATAAACCAGCTCTTTTTTTCTTGTTTTTTGACACAAGGCCTTGCTCTGTCACCGAGGCTGGAGTGCAGTGGTGCGATCTCAGCTCACTGCAGCCTCTGTCTTCTGGGTTCAAATGATTCTCATGCCTCAGCCTCCCAAGTAGCTGGGACTACAGGCATGCACCACCACGCCAGGCTAGCTTTTGTATTTTTAGTAGAGATGGGGTTTCACCATGTTGCCCAGGCTGGTCTCGAACTCCTGACATCAGGTGATCTGCCCTCCTCAGTCTCCCAAAGTGCTGGGATTACAGGCGTGAGCCACTGCGCCTACCCAACCAGCTCTTTCTTTTCTTTTCTAAGAATCAAAGAATAGTAACTACTGAATTTTTGTTCCTATTGCAAAGGGCTTTACTATTACTTTGTCCCTTATGAAAGTAGATGTGAGATTTTGATTGCGTTTGGGTTCTGAGAGATGACACTTCTGCCAGATTCTTATAAATATTGTCTATTATTATATGACATTATTATAAGGACTGACTAAGGTGGAAAATTGTGGGTTTCTTTGTTTTTCTGAGTTTGCAACATAAATCTCAACAGGAGAATCACAAAACAACAAATCCAAAAGAGACTAAAAAAAAAAAATCAGTCTGCTAAGTCTGCTCAGGTTAATGTGTCTTGGCTCTTGATGGTACCCAAAGCAGCAGGGTCCAATGAGCAAGAAGCAGAAAATACCAAAGACATCCCCATCTGTATAGGCTTGGAAAATGTCACTGCATGTACCTGACCTTCCACTATTAAGGTAGCTGATTTATCCCTTAGCTAAAGTTGCTCTCTCTTCCTAAAAGATCTTGCTTGTCTTAACTTTGTGGCATTCATGTTGCTGTTCCAGTCCAATCCCAGGATAAACTTCTGAGGTTGCAATGCCAGTTTGGAGAGCAGGACAGCAGCAAATTCCAAGGGAAGCCCTGGGGTTATCGCAAGCTCCAGCCGCCTGAGTTATGTCACGTTGCCAACTTCAACAGAGCTTGACCTCAAGCTGAACTCCGCATTGCCAGGCTGCAGAGAGCTAAGCCAAGCAGCTATAACAAGTACAGGCCTTCCCAGCCAAGCAGGAGCCCACCTAAAATAAACCTGTAACCTTTCCCCAGAAAATGTTGTGTTTGTTTATAAATAGCCTAACTGCGTAGCCCCTAGAGTTCACTCATGGGAGCAGGAAGTCAACTTGTGTTAAACCCTCAGAGCTTCTCAGGTACCCCCGACACTCCAGGCCTGTACTCACCAAAAATGGATCATTCTCTTCTTGGACTTCCTAGAATCCCAAGACCCAGGGCAGAAAGGAGAATAGCTTCAATTTCCTAGCGGCTAGGAGGAATCTAACTCTATTTTCCCTATGGGTAACAAAGCGCCTGAGTTAAAGTTCGAGATTTGGTATAAAAATGATAGCCACCCTTACCACGTGCCAGGTACTAGCCCATGCATTGCACATAATAACACATTAGCAAACATCAACTCATTTAATCCTCAGAACAACCTTGTAGGAACACTTCTCAAGGCTACTTACAGTCAGCTCTATTCCCAGCTGGGAGAATTCCGGCACAGAAAGGGTGAGTAGATTTCTCAGCTAACAGGCACTGGAGGCAAGAACTGATCCAGGTATTTTGAACATAGAATTTACACCGTTATATTCATTCTTTGCAAGCCTGGGTGATGGAGCAGAAGGGAATTGGTGTCAGGATCCTAAGTCAGATGTGCCAAGCCCAGGCATCTCCAAATCTTGAAGTCCACAGAAATGGGAGAAAATAGCAAAAGGCACTATAGGATGGATGGGGGTCTCAGCAGAATGAAGGCTAACAGAGCTTAGGAGGGGAGGATCTCCCCCTTCTTCCCCATCCTACCGCCACCCCCAGCCTGCAGGCAGAATTTGATTGTAAAGGAATTCCCATTCAGAGGCTTAGCCTTAATTAGGTTAAATTCCTGGTGACCAGCAATTCCAATCAATCTGACCAGAGAAACCAGCCCTTTCAGTGTGAAGAATACTGTCATCCTTTCCTACTGGCAGGCTGTGAATACTGGCCTCCACCCCAGGCACCCACCACCCACCCACAGGCTCTTTCACGGCAATGCACTAAGCTCTCTCTGCCTGGGCATTCCAGCAGCTGGGATGTTCTACTGGTTGGTGCTTCTCACATCTTCTGTACAAAGAGAGCTGATGTTCCTGAGATTACTTCAATGCCCTTCAAGATCCAGTGAATCCCCAATGCCTATCACAGATTCCATTTTCAATGTAATTTTCAGTTTGTGAGGTCATTTATTATATTTTAGATCTTCCAAAATTGGCATCATATATGACATAAACTAAGTGCAGTAGCCAGATTATTTTTTTAGCCACTCACCCACTAAACGGCTCACTCAAGTAGGAATAGCCCCCACTCAGGAATTAAAGCCCGAAGGATACTGCTTATCAAATTCCGGGACAATGATTCCAAGTATCACTGGGATCAACCAGCATTAGGTACCCACAGATAACAGTGCCTTAACACAGAATTTCTCAAACTTGAAGGTGTATACAGATAACCTGTGGACCTTGTTATCTTATTGCTGTATTTTGTCGAGAGTTTTTGTATGTGATTACTATTTGAGACAGGATCTGGCTCTGTTGCCCAGGCTGGAATACAGTAGCACGATCATAGCTCATGGTGACTAAGGGCCTTGTTAGAATTCAGGTTCAGATTCAGTGGGTCTGGGGTGGGGCTGAGAATCAGAATTTCTTACAAGTCCCTGGGTGATGCTACGTGGGGAAACTATACTTTAAGGAGCAAGGCCTTGAAAAGTTCATTTATCTTGAGACTCTATGCTCCTGACTGATGTTGTACAAATTGATGCAACACAGAAACTTCCGGAGGGTGTGCTCCTTATTACGGACACCCGTGAAAGAAAGTGAATTTGTCCTGGGCTCTTTGGATGGACGATCTTTTCAGATCTCAGTGGTTTTAAGTTTTTTGACTCTGTGCTTTCCCTTTGCTCAGAAAATATTTCCTATGGGACTGTTTTTCTGTCTTAATATAAGCATCTCTACCTCAAAGGAACTCCTTGTCTCTGAGCTGAAGCTCAATAAAACTTTTTCAGGGCCCTGTGGTTTGGTTATTTCATGTCTTTACATGTGGGTTACAGGATTATGCTGAAAGGGGGGAGGTGAAACAAATGTCTACTCTATTGAAATTGGAACAACGATTGGAACAAGAATTTTAAGCTTTTTGAGGATGGCCACCTCGTCTAACCCCAAATGAACAAACGACATGAGAGGCAATACAGCAGAGATGGAAGACTTCAGGCTTTGCAGAAACAGAGACCCTCATTCAAGTCCAAGTTCTGGAAGCCACAGGAGTTGTCACATGGGGCGAGTTTCCTAAACTTAGTTTCCTTACCCATAAGATAGGTGAAGCTGTCATGAGTAAAAGAGCACTGGCGAGACACGTGGCAAGACAGAGAAGGCAAAACTCATGTTTCCTCTTAACAAGCCCTGGATGGATTCCATCAAAGCATCCTGAAACTAAAGGTTGTTAACTGCTGATGACGAGAATCTGACTGCTGGTGTCCTCCAGAAAGCTCCTTTATAGGAAGAAAGCAGAGACTCAGTTGTGGGCTCATTGAGCAGAATCGCATTTGGGTTTTCTCTGCCAGGCATCTCCATCCCTTTTTAGAATCACAGACAATCTGATACTGGTTGCATTCTGCAACATCCACTAGTAGGGATGGTTTATTGCACTGCATAGGAAAAACATTTAGAAGATAACTTTCAAATTTTGTTTTTTGGGAAAACAAAACCCAACATAGTTTTCTCTGTTTAAGTTTCTTGGCTGAGTGCTTATTACTTAGGATATGTTTCCTACTTGACTTTTTTTTTTTTCCTCTTTCAATATAAGTGTCTCTGCCTCAAGAAGACTGACGCAGTTTCCTGCATCCACTCCTTCCTGTAATACCTCTCATCCAGCCATGAAGCAGGATGCTGGTGAAATTTTCACTCATCTTCCAATGCCACCCATCACATCCCACAATGGCAGTAAAAATGGTTGTGCCTTAAGAGCTTTTCTGCCCCAAAGTATACTCCAGATGACACTGAGCAGAAAGGTCTCCAAACGAAGGCCACCAGATCCTCTTACTTTGAAGGCAATTCTCAGCTCATGTCTCATGACCACTGTTGCGCCTTATTCTTGAAGCATCTTGATTTTAGGGGGTGGAAACATGAAACAGACACTTCCTGCTAGAATCCACTGAATAAGCGCTTCCTCAAACATTATTAGGTTGGTGCAAAAGTAATTGTGGTTTTTGCCATTACTTTCAGTGGAATAAAATAGTATATCAGCAAACCACTGCGGAGTCCTCTCTTAGTTTGTTTGGGCTGTTATAACAAAATACCATCAACTGGGTGCCTTGTAAACACCAGAAATGCCTTTCTCATAGTTCTGGAGGCTGGAGTCTGAATCAGGATGCCATCATGGCTGAGCTCTGGTGAGGATCTCCTTCTGGGTTGCAGACTGCTGACTTCTCGTACCCTCACATGGTGGGGAACAGAGAGGGGAGTCAAGCTCTCTCATGACCTTTATAAAAGCACCAATTCCATTCACAAGGGCTCGTCCTTACAACCTCATTGAATCCTAATTACCTCCAAAGGTCCTCACCTCCTAATACCATCACACTGGGTGATAGGGTTTCAATGCAGAAATTTTGGGAGGACACAACGTTCTGTCCTTTTAAAAGGCACAAGTCCTTTTAAAATGCACATTCTGATTCAGTAGATCTGGGGCAAGGCCTGAGATACTAAATTTGCAATCAACTCCCAGATGATACTGATGCTCTGGTCCACAGTCCAGCACGCTGTGAGTAGCAGCACACCAGCACTCTCTCGCCCAATTTAATTGCAAACACTCTAAGGCATCGCTCAAGACCTCTGTGCTTGTGTGTCTCCAACTAGCCAGAAACTTGTTGCACAGTTGTCAACTTTGATCTCCACTTCCTCTAGGTGCCTTGGGCCAGCCTGTTCTGAGTGTCTGAAGGCAGGTCATAACGACTTCACTGTAGTCACCCCAGTAAGAAGACACGGAAACAGGCTATCCTCAGCACAGCTCCCAGGAGCAGCTGGATGCTTTGAACTCTAGAGGAGTAAGCCTGATCTCCACAGACCTGAGGATCATAGAATTTTAAAATGGAGAATAATCTTAGAAGTAGTGTTATACAAAATCATTTTATAGGAAATCAGGTACAATACTAAGAATAATGAACATTTACTCAGCACTCACTCTATGTTCTTTAATCTTCACAACAGCCTCATGAGATAGGTATAATTATTATGCCCACTTTAAAGGGGATAAAACTGAGACTTGGAGTGGTTAAGTATCTTGCTCGGGAATCACTCATTGTACAAGTGATGCAAACCCAGCTTTGTTTGATTCCACCCTTGTGCTCCTAACTACGATTGAGCAAGGCTTTTAACCAAGAGAAATGGAGCAATTCCCTCTGCAGATACACTGTAATATCCGGGATTGGGATCTGTGTCACTGGACTCATAGTTCTTTCCCTTCTACAGTAAGACTGGTTTATCTTTTTTTTTTTTTTTTTAAACAGAGTTTCGCTCTTGTTGCCAGGCTGGAGTGCAATGGCTCGATCTCGGCTCACTGAAACCTCTGCCTTCCGGGTTCAAGCAATTCTCCAGCCTCAGCCTCCCAAGTAGCTGGGATTACAGGCGCATGCCACCACGCCGGGCTAATTTTTGTATTTTTAGTAGACACGGGGCTTCACCTTGTTGGCCAGGCTGGTCTCAAGCTCCTGACCTCAGGTGATCCACCTGCCTCAGCCTCGCAAAGTGCTGGGATTAAAGCAGACTCATCACTTTGCAGAAACTTTAGCTCCAAGAAGGAGAAAAAAAGGAGAGATTATGATAGTATAGTTAAGGAGTTTTTTTTTTTTCCCCATTCACCATCCCTGTACACCCTACCAGTCTCTAAGCCCTGATAAAGTGACTGTCATGATATTCCAAGAGATTTGAGATACTCAGAAAGAGATGTGCTGTTGTACAATGTTGGTTAACAATTTTTTGTTCTAGATTGTCTGGTGTGAGCCACCGTGCCGGCCCGATGGTTTTATCTTAAAGCAAGCGTTAAGTGTCATGTGTTTCTGGCCCTGAGTACTGAATTCAAGCACAACTACAATAATGAAAAAGATTCATTATCTCACAAAGCATTATAACTGAATATGCAATAGCATAGAAGTACCATGTAAATCACATCCTAGCAGAGATAAAAGATTTAGTTCTACCTGTTCCTTTTCCAAAGGGCGTATCAGATTTCCTATTGTGCCTGAAATGTGTATATTTGGTACTCAATACTGAACACATGATGCCTTAATGACACAGCATTTTTGACAGCTATTCCCAAAAGTAGGCTGTGTCTACCTAACTTCCAAGGAATTAAATTGAAAATTGTTTTCAAGCCAATCAATCTGTTGTTTGATGTTACATATGACAAAGAGCTTCCTGAAACTAACCAATCGTTTGATAAAATAGGCTGGCTTTTAGAGTCATAAATATTACTACAGTGTCAAATTGTTCCTTAGGAGGTAAAATTTTAAAGTTGTGGGTGTTAGACTAGCTATTGATTTGTTCAGGTTAGTAAAGGGACAAGAGTTGAATGGGCTGGAGGTAGAGGCTATAGGGAAAAGAATTAGTAAGAGATTACCTGGACTTGTCAGACAATCCAGAACAAAAAACTGTTGACCAACATTGTACAACAGCACATCTTTTTCTGAGTATCCCAAACTTACTAGAATATCATGACAGTCACTTTACCAGGACTTAGAGGCTGGCAGGGGGTAGAGTTTTGGTGAATGGGAATCCAAAAAAAAAAATTCCTTAATTATACTATCAAAATCCCTCCTTTTTTCTCTGTCTTGGACCTAAAGTTTCTGCAAGGTGAGGGAGTCTAATTAAATTTCTCACTTCCCTAAGACTATAGTCTTTTAGCTCTGCTATGATCTGCTCCCACAATGGTCTGGCTTAACTTGCATTTTTTTGTGGGGGGGAGACAGAGTTTCGCTGTAGTTGCCCAGGCTGAAGTGCAATGTGCAATGGCGTGCAGTCCTGGCTCACTGCGACCTCCGTCTCCTGTGTTCAAGTGATTTTACTGCTTCAATCTCCCACGTAGCTGGGATTACAGGTGCCTGCCACCTTGCCCAGCTAATTTTTTGTATTTTTAGTAGAGACGGGGTTTCACCATCTTGGCCAGGCTCGTCTCGAACTCCTGACCTCAGGTGATCCACCCACCTCAGCCTCCCAAAGTGCTAGTATTACAGGCATGAGCCACCGTGCCCAGCCGACACCTGTGAGTATTACAACTACAGAACTCTCTAAAATCTTAGACTGTTAGAATGGGGCATGGCCTTTGAGATTGTTTAATCCAGAAGGTTTCAGGCTATAACATGGTAGTGCTTTTTAAGCAGTAAAATCCTTTATTTAAAATAAATCCCACTCAGCCACAATCTATAAGAGAGTTCAGGTTGGAGATGGCCTGGTTGAAATTAGGGGGTAGCTGGGTCAAGTCTCACTGGTCCTCTGTCTTGATTCCTACATCCTTGAAATTCTTTCAAAAATCCAACAACTCACCAGAAAACTGTTTGCAAATTTAGAGTTGGAAACCTCAACTTCAAGATCAGAGAGTGCCTTACAAGATCTGGGAGTGCATTTGTGTCAGAGGCTGAATAGGGCCTGTCTTGGCTTCATCCAGTTCAGAATGTGTAGCTATTGAACTTCCAGCTCTCCTAAAGAAACTCCTCACTTCTTCCCGAAGTCAGACTGCCCATGTTAGCTACTTAGCAACTCTCACTCAGTACAGCACCCAGGAATGTATGGAAGTCTCCTGTCAGGAGCAGAGGCCTTCCCCTTACCATGCAATTTACCTAAAGAGCCTACTTTGGTTCTTCATGCCAAGACTATTGGGCTGAGAACTAGCTGTTACACTCTGGCACCCAAGTGTAATTACTGTATTCACTTGGATGATGAAACAGAAACAAAGACAAGAATCTGCTAAATCCACAGTGTGATAGATTAATTTGAACTCTATCAGCATGTATGGAGATTCAGGGACTTCATTGTTTAGCTACAGAGCTCTTTGCAGAGCTTGCATCTGTTGGTCATCTGTGCTGCTGTTTGCAGCCATAAGCTAGGCATCTAGGCAGATGTTGGACAATGCCGGCCTATGTAGCCTGGCCTTCATTAGTGCCATGAGGAGGAAATGCATTGCACTAATGTTCATAGCAGTGGCTGAAACCCCACAACAACACCCTGGATGCTGCCTGGGAGTGGCCCAGGCAATGGTGGAAGAACAGGACATACCAGGGCCCTGGGACACAGGAAGCCATTGTGCTTTAAGCCCCAGAGCTCTCTTCCAAAAGGGCCCCACACAGAAGGCATTGTTTCAACGCCCTGAACACGTCTACAGCCCATTCCAGCTCATGATAATAAGCTAATTAAAACTTTAAAGCTTAGCAAAAAAATGCTTCACAGTCTCTATGTCTCAATAAAAGACCAGGCTACAGGGCTCTGAGTGTGAACACATGCACCGTCTACTCAAAGCTGCTCCTACTCAGAGCCTGCATGTCCTTCCCTCCTGGTGAGCAAAAGGCATCCCAGCTGCCTGCTTTAATGCACAGATCCATCCCTACCATATCTAAGACAGCTGATGTCCTCAATCAAATGTGACAACTGAGGATGTAGCCAAAAGAACGCATTGAGTCAGGTGACCCCCCTGGGCAGTGTGGACCCCATCATAGAGAGCTAAATGGGCTTTATGCACTGGGCTCAACAGGACTTGTAGGAGCTTGTTTAAGATTCCCAGGAAGGAGACTGAAGCCTTGCAAATGGAAAATGGGTTGGAGAAACAGGAGCCACATAGACATCGGTGTACAGTTCTTAAGTCTGCAATAAATAATAACCGCTCTATCTACACTGCCAGGCCCCAGAAGGTTCCAAGTCTCCTGAATGTCCCAGGGGCCTCTCCTTCCAACCTTCAGGAAGCTTTTACACCAAGATGATTCAGTTCTCCGTTTATGAAGGCAGCACAAACTCAGCTTCTTCTTAAGAAGAGGCAGGAAATTGGGGATTCTCTAAGGGCACTTTTAGAAAATTGAACATAGAACCTTTTATTAGCGAATGCATAGTCGGCTTTAGCTCTCACATTCATCAGAAGCACTTCAGGGAGAGAAAATTAATGATAATCCTAAGTACATAATGACTTGCTGGAGACCAGAAGCCTCCACTCTGATGGGTCTGACTGGAGCTTTGCCCCCACAGTAATGAAAGATGCCGCCTGTGAGCTTGACCTTGGCTTGGTTCATGCTTCAGAGTAAAGCGCTGCAAAGTTGGTAGGGACTGCTTAATCTCTTTCCTGGTGACTGAAAGCAACTTAGATTGGGACCATTGGGAATAGCGCTGTACTTGGTTATTTTAAAAAAGACAGAAAGAAACTCTTTGCTTTCAATATTTCTTTCAGTGTAAACATAAAAGCTCACAGAGCCCCTAGGAGAGTAGTACACAGGGCACAGAAAAGCAAGTTATTGTGCAAAAAAAAAAAAAAAAAAAAAAAAAAACAGAAAAGGGTGCAGCCTTCCTATTAAAAGCACATTGGTTCAGTAGCACAGCTAAAGACAGAAATCAACCATACCCAGCCTAGTGTGTCAGTGAAATTGATGCTTTGTATTTTTCAGAACATGAATTGTGCAGCTATTACCCAGCAAGACACTTAGAAGTGGCTTTGCAATGTCATGCCTTTCTCCTCGATGCTGACATGGGGAGTGATTGCTTTAATTCACCCCTGGGTACCTAGAACTTGGTTGGGTGGCTATTGTTCCCAGTAGAAGGTGTCCAGGTTCTTGGCATCTTAAACAAAGAATTGATTTGGACAAAATGCACAAACAAAGCAAGGAAAGCAAGAGTAGGGATTTATTGAGAAGGAAAGTACACTCCACAGTGTGGGAGTGGGCCCAAGCGTAGGGGCTCAAGAGCCCAGTTACAGAATTTTCTGAGTTTCAATACTCTAGAGGTTTCTGTTTAGTTACTTGGTGAATTTCTTTTTTTTTTTTTTTTGAGACAGAGTCTCGTTCTGCCTCCCCGGCTGGAGTGCAGTGGTGCGATCTCAGCTCACTGCAACCTCTACCTCCCACGTTCAAGCGATTCTTGTGTCTCAGCCTCCAGAGTAGCTGGGACTACAGGCAGGTGCCACCATGCCTGGCTAATTTTTGTATTTTTAGTAGAGATGGGGTTTCACCAGGTTGGCCAGGCTGGTCTTGAACTCCTGACCTCAGGTGATCTGCCTGCCTCGGCCTCCCAAAGTGCTGGGATTACTGGTGTAATCACCAACCTGGCTGCTTGGTGAATATTCTATGTAAATGAAAAGAAAGAAGTGAAGTCACAGAGTTATTTACTCAGAATCTGCCCTATTGTAAATGGAGAGGCTGTTACTTGGAGTGTGTGGTCTATGTAAATGGAGAGGATGAATGTGAACTTACAAAGTGTAAATGGTGGGACTGGAGAGGAGGAAATGAAGTTACAAAGCCATTCACATTCCTGTCATTGCTGAAGTGCTTTCATTTGATTTAGTTCTAGGAACTAAAGGTGTGGATGGGCCTTATGTTCCCTGCCTCCAGGCCCTATTCTCCTGCCTCAGTTATCACACATTAGACTTAGTTGTTATTTTTCTTTTTTCAATTCTCACTAAGGTGTAAATGTCTGATATCAGAGTTTGTTTTCGAAATTGGAGAGGAAAAGGGGGAAGACACCTGTGTCTCACCAGGCCCCTGAAATAGGAGCAAGAGCTTGGTGGAGTCCTTGGAAATTGTTTAAAGGGGAAACTGGAGGCAGGTAGAAGGCTTCACAGTTCTGTTAAAGTGGCCCTCACTGAGGTGTTGTGCTACGAATAAAAGACCTTGGGCATAACAAAGCCACATCCCAGACAGCCTGCAGCACACTACTGTTGCCAGAGCTGGTGACTCACTATGACTATCCTTGCGGTTTCTGCTGGGCAGCTGGGCTGGGCCATTTAATGTTCATCATTAATTACTGTTGTCTCGATTCTTGTCATTAGAGTATCAACAGGTTTAAAATGAGCCTGAGTTTTTTATGTTGAGATCAAAGGCAAACCAGTTGGGAGATAGTGGGCCGAGGGGTAGGAGAGAGGAGGGCCGAGTAAAGGGTGTTTCTGGGATTTCCACTGCTCCGGGGTAGGGTTGACCCCACCATGGTACAGAGACACCGATGGGTTGTTCAGCAGCTGAAGCACCAGCTTCCTCAGAGTCACTCTTTCCAAGAGTCAGGCGATGGCTTTATCTGGAGCCTCACAATGCTGGTCACTTACTCCTTCCAAAGGCATGAGGCCTCTGAGGTTAGAGAACCAGCGTTTCACAGAAGGGAAGGAGAGGGGAATGATGGAGACTTCACCTCCTCAGGGCAGAGTCCAGTGGCCAGATGAGTGGGAAGTCCTCTGATCCACAGCCCTTGCCCTCACCTCTTCTGGTTTCTGGAAGAGCACAAGTAGAGCTGGCCTGTCCCTCTTGAGTCATAACAGGGACCAGAGAACCTTTTGCTAAGGTTGTCCACTGTAGGTGCCCCATTCATGCCTCTGTACAGTGCCCACTTCTCCTTTCAGGAACTCGGGTGCTCTTGGACATGGCTCCTTCTTGGCCTGGTGTCCTTGAATCCCGCTCCCCCAAAAGCTTGTAAAGCTCTTTTGATGAGAATCAGGGGTCACCAAACTGGCTCAAGAGTATAACTGGAGTGAGGGGGCTGTGTGAGGATGGGAGCAGGCTGTCAAAGGCAAAAGCCATGCCATTTGAAAGGTAGCCATCTGGGTGCCATAGCACTTGCATTCTTTTAAAATATATATTTTAGGCCTGGTGCAGTGGCTCATGCCTGTAATCCCAGCACTTTGGGAGGGCAAGGAGGGTGGGTCATGAGGTCAAGAGATCAAGACCTTCCTGGCCAACAAGGTGAAACCCCGTCTCTACTAAAAGTACAAAAATTAGCTGGGCTTGGTGGTGCATGCCTGTAGTCCCAGCTACTCAAGAGGCTGAGGCAAGAGAATTGCTTGAACCTGGGAGGCAGAGGTTGCAGTGAGCCAAGATCATGCCACTGCACTCCAGCCTGGTGGCAGAGCGAGACTCCATCTCAAAAAAATACATATATATGTGTGTGTGTGGGTGTGTGTGTGTGTATATATATATATATATAATATTTTGGGCTGTAATCAGTGGCTCATGCCTCTAATCTCAATGCTTTGGAGGCTAAAGTGGGAGAATCACTTGAGGCGAGGAGTTCAAGACCAGCCTGGGCAACATAGCCAGACCCACATTTCTAAAATAATTTTTTAAAAAATTAGCTGGACATAGTGGCATATGCCTGTCATTCTAGATATTTGGGAGGCTGAGGCAAGGGGATATCTTGAGCCCAGGAGTTTGAGGCCACAGTGACCTAGGATCACAACACTGCACTCCAGCCTGGGCAACAGAGCAAGACCTCATCTGTAAAAATATATAAATAAATACACAAATAAATAAATAAATATTTTATTGATGTATAGTTTTATGCATAAAATAGATAGATTTTAAGTGTAGAGTTCTATAGTTTTGACAAATGTATCCAAATTACCAATACTCCAAAGAAGATCTAGGACATTTCCACACCAAGAGTTTCCACCTGTCCTTCCCAGCTCCCCCATCCCATCCCAGAGACATCATTGTTCTGATTTCTGTTCTCCACAGCCTTTGTCTACCCAGGTAGACACTAGTGGTGGAACGCTTGCATCCCATACCCTCACATCATGGAACTAGCCCTCCACCCTCCCCCTTCTCTGCCAGGCGCATGTTGATACAGCTCTGAAGAGTGGAGGAACACCAGGTTCTTTGTCTGGAGTCAAATTAGATAAAACGACACGGACACACTGGAGTGGTTTTAAGAAGTGGAGAGTTTAATTGGCAAGAAAGAAGGGGAAAGAAAGAAAGAAGAGGTCCCCTGTACAGAGACAGAGGGGGGAGGTTTCCAAAGCTGAGAGAGGGAATCCCAAGTGTGGTGGATACCAGCCAGGTATATGCAGAGGCTGGAGGAGGCAGTGTCTGATTTGCATAGGGCTTAGGGGATTGGTTTGATCAGGCATGACATTCACATAGCCCTTGAAAAAGCTGGCCCTCCCACCCTAGCCATTTAGTACGCAAATGCAGGCGCCATGATGTTCTACACACGTGGGGATATGTGGGGGCGGCCATGTTGCCAGGAACATGTGGATCAAAGTCAAGAAGGCCGGGAATTGCCATGTTTGGATGGACCCAGTTTCTAATGGCTGGCATTTGAATAGCAAAGTTTGCTGACCTGGCTTTAAGAGCTGCTTTAAGAATGAAAACTTCCCAAGGACCCCTTTTTCCTGTCTATCTGCCTAAAACAATTTCTTAATAACTCCTACAACAGCATTTACTTGAATACACCTGTTGTGGGGGCAGAGTGTATAGAAGAGGTGATAAAAGAGGAGGAGAAGAAGCTCAGAGATGAGGATGGTAGCTAAAGTGCCATTGATCTGCCTTGGGCAGGTATTAAGCTGGATTCCGAGTAACCAGGATGGGAGAGGAATCTTGCTGGATTAAGGAGTGTTTTGTGTAGAGGAGGAGAGAAGAAGGAGGATAAAAATTTGTCCCTAAGACAGGAGACAGCCTGGCCTCAGAGAAAGGCTCTGGGGTTGACAGCCCTGGCATTGCAGACACACTCACTAGCTCTGTCATCTTGGGATGCTTCCAGCTTTTGTGTTGGTGAATTGAGGTAATCATTTGGACTGTTAGTTAGGGGTGTTATGAAGTTTAAATGGGATAATGCAAATAAAACACCTATTGTAGGGCCTGACACATAATAGGTATTTCATATGTGATAGTAGCTGTATTACTGCTGCCAGGTAATCCCAGTTCTTAGTAAATGCTTTTCTTTTCTTTCTTTCTTTTTTTTTTAATTGAGACAGAGTCTCACTCTATTGCCCAGGCTGGAGTGCAGTGGCAAGATCTTGGCTCACTGCAATCTCTGCCTCCTGGGTTCAAGTGATTCTCCTGCATTAACCATAGTACAGTTCCATTTGGCCAATAAAATGACGAATTATTCAGAAATTTACAGGTCCTGTTTTTAATTATGCAAAAAGTCATTATTAAAGAGTGTTTTGCTATAACTAGGAGCTGGGCTTCCTTTAAACTTTTATTGCCGCAGTAGGCTACCAAGTGAAAAACAAAACAAAACCAAAATAAATGGACATAGTTCAAATCACAGCAACAACAACAAAAAACAATAAATAAAACTCCAAACCCAAGTTAAGCACTTAGTCACTTCATCATCAAATAAGACCAGGGATACTGAATTCAGATGAATTGAGCCACTTTGGATAAAAAGATGGCACTGACCAAGTCCCAGCCCAAAGTGTGGGCCAAACCAGACACAGCTGCTTGGGCACATAGAAAATTTTCTAGATGTTGTTTTGATTTTATGTTCAAAATTCAGAGGGAGAAAAAAAAGTTGAGCCCACTGTAGGGTGGGAATCACCAGGTTACCTGCAGCCAGACACGGTGAAGATGATACATGGACACTAAAACACACAGACAGAAGAGTAGCTGGGTGTGAGAAAGCCCAAGGAAGAAGTTCCCAAGTAAGAAACATCCTGGACAGGATGACCCCAGAGTTTCCTTCCAAAGCTGGAAATCCCCAGTTCTCTGTCCAGCCCTCTCAGCCCTCAGGGGAGCCAGGCAAACACAGTGAGAGATGGAATGTCATCTATGACAGGAACATCTGTAAGAAAGAGGCACTTTTCATTTTCGATGAGGCAGAGGGTTACAAGGAAGGGTTAGGGGACCTTAGTTTCTGGTTATGATGTAGAAAGTCAAAAGAAGCTGTCTGCCACTCTTGCCCTAAAAACCAAATCAAGAAGAATCAGTGGGACAGGAGAAATCTACTTTAGATGGTAGGGAGAAACCCTTCAAACTTGTAAGAAAGTTTTAATGGCTATGTGTGAGATAATGTGAAAAATTAGAATGTCAAGGAGTTCTATCCACAGAGCAAATCTGTATCCACTTATCAGCTTTTTAATGTAGGTTTTCACCAAGTTCATGGGTGGTTATGTGAAACGCTGGGACCAGATAGCTTAGAGAGATCCTCACAAAGTATGATGGGTCTTCCCCAAGTGCAAGGCAGCCGATGTCTAAAGGTGGAGGACAGACCAGGAGAGCAAAGAGAAAAGCATCTAAGGCACTATGGGCTTTTAATGACCAAAGATTAGGGAGGGGCAGGCACACCTTGCTTTCAGATTTAAGAGGAACAGAAATTTGAGGACAGGCACAGAGAGCAAAGAGAGGTCATTAGTGATCTTTGCAGCCAGGCTGTAAGGCAGAGGGAGATCTCCTATGGTTTGTTGGAAAAACTGACAGCTTTGTGTATAACATAAAGAAATCTGTGGACTTTCAAGTTTTCAGATTCTAGAACCTGCTGAAGGGGAAAAACTTACCTCTGTCTCAAAACATTTGAAGCCAGTGGGAAACTGAATCAAACTAAAGCTGAAACAAAGCTCAGACCCAAACTGACACCTATCAGATAGAGTTAGCCCTCCAGTCTTGAAGCTTGGCAAAAGAAAGGGCATGACATTTCTTAGGAGTATTATTTATTTCCCTTTCTGGTGTCCTTTTATATACAATATCTGTTAGGCAATAAAATTTGGGGGAACTTTGAGATGAAAATAAACATTAACCATAGTCAAGAGAAGAAAGAGTCAATAAAACACACCTAGAGATAGTGTAGACAGGAATTTTAAAATAACAATAAATACGCTTAAAGGATGTAGTGGAAAAGGTAAACATTGTAGGAAAACAGATGAGAGTTTTAGTATAGAAATAGAAACTATGAAAAAGAAGTAAAAGAAATGCTAGTGAGATTTTGCTTCTGATTGAGATGGAGTAATCATGACTTGATTAACTCTTCTGTGTGAAACAAATGAAAAAAAAATCAAACAGTAGCAAACAATGATTTCCAAGACAATGGACATTAAACAACAAGAGCAGTGATGCCTCAGACACAGATAATAAAATTGATGAATCCTACAAATGTTCCAGTTTATTGCCTTGTAACAGATTCCAGGCTGTGACACAGAGAAAGAGACCCAGCTGCAGCCCAGAAGACTCCTGAGTTGAAGAGATGGAGTGGAAAGTCTGGGATACCAACTTAGCTAGAGTGTGTAGGACAGAATACCAGAGAGGGAAATTGAATAAAGAAATAACTCTGGAGAGCTACAGACAGTCTCCATTAAGTATCAGGGAGAATATTGATCAGTGCATGTCTATGCATTCTCCTGAGGCTTGGAGGAAAAAAAATCACCCCAAAATATTAGAAGGAATAGTAACTGGTGCTCATGTAGGGATAAAAATGATGTTTTCCCCCCACAGCCTAGAGAAGAAAACCTTATACATCACACTTGGTAGTGTACTTATATATTAGTGACCTTGGGCTATGATAACAAAATACCACAGACTGATTGGTTTAAACAACAGAAACGTATATTCTCACAGTTCTGGAAGCTGGAAAGTCCAAGATTCAGGTTCTGGCAAGGCTGAGTTTCTAGTGAGGGCTCTCTTCTTTGGCTTCTAGAAAGGCACCTTCTTGCTGTGTCCTCATATGACACCAACCTCTGGTGTCTCTTCCTTTTTTATAAGCACAAGTTCTATTGGATCAGGGCTCTACTTTTATGACCTTATTTAACCTTAATCACTTCCTTAAATGCCCTATCTCCAGTACAGTCACATGGGGGTTAGCACTTTGCCATATGATTTTGGGGGAGACACAAGTCAGTCCATAGCAAATTGGAAGAGTCTTGTCTCAGAAGTGGGTAATAAGTAGGTCTGGTTCTGAGTAACAAAATTTAGAAGTAAGAACTGAAAAGTTCAAACTGTTTCTGAGTAACATAGTTGTATGCTAGAAGTAAGGTCAGGAATATTATAGATGTACAAAAATGTACAGAATCCAATGAGGTAAAATTCATAGTTCTCACAATAAAAAATTACCAGGCATGTACAAAAGCAGAAAAATATAACACATAGTGAAGAGATAAATCAATCAATCAAAACTGACCAGAACAGATAAAAGTGTTACAATTAGCAGAAAATGACATTAAAACAGTCATTTCATCAGTATTCCATAGATCAAAAAATAAAGTAGAGGCATAGAAAGTATTAAAAAGACCTGAATTAGGCTTTTAGAGATAAAAAACTACAATGTCTGTGATGAAAATATGTAGGGTGATATTAACAACAGATTAGATACATCAGAAGAAAAGTTAGCAGGCTTGAGGACATGCCACTAGAAATCATCCAAAATGGAATACAAAGAGATAAAATAATTTAAAATTAACAGTGCACCAGTGGGTGGAAGGAAAATAGCAAGAAAACTAAGATAGTTGTAATTGTAGTCTATGAAGAGGAAGAGAAAATGAAGGACAGAAAAAATATTTTAAAAAATAATGTCAAAAAATTTCCAAGTTGGATGAAAGCTATAAACTCACAAATCCAAGAAACTCAACGAACTCTAAGAACAAAAAAAACTTAAGGAAAACTACAAAAACTACAAATAACATCCTAATTAAATTGCATAAAACCAAGGAAATCTGAAAAGCAGGCAGAAAAAAAAGAGAGAAGTTATATACAGAGAACAATGGTAAGGATGACAGCAGATTTCTTGTCAGAAACAATCCAAGTGGGACGAAACTGGAGTGACACTTTTAATTTATAGAAAAGAAAAACAAAACAATCTAAAATTCTATATCCAGTAAGAAAAATCATTCAAATGTGATGGTAAAGACTTTTTCATACTTACAAAAACTAAGAGAATTTAGTTCTTTTAGTTATCACCTCCAGACTTAAAAGATATTAAAGATTACTATATATAATAAAGACCAAAGAAAAATTATACCAGAGGGAAATATGTTCTACACAAGGAATGAAAAATACTGGAAATGGTAAATACATAGGAAATATAAAATGTTTTTCTTTTTATTTAAATCTCATTAAAAGATAATTTACTGTTTAATGAAAATAATAAGGTGAGGTTTTTTACATATGGATGTAAAATACATGACAATAGCACAAAGGCCAGTAGGGAAGGAAATAAAACATACTATTGTAATGTATACTATACATGAAGTGATATAATATTGCTTGAAGGTGTACTATGATAAGTTAGAGATGTATACCAACACCCTAAGGCAATCTTTAAAATAATGAGACATTTGTGATGGCATTTAGGGTGCACCAAGATAATTCAGGATAATCTCCTTATTTCAAGTTTCTTAACTTAATTGCATCTGCAAAGATCCTTTTTCCAAATAAGATAATGTTCACAGGTCCCAGTCGTGAGGATGTGGACATATCTTTGGGGCCACCATTCAGCCTGTAACAGCAAGATTCCCTCATTTGGAGGCTTGACTGGAGAAAAATCTGCTTACAAACACAGATTTTTAGTTGAAGTCAGTTCTTTGTGGCTGTAAAATTGAAGGCTTTTATTTCTTGATGACTATTGAATAGAGGCTTTTATTACCTCCTAGAGGCCACCCACAGTTCTTGACCATCTGGGGTTCCCCAAAAGGGCCATTTTCTTCTTCTTCTTCTTTTTTTTTTTTTTTTTTTTTTTTTTTGAGACAGAGTCTTGCTTCTTCACCCAGGCTGGAGTGCAGTGGTACAATCTTGGCTCACTGCAACCTCTGCCTCCCAGATTCAAGCAATTCTCATGCCTCAGCCTCCTGAGTAGGTAGGATTACAGGCACACACCACCATGCCTGGCTAATTTTTGTATTTTTAGTAGAGGTGAAATTTCACCATGTTGTCCAGGCTGGTCTCAAACTCCTGACCTCAGGTGATCTGCCTGCCTCAGCCTCCTAAAGTGCTAGGATTACAGACATGAGCCACCATGCCTAGCCCATTTTATTCTTTAAAGCCAACAAGGTAATGAAAGACTCCAGCAAGACAAGTGCTAAACTCTTATGGAAGGCAGTCATACACATGCAATCTTATATAGTGCCCAATCACCCATTGCCTTTGCCATGTTCAATTGGTTAGAAGCAAGTCCCACTTTCTACCTACTTTCAAGGGGCAGGAATTATGCAAGGGCATGGATACTAACTGGTGGTGGTTGTAGTCTGTCCTCTGGTCCTCAATGATTCATGTCTCTCCTACATGCAAAATACTTTCACCCCCCCACCAAGATCCCCGAGAATGTAATCTAATAACAGCATTTGCTCCAAGACCAGAGTTTCATTATCTAAATCAGGCCAGGTGTCGGTGAGGCTCCATGGACACATAGTTCCTCTCAACTGATGAATCTGTAAATGAAAGAGACAAATTATCTTCCCCCAACATCCAAGATACAATTCTGGGAGAGGTATAGGAAAGAAGCTGCAGACATTTTTCTTTAAAAAAGGGGAAATGGAAGATAAAAAGGAATCATTGGTCCATAATAATTCCAAAATACAACTGAGAAAATGTTCAGATTTTTAAAATTAAATTTCAAACTTTGGGAATAATTCTCCATGGCTCTAGAATCTGCTTCCTGGGATCTTAGTTCTACCATCTGAGTCATTCTTCCTTTTCTAAATGAAAGTCAGCTCACGTTTGTAGTCATTTTATCAACCTGCTTCCTACTAGTAGAATTGGAGTTACAAGGGTCTCTTTTCATTTGATCCTATCTCTGTCCCACTTAGTCCAAGCTGGCAGTGTTTCTTCTGAAAGAATTTTCTCAAGAACTTTGTGGGCCTTCCATGAATTTCCCTGGGGTTTACTCCATTAGATACATCTTCACCCACAGATGTTTTTTAGAAAAGTCCTTCTCTACCTTGGGCTTCTGCCGAGGTTGCTGAGGGACAATGCATTTCATTTTCCTAGAGGCCCTGTGGTTTGATTGAGAAGATCTGTGAGGCACACCCTTAATTTTTTGAAAGAGCCCTTTGTGTGGCTGAACCCTCTGGCCTTTTGCTCTTTCTGAGATTTTAGGAAAAGATCGTATAGTCATAGCCTTGGCTTTTTCTCATGTGTGTGGTTTTCTGGAGTGCTTGGAAGCTATCTCTCCATTTTAGCACATTTTAACATTTGGAAAGGCTGAGAATTTTCAAGATCAAGTCTTGCTTCCTATTAGTTCAATAGTTTTTTTCCCCTCAATCTGTCTCTCTCTTTACACAATGTATTATGAGCAGCAAGGATACACCAAATGGTAACTTCAAGCATTTTGCTTGGAATTATCTTTAGATAACTAAGTTTATCATTTTCAAGTTCTACTTTTTATACATTTCAAGAGACAATTGTGCTATGCTTTCTGTCACTTATCTAAGAAGGACCCCTCTTCCTCCAGTTTCCAATCACATGCTACTCCCTTCCAAGTCCTCATTGGCAGCATCCTCAATGCCCACATTTCTGTTAACGGCTTGTCCAAAGCAAGTCAGGCTTTCAGTGTTCTTCAAATATTTCTGGCCTCTGCCCACTGCCCAGTTCCAAAGCCACTTCCATTTTAGGTATTTATTATATCAGCACTCCCCTTCCAGTATAAAATCTGTATTATTTACTTTCTGCAGCATAACAATGTTGCCACAAACTTAGCAGCTTAAAACACAACACACATTTATCATATTACAATTTCTGTGGGTCAGGAGTTTGGGTGTGGTTAGTTGGTCCCTCTGCAATTAAAGGGTCAGTTGAGGCAAAGTTTTCACCTGGGGAAGAATACACTTCCAAAGTCGTACATTCTTTGGCAGAATTCAGTCCTTTGTGGCTACAGGACTGAGAAATTCTGTTGCTTTATGGCTGCTGGCTGGAGGTCAGCCTCAGCTCCTAGAGGCCAATTATCATTCCTTGTCATGTGGGGAAGCAACATGGCCATTTGCTTCTTGAAAGGTAACAAGGAAGTGAGAGACTCCTGGACAAGTGCTACAATTTTATCTAATATAATCACATAATGATATATGCCATCACTTTTGCTGTATTTCATTGGTTAGAAGCAAGTCACAGTTCATGCTTACAATCAAGAGGAAGGGATAATACACATATGTGACTACCAAGAGGCAGGAATCCTGGAGGCCACCTTAAGATATGTCTACCACAATGACTGAGTAGGGTTTATCTCCAGAATTCAAGGATGGTTTGACATTAAAAAATCAATCAATGTGACTCATTAAAAAACTATTAAATATACAAGAAAAACCATAAGTTCATCTTCATAAGTACAGATTTTTAAAAATGAAACCTCACTCCCTTTCCTAGTAGAAACAGTCATCTGGGAATAGAAATGCATTTCTTTAATCTGATAAAAGACATCTGAGAAAAGCCTCCAGCTAACATTATGCTTAATGGTGAAAGAATGATTTTTTTCTAAGTTTTAGGAGAGGGGAAGAGAGAGTGTGAGTGATAAAGAAAGAAGGAGAGAGGAGGAAACAGAAAGAGAGAACAGTGCCTCTGAGGTCCGTGAGACAATATCAACAATCTTTTTTTTTTTTTTTTTTTTTTTTTTTTTTTTGAGACAGAGTCTTGCTCTGTTGCCCAGGCTGGAGTGCAGTGGTGCAATCTCAGCTCACTGCAAGCTCCACCTCCCAGGTTCACGCCATTCTCCTGCCTCAGCCTCCTCAGTAGCTGGGATTACAGATGCCCACCACCACGCCCGGCTAATTTTTTTGTATTTTTTAGTAGAGACGGGGTTTCACCATGTTAGTCAGGATGGTCTCCATCTCCTGACCTCATGATCCACCCGCCTCGGCCTCCCAAAGTGCTGGGATTACAGGTGTGAGCCACTGTGCCCGGCCAGTATCAACAATCTTATATATAGTTATGCATTGTTTAACAACAGGAATATGTTCTGAGAAATGTGTTTTCAAGTGATTTTGTCATTGTGTAAACATAATAGAGTGTACTTACACAAACCTAGGTGGTATCCCCTCCTACACACCTAGGTTACAAATCTGTACAGCATGTTATTGTGCTGAATACTGTAGGGAATTGGAACACAATGGTAGGTATGTGTGTGTCTAAACACACAAAAAAGTTTAGTAAAAATACAGTATGAAAGATAAACAATGGTACACCTGTATAGGGCACCTACCATGAATGGAGCTTGCAGAACTGGAAGTTGCTCTGGGTGTTTGGTAAGTGAGTGTGTGTGAATGTAAAGGCCTAGGATATTTTTGTACATTACTGTATATTACTACATTACTGTAGACTTTATACACACTGTACACTTAAGCTACACAAATTTATAAAAATATTTTTCTTTTTTTCAGTAATAAATTAAACTTACTGATTTAGCTCTGATGAGTGGAGGAACACCATGGTTCTTGTCTTGAGCTGAATTACATAAAATGACATGGACACACATGGAGTGGTTTTAAGGAGCTGAGAGTTTAATAGGCAAGAGAGAAGTAAGAAGCTCCCTCATACAGAGACAGAGGGAGGGGGGCTCCAAAGCCGAGGGAGGGGGGCTCCAAAGCCAAGAGAGGAGACCCCATATGCCACTGATACCAGCCAGGTATATGAAGACGCTGGAGGAGGTGGTGTTTGATTTGCATAGAGTTCATGGGATTGGTTTGACCAGGCGTGTCATTCACGTAGCCTGCAAAACACTGGCTCTCCCACCCTAGCCTTTTAATTTGCAAATGCAGGGCACCATGATGTTCTACACACGTGGGGTTATGTGGGGGCAGCCATGTTGCCAGGCATGTGAGAGGCAAGGGCAAGAAGACCACGGGAATCACCATGTTTGGGTGGACCCAGTTTCTAATGGCTGGCATTTGCATATCAAAGGTTGCCAGCCTGGCTCTAAGAGCCAGAGCTTTCCAACTAGACAAGAAATGTTTCTGGAGCTGCTTTAAAAATGAAAAGTTTCCAAGGACCGCTTTCCTCTCTATCTACCTAAAATAATTTGTTAATAACTCCTACCATATTACCTTCTGTAAATATTTCACTTTATAATCTTTTTTTTAAACTTGTTGGTTCTTTGTCACAACATTTAGCTTAAAGCACAAACACATTGTACAGCTGTGCAAAGATATTCTTTCTTTATAACCTTATTCTATACGCTTTTCTCTTTTTAATTTAATTTTGTTGTTGTTGTTAGGAACACACACACATACATTAGCCTAGGCCTATACAGGGTCAGGATCATCAATATCACTGCCTTCTACCTTTACATCTCGTCCCACTGGAAAGTCTTCTGGGGCAATAACACACATGGAACTGTCATCTCCTATGATAACAATGCTTTCTTCTAGAATATCACCTGAAGAAGCTACCTGAGGCTGTTTTACAGTTAAGTTTTTTTAAAAAAAGTATTTTTTATTTAAGTAGAAGGAGTACACTCTACAATAACAGTAGAAAATATGGTGTAGTAAATATACAAACCAGTAATGTCATTTATTATCATTTTATCAAGTAGTATGCACTGTACATAGTTGCATGTACTAAGACTGGCAGTGAGGTAGGTCTGTTTATACCAGCATCCTCACAAACACATGAGTAATGCATTGTACTATGATGTTACAATGACTACAGTGTCACCAGGTGATAGGAAATTTTCAGGTTTATTATAATCTTATGACCACTATCGTATAATTGGTTGGTCATTGACCAAAAAGTTGTTACATGGCACATGACTAAACAAATTGGAATTCATAAAGGAAAAGACAGAGAGAATGGGGTGTAAGAACTATTTGAAGAGATACAGCAGAAATGTTTGAAAACTGATAAAAGACATTGTATTAGTCCATTTTCATACTGCTATGAAGAAGTACCCAAGATTGTATAATTTATAAAGAAAAAGAGCTTTAATGAACTCACTTTTCCATGTGGCTGGGGAGGCCTCATAATTATGGCAGAAGGCAAAGGAGGAGCAAATGCACATCTTACATGGCAGCAGGCAAGAGAGTGTGTGCAGGGGAACTGCCCTTTATAAAACCATCAGGTCTTGTGAGACTTATTCACTATCATGAGAGCAGCATGGGAAAAACCCACCCCATTTCAGTTTTAATCCTGGTATCAGTCCATTTCAGTTTTAACCCTAATTTCAGCCTTTTCTGGCTGTGTCCTCAGTTTCTTCATCTGTAAAATGAGGGATAAGATAATACCTACCTTGTAGAATGATTTTGTGGATTAGTCTATCTAGCACTTAGAATAGTGCCTGGTACATTGTAAGTGCTCCGTTATTAGCTATTAGCATGTGATTACACACAATACCTGCATCATAATAAGCATTCGAAAACTGATAGTGACTATTACATCATTGCAGTGCCCAGTATAGAAGAAACTCTTGGGTTATTTAGGATATGTACGTAACACATACAGATATGTTGTAGCAGATAGACCCAAATATGCAATGGCTTGAAGAATTTTGCTTTTCACTCATGTAGCAGTCCAGATAAATGAAGACTTGTGTATGCACAAAAACCCTGTGCATGAATGTTTATAGCAGCTTTATTTATAATGGCCCTAAACTGAAAACAACTAAGATAACTTTCAATGATAAGTGGTTAAACAAACTGTGGCAAATCCATACCACGGCTTACTATGCAGTAATAAAAAGGAGTGAACTGTTGATATGTATAGTAACCTGGTTGAATTTACAGAGAATTATTTTGAGTGAAAAAGGCAGTCCCCCAAAGATTCTATTCAGTATGATTTCATTTATATAACATTCTTGAAATGACAAAATTATAAAAATGAAGAACTGATTGATGGTAAGGGAAACTGAGGAAGGGATACTCTGGATCTCTTTATATTATTTTTTACAACTGTGTGTGAATCTACAATTATCTCCAAATAAAAAGTTAAAAAAATCTCCTGATTTATTTCCTAAAACATACATAAGCATGGAAAACATAACTTATATTTTTAACTTCCACTTGATTTTAAAAAACAGTGCAAAACTCTTTGCTATGAAAAATTTTTCTCCCTGGAAAGCCTATCCTCACTGGAAATGTTATCAGTTGAGGGTAGTTGTCCGGGTTCTTGGCATTTTGAACAAAGAATTGGACAAAACGCACACACAAAGCAAGGCAGCTAAAGCAGGGATTTATTTTAAATGAAAGCACAGTCCACAGGGTGAGAGCGGGATCAAGCAAGGGGCTCAAGAGCCTCAGTTACAGCTTTTGCTGGGGTTTAAATACCCTCTAGAGGTCTCCATTGCTTCACTCTATGCATATGAAGTAGTAGCCCACAACCAGTCTGATTGGTTGTGGGAGGTAAATAGTAGGTCTGTGACCAGCCTGATTGGTTGTGGGAGGGGACCAATCAGATACTTTCATTTTCCAACTGCCACACAGAAAAAGGCAGAGTTGAAGAGGGAGTAGCCTCAGCTATCCAGTCAGCATGAATCAGCCTTAGGTTCCCTGTCTCCAGACACTGTTCTCCTGCCTCACTTTCTCTGCTACCTGCTGCCCTCCATAGTTGCATGGGTTCTTCTTGTGATACCTCTTCCCCCTCATTCCTACCCCTGACATTCATTTTAACCAGGTTCTTCTGCCTCTTTTAAGAGTAATCCTTCATTCAAAACATAGTCATGGAGCACCTACATTGTGATTCAGTGATTAACAAGGCAGTCCTTACCTTCACCCCATTGTCATCTTCCTTATCTCATACTTTATATTTTCCTTAATATAGATCTTGTTTTTTTGTTTTGTTTTTGAGACAGAGTCTTGCTCTGTCACCCAGGCTGGAGTGCAGTGGTGTGATCTCTGCTCACTGCAACCTCCAACTCCCGGTTCAAGTGATTCTCCTGCCTCAGCCTCCCAAGTAGCTGGGATTACAGGTGTGTCCCACCACGCTCAGCTAATTTTTGTATTTTTGGTACAGATGGGGTTTCTCCATATTGGCCAGGCTGGTCTCGAGCTCCTGACCTCAGGTGATCCTCCCGCCTCGGCCTCCCAAAGTGCTGGGATTACAGGTGTGAACCACCGCACCTGGTCCCCTTGTAATTTTTGAGTGCCTTCTGCGAGCAAGGCATTATGAATCACATTCACTGACCTTTTGAAGGCAACACTATCTCATCTTTATTGTATAGACAAAGGAACATGGGCCTAGGGATAGTAAGGGTGCCCAAGTTCACACAGGAACTGCCTACTACTGTGACGCCTGTATGTCTCCTGGCTCTGGTCGCTGCTGTTCTGGACTTTGACCTAGGAAGCCTCAGTGAGCTTTCCCACACCCATTAGGTTAGACATAAGTCTAACTTGGTTCTTGACCTCGCGTCTCCTTTGCTACAACTGCTGCTGCTCGAAACTGAACCCCGTGCGGGTGATCCCAGTCTCACCACTTGACTTTAACTTCAGACTCGTCCTTTCACTTGAAGGTTCAGCGTATTGTTCTGAATCATCAGTCAGCAACCGAAGGAAAATTTGTAAGATGACATGAGGACTGTTCTCACCAGTCTTTGCAAATCCATCATGTAGGAAAACCTGTAAAAAAATCATAGCCCTCTGCACACCAATTCCATATTGACAACAGTGAATAAAATGTCCCCGACTCCACTGTCTCCACTGCTCACCTGCCAGCATCATCATTCTTTCCTTCCCCTCTCTGAGAAAATAATCACCCTTCACTCCATCTCCCAGTGAATCCTCTGAGATAATTACTATTCATATCTTTTTTTTTTTTTTTGGAGACAGAGTCTCGCTCTGTTGCCCAGGCTGCAGATTCAAGCAGTTCTCATGCCTCAGCCTCCCAAGTAGCTGGGATTACAGGTGTGTGCCACCATCCCCGGCTAATTTTTGTACTTTTAGTAGAGATGAGGCTTCACCATGTCATCCAGGCTGGTCTCAAACTCCTGACCTCAGATGATCTGCCCCCCTCTGCCTCCCAAATTGCTGGGATTACAGGCATGAGCCACCACACCTGGCTACTATTCATATCTTTATTTAACGTATAAAGAAGCAGGCTCAGAGAGATGATATAATCTCTCCAGGATCGTACAGCTAGAATAGGCAGGATTTACACCTTGTCTGCTGGTGCCTCTCCTTTGCTGCCATCTGCAGAAAAATGGCATTCCCTGACCCACTGCAGTGCCAAGCTCTATCCTAGGCAGCACCTTGGTTCTGCTTAGCCTTGTGAACTAGAGGATCAGCAGGAAATATTGCTGAGCAATTTTTTGCAATTGTTAACTGAAAAACCCTTATGATAGCTGCTAGCTAATGTTAAAAAGTAATGATCATGTCATAGAAACAGAGCACGATATTTAAAAGCTTGCCGTTACTGGGTATACACCCAAAGGAATATAAATCATTCTATTATAAAGACACTTGCAAGCATATGTTTATTACAGCACTATTCACAATAGCAAAGACATGGAATCAACCCAAATGCCCATCAATGACAGACTGGATCAAGAAAATGTGGTACATATACACCATGGAATGCTATGCAGCCATAAAAAAGAACGAGATCATATTCTTTGCAGGGACGTGGATGAAGCTGGAAGCTATCATCTTCAGCAAACTAACAGGAACAGAAAACCAAACACCGCATGTTCTCACTCATAAGTGGGAGCTGAACAATGAGAACACATGGACACAGGAAGGGGAACAACACACACGGGGGCCTGTTGGCGAGGGAGGGGGTGGGAGACTATCAGGATAAATAGCTAACACATGTGGGGCTTAATACCTAGGTTGATAGGTGCAGCAAACCACCATGGCACACATTTAACTTTGTAACAAACCTGCATCTTCTGCACTTGTATCCCAGAACTTAAAATAAATATAAAAAAATTAAAATAGGTATATGTTTTAAATATACAAATATTTATGTTTAAGTAAATAAATATGCATATGTTTTAATAATATATATATTTAAAAGCTTGGGTTCTGGGCTCCAGTCAAGCACTTTTGAATGCCTACTCCACTGCTGCCGTTCTATGATGTTTAGCAGGCTGCTTAGCTTTTCTGCATCTCAGTTTCCTGCTCTGCAAAATAGGGTTAATAATAGTACCCACCCCCAAAAGTGGCATAAGAAATTTATACTTGGATTTAAGTCTACCATTCCTTTAGTTCGTGGAGCGTTTCCTTGTTGAGTTTTTTGAAAGGTCAAAAATGGATCATTTAGTTTTCACAAGCATTCTCAAAACCCTAAGTAGCTTTTAATCACACTCCTTTTAACGAGTCTCCTTTCCAGACTAAACTGTCCTAATCTTGGAAATCTTGCTTCCTTTGGAGCTGGAATCACATGTACCGAAGTAGAAACAAAAACACTCTCTTCAGCATTTATGAGGGAAAGTCCTGCACAGGGCTCATTCGCAGCAGTCTTTCCTGTGGAAAGACTGAAAAATTAAAGCAGGGAAGTTCAAAGACGGGGCTGCAGAATAAAAACAAAATCCCTTAAAATTACACTGATGGTTTTTCCAGATAAGCAGGTAATTCTTCGAGATAATTTGGAGAGAATTCAACAGTGTTTATTGCAGGTTCACTTAAGACAGCTAAACATTTAGCTCTAAAAGCCATTTCAAAGTGAAACTCTAAACAGTATTTTAGAATAAGAAGAAATTATATGCACACTCTTACCTCCCAGGGGTTTTGAAGAGTTAATGAGGGAAATAGATGGTCTGGGGAGAAAATTGCCTGAAGAATTACAGGAAATATAAAAAATTCACCATAAATAAGACAGACTGACACGGTATAATGTCCATTGAAGTGATTTTTAGTAGACAATAAATAAATACCTGTAGGTAGAGTGACTTTCTGTTCAATGATAATAATAGCGAACATTCTAGGAGGCATGGCTAAGAGGAACTAGGATTGCTGCAAAAATTTAAAACTAGTTCAAGCACTTATCACCTTTTTTTCCTTCTTTGACACAAAGTGTCTAAGAAGCATTAGTATTCACTTGAAAAAGAATATCTTAATAATTTCTTAAGGAGCAATTCAGACTATTTTATTTGCTGGAAAAATGACACATAAAATAGCAGTTTGCTGTTGCAATACATCACAGTGAGTGTCCTTAATGGGGAAAAAAGCCACGTTATTCTCCAATGAGTTTAGAAATATTAAATGTTCAGCATTCTTAAAAAGGATGAATAGACAATGATTGAAAACAAGGCCTTTTAATAAAATGTGCTTATGTTATTCTAAACCTTCATGTGAACTCTTTTGGAAAAAATAGAAAAAAGTGTTGGGCTTCTTCCTCTGAACCACTCTGGGAAAATCACCCTCATTAATAACTTTCTCACATCCCTCACAGTCCTCCCTCAAAGACTGTTTCGAGGTTTCCACCTCTCAATCTTACTTTCGTGGTGATTTTTCTCAGAAAATCGTGTCCTTCTAAACATAGTTAAACATTGTGGTTCCATGCATACTCTTTTTACCGAGAGCAGTTATGTGTCCCAGCATGGGTTAAAGCCATGCACTCAAAGACCTGAAGCTCCACTGCCTTCGAAGTCAGAATTTCTGGAATCAATATAGCAAAGTTCTGAACACCCAGACGTTTGAATCAAAGAGATCTGGACTTGAATCCTGCCTCAGTCCTTCCTAGCTAAACAGCTTTAGCTGAGTTACTCATCTTCTCTGATCTCCAGTTTTCTCCCTGTACAGTGGGAAAAGTAAAACTTACATACCAAGATGATTGTGGTGGATAAATGAGATTATTGGTCTGAAACACCTCTCTCGATTTGTTAAAGAACTAAAGGTAGATCTACTATTCAATCCAGCAATCCCACTACTGAATATCTACCCAAAGGAAAAGAAGTCATATTTAAAAACACCTGCACCCATATGTTTATGGCAGCACAATTCACAATTGCAAAGATATGGAATCAATCTAAGTGCCAATTGACCAATAAGTAGATAAAGAAAATGTGGTGTATATACACCAAGGAATACTACTCAGCCATAAAAAGAGAATAAAATAATGTCTTTTGCAGCAACTTGGATGAACCTGGAGGCCATGATCCTAAGCGAAGTAACTCAGGAATACAAAACCACATACTGCATGTACTTACTTATAAATGGGAGCTAAGCTATGGGTATGCAAAGGCATACAGACTGGTATAATGAACACCAGATACACAGAAGCGAGAAGGGTTGCGGGGGTGAAGTATAAAACACTGCAATTGGGTACAATGTATACTACTTGAGTGATGGGTGCACTAAAATCTCAGGCTTCACCACTGTGCAATTCATCCATCTAATCAAAAACCACTTGTACCCCCAAATGCTGTTGAAGTAAAACATATTAAGTTTTTAAAAAAGCTTCACTCCTGGTATCCATTTCACTGTTGATATGGTTGTTGTCAACATGCCAGCCCAGAGCGCTGAGTCTATTGAGGTGCTGCAAAGACCATATTGGCCTTGAGCAATAGGTTTGGTGGCAATGTTGTACTAGAGTTAGCGTTTTCTCCCGGAAGCGGAAGTTCTTTTTTTTTGGTGCCAGACCTACTTGTTCCTTACTTACTGACCACTCAATATATGAAAGCCTTTCTTTAATAGTCTTTGTTTTGAAACCTGTCCAGGTTCAACTTGCCAATGATGGCCACTGAATATGAGGACCCTAAGACATCAAGACTCTAGGGTTTGTTTTAATTATATACTTGAGAGATTTTCAGAAAGGCACACTTAATATATATGTCTAGACATTTAGAATGTTACAATATGAGATGCCTCTTTTTTTTTAAGTGCCTGTTAGATTTCTTCAACGATTTTAAAAAATTGGCCTGGTTGACATAAAGCATTCCTCTATCTAAGTGCTGTGCTCAATTGCATGAATGATAGTTTAGAACCATATTCTCTCTCTGTGGAATGAATGCTGGGGGTCCTGGCTCCACACTTCACCAGAAGGGAAAATACTCCTCTTGTATTTATGATGGTTTTTCTTTCCACTTGATTAAGTAAGAAGAAAGTGTAATTAAGAAGGTACTTCTTAAAGCACTGTCAATTTGGGAACGAGATTCTCAGGAATGAAAAATCTGTGACTGTTCTTAGCATGAAAGGTAGAGAGAAGATTACTTGATCATTATGTGCTTATTTGAAAGTCCTTTTCCTTCCATGCCTCAGCATCTCACTTTGTTACTGTGCACACTGAATGCCTGGGATCTCTGTCTTTTACAAAAGACAAAGTTGTATTATTAAAGGAATGATATTACCTAGGAAAAAGTTCAGTACTGAATGTTTACTCTATAAAGAGATTAAAAAAGAAAGTCAAGGGAGGGTAAGGAAGGCAACAGGTGGCTTCCAACCTCATGGGGTCTACTAGCATTATTTCATGCCCAGGCTGTTCTCCAGCTCCTGAGCTCAAGCGATCCACCTGCCCTGGACTCCCAAACTGCTGGAATTAGCGGCATGAGCCACCACTTCCTGCCCATTCAAAAATACTTTTTAAAAATTTTATTCACTACTTTGTAAACATTTACTATGTACCTGCTATTTACAAGGCACCGTGAGGAGCGCTCTGACAAGGCCAAAGATAAAAGAGTTGACAATTCATGTAGCATAAAGCACCTTTGGATAGTCAAGTCATCTCCTTCATTGAAATGTAACACACCATCCGATGACAACCAGATCTGCTCGGGGTAGAGCAGGTGTACATTCAGCCTTCACGCTTCCAGCCACTTTCTCATCAGTTGAAACCTTGGGAAAGCTCTAGAATGGAAAAGAGATGCTCTGCCTGCCTTTCACCACTTTTTAAGAAGTTTTATACGAAGTTCCTAGTGCCAATTCTGTTCATTGGTTCTCTTTCTCCAAGACAACAACTGAGGGTTACAGTTCCTGGACACTGGAAAATAGAGATGATCTCTCCTGGCACAATCCATCATCGTTTCTAATATTTATTGTTACAATCTAGACTTTTACTTGAGTTTTCTTTTCCTTTTTTTTTTTTTTTTGTGAGAGGATCTTACTCTTTTCTCAGGCTGGAGTGCAGTGGCGCAATCATAGCTCACTGCAACCTCAATCTCCTGGGCTCAAGCCATCCTCCCACCTCAGCCTCCTGAGTAGCTGGGACTACAGGCGCATGTCAACACGCCTGGCTGAACTTTCATTTTTTCCTTTTTTTGTAGAGGCAGGGTCTTACTTTGTTGCCCAGGCTGTTCTCAAATTCCTGTCCTCAAGTGATCCTCCTGCTTCAGCCTCCCAAAGCACGGGGATTGCAAGTGTGAGTCATTGCACCCAACCTACTTGACTTCTGTATGTCCTTCTGGTCTCCCTAATAGGTAAGTTCTCTGAGAGCAGAAGTTAATTCTCATCCTTCTTTGCATCCAAACAAGTTTCATTAACAATGAATATGTACAAAAATGATTTCTGCCTGGATGTCCCTTTCAGAGGGACCTAATCTACACACAGAACATATATGGGATCATTAGCTGAAGGGTTTATAGGGGCACAATCTTATTTTTGCCCCGCTTTTGATTATTTCCTTCCCCTCTGGCTCTTCTTGAGTTTAGATTAATTTTTTCTGCCCCTTCCTTTTTTCTCTATAAGAACAGGTATTCCTTTCTGTGGTGCCTGCCTGAACTCATGCTCTGTGTCTGCAGTAACCCTGTGCATGGAGCAATGGGTACCACAGCCTCCCCCAAGAAGGAAGCGAAGACAGAATGTCTCCCATCCAGGGAAAGCATCCACAGCCCTGTCCGGAAGTGCCAATGTAGGCTGACTCCTTTGTTCTTTCTCTCTGTACTTTTCAGAGTTTTTCTATTTAAACATAGGGACACAAGTCTACTATGATAACAGGAGGTATTTTAATGCATAAATAGCTTTATCCACGTTGGGAATGCATTTCCTGTTTTGACTTGTTCTCTAAATATATATATATATATAATTTTTAAATTATAGGTTTACGTCAGGAGGACAATTTAGTCAAGTATGACTTTCTTCCCCAAACATGTCCCAGTTGCCACACATAAACTATGGAATGTGAGGAGGCTCAGAGAACACACGAAGGGAGGCATCCTCCTCCTCACCCTCCAGTTACAACATTTTAAAATCATCTCTCTCTCTACTCTTTTTCTGTAGCGACTAAGTCTACAGAGGAGCTGCTGTCTAAGCAAAAGTTGTAAAGACCAGAACCTTAGTTGATACCAACTTAATAGAAAAATATTCAAAATCCTGCTGTAGAGGGAGAAAGTTCCATCAGGAGGGGGACTTTTCTTAGGTCCAGCGTGGCTAGCAGGGCACAGGCATTTTTTCTGCAATCCCTCAGACCACTTGCTTATTAGGGGCCGAAGTTCCCAGGCAATAGCAGAGAAGGAAGCTGAATCTCCGGAGAGCTGAGCTGTGTCATTTGTCATGCAGCTGCGCAGAGGAGCAACCCAAGAAGCTTTCTTTTTCTGCATCTTACTCTATTTCTGGAGTGCCCATTTTCGAAGTAAAAAAAAAAAAAAAAAAAACTTTCTTTTTTCCTGTTTTATTTTTATGTTTTAATTATAATTTTTATTTTTGATTTGGGGGAACATGGGCAGGTTTGTTACAAAGGTATACTGCGTGATGCTGAGGTTTGGGCTTCTATTGATTCTGTCACTCAGATCATGAGCCTAGAACCCAATAGGAAGTTTTTCAGCCCCCCTCTCTCTTTCTCTCCTTTGGGAGTTTCTAGTATCTACTGTTCCCATCTTTATGCCCCTGTATACCCAAGATCAAGCTCCTCCTTATAAGTGAAAACATGCAGTACTTGGTGTTCTATTCCTGGGTTATTTCTCTTAGAATAATGGCCTCTACCTACATCCATGTTGCTGCAAAGGCCAGAATTTTGTTCTTTTTTATGGCTGCATAGTATTCATGGTGTATATGTACCATGTTTTCTTTATCTAATCTCCCATTGATGGGCACCTAGGTTGATTCCATATTTTTGCTATTGTGAGTAGTGCTGTGATGAACATACAAGTAGAGGTGTTTTTTGGTATAATGCATTGCTTTCCTTTGCATACATATATATATAAAACCAGTAATGGGATTGCTGGATCAAATGTTAGTTCTGTTTGTAGTTCTTTGAGAAATCTCCAAAATGCTTTCCACAATGGCTGAACTAATTTACATTCCCACCAGCAGGTATAAGCCTTTCCAAAGGAAGAGTCTTTGACATGGAATCCAAGGGCATAGGTTTTAAAACTGAGAGCACTCACCTCAAATTGGAAAACAGCCAAATAACTTAAATGGATTTGTTATTACACAAAATTAAAGCAGAGACATATAATCAGGTTGACCTACATACAACACAGGTGAAGGATAGGCTTCCGCTCTGTCATGGGTTGGGTTGCCTGGGCAACAGTTCTGAGATGGAGATTTGTATGCAAATAGTTTATTTGAGAGAGTGCTCTAGGGAACAATACCAAGGCCTATAAGAGATTGAGAGGAGCAGGACTGGGTGGGGAGAAAGTGGGCTGTGATGTGGTGGTGACAGAGGCCTTGGCTGTGTCAACAGGAAGTGCTGGACCTAGGGGGGCCCTTTAGTGTTGTCACAAATTGGGGTGTCAGGGGCAGGCTTATAAACCCCTCCCCATCTTCCTCACTCCCTTTGCCACTGGGCTGCCCTCATCACAGGGAAGAAAGGGAGAAATCCTGGACACACAACTCCTTTTAGGCTGAGGGCAATTCCATGAGGGGAACTCAGCTGTGAGCCAAAGGCAGCCACACTCACAGCAGCAGAGAGAAGGATTTGTTCAGCCCTGGAGGGGGCATCGGGACAGCACCCATAGCATCCACTGCACCCTTGAATTTGCAGTGAGAAAGACACAAACAGACAAACATCTAGGATTTGAAGTAGATACAGGGTAAATGTTTACATATCTGAAGATTTAATTATTGTCTATAATTTTTAAAAATTAATATATACAAAATAGATAAAAATAATTTATCATTGTCAATTATTTTTGAGTAATCCATCATTACTCACGAGTGAATGAAAATGAAGCAAAAAATTTTAGCAAATGTGGCTTTCTGTTGGACACAGGCAGATCCGACACCATCTATTGCAATCGGGACAACTTCAATAGTGGGACTTTGCAAACAATAATGGATGAAGGCAATGATTTCTGAATAACGTGTGTGTGTGTGTGCATGTGTTTCCGTGTGTGTGTCCTAGGCAACAGTCAACAGGAAGACACATTTTTTTCTTACTTAGGTTTGGAGCCGTCAGAGACATGTTGGTGACATTTCAGTGTCCTCAGACTCTATTATAGAGAAGCTTTACAGGCATCTGACTGATGGCATGAGTAGGTACATTTATACGCTCAGAAGTTTCAGAATTTGCAGTGATTTGTACCACACAATTAGAAACAGAAAAACGTCAGCAATAACAGAGTTGATGAAGTCTGTGTCATAGAAACTTCTCAGAGCTTATATCAGTTGCATAAAAATTATAATTGCTTCCAATATACAGTTGACGAGGCAATAAAAGAGCTGATGAAGTCTATGTCATTGGACAGAATGCTTCTGGATATTACACAGATGTAACTTTCAGCACCTGCAGACAGTTTAACTTAGAACTCTGAAATCAGGAAATCAACAAGACACGCACCAGAGTAAGAAGCAGAAGGTGATTAGTGCCACAGATCAAGGATGATGAAGGAAGAGTGTCTGGACCCACCCAAGACAGGCACCTTCAGAAGCAATACCAGACAAAGTAGAAATTGGTAGTTTCTACCAGAACTGATTTAGCTATTGTCATTTTTACCATATATATTTAGCATACTATATAATTCATTTCATAGAGTGTGTGCAATTCTTTTCAATGAAGCTTCTAACGTTTCTTCTAAGGTCCCAAGTCAAAAGAAGGAGGGGGTGCTGCTAAGGAGTAGGTAAATTCACCCAAAATTTGTCTCTCTTCTAGTGTGTTAAAAGAAAACTTCAGATAAATTAAATTTAATGGAGTTTAATTGAGCAAGAAAAAGAAAACAATCTGTGAATCGAGCAGCCCTCAGAATCACAGCAGACTCAGAGAGACCCCAAGGGTGCCTTGTACTCAGAACAAATTTATAGACAAAAAAAGGAAAGTGATATACGGAAATCGGATGTGAGGCACAGAAACAGCTGGATTGCTTACAGCTCAGCAGTTGCCTTATTTGAACACAGTTTGGACACTCAGCAGTGTATGAGTGGTTGATGTATGGTTGCTGGGATTGGCCAAGACTCAGCTACTGTTACAGGTGCATACTACTAAGTTAGGTTTTCAATCTCGTTTACCTATTAAGTTAGGTTACAATTAGTTATTAGTTCACAAGCACTCAAATATAGAAGTATGAAGTTCTTCTCAGGCCATATTTAGTTAGCTTTAATAGGTGCCCCAAGTGGGAAGACCAGAAAAGCAACATTCTTTAAAAAATGGTGTCTACCTAGGCTATTCCTTTGTGAGTATGCATCCATTTCTTTCATAATGTTTTCACCATTCCAAAGAGAGAAAGAAAAGGAAACAGAAAGAAAGAAAGAAAGAAAGAAAGAAAGAGAGGAAAGGAGGGTTTATTGGAAGCAATTATCAGTCTTACACAGTTGATATAAGCTCTGAGAAGTTTCTATGACCACATTCTAGCACATTTCTTTTCTTTCGCTGAAAATGCGTTTGGACATTGGCCTATAAGCTGCAAAACAACAAATACAGCTTTAGTCTTTCAAATAGATTCCACAATGACAAGTACTCTCCTAAGGAAAAAAAAAAGCATTTCAGAGTGTTTCACTGAGGGGTCAAAGATTAGACACAAGAGGCTTGAAATGAGATTTGTCTTTTTTAGTCTTTCTTAGAGGCAAGAAAAAAAATGCAACTGCCGGAACACTTGGCTTCTCTATTTGGATGTAAGATCCACTAATCTTCTCCCGCGTGAACATTGTCCTATCCCTGCCCTTGGACTGAGATGGTCCATCCACTTGAACTTGAACGGACTAAGAGGGATACTGACTTCAAAATCAAGGTCATCGTGGACAGTTGCCTGAGACCTGGAGTCAGGAGACCTGCCCTGGGGTCCTAGGTCTATGACTTGCTCCCTGTGCATCCCCTGGTGTCCACTGGTTCCCAGTGTCTGCCCATTCAAGCAGATGTTTTGCTAGCCTTGTGGTAGTTGCAAGGACCAAATAAAGATGAAAACTTGAGAAGGGCTTTGTAAATTGCAGAGCCCAATACCAAAATGTTAGGTGTCACTATAAATCTTTGTTTCTGTGGATGTTTGCAGGATGAGTCACAATAGATATTGAAAAATTACACAGAGGAGTGGTATGAAGGGGTAAGAAGGTCCCTGTAGTCCCCTATGTTACCCTAGATTTTTCTTCCTGACCCAGTACTTGTAATGTAGAACAATGAGATGTTAGCTCCTGGGGCTTGCGTTCCAACACTTGACCAGTGGTGATTTCCCTATCAAAATGATTTATTTCCAGCTTTCTGCTTCACACTTGGGCTCCTGACACTGAACGGGCACCTGAAGTGCTGTGGGGGCCCCTGGCTTTTTCTCTCTCCCTGTAAGAAAAGGCCCCTGCATAGGCACATTTATACATGCAGGGGAGAGGGCACAGAGGCACAGAGAAAGGACAGAAAAGAAGAAGGGAGACCCCAAAGACAAACTCACACTTTAATCTGGGTCCTCAGAGCTTTGAGGCAGGAGATCTAGTCCTGTTATCCCATGGACAGGGTGAAATTCCAGGAAGCAGAGAAGGCAAAGGAATTCTCTGCAAGTTTCCCATTCTGACCCAGCACAAAGGGTGATAACCCTCACTCTGCAATATGTGTGTCTCTTAACCCCTATCACTTCACATTTATAAAATCTAGTCACTCACCAGCTTCCTTTCCCAGCATTGCTTAAAAACAAAACCTTATCCCAACATGATTTTTTTTTCTGGACATCTCTCCCCTCCAGTATAGAATAGACCCCTGAACTGTATGTTGTATTTAAGAAAGCAGGTTCTGGATTGAAACCCTCAGTTTGATACTTACTAGCTTTGGTAATTTGGACATATTAATTGATCAGTGCTTCTCTTTCTTCACCTATAATCAAAGATAACTAGGAGTAATAAAGTATTTAAGAGAATGCCTGGCAGGTAGTAGATGCTCACTAAATGTAGGCTATTATTATTAATTATACACCACTCTTAGCTATATTAAGTATATACACTCTCTCAGGCTGGCCAGGTACCCCAGAGGTATTAGAACTAGAAAAATAGATTTCTTCTCTAATCAAACAGAGAAGCAAGGCCTGTCCCTTATGAGCTCCCTTTCCCAGATACACCCTGGACTGTCTAAGTTAACTCCATGCACGGTGACTAGGTGAACCACAGAAAGAGTCCAGGCCTAGAGTTGGGTCCTGCATTTAATTGTGGTTCTGTCTTAGCCCTATGGCCTTAGGCCTCTTCTCTTCTGCTTGGTTTTCTTTGCAGTAGAAAATATTGGGTTAGATCTCAACAGTGGTTCTCAAATTTGGGTGCCCGTGGAATTCTCCTGGGGTCACTTTTAATATTCCTGATGCCCAGCACATCCCTGACAAATTAAATCAGAAGATCCGAGGGTGAGATTTAGGCAAGAGGACTTCTTACAGCTCCCCAAGTGATTTCAGTGTTCAGCCAAGGTTGAGAACTGCTAGTTTAGAAGATTGGTAGTTCTCAACTCTGGTACATGAGAACTATCTAAGGAGCTTTAAAAAATTACAGAAGCCAGAGTCTTAGCGTAGGATAATTAAAGTAGAAATCCCTGGGGGTTGGTCCCAGACATGATATCTTTTGAAGCTCCCTGTATGATTCTAATGTGTAGTCAGATTGTGGACCCTCAGGTTTAATGATCTTCAAGTATCCTCCTTCATCTACGTAAGACTCTGAGCTTGTATGAGTCTGCATCTGTGGAGCTGTGAGCACATGTATCACCTTCTCTGGAAGATGGCTACACCAACACTCTCTGACTCTGAGAAATGAAATGATTATTCCCATTCCCAACATTCATCTTCTCTGGGCTTTGGGTATTAACAACCAGGAAGGAATCCCCTATTTACAGTCCATAGAAAGGTCACCCTAGACTTGACTTCAGTCCCATTATAACACAGCAAGTCAGCGTTCCTAATCTTTTTGGTTACACAGACCCCTTTAGAAACTTCATGAAAGCTATAAGTCGTCTCATAAGGAGGATCTTACATGTAAGTCAAATTGAGCATACAGTTTTCATGGATTCCTGAACTCCTGATACAAAGATAATTCTATTCTATTTCATTATAATATAAAAGTCAAAAACTTACATAACCCAGAAAAGGAGAAATGGCAACATAGTAGAAATAGACCAGAGTGAGAGTTAGTTCTAATCCTAGTTCCACTACTCATCAATCAACATTTAGGAGTCACTAAATCACTTGACGCCTGAGTTTACTCAGATGTCCAGTTAAGAATTATACAATCATGCCACCACATAACAATGTTTTGGTCAACTACAGGTCACATATATGATGATGGTTCCGTAAGATTATAATACTGTGTTTTGACTGTACCTTTTCTATATAGATATGTTAAGACACACAAATACTTACCATTGTGTCACTATTGCCTACAGTATTCAGTATAATAACCTGCTGTACAGATCTATAGCCTGAGAGCAATAGGCTATATCATACAGCCTAGGTGTGTCATAGGCTGTACCACCTTGGTTTGTGTAAGTACACTCTGTGATGCTCACGCACGATGAAATTGCCTAATGATGCATTGCTCAGAACGTGTCTCCAACATTAAGTGATACATGACTGGTACCTGCTCTATCAATCTTACCTATTTCAGAAATAAAGTAAAATTAATAATATAAAATTGCTTTGACCAAGTTATAAGCATTACATTGTCATTGAAAGTGGAAGAACTAGAACAGGAGACCCTGGTGTGGCCCTGGAGTAGGTGAAACTGTTCGTGCATGTGACTTTCTTACCTTCCATTCACATAAAGAATTGGCACATTCCCCACACACACCCCGGCCAAACTGTGTCTTTGGGATTGCAGCACCAAGGTGTGTTTTTGTTTCTTAACTTATTCCCAGTGCCTGTGTTGACCAAGAGGCTTTGGGAATAAAGGTACATAGAGGACTTAGAGCCTGGATGAGCCTGGGGTGAAGAGACGGTATGCAATGTCCTTGAATTTGGAGTGTGACTCGAACTCTGCCCTTGGGAGGGGCAAGTGCAGAGCCCACGAACTCACCATGCACCAGTCCCAGTCCTTGGTGGGGAAAGGCTGAAACTGGAACCAGATGTCTGAGAAGCAATCTCCCAGACTTCACGGTAGCTGCCAGATTGGCCACAAGTTTGGCAGAAACCATCCTACTGGTGAGTGCCAAGTGGTTTGGAGTGAGCAGGAGCACAGCCTGGACTCCAGGCCTATGCCTCCAGGGAGAACCTGGGTTCCCAGACTCACTGGGCATTCAGGCCATTAGAGTGCTGTCTTAGTCTGTTGGGGCTGCTATAGCAAAGTACCATAGACTGGGTGGCCTGAACAACAAATGTTTATTTCTCATAGTTTGGAGGCCGGGAAGCCCTAGATCAAAGCACCAGCAGACTGGGTGTTGGTAAGGGTCTGCTTCCTGTGGCCGTCTTCTTGCTGAGCCCTCAGACGGTGGAAAGGAATAAAACAGTTCTCTAGGGTCCCTTTTATTTTATTTTATGTATTTTATTTTATTTACTTATTTTTGAGACAGGATCTTCCTGTATAGCTCAGGTTGGAATACAGCAGTGTGATCATAGCTCACTGTAGCCTCAACTTCCCAGGTTCACGTGATCCTCCCACCTCAGCCTCCTGAGTAGCTGGGACTACAAGCACACACCAGCATGCCCAGCTAATTTAAAAATTTTTTTATAGAGATGGGGGTCTGGCTATGCTGCCCAGGCTGGTCTTGAACTCCTGGCCTCAAGCGATCCTCCTGCCTCAGCCTCCCAAAATGTCCTTTATAAGGGCACCAGTCCCTTTAATTTAATTTTATTTTGTTTACTTATTTTTGAGACAGGATCTTGCTCAAGGGCACTAGTCCCATTCACAAGGTCCCCACCCTCATGACCTAATCATTTCCCGAAGTTCCCACCTTCTCAAACCATCACACTTCGGGTTAGGTTTCAACATAATGAATTTTGTGGTGGGGGATGCAAGCATTCAGTCCACAGCACTGTCTAGCCTGACAGGGGTGGCACCTTCATCCCTGTAGGAGGGTAGGTATGGTGGCTCTAGGGGCCCCCAGATTAGCTGCATCACCAAGAGAGCACAGAGTTGTTCTATCAGAAGTCTTGGGCAGAAATTAACCAGGATAGACATGAGAGTGTAGAGACTGTGCTCCTGGTCACTCCCAGAGCCCATTCTGCCCCCAGCCTACCTTCCCCGACCTCTACGAAAGCCCTGTAGAAGCACGAGTGAGGTGAGAAGAGAAAGGTAGAAGTTTCTGCCTGGGGCCCTAGGCTTCTGCTCAGAGAGGAGGATGAGGAGCCCTCAGTGTTCCAGGAGAGCGTCTCCCCCTAAACAGTGTCAGAGAAAACAGTAAGAAGGGCCTCAAATTAAAAGTGAAGATGTGGGTCCAGACAGGGTGACTCTGGGAATTCTCAGAGAGCTTGAGGAACAGACCTCAGGGAAGTAGGAATCATAAGAGGAATCATGTTTGTTGCTTAGTTTTGTTGTAGATTCTTTGGGATTTCTAGATGGATCATCATGACATCTGCAAATAGGGGCCGTTTTACCTCTTCCTTTCCAATCCGTATGCCTTTTATTTCATTTTGTCTTAGAAAAGTATTATGATTACAATAATAATAATAATGAGGAAACTAGCCTGGCATTCTGACAGAGCTGTTTGTCTCTCTGTAACTCAAATGCACATGTGGATGCACACACATACATGCAGACACACATACACAGGCACACACACAAACACGTTCTCTTTCTTTTTCTGAGAAACCCAAAAGGACTGACCACAGGCTCAGTCCTTGAGCTACAAAGGGGTGCTTTTGTGTTCAGAGGAGCTCCCACCGTACGAAGGTGTCTACCGAATGGTGATTTTGTGTTTGGATGTGGTCTCACCATATGGATGTGTCTACTGGGGGGTGCTTTTGTGTTTGGATGTGGCCACTCCATATGAATGTGTCTACGGAGGGTTGATTTTGTGTTTAGAGGAGCTCCTACCATATGGAGGTGTCTACCGAAGGGTGATTTTGTTTGGATGTGGTCTCACCATATGAAGGTGTCTACTGAGGGGTGATTTTGTGTTTAGATGAGGTCTCGCCATATGGATGTTCCTACTGGCTGAACGCAGATACTCTAGGAGCTGCCATATTGCTCGGCACAAGGTTTCCCCCTCCATGCATCTCTGAAAATTATCATGGGAAGGGAGTTGTCCAGGGAAGAAAAATACCAGTCTCCACGTTCTACACCCCGAGGTGGTCTCTGGTCTTTCTAGCCCAGGACCCTCAGTGATGTGGTCCCTGACGGACATCTGCTTGTTGCAGTCAGAGGGGAGATGTCGGACGGGCGACAGCCTCGGAGCCACAGCTTCCCAGCCCTGGTGACTCCAGGCTTTAAGGAACGACACACTTGCACGTTCACATCCCTCAAGTGTGTACTTTCTTCTCCTTTTGTCCTTCTGGAAAGGAATAACTTGAGGACATTGGCCGCACCGCAAAGGAGCCCTGTGGCTTCCTTTTCATTTCCTCTCCATTCCTCGGTGGCTGCTCATGGACTATTTTGCAACTACTGTTTCCAGCTGGGGCAGAGCAATATACACAAGCAGTATATTCTTTTAAATATTTACTTATCGAAAATAAAGATAGGTATCTCATCGTTTCTTCCCATTAAGCAAGTGATATATGTTCCAAAGCTGGGGCATTTCTTATTGTCGTTATAGATCTGGTAGATGAATGATTTTCTACCATAGATTTTTTTTTTATTTTAACTTTTTTTTTTTTTAAGGAGAGAAGCCTTCATATGTTCTACACAAAGTTGCTTTCCTGTATATTAGACTCAGAGAGAGAAGATAAAAACAGCTGTTGATAAGATGGTGGAAGCTGGATATTTCTACTGGAAGGCAGCTTTGGGTTGCCCTGTCTTGTGGACTCTAACTCTCTCTGTAACTCAAATGCACATGTGGATGCACACACATACATGCAGACACACATACACAGGCACACACACAAACACGTTCTCTTTCTTTTTCTGAGAAACCCAGAAGGACTGACCACAGGCTCAGTCCTTGAGCTACTGAGGGGTGCTTTTGTGTTCAAAGGAGCTCCCACCATATGAAGGTGTCTACTGAGAGGTGATTTTGTGTTTGGGTGCGGTCTACTGGTGAAGTCCAAATGAGACCACTGGCCAGAAGAGTCCAGAGAAACCACGTTGAGACCCAAGAACTCACAAGCTTCTTGTTTCCTTGTCTGCAGCACCTCAGCCTCAAAAATCTGTTTTGATGGAGTGAAATATATTGTCAACTTTGATGATGACACCTCACCATGATGCTGTTTGCAAACCTCAGAAGAAATGACCAAAGTACCCACACCCTCCCACCGAGGAAACTGCCATGCGAGGCAACTGGAGTGAGGTGGGACATGGACCTCCCTGAGTTCCCTCACTGTGGCAAGGAGATTGTGCCTCATTCCTGTATCAGCCAGCAGCCATCCAGGATCCAGGAAGCACACCAGTTAGTGAAAGAGGGAATTTGCTGTAAAGAATCCTTGGCTGGGTATGGTGGCTCATGCCTGTAATCCCAGCGCTTTGTGGGGCTGAAGCAGGAGGATCCTTTGAGTTCAGGAGTTCAAAACCAACCTGGGCAACATAGTGAGATCCCTGTCTCTGCAAGAAATACAAAAATTGGCAGGGTATGATGTGTAGGCTTGTGGTCCCACCTTCTTGGGAGGCTGAGGTAGAAGGATCGCTTGAGCCTAGGAAGTTAAGGCTGCAGAGAGCCACGAATGTGTCACTGCACTCTAATGTGTGTGACAAAGTGACACCCTGTCTTAAAAAATAGAATTTTTAACCCCATTAAAGAACTGAAAAGGCAACCATGAAACACTAGGGTATCAAGGAGATGAAAACTGAAGGAAGCAGCTACTTTGCCCTCAGGCTGAGGAAGCAAAGGAAGAGGCTGGAATTATTACATCTTAAAGTTTGGAGGAGGGCTCCTTGGACTGAAACTCTGACCTCTGCAAAGGGGACCCTGTCCTGCTGTGAAAGCTGCCTCTCGGGGGATGCAAAGAGGCAGTGTCTGTGGGTGTTGAAAAAACTGCAAAGGGGACTCAACTGCTGTTACTGGGACATCCAGTCATGGCCAGGGCAAAGCAGCATTGCTAGGGGGATTCTGATGGGAACAGGAAGTGCAGGAGTGAAAGAATGTGGCAGAAGTGTGAGTCTTCTCCTCAACCTCTCCCCAGTGTCCTTTGTTAGCAGCACCTAGCAGGAAGCAACTGGCATTGAAGAAATGTGATTTGCAGGTCCCAGCTCCAGCATCAAAAGCAGAGAAAAATCACTTAATAACAAATACACTTGGATAAGTTCTCCATTGCTTCACTACTGTAAACCTAGTTTTTCTTTTTCCTGATCCGTCATTATAAACTGTGGGACTATCCCTTTTTGTTTCCTTGCAATGACTAAGCTTAGACCTGAAGAGGATTTGGGGGCTCACAAAATCCTCCAAGTGTCATTCCGGCACTTTGGAAGCCTGAGGTAGGAGGGTTGCTTGAGGCCAGGAGTTCAAGACCAGCCTGGGCAACATAGCAAGACCCATCTCTACAAACAAATAAACAAATTAGCAAAGCACGGTGGCTTATGCCAATAGTACTAGCTACTCCAGAGGCTGAGGATTGCTTGAGCCCAGGAGTCTGAGGCTGCATTGAGCTATGATCATGCCACTGCACTCCAGCCTGGGCAACAGACCCTGTCTCTCTTTGAAAAATGAGGCCGGGCGCGATGGCTCATGCCTGTAATCTCAGCACTTTGGGAGGCCGAGGCGGGTGGATCACAAGGTCAGGAGTTCGAGACCACCCTGGCCAAGATGGTGAAACCCCATCTCTACTAAAAATAAAAAAAAAAATTAGCCAGGCATGGTGGCGGGCGCCTGTAGTCCCAGCTACTCAGAAGGCTGAGGCAGGAGAATTCCTTGAACCTGGGAGGCAGAGGTTGCAGTGAGCCGAGATCGTGCCACTGCACTCTAGCCTGGGTGACAGAGCGAGACTCCATCTCAAAAAAAAAAAAAAAAGAAAAATGAAAAGAGGATTTTGGGGATCCTCATTTGTAGGTTACCAGCATGCTTATAACCCAGGATTTCTCAACATCAACTTCAATTATCTAGCCCACTAATGACATTTCAGGCTAGATAATTCCTTGTTGTTGAGGGGCTGTGCAGTGCACTGTAGTGTTGTGGGATGCTGAGGAGTATCCCTGGCCTCCACCCACCAGGTACTAGTGGTAACACACCTCCTCTCTCACTACCTACAGTGAATAAAAAATGGCAGCGAAAAAGGTCTCCAGACATTGCTAATATCTCCTGGGGAACAAACTTTCTGCCAGTTGAGAATCACTACTCTAACCTCTGTCTACATTGTCACCCTGGATTTCTGGCCTGAGAATTAGAGGTATAAGGACACCCATGCATTTGCATGGTAGTTTACAGTTTTCAAAGCCCCTTCTCTGCTTTATTTGAACATATTTAGATAACCCAAAGAGGCAAGGCAAGAGAGATACTATTGTCTCCACTTTACAAACTAGCAAACCATTACTCAGAAAGGCTGACCGATTTCCCTAGGAACTCATATCACAGCAGAAACTATACTATTCTGACAATTCTCATCCTCCCATATTCAGAGGGGAAAGGAGGGTGGTTTGACAGCTGACTGACAGAGAAGACACTCTTTTTTTTTTTCAACTCCCTGTTATGGTTCGAATGTCCCCTCAAAAACTCATGTTGAAATTCAAGTACTATTGTGATGTTATTAAGAGGTGGGACCTTTAAGAAGTGGTTAGATCATGAAGGCTTTACCTCCGTGAATGAATTAATGCTGTTATCAAGAAAAAGGGTTAGTTATCACAGGGGTGGGCTAGTTATTTTCTGGAGTTTGGTTCTCTTTTTCTCTCTCTGTCTCATGTATGTGCTTTCTCACCATGTGACACCTTATGCCATGTTATGACATAGCAAGAAGGCCCTTATCAGATGTCATCACCATGCTCTTGGACTTCCCAGCCTCCAGAACCATGAGCCAAGTAAATCTCTTTTCTTTATAAATCACCTAGTCTGTGGTATTCTGTTATAGCAGCAGAAAATGGACTAAGACACCCCCCACAAGCTACCAGTAATGTTTCTTTTATTTTTCTTTTACAGTGTCCAGCTTTTGCCAGGAATACCATATAAAACATCTTTATGAAGTGAACACGGGCCCCAACAGCTTATACAAGCTGGCTCTGTCAAGGGCACCAGTGTTTCTAATTAATGCCTCAGTCCAGTGTTCCATGCAGGCTTTACCTGCACCCTCTCCCTCAGGTTTCGACTTCTGGCTGACCCACCAGGGCTCTTGCGCCTATGACTAATAAATGCTCCTGACCTTTCTCACTGGATCTGAGAGGGCAGAAATAAAAGTCAGTTCCAACTACCTAAGTTCCAGCCCGAACATGGAGCATTCAGAGCAAGCACTGGGGAAAGAGTTCTGGCACCCTGTGGTGTCCGGCGGCAGCGTTCTCAGACAAGCGTCTCTCTGTAGCTTAGCCGTCTCATTTTGAATATGCTCAGCATCAGATATAGTCACCAAATAGTCTCCTAACTCCCCATAGAGAAATCATTCTCCAAACACTGGGGCAGTCATCTTCACAACCTCTATACGCTAGAGATCTCTCGTACTTTTAAAAACTGAAGGTGAGATTGCAGTCATTGGACAGGACAAAATAAGAACAGGCATGAAAATAATTTCTGTATGCATGCACATGTGTGTCTGTGCATGTGTACATATTTATCCAGCACTTCTCATGTGGAGTTGATGGAAGCCAAGGTCACGGAATACAGACCCTCTGTAAACCCCATGGCCTGATTGGTTAACTGCTTGACTAGTTGATTTCTTAGAATAACAGGGCATTAACGCTCAAAAGAAACTCAAAGCTCATTTTGCCCAACTGTCTCATTTTACTAGGGAGTAGATTAAGATCCAGAGAGATGAGATGGCAAATCAACACCATGCATGGCCAATTAGTGGAAAAGCTCAGGACCAGGACCTGCCAAGCAAAGAGGCTTCTTCCCAAATCCCCACACCACCAAGATGAAAGGTTATTCCCTTCTCAGCCACTTTCTCCAAGAGCTGCAGACCAGGGTCTGTAGCACCCTGGGTATGTAGCACAACCCCTCCTTTCCAAAAGGAAGAAACTGTTTAGTTAGTGCCTGGATGTGTGCATTCCTGTCTTTACTCTCCTCCCCACTCTACCAAGGAAGCTCTTCACTGAATCCTACCCCAGATTATCAGATTCTGACCACTGGGAGACGATGACCCCAGAGTGAGAAATTATAAATTGTGACCCAGACACTATGTTTCTAGTAGAAAGCAAAGCCATGAAAAACATCTAGCTGTGTCATTAAAATGTTTGTAAATATTTATATAATCTACCATATTTTCCCCTTCTTATTGACATTGAGTACTTTTAAAACAAAATCTCAATCTGGATCTTCACAACTCAGAATTTGTAAGTAAATAGGAGGCTCTGTTTTGGTAAGGACTGTGTTATAATTTTTGTAAATTTCCCATGGCACTTAGCGTGATGCTGGAATAACAACTGAACTGTCATTTCATTGATATTTGGTAATTAAATAATTGTTAATTAAACATTAACAAAATGATAGAACGATGTAAAAATAATGTTACTTGCTTATGATATGACAAGTTGACACCTAGGGTCGGTTCTTTATAAAATAGAAAGTACACATAGATTTTCTTTATCTCTTTGCTGATCATCCCAGCATAGCCGGATGGTGGCCCTCCCGAAGCCGTGGGCATATTCCAGGCTGAGCAAGGACAGTTGTGTCCTCAGACTTTAGACATTGGACAGGATGTGAGTTGATGTGAAGTTTCCCAGTGATCCTGAAAGTCAGGATATTGCCATGATGAGCACTTGATCTGGAGTTCACCTCCACACTGTGTGATTTCAGAAAAATCACTAGACTCTTCTGAAGTGAGGATAACCAAATCAGTATTTCCATCTTAAGGTTGTTGTGAGGATAAAATCAAGCATGCAAACTGTAGAGTGCGATACAAGAAGTGGTTGCTATTAGCATGGAATTCAAAGTCAAACCATCCAAATTAAGGACAGTAGACTTCCTCTGCATTTGAGAAGGTTTCCTAGAGCCACACAGTGACAGCTCCAAGTGTTTGGATTTAGAGGGTGCCTCAGTTCAAAACAAACTTCCCAATTCTAATACAAATTTTAGTCAATGAAGCCATACAGAGTAAGGGCTAGCTAGCTACTGGTGTGTTTTGGATCAATAAATTCAATATTCTTAAAAGTTTGTTTATGAGGAAGCAATTTATTTTTTAAAACATAAAAAGTAATTCGTTTAGAAAAGGAAACAAAGGTATGAAGCAGAAAAGAAAATAGTTGCCCCAAATCCTAATCCACCAGAATTAACTGCTTTAATGTTGGCATACTTGTTTCTATACTTTTTTCATAATTTTAAAAATGTGAAAAGGTAATAATATAGATGATATGTAAATAAAGCAAAAATCACGTATGCAAGACACAAATCACAAAAGGGAGGGAAATATTAATATTAGGCATGGTGCAGAACTTTGTTTTATGGATGAGAAGTAGGTGAGATCTCACTCAAAGATCAGCCTACAAAAGTGATGGGAGCAACTTTGCTGAATCCTTCAGTACCCACCACCAATGGAGACATATGCAGCCTCTGCTTATGAGAGTGTGGACTCCCCACAGAGTGACTTCTTAGTTGCATGTCTTGCTTGCCTTAGAACTTGCCTGCCTTAGTACTATAAGTACTCTACCTAATACTTAAGTACTAAATAGTACTTAGTATATACTTAGTATTTAGTATATAATTAGTACTTATATACTAAATACTACTATAAGTATTACTATAAGTACTATGATTACTATTATGGACTAAATGTTGGTGTCCCCTCCAAAATTCATATGTTGAAGCCTTACTTCTTCACGTCATGGTATTTGGAGGGTGGCCCTTTGGGAAGTAATTAGGGTTAGATTTGGTCATAAGGGTGGAGCCTCCACGATTAAGATGAATGCCCTTATAAAAAGAGAAATAGACACGAGATCTCACTCCCTCTCTTTGTGCACACACCAAGGAAAGGCTTTTTCAGGACATAACCCAGAAGAGAGCCCTCATCAAGAACCTGACCATGGTTGGGTGTGATGGCTCACACCTGTAATCTCAGCACTTTGGGAGGCTGAGGCAGGTAGATCGCTTGAGTTGGGGAGTTTGAGGCCAGCCTGGGCAACATAGTGAGACCCCATCGCTACAAAAAATACAAAAATTATCCAGGTGTGATGGCATGTGCCTGTAGTCCCAACTACTTGGGAGGCTGAGGTGGGATCTCACTCAAATGTCAGGATGGGGGGATTGCGTGAACCCAGGAGGCTGAGGCTGCAGTGAGCCAAGATTGCGTCACTGCACTCCGGCCTGGGTGACAGACCAAGACCCTGTCTCAAAAACAGCAAAAACAAAAACAAAAAAACCCTTGACCATACTGGCACCCTCATCCCAGACTTTCAGCTCCCAAAATGGTGAGAAAGAAGTTTCTGTTGCTTAAGACTCCCAGGCTGTGGAATCTTTTGCAGCAGGCTGAGCTAGCTAAAATGCATGTAGGAGTCCCCCTTGCAATTTCCCTTTACATTGCTTCAGTTACCCACAATCAACTGTGCTCCAAAAAATAGGTGAGTACAGAATAATAATATATTTTGAGAGAGAGAGAGAGAGACCACATACACATCACTTTTATTATAGTGTATTATTATAATTGTTGTATCTTATTAGTTATTGCTATAATCTCTTACTGTGCCTAATTTATAAATTATACTTTACAGTGACTATGTATGTGTAGGAAAAAACGAAGTATATATAGTGTTCGGTACTGCCCATGGCTTCAAGCATCCACTGAGAGGCTTGGAACGCATCCTCCATGGATAAGCGGTGGCTACTATATTCTGTTTTAATACATGCCCTACCCATTCTTCCTGCTTCATTTCATCCCAAGTTTTGCCAAGGACACAATTCCATTACTTCTTAACATGTTGAGAAAGCTCTTTGTAACGAGGCTCTTTACCAAGTGCCTAATTCTAGGAAGGCTGAAGAGACATGAAACACTGCTTAGGCTGCCCAGCCCCAGCCAGCAGGGAGCAATGGGGCGGGGAGGCGGAGTCCCAGTGGAGAAGCCGGGCAGGGCCAACTCCCAGTCAGTTCTGCTCAAGTGACCTCTCCATCTAATCGAAAAGCCCCAGAATCAGAAACACATCCCAAAACTTCACGGGCATGTCTGTTTTCCCACCTTCTGGCTGCCTTGATTCACAAATACTTTGCTCTAATTAGCACAGACAAGTAACTGCTAAAGTGTGACAGGCAGTTTTTCACTGTTTGAAATGCATCGGTGTTGAGCTTCTGTCTTGCTTACTGGGAAAGAAAGCAGAATAAACAAACCTAGACAAGTAACCCTGAGGGTACATTATGGCAAAAACTAAGGAAAAGTATAAGATATTAAGTGAGAAATAATTTCTACCACTTTGAAATATAAGAATATAATTTTGAAAGACAAAATACAGAACAAGACATATGCATGCAAATATACACCATATACACTATCTAATTTGCACCAATATATTGTGGGAAAAATACTCGACAAATGGAAATTTCTCCTAAAATCTGGCAAAAAGCCACCCCTCAGCTAAGCTCTTATTTGGGAAAAAAACATTATAAACAATGTGGTGGTGTCTGGTTTTACATTACAGATTATTTACAGATATCTAGCTTTGATTACAGTTTAGCTTTTTAGATTTTTATCACAGAAATGTATTTCAAAGAACCCTAGAATACAGATGATGGTAGAGAAGCTTGTAAAAACAAACTCTCGGGTTTTTTTAAGCCTAAAAAAATCAAAATGAAAACACTGGACAAGCTAACCGCCTTCTTCCTCTGTCCCCCATTCATTTCTCTGTATTTTGCTCTGCCCTGCAAAGAGCTTTGCATCCTGCAAGCAGAACATTGACTCATTAGGGTGAATTTTGGTCTGTGGGACTAATATGAACATGAGAGAAGAGTCAAGTCAGCTTTCAGCCCCCAAATGCTCAGAAAAGCTTGCTTGGTGGCAAAAGTGAAACTAACAGAAAGGCATAGGTTGCTCCTAGCTGCACACAGAGCCCAGGGCCCACATTGCCACCCAGATGCTTGTTTTTATTTTATTTTAGATTAAAACTATTTTGGGGGTGATGGGGTCTGGTTCTGTTGCCCAGGCTGCAGTGCAGTGGCATGATCACAGCTCACTGCAGCTTCAAACTCCTGGTCACAAGTGATCCTCCCACCTCAGCCTCCCAATCACAGTACAGTACTGGGATTATAGGTGTGAGTCATCATGCCCAGCCCTTTCAACTCCCTTTTCTAATGCCAATTTTATCCACTAATGAAACACATCTCATTTACTTGGAAGCATTTTTTCTGCCACCATTTTATTATGAAACTATTCAAACATACAGGAGATTGAAAGAGCCATACAGCGAATACCTATTCAGACTTCCAGTTCCCAAAACTGTTAGAAGTTTCTGTTGCTTAAGTCACCCAGCCTGTGGTATCTGTTATAGCAGGCCAAGCTGGCTAAAACACATACAGTAGTCCCCGTAAATAGCATCCACTATGTAGATTCCATAACTTAACAGTTTGCCATATTTGCTTTATCATAAATCTATCCATCTATCCATAACTCTATCCACCCATTATTCCATTATTCCTTTTTTTTTTTTTTTTTTTTTTTTTTTTGTAGATTCAGGGTCTCACTATGTTGCTCAGGCTGGTACTTGAACTCTTGGTTTCAAGTGATCCTCCCGCCTCGGCCTCTCAAAGTGCTGCAACCTGGATACTTGTGTTGTGCAGAGGGAACTAGAAATCAAAAGCAGCCCTGAGAAAGAAGAGCAGTCACAGAAGTACAACGCCCCCTGGAAAGGGAGCCTTGAGAGGGGAGGCCACCACTTCAAACCCACCCAGCTCGCCCGAGCAGCCAAGGAAGAGCAAGCTCTCTCTGCAGCATCTGTGTAGAAGGGTATTATGGTGTTGGCTTTCTAGCACTAATGGTTTCAGACTGTTTCCTGGGTCTTCCGTCTGATGGTCTCTGAGCTCCCCAATTTATGCACATGCCCTGAAGATGCACTGTGTTGATTTGATGGTGCTGAGCTTTATGAAAGGGGGGAAGGTGAGTGTGGACTGGGGATAGGAGGCAGGACCACATCCTGCTAAACTCTGGGACTACTTAGGGGCCCTTCCAGACAGCTGTCCCTGTATTTCCCCCACTTTTCCCTGTCCAGTGCTTGACACCCTTGCTTTTTCTCCTGACAGCATCTTTCTGCTTCTTCTTTCCCTAGAGTTCTGTAAGCTTTTCCAGGACAACCTTGGGCACGTAAGGCAAATGGAGCTTAGAATTCTGGGCTCTGGTGAGAAGATGCTTTGTTCTGGCATCTGAGAAATGACGTGCAAGTGGGGAGCCACTCTCCACAGAAGGAGCCCTGTGACTCACGTGGAGCTCTGGGGGGCCCTTGAAGGACTTATGGTTTAACAAGGCCCAGGGGTCCATGAAAACCTCTGCAGAGGTCAGCCATCCTGAGCCTCCCCCTTAGCTGTCCCTGTTGTTTCCAGCCTTGTGAACCTATGGTGTCACTTCACTGCCTCTCTGAGCCTTAGTTTCCTCAGCCATCAAATTGTGCTGTTGCTCCCTGTCCTTTTCCTGTACATGCCCAGGAGATGAACATGAGATGTACAGGGAATAAACAGGAAATGCACATGAGATGCATATGAGATCGATGTCTTTGAAAGCGCAAATTACAAACTTATGGCAACAGTAGATGTTATTAATCCAAGAAAGCTAACAGGCTGGATGCACATCAATGGCCCTGAAGCAGTTTGAGAATGGAGAGAGTCCGGCTCAGCTACCGAGCCTTACTCCATCACGAAGCCCAGAAGGGCAGGTAAACAACCTCCCCCCGAGGGATGCAGAGTGCCTCATGAGCTCGCTATAGCCCCTTCCTTTCAGGATTTGGAGGGAAAATGCCTTCATTTTCTGTGTAACCAGCCTGAACTAAAACACATATCACTTTGTGCCAAGTTCTAGGGGCTTGAGTTTCCTTTACTGAGGGCACCACTCCCATGTGTCAGTGGGAACCGGATCAGTGGGAGCTTAGTGGTTTTACTTGAGGGGAACCTACAGGAAATAATTTAAGAAGATAATAAGGGGGATTTTTCCCGTCTAGAAATGAGGCCCATGAGTCTTTGCAAATGACATTACTCTCTGATTCAGAAATAAATGCAGGAAAATGGCCTCAGTTGTTTTGCCAAGTCAGTGTGATTAGCCATAGACACTCTCAGATTAGTATGGAGCTTCCACGCCTTATGCTTTGCCCAGGATCCGAGGCCCTGCACAACGTCCTGCCTGTCCTAATAATTCTCTTTCCCAGCATCCAGTACTCGCACACAGTCAGGATCCCTCCTGAGCCCATGCTTTCCTGTTCTCTCATTCTCCATTGTCTTCTTTGCCCCCATTAGATTTGCACAGTTGTTCAGAATTTCATTATGATCAGAACTAAAGTTATAAGCTAATTCCCACTGAGGTAGAGGGTACTTTGTGAGGTATCCTCCTCCTCGTAAACAATTTTTTTTTTAAAGAAACAGTTTAACTCAAAAGGGCAACTAGTTTTGAAATTCAGCATTCAGCTGTCTGCCCAGGAACTTGTAGGTGGGAAAAGGGATTGTTTGATACCTAGAAAAAAAAATAATTAGGCTGAGCACAGTGGCTCACATAATCCCAGCACTCTGGGAGGCTGAGGCAGGGGGATAGCTTGAGGCCAGAAGTTTGAAACCAGCCTGGTCAACATGAGATTCTTTTCTGAAAAAAAAAAAAAAAAAATTAGCTGGTGTGATGACACATGCTTCTAATTCCATCACATTGGGAGGCTGAGGTGGAAGGATCACTTCAGCCCAAGAATTCAAGGCTGCAGTGAGGTATGATTGTGCCATTGCCCTCTGGCCTGGGCAACAAAGCAAGACCCTGTCTCGAAAGAAAGAGAGAGGGAAAAAGAGAATGAGAGAGAGAAAGAAAGAGAAAGAAAGAGAGAAAGGGAGAGAGAAAGAAAGAGAGCGAGGAAGAAAGAGAAAGGGAGGGAGAAAGAGAGAGAGAAAGGGAGAGAGAAAGAAAGAGCGAGGAAGAAAGAGAAAGGGAGAGAGAAAGAGAGAGAAAGAAAGGGAGAGAGAAAAAAGGAAGGAAGGAAAAAAGAAGGAAAGGAAAATGAAGAAAGGAAAGAAAAAAGGAAGGAAGGAAGGAAAAAAGGAAGGAAGGAAAAAAGGAAGGAAAGAAAGGAGGGAGGAAGGAAAGGAGGGAGGGAGGGAAAAAGGAAGGAAGGAAATAACTAGAATAATGGCGCCCAGGGAAAGATCTAATCCAATCTCTTCATTTAATAGGCCTAAGCCCAGTGACTACTGATTAAACAAATAAACTAATGAATGAGTAAATGGACCTGAAGAGTTGGAGTTGTCACTGAGATCACCTAGGGTTCAAGGCCAACACTCTCACTTTCTAGGTGAAGGAGCTGAAGCTTAAGCTACAACCTGCCCAAGTAAAATCACAGTCAGTGACAAGGAACACTGAAGGTGGAGTCTCCAGGTCCCCAGTGCCCTTAGCAGATGAGCCTCTCCCACTCCAGTCACACCAGGCCCGAGTCCAGGGTGAGGGCCCCGCCTGGGCTAGAACCAGGGCTCTTCGCTTTTCTCTGCTTCTCATTGCCATCTGTATCACATTGCCAAGGCTCGCTTTGAAGCTCTGAGGGCAGCTTTCCTCACTCCCACAACTGACATGAGGGATGTATAATAATATCAGCCCGGGAGAGAAGCCCTCCCTGCCTGGTTCTCACGATTCCCATGTCCTGTGCCCTGGCCATCATCCTATCTCTGATCAGTATCCAGTAAACAGAAAAGAGCCTGCTTTCCACCATCACAGATTAAGTGACACCAGTGAGGAGCTACATCTTTCACTCTTCCTTTGAAATGAATCCTCCCTCCCATCCCTGCTCTTTGTCCCATGAGAGGAATGTGGAATGGGGGTGGGGCAGAGACTTCTTTTTCACATCCAAGCAGAGGGAAGTCCAGGCCCTTTTGCTGCTGAGAGAGCAGGGAGTGATGGAAAGATTAAAGCAACACTTCACTTTAGAGCATTTTCATCTTTATGGTTATGGCTTTTTAGCCCACGAAATGATCATCCCAGAGGGAAAACAATGCGACCCAGACATGCAGAATGTGGACAGCACTCCCTCCAGCAAAGGGGAGGGAGGTGCTGTTTGCTGCATTTCATATCCTGAGGCCATTTCCCCAAGTCATCATCTGCCTTTGAGATCCCTGATTTCTGAAATACCAAATCTAGGTGGTTACTAAGACCAGAACTTCAATCATTTCTAAAGTGTGGGGATGCGAGAGGAGAGCCCATTTCAATGGCTTTCAATCCAGTGGAAAGATGGAGGGAAAACCCTGAGCTAGACACACTTGTCCTGGTTCTCAGCAGCCGCTCACAGAGAGCATGGGAAAGCAATTTCAATTTCAGCCTGCAGTTAGAGTTCCCAAACTTAACTGGGTCAATGTACATTGAACCCACTTACAGTAACTTCCAGTTAAAGCACTACTTAACCTCATATGAAAATTCTGTTTCTTCGTGGTTCTCCCAGTTATCAACATATGGTATAAGAAGTATTGACCACAGGGTACCAAAGCATGATCAAGGCTGAGGGGAATATGCTTAAAGGTGGGGTGTGGGGTGGGCAGTGACAGGCACAGGTGGCTTTGCCCAGTGCATCTTAAAGTTGCTGTCTTTACACCAGGATGCGGCAAGAGTGCTTCCTAAGAAATGAGGCTTCACTGATAGAAAAAGATTTAGAATGGGGGACGTGACTGATTCTATATCTCTTTTTATTATTTTTTCCTTTATTTTTAATTTTTTCTTTTAAAGATGGAGTCTTGCTCTGTTGCCCAGGTTAGAATGCAGCGGTATGATCATAGCTCACTGCACCCTCAAACTCCTGGACTCAGGTGATCCTCCCATCTCAGAGGGTTTTAGGGATGCAGTTAGTCTCCTGAGTAGCTGAGACTTCAGGCACCTGCCACCATGCCCAGCTGTTTTTTTACTTTTTGTAGAGATGGGTTCTCACTATATTGCCCAGGCTGGCCTCCAACTCCTGGTCTCATGCGATCTTCCCATCTCAGCCTCCTGAGTAGCTGAGACTACAGGCATGCACTGCCATGCCTGGCTAAAGATGCTGTATCTTTTGATGTTAAAATCACAGCTCAATGACAAGATTTTTCTTTCTACCAGACAAGTTTTCATCATGTGAACTGGATAGAAGAAATCAGTTCATTAGAGAGTATTTTTGCTTTATGTGACTTCTGAGCATGCTATGGGCTGATAGTGTGGTCTCAACTGGGAAATAGCCTGGTGTGCAGCAGACAGCCCAGAGCACACAGCGACCACTCGGGGCCATTGTTTTCCTTTGATTTTCACTGATGGTTGTCAGTGCTGGCTTCCTTTTACTTTTCCAGCCTCAAAACGTGTTGATTTTCGTCTGGGCTTACGTGCAGTTCAGAATTTGCTCAATGTTTAGTTTCCTTTCCCCCTCCTCCCAGTTTTGATAAACCTGTTTATTATTTTTAGGTTGCAAAATCAAAATAAGCTTACAAAGACATCTTTGCTGTTGAAATTCCTGCTGAAAATAAACAACTTTGTAGCTGGGAGCCTGAAACTCTAGCTTCTAACCACTCCCTCATACCATCACCACCAACTTTTTCTCATTGAAATGACCTATACAGATTGTGATTAAAAAATAATACTGCAAAGGGTTTTAGGGATGCAGTTTTCCTATTACGGCAGTAGTCAGCTTGGGATATTATTGTTTTGCAAGACTTTGATAAGCTAAAGTGAATTCCAAGATGCAACCAGAAGGGTGCAGGTCTAGAAATCAATTGGAAGGAGCAGAAGGGATTAAGGCTGTTGGGCTCACAGAGAAGTGGATGTTCCGTCATGCAGATGTATTTTTTAGACCTAATCTGTGTTTCTGCAGGATGCAGACCACAAGGTCAATGTTTTAGGGAATGAGATTTCAGCTCTGTGCAAGCAAGAGTTTTCTAATAATTAGAGGAGATCAGAAAAGAAATGGGCTGCTTTGAGAGGGAGTGATCTCCACATCCATGAGCGAATCCAAGCAGAAAGTAGATAACCTCGTGTCGAGAAGTTTAGAAAAGGATTCTCTCTTATAACGCTGAGATGTGTTCTCCACTATGATCTCAAGAGTGTCAGAGGGTACACAGGTAAGAGGGAGAGGGTCAGAGGCAGATAAACAGTAGAGAATCATGATGAATGCAACAAGCCAGACACAAGAGACCGCAAAACTGTCTCAGATGGAGAGCTTTGCACACTTCTGCAAGATCGGCTTCTCCAGACCCATGGACTCCTCTGTGAGCCAAACTTCTTTGCTCTTCTCCACTCCCTAACTTGATTTCTACACCTTTCACCCTTCTGGTCCCATCTTGGAATTCAATTATGCTATCAAAATTTCTCCCCTGACAGAGTCTGGAATGTCTTCTCTAATGGGCCCGCACTGAATGCCTCAAGCTCTGATCCTGCAGGAACAGATCCCACCAGGGATTCTTGGTGAAGCCACACCATGCATTAAGAAAAATTACCTGGGCCAGGCGCAGTGGCTCATGCCTGTAATCTCAGCACTTTGGGAAGCTGAGGCAGGAGGATGTCTTGAGCACAGGTGTTCGAGACCAGCTTGGGCAACATAGCGAGACCTCATGTCTACAAAAAATTAAAAAATTAGGCATTTTGTCACATGCCAGTAGTCCCAGCTGTTTGGGAGGCTGAGTCAGGATGATCGCTTGAGTCCTGGAATTCGAGGTTGCAGTGAGCTCTGATCGTGACACTGCACTCCAGCCTGGGTGACAAAATAAGACCCTGTCTCAAAAAAATAATAATAAATAAATAAATAAATAAACAAAGCAAAGCTAAACTACCTGGAGCACCTGCCCCTGTCATGTGCATTTGGGCCCTGACTCACTAGTGGGGATCACTAAAGACCTCACTGGCATGCCTGGTGGTGTGACAGGAAGGCTTGGCATTTCTGCAAGTGAGACTTGAATGCGTTGGTCTGAGAAACTCCAACTACATGAAGGCAGATGCTTGGCCTCTTGGTTTCTCAACCAAATTGTGCTCCAGGGGACTCCTAATCCACATGTTTCCTACTAATTTACCCTTCATTCATCAAAATATGATTTCATAAGAGTGTTTTGATGTCTAAGAAGTCTGAGTCTGATGAGTCTCTTAAGTCCTTTCCTGCTTTGTATCATGAAATTGTGTGCTCCCAGTGTTTAGTGGCACTAGGAGCCTTGTAAACAGTTCTCTGCCCAATACTTGCAGGCCAATTGTGATTATGCCAGGTAGCAAGAAGGCAAGCCATTTTTCTTTACATTATTCATTGGGCCCTCCTTCTAGGGAGGGTCCACCTCCATTGGAAATTTAGTAAACCATACCATTCATTCACTCCCTCAATCAACAACTTTTAAATAAGCATGTACTATGAACCAGGCATTGTCCCAGTGGTAGGCATCCAACATGAACTACACTCAGCTCTTGCTCTTAAAGAGCTCACATACTAGCAAAGAAGATATTTGTGCAAATAAGACCATCACCACCAGGGTGGTAAGTCCAGATCTGATAAAATGCAGTGTAATGGAATGAAGGATGCGCACCTACCCAGGCTAGGGTAGAAAAGAGATAGTCAGGAAAGACTTTTGAAGATGCCCAGAAATGATCACGTCTAATAAATAGAGGTGGTCAGAAAATAAATGGACTCCCTTGTGTGGGATCTCCACATGAAGTCGTCTTGTGATACAAAGTGTAAATTCTCAACTGTTTTTTAATGTCTCTTGCACCAGCCAATTACAATATTTTATAGATAGAGAAAGCACAAAGGAGAAGGTGGAAAGAAAAGAAGGAACATAAAAGTTTTCAACTGGTCAAGGGCTGACCAGGGTGCTTCAATAAGGGATACTTTGGTATGTAAGGTCCATTAATATGAGAACCGATTGGACTTTCTTTTCTTTAAAGAAACACAAACTTTCATCCTCAGCCTCAGAGTTTTTTCAGCAGTGGCAATCCACTGACTTCATGACCTGGGAGCGTCGCCACAGCTTGGGAGCTGCTGGCTGGCTGAGAAGACAGAGGCATCCCCCAGGCTGGTATATTTTATGGTTAATTCAAGGACGATCCTAAGAAAAAGTATTGTTATCTTTACCTATCTGAATTATAAATGATGATATTTGGTGTAGATTCCAAATTCCGTCTTCATTCATATGCCTCTATCACTAACAGATCTTTTTAATCATTTTTTCTGATGATAAAAAATACCTTTATAGTAGAAATTTTTGTTCACAAAATAAAATTGTAAAGGTGAAAATAAAAGTCACTTATAACATTACCCAGAATAACCAATTAAACATTTTGAATATTTGCCTTTCTGATGACCTCTGATTAAGTCAAACACTGTGTGAAAGTGTGAGGAATTTTGAAGTCCCATGATAAATAACCGACAGAGGCTTTGCTTCTAACAATTCAACTTGCTCATTCTGTACTTTCATAGCCCAGGGTGAAAAATTGCTCTAAATCACTCATGAGTTCCTTCACCCGAGTAGTGGCCAGCTCACCAGCTAGATCCAACCCTGGGAGGGACAGGGCACTTAGACAAGGTGGCTGCTGACACCACACTGAACTCACAGCATCCAACCCCAGTTTACATACTTAAAATGTTGCCAACTCCTAAGAAAACCTTGAAAAAGAGAACTCCATTTTCCATTCTGAATGAAAAAGTCATGAGATTTTCTTGTGATATATGAGGAGAGGCAGAAGGCAAATATTTCTCTTTTTGTCCTTAAAACTAAAAGGAAAACCAACTGTATGTTCTCCTTTCGAAGTGTGATAAATTGTTGTATTCACTCTCTTCTCAAAAGACAAATACCATTTTCTGATTTACTAGGGTACTAGTGTGTTCTTTGTGGTTGGGGCCAAAATTTGAATAAGCCTTGCCAAATTACTTTAAAGTTTAGCTTGAATCTTGTTTAAATTCCTTATCACTCAGATTTAACTCACTACATATTCTTTTTCACAGGGTAGGGAAATGACTGGTTAAGAGAGAAATGAAAATCAGGGTGCTCTGTGACTTTCCATTAGTTTGATAACCTTTCTGAGCCTTCATTTCCTCACTGAAGAATGGTAACAGTAAGAGTACCCACATGTGGTAGATTGCAAAAATGTCCACAGTCTTTACTCCATGTCTGCATTTTCTTTGCAATGGGACTTTGCAGCTCCTTCTGTCAAGAAGTGAAGTCTGTTTCCTACCCCTTTAATCTGGTCTAGCCTGGTGACTTGCTTTGGTCAGTAAAATGTGATAGAAGTGACAGTGTGCCAGTTATGAACCTAGACCTTAAGATGGCTTGCCTGCTTCCACTTTCTCAGAACCATGCCCAGCTGCCATATGAACAAGTCTAGGCTACTGTGTTCAGGAATGAGAGATCACACAGAGCAGAGACAAGCCATCCCTGTTGAGGCTATCCTAGACCAGAACGCCCCCAGCCAAACACCATTCAAACACAAATACATGAATAAGCACAATCAAGACCAGAAGAACCACTTTGCTGAGCCCAGTCCAAATCATTGAACAGCAGAATTGTGAGCAAAAATGAGGGCTATTGTTTAACACTATTAAATCTTAAAGTAATTTGTTGTAAAGTAAATGCTAATTGACACACTAGCTCCTATAAGCTTCTTGAGAAGTTTTTTTAAACTAATATTTGTAAAATATTTGTAACTGTTTCCATCACTATGTAAGCTCTAAATTTAGTGTTTATTTTCATAATCATTATTATTATTAAAGTTTCATGCAATCCTCACATTTCCATGATCTACTGGGAAAGAACAAAAAGAAAAGTCTCAAATATTAACTTGAGTAGGATATTTTGACTTGTATTTCAGCTGCAATCCAAAATGATGAGCAAATTCTAAGTTTATCTGTACTGACACTTTTGTTGTAATACTAATGGTGCCAACGTGACTACTAATGTTGCCAACGTGACTAGGATCTTTTGGCATCTGAACAAGTATTTTTGCTGACTGTCAAGACTTTAACCTTACAAGAACTTACTCTTTTGCCAGGGAAATTGAAATTGTTTAAACTTCTTAAAAGAAGGTATCATTCTGATTTGCTTAGACCACCCTGGTTGGAAGTGTACTATGTTGAGACCAGGCATGTCCTAAGCAAAATTCACTTATTTCACTGTCCATGCTGGAAATCAGCTGAGTCATCTAAAGTAAGGTTGAATATAATTTCAGAACTGAAAAATAGTTCTTATTCCTTGTAGGAACAAGTATTTAATATATATTTATATTTTAGTACAATTATTCATAATGTTAGATTACAGCAATTACTGTTTTTATGAACATAACTTTCCTATAGCTTGTTAGAAGTAATTTTATATGATTACCTGTGTAACCAAAAGCCTAAAAAATTACAAACCTGATCAATAAATTACACACCTGAGACTGCTTTTTCACAGTGTCTGGGGGCTAGAGACAGTCTCTCTGCATGTCTTTAGAAAGTACATGTGATTGTCAAGGGCTGCTGGAATATATTTCATTTGGCAAATCCTTCACTTTAATTTTTCTCTATTGCCACCTGTTAGTATAACAACCTTCACTTTATAAATAATACAACCTTATAGTGGTCTCATGGGTTTTGGTTTACAAAGCGCTTGTATACATCATACCATTGTATTTACAAGCAACACTCAAGTCACCTACTTAGTAAGTGACAGCACCAGGTTCAAACCCAGATTTTCTGATTCTAATCAGGCTGAAGGGCATCAGACACATCTATTCATTTATTTATTTCAGACAAGATCTCTCTCTGTGGCCCAGGCTGTCGTGCAGTGGTATGATCATGGCTCACCACAGCCTTGACATAACGGACTCAAGTTATCCTCCCACTTCGGCCTCCCAAGTACCTGGGAATACAGGGACAAGCCACTGCACCTGACTAATTTTTTTTTTTAAGAGATGGGGTCTTACTATAAGGCTCAAGCTAGTCTTGGACTCCTGGACTCAAGGGATCCTCCTCCTTCAGCCTCCCAAAGTTTTGGGATTACAGGTATGGAGCATTGTGCCTGGCCTAAATTTATCTATCTATTTATTTATTTATTTATTTATTTATTTACAGATGGTGTCTTACTGTGTTGCCCAGGCTGGAGTGCAGTGGCACGATCTCGTGTGTCTGGCCTAATTTTGAATCCTGGCTTTACCATATATTAGCTATATGAACTTGACAAAATTATTTAACCTTTCTGAATCTCATCTTTTTACATATATGGAAGAGGGATTATAAGATTACATATCTCATAGAATTGTAGTTAAGATTAAATAAAATGATCTGCGTAAAGTGCTTAGCAACAGAAATGTTTAATAAATGTTAATTGTCTTTAACATTTTGATATCATAACTACTATTATTAGCCTGGTAGTAGGCTGAGGTGGCTAGAGTCCTTGAACTTGAGAGTTCAGTGTCTGAGAATGTTCTTAGAATTCTTTCAAGGATGCCAATTTCTCTATCCTCTTGATGTGATGCTCGGCTAACTGTACCATTCCACCCAAATGTGAGATGGACAAAGATGAGGCCTAACATGGACTGCATTTACTATCTTTTGTGGTTGGGATTTTGGGGCATGTGTGAGCAGTAATGTAGTGGTGCATAGAATTTTCTCTCTCAACTGTTATGTTTTCTTACAAGAAAAATTCATTGTTACTGGAGACATATTTGTGATAGAGGGGAATTCAGGGTAAGTTTAATCCATTCTTTGGCCCCTCCATTCAGTCTGATAACAGTTTACCATAATGTGACTGAAAGATAACATCACTGGGAGGTGGGCATTTTCCACTGAAAATTGCTTTGTAGGTTCTAAGCAATGAAAGAAGATAGTGTTTGCACATTTGTTTGGTCTCTTCCCTACAATTCTCTTTCATCCTACACTTACATAGAACTTACTAATTGCTGTTTATTATCATCTTAAAATCTCTCCATTGCTTCAAGGATTTTCAGCTAGAATTGCATGTGAATTTCTATGCACACTGTGTGTGTGTGTGTGTGTGTGTGTGCATGCCTGTGTGTGTGCATGCCTGTGTGTGTTCTTTTGTCTGCCTAGAATACTCACCTTATTCCACAGTCTAGCAAGTTACACTCCATTCTTTAAGAGTTATTTCAGGCATCGTCTTATGATGGTCAACTTGACTGGGTCAGAGGGTGCCCAGATGTTTCAACCCCTATTCTGGATGTGTCTGTGTTGGTGTTTCTGGATGAGATTGACATTTGAATCACAGACTGGGTAAAGTAGATTTCCTTCTCAAATGTAAGTGGGCCTCATCCAATCAGTTGAAGGCCTGACTAGAACAAAAAAACTGATCCTCCCACAAATAGCAGAGAACTGTCTCACTGCTTATAGCTGGGACATTGGTTTTGTTCTGCCTTTGGACTTGAACTGAAACATCAGCTCTTCTTTGTTTGCAAGCCTGTTGGCATTTGAACTGCAACTACAACATTAGCTCTCCTGGTTCTCAGGCATTCAGACTTGGACTAGAACTGCACCATCAGCTCTCCTGGATCTTGTCAGCCTTTATAGTTGCATAAGCCAATTTCTTACATATTTGTGTAAATCTCTTTACAGCTGTATCTATATCCATCCACCTAAATCAATCTATCTATCCATATCTATCTGTCATATTGGTTCTATTTCTCTGAAGAACTCTAATACACGCTTTCTCCAGAAGTCTTTCAGGACATCCTCTCTGTCCCCTCCCCACTTCCCACTGCTGATTGGGTTAGAGTCTTTTTCTTGATGCCACTATAATTACTTACACAGTTTTCTACCTCACCCGTCATCACATAGTGCTAAATTGTCTGTTCTTACATCTGTTTTCTGCACTCTACTGTGAGACCTTTGAAGGCAGCAACTGTCTTAGTCACCTTTGTAACTTGCTACTAGTGCAAGTGTCCAGTGAATAATCTTTAAAGGAAGAATAAACTGAATTGCCCAACTATTTCCTTGCCTGTACTAATTACTGACAGTTCCCTTTGAGGAGCATATTTGAACTAATTATTTCATTTTCTGTCCTGCTTCGTTATTCTCTTTCCAAAGAGTATATGGTAAATTTCTCCATCCAAAAATATACTGTGCATTTCTAGCATATAGCTCATGTTAGTTGCAAACTTTTCTAGTTCCCTTGTACAATATTTTGACTATTCTCCCCAAGTAATAAAAAATGGATAAATATGGCCGGGCGCGGTGGCTTACGCCTGTAATCCCAGCACTTGGAAGGCCGAGGTGGGTGGATCACGAGGTCAGGAGATGGAGACCACCGTGGCTAACACGGTGAAACCCCGTCTCCACTAAAAAATATAAAAAAATTAGCCGGGCGTGGTGGCGGGCGCCTGTAGTTCCAGCTACTTCGGAGGCTAAGGCAGCACAATGGACTGAACCCAGGAGGTGAAGCTTGCAGTGAGCCGAGACTGCGCCACTGCACTCCAGCCTGGGCGACAGAGTGAGACTCCGTCTCAAAAAAAAAAAAAAAAAAAAAAAGGATAAATAAAACAAAGGAAGCAAAGGAATACACATTGAATTGAAAATTATATGTATTGATAAATTTTGTGCACATTTATTCGTGTAATTAAACATATACAGGTGTATTAAGGTGTAGTGTATATCATGTGTATAATATAGACATACACATGTGTATCTATAGATATGTGTATCTATGTATCAATTTCTCATTAATATTTTGAAACTGATGACTATACACATTGGAGCTTGAGAAAGTCCCTATGTCCCTAAATCTTCAGTCTCACTGAGACTTTCTGTGACAGCGGCTGTGGCAAAGTCACTCAAAGTCACAGCTGTTTAGGGTGCCTATTTCTTTCCAGTGCCCAGGGTCTCTGCAGTGAGACTTAGCTATTAAGTTATCTAGGGCTTCTGAACCTCCAATCTCAGCAAGAGACTTGCTGGGATATTGTTATTTTTTCTTCTCAGTAAGAATATTTAAAAAAACCAACAACCCCTGCTTCTCCATAGATATTCAAGGCACTTCTCATGTGGATGGCAGAGAACACTGGAGACATCTGGGCAATAAGAACTCACAGGGCTGCAGTGCTGTGGCTCTGCCCCTTTCCCAGGGGCAGCTGCTTTGGGTGGAGGCAGCTCTGGAGTCAGGCTCACTGTGAGTGAGCTGGGATGAGGGTGGGCACTCACCTTTCTTACCCAAGAGGGTCCATCAAGCCTCATCAAGATGCTCCCCTAAATCCAAGAATCATCTGTTCCCAATTAGAATTTGGCTATTTCCCCAGAAGGCAGAAACCACTGCCATCAGTTTTTGCTTGAATAGCCTTTACTTTTCTTCTTGCTGTATCTGGATGCACAGCCCCAAACCTGGTGATTGACACGTTAAAAAATGATGAATTGAATGAAATAAATGAAATTACAGAATTTGAGAACGATGAGAAGAGGGGAATGACATCCAACTGGATATTTTCTTCCTAAAACTTCCTAGACCTTGACTATTTTTTTAAAAATGATGCAGAAGAAAGTCAGTTGGTTAAAAAAATAAAGTCTAAAAAGAAATGGACTGAAGATGGAATCCCAGGAGCTCAACCTCCTCAGAGATTGCTGCCTGCTCCTCAAGGATAAATCTAATCTTGTAGGATAATAGCTCTAAATTTCTTTGAAGATTTGTAATTTTTAACCAAAAATCTTAAGCTTGCTAACACTCCTACATTTATTTCTTTATTTTTTATATTTTTGAGACAAGATCTTGCTCTGTTGTCCAGGCTGGAGTGCGGTGGTGCGATCATAGCTCACTGCTGGGTTCAAGTGATCCTCTGCCTCAGCCTCTGGAGTAGCTGGGATTACAGGCATGTGCCACCATGCCTGGCTTCCCTCTGACATCTGTAACCTGAGATAAAGTCAGCATTCTCACCTTCAGTCTTTCATCTCAGCCATCAGTAACGAAGAGCAAGCCTGCACCTGAAACTGCATTTGTGTTAAGACTGAGTAAATGAATGGAAAGAGAGTGAATGTATTCTACTCAATGACTGCATGTTAATTTCTGACTAGTTTTTACCTTATTGTTAACCTAGTTAACAATTTTACCTAGTTGTTAACATTAAACTCCAAATGGACTGAAAAGATGAGTTAGAGTAATGGTCTATTTATGTTAGAGCAGTTGCCTTCTTTGGTTGATCACTAGTGCCTTCTTATGTCAAATATCCCACAGATAATTTTGAAAACTTTATAGATACACAAGGAAATGTTTCTCTACTGAAAATACCATGATGTCTTCTTGGCCATGGCCTGAAACTCTGGAGTTCATTTGTTTGGTTACAAAACTGCTTAATGTGAAAATGGTTTGAGATCCTAGTAAATTTTTTAAAAGATTTTGCTCTATTTCTCAACAGAGACACAAGGAGTAGGATGCCTAAGCAAGGATTTAAAAAGGGCCTCGATACATGGGAGCTTCATTCCCAAATAATCCTTCTCTTAAAAAGTCAAATGCAAGTGGGGCATTTTATAATTACAAATGCAATCATTGACATAGGCAGTGATCACCGATGGGTAGTAATACCACTGGATGAACGTTGTTGAAAAGCAGAGAGTCACAAGGTTTTCACATGCTATTCCTCTGATTAGTAATTATTTACAGAGAGGAAAAGATGCCTTCACAGTGGAGAAATCCGTTGGATAAGTAATCAAATTGAATATTTATTTTTTATTTTTTTGAGATAGCAATGTGCTCTGTTGACCAGGCTGGCATTTCTAATCATGGAACACATGGCATGTAGTTTCTGATGTGATACACTGGGAAGGACTCAGTATTACCTATGTGTGGTTCTTCCCCACAAATACATAAGCTGAATCTAACTAAGAGGAACAAATCAGACATTTCCAAATTGTATGTCACATTCCATAAACCAGCTGGCCTGGATTCTTTAAAATTGCCTATGCTGTGTGATATGGTTTGGCTCTGTGTTCCCACCCAAATCTCTCAAATTGTAACAATCCTCATGTGTCAAGGGAGGGAGGTGGTTGGATAATAGGGGCAGTTTCCCTCTAATGAGTGAATTCTCATGAGACCTGATGGTTTTATAAGTTTTTGGAAGTTCTTGCTTCACTTCCTCTTGCCTGTCGCCATGTAAGACATGCTTGCTTCCCCTTGACCTTCCGCCATGATTGTAAGTTTCCTGAGATCTCCTAGCCATGCTTCCTGTTAAGCCTGCATAATGATGAGCCAATTAAACTTCTTTCCTTTATAAATTACCCAGTCTCATGTATTTCTTTTTTTTTCAGGTGTTTCTTTATAGCAGTGTGAAAATGGACTAATACACCAGAAAGAAAAATAAATGCAAGGGAATTTTCTGGGTTAAAGAAAAATAAAGGAAAGTGACAAATAAATGTAATCTAAGATCTTCAGTCTTTGATCTATGATCCTGGATTTTTTTTTTAAAGCTAAAGGTATAAACTATAGATTAAATAATAGTCTTCATTCAATGTTAAATTTCTTGAGGTAATGATAGCATTGTGATTATGTAGGAGAATGTCCTTATTCTTAGGAGATACATCCTAAAGTATTTAGGAATGAATTGTTATAACATCTGCAACTTGCTTTCAAGGGGCAAAGCAGAGATATATATGTAATATACATGTATGTGTATAGGCACACACATAACTATATATAAAACTATACATATGTGTGTGTGGAGAGTCAGACAGAGAAAGAAAACACGCAAAAATAATTTTTTAAATATAGGAGAGGAAGCTCAGCTTAATCGACAGGGTCTCTGCACAAATGCAGGAGGCTTGGCAATTGTCTGTTTCCTAGAAAAGGTCAGGTGATCTACACCACCCTACCAGCTGGAGAGAGAGATGACCAATATCTTTCTAACTTACATGTTATTTCTTCAAGACACCCCATAAATTGGGGCTTGTGTAACATCTTAATTTTTCACATAGTGGTTTTGGCAAGAGAACATATTTCGTTATTTTACTAATATGGCCCTGAGGCCAGACTACCCAGCTTTTAATACAGGCTATTAACTTTCTAGCTGTGTAGATCTGGGGAAGTTACTTAATCTCTCCTGATATCAGTATCACCTTTCGTCAAAGGGGTAGAACAGCAGTAACTATCTCATAGGGTTATGATAAGGACTAAAGGAAATAAGAAATATAAAGCTCTTGGCATGGTGCCGTGTGCCTAGTAAGCACTCAATAAATATTTGCTACTATTAATACTAGTGTCATGCATGCTACTGAGATCTCACAACTACAATAATAAAAGTCACCAACAAATATTTATGAATAACACCCCATGTACCAGGCACTGCTGTTGTTCTTTAAACATCAACGCAGGCCCCTGCCCTAACGGAGCTGGCATCATAGTCAACAATTTCCATAAGCCAGGATCATTCTAAGCACCATGTAGAATTAATTTAATTATCAGAATAACTCTGACTCAAGAAGTCTCACTTCAAACATTCTGTTGGTGTCTTTGCTTGCTGATATTATCTGAGGCTTCTGAAAAATAACTGAGTTAAAATTAGTGTATATATATGTATACGTGGGGGGTGGGGTGGGGAAGAGTTTCTTTTGCTGTATTTTGTTTTGCTTTTCCAACTCCATGAACCTGTTTAATAACAAAAACCATTTTCTGGTTGAGCCAGCTCTGAAGGGTCCAGTAGAAACAGCCAATGAAGCCCACTCCTCGTTGCAGGTCAGTGATGTTATCCGGAATGGGGCAGGTCAGAGGAAACTAATGGGAAACTGACACAAAGAATAAATCCAACCTCCCTTTACTGTAGACTGATTTTTCAGGATATTTGTTCATAAGGTTCAGAATTTCTACCAGGTTTCTTCATTGTAGCCAGTGATGTTATGATTATACTGATTGGAGAAGAGAAAGCAGTTGGCATTTAGGGAGTACGGTGCTCGATGCCGTATTCTAAATTCGGAATCATCCCCCTTCCCTGCTCTCTGGACTCCCCTTGCAGCTTGCCCTGTGTGATGCGTTCCAGCTCTATGCCAGGGGTCTCTGCTCACTTGCCTGTTTAGCCCAGTAGGAGTCACAGGGGAGATTCAGTAAACTTGTCAGCAGTTTGTCATTTATTATTTTACTTGCAATTCCAGACCCAAAGATGTGTCTTGAACACTCTTGATGCGTTGCTTCACGCTGTGCACCTCCAGATAATTTCTCAGACCCTCTCAAATCGTTTTTACCCCCATGCAACCTCAAGACACCTTTCCAAATACATTTCCTTTCATTTTATAAACCCTGAGTATTTCCAAGAAAATGTTGTTTATATGTTTCTGTTTTGTGTCCACTTATCTCATCCTACTGTTTAGTAAGAAAAATTAGTGTTATTCAAAAGTCTCATCATCTGTCTTTTCTTTTCGTTGAGAGAAAGGATGGCCACAGTCTTAACCAAGTTCAAGTCTGGCTGGAAACCCAAAGCCACAGGGTATTTTTTACTTTGCAAATGTTCGTCTTCCTGATCAAAGAGCCCAGGCTGAAAACTCAGGGAAGGCAGTACCAGAATGGACAAAACAGAAGTACCCAACTACATTAACCGTATAAATTAACAATTTATCTTCTATTGACAATTTTGTCTTGAATACTTAAAATATTCTTATCCTCTAATCCCAAAATTCTACTTCTGGGAAATTGTCCTAAGGGCATGTTCAGATAAACACCAACAAATTAATGAACACTGTAATATCATTTAGCTTAGTGAAAAATCTGAAAATTTATTTGAAACTAAATATCTGACAATATGATATTGGTAAAACAAATTATGGTATGTCCAAAACATAAAATAATGTGTAACCATTAATGACTGTTTAGTAAAAGAAGATTTAGTGACATAGGAAAATGCTTACAACATATTAAATAACACTATGTACATCAGTTACAAAGCTAACTACAAAAAGGTGGCCTGGGAGTTATTTAAAATTAATGGGAGAGAATAAACTGATGGAATGTTTAACTGTGACTTCCATGGTCAGCTGTGGGATCTTTGCCTCAGAAGGAAAGGGAATTTCTCTCCATGTACCAAAAATGTATCCAGAGCTTTGGATTCTAGAGGGTCAGTGTTTTTCTATATGCAGAGGACAATGAACAAGCCTTTGTTTCCAAAGTCCAACACCTTTGGAAGGAAGAAAATGGAGGTTGTGGCTTTTGAGGGGGAAAGAATGTTGACTCTCCTGAAGGAATTGGAGTCCCTGGGACTGGGAAGGGGACAAAAGGTTGCAAGTTTTAATGAAGAGCTGAAGCTCAGGATCGTGCTGATGTGCAGCACCCAGGAGGAGGGGCAGCAGGTGACAGGGTGACTCCAGGTATCTTCGGGCAGGAGGATGCAGTGCTGCAGCTCATCATGATCTCTATTCCTCCCCGGCTACTGGTCCCAGGAGGTTACACACATGCTCTGGTATCTTTCACCTTAAAACAAACCACCTTCCTAGACCCATATTTCCCCATCCCTGCTGATATGGTTTGGATCTGTGTCCCTGCCCAAATCTCATGTCCTGTTGTAATCTCTAATGTTGGTGGGAGGTGACTGGATCATGCGGGCGGATTTCCCCTTTTGGTGGTGTTCTCGTGATAGTGAATGAGTTCTCGTGAGATCTGGTTGTTTAAAAGTGCGTAGCACCTCCTCCTCTCTTCCTCCTGCTCCAGCCATGTGCAGTGTTGACTTCTTCTTCATCTTATGCCATGATTGTAAGTTTCCAGAGGCCTCACCAGAAGCCGAGCAGAAACCGCTATGCTTCCTATGCAGCCTGCAGAACGATGAGCCAATTAAACTTCTTTTCTTTATATATTACCCAGTCTCAGGTATTTATTTATAGCAGTGTGAGAATGGACTAAGAATGGACTAACATACCTGCCTTGCCTCCCCGTTTCTAAAAGCTTGCCCATGATGGACTGCCTTGTTGCCCTAATTCTGGGTACTGTTCCGCCCCCCACATGTTTTTCCCACCATAATAGTACAGACATGGCTCCAGGCACCTCACTGAGGTCCTCTCTGCTGCCACATTCAGTGGACCACTCCTTCTGCTCACTGCTCTCCAGCCCTTGGTCTCATTCAAGGTCCTCAGTCACTCAAGCCCTCCTGAAACACCCATGCTCCCAGATTCTGGGACACTGGTGCTTCTGGCTTTCTTCTGACTCGCTGGCTCTTCTTTCCTGCCTTCCTTTGCTGACTACTCCAGGTCAAATTCTAAACGCTGATGGACTACAGATTCAACCTGCCTTCTCTGTGGTCCCCCCTTCCTTCCCTCCCTAGGTAATTTCACCCATTCTCAGAAATGTATTTTTATTCCAGATTGTTTTCATACCTGTGTAGGTCTAGATATCCTGTCTTTTGAACCTATACCCCATTTCATGTGAAGCATACTAAAATATACCCACAGTTCAAAGTAAGTGCGCTTTTTATTGAGAGGGCACCTTCTTTTTATTGTGTAAAATATATGTGATGTACATTTTGCCATTTTAATTATTTTTAAATGTTCAATTCAGTGGCATTAATTACATTCAGATGCTATGCAACTAACACCACAATCTATTTCCAAAAAGTTTTTATCACTCCAAACAGAAATTCTGTATCCATTAAGAAATAACTCCCTATTTTCCCCTCCCCCAACCCCTGGTAACCTCTAATCTACTTTCTGTCCTTACAAATTTGCCTAGTCTTGATTAAATATGCCTTTTTTTTGCTGTTAAAAAAGAATTTTATAATTTTGCTTTTGAAACTTGGTAGAGCATTTCAACTTTACACTGGCTGTCATTTTCCAGCCACCAGTAAGGATGCCCAGATATTCTTATACAATGAGAAAAATTTAAGCCCCAAATTGCATTTTAAAAATGGCCCTTTTATACATACCAAAGTTTAACAATTAATGAAGATGATATAAAACTGTATTTTGAAAACAGTTAATGGATTATTCGTTCATTTTCATTTTATACTTTTGTATTTTGAATTAAGAAAAATACTTCTGGGCTCACATAAAGTTGCAAAATAATCATACTTCACTATTAAAACCTGTGTGGGGCAAGGCACGTGGCTCATGCCTGTAATCCCAGCACTTTGAAAGGCCTAGGCAGGAGAATCACCTGGGCAACATGGTGAAACCTCATCTCCACAGAAATCAGCCGGGTATGGTGTAGCACACCTGTAGTTCCAGCTACTCGGGAGGCTGAGGTGGAAAGATTGCTTGAGCCCAGGAAGTCAAGGCTGCAGTGAGCCATTATCGCACTACCGAGTGAGACTCTGTCTTAAAACCCAAAACAAAACAAAAAACCACCTCGCGTGGATTTCACCAGTTTTTACATGCACTAATTGTGTGTGTGTGTGTGTGTGGGTGTATAGTTACATCACATTGTATCACATGTGTATTTATAGATCCAGGTAACCATCACCACAATTGGATATAGAGCCTTTCCACCCTGATTAAAAAAACAAACAAACAAACAAAAACCTCTTTCATTCTGTCCCTTTACAGTCACACCCTCCCATCTGGTTGCTGAATCGCTGGCTGCCACCGATCTGTCCTCTATCTCTATAATTATGTCACTTTGAGAATATTACAGAAATAGAATCCTACAGTGTCATAGTTTTTGAGATCAGCTTTTCTCACTCAGGGTCTGTTTTCCCTGGTCCTTCAGGTACCCTGCTCTCTGAGAAGGTGATCTGCATGGACACACAGGATTGGTGGGTGGAGAATGTGTTTCAAAAGGTCTACAATAAAAGATTTTTCCGGTTGTGATTTGGTCCACTAAACTTGAAAAATTAGGAATGGATTCAATATTGTGTTAGAGATGAAGATCCATCATGTAAATTAGTTTTAAATCATTTGGCACTTTCAACTCCTTGCAGTAATACCTTAGGAAATTTTTAAAAACTCATTCTTTCTTCCTTTGCTTCTGTCAATCATCTCCACCTCTTCCCCTTCAACCCAGCCACCATCTTCCCTTGCCTGACCACTCCAAGAAGTGTTCTAGCTATTCTCTGGCTTCCATTCTTATCCTTCTAAAATCCATTCCCAGGAACAGCTCATGCCCTCTCTCTCCTCACATGTTCTCAACTTTGAAAATATCTCTTTAAAAGGCTTTCTCTGACAATCGAATTCTCCCCCACCACAGGTCACACCCAAGTAACCCTGGTCTATTTTATGTTTATATTACTTATGAAGATGAATTAATAGCATTTATCTTGTTGACTTGCAGTCATTTATTTATTTATATCTTCTCCTTCTATAAAATAACCCCAATGACAGTAAGATCCTCATGTCTGTAGCACCTGCAACACTTTGCACAGTCTGTGATCTCAGCAAGTATTTCTGATGGAATGAATGGCTAAATGAACATACACGAGGCTGAAAAACTGCCCCCAAAGTGATGGAAGCAAGATGGCTGTAATTACCACACTATACAATGGCTCGGAAAACCCAGGAGAAAATTGAGAACTGCTCCAGCAGCTGGGGATATGCAGACCAGCAGGATGCTGTGGACTTAAAATCCATCCAAGGCTGGGCATGGTGGCTCACATCTGTTATCCCAGCCCTTCGGGAGGCCAAGGTGGGAGGATCACTTGAGGCCAGGAGTTCAAGACCAGTCTGGGCAACATAGTGATGCCCTGTCTCTACAAAAAATTAAAAGAACTTGGCTGGGAGTAGTGGTGTGCATCTGTAGTCCCACCTACTTGGGAGGCTGAAGTGGGAGGACTGCCTGATTCTTGGAAGTAGAGGCTGCAGTGAGCTAAGATCATGTCATTGTACTCCAGCCTGGGCAACAGAGCAAGATCCTGTCCCAGTAACTAAAGAAAGAAAGAAAGAAAAATTTATCCAACGTACTGAGTTCAAAATCTCAATCCTGTGGAAAATGCCATTGGATTTTGCAGGATCACAGTGATTAGGATATTGGCTTTCACCTGAACTTCCTGGAGAAGAAAGATCTCTCTTTTTTTCCCCTGTTGCCTTATTTGATTTTTTGTGTGTATAATAATCAGCCACTTGTAAACTCCTAAGCCGCATGCAGTGGGAAGTACATGGCAAGAACGAGCAAGTTTCATGCCAATGTAGTGGAGGAATGACTCCAAATCAAGTCAAGTTTATGAGTTCACCTGATGTGTATCACCCTAGTTGGCTCTAACATCCCAATGGCAAGACCAGCCAGCTCAATTGGATTGAGTATTTTCTGCTTCAGCAAAAAATGTATGTAACTGATTTATTAATGGAGGCTGGGGGAGCTATGGGGGGGGGTTGATATTTGGCATTTAGGGCCCAAAAGCAAAGCTAATTCATGTTTTGTATGGAAAAATATATTTTTCTCGATTAAAGAAAAAGACAGGCTTCTTCCTTCAAAGCAAAGAAGGAAAATGAGAGTTTTCTGCTCCTAACTGAGGAAAAATGGTCCCCAAACAAGATATTTCTATACCTCAAATAAGATAAGACCAGGGCTAGTCTTTGGTCTTATTTGTTTTGGTTAATGAGCTATTTGGTCACCAAGATAATTTTTGACTTCTGAAGGGTAAAGCTACTTAAACAAAAATGTTATTCATACTTTTGGGCAGGAGTTCTTTGGGGTACAGTCTGGGGAGGTCTCACTAAGAAAGGACACTGTGCCATACTAAGGAAGGACTCTGTTTCCAGGGATTCACGGCACATATGTAACTTAACACATTAGAGGAAGCCACTTTACCTAGTTAGGCACCAAGGTTTCAAATGACTTCTGAAACACGATGTCATGGGGAAATGGCCACCAAGGAAGAGAGAGTGAGATGCAGGATGTGAGCTGCTCTTCCTTCACTCTGTGCATTCACTCTTTGATGAAATATTGACTGCCCCTATTGTGAAAGTGAAGGTAAATGGACCAGGCACCACAGGAGATTCTATGAGGACTGACACACAAAACCTGTCTTCAAGAAGGTTACCACAGAAGTACAGGAGAGAGATCTGTGTCTAGATAATTCTAACATCACATGGAGAGGAGGCACAGAAAGTGACAGGAAAGATGTTGTAAAACTCCAGAAAAAATAGAAATCATTTTACCTGATTGTGATAGGAAGTAGCTAAATGGGGAGGGGAAGTCAATCAGGAAATTCTTTGTGGGACAGACAACATATGCAAGGGAACTTGCCAGCTGGGTAGAGTCTGGCTAGGAGGATATGGGACCAAGGGGGAATGCCTTTTAGATAAAGACATCCACAAACTCATCTGTAAAGGACCACTGTCCTGAGAAGGCAGCAGGGGACAGGAAGAAAATTAGTCTGATCTTCTCTGAAAAAACCAGAAAAGCAACTGTAGGCAAAGAGGCACTTCTTTGATTCATACTCAGTTGTGATCTCAGCTTTGATTCACAATATACAGACCAAGACTGTATAAGCTCAGTTCAGCAAAATGCAGCTGCAGGAGATAAGCCAATAAATACCCATAAGAGATTTGCATTTCAGACTCAGCACTGCCTCAAGCTAGGTGTAAGCTCATGAACATTTTACTGCTTCATCTCTCAGTTACTTTTTTTGAGCTACCTTACCGGCTTCTCCCAAATGATGAATGAGATTATTTGAAATCCAACTTTGGGAGCATTCTGGAGACATCAGATGGAGAAATTCATAAGTGTGGGTTCTTGGAGTCAGTTTGTTCTTATTTTAACCTGATTTCTTTTCCTACCCAGTCTGTAAACTTGGACAAATGATTTCACCTTTTTAAGCCCATTTCCTCATTTCTAAAACTGGGGAGTAATAGTAAAATTGGGGAGCCCATACTTCATGGGCTTAATGTTTAAAGATTAAATAAGAATATCTGTATAAAGACTTTAACCCAATTTTTAGTACATAATAAGTTATCTGTATTATGAATAAGTAAATAATGGCACCTAGTCAGGAAATTGATGCTGTGTTATATATCACTACGGATGAAAACCATGTAATGAGGGTAATTAACTGACCCAGAGATCTAAGTTATCAAAGGATCATTTGATGACTTAGAATATAGAATAATCTCACATAAAACTTACCAAAGCCTCTTTAGCTTGAGCCTTTCAGTTGAAGTAAAGGGTTAGGGAAGATGATGTTTAGAGATGGGCTAGAAAATATCACTCAACTAGAAAACTTTGAGTAGAATCCGTCTCTCTCTTGCATATTTCTCTCTTTTCATCAACATTCTGGAAAGTGGTCCCTTCCTATGTTGAAGTTGGGGGCATGAAAGAGCTCTCCTGTGAGTTATCATTTCACTCATTATTGGAAGCAGCTCCTTCTAGCACAGCCAACAGAGTTCCATTATTTATGTCTTTCAAATAAAATAAAAAGTTCCTAGGACTCATTTGCCTGTAGGTTCTTTTCTGTGATTTTATTTTCATCCTAGGTGTCCACTTAATAATCAAGTAGATGACTCCTGCATTGGACTCATAGAAAGTAAACTTTCAAGCCTTTTGTACCTCCTCATACCTGGGTCACTTAGTGTAATATTTTATTTTACTGGAATTTTAACACCTTCACTTAAAACAGGAAGTTAAGCAACTTCATACAAGATATCTTAGAACCTATAAACGTCTCACCCAACATTATCCTCACAGTTCACTTTCTCTTGCTTATGTGAATGGGATAAAATATACAGTTTATCCAAGAAGGGCCATGCCAAATAGACACATAGCACTTTGTTTAAAAAGCAGGTATCTTATTACTTACAACCCTCACCTTCTGGCCCAACCTAATACCATAATTACTCTCTTAAATTTCCCATTATTTAACGTCATCTATTCTGTCTTCTTTTGTTACCATTATTTAACTAACTAAACAGACCAAATATAATACCAAAGGCTAAGGAGGCATGAATCCAACTTGTGGAAACCCGCTTTTAATTTAGAATTATGGGGCCAGTTTCCTAGAAATTGCCACATTTAAAGAAAATAGATCTGTCTTCTTTATGTCAAGAGATGGCTGTTGTAATTAGAATCAGTTTAATCTAATAATGAGTCATTTATGTACTGTCTTCAAAATGAATATTTTAGTCCCAAATACAAATTTAATCATCAGATGTGTATTCTTGCTAGTCCAAACCAAAAATTAAATCACTGAATTCCCATAAGAACTTTCTCTACTCATAGAGATGTGTTACAAGGTATGAAGCTGAAACGATAAAACTAAATTACTTGGCCACCAAGTAGACCACAATGAATTATTTTTTTCTTCTAAAGAGATACTGACATCAGAAAATTACTGGGAGGTTAGGGAGCTCTTTATAAATGTATGCTCTTTGAGGGTAAGGGGCATGACTAATTTTCGCATGCCTAGTGCTTCACAGTACACCACTCACAGAGTTGGTACTCAGAAAATGAGAGTATGTTAATTTCAACCTTGAAAATATGGAGATGAAAGGCGAGATTAACCCGAGGAGAAAATGCCTTTGTTTTGCTCTCAATCATACATAACAAGTGCTTAAGACATATGCACCGAATGAATGAATGGTTGACTCTGAAGCTGGCTTGGTACCCCTGATTGGATTGTTGGACTTAGTTCATAGGGAATCTTCAAACCACCTGGAGAAACTATGCTCACTGAATGCTGAACAAATGAACTCGGAAGGACACGGCCTAGCAGTGAGTCCTTGGAGATAACAATTTTATAACAGATTATTTTAACCACTAGGAAGCCCAAGAATTCTGTCACATTTGACTAGTTACAAATGCAATTACAAAGCTAGATCCCTAATTCGTTGTTTTAATAATTAGGGATTGTCTTAGTCCATTTGTATTGCTATAAAGGAATACCTGAATCTGGATAACTTATAAAAAGAAAAGGTTTATTTCACTCACAATTCTGTTGTCTAGAAAAGTGCAGCATTGGGCATCTGGTGAGGGCCTCAGGCTGCTTCCATTAGTGGTGGAAAATGAAGGAGAGCTGGCATGTGCAGAGAACATATGGAGAGAGAGGAATCAAGAGAAAGATGGGGCAGAGGGCTGTGCCAGGCTCTTTTAGTAACCAGCTGTACAGGAAAGAGAACTCACCCACAAGGGAGGGCATTAATCCACTCATGATGGATCCATTTCCATGACCCAAACAGCTATTAGCAACGCCTCCCCCTCCCCGCCCACCAACACTGGAGATCAGATTTCAACATGAGGCTTGGAGGGGACAAACATCCAAACCTTAGCTGAGATAGAAGGCAGCATATAGATTACTAAAGAAATCACAGCGAACTGCAAGCAATTTCCACTTTAAACATGTCAGACAACTTTAGAACGGTCTGTAAATAATCGGCATATTCTCTGACCCTGGACAAATTGGTAGGGGACATGACTTTCTTTTTATTAATATTATTTTTATTTTTTTTGTAAAGGCCATGCATGAATATGCTTTTATCGTGCCTTCAAAATCATCCTCAGAGTTTTGAGTCTTAATCTCTCTCTTTTGAGCATGTTACCTGTTACCAATCCAGTGGATGGAAAATCATTTTATTTTTATTTGTATTATTTTTTTGAGACAGGGTCTCACTCTGTCGCCCAGGCTGGAGTGCAGTGACCCCATCACAGCTCACTGCAGCCTCAACCTCCCAAGGCTCAGTTGATCCTCCTGCCTCAGCCCCCACCCCCCTGCCCTGTAGCTGGGACTACAGGCACTTTCAGGGGACATGACTTTCTCTGAAGAGTATTTGCAGCTCTGGGGCATACGTTCTCTTGTTCTGTTTTCATCCAGAGTGAATATATTCTTCTTAGTCTTAATATAACCGGGAAGAAAAAGGAGGTTGAGCTACAAGAATGAATAACAGTTCCCAAATGACGCATGCTTTTCACAACTTGATAAACCAACCACAGCAATATGCATGTCTCACTGGAAAAATCAAAACGAAAAGCCTCCACCTCAAATCTTTGTACTTTCCCCCTAAGTCTGAAACATACCGTCTGTGGAAAGAGACTAGAAGTGGGGTGAACATAAATAAATTTCAGAATCTTCTTAGATTTAAGCAGAGAATACAGAGAATAACAACCACCACTACATAAATCACAATATTCAACAATTATTACAAAAATGTAGCTCTAGAATTGACTCATGTATCTCAGCTCTTCATGTGCAAAACTGACTTTGCTTATGGACCCTAGATTTTAGTGACACTCGCCCTTCTTAGAGTTTTCAAATAATTTTATCAAGATAAAAATTTACTGGCCTGTGGGATATATACGTACTCTACCACATATTTACGTAGATTTGTGTGCAAAGACATGCATACCCGGAAAGAAAGCTAACTATGCTAGCCTCTAAAATGTAGCTGCGTTTGGGGAGAAACACAATAGACATTTAACTGAGCACATCAAAACTGCTTAATGGTTTTCTGACGTGCCTCCAGGCAGTGGAGAAAAGCATGACCAATTGGAAGCGCAGGGAGAATTCTGAAGCAGCGAAAAAAGAAATGAATCCTTCTCTTTCTCATTTTCTTTTTGAACTCTATAATATAATTTTTCAACATTGTTCTTTTGAAGTCTGACATGAAGATGAAAATTCCTTGAGGATTGTGAGACACTGGAATGCATTACAAAGGAGGGCACGGAATGGCCTTTAATGCAGATCCTTAAGAGGGTAGAGGGCAGCATTCTTAGTTTCCTTTCCACCCTCTAATTCCAACATGCTATGAAAATGATTTTAACTCTGCCTGACTAGCACAAACAAAACTAAACAAAAACATTGACTTCCTGATTATTTATACCCACTTGCCCCATGACTTTGTAATGAGGGGTCTTAGTGGCAAGGACAGTCTTCATCATGCTTTGTCCCTCTACTCTGCTTGACATACAGGTATGGGCAAGGATTCTAAATTTCTCTGCTCCTCTAGCCTTTTGATGTGTTTGTTCACAAATACCCGGGCCTTGGGGCAGGGGTAGAGACACCTTCCTTCTGCTGCACTAGGGGAAGACGCCTTAGGAGGTCAGCTGACCACGTGGAGAGGAGGCTCTGGGAGGTCAGCTGACTGTCTGGGGAGCAGGCTCTGGGAGGTCAGTTGACCACGTGGAGAGGAGGCTCTCGGAGATCGGCTGACGGCGTAGGGAGAAGGCTCTGGTCGGCTGACCGCCTGGAGAGGAGGCTGTGGGAGGTTGGCTGATCCCCTGGGGAGGAGGCTCTGGCAGGTCGGCCGACCACGTTGGGAGGAGGCTCTTGGAGGTCAGCTGACTGCATGGGGAGGAGGCTGTGGGAGGTCGGCTGATCATGTGGGGAGGAGGCTGTGGGGGGTCAGCTAACCACAGGCACCTCCTCTGCGTCTCAGCGCATGTACTGCTGCCTATTGCGGCCGTGGAGCTGTTCCCAGTTCTCTCCGGTACTACGCCACGTCTTCCCAAGTTTTCTGGAGGTGAAATTCATTTCCACAGTAGAGTGGAACCAAGCTCTAAATCAAGATCCCACATGTCCCCACCTCTGAGTAGAACAACACACCCTCAGGCCCGTCGCTTTCATCCAAGGCCTTGGCTTCGTGCTTGTGGGGGAAACCGAGGCCTCTGGCTGTGAGCTGCCTTGGCTCCTGGCCCTTTGCTTACAAACCCACCCACATCCACACCTTTCCTACTTCCATATCAGAGAATGAAGCTGAACAACCCCCTGGCCCTGCACCCAGCCTTCCTCCTGGACTGGCTCAACCCTCCTCTCTCCAAATTTTCCATTGCTCCTTTTCTCCCCGTCTTTCCAACCTCCTCTGGTTTCCCCTCGGCTTATAAAATTCTTCCAATAGTTCCCATTTGATTCTCTAAAAAAATAAAAATAAAAATAAGTTCCCTGACTTTACTACCCTTTCTTGATGACAACCCCCTTCTCATCCAAATGTCAAGAAATTCTGAACTGCCGGTCGCTCTTTCAGCTTGTCTCCCTCATTACTCAGCCACTCTTCCCGTCTGAACCCCACTCAGCCACTCTTCCCCCCGAACCCCCTCTGCCTCCTATCTCCACAGGCTACGCCTTTTCCTAAGGACATTAGCGCACTTCATCATAATCCTTGTATTACTGAATAGCTGCCTTATTTGACATGGTGGCCACTTGCTGCTCCTGGAGACTCTTAGATCTTTCTGGAGCCCTGCACCTTTCTGAGCTCCGTTTCTTCTCCTCTTCCTCTGTGGGCTCCTCTTTCTCCCCTATCCCATTAAATGCTGGTCTTCTCTGGGGTCAGGTTCTTGTCCCTTCTTTATGGTATACTTCCCTTGGCTGAGCTCACCTAATCTCATCAATGGGGGAGTCATTCACATATAAAGGGTGAGTAATTCCATTTCCATCTCAGCCCCTGAGTTTCTGACTGATGTATACAACCACTGTGTGATATTTTCATTTCAGCAAGTCCCTCAATTCCCTGTGATTGGTGTTCCTTCTATATTTTCTGTCTCAAGGGTCTGGGTTATGATACCCAGTTGCATTACCTGGTTGCAGGTACACTCCACCCGTCATTGCACTTGCAAGTGCTTGGATACACCTCCTAAATAGATCTTAAGTCCCCTTCCCCTGCTGTCAACAAATACCCTAGCTTAGGTGCATATCAGCTTCCAAGAAGATGAGTGCAACGGGCTTCTAACACATCTTCTTGGACCCAATTTTGTCCTTGTCAAGTCCATCCATTACACATCACCAGAGCGATCAGTCACTGAACTCTGACCTCCTACATCAGCAGGATGTAGTTCAAGCTCTGCAGCTAGTTATGTAGGGACATACAGCATCATTTTTCCAATCAGGAAAAGCTGAAACAAACAATTATTGGGATTCTAGCACCCTTATGGCAAAAGCCAGATATGTTGGTGCACGTCTTCTTGTAATTACATGACGATTATCTGCATATGTGCTTATCTCCCCAGTTACACGTTGTCTTGAGAAAAAGAGATTCCCCAGAGCCCCACACAGTGCCTGGCAAATGGTGAGAATTTAATAAATGTTTCTTAAAGTGGGCATGGAGGGGTTTCTCTGAGCTTGCTACAGATCTCTGAAATTTGCTCCTGGAAATCAGACGGGGAGGTAGCAATGGCTGGTGAGGTGAAGGGATCGAGGGGCATCAGTGAGGGCAGGAAGTAACAAGAGGGAGTGGGTATGTAGCACCACATGACCTGACTTGAAGACTAGGGGAGCCTCTGATGAGTGTGATAGTCTCACCTATACCAAAGAAAGGCAGACATAGAGATGCAAAGGGAAAGAATTAACTATTGAAAACATCTAAATGGCCACAGACCTGTACTGATAAGGACAGAAGGTACATTAGAATTTCTCTCTCATTTCTGTCATTGGAAGAACAGACTATCATCTTCATGCAGTTGCCCTAAACACCTGATATATCAGGTATTTAGCATGGGTGTTGGTATTCAGGGACCATGATTAAACCCAAGACGTATCTGCGTTCAAGGAACAGCAAGCTGCCCTATAATGGGGTCCTTCTGTGCAATCTGAAGAACCTTTCATCAGTGGGGAAACACCTCCCCATTCTCTTCATGGCACTTCTAGAAGAGCAAAAAGTATTGCCACTATCTCTGGGTGTGCTTAGGCTCTGAAAGGTCCCACGAAGTCCAGCAGCTTTGCCCCTAAAAGGAAGTCTCAAGTCCTTTATCACATAAATGGCATTTTTTTCTTATCTAAATGTGAAGAGCCATTCTGGGATATTGCCCTTTCATATGCTTCTTGAGTCTGTGTGCACATGGTTTGGGAAAATTAAAATGGTAGCAAAATCTCAGATACCATTTTTATTCCTATTATCGAAAACATCCTGTGCTTATAGGCAAATAATAAAAATAGACCTAACCACTTTTAAGAAAAGAAACTTTTTTATTACTATTTTCCTTTTCTATTCATTGAATCCTTCTATTTCTGGAATCCTAATTTTTCTGATCATTTTTTAAATTCTCAAAGACCAGGTACAGTAGCTCTCACCTGTAATCCCAGTGCTTTGGGAGGCTGAGACAAAAGGATTGCTTGAGCCCAGGAATTCAAACCCCATCTCTACGAAAAATAAAAAAAATTAACTGGCACAGTGGTGCATGCGTGTAGTCCTAGTTACTCAGGAGGCTAAGGTGGGAGGATTGCTTGAGCCCAGGATTTCAAGACCAGTCTGGGCAACATAGCAAGACCCCGTCTCTAAAAAATAATACTAAAATTAAGCAGACACGGTGGCTGCACACCTGTAAGTCCCAGTTACTCAGGAGGCTCAGGTGGGAGGATCACTTAAGCCCAGGAGGTCAAGGCTGCAGAGAGCTGTGATTGCACCACTGCATGCCAGCCTGGGCAACAGAGCAAGGCCCTGACTCTAAAAATAAATTAAAAATTAAAAATAATGAAAAAAATAAAATTCTCAAAGGAATTCTCTGGTATGGTCCATAAGGCCAAATGTTTGTGGTACATCAGAAAATCACATTCTATAAAGCTGGCTGGATTATTACAATATTAAACAGAACTTCCAAGATAGGACATGTAAAATAATTAAACATATATGTTAGTGTCATGATATGGTCCTGCCTTTAGAGAACCAAATTTCAAAACAAAGCAAAGAGAGTTATCACTTGGATAAAATCTCTCCCATCCTTTTCTGTTTTTCTTTTAATACACTAATAGGGTTTTCCTGTTTTTTTTTCCATCATGTTAAGAAGGTTTGCATTTTTTGCTCATGTTATGATAATTTTTTTAAAAATCTCGATTCCACCAAGTCATGAGAGATTTTCAGTTGGAGGTGGGGTTCAAGGAAGACTCCGATGAAAAATTAGGGGGCTGGAGAAGGAGCTTCCTTTCTCTGTTGGTGGATATCACCTGCTTCTTTTACCCTATTATAATGTAATTAGAAAAAATATCCTATGATTGTGATTTTCATGAATTGTTGGTGAGAATAGAAATTTCTAGAACCATTCCAGAGGGTAATTTGGCAATGTATACAAAGTTTAAATGTGCTGCCCTTTGACCCGAGAGAAATTATTGGAATGTATGTAGAAGAATATTCAACACAGCATTATTTATTAAAACAAAAAAATTAAAAGCATCCTAAAAAGGGTATCTGTCAAAAAAGAGAACAAAGAAATTCCAGGAAGTCATTAAAAGTAATGATATTGTTATGTAAAGGCCCCCATGGTACAGGAGAAAAAAATTATTACAAAACAGGATGAACAGCAAAGCTTCAATTTTGTTAAATTGTGTGTGTATGCATTTTAAAAGTCCCTAAGGATATTCAAAATATTAACAGTTGTTATCACCAGGAAGTAGAATGTTAGATATTAGAATGTTAGATTTTTTAAAAAATATCTTTTCATACTGTCTGAATATTTTATCAAGAGCATATATGATTTCTCACTTGGGGAAACAAAGCACCAACCTTTCATAGCAGAACTTTGCAAGGTCCCATGACAGAGCACCTCCCTGAGACCCCAGAGAGAGAGCAGGAAGCAGGAGAATCTTGTCCTCATCCTGCTTGCTCAGAAATTCCAGCAATTGAGATCCCAACACTGCTGCCTTCCAACACTGAGCAGTTCAATATCAAGAACATGTTCTGAGGGTGGGCACAGTGGCTCACACCTGTAATCCTGGCACTTTGGGAGGCCAAGGCAGGTGGATCACCTGAGATCAGGAGCTCAAACCAGCCTGGCCAACATGGTGAAACCCCATCTGTACTAAAAATACAAAAAAATTAGCTGGGCGTGGTGGTGGGCACCTGTAGTCCCAGCTTCTTGGGAGGCTGAGGCAGGAGAATCACTTGAACCCAGGAGGCAGAGGTTGCAGAAAGCCCAGATTGCACCACTGCACTCCAGCCTGGGTGACAAGAGCAAGACTCCATCTCAAAAAAAAAAAAAAAAAAAAAAGATAGAAGAAGAAGAAAAAAAAGAAAATGTTCTGAAAGAGAAGAAGTGTAAATGTCTCTGGCTTCATCTTGAAGAGGTTATGAGGAATCCAAGTTCCAGAAATGGTGGCGCCTACCTTGGAGGTCATACGTCACCCCTGTGAGAACAAGGTCATAGAGCAGCCCAGAACACTACCTGAAAAGCTGAGCTCCACTCAAGTTTAGAGAGCCCATAAAAAACACTGGTGGGCTGGGCACGGTGGCTCACGCCTGTAATCCCAGCACTTTGGGAGGCCGAGGCAGGTGGATCACGAAATCAGGAGTTCAAGACCAGCCTGGCCAATATGATGAAACCCCATCTCTACTAAAAATACAAAAATTACCCAGGCATGGTAGCAAGCACCTGTAATCCCAGCTACTTGGGAGGCTGAGGCAGGAGAATGGCTTGAACTCGGGAGGTGGAGGTTGCAGTGAGCTGAGATCATGCCATTGCGCTCCAGCCTGGGTGACCGAGCAAAACTGTCTCAGGGAAAAAAAAAACAAAACCACCACTGCTGAACAGGTTGACCAGTTCCCTGTTCATTCAGGTCTCACCCGTCAGGGTGGAGGTTGGTTCCCAAAGATACTTAACACAAACCCTCTTCATCATGCATAGAAACACAGGGTTTACTGGCATAAATATTCTGGGCATGCCAGACAGTACTTTCAAAGCAAAACAAAACTTAATTTAAAATAATAAACCTTCCATTGATGTTGATAATGAAGGAGATATATTACTAAGTCTTGCCTAATTTCAGAATCTTGAAAATAACTCTTAGCATGTGGGGCTAGTTATTTTATAATAAATAAATGATTCCAGCTATTTATCTTTAGATTCCATAACAAGCCTTTATTTATTTATTTTTTTGATTTGTTTGTTTTCACAACAGTAGCATGACACAATTCCTTCAAGACTTCCCAGCCTGCAGGAGGGCGTCGCTGGCTAAACCTGGATACAGGCCGGGATGCTACAACTTGCTGGTTGCTCAACTCTAGATGGTCAACTGTCCATTCCCAGAGCTTTGGTTTCCTCATGCTGGCAGATCATCACTGATGTCCATTCCTTCCAGGTGTTTAGTTCGTAGGCCAGTCCTGAGTTGTTGAGTGAGAAAGTAGGAAGAGCACGCAGTGATAACATGAGGAGCAGAACAGAAGACTCTTTTGTGTGACCTGGAACCAAAGGTGATCATGCTGGGGCAGAGTGTGGATAGGAGGCAGAAGGGACTACATTTCATGAGCACTTGTTATATATAAGAAGTGTTATTGGCTGGGCGCGGTGGCTCACGCCTATAATCCCAACACTTTGGGAGGCCGAGGCATGAGGATCACCTGAGGTCGAGAGTTCGAGACCTCGAGACCAGTCTGGCCAACATGGTGAAACCCTGTCTCTATTAAAAATACAAAAATGAGCTGCGCGTGGTGGTGTATGCCTGTAATCCCAGCTACTTGGGAGACTGAGCAGGAGAATCGCTTGAACCCAGGAGGCAGAGGTTGTGGTGAGCTGAGAACATACCATTGCACTCCAACCTGGGCGACAGAGCAAAACTCTGTCAAAAAGAAAAAAAAAAAAGAAGTGTTATTGATGTATAATAAAAGCTAATGTCTGCTGTGCCCCTTTCGTATGCCTGGAGCTATGCGTGTACTTTCCATATGCAATCTCATTGAGCCCAGCAACAATCCAATGGGATGAGGACAGTTGTGCCCATTCAACAGGAGAGAAAACTGAAGCCTTAGAGGTCACACAGCTCTAGGTGAAGAAGTCAGAACCGCAACCCAAGTCCAACCTGAGAACCTGAGCTCTTGACCACTAACTAAACTCTAACACCTCTCATTCACTGAGTAGGGATCTGAATCCGGGAGACGTAAGTAATTTGTCCAAAGTCACGTGGCTAATAAGCAGCAGAGTGAGGATTTGAAAGCAGATTTGTCTGGCACCAAAAACTCATGATCCTTCCCTTACACGTGATGTTTCCTCAGATTCTGACAGTGGAGGCATATTCTCAGCTGACTTACCAATGTTGCCAATTTGTCTCCACCCTGGAGTCTCAGTTGTTGGGTCCAGCCTTAAACCCAAAATGCAGTTGAGAAAATTGAAAAAAGAACCTTGGGTTTATGTGACCAGTAAGCCACACTAACCAAGACCATTTTAGACTAAGTTTTTGAGATCTTAGGATACATGTTGTAACTTCTATGGTATTTCCTTTTCAATTTTGTTTTGCTTTTTGAATGCACCTTTATGTTGCTGACTTCATCAGTATCAATGCCAACAAGGAGGAAAACTAATTATGGGGCCTAGAGTCAGCAAAAGGTCCAAGCCTGAATACAAACCCAAAAACAGGGTGGTTTTAATTTTTTTATTTTTATTTTTTAGCTTGTCTGCTTTTGCTAAGGAGACCTTCCTTCTCTCCACCTGCCACCCCATGGAAGCTAGTTTTCAGGCACCCAGGACCCACCTGGGAGTATCACTGATACCACATTTTTTATTGTTGATGTTTTGTTTTGTTTTTGAGACAGAGTTTCGCTCTTATCGCCCAGGCTGGAGTGCAGTGGCATGATCTCGGCTCACTGCAACCTCTGCCTCCCGGGTTCAAGGGATTCTCCTGCCTTAGCCTCCCGAATAGCTGGGATTACAGGCGCCCACCACCACGCCTGGCTAATTTTTCTTATTTTTAGTAGAGAAGGGGTTTTGCCATGTTGGGCAGGCTGGTCTCGAACTTCTGACCTCAGGTGATCTGCCCACCTTGGCCTCCCAAAGCGCTGGGATTACAGGCGTAAGCCACTGTGCCCAGCCAATACCACATTTACACCGATACCGCAAAGGGCAATGGCAACAGGTCTTCACCTGTACAGTTTGTCAGCCTCATCTCCAAATCCTCCCCAGTTTTCTCTGGTGGTGCCTCTTGTGTGCCTATGTGTGAGTTTCTCAGCTGGTTTCCGGTGTTTTTAGTTGTATTTTTCCTCTTCTTGCTTGGCTCCTAGCGGTTGACGTTCACTGTTCTCTTCCACTTGCGGAAGCAGCACCATTGCCCCTGGGAAGACCTGCACTCTCCCGAGCACAGAGAGGTCTGCTCCGAGGCTGATTCCTTCCAGTACTTCCTGGGTCCTTGTCCCAGGAGGAGTTAGTGGAGAGAGAGTAGTAACTCTCTGAAAGAGAAGAGGTGTAAATGTCTCTGGCGTTTGTAATTGTAAATGTGTCTGTAGTAGTAACTCTCTCTCCACCAAGTCCTCCTGGGACCAGGACCCAGGAAGTACTGCTACACTTTGTCACCAGGGCCCTGTGGTGTTTGCACCTTGGATCTACAAAGGGTCTCAAGGAAACAGTTTTCCAGTCGAGTTCTTTTTGAAATATCCCAGCATTGTCTTGGCTGGGGAGAGGGTTCTTCCTATGCACAGGAAAAGTCAGAGTCACATATGATCTGGTCAGAGGTCGGGGCAGTCATGTAAAAAAAAGCTGCGGCCCCGAGGATCGTCCCTTTAGGGTCTCATCTGTCAGAGCTGTAATCTACCCAGAGTAGCATAAAAGCCAACCCTGCTAAGGTTTAGCTGTTTAACTCCAGGTAGTCTGGCTCCGACTCCTTGACCTTCACAATTTTTTACAAAGGTTTCTAGTGATCTCTGGCGCCTGCCCAACCACCCACAAGGAACATGCTGCTGAGTTTCTGCAGATTTTTTTTACCTTTTACACAGATACTGCCTGGTGGGCTGGAAAGAGAATTCCTTAGTCTCCTCTCAGTCCCGCAGGGCATTTGGCTCATGAGATAAGGAAACTAAGACATACCAGCAACCAGCGCCAGCATTACTGGCTGAGAAATCTCGTTGACTTCAGGTCCTACCTGCATCACTTTCCCATGTCCAAAATATCAAGAAACACATTCAGGAAACTTAAAAAACAAAAGCACCTTCTTGAGATAAGAAATATTTTAGAAGAAGCCTAAAAATAAAATATAGTCATGATCTACATCTGCCCAGGTGTCAGATTGACGTGTCTGAATTTTATTGGAGAAGCCCTGCTGCTTGATTGCAGGCAAGAAGTTTTAATCTTTGAAGTTCCATTTCTTAATCTATAACTGCTCTGGCCAATATGGTAGGCACTTACCACTTGAACAGTACTGTAGGGGGAAAATACACTCTGGACTTCAAAGATATAGTACCAAAAAAAGAACGTAACATATATTATGAATATATTATCAGGCATTTATCATTGATAATTTTAATAACAATTACATGAAGAGATTATTATATTTTGAACATACTGGGTTAAAGAAAATATATTATTAAAATTTTAAAAAAGAATGCAATCATGATCTGAATTTAGCCAGACCGCCCTTGCATGCTGAATGTAAAACAATTCTGGATTTGAGAAGAGATTAAGTAGGACCCAGTGAAATGCTATGTTTCTGTGCTAACTATGGATAGGTGAGTCCAGAGAGAGAAACCGGGATGAGGTCAGAGGGATTCTGAGTCCTGTGGGCATATTTAATCCTCTGAATTCTTTAGGAATTCACTACCAAGTTCATTACTTGTTTGTTACCCTCTAGGCAGAAGGAATTAAAACTTTAAAAAAGGAAAAAAAAATCTGCAGTGAGAAACAGATCAAAGAGAGCTGAACTTGGTCAGTGGCATGCAGGATAAATATTATTCCATGGCTCAAACAAATCTTCTGGCTGCCTGGGTGAGACATGTTGATAAGGCACTTTTAAGTCTCTTCTTTCCACTCCCCGTTTCTCTGGCCCTGGTGACCTCTTCTTTTTATTTCTCTGAGGGGCCCCTCGTGATATTTTAATAACCAGAAGGCAAAGACAGTTATCTGAGTAGTGTAGGAAGACTTCAGATCTTCAGGCAGAACCAAGAGGAGTTGCATGTGCGCCCTGCCATGCTAACCCCTGGGGAGGGTGGGATGTTTCGTGTGTTATTACCCATGGGAAGCCATTTCTATTCTGTATCAATCTGCATTACCATGAGCTATGTAATCTTCTGCCCCTACCACCTCCAAGGAGGTGGTTTTAATGAATGCACTTTTGAAAGTGCCTTGTGAAAAATGCAATATTAAGAACAACCGTCAGCAGCCTGGTGACAGCTATTGCTGATGGGATCCTAGGCTCTCTGAGCCAAGTGGCCCAGGAAGTTAGCAGATTCTCCAGCCTGTGAAAATAACAAAATGTTACCCTTCTTAAACACTTGTGATGTGCCAGGTGCGCTTTGCAGACATTGTCTCATTAGATCCTCACAGAAAGCCTGTTGAGTATTCCCTATTGTTCTTCAATTTTCACTGAAAAAATTAGCCAGGCGTGGTGGCATATGCCTGTGGTCCCAGTTACTCAGGAAGCTGAGGTGGAAGGATCGCCAGAGCTCACGAGTTTGAGGCTGCAATGAGCTGTGATCGTGCCACCGCACTCCAGCCTGGGTGATAGAGTGAGAACCTGTCTCAAAACAGACAAAAATTTTCACTGATGAGAACTTACACAAGGTCACAGAACTACAAAGTGGCAGAGTCGGAATTAAAAACCAAGTGTGTGCAAACTCAAAGCCCAGGCTCTGAACCACTAAGCCATGAAGGTCCCTTGTGCTGTGTTTCCACACTTCCTGTGAAACTGTCAAGCTCTTAAGAATTTTTCTGACCTTCCTGACAAAGGAAGTTTTCCAACCTGCCCCTGTTACTTTTAGAGTTGCTGTTACCATCGCACATCTCTACCAATGTGAGTTTATTTGGAGGTGGTTGTCCAGACATTCCAGGGCGGCCGTTACAGTTGTTACCATGCAACTCTAGGAGGAGCCGTCCGCCATGATGTTGTACAGTGCACAACCTGCCCAAGTACCCTGGACCCGCAGGAAAGAAGGTCAGATGATCCCTAATTGTCACCAGCTCTTATACTCCCATCTCATTCCTGATGAATATAGAACAAAGTACTATGTGTCAAAAGTGTTCCATGGCATTGATTTAAATATTATCCTGGGTTTCTTCTCAACTTACTTAAGAGAATTTACTTAACCATTCTTCTAAGTGATCTCCTCTGTGTTTGCTTCTCTAACATTTTTTTTAGGTAAAGTAGTCAGAACCAGAAATATCACATATGGGTAGCTTCTGGCACTGGCTGCAAGGGAGTCTGTGAAGTTTATGAAGTTCATCTACAAGGCCATGGGACTTGTATTTTAACATAAAAATCCGTAAACTTACTTACATAATTGCAGTTTCTTCAGAGTTATATATGCGAATCCCTTGATAGTTACTTTCAGAGACTGTCTCATCCTTTTAATTAAATGATTTGGAAAGAATGATTTTTTAAAAGCCTTTTTATGAAAAATTTTGAGGTCATATTTAATCTGGGGAAAAGGTGATCAAAGAAAACGTTAAGCGTTTTACCTATTTAAAAAAAACCAGTGAGATAATAAAAGAATTACACTTCTTTTGTGTGTTAGCTTATAAACAACCTCATGAAAAGCCCAAGAGGTGTCTTAAAATATTTTTTGAGGGATAGTGTCATGTTGAAATAAATGACAACTGTAAAGAAAGATAGTCACTCGTTCTATAAAAGTAAGATTTAAAAGAAATTTTTTTTTTTTTATTCACATCTGTCATGCGAGGATAATGCTCAGTTCTTGGTGTTTTACTCCTGATTGCTTGTTGAAGAATACAAGGTAAAAATAAATTAAAATAACTACCCCAAAATGCTAAATTGAACTCTGCGGCTTGGCGTAAAATTTAGGGCTTATGTTTAAAATTTTATTTTTAAGAAAGTAATTCAGAGGAGGGAGAAACCACTGAAAACAGTAGTTCCTCTGCCAAGTTTAGCTGCTGACCATCTAACTGCCTGGCAACCAAATGTTCCATAAACTCCAAGCGCCAAGTAGCAGCCTTGGGCTGCCTCTGAGCATGCGCACAAACAAACACACTTGCATGGAGTGTTGCTCATTATGGATGGAGGACAGGCTGTTTACAAATCTGCCATAGATTAGGCCTCTGAACCCCAGGCATAGTAGACAGAGGGATCCCACCGCTGTGCAGCTTGGACAAAAGGCGCTGTCCTTCACCCCAGGCAGAGTCCTTGCAGGAGCTGGAAGACTCCCGCTTGCAGCAGGGCACAGGCTGCCCATTGGAGCCAGAGCAGATCAGGGTGTTCTCAGTGTCCTGTCCCGAATCTACCGATCAGATAAGCCACAGGGCTTTCACAGGGAATGTCAATAAGGTGGGAAGGCCAGGAGGGGTGTCAGAGCAGTGACATTCCCTCCATCGGGATAGAAATAGAGAGGATGGGGCTGGGTGTGTGACTCACGCCTCTAATCTCAGAACTTTGGGAGGCTGGGGTGGGAGAATCGCTTGGGGCCAGGAGTTTGAGATCAGCCTGAGCAACACAGTGAGACCCTATCTGTATACACATACACATACACATACAAATACACAAGCCGTAGTGAGCTATATGAGCACTCCACTGCACTCCAGCCTGGGTGACAGAGTGAGACCCTGCCTCAAGAAGAAAGAAAAGAAAAGAAAAGAAGGAAGGAAGGAAAAGGAAGGAAAGGAAGAAAGAGGGAAGGAAGGAAAAAGAAAAGAAAGGGGGGCAGAAGGAAGGAAGGGAAAGAAAGAGAGACAGAAAGAGAGAGAAAGAAAAGAAGAAGGAAGGAAGGAAGGAGAAGTGGAGGGGAGGGGAGGAAGGAAAAGGGAAGGGAAAGGAGGGGGAGGGAAGGGAAGAAAGAGTGGGGTTACTTTTCCCTGAAAGTTCCCCTATTACCTAGAACAGAACATATGGAGACTTGAACTCTGAACTCTGCCCCACTTGTTGATTTTCATGTCAGCCCCTGAACATGCCAGGGCATGGAGTGGGTATCAATAAACGTCAGTTTTCACAGTATTATCCTCAGGTCCCTGTTTCTTCCTTGCAAAATAAGCTTCCTGGACAGTATTTTCTTCAAGATCCCTCCCAATTATGGAAAAACAACTTGCTGTTCCACTAAAGTCTATTATACAATAGGCTGGAGTCTGACTAAATTAAACTTTTTTCCCCCTAAGCCAGTTGGCTTATGTAGACACAGCCTGGGGACCGCCCCCCCGCCGCCCACCCTCTCCCCCGCCCGCAACCGCCAGTTCCAGCAAAAAGGGGCCTGGGGCACCAAGAAAAAGATAACTCAGATCTCTCCTGATGAGATACTATGTGGGTGCCGGATTCATACTGAGTTGGGAGATAATCTACAGTATATTTAGAAATTGAATTAATCATTTTGAGAGAGAATAGGGAAACAACAGTGGATACAAGAGGAAGGGGGAGAAAGGAAATGAAGAATGCAGAACCAAAAAGCACACAATCAAGACAGCACAAGAAACAACAATAGACGATCAGGACAGTCTTCCATTCGAGAAATGTAACCATTGATAAAATCGTCTTGTTCAGGTTGATCAATGTCAGAACTTCATACTTTCCCAGCACCAACTTACTGTCACTTCTTTAATTAGAATCCTTGGAAAATAAATGTGCCTGGGTGCTATCAGCAAATGAACATACCTTACAGTAGGGACTAAAAGTATAAAAATGAACCAAAGGGCTCCTTACTGTAGAAATGGATCTCACCTTTGATTTTCAAATGGGGATGATTTTGGCCACATGGGACATTTGGCAACACCTGGAGACACTTTTGGTTGTCACAACTGGGATTGGGTTGTTACTGGCATCTGGTGGGTGGAAGCTAGGGATGCCACTAAACATCCTAGGGTGCACAGGACAGCTCCCCCACCACCACTCCCCAACACACAAACCCCAAGAATTATCCAGCCCCAAGCGTCAACAGCACTGTGATTGAGAAGCCCCCGTCTCAACTAGGGAAAAACACAGGAAAGATGTAGCACTATAATCCTGGTGGTTTTTTAGGCATTTTGCTGCCATCAGAAGCAACATTTCATCTGCTGCCACAGGCCCCGGAAGCTGATAGTGCTCTCATAAATCTGTGTGTCTGATTCCCAAGTACACAGAGGCAGCCTTCTCAAAGGTTGGTTGGGTCTCCCAAGGAGCAGTAAAAAACTACTATGCAAATGCATCCCATGAGCTTACAAGCAGAAACAGTTCAGTCCTGGAGATACAGATATCTGATAACTGTTCTCTGAAGCCATTTAAAAAGTCTTTCCCTGGAGAAAGAAGAGGCCAGAAATGATTGAAATAAGGAAATCAGCAGGTACCACACCAGCTTGTCTGGCAAGTATGTGAATCTAAGGCCATAAGCCCCTGCCTTGGTGGAACGATGAAGAAGACTCCATGTCCATACTAAATTGTCCCTCAAAAAAAAAAAAAAAAAAAAAAAAAAAAAGGCTAGGCAAAACTGGTGACCGAGGCAAGGCAAGGCTTAGATAGAAAAGATTAGTTATCAATGAGAGAACGGAAAGTTCTAGATGCACCTGATGTTATTTCCAGATATTGCCCACAGGAGCTTGAAGCATGTAGTTTAGACCTTAGATATAAGCAGGAATCCATATTCCCAAGACACATTTCACCACTACCCCAGGTTCTTTCTTGGAATAGCCAGTTTCACCAAGTGTTCCTGTGTTTCCCTTCCATCTGCCTGTTTTTCCCAACCTCAGATGACAGGAATAGGCAGCTGCCCCTTGCCAAGCATTGGTGGGAGATTCCCAAATGTTCACCTGCTGCAGGGACAAGGGCAGGGTTGGACTGACTCCATAACCTTAGCTGGAAGCCTTGCTCAGGAGTGCCCCCTACTTGATGAAGGGAAAAGGTCAGACAAACGGTCTCAAAGAACTGAAAGGTAAGCAGAGAAGAGTGATTCTGCGCATGGTTCCAAATTATGGTCAGACCATGTTCTAAGATGCTTCATTGGGGTGCAAATTTAACAAAGCTGGGTCTATTTCGATTTTTAAAGTTATTCTATATCAACTAAAAAAAAAATAGTACAGTGACCTAGAACAGAGACAAAAATAAGTGCTCATCTCTGAGGCCAGGCTGGTGGACACATTGGGGCTGCCTGGAGGCTGGAGGGAGAAAAAGTCTGAGAACTCCCCAGTGTAACGAAGAAGACTGGTGGTGGAAATGCTGCCTGCCTGGGCTGGGAGGGAGGAAGGAGTTTCCCTCTACCGCCCTAGTGTTCCTATCTGCCTTGCATGCTAGAAACCCAACTAGGCTTTACTATACCTGTTTGTATCACAGAATTTCTGTCCAAAAAGATTTGAATCTATGATCAACATGAACCAATTCAGAGGTCAGAAAAGTAGTATTTTGTTCACCTATATTAAAGTTTCCCTATTTCCAATCAAGAGTCATTTAAAAATCCTACGTTTAACAGATTTTGAAATATGGCAGAACTTGAAGCCTAGCCCTTTGCAGGACTAATTCATACCAGTAAAGAAAATAATGTTAGTAAGTAGGTGCTTGTCATTGAAGCTGTTATTCATATTTTTTCCCCCTGGGGGGAAAAAAAAAGCGTCAGGCTTTCAGCTACCTCTATTAAATTAGCCATCATCATAAGCATTATTTAGTGATTTTCCTCCATGGGTGCAAGGCACTCCACTAGGCAAAGTCGCTTTCTAGTAAAACTCTCATAATGTCCTCTGAGATAAGTATTGTACCTATTTTGTTTGTAATCAGTGAACTTCAGAACCTCATAGAAGCTAGATGATGTGCCTGAGATACCATTGGTAAATGGGTGAGCACTTTATTTCTACGTCTTGTCTATTGGATATGGAGGCAGATTTCAGGACTTGAAAGGAAGGAAAGGGGATTTCTGCAGGGTCTGCTTAACAAAACGGATTCATAAGCGAGATGTTGGTGGTGCTATTTCGTGATGAACCAGGTTGGAATCTCCTCAGAATTTCCTGAGAACAGCAATGGTAGAGATTTCCCAGCACACAAGATGGCGGGCGATGGAGACATGGAGAGCGTCAGCACACACTGGACAGGAGCAGAGAGAGGAGAGGAAGGGATGAGGATGACACACTGTGATCCAGGCATGTGTTTTTCTCAGCTCTCGTTTATAAGACTGTGTGGAACCCCTCATTAATAAATATTAAGATAGTACATGTCCATTTAATAAATGTTAATAACTCATCAGGTTTGTATTTTAAACCTCATGCCTCTAACAAATTGAACTAAAATAATTTAATTTAGTGGAGAGAACAGTAGATGGAGGGAAATGTGTTCTGAAGCCTCATTTTGGGTTTTCTTTCCCCAAAAGGGCATCCGGCCAGAATGAACTTCAAATATGAAGAAATTCCACAAATAATGCATTTTCTGTTCTTACCTCCATGCCCTTATTGAAAACACCATTCACTGTTCTTCCAGTAAGTTCCTTCGTTCAACAATCGGGCCACTGTCTCAGAGACTTGGCAAGGGCCTTTGACATCACCAACAGCAAGGGAAATGTTTTAACAGCTCCGTTAATACGGCAACAGAGGTTTATTGTTATCAAACAGACCCGTTAAGCCAAGCCACTGCGACTCCCACGGGCCCACCTGCTCTGCTTGGAAGACCCAAAGACTGACAGGGCCAAGTCTCTGCAAGGCTAAGGATTAGTTTCGTCCTTACGCGGGAGAGCAGGGACCACAGAGCGCAGAGATTTAGAGGCGAGAACTAGATTTGAGTCCAGAATCTGTGGATCTGTGACCTGTGGCAAATTGCTTCATATTTTTAAAGCTTCATGCACTTAGCACTTTGCCTGTCACACAGTAAACACGTAATAAATAGTAGTAGTTTTTACAAAAAATTTTAGAATTTAAGTTATTTTATATATTTATTTTATGTGTTTACCATTATATATGCATATCTATATATTTATAAATCTACTTATGTATTTATAAATGTATAAAATATAGTTACACTTAAAATATTGTATATTGAAATAGTAAATATATTTTATATACTTATAAATAAATTATTTTATATATGCATACCTTTAAAATAAATCTTAAAAGTAGAGTTTGATAAGTTTCTACACATATGAAGGTCACCCAGATCAAAATATAAAACATTCCAGCCAGACATGGTGCCTCACATTTGTGATTCCAGCACTTTGAGAGGCTAAGGTGGGAGGATCAGTTAAGGCCAGGAGTTCAAGACAAGCCTGGGCAACACAGCAAGATCCCATCTCTACAAAAAATTTAAAAAGTTAGTCAAGTGTGGTGATATGTGTCTCTAGTCCCAGTTGCTCAGGAAGCTGAAGTGGAAGGGTTACTTGAGTCCAAGAATTTGAGGCTGCAGTGAGCTATGATTACACCATGGCACTACAGTTTGGTAACATAGCAAGAACCTGTCTCTAAATATATAATAATAAATATAAGTATATATTATATAAATAACCATATATAAATATATAAACATATACATCATAAACAATTAAATATAAATATATTTATATTTACTTACATTTATAAATATATTACTATAATATTTATAATATAAATATCTAAAATAATATAATATATAGATATATTTATTATATATATGTGTGTATAAATTTAGAGATGGGGTCTTGCTATGTTGCCCAGGCTGGAGTGTGGTATATATTATATATGTATAACATTTCCAGCACCCTAGGGCTCTATCATGCTGCTTCCTCATTATACCTGCCCCTCTTCCGAGAAAACAGTTTTCCTGATGTCTATCACCGTACATACATTTTGACTGTATATGTTCTCTGTCATGTCTGGTTTCTTTCACTCAGTATTACGTCACAGTCTGTGTTGTTTTGTCTATCAGTGGGCTGTTCTCTTTTACTGAACAGCATTCTGTCGTGTGGATACACCACAATTGATTTCTCCACTTCACTGCTGATGGACATTTGGGTTATTTCCAGTTTGGGGGCATTCTTGTACATGTCTCCTTATTTTTTATAGGGATAGAGTATGAAGTCTGTTTTCCTCATTACTGGTAGACTAACTGTTCCAAAACCATTTTTCTTTTCTGCATTTCTCATATCTCACGTCAGTGAATATATTTAAATACTGACTACAGCAATTTCTAAATTGCTCCACTATTTCTGTGTCTTTCTTTATATCATATTATTTAGCTTCTGAAGAAAAGAAGTGTCATAAGTAGCTGGAGACCTTCATAAAGATATTTGTGATAATTGTTTTAAAATGTAGATAGAAAAATATTTATTCGACTTGAAAAGTACACAATAATTGTCTTTTCTTTCTCTCAAACTTTTTTTTTTAGACTACACTCTAAGACAAGAAATGTATGCTGGGAGGAAACAAAGACTAGTCTGATATGAAACTTGCTTTCAAAAGCATAGAGTTGTGATATTCAAGAAAAATATCACAGAATAGAATGTCCTAACTGCAATAGGAGAGGTTCAGATAAAATACTACAGAAGTTCACAGCATGGAGCCCCAGCAGTCATCTTTTCCAAACGAATCATCTTACCTGAGCACAAAACCCTCTCCAAGATACCACATCACTAGTAAATATGGTAATGTGGAATTTAAATCTTTAACATCTACCAAGAGCCTGCAAAATCAGTATGCAAAGTAATGTGTTGCATTGTTTAAAGAATACTAGGTTGATGGTGAAACCCCGTCTCTACTAAAAAAAATACAAAAATTAGCCAGGCGTGGTGGTGCATGCCTGTAATCTCAGCTACTCAGGAGGTTGAGGCAGGAGAATCTCTTGAACTCAGGAGGCCAAGGTTGCAGTGAGCCAAGATCGCGCCATTGAAATCCAGCTGGGGCGACAGGGGGAGACTCCATCTCCAAAAAAAAAAAAAAAAGAATACCAGGTTGAAACGTGCTCTCAAAATACAAAGTTAATTAGATGGAGGGTCTCTTCCAACTTATTTGCACAAAAATAAGTATTTTCTCTTTATTTTGTCCTTAATGTCAAGTAAAAACTTTATTTACCTGAAGTTCTTTTTGAGGCTACAAAGGAAGGTCATTTAGCTTGCTCCAAGTTACAGAAGAAACTGAGGCACAAAAAAATTTAATACATTGAATCTAAAAGCTTTAAATAAAGGATGCATTGATTAAAAAACAAATATGGATGACCTACTAGAAGCTTGGAAATGTTTAGTTGAAGCTTTCTCCTCTTATCTTAAATACAGGGCTCCCTGGAAATTAATCACAGATGTTCCAGCACTTGGTAGAAAGGCAAACTTGTGGTGGGAAAGATACAAACAAAATAAGAGCCAAAAGTTGGTCATTGTTTGCAGGATGTCTTATTCAATGTGTGTTTTTCTATATGTACATGCATAGGTAAGTCTCAGAGACTTTCTGCTCAAAGATAGGTGACTCTCAGGCATGGTGCAAAAGAGCAATCTCCCCTCCCACCCTCACACTCTTTAAAAGCAAGGCAGGGTGGCTGGGTGCAGTGGCTCATGCCTGTAATCCCAGCACTTTGGGAAGCTGAGGCGTGCAGATCACCTGAGGTCAGGAGTTCGAGACCAGCCTGGCCAACATGGGGAAACCCCATCTCTACTAAAAATACAAAAATTAGCTGGGTGTGGTGGCCTGCGCCTGTAGTCCCAGCTACTCAGGAGGCTGAAGCAGGAGGGTCGCTTGAACCCGGGAGATGGAGGTTGCAGTGAGCCGAGATCACACCACTGCATGCCAGCCTGGGCAACAGAGCAAGACTCCAACTCAAATAAAAACAAGGCAGGGGAGTCGATTTTAGCTATCAATTGGTCTGACATTCCAGAAGTCTAGAAATTGTGAAATAAATGCCTTTTTAAATATAAATATTTATGTTTCAAGTTTGGATATTTTAAACAAATTTTAGTATGAAAATGAATAGCAAAAAAGGTCTAGCCATTCTTACTAGTTAAACCAGAGAGCATACTTCCAAAGACACAAACAATAAAATCCCTCTTCCTAGCTCAGCCCTGTGCTTTGAAGGCTTGAGCCTGGTGTGGGTGTGTCAGAAAGCCCTCCCGCTGTCTGCCCACAGGATTTCCATTGACGTAGGTGGGACCTGGATTCCAAATATGTGACCCCAAATAGGTCAGTAAAGGACGCCTGTCACAAAGGGAGATCTGTCTTTAAAATTTCAGCATGTGACAGTTCACAAGGGAGAAAGTCATAGAAACCCAAATATTGGATCCTCTGCTCTAATTATTTCAGTGAATGGCCCTTAATGAGAAAAGTCATTTCACAGCAGCATCCGTGAGTTTATGTCTGGAGCCATAGTGATGTTTCACCAGTGAAAATCTCTTTCTACTTTGAGCTTTTGAAGACAAAAGAGATGAATGCAATGTGGACATAGCTTCAAAGCTGTACAAGGATCCAGCAAGACAAGAGAAATACAAAATGCATCTCGGGTCAGTTGAATGCATGTTTAGGATTGCCCATCTGTCCGTCTCTGTTCACATCTTCACCTACGCTGTGTTCCTCTGCGTCGGGTTGGATGCCAGGTCCCCTCTCCATTGATGGGTCCCACAGGTCTTGATATAGTTTGAATGGTTGTCCCCGCAAAGCTTATGTTGAAATGTGATCCCCAGTGTTGGAGGAGGGGCCTGGTGGGAGGTGTTTGGGTCATGGGGTGGGGGCAGATCCCTCATGAATGGCTTGGTGCACTCCATGGTAATGAGTGAGTTCTTGCTCTGTTAGTTCACGTGAAATATGATTGTTAAAAATATTCTGGCACCTCCTCCTCTCTCTTGCTCCCTCTCTCACTATGTGACACACCTGCTTCCCTTCTACCATGAGTAAAAGCTTCCTGAGGCTTCACTGGAAGCTGAGCAGATGCCGATACCATACAGCCTCCAGACCTATGAGCCAAATAAACCTCTTGTCTTTATAAATTACCAAGCCTCAGGTATTCCTTTATAACAATGCAAAACAGACAACCACAGGTCTCAAATATCATTTCATTTTGGGGGCTTACTTTGTGGTCCCAGTAACATGAAAATGTCCCTAGTAAAAGGGAAAAATGAGCAGATGGACTTGTTTTAGTGGGACAGCTAGTTCCAAGCAGCTTTTGAGAGGAGGGAGGAAAGGGAGGGAGAGGTTGGAATGCATGGAAAGGAAGAAGCCTAATTAAAAGCCCTTTGTATTTGAACTTGGGAGAAGGGTGCTCTAAAGTGAGCCAACAGGGTAAGTTTCCCCTCCTCCCAACTTGGCTGAGCATTAACCCTGCAAGTGGCTTTCAAAAATGTTTATGAGGCTGAGATTTTTCCATTCACTGTGACACCTACCACATCCTAAACAACATGATATGTTGTCATGATCTCACTTGATTCACCAACCATCCTATGAGACAAATGTTAATGGCCCATTCTCTGGCTTAGGACATGCAACCTGGGCAGGAACGCTGGTTTGTCCAATGTGGTGCACGTGGTGAATTAGGCAGCCCGTCCTCCCACACAGCACAGCACAGTGACACTGGACACACCCAAAGGCCAAGGGCCGTCTGGTCCAGAGTGATGCAAAAAGTGATCCCAGGCACCCTCCAGCATCAGCCTCAGTCATCATCCCCCAAGAAGGGGCGACAAGGAAGGCTCGGTTCTTATCCCCACTCTCATCAAGCTTTCATGGTCCCCGCTGAAAATAAAAAAGCAAGTTGCTAGCATTGGATGCCCTGAAATCAATAGCAAAAGAAAAGAGACCCTCTCTGTCTGCCAAGGAGCTGCAGCCAAGCCTCCTCCTCTGTCCTTCCTTCCACACCAGTCATGCCCCTGAATGGAACCCTGGACTAAAGTCTATGTCGCTACACCCTCTGCAAAGGTCCAAAGCTGCCTGCAGAGGCAGGGTTCCTCCTGAAGTTCCATGTTGGAAAACTCCCATTTGGGGGAGCAGTGTTAGACCCAGTTGAGCCACTTATAAGCTGTTGCATCAGGTATTTGATTAATATATGTTCTGTTTTAATCAGTAAACAACTTACATTTGTGTAGTACTTTAGAGTTAACAAAGGAGTTTTATTCCTCACCCCATTATATCCTCAAACAGTGATGACCATCAATATCCTGATTTTATAATTGAGGAAGCCAAGAGGTGGAATGGAATGGGCAGCCTTGTATCACCTATTCGAAAAGTGTCAAGGTCAAAATGGGAATCCACATATGCTGGCTTTTAAAAATTATTACTAGATTTTTCAAACATAAGAAGAGTAGAGAAAATAGATCATGCTCTCTCATGCCCATCACCTAGCTTGAATAGTTATTCATCGGTTTCCAGATTTACTTCGTCTATTTTTGTTTTGTCAGGATTGCTTTCCAGACATCCTATTATTTCACCCCTGTGCATCTCTAAATATAAGAACACCCATGCCTTCTGGCTGCAAAGCCCATGCTCTGCTCACTACTTCATAATGTCCCCGGGGAACTCACTGGCTTCACCTGCACCTGCTGGGGAGGGAAAAGCTGGATGAGATGAACTCTGAGGCCCTTCCTGTTCTGAAATTTCTGGATTCTGGTTTTTGTAACCAAAGCAACATTCACCACAATGGCTTCTGTGTGCTGTTCTCACCTCACCTTTTGTAGTCATTCCCCCTCCCATTGTTGACTCTAAGACTTTAGAGCTCATCAGCAGGTGAGCAGAGAAGCAAAGTTGGGGTGATTGACAGAAATCAGATCAGGGTTACCTGGTATAAAGAGACTGAGCACATCCTTCAGGTGTCGACAAAGTGGGATCCCCAAAACAGTTTGGAAAAGAATGGATGTGAAAAATTACAAACACACTACTGAAGTCATTATCTAAAGAAAATAAGAGCTTGATTGCTCTTTATTGTATTTATTGTATATTTTTATCTTGAATTTCTAGGAGCACCATAACACTTGCAGTATCTAGAGCCTCTAAAGGACCATCCTAGCTTCCATCAGTATAAAGAATTGAGAATTAACCAAGTCACTGATTAAGAAACTGGAATTCCAGCAGTGTGGTCAGGTCGAATTAAAGACCCTAGGTGTTCAGAAATTGAAGGAAGGATGTTCTAAGGCAAGCAGACGAAATAAGTTTCCCCTCCTGACAACTTGGCAGGGCATCAACCTTGCAAGTGGTTTTTTAAAGGTTTATGGAGCTTAGATGTTTCCATGTGCTGTGACACCTATCACATCATAAACAATGTGATGCACTGCCGTGATCTCACTTGATTCACCAACCATTCTAGAAGACAGGTATTAACAACCCCAAGTTGTGGATTAGAACATTCAGGTTGGATATGGTGGCTCATGCTTGTAATCCCAACATTTTGGGAGGCCAAGGTGGGAGGATCACTGGAGGCCAGAAGTTTGAGACCAGCTTGGGCAATATGGCAAGACCCCATCTTTACAAAGAATAAGAAAATTAGCTAGTTGTGGTGATGTGTGCCTGTAATCCCAGCTGTTGGGGAGGCTGAGGCAGGAGGATTGCTTGAGCCCAGGAAGTCAAAGTTACAATGAGATACGATCACACCACTGCATTTCAGCCTGGGCAACAGAGCAAGACTCTCTCTCTCTCTCTCTCTCTCAGAATAATAGTAACACTAATAAAGGCATTCAGCCTGAGAGATCAGTTGAATTCCAGAATATCCTGGGTATGTGTTGGGAATAGGGAAACTCAAGTGTGAGTATCAGGTGTTGTCACAGTTGCAAGACGGTAGCTAAGCCTGACTTGATCCTTACAGTCCCTGAGGCAAGTCCTCTGTCTGGGAAGCCACCTCAGTACCTCTATCCATCCTTACTACCTTTGGCAGGAGCATCTAAGAAGCTTCATTCATCCTGTGTGGGTACACTTGGGGCACTGCCCTTAGGGGCTTTGACCCAGAGTCCCCACGTCCAGGGCAGGGGCAAATTGAAAGCTCAGCTCAGTGCCTTGGCTGGCTGGGCTGGAAAGCGTGCTGCAAGCCTGAGCCTATTCCAGCCAATGGACTTTATACCACGCAGAGAATCCATACCAGACGCTGTCTTGAAGAATCCAGTCCCAGGGAGCAGTTTATTGATCTGGCAGATGATTAAAAGACAGCAGAGATGAGCTCAAGTGTTGCTTTGGTTTTTCCATCCTGAGAGTGAATCTGACATCTCCTTGGGGGATCATCAGCCCCGTCTGCTGCAGAAGAAGCAGATGACTCCTCCGTGCAGCCGAAGGTCACAGGAATGTTCGAGTCAACGTCTTCTGGCTCAATTCTGTTCGCAGCGAGACACCCAGGGGAGCGTCACGTTCGCCCCAGGTCTGGAGCATGCCAACGCCTTGCTCCAGATCATGTCTGTGCCAAGAGAAGTCCATGTGCATTCATCCCACAGGCTCGCCCTCTCCTCTCTCCTTATGGGATAAAGAGAATGATCACAGCACAGCCTGTAACGTTTTATGGCTGCTCAAAGAGAAAAGGGGGAAAAAATAGCTTGCATACGTTGCAAAGAGAGCAGACCATTTTCAGCAATAGGGAAAAGGGATGGAATTTGGGCTGAAGTCAGCTGGAGTTGTCATTTGAAATAGACATCTCTGCTGTCAACCCTTGGATGACCTAAGCTGTGCAGCAGATGACTTGGACTTGTCACTAAGTAGATATGCTGTGGTTTTAGGAGAAATTACAGCAGGTGAAATGCTCAGGCAGCAGATTATTTACAACCTGTTTCTAATGCGGGAGTTTCTACAGCAAGTGGTTTCATGGACAAAAGTATGTATTAAATGGCTCATGTAATTGCCCACATTGGCAGTGAAATATAACCGGGTTGGATTTCAGCAGGACACCTATAGCAATGAAGCATGCTTCAATCTGATTAAAAAGTGAACAGCTCCTTACTGGGACAAATTATACACTGCCCAGGCCAGCAAGAGGAGAACCTGAATAGCAAATGAATCTTGACAATTAGCTTCTTCAAAGCAAACTTCCCATTCATCCACTTCCACAGCTTCTGACACCCCTTTGGAGTGAGACGTGTATGTTCTCCTATAAGTCACAGCACACCAGCTCAGAGTTACCAAAGCTGATTCTGCTTTGGAAACCTTGAACAAAAAGAAGAAAAAGGAGAATATAAGGAGAAAGAAAGGGAGAAGGAGGAGGAGAAGGAGGAAGAAGGGGAGAAGGGGGAGAAGGAGGAGGAAGAAGAGAAGGAAAAGAAGAAGGAGGAGAAAGAGAACAGAAGGAGGAGGAAGAGGAGGAGGAGGAAGAGGAGGAGAGGGAGAAGAGGAGGAGGAGAACAGAAGGAAAACAAGAGGAGGAGAACAGGAGGAGGAGGAAGAGGAGGAGGAGGAAGAGGAGGAGGAGGATGGGGAGGAGGAGGAGGCAGCTCAAGAGCCTGCCATTCCTCAGTTCTTTTTCATAGAAAAACAGAAGGAGGAAGAGAGAAGAAGAGGGAGAAGAGGAAGACCTTAAATCCCATTCTTTCCTTAAACAATTTCTGCAAAACTTGGCCTGCAGTAAATATGCTCTGTCCCAGAAAAGCTCTGATCCACACAGTTAGATTGGCTGCACGGAAGGGAACTTCCCTAGACATTTTTATGGGGACCAGAGGATAGATAAGCTCCCTGCATGCTCCCCACCCCCAACTTCCCCAACCCTTGCACTGCTGGTTTTTGTCAAAGATAGTTGTAGTTACAGCTCATTAATCATCCGTCACCCAGACAGACTCTGACAAGAATGCTGATAGCATCAGGGCCCCCAGGGAGCAGACCACAGAGGCAGGACGAGGGGTGGGGGTGACGTTCTCTCCAGCCTGGCCCAAAAGGCCACCAGCCCCAGAGCCTGCCATTTCTCAGCTGTTTTTCACAGACTGAAAGCTCATGCCTGACTCAAGCTCAGATCAAGTGGTCGAGATCTCAGACAATGGGTTCTTTGCCACCTGAATAGTAACAGCACTCCCAGGCCATCTAAAAGGTCGGCGTAATTAAAACAACCAGAAGCAGTCGGCGTCCTTTATTAAAGGCATTCACTGGGGCTGGGCATGATGGCTCATACCGGTAATCACAGCACACTGGGAGGCCGAGGCGGGAGGATTGTTTGAGCCCGGGAGTTTGAGACCAGCCTGGGCAACATAGGGAGACCTCATCTCAAAATTTTACAAAAAGGCATTCGCTGTGGCTGAATTGTGCTCCGGGTCTCCAAATTAGTTTTCATTTATCATTACATCAGCAGTGTGATTCTGTTTCTGGATGCCAGCTGGAACCATCTGTGATTTAAATAGTGTGTATGCACACACACACTCATATATTCAGAGAAGGATGTACATCCTTTATATATTAACCCTAATTTCTGAACCCAACACTGGGACATCTGGTATGATAAGCAAAAGTAATATTGTTTTATCTGGGAAAAGTATATATATCAAAGAAAAAATCAGTGGATAAAAAATTGAAATCCAATGCACCCCAGACGAGGAATTTGGATAAATATTTGCTTCCCTTCTAAAGAGACATACCAATATTAAAATCATGTCAGAGTAAGACCCAACTCTAGCTTTTAAAGAGAAGCTTCTTAATTTGTTCACAAGTATCTGTAAGTTGCAGAGAGGCAAAATGAATTGCATTTTATAGGTGAAAATTTGGAGGCCATAGAGATTGGATGCCCACTTCATGTCACTTGGGGAAGTCTCACTCTGTGACACCCCATTTAGTACAAATTCCATTAGCCACCCTGTCAAAGACACTCATTTCCTTCCTCAGACACTGACTTTAATGGATGTAATGTCACATTTTGGCATCTGGAAGACCTTATTTCCTTTGCCAGTCCTCTCTGTTGGGGAGATGTAGGGAGAGAGGGAGAGAGCCCGGACAGCAGGGGTTGTGAGGGGTTGAGATGGTGAGCTTTGTTTAATGTGCTCAATTGCCCTGATTTGGGGGTCAGGACCTACTACTTGAAGTTAGCTGGGATCTTGTGAATTTTCTGAATCAGACTAGGAGTGTCTTGTGTGACTCATGGCATGTTTCCATTTCCAATTAAAGGAAAGATTTCAGGGGTGCCTGTAGCTCAACTCCTTCTTTTTGTTACCCCACCCTCTCCACGAGCCAATGTAATTTCCAATTTACGAACCGTGTGTCCTACGGAAGGACCGCAAACTTCAAGAGGGTTTCGCCCACAGTCCCACCTACTCAGCTTTACTAAATGTCATGAAAAGTTTGTTTCCAAGCAAATCCCAGTAATTCATGTAATTGAAACACACAGAAGCTTGTCTATAAACGGGAACATTGACGGAAGATGTTAAGACAGCCAAAGCTGCTTACTGAGATGTGCAAGTGACTCGCAGGGGGACAGACATGCCACTTCAGCACCAGAAGGTTTTAATTTAAACAATATGATTCCATGACCACCACCCTTACCCAGTCTTCCGCCTTCCCACACCTGAACTCCAAAGAAGTTTGAATGCAAGGGGAATTTAAATAAAAGTGTTCAGAGGAAAAGGCATTGAGAAACGCTGAAGTGGACAAGTGTTTTGTTTGTTTGTTTTTGTTTTGTTTTTATTTTTGCAGAGGTTTTCAGAAATGTAACTTTCATTAGTGTCCATGTGAGCTGTCCTGCCTAAAGCCAGCTATTGAGCAAGTTGAGTAAATCCCCCTAAGGTAGGAAACAAAGTCCTCTCTCTTTACATTAAAAGGAAGAAAAATTTAACAGCAGAGTCCAGACATACCACAAGGCTCGCTTCATAAATAAAGGGTTTTATTTAGGAGATAAGGTGAACTCTGGGGATCTGTAACAGTTCCTTTCTGTGAGATAAATGCTATGGCATTTGTAGAAAATAAAACTCTCAGAGAAGCCAAGACTTTTCTTGTCAAAACAAGGAGATTATTTTCTAGCAACTAAGTTCATTCTCTTTGACCTTGCCTGCCATTAGGGTAAAGGAGATAATAAAAGAGAAAGGGGGAGATTGAATCAGATAGCTAATGTGCAAAGAGAATAAGAAAGATATTTAAATATTTCTGGAGAATTCTGCTCCAGTGAGATGCTTTTAGAGAAAGAAAAAAAAAAAAGATGCATTCTCCATTGCTCCCAACTGGATTGCAGAAATAGCAAAAGATTACTTGGAATCACGTTTTATTTTTATTTACCATCTGGAGGGGGAGGTGATACACGAGGGCTGACTCCTACTCCACAGCTGCACTCTCCAGGTTCTGGAGCTGAAGACATGGCGTGCTCTGGGGGGAAAGGTTAGCGCTGAGAACACATTGCTGTTTCTTGCTCAGATGTGCTGGCAAGAGGGGCCCTGGCTTTGCCTTGTAAAAGTAGCTCCGGAGCAAACCATTAGCACATCTAACCTCAATATTTTGAAATCCAGAAACAACATTGAGTCATGCTGGTCATACTATAAAGTTTTACTGCATTTTTTTAAGAAACAGAGTCAAAAACAAGCTGGGGATCATGTGAATTATCTCTTTACATGTGTCAAGCCCAGGAATTTGGCACATGGATCAAAATGATGGAATGGAGCAGGGAAGCCACCGGGAAAGTGTCATTAAAGGAAAAATCACCCTGGCCCCCGGGAATACATGGCACTTTATCAGGCGGGGTGCCCCTTGTCTTAACCACATACCTGGCACAGTGTCTGATCTTTGGAAAACTACAGCTATAAATACCCTTCGTCCTGTACTAAAAATAGAGACTCTTTAATGTGAAAGAAGCCAGAGGAAAGAAGGATCTAGTGACATCAATGTGTGTCCAGTGTCTGTGTCATCCTGGCCATGTCTCTGTGAGATGGTGAAGCCAGGATCTTAGTGTTTTCAGGAGAAAAATGAATGAATGAACTAATCCCCTTCTGGAGAAAACTCAGGATGTGTTGATGACTGGAACTCCTTGTCAACTTTTCCCAGATGCTTTCATGAGTTCGAGGTCAATCTTTTCTGGGAACAGTCCAGTAATTTCACCCCAAGTGTCAACTTTGTAAAAATACTCGGTAGACAAGAATCCAGGAATGGTTCCTTAGTCTATGGCACCCAAGGCCAAGAGAGCAGACAGTTTTCCCAGGCTGCTCAGGGTTGACTTTACTAAACCGACCATAATTCATACTAACACCTTGAATAATGAGGAGCTCTAAACACATGAGAAAATCCAATAAAGTATTTTAGAAGACAAACAAGAAGACTAGCAGTAGACTTGCAGTGCCAGGTGCTATTACAAAGCTGCAGTAATTAAACGAATATGCCAGTAGCCCCAGAATGGACAAAGAAGTCAATGGACCAGAGTAGAATGTTGAGACCAGATCCCCCCAAATTCAGTATCGTATGATAAAGGTAGCAAGGTCATTTAGAGGGGAATAGATGATTACTAAGTTGTGCCAGGATAACAGGTTGACCCTAGAAAACACGAAGTTAGAGCTTTACCTCATGGTTTACACCAAAAGAAATTCCAGACGGACTAAAAAAAAAATAAGGATTTAAAATAAAATCATCAAAGGAGAAAATTTAGTTGTTTGTATAGCTGTTTTACGAGAAGAGAAGGTCTTTCTAAGCATGACACAAGAGGTAGAAACCATACTAGAAAAAAACGACCAGTGGGGGATGCAAAACAAACCTTCTATACATCACACACACACACACACACACACACACACACACACACACAGAGGAGAGAGAGAGAGAGAACAATGTGTAAAGGAGGTGAACATGCAGTTCATAAAAGAAGGCATACACGCAGAAGATAAAACCACGAAAAATCTCACTAATAATCAAAGAAGGGAAAATTAAAGCCATCTGTTATGCCAGGCATGGTGGCTCACACCTGTAATCCCAACACTTTAGGAAGTGGAGCCAGAGGATCGCTTGAACCCAGGGGTTCAGGACCAGCCTGGGTGACAAAGCCAGACTTTGTCCCTACAAAATAAAAATAAAAAAATTAGCCAGGCATGATGGCATGCGCCTATAGTCCCAGCTTCTCAAGAGGCTGAGATGGGAGGATCGCTTGAGTCTGGGAGGTCAAGGCTGCAGTGAGCCATGATTATGCCACTGCACAACAGCCTGGACAACAGACTGACACCTCATCTCTTAATAACAAAAGCCATGAGTTGTTATTTGGTTCTTATCAAATTGACAAGCATTTAAAATAATGCTAATGCCCAGATTGGGCAATGTAGAAAGGCAAACCCTCTCATACCCTGTGGGTGAGAATATAAAATGTGTTCAAGGTTTTGTAGTTATTCTACTGTATTTGTCCTACTGTATTCTTTTCTAAGATAATTTTTGAATGATCACCCTTCTTTAATATAAAGCTCATGGTGCTGGTATGAATGACCCAAAAGTCCAGATTGAAAGGACAATTCAGTGACATCAAAGCCATTTTCCTGGTAACTGGAGCACTGGAATAGTCCTGTGGCCATCATATGTTGTGGTTGGGCATGGCAGCTACCGCTGGCTGGCTGTCCCAACCACCATGTGTGAACCTCTTCCTCCTAGTTCATTCTGATCATAAAGGCTATAAAAATCTCAATACTTACTTTCCACACCTGTAGCCGTGGTTGACCATGTGATGTGAATCTGTACAAAGAGTTGTAAAAAGAAGTTTGTTATAGCTTCTGGGACAGTCTTTGCTTTTGTCTCTGGGGGCACTTCTTTGTTTCTTCCCAACGTGACTGAGGAGGTAAAGCCTGGAGCAGGGGCAGCCATTTTGTGACTGTGAGGCAAAGTCAAGAATATCATAGAGACTTTAGCCCCAACACTGCAAACCTTCTTCAGTCCCCAGTTTTCTTGTTGTATATAAAAAAAATGAACCCATATTTGTTTAAGATAACATAAACCTAGCTCTCTACTACTTGGTAGCAAATAGCATTTTTAACTGACTGAGAAGTTCACAACTGTTAGAAAACATAACATAAATATACAATATATGTTAAATCCCTTAATACATAAAAATGGGGAAAGAGTATGCATTTAGAAGACATTTGGCAGAGGCACATTTTTATTTTTTTAATAAGTATACTATTTGGAATAAGATGCTTACATTCTAGCAATATCGTTAGCTCATGAACAGCCATGCCTGAACATTCTGGATGAATAATCTTTCACTAAATATCTAAAAAGCTTTTAAAATAAGTCTGGTATTAAAGTAACAAAAAATAATAGAAACAAAATATACATTCAAGAATGTTCATTTTAACAGTATATTGTTAAAATAAAAAGGGAGGAATTCAAAAACCTAGGTGTCTAACAATAGGAGATTGGTTAAATGAATAATGGTAAATCTATAAAATGAAGTCATATGTACCCATTAAAAATAATGTTGTAGAGGAATATTCATTGGTATAAGAAAATTGTCACCATATAATTAAGTGAAAAAAGAACCTACAAGATGGAATAAACAGTACATAATTATTTCTGTTGCTGAAGACTGAGACCACCTTAATCTTGCTTCTCATTGCATTCCCAGTGCCTAATACAAAGCCTGACACATACCAGCGGTGCTTTTATTTTTTTTTATTTTTTTGAAACAGAGTCTCTCTCTGTTACCCAGGCTGGAGTGCAGTGGTGTGATCTCAGCTCACTGCAACCTCCGCCTCCTCAGTTCAAGCAATTCTCCTGTCTCAGCCTCCCGAGTAGCTGGGATTACAGGCGTGTGCCACCACGCCCAGCTAATTTTTGTATTTTTAGTAGGGATTGCGTTTCACCATGTTGGCCAGGCTGGTCTCGAACTCCTGACCTCATGATCTGCCCACCTGGGCCTCCCAAAGTGCTGGGATTACAGTTGTGAGCCACCAGTCCTGGCCTTAATTTTTTTTAATGAGGCTGGGTGTGGAGGCTTATGCTTACAATAACACTTTGAGAGGCTGAAGCCAGGAGTTCGAGACCAGCCTGGGCAACATAGTGAGACCATGTCTCTACAAAAAATTTAAAAATTATCTGGGCATGGTGGTGCACACCTGTAATCCTAGTTACTCAGGAGGCTGAGGCAAGAGGATCACTTGAGCCCAGGAGTTCGAGGCTGCAGTCAGCTATAATCGCACCACTGTACTCCAGCTTGAGTGACAGAGCAAGACCCTGTCTCTAAAAATATGTATATATAAAATGTAAGTGAAAATTGCGTTAAATGAATTAAAATGTGAAATATACTACATTGTTGCTAGTGTTTTTCTTTCTTTTTGCTTTTAGCTTTGAACATATACATATATCCTTTTTCATATTTTCCACTGATTTTTGCATTCAACATCTATGACTTTTTTAATTAGGAAAAACTTAAAAGACAACTCATGAAAGGAAATTTTCTTTTCTCCGATGCCGCTTTTCACCATTGTATCCAGAAAGGGTATGCAGACTTTCCTACCTGAGGCCCCTTCCTGACACGTGTGGTCTTCGCGGGTGTGGAAGTGAGCGTGCGCCAGTTTGGAGCAGGCAGGCTGATTCCTCAGGGCCATGCTGCTGCAGGGACGGCCACAGTCCATGGCTTTCCCCATTGTCCACTCAGCCCTGGCCCTCCCAGGGATCTGCCAGCTGATCCCCGGCTGCTACTGCCTCCCCACTGAGGGGCCACCAGAATCTCAGCCTTTCTGTTCACCACCCTCCTCTCTCTACACCTCATGATCTATGTCCTCTCATAATCTATTCTCTGCTTGACAAAGTGACAACAAGCTATCATGAACAGATGTTATTGTTGTTGTTTTTGAGACAGGGTCTTACCCCGTCACCCAGGCTGGAGTGCAGCGGCATAATCATAGCTCACTGCAAGCCTCAGCTTCCTGGGCTCAAACAATCCTTCCACTTCAGCCTCCTGAGTAGCTGAGACTACACGCACATGCCATCACACCCAGCTAATTTGATGAGGTCTCACTGTGTTGCCCAGGCTGGTCTCGGACTCCTGAGCTCAATCGGTCCTCCCACCTCTGCCTCCCAAAGTGCTGGGATTATAGGTGTGAGCCACCATGCCCAGCCTGTTTATTTATTTTTGCTTTTTAAGAATTCCTTCCCAGGGTAGTATTTGCAGCAGAAAATATACCTGGTATATCTGAAATTTAGCTAAAATGGCAGAATGTGATAGTGAAGTTGCCCTGTGGAGGCTCTAGATGGATTTCAGGTTCTAAGATATTGGGTTGGTCCCAAGTGTGAAGTCCAGACCAGGTCAGTTCCTGAAGGGCAAAGGCAATTTTAATGGAATTGGAGTAGGACCATGGAAAGTCAAAACACATTCTGCCCCCTTGACCCTATTTCTACCATTGCTCCTTTGAAGGTAGCTCTTTTGAATGTGCCAGTGGAGAGAAATCTCATTTCCCTCACTGACAGAGGTCTAAGACCTAGAGGACAGTATTGGTTTTTCTTCTTCTAGAGAGCAAGTTCAGACATTGCTGGGAACACCAGCTGCTCAAGCCCATCCTTTGCCTCTTACTGACCTTTCTCCATCTGCCTTTTCACCCCAGACTCCCTGCACTCGACATTTCCCAGTTATCACTCAAGTACTAATTGTCAAGGGGGGCCGCCTCATGAAAACCCCACTCTTGCCATCAATATTACTTTTAAAAACACTCCCTACACACCTGACCCTTCTCCTCCTTCCAACTCTGTGGTTACAGGCAGTAAGAGTTTCCACCGTTGCCATGGTGCCGTTTTGGAAATCTTGCACTTTGGAGCAGAAGAAAATAAAGAAATATTTCAAAAATGAAGGAAACAATCAAGGTGGAAAGAAGAGGAGCAATACAGGCATGCTGCGGAGAGGGGATGAGTGGCATCTGGAATTCTGCCAGGTGTTGGTAAGGAGCTCTCTCAAGGGTTTCATAAAAATGGCCCCAAGTCACTGAAAGTCAGCCAAACACTTGGCCATCCCAGGGCCTCTCAGCTTCAGCAGCAGCCAACTCCACTGCAGCAGCCATCTAAGGTTGAAAAGGGACAGAGACTTGAAACTGGTAGCAACTGATTGCCCAGAGGAGAAGGAGGAAGAGAGAGAGAGAGAGAAAAGGAAAGAAAGAAAGAGAGAAAGAGGGAAAGAGAGAAAGAGAAAAAGAAAAGAAAAGAAAGAAGGAAGGAAGGAAGGAAAGGGAAGGGAAGGGGGGAGGGAGGAAGGAAGGAAGGAAAAGCAAGCAAGCAAGCAAGCTGTTTGTTTCTTCTTCCACTCTCTCAAATGCTGGCCACAGATTACATACAGCCTTATGAAAAGCCTATGGCTTCCCATCTCACAGAGAAAGAGAGAAGGGGAGGGAGGGAGGGAGGGAGGGAAGAAGGGAGGAAGGAAAGGGAAAGGAAGGGAAGGAAAGGGAAAGGATGGGAAGGAAAAGGAAGGGAAGGGAAGGAAGGGTAGGAAGGAAGGAGGGAGAGAGGGAAGGAAGGAGGGAGAGAGGGAAGGAAGAAAGGAAGGAGACAGGGAAAGAAGGAGGGAGAGAGGGAAGGAAGGAAGGAAGGAAGGAGGGAAGCAGCTATTTGTTTGTTTCCTTCTTCCACTCTCTCAAATGCTGGCCACAGACCTACAGCCTTGTGAAAACTCCATGGCTTCCCATCTCATGCAGGCAAACCTGGTGAAAATTCCCCACACTCCTGTGCTCCACCTCTGTTCCCAACCCATGGCCCAGCTGTCTGCCCATGTGACACTTGTCCAAGGTGCTCTCATGTGAACAGCGACTTCCGCCTACAGTTCCTGGTCTTCTCTCTGCACCGTGCTATCCTCAGGGAAGAGTTCCCATGAGCTGCACCCTGAAAACAGACTTGAGAAGGGTGGGGGCCTCGTCATGGAGTAGAGGCACAGACTTTTCCTCCAGCGGCCATCTAATAAGCAGCTACTATTGAGGGCGTTATGCTGTATGCCGGGGCAGAAAGATGAACAAGGCATGACTCTTGCCCTCAAGAGGCCGACAGACCAATGTGCCCAGTTGCCATGTCACAGCTGTCTGTGGACACAGGCCCTTCTCAAGGAGGAAGATGCCAAGGTATAGAGCAACCCAGCAGACTGCTCATGGGGGTGCAAGGTTAACAATTCTGGTTCATTTCTCATGCCAACGTTGAATTAGGCAACATGAATGGAGGAAGTGGGAAATGACACCAAGAAATACTAAACCTGGTTTTCATCTCCTCTTGCCTATTTTTAAAAAATATGTGTTATATGTTTATACACTGTTGGTGGGAGTATAAATTAGTTCAACCATTGTAGAAGACAGTGTGGTGAATCCTCAAAGACCTAAAGATAGAACTGCCAACCCAGCAATCCCTTTATTAGGTATATACCCAAAGGAATGTAAATCATTCCATCATAAAGACACATGCATGCATATGTTAATGGCAGCACTATTCACAATAGCAAAGAAATGGAATCAACCTAAATGTCCATAGATGATAGACTGGATAAAGAAAATATGTTACATATACACCATGGAATACTATGCAGCCATAAAAAATAACAAGATTGGGCCAGATATGGTGGCTCACGCCTGTAATCTCAGCACTTTGGGAGGCCAAGGTGGGTAGATCACCTGAGGTCAGGAGTTTGAGACAAGCCTGGCCAACGTGGTGAAACCCCATCTCTACTAAAAATAGAAAAATTAGCCAGGCATGGTGGCGGGCACCTGTAATCCCAGCTACTAGCGTGGCTGAGGCAGGAGAATCACTTGAACCTGGGAGGCAGAGGTTGCAGTGAGCCAAGATCGCGCCACAGCACTCCAGCCTGGGTGACAGTGGGAGGCTCTGTCTCAAAAAATAAAACAAAAAAACAAAAACAAAAAAAAACAAAAATTAGCCAATCATGGTGGCAGGCGCCTGTAATCCCAGCTACTCAGGAGGCTGAGGCAGGAGAATCACTTGAACCCAGGAGGCGGAGGTTGCAGTGAGCCAAGATTGTGCCACTGCACTCCAGCCTGGGCAACAGAGTGAGACCCTGTCTCAAAAACAAACGAACAAAAAACATGAGATCATGTCCTTTGCCAGAACATGGATGGAGCTGGAGGCCATCATCCTTAGCAAACTAACGCAGGAATGGAAAACCAAATACCACATGTTCTCACTTATAAGTGAGAGCTAAATGATGAGAACACATGGACCTGTAGAGGGGAACAACACACACTGGGGCCTATTGGAAGGTGGAGGGTAGAAGGAGGGAGAGGATCAGGAAAAATAACTAATGGGTACTAGGCTTAATACCTGGGTGACGAAATAATCTGTACAACAAACCCCCGTGACACAAGTTTACCTAGGTAACAAACCTGCACATGTACCCCTGAACTTAACATTTTAAACAAGCCTATTATTAACTCATATTTTTAAAAGCCACCTTTTTCCTACACCTGTACCTGCACATTTTGTTCCTGTCACATTACCCTCTTCCTTAGGCCGTTCCTTTCAGCAGCTATGAAAAACAGAGTGCTCTGAAAGTTTGCAGGGCTTTCCCAGGCCAGCTCTTGTAAGTGAAGTGCAGAGCTGTACAATCGCAGACTATTCTGAATGTGCATTTGTGTGTAAACATGAGCACCGTCATAACAACTGGTCAACGTATTTACACAGCTTGCCTGAGAGTGTGAAGAATTAAATTCATACACACATACATTTTACATTAAAATATATGCATGGAAACATAAAAGGTTTAATGTGTGTATGTTCATATCTATAACAACACAGATAAAGACAAAGAAAATTTGCACCAAGTAATTCTGGGACACCCAGGGCTGTACAGTAGGCAAAGTAAGCTAACTGTAGGGTAGGAGTCATCTTGATCATTTTGCATGGCCTCAGAGAGAAAGGAAGCTGCTAGAATTATATAAAATGCTGAAATCTCAGCCGGGCATGGTGGCTCACCCCTGTAATCCCAGCACTTCGGGAGGCCGAGGCAGGTGGATCACGAGCTCAGGAGTTCAAAATCAGCCTGGCCAATATGGTGAAACCCCGTCTCTACTAAAAATACAAAAATTAGCCAGGCATGGTGGCGCATGCCTGCAATCCCAGCTACTCGTGAGGCTCAGGTAGATAATTGCTTGAACCCGGGAGGTGGAGGTTGCAATGAGCTGAGATCGTGCCACTGCACTCCAGCCTTGGTGACAGCGCAAGATTCCATCTCAGAAAAAAAAAAAAAAAAAAAAAAAAAGGCCGGACGCGGTGGCTCACACCTATAATCCTAGCACTTTGAGAGGCTGAGGCGGGCAGATCACCTGAGGTCGGGATTTTGAGACCAGCCTGACCAACATGGAGAAACCCTGTCTCTACTAAAAATACAAAAAATTAGCCAAGTGTAGTGGCGCATGCCTGTAATCCCAGCTACTCAGGAGGCTGGGGCAGGAGAATTGCTTGAACCCAGGAGGCGGAGGTTGCGGTGAACCAAGATGGCGCCATTGCACTCCAGCCTGGGAACAAGAGCGAAACTCCATCCCCCCGCACCGCCCACATACACACACACACAAAAGATGCTGAAATCGCAGGAAATTTAATGGTATAGTTCGCACTCTGCTATAGGAAGCATTCCTAGCATTACTACCCTGAGACAGGCATGGTTATAACCTCAGAGGTAGATGCCGGATCCTCTCTGACACTATAAACATGAAATTTATATTCATTTGAAAACTATTCTGGTGGTGAATAGGAGAATACAGAGAAACACTAGAGGACAAGGGGGCAAATTTCAACAAATTAAAGAAAACAAGGGAAGTGTTTAGAGAGCACAAGTAGTCTCATTAGAAGAGACTCCTTACTTTGCTTTGCCTCTAAGGCAATCTGGAGTCTTCGCCACTGGGTTTGCCAAGTGAAATGTTTTTTTCTGCTCTACTATTGACCCAGCAAGTTGCATGGTGCCGTTTTATTGAAAAAACATGTGCAAAGTGTCTCCTAAGCAGCAATGAGGATGAGGCTGCTTGCTGCGCTCTCTTGAAAGCAGCCACCAGCAGGGAGCCCGCTCTGGTTAACTGATGAAATGGCAGGCCGCCCAGGCTCCCGAATCATCGATTTCCACAGCCGCAAACAATTGATGCAATCAGCCAAGCTCAGAATTAGCCTGACTTATCCTCATTTGTGTGTGTGTTTATGTGTGTGTGTGTGTTTGTCTTGTATTGGTTCCCTAGTCCCAGGACCCATCTTCATTTTTGTACTTGTTTTGTTTATATTTCCAAAATGCAAATTTTGACTTTCTGCCTGGGAACACTACAAAGTCCTTCCTCACAAACGTTGAGGAAACAGGAAACTCACAGATTTCTCACAAAAGGGGCTTTCAATTCCTATTAGATAAAATGATATTCATAACAGGTTCCCAGAAAACAAAATACTCTTATTTATTTATTTATTTGCAAAGTAAAGGAGACAGTAAGATTCACCTAAAAAACAGGAGAAGCAGGGATTAGGGGGTCTCTTTACTGACTTTTAAAAAAATGCCTTACCAAAAATCTCTTGAATGTTAATAGAACGTTCTAGAATTTTCTAAAACTTTCTACACAGAAAGTGTAGAAAGTTTTTCTAATGGTGTCTCTTTGATTAGATAACATGTGATGATTCCAGGGCTATGCCCCCCTTTTTCCCCCTCAAAAAAGGTTAAAGGCCATTTTTTGGCGGGCTTTCTTACACATCAGCCTTCATAGAAAGCTGATACAAAAGTTACATCAAGAGACGGTATGTATTAGGAAGAAATGAAAACTTTCCATGCTGGCCATCTTTCTTTCTTTGCAATCCTCACAAATTTCTGGCTAGCATGTTTGTCAGCTTCGACTTGGTTAGACATAAAAATTCTTTTTTTTGTGGAAACAGCAGATGTTACTCTGTGACATTGAGGATTGACACCATTCATCTATCAATCTAGAATAGGTCCTCTGTGCCTAATAGTGCCTTCATCCTGAAATGCAGGACTCACTGCATCTGCTATAATCACTGCTACCAAGTGCTATGGGTGCCCGTCTCGCTTTTCAGGTGAGCTGAAAAGAATAGCTTGGCTGACTTCCAATCACAGCTAGGAAAACTTTGATCTAGAAGGTGGGCCTCTAAGACATGTCACCAATAGCCCTACCAGTAGCATTCTTTCCTTTCTATTTGTGAAACAATTTAAGATATTTTGTAATAAAAATCTCTTCCACACTGCTCCAGCATGGGACCTGTAACTTAAAACACTAGTCTTCCCTATAAGGTTAAACCACAGAAGACTCATTTTTAAATACAGAGGGTTTACTTGACAGGGGCCGAATCCAGTGAACCATTTATTTTTTCTAGAGACGGGGTCTCTCTCTGTCGCCCAGGCTGGAGTACAGTGGCACAAGCATGACTCGCTGCCACCTCGAACTCCTGGGCTCAAGCAATCCTCCTGCCTCAGCCTCCTGAGTAGCTGGGACTTCAGGCGTAAGCCACCATTCCAGGCTAATTATTTACTTTTTGTGGAGACAGAGTCTTGGTACGTTGCCCAGGCTGGTCTCAAATTCTTGAGTCCAAGATATCCTCCCATCTTGGCCTCCCAAAGTGTTGGGATTACAGAAATGAGCCACTGTGTCTGGCTTGGTGAACCATTATTAGACTTGAACATGAATAACAGAGAACAGGCCTTAGAGGAAAGGACAGAGGGCTGTCAAAAAATAATACTGTTGGCCGGGCGTGATGGCTCACGCCTGTAATCCCAGCACTTTGGGAGGCTGAGGCGGGCAAATCACGAGGTCAGGAGTTCAAGACCAGTCTGACCAACATGGCGAAACCCCGTCTCTACTAAAAAATACAAAAATTAGCCGGGCGTGGTGGCGCGTGCCTGTAATCCCAGCTACTCAAGAGGCTGAGGCAGGAGAATCCCTTGAACCCAGGAGGCGAAGGTTGCGGTGAGCCGAGATGGTGCCACTGCACTCCAGCCTTGGCGACAGAGCGACACTCTGTCTCAAAAAAATAAAATAAAATAAACATAAATAATACATTTGAGGCAAAGGCAAAATTTCAAAAAACATGGCTTTGCTAGGGCTTATGGCAGGATAGGTGCTGTAGCAAAGGCAGCCTGGGGCCACAAGGGAATTAATTAAGATACTGGATACCTCCAGGTGGGTGGGCTGGAACAAGAATACCACTAGAGGAAGAGGTGGATGGTGAGACACCCAGAAAGCCGTCTGCTAGGTAATTCTCCCTGGTCTACATTGTCCAGATAAAGACATTGCCTTTGAGATTCTTATATGACATGATTATTTATCTCCAGACTTAGGGACACCTGGCCCAGGAGGGTGACTGCAATACCACCACCCTTTTTATTCCACAAATATGGCAATTGGTTTTCTAGGCCTCCTCTCTAGGCTTCATAAAAGAGCAATGGAAATTAAACTAACAATGCACATCCATCAATACCTTGCTCAAATTGTATTTTCAAACAGTAAGTTCCTCCAGAAATGTTTTACTACTGTAAAACATTCAGAAAAAATATATATCTCAGATGAAATGGCCTTATGCTTCTAGCAAAACAATATTCCTGGAAATATGTCAAAGTCTACCCGTTTCAAAGAAAATATTGATATGAGAACATCAAATATTAACAAAACAAATCATGCCATCTGAAGGAAAGTAAAGAAATGACACAGAACTAACCCTTTCATGTGTTTTTGATGGGGATGTAATAGGATTTGGAGGGGGCCCGAGTTTCTCTTTAAAATGATAGCATCCATGTGAACACGTGTTAAATTCAGCACATTTATCGTCCAGTTGGTGAAGTAGTTCCTTGGGAAATGAGATGACAAATGCGTTTTGGTTTCATAAAATGTACTTCTGGCTTTCTTCGGTTGGTATTTAATTGGCAATGAAAACACTTTCCACAGATTGAAACAGACACCTCAGGATCTCATTTATAGTCCATTGGGACAGGGAAGTATATGGCAGGAAAACAGTTTCAGCTTCCTTGGAAACGCAAAATGAAAGAGAGTTTGCCAAGTCAGGAGTGTTTTAACAACCAACGAGTGTGGGGATCCATAAGGCTAGTCCACATCAAATTTTAGGGTGAACTCCCCGGGTGTGTTTGCATGTTTATGTGTGAATACACATTGTTCTAGGGTTATGGTTTTCATCATATTTGGAGACAACTCCAAAAAGGTTAAGAACCGCTGATGTAAAGTAAAACAAAAATGAAATAGTCAGTAAGAAACAGAAGTGTATTTTGGAAAGAACAAATATTGTAAAACTGAATAGTTACTGTAGAAGGATTTGTTGACTCCAACATTTTCCTAAAGACTCGGCACCCAGGCCCGGGAAGGGGCAAAGGCAGAATCCCATTCCCTTGGCAGCAGAGGCCGTCCCTGAGCAGTCTTCGTGCTTTATGTCTTAATGTCCTCAAAGCCAAGATTTACTTTTAGGGTTTTACAAATATATGGCAGGATGAAAGGTCAAGACCCGTTGGGTCCAGAAACTGAGATGAGTAGGTCTAGCATGAGAACCAACAGGCTTCCCAAGGACTCAGTTTGGCACTGCCTCATTCTTCAGTTCTGAAATTAGGATGACATTAGAGAATATACTACAAGCAAAATGAACCCTTCGTAATTGTGTTGAAGTCCACACTTGTAGGAGGATTTCATCTGGCCTACAGATATTGACATTCATATCTTTTAACATTAGTGTGTGTAAAAGCCAAGACAGAAAATAATGCAGGTCATAGTCTTGCAACTGACTTGCAATACACACAAAGCCCAGCTCAAAGAGAAAGAGTGCAGCAGTCAGGTTCTCCAGAGAAGCAGAACCAATAGGATGTATATTTCTATGGAGATATGTTTAGACAGAGAGAGAGGACGGAGACAGAAGAAAGAGAGAGAGTAACATAAGGAATTGGCTCATGTGATTATGGGAACTGGCAAGTCCCAAGGTCTGCAGTTGGCAACCTGGGGACCTAGGAGAGCTGATAATATAGTTCCAGTTGGACGCTGCAGGCCTGAGAACCAGGAGTACTGATGGCACACATTCCATCAGCCCAGAAAAGCCAATGTTTCAGTTTGAGTTTAAAGGCAGGAAAAGACTGATGATCCAGATCAAGGCGGTAAGGCAGGAGGAGGAGTTTCCTCTCACAGCCTTTTTGTTCTATGTAAATCTTCAGTTGACTGGATGAGGCCCACCCAGATGAGGGAGAGCAATCCACTTCACTCAAGCCACCAATTCAAATGTTAATCTCAAAAGCATCCTTACAAACACACCCAGAAAAATGTTTGACCTATCTGGGCACCACATGGCCCAGTCAAGTTGATACAAAACTAAGCATTAAAAAGAGGCTGTTTCTTTTTAATCAATACCTCAGCTCCTACACATCAAATATCTATTGTCTTTTTCAAAGCTGCCAATTCAGTAGTCTTTGCAGATCTAATAATAATGGCTGGTCTTTGCTTAGCAATTACTGCATGCCAGAAAAAAAAATCTGAGCATGTCACACAGATTGACACACTTGACCTTCACAATAACTCTATAATAGAGGTTTTATTATTTTCCCCATATTATAGATGACAAAACTGGGATGCATGTTCTACAAGAGTCCAAGAGATTTTAAAAGAAGGGAAGGAACTGAGATTCAAATCCAGGCAAACTTGGCCCCAGAATTAGGCTTCCAGCTGTCTCTCACTCTGTCTCATGCATTTACTACTATCCTACAATGCTTCCACATCTCAAAATGCTTTTATCACTTTTTTTTCAGAAACACATTCAGTGCCAGTATGCACTATTTTGAAGTTTATTTCCTCTGAGGCTGAATTTTTTTTAAAGCCAAGTATAATTCCATGTCATATCTGCCTATTAAGATAGTTGATAAACTCAGATAATACTAACTTGGCAAGGGGTGCCTCTAACCTAACAAGGTGAATCCTCAAGTGTTCTTCATATAATACCTCTAGCAACAAAAGCAAAAGAGAATTTGGTCAGTGCTGTAGTGTAAATGTTGTGTCCTCTCCTAAATTAATATGTTAAAATCCTAATGCCTAAGGTGATGGTATTAGGAGGTGGGGCCTTTGGGAGATGATCAGGTCGTGAAAACAGAGCCTTCGTGAATGGGATTGGTGCCCTTGTAAAAGAGACCTAAGAGAGTTGCCTTGCCCCTTTCATTATGTGAGGACAGAATAAGTTGCCATCTATGAACCAGGAAGCAGGTCCTTTGCAGATACTGAATCTGCTGATGCCTTGATCTTGGACTACCCAGACTCCAGAACTATAAGAAGTAAATCTTGGTTGTTTATTTCATCATACCAGTCCAAATGGACTAAGACAGTGATTCAATGACACATATAATTGATATGGAAATATTCTATCCTAACCAAATATGATAGCAGAAAATATAACAATAGTTATTCCTGGAATCTAAAACAAAGCGAGTGCTGTGGTTTTACACACCAATCCCCTGCCTGCATTCCAAACATGTAGCATTAACAGGTTAAAGTAAATTAATTTTTAAAATCATAACCATGCAAAAAGAAAAACAACCCAAGATTAGTGACCTCATGGGTTATGAACAGAACAAAATACACAGCAGTAAGTGGGAACTGAAGCCTTTCTACTGGGCTTCAAGATTGAAACATGTGTGAAACCAGGGTCTAAGGTGGCCCGCCCCGTTCAAATGGAGCTTTCATGCTGTGTCGTTAAACTGCACAGAGCTGCTGCCCGATGTGGTGGGAGGAAGTAGAGACAGCTGTACAGTTTGGAGGTGAGCAAGCCCTTGCTGGTTTAGGAACAGGAGCTCTGACATCCCATAGGACACACTAATAGAACTTGTTCTGAACTGGGAACCCTGGTGGGATAGAGGCAACTGTAAGATATCCACATAGAGGTATTAACATGGGGAAAGGAAAAGAAAACATGCCACACACACATCAACACACACACATCCTTCTCAAGGTGAGCACACATACACACACACACGCATATCCTTCTCAAGGTGAGCACACACACACATGCTTCTCAAGGTGAGCTTGAAAACCAAAGCAAGAACAAGACACTATGAAACAAACAAACAAATACATGAATCCAGAACAGGGATGATTATAAAAGATAAGTACTACCACTCAAACAATAATATATTAACTGACATTTAAAACTAAATAGAAGTGATAATAAATACTAGACTTGTCATAGCCATGGAATTAAAGAGCTATAATATACTGATTGATGCAGAATGAAGCACAGACAGATAAAGACACCTAAAATATGGAAGAGAGGCCAGGAAACATAGAGAACAGATTGAGACCCTCTCTGATGGACCTAATTGCAGTTCCAAAAGTAGAGAATATACACAATGGTTGGTGGAGTGGCATTTTTGAGAAGGTCATGGCTTAACATTTTCTTGAATTAAAGGAGAAAAAAAGAGTGTTCATACATGTAGTGCATGCCAACTGTGGACAGGACAAAAAAGACGTAAAACAACACCTAGATATTTTGTAGTGAAATTGTAGAACACCGAGGAAAAAGAAACAACCTTTAGAAGTTATAAGGGAGAAATGAGAGATGAGCTACACACCGGTAACAGTAAGAGTACTGTCTTAGTTTTCTGTGTTATGTAAAAAATTACCACAAGCTTAGCAACTTAAAACAACACACATTTCTTATCTCATTGTTTCTGTGGGTTGGGAGATTGAACATGGTTTAGCAGCAATTGAGGTGTCAGCCTGGGCTGGGTTGTCATCTGGAGGATCAATTGGGAAAGGATCTGCTGCTTCCAAGCCCACTCAGGTTGTTGGCAGAATTCACTTCCTTGCAACTGTAGGACTCATGGCTGTTGCATCTTCAAAGCAGCAAGCAGAGCGAGACTCCAGAGCCTGTCTGCAATCAGTCAGTGTTATGTGACACAATGTGATCACAGGAATGGCATCCCATTACTTTTGCCATATTCTACTGGTTAGCAGAAAGTCACAGGTACAACCCACACTTGAAGGGAGGTGATTACATAAGAGCTTGCACACCAGGAGGTGAGATTCTGGAGGCTGTCTTGAGGTCTGTTTGCCATAGGCAGTAGACATCTCACCAGCAAGAGATACCAGAAGACAGTAGAGGAATTGCCTCAAAGTGATGGAGAAAATAATCGTCAGTCTGCACTGGGAGGAAATTTCATTTAAACTGAGAGCCAGATAAAAGTCGTTTTCAAACACATAAAAACTTAGAAAGGTGACTACTCTTTCTGACTTTTGGAACAGTATTTTAAAATTATTTTAAATAACAGTAACAAAGACATTGGTAAAATATGTTGACATGGCTAACTACTGATATTTAAATGTTAAATAATTGATTATATTTTGTCTTTATAGAGACAGACCTAAAATTCCAGCTAGAAATATCATGAAGATGGGGAGATAAGATGGAAAGGAGGAGGGAATGCATGCTAACTGACTAACAGAGCCTTTGTTGTTCAGAAGAAAGACAGAGGCACTGGATAATTTTAGATATCATTAGGAAAATGTAAAATAAAATATATATATATAAACTGAATTTCACCAAAAAGTGAAGGAATACAAGTTGTAATATTCAAACCAGCCTAAGGGAGGGAAAAAAGCAAATTCAAAACAAGAACAATTAAAAAAAAAAGTTTTGTTTTTTTTTTGAGATGGAGTCTTGCTCTGTCACCCAAGCTGGAGTGCAATGGTGTGATCTTGGCTCACCGCAACAGCTTCCTCCCAGGTTCAAGCGATTCTCCTGCCTCAGCCTCCCTGGTAGCTGGGATTACAGGTGGGTGCCACCGCACCCAGCTAATTTTTGTATTTTTAGTAGAGATGGGTTTGGCCATGTTGGGCAGGCCAGTCTTGAACTCCTGACCTTAGGTGATCCACTGGCCTCAACCTCCCAAAGTCCTGGGATTACAGGCATAAGCCACCGTGCCTGGCCAAAAACATTTTTTTAACCAGTTCAACGGATGTCAAGAAAGTAGGAAAATATATGCAAAAAAAAGCATGGTTCAAAAAAGATAGCAGGAAGAAGCCGAATGTGTCAATAAACACAACAAATAAATGTAATGTGATTATACTCAACTATTAAAATATGGTGATTGTAGGCTGGGCGAGGTGGCTCACTTCTGTAATCCCAGCACTTTGGGAGGCCGAGGCGGGTGGATCACGAGGTCAGGAGATGGAGACCGTCCTGGCTAACATGATGAAACCCTGTCTCTACTAAAAATACAAAAAAAAAAAAAACTATCCTGGCATTGTGGTGGGCGTCTGTAGTCCTAGCTACTTGGGAGGCTGAGGCAGGAGAATGGCGTGAACCCATTCTCCCTAGCTACTTGGGAGGCGGAGGTTGCAGTGAGCCGAGATCGCGCCACTGCACTCCAGCCTGGGCGACTGAGCAAGACTCCGTCTCAAAATAAATAAATAAATAAAATAAAATAAAATAAAATATGGTGATTGTAAAAAGCACAGTTAAAACATCTGGGGAAAGTTTTAAAATGGAAGAATTTTTTGAATTCATGAATTTCCAAAGCACCCTATTGCTTAGCTAGTGATTCTCTAATGTCTAGTGAAGGATTTGATGAAAATGCAGATTCCTGGGCACTGCCCCAGAAATATTGGTTCAACAGGTCTGGTTTCTAAGCCAGTCATCTGGATAATTAGCAAATTAGCCAGTTTTCTTTGATGAGGATGACCTGAATGCCAAGCTCTAGAAGGTCAGATTCTTCAGCAGCCTTCGGCCTAGCCATCTAAACCTTCCATCATCAGCTCATCCTACTTCTCCCGATTTAGCTTTCCTGATCCCCCAACAAACCATATTTTTCCTTTTACCAAGAAGAGAAGGGAGGAATGACTTTGTTACAGGAAAGGGGTCCAGATCTAGACCCCAAGAGAGGATTCTTGGATCTCACGCAAGAAAGAATTCAGGGTGAGTCCATAGAGTAAGTGAAAGCAAGTTTATTAACAAAGTAAAGGAATAAAAGAATGGCTACTCCATAGACAAAGCAGCCCCAAGGGCTATGGTTGCCCACTTTTATGGTTATTTCTTGATGATATGCTAAACAAGGGGTGGCTTATTCACGTCTCCCCTTTTTAGACCATATAGAGTAATTTCCTGATATGGCTGTGGCATCTGTAAACTGTCATGGCACTGGTGGGAGTGTAGCAGTGAGGACAACCAGAGGTCACTCTCGTCGCCATCTTGGTTTTGGTTTTGGTTGGCTTCTTTTTTTTTTTTTTTTCTTTTTTCTTTTTTTTTTTTTGAGACGGAGTCTCGTTCTGTCGCCCAGGCAGGAGTGCTGTGGTGCAATCTCTGCTCACTGCAACCTCCGCCTTCCCGGCTCAAGCGATTCTCCTGCCTCAGCCTCCTGAGTAGCTGAGATTACAGGCACCCGCCACCACACCCAGCTAATTTTTGTATTTTTAGTAGAGACAGGGTTTCACTATGTTGGCCAGGCTAGTCTCGAACTCTTGACCTCAAGCGATCCACCCGCCTTGGCCTCCCAAAGTGCTGCGATTACAGGCGTAAGCCACCACACCCTGGCTGGCTTCTTTACTGCAACCTGTTTTATCAGCAAGGTTTTTATGACCTGTATCTTGTGCTGACCTCCTGTCTCATCCTATGACTAAGAATGCCTAATGATCTGTGAATACAGTCCAGTCGGTCTCAGCCTCATTTTACCCAGCTCCTGTTCAAGATAGCATTTGCTCTGGTTCAAATGCCTCTGACAACTTGTCTAGTTTACTGCTTCCCAGGCTCAAAGCTACAAGAGTAGGTCCAGGGTGCTCTTCAGCCCTCATTTCTGCAGCAGCAAAGTTGAAAGTCAGACAAAATAAGCCAAAAAGTGCTGAACTATGACGGCTAAGTCCTTAGGGGTTTATTAGACTTTACTTCCCTCGGACATTGAGAAAAGTCTTCAGCTGAAGTCCATTAAGCAAATTGAAACGCTGGAGAAAAATAAACATAGATTGAGGTAGATAGCAGTTTTATGAGAGCAAGGAAGCAGTTAGTTCTAACAAAGCTCCCGTCTGTTACTTGGACTCTTGGATGCTCTTAAAACTCTTAAGATACTGTTCTCTCCAAGATATTTTTTTATGACTGCTGGCAGTCATAAAAGAAAGTTAATAGAATTTTTTCCCCCACAAATACAAAAGCTGGTACAACCAAAAATAAAAATATAATCACATTGTTTCTCAGCACAATTCCTGACACCAAGCCATTTGTCCTTGTGTCTCCAAACAGGGAATTAAATAATAAACCCAAGACTGTGGTATATTGGGTACATGCCACATAGCGCTTGGACTTCAGATGAAACCAAACCACACTAATATACACTTCCCCCAAAGTGGAAACCTGTATGTTAGAGAATCACTTCAAATTCATACTTTGGGGGAATTATTAGCAATATCTGAAAAACAAGACATTTTATTTCCAAATCTTTAATAATGCAAAATTTAAAAAAAAATTTTGTTGCACACCTGTGATGTGCAATGTTGGGCCTATGACACATGCGAAGAAGATGAACAAAAGAATTATATGCAAATCATCTTTCTTGCAGATGATTCCGTGCATTTATTTTAGGCATTTAAAAATAAAGTCACCACTTGGACTTTGTCTCCAAGGCAAGGAATATTCCCTCAGGGCGATGACTCTCAAAGCTCTATGCATGCATATTTTCCTAAGGGACAGGGGTGAAGCCAGCATTAGATTTTTCCATTTCACATTCTGTGGCATATTCAGAGGCCCTGCTCTCTTCCTCACCTTGCCCTGAGGTTATGGAAACAGAGCCTGGTTCCAGCCTCATTCTCCAGCAGATCCACATGCATGGCCTTGTTCCTCTCCAGGGGGCAGGGCTGCAGAAGATGAAGGAGGTGAAATACAGATTTAGTCGTTGGATTTTCTAAGCCAAGTAAATTCAATATTTCAAAACATTCTTACATTTTAAAAGGCTCGAGCTTTCTAAATACTGCAAAATTATTTACTTCCAAATATTTCCAGCCTTGCTTCATACTGAACATATACGTGCATAATTACAGACATTACATATTTCCAAAGAAATAAGGGGGGAGCAAAACCCCTGAGTCATCTAACCTCATTACAAGTGAGAACTATTGTTTTGCAGAAATGTCACAGTATTTTCTTAAAGGGAAAAAAAGCAAGTTGTACTAATTTTGTAATAGATAAAAGCAAAATTTCCTCTTTTATGTGCAATTAGTTACAAAGGAGAGTCTCTCTGAAATATAAATGGCCAAAGTCTCCCTCAGCCCAAGTAAATATCTCCCAAAAGAGCCCATAATAATCTCAGAGCTAGCTGCTGCTCTCTTGACACTGAAAATCAAATTAAATCTGATTATCCTTTCTAGCAGGGCACGGGAAAGATATAACCAGTTTAAATCCACAGAAACCCCGAACTTCATTTTTGCCAATCATTCTAACATTGTCTCCCTTGAAATCTTTCACAAGACCTGCCTTGAAAAAACAAAATGGGCTAATTTGGCTCCTCCTGTGCTGTCTTTTCTCACTGGTTAGTGAAGACGCTATGGCATGCATTGTGCAGAAACCAGAGACAAGAGGTTCAAATACTCCACAAACCAGATTACCAGCCAAAGGAAAAATCTAAAGGAGCAAGAGTTTCCCCAGACCCCCAAATGAAATTAGAAATAATAACCCCCTGGAAGTGCCCAAGGTCTTTAACATTTGTGGAATGCTTGGTTAATATCAAACATTATGACCACATGTGTGTTAGCAGGCAGAATTCCCACTCAACCCTGGAGTCTTGACTTTTCTCATGCAACCTCACTAGTGGCAGAAACTCTGCTGTGAAAACCTAGAATTGTAATTAGCATTATCTCCTGTTAAAGAGACTATGTGTACAACAAAGTGTAGAATTCTATGCTGTGTAAAATATGGAGTTTAATTAGAAAATGGGGAGCCTGAGGGGTAGGGGTGCCTTCTCAAATGGGGCTGGTGACCCACTGCCCTTGGAGTGGAAGATAAATGGGGACCAGCCTTCTGAGCACTCAGAGGTTTGGGAGGGGCAAGGGGACCTGATTAAAGTAGATGGAGAAACTTTTTTTTGCAGAGATTGTGAAAAAAATGACAACTTCTAAGGGGGACAGAATGCCTTTATTCAACATCAGCCACCATGAGCAGAAGCACACTTCTCAATTACAGCTGACCCTTGAACGCCAGGGGTTTGAACTGTGTGGGTCCACTTATCTTCAATTTTTTTTCAATACGAGTTGCACATAGTATGCCTGCCTCTTCTGCTTCCCCTTCTACCTCCTCCACCTCTGCCACCCCTGAGACAGCAAGTCCAACCCCTCCTTTTCCCCCTCCTCCTCAGCTTACTCAACATGAAGACAACGAGGATGAAGACATTTACAATGGTCCACTTCTGCTTAATGAATAGTAACTATATTACTTTTCCTTGTGATTTTCTTTTTCTTTCTTTCTTTTTTTTCCAGAGTCTCACTGCGTCACCCAAGCTGGAGTGCAGTGGCGTGATCACAGTTCACTGCAGTCTTGACCTCCTGGGCTCAAGTGATCCTCCCACCTCAAGCCTCTCAAGTAGATGGGACTTCAGGTGCAAGCCATCGTGCCTGGCTGATTTTTGTATTTTTTGTAGAGACGGGGTCTCACTTTGTTGCCCAGGCTGGTCTTGAGCTCCTGGCCTCAAGTAGTCTCCCCACCTCAGACTCCCAAAGTGCTGGGATTACAGGTGTGAGCCACCACACCCAGCTGTGATTTTCTTAATAACATTTTCTTTTCTCGAACTTCTTTTATTACAAGGATACAGAATAGAATACATATACCCTACAAAATATGTGTTAATCAACTATTTATGATGTCGGTGAGGCTTCCAGGCAACAGTAGGCTATTAGTTGTTACGTTTAGGGGGAGTCAAAAGTTATAGATGGATTTTTGGCTGTGTGAGAGTTGAGGCCCCTTTTATTCAAGGATCAACTGTAATTTGAATGATGGATATTGGGCAATGGCAATAATTTGCTCTTCTTGTTTAGAATTGTGCTATACTAACACTGCTATATTAACAAAGGAACATGATGACATGGGCTTTCATTTTACACTGATATGAGCCAGTTATGTGGACAGTTGCATCTCTGGATTAAATGATAGTTTATTATTATTCATTTGTTGACTGAGCTCCCATAGCCATGTCCTATTAACTCCATATTCATTAAGCTCTGACTGAGTGTCTGGCACTAGGACTCTCTTTCTCAGAGCAAGTCACTCGATCACAAATATTGACTCAACAAGCACTTACCAAATGCTTAACTTGGAGCCAAACTTTGTGCTACACATTAAAAAGGCAAAAAAGTAACTCCCTGGACCTCAGCTTTTTTTAATCTGTAAAGGAAGGTACTGGACCACAACAATTTTGGGGGGTTGCCTCCGGTTTTTAAAAAAAAAAGAAATCTCATTTTGGTTTTGTTTGTTTATAAATAATTACCTTTAATTTATAAACTCCAAGAATCTAGATTCATTATTGCGGCTTCTCCTGATTCTAAATTAGACATTCGAAAGGTCACCAGATGATTCCATGCTCACCGTTGGAGCCCGCCAGCACTGGGAGATCAATGTGAACTGGAATTTTCAACACATGCTTACAAATTACTGCAAACCCCAGATACAATAAACACATGACAGAGAGGGAATCGAGATCCTTAGAATCATTTCATAAAACGCCTTTCCCACTTGATAATGGCAACATAATCAGGATTCCAGCAGAGACGGGGCCCTCCTGTGTGAGGAGGAGCTCAAGGCTGGAGGTGGTGGGTTTGGTGCCTCCTGTCCCTCTTATCCGTCTCAAAGTAACAATCATTTTGCCATTGACAGGAGCCCGCAGTTGTAAGCCTGCTGGGTTTCTGATTTTTCTTATTCTGGGAGTGCACGGTTGGATTAAATGATGGAAAAAATCATGCCACACAGACATTTTCCTTTGAAGATGTTAAGGAGAGTTCAGCCACAGTGCAAGTTCTTTCTGCATTTATCTTGGACTTTAAAAAAAATTGGAAATGGCTATAACATGACATGCTGACATATGAGAATAAAAATGGGAAAGATCTGTAAAGATGTTGGCAAAGAAAAGAGGTCTACCAATGAGTGGGCATTTGTAGGAAAAAAGTAGCAAAATGCATTGGGCACAGGACTGAATGTTCACACACACACATGCACACAAATACGTACACACTCACATACAGACACACACATAGCAAGAGAGATTCTCCAAGGGTTAGAGCACCAATAACTGAAGAAATTCCTGGAGTACCACAAAGGTAGGGAATTTGCGTGTTATCCTACTGTCCTGAACTGTGTGTGCCTAAAGGATTTTGGAGTGTTTGGGATCCTGGAAAATTTTCTGCAAGCATTTGGCAAATGTTGAAAATGTCATGGAATTGAAATAATTTTTAACAGACCCAGTGCAAGATGAGTGTGGCATGGAAGACGCTGAAGGATTCATGTCATATCCATCCACCTGCCTCCAGGCTGCAGGCAGAACACAGCCTGCAGAAAAGCTATTTAACTTAGCAGGCTCAAAAGTAGCAGTTCTTAACATTGTGAAAGTCCCACGTTCCTTTGAGAATTTGGTCAAATTTAGAGTGTGTCACCAGAAAAATGAACATGAATACCCCTACTTAAATTTACAGGTTTTTTAGATCACTTGAAGCCTTGGACAAAGAACTCCTACCCTTATTAGAAAATATCCCTAGATCTTATTGATGAATGAATCTTTATGCTGAAGGACCTCACATTTCCTCACCAAAGTAACTTAAACCTACCTGATACTTTTGCCTAAGGCTTCATTTTTTTTTTCACCACGGGGGTGGGTTAATAACATTCATAGTAGTGATATCTCTACTAATGATCATAGTAACCATATATGTTAAGCTCTTGTCATGTGCCAGGAACTATTCCAACAGTTTTAATAGTAACAATTGGTCATTGGCAGGGCACAAGTTTGTATCCTGGAAATCTGATGTCAGAGCTTGCATTCTGATTCTAGATTCTTCTACCCATGAAAATGTTTCTTTTCTATGCATGACAATGGAAACTGTTGAACAACATACACAGTACAAAACTATGAACCATATTAAAAAGAAAATTTGTTTAAAAAAGTAAATCACCCACCACATCTGTCTGTCACCTAGGCTGGAGTGCAGTGGCACAATTGTAGCTCACTGTAACCTTGAAGTCCTGGGCTCAAGAGACACTCCCGCCTCGGCTTCCTGAGTAGCCGGGACTATGCTCAGCTAATTTCTCCATCTTTTTTTTTTTTTTTTTTTGTAGAGACAAGGTCTCACTACACTGCCCAGGCTAATCTTGAACTCCTGGCCTACAGTTATCTTCCTACCTTGACCTTTTAAAGTTCTGGGGCTATAGGCATGAGCCACAGTGCCCAACCTTAAAAAAAAATTATCCTTTTTCCTTATCATTTCAAAGAACTCTAGATGGTTACCTAGGGTTTTGGTCAAAGTGCACATCCTTTTGTGAGGATGGACTATTTTGCAGTTCCAGTGGCCAGCTGCTACCCACCAAATTCATAATTGGAACCCTACAAAAATCTAAGAAAGAGTGTAGTCTTGACAAAGTATGATGTCAAGATATATGGGTGGGTCTCAAATGACCACTGGAGTAATCCAACCTGTTTGATCACTTTTAGAAACATCTAGAGAGCAAAGACCAACTCTTTCCTATGATATAGTTGGTGCCTCTTTTGTGTTTGAATTTTTGAAATAAGCTTAACCAGCAATGGTAGTGTCTATCGTACAAGTCTAAAATAGTGGAGGTGGTAGCAGAATACATACAGTGGGATGGGCCAAGGCTTATGACATGGCAATGAGGTTTGATTTCCTATAAATCCATCTCTGTGTTTATAACACATTCTATTGCTGTGTTATTCCTGGTGGTACTGTCTTAGTCATACCCACGGAACTTATCCAGTGCACTTGACTTGGAGACGCATTACCTGTGGGCACCCTTGAAACTTAGAGCCATGTGCTACAGTCCCCAAAGTTCCCTAGAGTAGTCTTAGACTCAGCCCTATCTGTCACCCTAATGGCATAATGACTCCCCTACTGGTCTGTAACAGTGTCATAAATCTGACTAGTAGGAGTTCATTGATTATAGTTAAGGAGGTGTTTTTTTGTTTTTAAACAGATTTGAAACCAAGTCTTATTCAGAGGCCAAATATTCAAGCTCCTCCCACTCCCCCCACACCCACAAAAAGTAGAGCTGGAGAGCAAGTCAGATTGCCCTGGGGACAGGAGTGGGTCTGTCCATTCCCAGGGTGGCTCAGACCTCCTGGTGTGGGGCTTGGGGAACAGGGGCATCCATCCTAAGGCAACTTCATGGGGCCTTTAGTCTCTGAAGAACTGAAGTTTTCACAGTCTGAAAACAGGTTTTGGGGAAAGAAAACCACAGTATTTTGAAGATGTCTCAATTCATATTGCCATTCTCTTGGGAAAAGTTACACATTGAATCAACCTCAGTGATTAATTCCCAATCGTAAATTCATTTGTCAGGTTGGCCAGCTGAGCCCACAGGAAAGCAGCCATCCACAGTGTCAAGTTAATAGAAGATGGAGAGGACTAGCTATTTCAGATTTTCTCACACTTCAGTGGGCATTAGGATCACCTGGGGAGCATGTCAAATCTCAGATTCCCAGAGACCACCTCACCCCTAATTCTGCAGACCTCGACTAAGATCAAGAAAATTTTATTTTAACATGTTTTTCAGGTAAGGTTCCCAGGCTGGTGGTGAGAACTACACTTTGAAAAACACTGGTAAAAACATTGTAGACCCAGTTATAGGAAATATCCAGAACAGGTAAATCTGTAGAGACAGAACACAGATCAATGGGTACCAGGGCTGGGAAAAAGGGAAATGGGAAGTGAATTAATGGGAACAGTTTCCTTTTGGGGAGATGAAAAAGTTATGGAACTAGAGAGAACCGATGGATGTGTGCTGTGAATGTACTTAATGACTCTCATTGTATACTTTAAAATGGTTAAAACAGTACATTTTATGTAATGTCTATTTTACTGCAAGTTTTAAAATAAACAAATAAATAAAAACACTGCACACATTTAAAACCTCTGCTGCCATCATCACCAGTGAGCTGACCAAGTCTGTGTTTGATTTGCTTTGTGTTTCTGCGTGGTCTTAGCTTTGTGGCTGGTTACCCCTTGTGGGTAAATGTGTAAGTCAGCTTAGGAGTTTGAATCTTTACCCCTGTGTTGTTTGGCTCTTGTGTCTTCATCTTACTTTCTATGGCCCCCAGGTAAGAAGATGGAGAATAATGTATCCATTTGCTCCTTTTAGTTTACTGCAATATGTGGTCATTTAGATGGCACATAATATCACCAGTGCGGTCCCATTTTATACAAAAAATAAGTAGGATCAGACTGTATTGGTAGAGTGAAATTAATATGGTTAATTTGATTAAAATGAGACCTTTAAATAATAGAACGCTCACATAATTTATCATGAGAAGAGGAGTGAGTTTGAAAACTTTTTGTGGCACATGTGTGCTGGGTTTCTTATTGGCAATGTAGTTACAGTCATTGGCCACTGTAGAGATTAGTCACTTTTATTTTACAATAATCAAGCAGTTCAAATCTGCTCACCTTTTCTGTGATAAGTGGCTATCAACAGTATGCTAACAGATTTTTAAACTTATTTTGGAATCATTTTAGATTTATAGAAAAGTAGTGCAGAGAGTCCAGAGTCCCACATACCTTTTTCCCAGCTTCCCTAACATGAGCATCTTACACATCCACAGCATGTCTGTCAAAACCAAGAAAGTAACACTGGTGCAATATATTAACTGCAGGTTTTATTCAGCTTTCACTCGTTTTTCTAATATTGTCCTTTTTCTATCCCAGGATCCAATCCAGGACACCGCATTGCTTTTAGTTCTCACACTTCCTTAGTCTCTTCCAGTCTAGCGTTTTCTCAGCCTTGCTTTTCTTGACTTTGACATACTTGAGGAGCAGCGGTCAGGTATTTTGTGGATGTCCATCCTTTGGGGTTTTATTTATGTTTTCTCATGATTTGAGTGGGGTTATGGATTTTGGGGAAAGAAAACCACAGAGGTGAGGTGCCCTTCTTGTCATGTCCTATCAGGGGGACCTAACATGACTCATCCCTGATGAGGTTAACCTGGATCACTTGGCTAAGATAGAGTCTGCTGGGTTTTTTCACCAGAAAGTCACCATTTTCCCCTTTCTGCATTCTATCTGTGGGAAGCAAGTCAGTCGAGCCCCTACTCAAAGGGAGGAGAATTAAGCTCCATTTCCTGGAGGGGGATTATCTACATAGATTACTTAGAATTCTTCTGAGAGACAGACTTGTTTCTTGTCCTCAGATATTTATTTATTCAATCATTTATTTATATCAGTATGTCCTCATATATATTTATTTTATTCTGTGTGTTAGAATCCAGTACTATCGTTGTTTATTTTGTTGTGCGATTGTCTCAGTTTAGGCCATCGGGGGTTTTCTCAGTTTGGTTCCTGTGTCTCTTCGACATGTGCCTCCCCCACCCTCAGCATTTCCTTATTCTTTGGCACCAACAAGATACCCCAAGCTCATTTTGCATTTTCCCTGACTCAGTTCTGCAATCAGCTTATTTTCTAAGGAGTCCTGGTTTCTTTTACTGGAGAATGAAATGGTATTAGAAGCAAGTCTGTGTATTGAGAATGCCCATAGCTACTGGAGTGCCACTGTTTCTAGGTAGATGGACAGATTTATATTAATGTCTCCAACTCTAATCCAGTGTCACAGAGTTCAATTCTAGTCTTTCTCTTTTGCTTGTTTTTAACTTCTCTCTCTGACAGTGTGAAATCTGGCTCCCATTATCTGCAATTTTTTTCTTCATTTGTTTAATGCTAGTTTACATGTAGTTTCAGAATTGCTAACTCTTACCCCAGGGAGAAGGGAATTCACCAACTGAAGTACAGTTTTTATATACAGATTGTTTTGTCTTTAGACTTTAGATATTCAGTCAAAACACTGTTTTCTAAAGTTACCTGGATCCGCATCTCTTTTCCCACGCCTTCAGTGAGGTTATGTTATACGTTTGTAATACAGTTAGGTCTTTTTCTCACAGACTAAATTCTATCCTGGTATTCCCCAACATCCTGGATGATTTTTTTAAAGTTTGCATACAATGAAGTTCCCCCGTTGTGGTGTACGGGTCTACAGATTTTGACAAATTCATGAAGCCATGTTTCTACTACCCCAGTATCATAGCGAACAGTTCCAATGACCTAAAATAAAATAGAATGTATGTGGTTCCTTTGTAGTCAATTTCTCCTCTAACCCTTGACAATCACTGAACTGTTTTCCATCCCTATAAATTTTGCCTTTTCCATAATGTCGTATATATGGAATTATATATAATACGTATATATAATAGTAATCTTTTGGGTCTGCCTTCTTTTATTTAGCAAAATGCATTTAAGATTCATCCTCATTGTTGCGGGAATCAAATAGCTCATTCCTTTCATTGCTGAGTAGTATTCCATTGTATGGATAGATCATAGTTTTTTAATATATTTGCCTGCTGAAGGTCATCTTTGTTGCTTCCAGTTTTCATTGATTATGAATAAGGCTGCTATAAACATGGGTTAGCTTGTTTTTGTGTGAATGTAAGTTTTTTATTCACTTGAATAAATACATAGGAGTGTAATTGTCGGTTTATGTGATAAGTCCATGTTTAATTTTATGAGAAACTGACTAACTGTTTTCCAAAGTGACTGTACCATTTGTATTTCCACCAGTGATAAATTGGAGTTCTTACAGTTCTGTGTCTTCATCTTTTGGTTTCATCTAATTGATTTTAGCAATTCTAATTAGTGAGAAGTGATATCTAATTGTGGTTTTATTTACTCTTTCCTGGTGACAATGATATTGATCATCTTTTCATATGCTTGTCATTTGTATATCTTCTTTGAAATGTCTGCTTAAATCATTTGCCCTTTTTTTAATTGGGTTATATGCTTGCTTATAGTTGAATTCTAAGAGTCCTTTATATATTCTGAATACAAGGCTTTCATCTCATCAGACATTGATTTGTAAATATTTCTTCCAATCTGTAGCTAATCGTTTCATTCCCTTAACAGTGTCTTTCAAAGAGCAAAAGTTTTCAATTTTGATCAAATCCAACTAATCAGTTTTTTTTTCTTCCTTTCATGGATTGTGCTTTGGATGTTATATCTAAAATTTCATTGCCAAACCCAAGGTCCTGCAGATTTTTTATATTTAACTTAAAGAATTTCATCGTTTCACACTTTTTACATTTAGGCTTTTGATCCATCTTGAATTAATTTTTGTATGAGATATAAGGTATGTATTCTTCAATATGCCTTATGACTTGTTTTATTTTTGTTGTTTTCGTTGTTTTGCACATAGACAGTCTTATTTTAGTACCATTTGTTAAATGGAACATCATCTTTCCATTGAATTTAATTTGCATCTTTATAAAAAGCTACTTGACTACATATTTGTAACACTATTTCTAGGCTCTCTATTTTGTTACACTGTCCTATGTGTCTGTTTCCACCAATATCATCCTGTCTTGATTACTACAGCTTTATATTAAGTTCTAAAATCAAGCAATATGAGTCCTTCAATTTTGTTATTCTTCTGAATAGTTTTGCCTACTCTAGTCCCTTTGCCTTTTCATATAAGTTTTAGGACCCTCTTATTGATATTTTCTAAACAATTTTTCTGGGAGTTTAAATGGGATTCCACTAAATCTATGTATTAAATCTTAATAATATTGACTCTTCAAATTCATGAATATGGTGTATCTTTTTCATTTACTCAGGTCTTCTTTAATTTTCCATCTGTCTTATAGTTGTCAGTATATATATCCTGCACATATTTTGTTAGGTTTAAATTTAAGTACTTCATTTGCATTTGTGTACTACTGTAAATGGATTTTTTTTATTTCAAACTCTTATTTTCTATTCCTAGTATATAAGATTGTAAATGGCTTTTGTATATTTACGTCATATCTGAAAACTTGCTAAGCAAGCATTTTTGAAAAAGAAAAAGACAATCCGTCTCTATTTTCTCACTGGTAAGATCCCTATTTCAAAGCATTTTGAAAAAGATGTTTGAGGGAAAAACCTATACATTTTCTCATATTATAGACTGTTCACAAGAAGTCCACTAATGGCTTCTAAAGATAAAAAAGACCCTCAAGCAGCTTGAAATAACGAAAGTTGCAATTGAAACTCTGCTGAAAAATTATGTTTCATCTCTAATATTGAGAAATATTGAAACATTTGATAACACAGTGTGCTATCTTCCTGATACAAGCCCATGTGAAAGGCAATTTGGCAAATATCTAGCAAAATTACAAAATTATACCCTTTGATCCAGCAAGATATTCTTGTAAAGTTACAAATGACATATGTACAAAATTACTGGTTGTAATATGTTTACAATAGAAGAATAAAATAAGTGTGCATCAATATGAAATTGGCTAAGTATGCTATGCTGTATCTGTATAATGCAATACTATATGAACTTCAAAATAGATTTTGACAAAACCTTTGCATTATTGGCAGATGGAATTTAAGAAAATATAACGATTAGTTAGGTGCAGCCAACAATAAACTTCTACTTAGATCTACATATTCCAATGAGAATTCATTTCAAATGTGTCACTAAATCCAAACATTGAAATAAATAGACCTTGAAAACAGCTCTTTATTGATTCACAAAGTGTTAAGCCAAATTTTTCAAAAATAATAAAATCATGTTATTACAAAAATATTTTATTAATAATAATTTGACTATAGAAAAGAAATGTGCTGTTAATAAATTTTTAATGTTAATTTCACCTCTGTCATTAATTTTCAAATTTTAGTTTTATGTATGTTGATAATTTATGTAGCATATTAGTACTGAGGTACAGAAGTATGATTTATAACTTAATGTACATCTAAAGAGGATACATGCTTAACTTTCTTTATTAATGGAATTTGTGATAAAATTTGCAGACTGTTGCCTCAGAGAACAGCTCTCACTTGGACAGGAGGCCCTGGCCAAGTTGTGTAATGAGGAGGGTTGTTGAGGGGAAAAGACAAAAAACAAGAGGTATTAAGCCCCAGAAGACAGTTATCACCTGCCTCAGAACACAAGCATGCAGGATGATATAGCTTTTAGTGCCAAGAAGTAGAATTCTAGCATCTCTAGGTGGTGAGAAACAAAGGATTAAGAATTTTTCTTTCTCTAACACTCTAAAGAAAGGTTCTTGAGCTAGGAAAGGATTACTCGCGCCTTGTTAGAATCAGACATGGCTTCAGGGGATGCAGGACCCTCACCTGAGCTGCCTGTCACCCACTAAGTGGAGCAGTGTTTCTTCCACAGACTCAACTGAGAAGTCAGCCTCTGGGGCGGGCACCAGGAATCGGCCTTTTCAGTAAGACCTAAATTACTCTTATGAAGCCAACTGTCTCTGAGAACCAGCAATGGCAGCTTCTTGAAGGATGTAGAACATGATGCTTGGGGTAATCATTGCTGCGGGTTTTCTTTTGACTTGTTTGAGATCAGTAAAATTCTAAGGCAGGGGATGGAAACGAACTCTATTTGTAAGCTCTGTATCTTTTTTTCTTTTTTCTTTTCTTCGTTTTTTTTTTTAGACAGGGTCTCTCACTCTGCTGCCCAGGCTGGAGTGCAGTGTCACAATCATGGCTCACTATGGCCTCAACCTCCCAGCCTCAAGTGATCCTCCCACCTCAGCCTCCCCAGTAGCTGGGACCACAGACACACACCACTATGCCTGGCTAATTTTTGTATATTTTGTAGAGGCAGGGTCTACCTTTGCTGCCCAGGCTGGTCTCAAACTCCTGGCTTCAAGCAATCTGCTCACCTCAGCCTCCCAAAGTGCTTGGATTACAGGTATCACCCACCGTGCCTGGCCTTAGCTCTGCATCTTAAACTTTGTTTGTCTGTCCCTCACAGCTTAACACAATGCTGTACACCACGGACTGGCATGCTTTCTCTGAAAAGGGCCAGATAATAATAGGTTAGGCTTTGTGGTCTATACAGCCTCAAACACAATTACTCAACTCTGCCACTGTAGTTGGAAATCAGCCACCAAAGATATATTACCAAATGGGTGTAGCTATGTTTCAATAAAACTTTACATACAAAAGCGGGCCTGGTTTGCCCACGCTTGCTATTCACGTTTGTAATGTACATGCCCCTCATGCAATGCAGTTCCTTACTTTATTGCTTAGTCACCTTAAAGCCCTGCTTGTTACTCGGTGCGGTGGCCTTGCTGATGACTACTTATCCCTGTTTTGGGCCTAGCCTTTCAATGCAGGAATCCAGCCCCAGGGAGAGAAACTAATGACTGGAGAAGTTTCCAGGCAAGTGCAGAAAATGACACGGGATGAACATATGTAAGAACATCAAGTTCAGGATCCCGAGTAGTTGTCAGAAATTTCACTTCACCCCATCCCAGCAAGGCTGTTGTATTTGGGGAAGACATTATTTTAAGAGGGGAGGAGATTGTGGAAAATCAGTAGGCAGCAGGAGACAGCTCTCTTGATCCTACTCCCATTTCAGATGATTCCGCAGGGGTCTCTTTATTGCCCCTCTGCTCCCCCAGGTGATTTCCTCCTTTCGTGAGGCATCGTCATCTATCCCTCTTGCTCCCCAGTCAGGCGCCAGACTTTTAGGAGGCCCCCCGGAGCACTGGTGGTGAAGCTTAGCAAAGCAATGCATTTGCAATCTAAGATAAAACACTCATATTTTGGGCTGGGCATGGTGGCTCACACCTATTATCCCAGCACTTTGGAAGGCCGAGGTGGGCAGATCACAAGGTCAGGAGTTTGAAACGAGCCTGACCAACAATGTGAAACCTCATCTATACTAGAAACACAAAAATTAGCCAGGTGTGGTGGTGGGCGCCTGTAATCCCAGCTACTCAGGAGGCTGAGGCAGGAGAATCGCTTGAACCTGGGAGGCAGAGTTTGGAGTGAGCCCAGATGGCGCCACTGCACTCCAGCCTGGACAACAGAGTGAGACTCCATCTCAAAAAATAAATAAATAAATAAATAAATAAATAAATAAATAAATAAAAGCACTGATACTTTGGAAGCAAAGCTCCCACATTTGGAACTGAATCAAGAAAAGAAAATGAAAGAGTAGGTGCTTAATCTTCACTCTTTGATAAACCCCGAAACAATAACCCTTAAAGTTTTCCATACAGGCCCACGTGTCTTTCATCTGTGGCTGAAATGGGCTGTCTGTTTCTACACATCCAGCTGACCCTTGAACAAATGTAGGGGTCATGGGCACCGATGCCTGCTCAGTTGAAAATCTGCATGTAACTTTTGACTCCCCAGAAACTTAACGACTCCATAGCCTACTGCTGACTGGAAGCCTTACTGATAACATAAATAGCCAATAAACGCATATTTTTTATGTTCTATGTCTTCTGTACTGGATTCTTACAATAAAGTAAGCTAGAGAAATGAAATGTTATTCAGAAAAGAATAAGGAAGAGAAGATACATTTACTATTTGTTAAGTGGAAGTGGATCATCATAAAGGGCTTCATCCTGATTGTCTTCACACTGAGCAGGCTGAGGTGGAGGAGGAAGAGGAGGGGTTGGTCTTGCTGTCTCGGGGTGGCAGAGGCAGAAGAAAATTCACGTATAAATGGACCCACGCAGTTCAAACCCATGTTGTTCAAGGGTCAGCAGTATAGGGAATGTTTCACCCTTGTATTCTATTTTTTATTCATAGAATTAAAATAGACATCCTAAAAATGCCCCCTGTGGTTTTCACCTGGATGTGTATTAAGGAGGGTTAATTTTTTCACTTACTTAACCCTGAGAACACAGTATTGACTTGAAAGTTACTGCATGGAAAAGCATTAAGGAGACAGCCTGCAGTCGCATTCCTTCCCTGGACTGTAGAGTGGCCGATTTTCCCTGATGGTGGCACTGAATGACCAAAGTGACAGGCAGCATCTAGGCAGGGCTGTGCACAGTCACCGCTGCGGGATTTCGAAGTTCCTGAATCAAGATCATTTGACCCATTCTCCGGCTCTTTGGCAGGTTCTGTCTCCGGCAGGCTTTGAGGATGAAGGCTGCGGGCATTCTGACCCTCATTGGCTGCCTGGTCACAGGCGCCGAGTCCAAAATCTACACTCGCTGCAAACTGGCAAAAATATTCTCAAGGGCTGGCCTGGACAATTACTGGGGCTTTAGCCTTGGAAACTGTGAGACTCTTTCTTTCCTGCTCTCTTTCTGTCCTTGACCTTTCCCCTGAGATGTTGAAGGTCCTGGCCACACTCCCTGCTGTGTCTTCCCAACTACTCCTGCTCTGCCCTCACCGCACCCAGGGGTGGCTGCTAGCCTAACTGTGGCTCTCTGGGTCTCCTCTCCTTCCTCCCCTGCCCCTCATTTCCTTATTCCTGGAGTCCTGTCCTTATGACACTAACCAGGGAAGGGGAAAATAATGCCACCTCTGCTGGCATTTTGGGGAGTGGGGGGACCTGACTTTTGGTCTAGATTAGGCTCAGCCCCTGACTGGGTGTGCAGCTTCAAGGTGTGCCATCCCAGCCCCCGATGTGCCCCTCATGTGCTCCCTGGGTGCATGCCCGCCCTGCCCTGCCCAAGGTGTATTGGGAGGAAGCAGTTAGGTAACAGGGATGAGGAAACTCGCCCTCAGACCAAGCTTAGAGCAAAAGATGGCACCTCCTCTGCTGGCGTTTCTGGCTTTCCCCCCTCCAGGGATCTGCATGGCGTATTATGAGAGCGGCTACAACACCACGGCCCAGACGGTCCTGGATGACGGCAGCATCGACTACGGCATCTTCCAGATCAACAGCTTTGCTTGGTGCAGACGCGGAAAGCTGAAGGAGAACAACCACTGCCATGTCGCCTGCTCAGGTGAGGCTCTGACTTTCCAGTGATGCCATCCTCAGGACCAGGTGAGAAAGCCGACAATGGGATCACCAACCATGTCTTGCTTTAACTAAAATTTGGAGTTCAGGCTTGCAAATAGGTCTGTTCCAGATTGGTAAATTATGCAACAGTTTCCAAGGTGACACTCAGGATCCTGTGGCTGACTTGTCCAAAGATGACTTATTCCTTGTAGGACAGTTTTATGAAGCCCCCACTAAAGCCGGGGGATGGACAAACAACCCTACTGCCCTTTCATGTTAGACATATTTGATGTCTTCAGTAAGAAAAAGGAAGCTGCCTGCCAGCTGCTTTCCATAAGCAATTCGCTCAAAGGATGCAGTTTGTACTTCTTAGTGCAGAATGAGATGAATACACTTTAAGTTTCTTTCTTGTCTTTTCCCTTTTTCTTTTCTTTCTTTCTTTCTTTTTTTTTCTTTTCTTTTCTTTTTTTTTTTTTTAAGACAGGGTCTCACTCTGTTGCCTAGGTTGGAATGCAGTGATGTGATTATAGCTCATTGCAGTCTTGACCTCCAGGCCCCAAGAGATCCTCCCTCCTCTGGGTAGCTAGAACTATAGGCACACGCCCGGCTATTTTGTAATTTTTTTGTAGAGACAGAGTCTGGCTACGGAGTCCCGTTATGGGGTCCCACCTGGGCTGGTCTTGAACTCCTGGCCTAAGGAGATTCTCCTGCCTCGGCCTCTCAGAGTGCTAGAATTATTGGTGTGGGCCAGTATATTTAGCTAGCCACATGTCTTAAACATTAGAAATTAAGCTAGAATTTACTTTCACGTCTTCTACTTTAGTTATTCCAGAAATACATATGAGCACAGCATTGAGGATAACAAAATACATCAGGCATGAATTCTGCTTTACCGAACTTTCATGTGACATGACAAGAAAAGAGAATATGTGCTTACATGAAGTTAAATCATGTAAGGAGGAGTGCGCTGAGTGCCATGGGCTTCAGAGGAAAGTGACAGTATTAAGAAAACCATGGAGCCAGGCACAGTGGCTCATGCCTGTAACCCCAGCACTTTGGGAGGCCAAGGCAGGTGGATAACCTGAGGTCAGGAGTTCAAGACCAGCCTGACCAACACGGTGAAACCCCATCTCTACTAAATAATACAAAAATTAGCTGGGCATGGTGGTGGGTGCCTGTAATCCCAGCTACTCGGGAGGCTGAAGCGGGAGAATTGCTTGAACCCGGGAGGTGGAAGTTGCAGTGAGCCGAGATTGCACCATTGTACTCCAGCTCGGGTGACAGAGAAAGACTCTGTCTCAAAAAAAAAAAAAAAAAAAAAAAGAAAAGAAAAAAGAAAGAAAAAAAGAAAATCATGGAAAATTCTGTAAACACAGTGATATTTGACCCGAGACTTAGAAGATAGGGAAGATTTGGGTAGAGATAGAGAAAAGTTATCCCAGGCCAGGGGAAGAGCAAAAGCAAAGAGGTGCCTGTGGGAAGGTGTGAAGCATGAACAGAGAGTAGGGAGAGGCTTGTTTTTTCTGTAACAAAGTGACATGAAGAGAATCCCAGGAAAGGCAGGTGGAGAGGCTAACGACCATCTGAGTGTGAAAAACCCAGGCTAAGAGGCTTTCACTGATTTCTGCCTGCAAGAGGAAACCAAGAGAGGTCAGTTAATTAAGCATTGCTTCAGCAAGATCAATCTGCAAGCAGGGTGTGGGATAGATTAAAGCAGAGACCATTTAAGTGTCACCGCAGTTATTGAGCTAAGTGCCATAAAAAGACTGAATGATGGTCATGGTTGGTGACATGGAGAAGACTGATGCAAGAGATGCTGAACAGGCAGAGGGCAGAGCTCAGTCAAAGGCATCTTCTCTGTGCTCTCTCTAGAGTGTAAGTCCTTTCAGGGCAGAGAGTTCTGTTTCATTCACTGATGTATCCTCAATGTCTAGAATGGTGCCTGGCCACTGCAGGAGCTCAATAAATGTTTATTGAATAAATGGAGAGAATGAGGAACAAGAGTGAAGTCAGAGAGTCATAAAATATTCTATTGCAAATTCTTTCAGAGCAGAAAATAAACCGTTTTAACTTCTCTTTGCCACATCCAGGAGTCCTCTCCTTATTGAAGGGGGATACATCCCAAGACCCCCAGTTGATGCCTGAAACTGCAGATAATACCTAACCCTGTACATACTATGATTTTTCCTGTACATAGATACCAATGACAAAGTGTAAGTTATAAATTAGGTACAGTAAGATGTTATCAACAATCAATCAATAATGGGATAATTATAACAATATATTGTAATAAAAATATGTAAGCACCTTCTCTGACTCTCAAAATATGTTATATTGATAAAATTAACCAACCACTGCTGAGTGTAAATGAAAACTTGGAAAATGAAACTGCAGATAAGGGGGAACTATTGTACAAGATAATCAGTATATGGGTTTGAATGTTTGAATGACTGAATAATATGTTAATTCAGCCATTCAGTAATTCAGTATATTGTCCCTACCCTAACATTGATAAAGAATGATCACTACCTCCTGAGATAGATCTCCCGATTGTTGGTCAGCCCTTAATTTAGAACACTCCTTTGTTAGGCCAAAATCTGTCTTCTTCTAGCCTTCTGTATCAATCCTGGTTTTTCCTTCTGGGTTTATTCAAAACAAGTTTGCTTTATGTTACACATAAAAACTTATTAACTGTATGCAAATGATTTATAAGTACCTCTCATCTCCGGTTTCTTATCTTCTGAGCTAAAACATTCAGTATATTCACTTTCCATAGGCATGACTTTTGAACCCTTCTCTGTCCCAGTCAATCTTATTAGCATTCCCTAAGAGCTCACCAATGGAGTCTTTCAGTTAAATACGAGGATTAAATGTGTGCATTTACCTCCCATGGTGGGCTGAGTCCCCAACTTCCAAATATCCACTCTCTAATCTCTGAAATCTCTCACTCTGTTACCTTACAAGGCAAAAGGAACTTTGCAGATGTGTGGAAGGATTGAGATCAGGCAGGGGAGATTATCCGGGACAATGTGGGTGGAACCAGTCTAATCTCATGAGTCTTTAAAAGCAGAGAATCTTGCCCAGCTGTGGTCAGAGAGAGCTCCAATGATAGAAGAAGAAAGAGAGATTCAAAGTGTGAGAGGGACTTCACCCATCATTGCTGGCATGAGTCAAGGGGTGTGAGTGGTCCCTAGAAGCTGGGAATGGCCGTCAGGTGACAACCTGCAAGCAACAGGGATCTCAGTCCAACACCCACAAGGAACTGAACTCTGCCAAAACTCAAGTGAGCAAGGAAATGGATCTTCCTGCAGAGCGTCCAGAAAGGAAAACAGACCTGTCAGCACTTTGACTTCAGCCCTGTGAATCCCCTGGCACTCTTCCAGCCATCGGAACTGTAAGGAAATTTTGCAGTGTTCAAGCCACAATGTTTGTGGTAATTTGTTAGGGCAGCAATAGAAACCCAGTACCCCTCTCCTCCCTCTTGGTGTCCTACCAAATTAATACCAAAGGGATTCGAGAATCAATAAGATACAAAGATAAATCCACATATGCAAGATAAATGGAAGAGGAAACAATACCAAAACATTTAGAAGCTGGAAAGCAGGAGGCAAGTGGTGACTAACTTAGTGATTAAAGACATCTGAATCCTAAATCAGCAGAGAGAAAGCTGAGAAGCAAACATAGAACCAACAACAACAACAACAACAAAAAGCTCTGAAATCAGTAGCATTAGCTACTTCTGGAAGTTAGAATGAAGACAGATTACAAACAGGAAGACACATTTAAAGTTCACTTAAGGAGTAGTTAGAACATCCAGTCCCTTCCTGAAACATTCACCTACTGACTGCCCCTCACTCACCCTGGCAGAATACTGGGACTTTTTCCTCTAGACGAGTAAAGTAGAAAACCTCTCAACTGAGACCTCAACAATCTTTGAGGTTGAGAGCTCCAGACCACAGACATGGGAGATTAAGTTATAGTTTCTATAGTTCCAACCACCATCTCCACTCAGACCCCACAATGATGGCAGCCAGGCCAGACTCTCCAGATGAGAAGATTTTCTTCTAGGGATCTGGCCAAATTGAAAGGAAATTACTAATGACTCTGAGTGGGACTCCCCAGTGAACAAGACTGGTCAAACCTCCCTGCAGTGAGATCCACAGTTGAAAATCCCTACCTCTGAGCACAGGGCTCTGCCAGCCTTTAGTGCCCCTCTCTTAAATAGTTGCAGAGAGCCAAGGCTCACCAGACTTCAGAGGAGTAGCAGTGACATGAAAAAAAATGAAACAAAAACCAAACAGAGAAAACATTTTGAAAGCAGAGTTTATGCAAGGAAATGAAACTTCAAATTCAGAAAACTATCATTAATATCTTCAGATAGATAAGAGAGGATGCTTGGATGAAACAAAGCAAGATGCTTTTTTTGACAAAAAAAAGAGAGAAAAAGGAAACATTCAGAGAACCAAATAAAGAACCTTTGGAAATTAACAATATGATACAGAAATGGAAAACTCAGTAAAGTAGTTAGAAGATAACATTGAAGAAATCTCTCTAAAAGCAGAGTGAAAAAAAGAGATGAGTGAAAAATAGGAGAAATAAGAATGATAAAATAAATGGATATAAAAATACTTTTTAGCAGGAGAGAAGAGAAACAATAGATAGCACACAACCTTTATAAAACATTTCCAGAACTAAAGAGCATGTGATTTCAATTTGTAAGGTTCATCACATGACCAGTACAGCAGTCACTCCTTGTCTATGGTTTTGCTTTCCATAGTTTCAGTTACTCATGGTCAACTGTGACTCAAAAGTATTAAATAGAAAATTCCAGAAATAAACAATTCATAACTTTAAAATTGCATGCCATTCTGAGTAGTGTGATGAAATCTTGCACCATTCTGCTTTGTCTCATACTGGATATAAATTATTCCTTTGTCCAGCATATCCACATTGTATACACTACGGTCCCATTAGTTACTTGGTAGCTGTCTCAGTTATCTGCCTTAAAAACATAGTATATGTAGAATTTGGTACTATTCACCATTTCAGAAATCTACTGGGAGTCTTGGAATGTATCCCCCTTGGATAAAGTGATTATTGTACGCTCACACTCAGGAACATCCTCATACAATTTCGGAACACGATAGAAAAACAGAATATACAACAGGCTTCCATTTGAAAATAAAAGTTCCATACAAAAAATCAAGCATCAGAGTGACATCAGACTTCTCAACCACAACACTGGAAGCTAGAAGAAAATGGAAAAAGTCTTCAAAATTCTTAGGGAAAACCATTTCCAATATAAAATTCTGTGCTACCAAATTATCAGTACATTTTGAGCATAGAATGAGTACACTTTCTGAGAACCAAGTTGTTAAATTCTTTACCTCCTGTATCATAAAGAATCCTGGCTGGAAGACAGAACAAACACAAACTGGGTAATTGGAGGAGAATATTAATAAAGACTCTACTTACAAAAATCTGATCAAATCATAGAAAAAACAGGGCAATAGTGAAGTAAGGGATTAGGAATCACAGGCAATTACCACCCCCTTGCCCAATGAGGAATGGAAAGAGAACTATGACCAGCACCGAGGTACAAGGGGTCTGCAGGGAGAGGACAACCTTCTAGGATCTGAGACCTTCCTTCAAGGGACGTGACTTGTGCTGAGTGACCTGACAGAAAGAAAGCTGGAAGATATTATATGTATATCCCAACCTCAGTGTCCCTCCTCTGTCCCTTCCCTGCTGATGCCTACTCTTATTTAAACCCCTTCAGAAGTCAGAGGACATGGGAGACCATTGACGGCAACTGTGTGCATTGGCCTCTGAGTGCACAGAGCATGGTGGAGAAGGGTAGAGAGTGGATCCGTCAGGGCAAAGATGACATATTCAGCTCACCTCCCATGTACCCTCTCTCACAAAACCATAGGAAAACATGCTTCACAAAAAGGATAAACTAAAACAATAAAGAGGAAGACATGGTTCAGGAAACAAGGGACTCAATAAGGGAGAAAGGCAAGAGGAATGCCCAGCCTGATTGTGAAGGATGATCCCAGGATGAGCTTTTATTATAGATTTCTAGTTACACCTCATTATGGTCAGAGAATATGGTCTATATCAGCCATCCCCAACCTTTTTGGCACCAGGGACCAGTTTGCAGAAGACCAATTTTCCATGAACCAGAGGGAGGAGGATGGTTTCAGGATGATTCAAGCACATTACACTTATTGTCCACTTTATTTCTATTATCATTACATTGTAATATATAAGAAATAATTATACAACTCACCATAATGTAGAATCAGTGGGAGCCCTGAGCTGATTTTCCTGCAACTGGACAGTCCCATCTGGGGATGATGGAAGACAGTGGTAGATCATCAGGCATTAGGTTCTCATAAGGACTGTGCAACCTAGATCCCTTGCATGCTCAGTTCACAATAGGGTTCGCACTCCTATGAGAATCTAATGCTGCCACTGATCCAACAGGAGGTGAAGCTCAGGTGGTAATGCAACCAATGGCAAGTGGCTGTAAATATAGATGAAGCTTAGCTCACTTGCCTGCCGCTCACCTCCTGCTGTGTGACTTGGTTCCTAACAGACAATGGACTGGTATCCGTCTGTGGTTAGGGGATTGGGGATCCCTGGTCTATATGGTTTCAGACCTCTAATATGTCTTTAATCTTGTTTTACAGCACAGCAAATGTGTCTTATGATGAATATGCATTTGAAAAAAAATGTGTATTTTATATTTGGTGGGTAGATGTTCTATAAGTGACTGTTATTTCCTTTCTGATTTTCTTACTGAGAACTTATTAGACAGATCTTACTAGAACTATCATATAGTGAGAGATAGATATTGAAATTTGCAACTATCGTTTTAGTTTTGTCTATTTCTCCTTTCAGTCTTGTCCATTTTTGAAGCTTTGTTATTAGGCACATATTCATCGAGGACTGTTATGTCTTTGTGGTGAATTGACCCTTTTGTCACTGGAGTCCATGTTTCTCCTTAACTCTGGTACTATTTCTCATCCAGAAATCTACCTTATCTGATAGCAATACAGCCCACTCTCACTTTCTTTGGGGAAGTCTTTGCATAATATGTTTCTTTCCATCCTTTTACTTTTAACCCATCTGTGTCTTTATATTTAAAGTGAATTTCTTATAGATAGCATATAGTTATGTGTTGCTTTTATATCCATTCTGGTAATTACTGCTTTTCAGTAGGAGTGATTAAACCATAAGTCAGCAAATGTTTGCCTAAAAGGCCAAATGGTAAATATTTTAGGCTTTTCAGGTCATATGGTTTTGATTGCAACTACTCAACCATGACAGAGTGTGAATGCAGCCATAGAAAGTATGTAAATGAATGGGACTGGCTGTGTTCCAATAAGGCTTTATTTACAGAAACAGGAGGTTTTCCTGTGGGACATACATTGTGGAACCTTGATTAGATCATTTACATTTAATGTGATTATTGATATGGTTAGTTTTAAATCCCATCTTGCTATTCTGTTTTCTGTTTATGCCATCTATTCTTTGTTCCATTTCTTCTGCTTTCTTTGGAATTAAAAAAAAAAATTATTATTCTCTTTCATTTCCTCCATTGGTTTGTTAGCTATATCTCTATTTTTGTTTTTAGTAGTTACTCTAGGGTTTCCAATAGGCATCATTATCGTATTACATTCTACCCTCAAATAACACACCACTTCATATATAACATATGAGTTTCTTAACAGTATTCTTTAATTTTTCCCATTTCATCCTTTCTGCCATGTTGTCATGCATTTTTCTTTTATATTTATATACCTCACAATCCATTTTTATTATCTTTGCTTTAAACAATTGTCTTTTAAATAAATTTTTAAATGAGAAAAAAGTTCTATAATATTTATTATGTATTTACCATTTCCAATACTCTTCATTCCTTTGGTGGATTTATTTGGGGAAGTAGTCAATTGATATCACTTTCCTTCAGCTGAAAGAACTTTCTTTACCTTCTTTTTGGTTTTGGTTTTGGTTTTTTTAGACTAGAGGTCTACTAGCAAGCATTCTCTCTGCTTTTGTTTGTCTGAAAATATCTCTATTTTATTTTGATTTTGAGGAATATTTTCTTTACATATAAAATTCTGGGCTGACAGTTGTTCTCCTCTCAAGTTGTTGCTGTTTTGAGACAGGGTCTTGCTCTGTCACCCAGGCTGGAGTGCAGTGGCATGATCACAGTTCACTGCAGCCTCAACTTCCTGGGCTCATGTAATCCTCCCACCTTAGCCTCCCGAGTAGCTGGGACCACAGGCACATGCCACTATGCCTGGCTGGTTTTTATTTTATTTTTTGTAGGGATGGGTGATATGGTTTTGCTGTGTCCCCACCGAAATCTCATCTTGAATTGTAACTCCCATAATTCCCATGTGTTGTAGGAGGAACTCGGTGGGAGGTGATTGAATTATGGGGGCAGTTCTTTCCGGCACTCTTCTCTTGATAGTGAATGAGTCTCACAAGATCTGATGGTTTTAAAAACAGGTGTTTCCCTGCACAAGCTCTCTTTTTGCCTGCTGCCATCCATCTAAGACGTGACTTGCTCCTCCTTGCCTACTGCCATGATTGTGAGGCCTCCCCAGCCATGTGGAACTATAAGTCCATTAAACCTCTTTCTTTTGTAAATTGGCCAGTCTCAGGTATGTCTTTATCAGCAGAATGAAAGTGGACTAATATATGGGGTCTCGCCATGTTGCCCAGGCTGATCTCAGACTCCTGGGCTCAAGTGATCCTCAGCCTCCCAAAGTGCTGGGGTTACAGCTGTGAGTCATCATGCTCAGCTTCAAATTGTTAAAGATATTCCATTGCCTTCTGTCTTGCCTTGTGTATGATGGGAAACCAATGATTTTCTTATCTTTGTCCCCTGTATGTAATATGTCTTTTTTATCTAGTCATTTTTAAGATTTTCTCTCTATCACTCATTTTCAGCAATTTGATTATGTGTGATATTTGTGTTTATCTTACTTGGCATTCATTAACATTTTGTATCCCTGAGTTTATAATTTTCATTAAATTTGAAAACATTTCAGTCATTCTTTCTTCTAATATTCTTCTTTTCTCCTTCAAGGATTCTAATGGCACATATGTTAGATCACTGCTGCTGTCACATTTATCACCATGGCTCTTCATGTTTTTAGCCTTTTTCCCTCCCTGTGTTTTATTTTCAGTAGTTTCCATTGTTATGTCTTCAAGTCCACTGTTACTTTTTTTTTTAATGCTAATCTATTAAGCTTATTGATTGGATGTTTCTTTTCAGATACCGTATTTTTTATTTAGTGTTAGGCAAACTTTCGTATCTCTCATTTCATTTTATTCATGTTTTTCTTGAAGTCCTTGATATAAGTAAGCATGTTTATAAGAAGTGATTTAAATTTCTTATCTGCTGTAGAATCAACTGTCATTTCTGGGTCTTGCCCTTGACTGATCTTTCTCCTGGTATGTGCCACATTTCCCTGCCTCTGCACAAGGAATCATTTTTTATTGAATACATACATAGTGTGTGTGTTGATGGCTGTTGTGAGTCCTCGAGTCTTGTCTTCTTAGTTTAAAAGAATTTCAACAAGAGATACACAGCAAAGGAGATGTAGCATAGACTAATTTATTGAAAAAGAAAAAGAATATTTTGTAAGTTAGGTGCAGAATGGACAGTACACCCTGAGAGAAACTTCAGGGCAGGCTGCTCGTAAGGATGAGACATCAAAGGCCGGCACGAGGGATGCTCCCTTTAATGGAGTCTTCCATGATTATTCATAAACGGGTGGGAAGAGGTGTTGCTAGTAAGCATGTTCCGGGTGGTCCTCTTCGTGCATTTGCGCAGTAGCTGTACATGGATGTTCATATGTCGCATGTCTCATTAGCATCTTAAATCTCCACCCAGGTGTGTGTTTTTTATTATTATAATGAGCAAAGCGTGAGTTTGAGGACAGGTAAAGTCAAAATGCGCATGTTCCCTACAGGGGAAATTCCCTTCTGGAGACAGCTTTGTTTGAATGAGCTGGCCTACAGTGTGAATGCTGAGGCTCATCGTGTTGACTGGCCAGTCACCATAGTTGCCGTACCCCGCGGACACAGTTGCTTCCTTGCCTACCTATCCTGCCTCATATGCAACATTGTTGAGTGTCTAGACTATGTGTCTTCCTTTAAAGAGTGTTGAATTCCTTTTCCAACCAGCTAAGTTTATTCTGATCAGCGTAACTCTTAAACTTTGTTAGTGAAGTTCTGGAGTAGTTTTTAGGGTAGGGCTAGTTTAGTCCCACTACCAAGGCATAACTAAGCATCCAGTGTCTCTTTTGAATGTGCTGAGGATTCAGCAAGGTCTGTTCCCTTGGGCTAGTCAGAAATCAAATGTCTTCCAGCCCCGCGAGGTCTGTAATTGCCCTGCTCCCTGGGGTAGTTCTCTGCCTAGCCCTGTGGAAATTTACCTGTGCATACCCAGTTTAGCCTTCAGTCAAAGACTGGGTGGAATCCCTTTGCAGATTTCTGCTGCTCTTCTTCTGGGTAGCTCCTGCCTCCCAGGTATTCTCCACAAAATCTGAGCTGCCTTGGCGTCTGATGTCTGTCTCCTCCTCTTAGATGGCCATCCCCTGCCTGGTTCTACCTCCCTGGTCTGCAGAGCTCCTCTGGGCAGAAAGTCATGGCAGTCACAGGGTTCACTGTGTTTTTCTCTCTCTCAAAGATCATGATCCTGCATTGCCAGTTGTCCATATCCGAAAACAATTTTTCATCTATTTTGTCTAGTCTTCTGGTTGTTTATAGTGGGAAGAGAAATCTGTGACTCCATCGTGGTCATGTTGGACTTTAAATGCAGATTACTAATTTAACATTGTTCAGTTTCATTCCAATTAAGGAAGCCTGGGGCAAAGGTCTATCTGCAAGACAATCTTAGATTCTAAGAAATTAAAGTGTTGGACGGTTCATGGTCAGAGGTAAAAGGACACTCATATCTGTTTTCTTATCGTGAAGAGCATGGGATTTTGGGGGATAGCCTTAAAATAGAAAACAAGATGTTGGTTTTATAACTAACCACCCTCCATGAAAGGCCTCCCTTAGCCTCAGGCCAGAGAGTTTTTTATTAGAACAATGTCATTTTTTCCCACATATTACAGAAGTAGGGACATTTGTCATGGGAAACTGAAAAAAAGTTAGCATTAGGGTGTGTTTACAAGGTACGTGACGTTATATGCATGTACAGCATGGATACACTTCATGATCATTTTCTTCTTCTTTTTTTTTTTTGGTAGAGAAGGGGGTCTCGCCATGTTGCCCAAGCTAGTCTCAAACTCCTGGGCTCAAGCGATCCTCCCATCTTGACCTCCCAAAGTGCTGGGATTACAGGCGTGAGCCACTGCACCTAGCCTGTGACCATTTTCTGAAGCTGGACAGTCTCCTCACTCTCATTCCAAATTGTATTCCTAAAATGCCTTCCTACTTTCCCTAAACTATTTGGACAGAAAATTGATGCTATATTCATATATACAAAGCATACATAAGCACACACGTTCATATACCTACACATATACATACACACAGTGTACAAAATGCCTGATGTGATGACAGTATTTACCCCCAACAGCACAGATTTCATTAAAATAAGAGCATTTGAGGAAAAAATGATTACTAACTCTCTATCTAGTGTAGTCTAGTGCACTTATATTAATTTTATTTTTCATCACCCTGGTATCTGAATTGGCCTTTGTCATCTCACGGGGGAAAGAGATGAACATCGAGGGTGTGTGGCTGCTAGATTTCACTTGGGAGGCAGGAGGATGCCGAGGAGAGACACAGATACTTTGAAGTAGAACTAACATAACTGAAAATAGGACTGAAGCTCTTTTTGTGTAAATTGTTGCTGTTTTCTGTTGGATGTGGAAGAATAAACGATTCTTTGCTGTTCAACATAACCCTTTCTTTATTCATGTTTGACTGGACAGAACTGTCTATTTAAAGTAAATTGAGCAGAAACAATTACTGGCAAGAGTCCTCATTTAAAAAGTGCCATCTGAACTCATTTCTGCCCCTCTGCTGCCCTTCTGTGGCTATTTCTTGTAACAACACCTCAGTGCTCAGGGCTGGGAGGCAGGCGGGAGCTCTTGATTTCCCAGCCCCTACTTTCCCTAACATATTTTCCCAAGCAAATTCAGTCAAGTCCAACTTTCAAAACATCCCAACTGCACAACAAAATGCTATAACAAAGTAGGAGGAGACAAACAACTGTACTCGGTGTCCACTTCCTGGTCCAATATGGCCCCACCGTCCCAGAAATCCTTACAGGGCATCCACAATCAAACTGCCCTGCCCCTAGTACAAAATGTGCTCTTTCTGTACATGCCTGGGATGACCTCCAGTCCCAGAATAATAGAATGTGATCTGCTTCCTCCTCACTATGTATTATATAATCTGTGTCCCTCCAACCTCTAGAGACCGCCCCAAACCCACATCTCCCAGAAAATATGCTAGACCATTTCCAAACACAAACCACAGTGTCTCAGCATTTATCAAGCACCCGAAATAAAGTGTCTCTAAGTAACTTGAACATGTATCAGGTACCAAATGCTTAAATTTGGATAACCTCATAGATAATTACTTGAAAAATTAATAAAGTATATTTTAATTATTAACTTTATTAACATATAGTGTTTTATGAGCAGGAATCTTTGCTTAAGTGACTTCTGTTGGAAGAAGAGATCAGAGGAAAACAGAATTTAAGCCCTCTATCAGAATACAAGCTCATTAACTGGGTGTGTGACCTCGGTTTATGGGGATAAAATGGTACCCACAGAAATGGTTGTTCAGAGAACTGATGGAGATTTTGCGTGAAGAGATTTAACATGTGCCTGACATAGACTAAGATTTCTATAAAGCGTAAGCTAGTAGTAATAGCTATTATTATCTGAAATATTTATATGTCGAGAAGATAGGCAAGAGACTTTTATAAGCTGATATAGCTTTAGTTTTCACTGTAGAATTGTAAACCAAATGCCAGCGAATTTGCATATGTTGTTTCAATTGCTATCTCTTACTGATGATATATTTTGTTAGTTTTTCTCCTGGTTAATAGAATTTTGTTTTAAATAAAAATTAAGTCACGTTCAGAATAAATTTGCTTAAAAGAAATCTGTCACTACCTTTATCTTCTAGTGAAGCCGAACTGAGAAAGCCACAAAATTAGCAACTCAGGGAAATAGCATGCTCGAGGGAAAATTCCACTTCCAACAGAGTTAACAAAATAATCTGGTATTACAATGTTCTACTGAAATGCAACATTTTATGCTAGCATTTTTTACAATTATTTTTTTCTGGTATCAAAAATAGTGCATTTCTACTGTAAACAAATTTTAGAAAATACGCAGCAAAGACTTAAGAGCATTGGTGATCCCACAGTTAAGAGCCAATCCTTCTTAAAGTATTAGTGAATTAATGACTGTCTTTTTTTTCTAAACCAGTGCTGTCTAATAGAAGTTTCCGTGATGATGAAAATGTCTTCCATCTGTGCTGTCAAACATGAGAACCACTAGCCATGAGTGGCTATAAAGTATCTGAAATGTAGCTAGAAAAAATAAGGAACTAAAGTTTTAATTATGTTTAATGTTAATTAATTAAAATTCATAGTTTTTTGAATTTTTCCCAGCTTTAGTGAGGTATAATTGACAAATCAAAATAATATATATTTAAAGTAAATAACATGATAATTTTATTTTTGTATACATTGTGAAATGATTATTACAATCAAGTTTAACAAATCCATCACCTCACATAGTTACCGCTTATGTATGTGTGTGTGTGTGTGTGTGTGTGTGTGTGTGTGTGTGTGTGTGTGAAAGAGATTGAGAGAGAGAGAGAGAGAGAAGAACACTTAAGATTCTGGCTCTGTCACCCAGCCTGGAGTGCGGTGGTGCAATCTCAGCTTACTGCAACTTCTGCCTGCCAGATTCAAGTAATTCTCCTGCCTCTGTCTTCTGAGTAGCTGAGACTACAGGTGCATGCCACCACGCCTGGCTAATTTTTGTATTTTTAGAAGAGATGGGCTTCACCATGCTGGCCAGGTTGGTCTCAAATTCCTGACCTCAAGTGATCCACCTGCCTCGGCCTCCCAAAGTGCTGGGATTACAGACATGAGCCACCGTGCCCGGCTACTCTCAGCAAATTTCAAGTGAACAGTATGGTATAATTAACTATGGTCACCATATTGTACATTAGATCCCCAGACCTTCCTCACCTTATAACTGAAAGTTTAGACCCTTCCATCAGCATCTCCCCATTTTCCTCACCAGATACTGCTCTACTCTCTGCTTTTATGAGTTCAACTTTGATAGATTTTGCATATGAGTGAAATCATGTGGTATTTGTCTTTCTGGGTCTTCTTTCCTTCACTTAGCACAATCTCCTTCAGTTCATTCATGCTGCTGCCAATGTCAGCATTTCCTTCTTTTCCATGACTGAATAATATTCCACTCTCTATATAAACATATTTTTATCCATTCATCGGTCAACAAATATAATTTAAATGTAAATTGTCACATGTTGCTAATGCCTGCCATATTGGCATTAGCCAATACAGCTCTCAATGGATATTTTTATGATATTGGGAACTTAACATTGCATTGGGAGCATTTCCCCCATGTTATAAAACATCCTGGGAAAACATAATTTAAATGGCTCTTTATTTTATTAAATGAAGGTATTATGATTAATTTGAACATCACTGATTATGAGGCAATTGGATTTTTTTCATTTTAACTCTTGTAAATAAAGCTATAGTAAACCACTTTGTAAAGAAATATTTGTCTAGCATCATGACTGTTTCCTTAGGATAGATCTGGAGAGATAAATTATTAGGTGAAAGGATAAACACCTCTTTTAGTCTCTAAACACATGCTGCTATGTTGGTTTCCTAAGACGTTGAATCCATTATACGCCCACGAGCAAGTATCCAGAGAACCTGCCTCTCTGTGCCCTTGTCAACGTCAAGCATTACCCAATTCTCTAAAAAACAAAAACAAAAACAAAACAAAACAAAACAAAACCTTTGAGTAATTGACAAGCAGAAATGAGATCAAGTGGTTTGAGTATTTTTGTCCTTGATTGGTGGTTGTGGTGGTCATGGAGATGGGCCTCCAAGATCCCCTGCTAAGGAAAGACATGCTGCCCCTGCTGCAGTTGTGTGATGAGCAGACAGTACCTGCCACCTGCTTCAGGATTGGCTTCAGGTGCAGGTTGTTCCCTTCCGGGGTGACCCACACCCAGTGACATGTGAGGCAGAGGCATGTGGACCTGGCATGTGGGCCCGACTTGGGCCACTCTGATGGGCAGTGCTCACTCGGGAGCCCATGGCTGGGCTGCCCAAGGAACTGCTGGGTCTGCATCACAAATGGACATCTCTGTCTGCCCATCCTGCTTCCTCCACACCATTCCTTTCATAGGTGTGGATCCCTGAGGAATATCTAGCACCTCAAACCCATCACAGCGTCTGTTCCTGGAGACCCAAATTGCAACAGAAGTGATATTGGACTTTTACATTTTATTTGCCTTTTTCTGTCATGTTTGTGTTGAGAAGGATTCTGAGGCTACTTTTCAGGCAAGCAGGAAAGAATGCGGATATCAAATAATACATTTCAATCAAAAGATTTGTTATGTCTGAAGCAATAGAAAATGTAATAAATGGCCGGGCACAGTGCTGGCTGTAATATCAGCACTTTGGGAGCCAAGGCAGGAGGATCACTTGATCCCCAGAGTTCAAGACCAGCCTGGCCAACATGGTGAAACCTTCTCTCTACAAAAAATACAGATAATAAAAATGGCCGGGCATAGTGGCCCATGCCTGTAGTCCCAGCTACTTGAGAGGCTCAGGTGGGAGGATCACTTAAGCCCAGGAGGTTGAGACTGCAGTGAGCTATAATCATGCCACTGCATTCCAGCCTGGGTGACAGAGTGAGATCCTGTTTCAGAAAAAAGGAAAAGTAATAAAGATAGAGATAGACGTATTTGACTTAAAAAAACTTTTTGCATATGAAAAACACCCTAGACCGAGTGTGATGGCTCACACCTGTAATCCCAGCACTTTGGGAGGCCGAGGTGGGTGGATCACTTGATGTCAGGAGTTTGAGACCAGCCTGGCCAACATGGTGAAACCCCATCTCTAGTAAAAATACAAAAATTAGCCCAGCATGGTGGCACACACCTGTAATTCCAGCTACTGGGGAGGCTGCGGCAGGAGAATTGCTTGAAGCCAGGAGGCAGAGGCTGCAGTGAGCCGAGACTATGCCACTTCACTCCAGCCTGGGTGACAGAATGAGATTCTGTCTCAAAACAAAAACAAAAACAAAACAAAACAAAACAAAAAACCCTGGATAAAAATTTTTTAAGGCACAATATGAAATGACAATAGACAAAGGTTTAATATTTACCTCCAAAGAGATCTTATATGTCAAACTAACCCAAATAGAGAAAACATTGTGCTATCCTGTCTTATGTGCCATTTTTTTTTTCTTAAGACAGAGTCTCACTCTGTTGCCCAGGCTGGAGTGCAGTGGTGTGAACACAGCTCACTGCAGCTTCAACCTCCTGGGCTCAAGTGATCCTCGCACTTCAGGCTCCTGAGTAGTTGGGACTAGAGGTGTACACCATCCCACCTGGCTAATTTTTTACTTTTTGTAGAGATGGGATCTTGCTATGTTGCCCAGGCTGGACTCAAACTCCTGGCCTCAAGTGATCCTCCCACCTCAGCCTCCCAAACTGCTGGTATTACAGGTCTGAGCCACCATGCCTGGCCTGCGCCTATTTCTTTAAGACATAAAAAACATTCTTGCATGGCATCTTCTCTAAACACATTTCCAAAAACCCTTCAGGATTGGGCTCTTCCTCTGAAATGTCAGGTAGTGCAAGATGAAAACGGTCTTAAAACAACAACAAAAAGTTCTTTTTGAAGAAGCTTAATGAAAATGAGATTGTGGCTTTGCAGGCAAAATCATAGTTCTTCCAACCCTCTTGATCCAAAAAGACTGAGAAAAGTGAAGTAAAGTTGAGTTGAGGTCCCTCTCCAACAACAAAGTCTCGCCTAACCCTGATGTCTTCTCTCTTTTACAGCCTTGATCACTGATGACCTCACAGATGCAATTATCTGTGCCAGGAAAATTGTTAAAGAGACACAAGGAATGAACTATTGGTAAGAGTGTTTTCTTGGGAGACTTGTGCTGTCATGGGCAAAACCTAGTGTGTGTATTTATCACAGTTATGGTGGAATTGACAAACTCACCTCCGCAGAGTGGTCCAACCAATGGAAGGAGACCTTGTCTATATTCTCCTCCATCAGTGTGTGGGTGTTCAGTGAACATAGTAGTACATAGAAAGGGAGAGGAGACTTGGGATTGGGTTAAGATAATTTGCAATTGCTTTTCATATGAACGTAATCCAAACAATGGAGAAAGGTATTTTCTAAAGTGACTTGGAAAGGGTCAACTGAATCAATTCGAGAGAGGAAAAAAAAAAAAAAGCTTGAGTTTGTTCTAGATTTGGATAAGATTTTGAAGGTTACAGCAACATTTTGCAGGGAAAGAGAATGAGCAGCAGCAAGAGGAAAGTGAGCAGGTCTGTGTCATGGCGACTCAGCAGAAAGCATCCCCAGCATTGAGCCTGGGGCCTTGCATTCGCTGCTGCTGTGTTCTGGTGAACGTTGCCAGCTGGCCCCACTCAGAGAACCCGAATTTTCACAGATGTGGGTATGACATGAAATGGCCCGTCCTTACAAAAGTTGATTGCTTGTTGCTGAAGCTAACAATGGCTAGGAGAAAACCAGGAGACAAAAGTCTGAACTAGGCAAAAGGACAGCATCCTTGAAGCTCAGAAGCAAATGAAACCCAACCCAGGGTTCCGCTGGTGATTTTGGTTAATTTCTGTAGGCTTTGAAACTAAGACGGTTTGGATTGTCATGCTTCTTTCTGCTGCTCCTGCTTCCCTCTCATCCTCAGGCAAGGCTGGAAGAAACATTGTGAGGGCAGAGACCTGTCCGAGTGGAAAAAAGGCTGTGAGGTTTCCTAAACTGGAACTGGACCCAGGATGCTTTGCAGCAACGCCCTAGGATTTGCAGTGAATGTCCAAATGCCTGTGTCATCTTGTCCCGTTTCCTCCCAATATTCCTTCTCAAACTTGGAGAGGGAAAATTAAGCTATACTTTTAAGAAAATAAATATTTCCATTTAAATGTCTTCACTCCGTCTCAGTTCCAATGATGTCATAATAGCATGGTGTTAAGACTTGAAAAATCACCTCCACAATGCTCTAGCCTTGGAAGAAACAAAGCTCCCTTCTTCATTGTAGGGAGTTCTGGTTTCTGTGGCCCTGAAACTGCTGCTCATTCAAAAATAAGACTCCCTCATCTTCAGGGCCATCCTCAGAAACAGGACACATGCAGAAGGGTGAGGTTAGGAACTAGGAGCACCTGAGGGGCCGAATCCCCTTAAGAGTACCCCAGAAGGACCGTCTATGCATGCCCACCCACAAGCCTAGACACCATTTATCTATCTACACGCACGCAAGAGACGCAGAGAGATAGGGCAACTGAGATTCACTGTTTGATATTGAAATTCTCATAAAAGTTCTCAGTTGCATTTTCTGTATTTTGTATTCTGCATTTTCCAAGTTTTTCCTGACATATTTTGCTATTAAAGAAAAACATCACCAGGCACGGTGGCTCACGTGTGTAATCCCAGCACTTTGGGAGGCCAAAGTGGGTGGATCACTTGAAGTCAGAAGTTTGTGACCAGCCTGACCAACATGGAGAAACCCCGTCTCTACTAAAAATACAAAAATTAGCCAGGCGTGGTGGTGCGTGCCTGTAATGCCAGCTACTCGGGAGGCTGAGGTGGGAGGTGGAGGTTACAGTGAGCCGAGATCATGCCGCTGTACTCCAGCCTGGGTGACAGACCAAGACTCTGTCAAGAAAGGGAAGGGGAAGGGGGAGGGAACGTTTTTTTTCCGGAGTAAAAAATAAGACCCCTGGCCAGGCACAGTGGCTCACGCTTGTAATCTCAACAATCTGGGAAGCCAAGGTAGGAGGACTGTTTAAGGCCAGGAGTTCAAGGCAAGTCTGGGCAACATAGCAAGACCCTGTCTCTACAGCATTTTTTTTGTTTTGTTTTAGTTGCAGCTTTTATGCCTAAATCCTGCTGGAAATTCTAATGGGTCCAAATAGATAAAATTGTAGCTCTTACCCCTGACATCAAGAGAGTTCCCCATGTTATTCCACTTCTGCTTAAATCAAGCTTGTCAAACCCATGGCCTATGAGCTGCATGTGGCCCAGGATGGCTTTGAATGTGGCCCAACACAAATTTGTAAACTTTATTAGAGCATTATGAGATTTTTTTTTTGTGATTTCTCTTTTAAGCTCATCAGCTATGGTTAGTGTATTTTATGTGTGGCCCAAGACAATTCTTCTTCCAATGTGGCCCAGGGAAGCCAAAAGATGGGACACCCCTGATTTAAATTAAATCTATCCAATTCAAAAAGCCATGCTTACAACCCCATGACAAAGTTGTTTTCAACCTTAGACGTGCAGATTTTATTCGTATGGCTAGGAACTTGGTGACCCTCTGATGGAAGTCTGGTGACATGGCAGTGAGCTGAGCATCTCAGACCCCAAAGCGATATTCCCAGGATGCCTTCTGCTCCGCACAGGGATGGCACCCCCTCCTGGCTCCCAGGGCGGGGTGGTTCTGTGGCACCTGCTGGGTTTTCTCTTGCCCATTATCAATCCACATGCCTCTGTTCTGCGGGGGCAGAGCTGGTTGGAGCTGTCTTGTTCTAAATTTAGGTGAAGGTAGTAGGCTCATGTTGAATGCAATTTGACCTGGAAAATGCCTTCAATTGATGTTTGTTGGAGAATTGGTTATGCCAACAAGTAAGTTTCCCACTTAGAAGAAAGTCTCCACTGACGAGACTGATGGATACTGTGACAGCGCCTAAATAACCCTTCAATATGCTCTTACTGCCAACTCCCCAGGCCTCAACTGATGGCTCCTTTCCTGCCCACCGGCTTGCCTTGCATGCAGAGGCTTTAAGAACGCCTAACTGCTACTTGCCTAAATAAATAAATAAACATGTTATATATTTCTAAACATACATGTCATCCTGGGACAATTTAACAGGCATTATAAACCCTGAGGAAAAAAACCTTTTGAACCCCATCTAAGAATTGAAAAGTAATTTTATAAGATAGCTGAAGAAAATTTGAAAAATGTAGAATCCATTAAGCTGCACTAAATCAATAATCTGTGCTTACAGAAGGCCATAAATATGCATTTTTCATTATTATTGTCCTGTTAGTCATCTGCCTTGCAGCCCCATTCTTAGCCAAATTTCTGCTTCATTAAAACCAATGGCACCTATTTATGAGCTAAGTTAGCACGAACCTGGCACCAGCCATTCAAAGACTGGGGAAAATATTTTTTTTAAACCAACTCCAAAAATAAGTGTTTTAAAATTTAAGGTAAAAAGACATTGGCTGTCCTAACATTAGACTCATCTATCTTTTTGCAAAACTCACAAGATTTCTAAGCATGCAATCCTACTCTTCCCCTTCCCCCATGTTTGATTTATTTCTATAAAGAATAATTTAGGATGAAAAGAATACATTTTCCCAGATAATTTTCCATAATTAAAGCCTTCAGAAATTCAAGAGGAAATGAATACTTCTATGCCTGAGTTATCTTTATTTAACAAAAGCATATTTTAGAAAAACCCACACTCATATTCCCCTTTATAGTTTCTAAGACACTTGGAAGTAGATTTTCATTTACTCCTCATGGCCACATTATCTGCTGGTTACCAGATACACTGAGCAGACCATTGGGTATTAGGGGATAGTGACTGGCTTATGTGGGTATGTTCTTTCTGTGGGGACTCAGCTCTGCCTAATTCTTGGGACACCTCCCACTCCCCCAGCATCTGGCTCTTTGAATCCCAACTTGTTCCCTGTTGTTCCTCGATGCTTTCCGGTCTGGTCTGGTCTGTGATTTTCCCTTGATGCCTTTTATACCCAGTATATCATTTCCTCTCAGGTGTCCTTGCTCTTGGTTTTTCCCATACATGGAGGTTGTGCCACTCCCCTGCAGCCTATTCAAGCCTGGCCCAGCCAACACAAGCTCCCAGCTCCTCTAACCCCTAAAGCTCTTGCCTCTGAACACATGGCTGGTGTGTGCTGTAGGATTAGGTGACTGGGGATTAGTGTCCTCATCCAGCCTGTAAGCTCTTTGAGGCCTGGACCATGCCCTTCACTGCTATATTTCCACAATCCCTGCTGCAGTGCTAAACACATAATAGTTAACATTCAAAAATATTCGATGTTGGCCAGCACTGCAGGAGGCCAAGACGGGAGGATCACTTGAGACCAGCCTGGGCAACACAGTGAGACCCCATCTCTACAAAAAGTACAAAGATAAGCTGCGTGTGGTGGTGCACACCTGTAGTTCCAGCTACTCAGGAGGTTGAGGTGGGAGGATCGCTTGAGCCCAGGAGTTTGAGGCTTCAGTGAACTATGAACTAGCCACTGCACTCCAGCCTGGATGACCGAGTGAGGCCCTGTCTCTTAAAAAAATTAATTAAAAAATTTGATGTTGGTTTTTTGTACCACTGGACACATGTGGAATCACAGAAAGTTTACAAATAAGACCTTGCATCTAGAACATTTTTGTTTTCAAATCAAGTTCATGTTTATTATTTCATACGCTCCTCACAACAATCTTGGGATATAGGGGAATGAAACCTTCACTCCATATACACGTCCCTGAGATACGGAAGGGGTAACTATCGCCCAGGGGCCACAGCGCAACAGCAGAGAATCCAAGAGGCCCCTGCTGCCCTGCGGGGATCTTCAGAGCTCAGTGACAGAACGTGTCCTAGTTCCTTTACGAACAGGGAGTGCCTGAGCCCTTCACCTGTGTTCCACACAGCCACTTCCTTGAGTGTCTCAAATATGGCACAAACCCTAAGCCAGCCCCTGAAAGATCTGCAGGAACAATTTAGTCTCTTCAAGGTGAATTTAAAAAAAATAAAGCCTTCATCAAGAGACCCAGGAAGATTTCCTCTGTGTCTCCAAAATAGAAGGAAAATGCTCTGGATGTCTAAAACTGGAACTGTCAATAAACAGGAACTACTCTTTCCAACTAGAAATACACTATATTTTTTTGATTTAAAAAATTTAGGCCGGGCGCGGTGGCTCACGCCTGTAATCCCAGCACTTTGGTAGGCCAAGGTGGGCAGATCACCTGAAGTCAGGAGTTCGAGACCATCCTGCCCAACATGGTGAAACCCCATCTCTACTAAAAATACAAAAAAATTAGACAGGCATGGTGGTGAGTGCCTGTAATCCTAGCTACTCTGGAGGCTGAGGCATGCAAATTGCTTGAACCCTGAGGCGGAGGTTGCAGGGAGCCGAGATTGCATCACTGCACTCCAGCCTGGGCAACAGATTGAGACTCCATCTCAAAAATAAATAAAAAAATAAAAATAAATAAATAAATACCATAAAAATAAAAAGTTTAAGGGCTCGGGTGCAGTGGCTCATGCCTGTAATCCTAACACTTTGCCGAGGTGGGAGGATCCCTTGAGCCCAGGAGTTTGAGACCAGCATGGGCAACAGAGTGAGATCCCATCTCTACAAAAAATAAAACAGATTAGCCGGGTGTGGTGGCCTGTGCCTGTGGTCCCAGCTACTTGGGAGGCTGAGGTGGGAGGATCACTTGAGCCTTGAAGGTCAAGGCTGCAGTGAGCTCTGACCGTACCACTGCACTCCAGTCTGGGCAACAGAGTGAAACACTGTCTCAAAAAAAAAAAAAAAAAAGTTTAAAGCATGAAAATGTCTTCCAACATAGGCCAAATAGCCCCACTCCAGCCCTGCTCAGCCCCCTGGTGATGCTTCTCCAGGTTGCCAGGTTTCCTCTGCAGTGCTTCTGCCTTCAAGGGTCCGACTGCTTGAGGACAGACATGGCCATCCCCCAGCGCTCGGGCTGCAAGCAGTTCTTTACACACGATGTCAGGGGAAGGAAATTCACACATCCAGCTTGCAGAGGAGTCATGGCCAGGGAGAGCTTAGGATCTGGATCTGGGAGGAACTCTGGGCACAGTAGAAGCTTCTGGAACAAAATGGGGCTCCTTGAGGGCAGGCAGGCAGCTTCACAGCACTCTGCCTTGAGCAGGTAATTCTTTCCCTCATTTTTCTCCCTTCTCTCATCTGATTCCACAAGTGCAGGGAAATAGAACAGGGGACACTCAGAAACTGTTCCGATTCACAGATTCAGCAATCACGTTGGTTTAAACTGATCCTCCAGCAACAGCAGAAAGAGAAGAGGAAGCCCAAGGTCAGAAGCTAATGAACAGAGTCTTGCTGGAGAGCAGGAGAGAGAAGAGAAGCAACGAATCTTTCTTTATACCAGGCTGCAGTTTGCACAGTTTTTACCACTGGGGCCTCCTCACTGATGTAACCCAAAAGAAATGCTGTGTTTTGAATGGAGACATTGTTTTACTCACCTTATTGGTTAGGCTCTGTTCATAACAATAATCTACATTCTTTGTAGAATAGATAGAAAATAATTTCCAAAACTGAAAAAAATCCATAACTGCTATTAATATATTTTGATGTTTTTTCTTCCAGGTTTTTTTTTTCTTTTTCTTTTTCCTTTTCCTTTTTTTTTTTTCTTTTTTTTTTAGAGGCAATGTCTTACTCTGTCACCAGGCTAGGCTAGAGTGCAGTGGCACGATCTTGGTTCACTGCAGCCTCAAACTTTCAGGCTCAAGTGAGCCTCCCTCCTCAGCCTCCCACGTAGCTGGGACTACAGGCGTGAGCCACCACTCGCAGCTAATTTTTTAATTTTTTTGTAAATACAGGGTCTTGCTATGTTGCCCAGGCTGTTCTTGAAGTGCTGGCCTCAAGCGATCCTCCCACCTCAGCCTTCCAAATTGCTGGGGTTAAAGGTATGAGCCTCTTCCAGGTTTTTTACAGATTTTTAATAAAGTTGGAATTACAGGATACCTAATTTTATAGCTATTTTTAAATTAATACGACACAAGATTTTCCCCACATTAATATTTTCTAACACATGACACATAGGAACAGCATAACAGTTACTTACGCTGACCTGTGATTCACTTCCTCTCTCCCCTATGGTTGGATATTGAGGTTGTCCAGTACCATTTTCAGGCCTGGAGCTCTAGGCCAAGTTTTGCAAAGAGCCCTTCCTCTTCTCACTGTTTATTCTCCTCTGAACCTCACCAGAAGTCCTCAGCACATGTTCTTCATGGAGGTCATCTTTCCCTGGACTGCTTGGCTACTTTAGAAGTCAAATCAAGACTAGAAGTATGAAAGCCAATCACAATTTCCCAACAATTAGGATCCATCATTCACCATTTGGTTGGTACGTAGAGAAAACATTTTAAGTCAGTACTGTGCTGAAAAATCCTAAACATGCCATTACCTTAGCTCCAGGTCTTCTGTCCCTGGTGATGGAGCAAAGCCAATAGCTGTGCAAACAGAGTGGGGAGTAGACAGGGCGCCCTTGAGAGACTGCCAGAGCTAAGCCCAACTCCTCTGTGACTGGCGGTGTGAGCACAGACAAGACACTGAACCTCTCTGTTTCACTTCCTGTAAAATGGGAATAACAATATTTGCCATGCACAGCCATGGTAAGGACTAGCAACCGTATTAGAAGCATGTTAATCACCTGGCACAAACCAGGCTTGTAATAAACATTAGTGATTAATTTACCTGGGGATGGTGGCACACACCTGTAGTCCCAGCTACTTGGGAGTCTGAGGTGGGAGGAGCGATTGAGCCTGGAAGTTCAAGGTTACAGTGAGCTATAATGACACCACCGCACTCCAGACTGGGAAACAGAGTGAGACCCTGTCTCTTTAAAAAAAAAAAAAAAAAAGTGATTACTGTCCTATTTCTGCATTTTTCTTTGTCTATAATTTTGTAATAGGTGATTTCTAACAGGACCTGCAGACACTTTGACAGGATAAACTACATTTTAATGTGAAATAAAGGCATGTTCAAAAAGCAAAGGTGCAGATAGTGGCTGAATGAGACCACCTGAAACTGAGGCTGTTTATTTTCACAGGTCCCTGCTGCTAAGAATTCCAAACTACAAGGGAAAAAGTTAAACTCAGCTAGATTTCCCTGCCTGCTCAAGACCACACCCCCAGTGGCAACATAATTCTTGGTGAGGATGAAAAAACTAAATCTATACTTGCCTTGAGAAAGCATTCATGCAAAATAAAGCCCAGATTCATAAGTAATCTGACTTCAGCATCACTTTTCAAAACAGTATCCTGTTACCAGCTAAAGCAAACAGAGTGGTTTCAACCCCAGGAACTGACAGGCAGTGCAAAAGGGCAGATTGGAAGAGATTAAATATTTGTGCAAAAGCCCGTACCCCCCTTCACAAAGGGCTGCCTCTGTCTGGCATAAAAGGGAAGGGATGCGGGAACTGAGAAGAGGGCCTTATCTTTCCAGAGGAAGGACTGTTTGGGGCCGGAGGAGGTGGAGAAGGGGAGAGAAAATAGCGGAGAAGGGGAGAGATAATAGCAGAGGAGGGGAGACATCAGATGGGTGTGTGTCCCCTGGTCACTGTCGGGCCGGGCCAGGCTGCTGTCATCGGCTGAGGCTGCACTTCTGACCCCTGCGGTGAAGCCAAGCCACGCGGGCTCAGGGGCAGACGGAAACAGGATGACTCGAGCTTTGAAGCTGCCAGCCTGTGATGGCAGAGAGGCCAGAAAGAAGCCCGCTCCAGAACCCACTCTCTCAGCAGCAGCACCACATTAATTTGCAGGGGGGTGGGAAGGACCGAGGAGGGGAGGGGCGGAGAGGGGAGGGCAGGAGAGGTCGGGCTGGGACCGAGGCCAGGGAAGCGGGTCATGTGCACAAGGCAGCCCAAAGGCCTGCCAGGGGGTGCCCAAGAAGGACCTTAGAGAAGGGAGATTTTGAAAAATTATTTTTTTAAAAAATTGTAGTTTTCGACTCTGCTGACAGTCGATCAAAGCTAGTTTCTGCTTCTGAGACATTTTAGTGGCTGCCAGGAACTTAGAATTTAGAAGAGAAAAAAGAAGAGGAAAGGAAAAAAATCTACAATGGAGCAGTCTGCGCGGGCGGTGGGGAGATTGCTGGCAAGATGAGAGTCTTTGAGGAATTGGGATTTTTCTGTGGACTTTGGAGCTCCTCGGGGCCCACCGTGAAGACCAACATGGGGCCGGCAGCGCAGGGAAAAACACCCTTGGGAGGCCCTTTGAACACAGCTCACGTTACCACATTTGAGGAGAGAAAACGGGAGGGACGGTCCCTTGTGCCAGTCGAGGGACAGGGCTGGAACTGTGGTTCCAAACCCTGGCTGCACAATGCGATCATCAGGACACTTCAAAAAATGCAGATGCCAGGCCTGGCTCACTTCAGTTAAATCAGGCTCCCTGAAGGCAGGGTCCTGATGCAGATATTTTTTAACTCCCCCGTTAATTCTAATGCTCAACCAAGGTTATGAACCCTGAGTAAGAGACTTAACGGGACCCTGCTGAGCACAGGCTTCCCCTGGGCTACAGTGCCCCCTCTCCGTCACGGCACTGGGAGAAGAACATCAAGGTCACCCACCTTCTGGCTACCGTGAAGACTCAGGAAGTCGTTCCTCTCCGATAGCTGAGAGTCAATACAGGGACCTCAAGAGTGGAGCCTCATCATCAGAGTAACCTGGGGACAACAGAGGCCAGAACACACACAACACTCAGCAAGTATTCAAAGGCCAGGCACGGAGGCTCATGCTTGTAATCCTAACACTTTGGGAAGCCGAGGTGGGAGGATTTCTTGAGGACAGGAGTTTGAGACCAGCCTGGGCAACATGACGAGACCCCCCTCTCTACAAAAAGAATTAAAAGAATTAGCCAGGTATGGTGACTCACACCTGTAGTCCCAGCTATTGAGGAGGCTCAGACAAGAGGATCTTCTGAGCCCAGAGTTCAAGGCTGCAGTGAGCCATGATAGAGCAAGAACCTGTCTCAAAAAAAAAAGAAAGAAAAAAGCCCACCAAAACCAATTTTAAAAACCCCCAAATATGTGAGTAACTGTGCCAGGCACTATGCTATGCAAATGGTGAGCATAGCCAATTGGTTGATTCTGCAGCTCTGGGTTTTCTCTGTAGGCAGGGGCAGGAGAACCAGCTATACCCTGAGGTCTACAAGTCCAGAGAGGGCAAAAGCACAATTTCCAAAAAGCTAAATCCAAGACTCTTCACGCAAATATAAAATGAACACATGTCAAACACTTTATCCCACTCACTAATTAATGAGGAATCAGTAAGATCTTAATACCAGTTCAGAGAGATCTGAGGAGCTAGGCATTTATGGGCAATTAACAAAAGGAATGTTAGGGTACGATTACTGGCTAGGTAACATCTTACAGGGAAATAAACTATAAACTATGGAGTTGTTTTTGTTTTTCCTGCCAGATAGAAATTATTTTCATCTCTACCAAAGAAAAATCTAAAACTTAACACATAACTTCCCTAAGTCTAGGAATTTTAAACAATAGTTAAGAGTGTGTTGAACAAAGTGCTTTTGCCCCTGTATGACACTGTAAGGACGTGATGCCTACAGATTTGCCTTGAGGTCTCACTCTGCTGCCCAGGCTGGAGTGCAGTGGCACAATCATAGCTCACTGCACCCTCGAATTCCTGGGCTCCAACAATCTTCCCACCTCAGCCTCCTGAGTAGCTGGGACTACAGGCACAAACCACCATGGCCAGCTAATTTTTCTATTTTTTGTAGTAATAGAACCTCACTATGTTGCCCAGGCTGGTCTCGAACTCCTGGGTTCCAGAGATCCTCCCTCCTCGGCCTCCCAAAGAGCTGGGATTACAAGTGTGAGCCACTGCACCCAGCCAGTCATTTTTCTTGATAGCAAGAGACAGATGACGAGACCACAGAAATATGAAGAAATATGAAGGTGATATTGCACAAGAAAACTCAAAATCTATGCAATTACAAACCAATAAAGTATAGGTGCTGTCTGATTATACTGAGCCACGCTAAGGGGTCACCCACACATCAGCTGTGGCCCTGTCCCCTCAACATCCTGGGCAGAATGACTCAACCTTTTATAAGGGAAGCCCAAGGTCTTCTGCAAGATTCCTGAGACCTAAAAAGCTTACATTTTCATGCTTTTCTCCAGCTCTGAGCCTCTGCTTCTGCTGAATTCGTTCATTTAAAAATCCTCTCCTCTCCTTGCTATTGTGTCACTGACAGGAAAGGGGTCCCTTTTCTTCATTTGGACAATACAGAAATAAAATTAAACCTTCCACAGAAGATATTTATATGGACTTTCCTTAGAAGGTTTAGGAAGACAGAAAGATCTAGATTTCCAATGCAAAAAACTCAGACATGAGAAATTCCTGTTCCCCAAGTGTTGCTTCTCCTCCTGCTCCCCTTCCGGGGTTTTTCCTCTTCTTTTTTCTCTCTGACCAAACACCTGTTTTCTTTTATTCTGTTTTTTGTTTGTTTGTTTGTTTTTATCATCTTGGCTCCTAATTATTCAGGTGCTCAAAGTTTTATCTTCTCTTTAAGCAGTTGATGAAAAAGTGCTCTTAAAAAGAAGTTCGATCCCGCCTGTAAGAAAAATTTTGGTGCCAGCAGATAAGAAAGCAAAATTTCCCCCCACATTTATAGTAAAACATATATGTAATAGAGCCCTCCTCACACCCCCACTTCCCCCACACCCCTGCTCACTCTGTCCCAGCCCCGCACACCTGGGATCTAACCTGTTCCCCACACGCCCAGAATCTAACCTGTTTCTGGCACAGCCAGCAGCTTCTTGTTCCTCTCACAGGTCCCCGCTCAGTGGCCACAGTCTCAAGGTGAGAACCGTGGGAAACTCTCCTAGGTGTGAAATGAAAGAAGCACCAAAACACTCAATCATCAGGATCAACAAGGTTTTAATGCATGATCTATTTGCAATATGCGATGCATTAAACTAATGCAAAAACTCCATGACGAACAAAAAGTCAACATTTCAAAGACAGGACCAATATTACTGATTTTTTTTTTCTTTTTCTTTTGCCCCAGGTTTGAATGTGGCTCTTCACAGCACTATGAGTGATTTTCATTTCATTTTGAAATTTTTTTCTTTTTTTTTTTTTTGAGATGGAGTTTCACTCTTGTTGCCCAGGCTGGGGTGCAATGGCATGATCTTGGCTCATCGCAACCTCTGCCTCCTGAGTTCAAGCCATTCTCCTGCCTCAGCCTCCCCAGTAGCTAGGATTACAGATGGCTGCCACCACACTGGGCTAATTTTTGTATTTTTTTTTAATTTTTATTTTTAGTAGAGACAAGGTTTCACCATGTTGGTGGGCTGGTCTCAAACTCCTGACCTTAGACGATTCGTCAGCTTTGGCTTTCCAAAGTGCTGGGATTACAGGCATGAGCTGCCGTGCCTGGCCTATTTTGAAATTTTGATATTTTCTTCATCATGGGGTTTTTGCATTAATTTTGATTTTTAAAAAATAATGCCTTCAAATGTTATTTATCTTGACTCCTGAGTTTTTGGACACCCCCTTAAACTGTGTGCTAAGGCTTCACCCTCATCCCAGCCCTGGAAGTATTCTAATCAGGGTGGAAAATAATGCTACTTGTCCTTTCTGAGCAATAAGTAAGGGAGGGAAGGAAAGGAAGGAAGGAAGGGAGGGAGGGAGGGAGGGGAAGAGAAAGAAAGAGGAGAGGGAGGGAGGGAGGGAGGGGAAGAGAAAGAAGGAAAGAGAGGGAGGGAGGGAAAGAAAGAGAGAGAGAGAGAAAAAGGAGGGAGGGAAAAGGAAAAAAGGAAGGAAAGAGAGAAAGGAAAAGAGAAAAGAAAGATCTTTCTGAGAGATAAAAGGTAGAGAAGTGGAGTGGGGCTTGTCACACTGACTTAGCCAGAAACAGCAGACAGTAAGCAGTATTCCTAGCAGAACAAGCTGGCAGGAGACTCTGTCAGGCCCCAGTCTCATCTAAAAATAGTGAGTTGTGATGGTTCTCACCCCTGGCGGCACAGGAGAATCGTCCAGGGAAGTCTTTAAAAATACTAATGCCCCGGGCCTCCCCACAGACTAAAAAGTCAAAACCTCTGAGCATGTGGCCATCAGGCCACTGTCATTTGCCACCAAGGTCATGAACCCCAGCCTCCTTCCAGTTCCAATATTCTGCACTGTCTCTGTTTGCTCTGCGGCTGCTCTTGGAGGGATCAGTAAGGTCGCTTTTGTAAACTCCTTAAAGAAACCTTTGAGAACCTGAAAACAACAATAACAATACACTCCCCTCTTTGGCAAAATGCTCATTTGGCACACACACAATTCAGTTTCAGGAATCCCACAGCCCCCTCCTCACTCTCAGGAAGCCACCAATTGGTTCTAAATTAAAAATTCCTCATCTATTTTAAACAGCATCCAAAAAATCTTGATTCTTCATGTGTGACCCCATGCTAAGTGCTGCATGAAGGAGTTTATCTGGACCCGTTTCTCTCTCTGGAAGTTAAGACACAGCTGGCGGGGTGGACTGCGGTTCCTGCTGCCACCTCTTGAACTTCCTTCCACAGTTTTCAGAGCACACGCCTCAGTCTAAGGTTCCTGCTCCAGACTGCGGTCAGACTCACCTGAGAGCTTTAAAAAAATATTCCTGCCTGGGACCCACCTTCAGAGACCCTTATTTACTTAATCTGCAATGGAAATGGGCATTTTTTATCATTTATTTATTTATTGAGACAGGGTCTTGCTCTGTCACCCAGGCTGGAGGGCAGTGATGCGATCATAGCTCACTGCAGCCTTGAACTCCAGGACTCAAGCCATCCTCCTGAGTAGACAGGACTACAGGCATGCCACCGTATCTGGCTAATTTTTAAAAATTTTTTAAAGGTATGGGGACTCACATTGTTGCCCAGGCTGGTCTTTAACTCCTAGGCTCAATCGATCCTCCCACCTCAGCCACCCTAAGTGCTGGGATTACAGATATGAGCCACTGCACGTGGCTGACATTAGCATAATTTAAAGCCACACTGTGCCTCTCATGGGCAGGCAGGGTGAGAGCCCCTGTCAGTCATGCGGTGGGAGACACAGAGGGCTGCTCCGGGACAAGGGCCTGCTGCACAGGTAAGCTGGCTTGAGGGGGCTTGCTGATCTAATCACTCCCAGCTGTAGGCCCAGCTAAATGGGTGGTTTTATAACCTACTTAAAGTTTAATAATCCAAAATATAGAGTGCTTTTAGCACAGTGTAACAAGAAGAGAACCGGCCAGGGAATGAGAAACTGAGGGTTCAGGTCCTGGCCATGCTAACGATTTTGTGACCTTGGCCGAGACTCCCACACCCCGGAGCCTGCCTCCTGCACCAGCAGTTAAGTGCACAGCCTACTGCGCTTGGCAGACATCAGGTCAAATCCCATCTCTGCAGCACAGCGACTAACTTACCCTGACTTTGCCCTTGTTTGATCGTCAAATAGTATTACCTCATGGGGTTGTCATGAATATCTAAGTGCCTAGCATAAAATGGATAGCAAGTGCTCAATAAGTTTTTGTTATTATTATGATTCAGCTCAGCAAACTTCGAGGAGCCGTTGTTAGGATAAATGAAGTAATATATATGCAGCCCCTAGTTAACTGTGAAGTACTGTACAGTGGTGTCACTGTTGTTGACCTTGTGGCTTTCAGTAGACTGAAGCCAGGACAAGAGTTTGTGGATTCCAGACTTCCTGGAACAGAACTCATAGTATCTTACTACCCCCACCTCAATGCTTTCAGAAAGCTTGTTTGAGATCAGAATTTGAAGCTGGGCACAGTGGCTCATGCCTGTAACCCCAGAACTTTGGGAGGCTGAGGCGGACAGATTGCTTGAGCCCAGGAGTTGGAGATCAGCCTGAGCAACATACGGTCCCTATCTCTACAAAAAGATAGGGTCTACAGGTAGACCTAAAAAAAATCCAAAAAAAATTAGCTAGGCATGGTATCGTGTGCCTGCAGTCCCAGCTACTAGGGAGGCTGAGGTGGGAGGACTGCTTCAGCCTGGGAGGCAGAGGCTGCAGTGAGACGAGATCGTGTCACTGCACTCCAGCCTGGGCATCAGAGTGAGACCTTGTCTCAAAAAAAATTTTTTTGAGAGAGTTCTGGAGCAGTCGCATCCTAGTCAGATTGGGTACCACAGTCCGTTTGGCCAAGGAGTCTTGTAATGGTTGGTAGTTGCTTTCTCACATGAGGCTGAATGAAAACCCAGCTCTTAGGTTCTGCGCAAAGCACAGGGCAACAGCAGTAATTGGACTGAATTGGTTAATTAGAAAAAGAAATCAGGTGAGTGTTACCTTATTCTGGATATTTAAAATGCTCCCACAGTGAGGCCTAGCAGAGCTTGTAGGCATCTGAAATACTTAAGAGGCATAGCTCAGAAACTATAGACATCGCCATTTGCTCTTTTGTGTCTTTCCAGCGAGTGCTGACAAATGCAACCTGAAAAAACTCAGTTCCTAAGACTCCTGGCCTTCCAGTGAATACACAGTGTTGGGGCTTGTGGTTCCCTGTCCATTAAAGAAGAATCTGTCCATTTCAGAAAGCAGATTGGAAGCTGCTTTCATCCAATCAATGAAATGGTGCTGACTTTATTGGCATAGTAGTATGCATTGCACTCACAAGTTCAGACATCCAAGTCGTAGCTTGCTACCTGCTTGAATAAAGAAAAGGAAAGAGGAAGAGAGAAAAAATCCACTAAATTCTCAAAAGTACCTTGCAACACTGAACATAAAGTGTTGGGGCCATGGTATAATGGTTTGTCAGCTGAAAAATCAAAATTTTCTACACACAGCAGATTCATGGGCATTGCAGAGGGTAACAACTAATGACATAATAATAATAATACCTAATAAATGTTCTTCTATGTTGGAAACACAGCTAAGGACTTTTCATTCATTAACTGAATATTCTTAACAATCCTATGAAACTAATCTTATCCTATTTTACAAATGAGAAAACTAAAGCCCAGAGAGTTTAATAAATTTGCACAAGTTTAGTTGATTAACCTAGTTAATTAACTAATACGGTTAGTCCATTAGTTCAAGTAATTCAATTCCAGGTCTTTCAGATACTAAATCCGTCTTCTTGACCATTGTACTATGCTACCTCAATACATAGCCCAAAACAGAGTTCACCCAGAAGTTTAGCCTCCCATTCCCGAGGAAATGTGAACAGTTGGAAAACATGTTGGAAAGAATATGGAGGGGTATTTTTCTTTCTCTCTGGGACCCTTCCCTCCTTGTACCAGAGAGTAAGTAACAAATAACCAAAGGGCGAGCAACAGAAAGAAGGGACCAAGGAAGAAATCTGAATTGATCAAGAGACAATTGTGCAAAGTATCCTGAACCAAATTCGGAGATGTTCCAGAAAGTTTACACACTTAGAGTCTCTACCCAGTTACAAAACATTTGTTAGCAAATGTTCACGCTGAATGAAGGACACACATTTCTCAACTGTATTCCTGACTTTCCTACCTGCTGACTTGGTAATTTCAAAAGACCTAGTATAGCTATGGGATATATTTCTCATGACCAAGTAGGTTCCTTAATTTTATCTTAATACATCAACCATGTAATATTTTAAACTACTAGAAAAGCCTAAAATGGGAATGCGAAATGGCAAAAGAGAGGGGAGGAGAGAAGACACAGCAGTTCTAACTCAGCCTTCCAAAAAGACTTTCAAAAAAGAAATATTCTAGATGAGGCCAGGAGAAGCCATCTAAAGTGGCACTGAAGCTCCAAAGAGTTCCACAAAGAGCGAATCAATTGCATTTATGTGCTTTGGAAAAAACAAAAAGCCCAAACTTGGGATTTCCTGTTAGCCCAGAGCAGCGCGGCTCTATCCCTAGGACTCAGTGGCTCCCAGTGCAAAAGCCAGTTCCCTATGTGAGTTATGTCCTGCGTTTGACCATCCGATCCGCATTTTCCCGTGGATTAATAATTTGACCACTCTGGAAGTCTTGCTGTGTGTACTGAAACTGTCTGTTAACTCTCCTGTGGACTGCTGGGTTTGGTATTTAATCTTCAACAGGAATTTCAGAAGGTCAAAGTCCCCATCTGAGAGGAGTGCCATGCAAGTAATGAAACCAGGCAGACAAGTTCACCTTCAAGGAGATGGAAGTCTTTGAGTGTGGTTGACAAAAGACCTTTAGACCATGGGCATTTGGGGCCTGGGGTAGAGCGAACGGAGAAGAAAATTAGCTTAGGGAGAGATTCTTAAATCAGTGGGAAAAAAGCAAAACATGTGACATGTGGAGTTGCAAGCTTCTGGGACATTTGGTTTCTATTAACTGCACAAGCAATAGTTTTGGTCATTGTTGTTGATGTTGTGTGTGTATGCATTACGTTTAATGGGCACCCAGTGCAATGGCAGTAATAAAAATGGAACAGAGCAAGTATGTGAAGGAATTAAAGCTAGAACTTACCAGTGTAAGTTTATTTCTAGTTGGTTTTTGAAAAAAATAAACCCAAATATTTGCAGGTCCCAGGCGCTCTGAAGCCTGTAGTTTCCCACACTTACAGACAGCACCCCATGGTGTGTCAACTTTCTCATTTCAAAGTCCAAAGCATCCTAAAGCAAACATGAACCTCACAGTGAAATGGCCTCACTCTGATTTACACATCATTATTTCTCCAACTGTTGATTTAGTCCAGTCATCTCTGATGGCATCTTCTAAAGGAAAGCTTCTTCATATTCTTCCCCAGGAGACAGTCAAGGCTGTCCACGGACAAGCGGGTTGAGACAGCATATTCCGTGCTGAATCTGAGGGCATAAGAAATTTGCTTGTGCTTTCTCCTATTTCAGTTCTGTAACCTCCATTCCAATGCAGTCGTGTGAATCGTTTGCTTCTTTGGGTTAGTAATAGATGTTGCCGTTTATTGGCCACGTATATAATCAGCCCTCCCCTTATGGAGAGGCAACTGGAGAAACTGAGGTCTTTATCCAATGACCTGCTCCATGCCAGCATTTCTGTAATTGGGGGTTGGGACATCTGAGCTGCAGGAACTTCTGAGAGTCCTAAGGCAGTGAGATATTGCTATAGTGACCACCAACATCAATGTTTGAAACATTTATAAAATAATATTAGTAGCTTCATATAACTAAGAACTCACTATACCAGGAATCTTTCATACATTATCTTTATTTCTCAGACAACTCACCCTACATAGGAGGAGTCTAAGGCTGTAGACATTCAGGAAGCTTGGAAAGACCTTGCAGGTGGTAAAGGGCAGAACCAGAACTTGCATCCATGTATCCTTTTGACTTTGAAGCCTGTTTTTCCCTGGACCTCAGGGATGAGATAAGATGCCCAGCATCTATCCACTTCTTCACGCCTCCTCACACTCTTCCTTTTCTTATTCTTCAGCTCAAGGATCTGAGGTAGTATCAAGAGAGGACCATCCCTGGTGGGGGTCAGTGGCTCATATCTATAATCACAACACTTTGGGAGGTTGAGGCAGGAGGATTGCTTGAAGCCAAGAGTTCAAGACCAGACTGGGTAACATAGCAAGATCTCCTTCTCTATTTAAAAAAAATATATTTTAAAAAAGACAGCTGGGAACAGTGGCTCACGCCTGTGATCACAGCACTTTGGGAGGCCGAAGCAGGCAGATCACCTGAGGTCAGGAGTTCAAGACCAGCCTGATCAACATGGTGAAACCCCGTCTCTACAAAAATACAAAAAATAGCCAGACGTGATGGCAGATGCCTTTAATCCTACTTACTCAGGAACCTGAGGCAGGAGAATCACTTAAACCTAGGAGGCAGAGGTTGCAGTGAGCCAAGATCGCACCATTGTCCTCCAGTCTGGGTGACAGAGTGAGACTTCTTTTCAAAAAAAAAAAAGAGGGAACCATCCCTGAAAGTCTTCAAACAGTTGGTTAGCAGCTGTGAAACTTATGTGACTCCACCTTAAAATGAGGTGGTTTGTTTGATGTCTACCATTCGTACTGAAGGATAATTTGGAATATGGATAATCATATTTCTTATGGAAGCAGTCATGACCTAAAACTCTGGCAACTGCCATTGCCCTGGCGTGCTTTCCAAATGAGAACAGAGAAGATGCCTGGGATGACTTCCCACATTCCTGAGTGAGCTGCATACTCATGGTCTACTGCTTACCCCAGGTCATCTCTGCAGCAGCTCAGCAGCACCTTCCATCTACTGCCCCAAACATCACCCACATTTTGGTCTCCCCCACCTCCTCCCATTTTTGCAAAGCCAATTGGCTCTCATTATTCTGAACCAATCTTGCCTAGCTGTGTAACCACCACTTGAGAGAAAGTTAATTTTATACTCAGTGCACTTACTTCTATTTGAAATAGATATTAAGGGCACTCTGCTTTCTAAATTCTCCCCAAGTGAAACAGAGCTCTCTATGAGGCCCCTGAGAACAACAGAGCATTAACACAATTCCTGCCCTGAAGACGTTGTGTCTCCTCTTAGGTCAAGAGCCAATAAGCACATAATTGGCCCTTAATTGTATGAACTGTATTCCCGGTGCTTTTCACAGCACATGGCATTGCGTAAGGGTCAACATGGCTTGCTGATTTATGTGTTGATCTCTCTCTCTCTCTCTGTGTGTGTGTGTGTGCGTGTGTGTGTGTGTGTGTGTGAAGAGAGAGAAGGGGATTTGGCAGTGATGGGAGGCCACAGCAAGGGGGGCACCAAGAATTAGATAACTCCTATAATCAGTGTTGTTTACTATTCATTAGCAAGAGAAAATACAATTGCAAGAAAATCCATTTATGATTATAGAGGAGAATGGAACTATGCATTCCAGATTTTTTTCCAACAAAACATTCAGACACAACTTACATTCACACTTTTCCCCCAGAAGTAATAATTAGCAAACAGCTGTCAGAAGGTTTGTTGACAACCTTTCTAATGTCAATGTCTTTCAAAAGACCCACTTCTTTGCAATCCCTCCACCCACCGGCTGGCTGAGGTCAAAGGAACATGGAGTGCACGTGTGTATCTATGCCTCTCTGTATTTTCCACCATATTCTTCTTTCTCTTTCTCCCTCTTCCTTCCCCTCTTATTATTGTAGCATCCAGGTTTTGTCAATTATCAAACACTCAAACACTACGTACGCACATCCTTACATAAAATAATTCAATGAAGCAAAAAGAAAGTCCCATATCTTCCTCTCTGTTAGCACCATGGGTTAATGGAATGAACACTGAACTTCGGAATCAGAGACTTGGATTCAAGTTCTAGATTCATTCACTTGCTAACTGTGTGATGGAAATTAGTTTAATCTCTGCAGTTGACTCCTCTGTAAAGTAAGATACTTAACTCATGGCATTATTCTTAGGATTAAAGAAACAAATGTGAATATGAACAAATGAACATAGTTTCTGATGTTCAATAAATACTCAACATACATTTCATTCCTGTCTGGTTTTTCCAGTGGCAGAAAAGATAACACACCAAAACCTTAGCCTGTTCATCAGGAAAGCCTAGACTTCAGATAAAGAACAAATGGAAGACTTGTTTAGAACACTGGCTCCAGTTTTTTTTTTTTTTCCAGTTATAGTTCCTAGCTCTATCCTAATGGATGATACTAATTTTGGAGAGAGTGAAGATTTTTCTGAGAGAAGAAGACATTCAAAGCTGATCTCTCAACAAGGGATGGCAGTATTTCCTCCATTAACATTATTTGTGCCTATTTTTAAATGTTATTTTAAAATAGCAATGGATTTTGCTATTGATTAATGAGTGTCACGGAGAATTGGTCTGGTGTTTCTTCTCATTATCAAAGAGAATAAAAAGGAAATTTCCCCTTCCTTCTCGCATCAAGTATGGCTAAGCCTTTGGGTTTGGAGTTTTGGGCTCAGTTGCCCCCCTCCAGCCCCTTTGAGGTGGGACAAGATGGAAGGCCCCAGAGGAAGAGGGACAAGGCCTACTCTGGGGTCAGACTGAGAAAACCAAAGAAGTTGGTTTTAACACATGGCAGAGACACATTGTTACTCTGATGGGGGCAGTAGACTACAAGGAGGCCTGAAGACCAAGCAGGGGTCTGACATCACCAGCAGAGCTGCTGCCTTGGAAAAAACGTTGAGTATCCCAAGCACAACTCTACTCATAAACCACAGACTCAATTTGGGTTTCACCAGTTTTTCCACTAATCCTTTTTCTGTTCCAGGACCACACTGGATACCCCACTGGATTTAGTCATTGTGTCTCTTTAGTATCCTCTAATCTGTGACAGATTCTCTGTGTTTCCTTGTTTTTCAGGACCTTGACATTTTTGAAGAGTATTGGCCAGATATTTTGGGGACTGCCATTCCCTCTGGGTTTGCCTGGTGTGTCCTCATGATTAGGCTGTAGGAAAGGCTTTCCCCTTCTGACACACACAACGACGTGGATGAAACTTGAGGATATTATGTTAAGTGAAATAAGACAGTCACAAAATGGTAAATACTGAATGATTTCACTTGTATGAGGTACCTAGAGTATAATTTCAAGTATCTACTCATAGTGTCACAAACGGCTTTTGATTGTCGTCTATAAATGGAAATGCTACCTCCTATAACCTACATTCCCACATGATCCAAAATTTTGGTGATTGATTACAGCACACAGATCTATAGTAGATGGTCAGCTCCAAAAGGCAGGAACTGGGACTTTTCCCTCTTATATCCTTGGCCCCTACCACAGTGTTTAAAAACTAATCATTAAGTATGTAAGTGAGGCCACCATGCCTAAACCTAGCTTGCTGGGTATGTGGCAGACTGGATATGGAGGTCTTCTGTGGAAGGGCAACCAGCAGAGGCCCTGAAACCAACACAGGTCACCTGGCCCGACCTTAGTTGCCATATGCCACAAGCCAGCATTTCTCAGCCTTTATTGCACAGAGAAATGCCTGGCCAAAGAACTCATGAGTTGCCTCACTGTTGAGACCCCACACATGCCAGGGTAGAGGTGGTGTGGTATTCTCAGCCTGCTAACCTGTAAGTCTTCTCTTCTCTACCCTAGGCCTGAAATCACACTGCTGCATGGAAGGAGCATGGCATTATTTGGGGATAACATTGAATCCGTTCTGTTTCAGCTGAGTGATTTTTAAGTGTATGTGCTCTTTTGCTTGCAGTCAAAACTCACAACTGACAGGACTCGCCCAAGAATCTTGACCCTGTGTTTGTAAAGCTCTGATCTGGGCAATGGCTGCTGTGCTCTCAGCTTCTGAGATGAGGGTGCACAGTCACCTGGTCTTTGGAAGGGAAGCATGTTAGCTGCCAATTTTGCTCTATGAAGGATAAGACACTTGTATTGAGGAAACTATGGCTTAATAGTTTCATGGGACAGACTCCAGGGGAAAAGCCAGGAGAGGCAGCTACAGCAGACACAGTACATCCAGGTTAGGAAAACCAACCAGGTTGTACCATTATAGAGGGGCCAAGTAAACACTCAGCCGACTCCAGGGAAACTTGGATTAAACCCAAGTGCTCTGCAGCCATCTGCAGGAACCAGGGAATTGGGAGGCTCAGGTGGTGGAGAGGATGGCACTAAAACCTCCAGAACTTGGATTTAGATTCTGTTCATACAAATGGGACACCACCATCATTGTAAACCACAAATGGTGTGAGCCAGAAGTTAACTGTGTCCTGAAAAAGGAGAAAAGACAAATATCTCTGGATCAAACATTTTAGTACATTGTGGAGGCCAAGTGTGGCAGTGAAGGTCTTCGAGGATGTAACGTTCATAACTCATTGCCTAGTCTATAGCTTCACAGCATGGTGGGCCCTGCCTGCCCCAGGCAGAAGTGACCGACAGTGACCCCAGTACAGAGCCCCAATCAATCAACACATGTTTATTGACTGTCTACAGCATGAAAAGAGTTTGAGACAGACCTAAACTCTGGAAGTCTGTAATGACAGGCAGTATTGTCTAGGTCATGCCCTGCCCACCTAGCAAACCCCCTCCCTCATCTCCAACTACTGAAATCCGACCCATCCTTCAAGGTCATATCAAAGACAGTCTTCTTTGTAAAGCCACTTTTGATTCCATCCCCAGCCTCATCCTTATAACTGTGATCCTTCCTGTCTTTGAACTTCTCAGAGAATTTAGTTTCTACCTCTATGATTACACTTATCACAATCTGCTTTGGAGGGGCAAAGCAGATTGTGATATTAGCAGAATATTTTCTTTCTTTCTTTCTTTTTCATTCTGTTTTTTTGTTTTGTTTTTTTTTTTTGAGACAGTTTCTTGCTCTGTTTCCCAGGCTGGAGTGCAGTGATGTGATTATAGCTCACTGCAACCCCTGCCTCCTGGGCTCAAACCATCCTGCCACCTCAGCCTCCCAAGTAGCTGGGACCACAGGCACATACAACCACATCTGGCTAATTTTTGTATTTTTTTTTCGTAGAGATGGGGTTTCACCATGTTGCCCAGACTGGTCTTGAACTTCTGGGCTCAAACAATACACCTGCCTCAGCCTCCCAAAGTGCTGGGATTACAGGCATGAGTCACTGTGCACAGCTTGGAAAAGCTATTTTAAAAAGAGTCAAACTTTCAACCAGGTTATAAACTCCTTGAAAGCAAGATGATGCTTATCAGAGTTGCCCCTGCAATGCTTGGCAAAGGGGCCAGCACAGAGCAGATATTTGTTGGTAACTGGACAAGTATTAATAGGTGAAGGTTAAGTATGATGAAGAAAAACATTCAAGTATAGTTCTTACTTCCTTTCGTGTACGGACACCAGAAACACAGTAATTTAAGGGCCTCCAATGCTGAAATTAAAGTTTTACTGTTGTCAGAACATTTTCCTTATTTATATGGCAGGATAAAATTACCAGGGTATCATATTTTCCAAGAAGAATAACAAGCACTGGACTAAGAGTTGAGAGGCCCGAGACCTAATCTGGGTTTTGCCACTAACTAGTCACATGGCTCTGGACAAGGCACAATCTCAGAGGACCCAAACCTCTACAATATTAAGGACTCTGACTAACTCATCTCTATGGTTTTACAGCTTTGTAATTTTGTGAAACTATTTCATATATATCACATCCTCTAAATTAAGATGACCCTTGGGTCTTTACAGAAATACTAGAAAAGCAAAGCCAGCTCTCTGCTTAAGAAAAAAATATAGATAGATAGATAGATAGATAGATAGATAGATAGATAGATAGATTTAGCCTTCAAAACCATGGATCAAATATTATATCATCTGAGAATCATCTCTCTCCCTTAGATGTGACTGCTCTTTCTTCTGTTCTCCTGGGGCATTTATTTAGTGTTATAGCAGAAATGGAAGTTGGATGGTGTATACACACACACACACACACACACATATACATATATATATACACACACACACATATATACACACACACACACACACACATATATATATACACACATATATATATAGGCTGGGCATGGTGGCTCACACATGTAATCCCAGTACTTTGGGAGGCTGAAGTGGGTGAATCGCTTGAGGGCAGGAGTTTGACACCAACATATCAAAACCCCATCTCTATTAAAAATACAAAAATTAAGATGGCCGAATAGGAACAGCTCTGGTCTGCAGCTCCCAGTGTTATTGATGCAGAAGATGGGTGATTTCTGCATTTCCAACTGAGGTACCTGGTTCATCTCATTGGACTGGTTGGACAGTGGGTGCAGCCTACAGAGGGCGAACTGAAACAGGGCAGGGCATCACCTCACCTGGGAAGCACAAGGGGTTGGGGGATTTCCCTTTCCTAGCCAAGGGAAGCCATGACAGACTGTACCTGGAAAATCGGGACACTCATGCCCAAATACTGCGCTTTTCCAAAGGTCTTAGCAAATGGCACACTAGGAGATTATATCCCGTGTCAGGCTTGGCAGGTCCCACACCCATGGAGACTTGCTCACTGCTAGCGCAGCAGTCTGAGATCGACCTGAGAGGCAGCAGCCTGGCAGGGGGAGGGGCATCTGCCATTGCTGAGGCTTGAGCAGGTAAACAAAGTGGCTGGGGAAGCTCAAACTGGGCAGAGCCCACCACAGCTCAGCAAGGCCTGTTGCCTCTGTAGATTCTACCTCTTAGGGCAGGGCATAGCTGAATAAAAGGCAGCAGAAACTTCTGCAGACTTAAACGTCCGTGTTTGACAGCTCTGAAGAGAGCAGGGGTTCTCCCAGCATGGTGTTTGAGCTCTGAGAAAAGACAGACTGCTTCCTCAGGTGGGTCTCTGACCCCCGTGTAGCCTAAGTGGGAGACGCCTTCCAGTAGGGGCCAACTGACATCTCATACAAGCAGATGCCCCTCTGGGATGAAGCTTCCAGAGGAAGAATCAGCCAGCAATATTTGCTGTTCTGCAGCCTCCCCGCTGGTAATACCCAGGCAAACAGGGTCTGGGGTGGACCTCAGCAAACTCAAACAGACCTGCAGCTGAGGGACCTGACTGTCAGAAGGAAAACTAACAAAAAGAAAGGAATAGCATCAATATCAACAAAAAGGACATTCACACCAAAACCCCATCTGTAGGTCACAAGCATTGATGCAAAAATCCTCAATAAAATACTGGCAAACCAAATCCAGCAGCACATCAAAAAGCTTATCCACCATGATGAAGTCAGCTTCATCCCTGGGTTGCAAGGCTGGTTCAACATACACAAGTCAATAAACGTAATCCATCACATAAACAGAACCATTGACAAAAACCACATGATTATCTCAATAGATGCAGAAAAGGCTTTCAACAAAATTCAACAGCCCTTCATGCTAAAAACTCTTAATAAACTAGGTATTGATGGAACGTATCTCAAAATAATAAGAGCTATTTATGACAAACCCATAGCCAATATCATATTGAATGGGCAAAAACAGGAAGCATTCCCTTTGAAAACTGGAACAAGACAGGGATACCCTCTCTCACCACTCCTATTCAACATAGTGTTGGAAGTTCTGGCCAGGGCAATGAGGCAAGAGAAAGAAATAAAGGGTATTCAATTAGGAAAAGAGGAAGTCAAATTGTCCCTGTTTGCAGATGACATGATTGTATACTTAGAAAACCCCATTGTCTCAGCCCCAAATCTCCTTAAGCTGATAAGCAACTTCGGCAACGTCTCAGGATACAAAATCAATGTGCAAAAATCACAAGCATTCCTATACACCAATAACAGACAAACAGAGAGCCAAATCATGAGTGAACTCCCATTCACAATTGCTTCAAAGAGAATAAAATACCTAGGAATCCAACTTACAAGGGATGTGAAGGAGCTCTTCAAGGAGAACTACAAACTGTTGCTCAACGAAATAAAAGAGAACACAAACAAATGGAAGAACATTCCATGCTCATGGATAGGAAGAATCAGTATCATGAAAATGGCCATACTGGCCAAGGTAATTTATAGATGCAATGCCATCCCCATCAAGCTCCCAATGACTTTCTTCACAGAATTGGAAAAAACTACTTTAAAGTTCATATGGAACCAAAAAAGAGCCCGCATTGCCAAGGCAATCCTAAGCAAAGCTGGAGGCATCATGCTACCTGACTTCAAACTATACTACAAGGCTACAGTAACCAAAACAGCATGGTACTGGTACCAAAACAGAGATATAGATCAATGGAACAGAACAGAGACCTCAGAAATAACACCACACATCTACAACCATTTTATCTTTGACAAACCTGACAAAAACAAGAAATGGGGAAAAGATTCCCTCTTTAATAAATGGTGCTGGGAAAACTGGCTAGTCATATGTAGAAAGCTGAAATGGGATCCCTTCCTTACACCTTCTACAAAAATTAATTCAAGATGGATTAAAGACTTAAATGTCAGACCTAAACCATAAAAACCCTAGAAGAAAACCTAGGAAATTCCATTCAGGACACAGGCATGGGCAAGGACTTCATGACTAAAACACCAAAAGCAATGGCAACAAAAGCCAAAATTGACAAATGAGATCTAATTAAACTAAAGAGCTTCTGTATGGCAAAAGAAACTACCGTCAGAGTGAACAGGCAACCTACAGAATGGGAAAAAATTTTTGCAATCTACCCATCTGACAAAGGGCTAATATCCAGAATCTACAAAGAACTTAAACAAATTTACAGGAAAAAGACAAACAACCCCATCAAAAAGTGAACAAAGGATATAAACAGACATTTCTCAAAAGAAGACATTTATGCAGCCAACAGACACATGAAAAAATGCTCATCATCACTGGCCATCAGAGAAATGCAAATCAAAACCACAATGAGATACCATCTCACACCAGCTAGAATAGCGATCATTAAAAAGTCAGGAAACAACAGGTGCTGGGGAGGATGTGGAGAAATAGGAACGCTATTACACTGTTGGTGGGAGCGTCAACTAGTTCAAACATTGTGGAAGACAGTGTGGTGATTCCTCAAGGATCTAGAACTAGAAATATCATTTGAACCAGCGATCCCATTACTGGGTATATACCCAAAGGATTATAAATCATGATACTATAAAGACACACGCACACGTATGTTTATTGCGGCACTATTCACAATAGCAAAGACTTGGAACCAACCCAAATGTCCATCAATGATAGACTGGATCAAGAAAATGTGGCACATATACACCATGGAATACTATGCAGCCATAAAAAAAGGAAGAGTTCATGTCCTTTGCAGGGACATGAATGAAGCTGGAAACCATCATTCTGAGCAAACTATCACAAGGACAGAAAACCAAACACCGCATGTTCTCACTCATAGGTGGGAATTGAACAATGAAAACACTCGGACACAAGGTGGGGAACATCACACACCAAGGCCTGTCATGGGGTGAAGGGCGGAGGGAGGGATGGCACTGGGAGAAATACCTAATGTAAATGACAGGTTGATGGGTGCAGCGGGCCAGCATGGCACATGTATAACTATGTAATGAGCCTGCATGTTGTGCACAGGTACCCCAGAACTTAAAGTATAATTTTAAAAAATACAAAAATTAGCTAGGCATGGTGGTGTGTGCCTGTAGTCCCAGCTACTTGGGAGGCTGAGGCACAAGAATCACTGGAACTCAGGAGGCAGAGGTTGCAGTGAGCTGAGATCATGCCACAGCACTCCAGCCTGGGCAACAGAGCAAGACTCTGTCTCAAAAAAAAAGAAAAGAAAATTATTGTCCTCTGAGATTTTTCTTATCAATTTTTTATATTTCTAATTAGGATATCAAATCTTTACTGTGTATATCAAAAAGAAATAACTTCCCATAAGTTAAAAAAATAATAAATTTAAGATAGATTTAGGAGAATACCAGAAAAGAATTAAAATAAATTACATTTCTTTAATAGTTCAATACCTTAACCTTTAGAAGAAAATAAAAATTAATGTCTACCTACATTGGGTCAACATTTTGCCCTATTCTTACCACTGTAAGAACAAATATAATAATAACATAATAATTAAGATAAGTGGAATATATTCACTAATACAGTAGTTTTATGTTCATTGCAATTGTTCAGGCCATGAAATCATGCTTTTACTTTATCACTCATAATTTAACTTTGGTTCATGTTCACTGCTAATTAAACTTTAAGACTAATGGCATCATTTTTACTTTCAAACAAGTCTATGGAAAGTAATGACTTGAATATCACCTGAGTTTTGAAAATAAATAATTTCTGGCTTTAAAGTTAGTCATCTGTATTTGGTAGGTATTGGAGAGGAGGGAAAGAAAAAAGGCATTATTTCAATTCTAGAAAACTATTAAATATAATCCGTACAGTTTTTAAGGAACGGCATGGCCAGGGTATGATGGCTTATGCCTGTAACCCCAGAGTTTTGGGAGGCAGAGGCTGGAGGATCACTGGAGTCCAGGAGTTTGAGACCAGCCTGGGCAACATAGCGAACCCGTCTCTAAAAATAAAAAATAAACTTATTTATTTATTTATTAAAATCAAACAAACAATAAGGAAAAGCATGGTTTGAGAACATGAAATTATGTTCGAGTAGGAAAAATAAGAAAGGAAAGGTTTCATTCAAAACTAGTCTCTCTATACAGAATACTCGGAAAGATGCTTCCTGTTCTTGAAGAGGATTATTCCCTTTGGTTTGCCAGTTTTGTGTGTGTTGGTGGTTGGAAGGCAGATTACGAACACAGTACATTGCATTTAAAATATTGTTATTGAAAAACATGATTCAATATAAATACTGTCATTTAAGATTTACGCTCATGAAAATCTACTTATGACCCTGTGCATCTGTTAGCCCACCATGAAGAAAAGCCTCCTCTTGTAAAGCCCAACCTCATTCACTGAGAACTTCCATGGCGAAGGATTCAGCGCTCTTTTCTTCTTGAACAGAAACAGTCCTCTAGGTCTGGCTCTCAAAATGGAGTCCTGAGAGTCCCCCTCTTCCCTCAGAGTTCCTCATCCTATGCCCTCATCGCCCCCTGGAGTTTCCTTCAAGGGACTTACCATAGTTGGTAACTATATACTTATTTGTTTGTCAGATTATTTAGTCAGTGTGACCCAGATCCCATCTCTGGAACCTCATTAAACCGTAAGCTCCTTGAAGGTAGGACCTGTGTTTGTTTCACTCCCCAGTGCCTGGTGTAGTGCCCAGCATGTGGTAGACACACAATAAAATTTCATGAATAAGTCAAGAGCTGCATATGATGATAGCACTTTTAGCAGATGACCTTGATAGTTGGCACTCTAAGGATAAAAAATGCCACTCAGATGCTCAACAGTGTTTTTTTGCAGACAGATATCTAGGTAGCCCCGGTTTTGCATCAGTGCTTTGGGACACCAAGGTCCAGGCAGGACAACACTCATTTTGGGGATCAGGGGAGTTTATCTCATATCATCCTGTATCTTTTTATGACTAATGCCAGGCTCCCCAAGTAGCCCGTAAGCTTTGGAGTGTGAGAACTTGAGTGAAATTCAACTACTAGACTTGGTGCTAAGAGGATCTGGGCCCTTTACCCTCAAGTGCTTCCAGCCTAGGAGGAACTGATATAGATACCGTTAACTTTAATACCATCCAACTTCCAGCTCTACTATAACACTAAATAAATGTTCCAGGAGCACAGAGGAGGGAGCAATCACATCTAAGGGAGAGAGATGCTTCTCAGATGATATAATATTCAATCCATGGTTTTGAAGGCTAAATGATGATATGATAGCAGGCCCAGAAGGGAGCTGACGTACAGACTCCTAGGGAGATACAACAGCAAGAAAAATGTTCCAGGAGGCTGGAAAGAGCATCTGTTTTGGAAGGTAGTATATCACATGTTACTAGCAAAGAGGAGATGAATGAAGTTTGAGAGATGAAGAAGTCAGGTTATATTAGAATTAGAATGCGAATGACCAAAATTCAGTGAAAAGTGGTTTAAGCTTCCATTTGTCCAAAAGAGGAAGTCATCTAGGTTTTGTACAAGATCTGTTTTTTGGAAAAATTGCTTGAATCGCTTTGGAACTAATTGAATAAGATAAGTGATGGAAAGGAGTCCAATGTAACTAACTAACAGCTAATTAGTTATCAGCTAACTAATTAGCTAGCAGTTGGATGAGGATGCATTAATCAAGATTGGGAAGTGGGGGAGGTTTGAGAATGGAAGGATGGAAAGGGTAACAATGACTTGGTGTTGGTCATATTAAATCTTTTTTTCTTATATCCTAATACAGAAACCAGTGTAGTGTGCGTATTCTGGAAATGTTCTAATACTGAGACCACTGTGGTGTGCATATCCTGGAAATGTTCTAATACAGAGACCAGTAGAATGTGCTTATCCTGTAAATGTTGATGAAGATGGTGACATATACACTATTAGTTCCAGGCATTAAGGGTCTTCAATGTTGAACTTATGAGTATTGATATCAGCTTACATCTATGCAGCACTTCACAAAACATTCCATATAAGTGATCTCGTTTCAAGCTTGGTAAATTCAGTGAGGTATATATTGCCCTGTTACACATTAGAAAACTGAAACTCAGAGAGTTTATAAATGTCAAATGACTTGTTCCAAGCAGTACAGCTAGTAAGTATCAAGGCTGGGATCCAAACCTGACCTTTGTGACTCCAATGCAGTCAATTGCCAGTGTATCTTGCTGCCCACCATGGCGGAGGGTAGCTACAGAGGCAGCAGATGACCTTACAGGCTTCTCAGTGTACCAGCTTGGCTGTTTTGAGAGATGGGCTCTTTGGTCTCATGTTGCTGACAGACCTACAACAACTTTTCTTTGGGTTTACAGTGTCCCAAAGAAAAATAAGAAACAATTGGATGGCTTGCTGCTTTTCCACTCTGGGAGAGGTATATAAGACTCACTGTGATCTTGGAAGATCACTGAGACTGATGAATTACTGATGAAATATGAGTCATTATGCTTGTGAAAGTGCTAGAACTGTTGACCCCCTGGAAAGAGGGTTAATCTCTGCTATAGTTTGAATGTATTCCTGAAACTTTTTGTGTTGAAAACTTAATCCCCAATGCAATAGTGTTGAGAAGTGGGAGCTTTAAGAGGTGATTAGGTCCTGAGAGTTCTGCCCTCACCAATGGATTAATACCATTATCACAGGAATGGGTTAGTTATCTCAGAAACGGGCTCTTGATAAAAGGATGAGTTCAGCCCTCTTTCTTCCTCTCTCTCTCTGTCTCTGCCTCCTATACCTTCTTGCCTTCTGCCTTCCGATATGAGATGACACAGCAAGAAGGTCCTCACCAGATGCAGGCCCCTCATCCTTGGACTTCCCAGTCTCCAGAACTGTAGGAAATACATTTATTTTCTTTATGAATTACTCAGTCTTGTATTCTGTTACAGCAACCCAAACCAGACTAAGACAATCTCCAAGGGAGGTGAGGGAGGAAAAAAATTACAAATTTTTGTTTGATTTGGGGGAATAGGAAAGAGGAGACAGGCTGGATCTGATTTCTCTGTAATTTCAGACTCTGAATTTTTATAACCAAAACCTGGAAAAGAAAGGGAGAAGGGAGAACATAAGTTGTCCAGATAAAGGGTATTCCTCCATTAGCTCCCATTTTAGTCCACATGTGCCACAATAGCTAAGTTTTTTCCTTGCAAATCCACTGATAGTGGCAGCACATTGGTGAGACCTGGAACACCATAGCACTAGGGGCCATCTTCAGCACCCCTTGACACAGCTCCCCTATTTCCCGGAGACCACTCATTGAAAGATGAAATCACCTTTGCAAAAATGGTAACAGTGAGAAAACTATGACAATGAAAGAGATCTGACCTAACTAACTCCATCTTGCCTTTAACTTCCAAACTGCCCCCTGTCATTAGTGGGCATGAGCCAAGCTAACTTTGGGAGATATGTAGTTTATAGTTTAAATGAGAATAGCCCTTCCCACAACAAAACCACCTTTGTAAAACTTATAAAAGGCCACAAGATTGGGAGGATGAGAGGGGCCTGAATTCTGCTAAGACTGTAGGTGTAGCTAAATGGTCATCAGCCTTTATTCCAGAGGTTGCAAGATTTGGAACTTCTCCAATTACTCCTATAAATAACACCACTACTGTAGAACCTAAGATTGGCCTTTTGAGATATCTTTTCAGGCTTTTGTGTTTCTGACAACCAGATGGCTCCACCCAAAACAGTGACTCCTCTGTGGCCCCCACTCAGAGGAAGACTCAGTGCACAAAAACCGTTTTCCACACCCCTATGATTACATCCCCAACCAATCAGCAGCACCCATTCCCAAGACCCCTGCCCACCAAACTATCCTTGAAAAATCCTTGCCTCTGGATTTTCAGGGAGGCTGAACTGAGTAATAATAAAACTCTGCTCTCCCATTTAGCCAACTCTACCTGTATTAAACCCTTTCTCTATTGCAATTCCCCTGTCTTCATAAATCAACTCTATCTGAGCAGTGGGCAAGACGAACCCATTGCGTGGTTACAAAGATGCTTGGCATCTTTTATGACAACTTCCTATAAGTTCTCTTATGATAACTCGCATCTTCAGAAACATGGAGCACGTGTCTGAGAATTACAGCTTGATACAAAGTCAGGGTAGTGATCTAACTCTTCTGTGCTTATTTATGTAGCTCTGCTTCCAGCACCAACTGCAGATGTCACTGAATATTCTCTGCAGTCTCCTTTCAAACCAATTTTAATCCCACTAAGATTAAGAGCAAACATGGGAATAATTGAGATAGGATGACTTTGTGACTATCTTGATAGAGATGTTGTGACTATAAACCTGTTGATGGTCTTGGGCCACACTACCATCTTTGCATTTCCAAGGCTTTTATTTTCCCCAATTCCATTCTACTTTGTAATCTTTGACTTATTTGCCAAGACTTTTTCTACAACCTGGGTAGAAAAAGTCAAGGTATGGTGCCAAGGCTAATTTTTTTCTTTTTCCCAAATGTTCAATTTCCCACTTAGCAATAACAGACTCTGAGCTGTCTTGCAGAAGTCGACGTCTCTGAGAAATTTGTTCTTAAGCTCAAAGTTAGCTAACTAGATTTCCTGGGAAGTCCCTTTCTTACCTTACACAGCAAGGGATGTTCCCACCTTCCCTGGTCCACACTTACTCATAAAATCTTTCTGATCATTTACTTGAAATTATGCTTAAACTCGACTTGAAAGAGATGTGTGTGTGCATGTGTGTGTGTGTTTCAGTCCCACTTCCTGTGGTTTGAAAAAAACTGACAGTTCCTGACTGAATTTTATCTTTCCACTCTGGGAGCCACACAGCAGAATTATATTGCTTAGTAAAACAAATGGACTACAGAGGGTCCCTTATGTGGCCGCTTGAAAACAGGAAGCTGGAGTGTGATGGGAATGGCTGGTTTTACATAATGAGGCACGCTCGGGGCTGCAAACACCGCCCTGTGGGTTAGAGGCTAGACCTGGGGAAGTAAAGCCCATCAGGGCCTGATCCGTCCAACCCTGGAGTCTTTGTTTGGCTTGGACAGCCACACCCTGGGACCCATCGCCAGGCTCCTTTTGCAGGGTCCAGGCCCCACATCTGACACAGGTCTTAGCAGTAGAATTACTCTCTTCTTCCTGCACCCTGAGAATTGGCAGGACCATGGAGAAGGTTTCCAAACACATCCCCCACTTGTTCACTGTCCCGTGCATCTCTAGAGCAAGGTTGCCTCCGGGCCCCACGTAGGTGGGCCTGACCGCAAGGAAAGCTAGTGTCCTTTTATGAATACCACTAAAGGAAGAAGAGAGCGTGTCCAAAGGATGCAGATGTGAGTAATCAGATGACGAGAAAAAGCAGAAGGGCACTTGGCATTTCCCCTTCACCTCCACGATCCCTCCCTGTGCTGGATGCGGACACGTCTTCCCTTTGTAACTTTGGCTCCGTTAACTGGGAAGAGCCTTCCAAAAGGCCACAGGGAGGTCTACATTTGAAAAACCAATCATTTCCTCTACTGCTGAGAAGTGAGCCAGAGCGACCTAACCTCCACTTCACCCTAGGTAATGAGGACTTGGCTTGCAGTGGTCTGAAAGGGTAATCTCCTGATTGGCCTCCCGAGAGCCCTGTGCCGGCTCATTTATGAAGCTTTAAAACAATTGCAAGTCTTCGGCAAAAGGCCTTCAGGGGCCACCCACGCCGGACATGAATCATTTGCATGTGTATCATTCACTTCCCACCAACAATGCCACCCACAGGCTGCATGGAGGACCCAGGGGCTTTCAAAGAAGGGAAGAAAATTTCAGCCGTGCAAAGAAGCCCTACCGAAGTCTAAGCTCCTGCCCTCCTCGGAGGGGTGCATTCCTCAGGCCAAGAAGTCGGACTCTGACTTCCTTTGAAATCCCTCCTGGTGACCAACACGGAATTAGTTAAACTAGTAGGCACTTGGTTGCCTGATCTCCCACGCCAGATTTTCGAACCAAAAAACCAAAAACCCTGGTGAGCAACAGAATTATTACAAAAGGTCCAAGAGTCCATGTTTGTACACAATTTTCCCATCGAAAGCTATTAAGAGTCCAGCTTGATCATATGGAATGTGTGCACATTTATATTTTTACTTTTAAAAGGGGTTCCATGTGCTCAAAAATGTTGGAAACTCTGGGCAGAAGTCACCAAGAGAAATCAGAAGTTCATTCTGCCCTAAGCAACTTGGATAGCTTAGCAGTACTGGGGTGTCAACCATTCCACCAAGTCTAGGGTGCCCAAACCTGTGCCCAAGTAGAAATACATTACTTAATTTGTTCTGATTTTGTTTGTTTGTTTGTTTGTTTTAGCAGGCAGGAAGACATTTTCAAATTCCAGAAATGCTGACGGACCTCCAGCGTTTCCATGTTCCTCCCTACCTGAAGAATGTGAAGATAAGCTTAATGTGATTATAACGAGACTTATATGCCCAACAAGCATAGTTTGGGAAAGAGATTTGCTTTCAATACTGTGAAATAAGCTTTAATCTGTCAGGTTAAAAAAAAAAAAGTTCCTGTGAATTAATAATGCAAACAGCACTGTGCTTTCTGGGTGCGACTATAAAAGAATTTAATGACCTCCTATTGTGTCAAGCTGTGGATTAACTTCAATTTTCAGAAGATCCCAGGATGCAGGAGTCAGGGTTTGAACTCCTGAGAAAAGTAAAAGCTAAACCCTAAATGGCCACTGAGTAAAGAATCCTATTGTCCCCGCTGCATAGCAACCAGTCCCAGTAGGAGGATATCCTACTTTGCATAAGATGAAGTGTCCAGAAAGTGAAAACAGCCTTGACACCAGTTTGTGTTAAAACTATATGAATATTTAAAATGCTTAACATCTGATCAAATAACTGACTCCCGAAGATTAGCTCTAAACCTTAGACAAGCAGTACAGCGGTCGTTACATTTTGTAATCACTTTCAGGCCGAACTCAGTTGGGGTGGACATTTCAATTCACAGAATCAACTGCTAGGTCCCCATTTAGGAACTCCACTCCTCCTGGGTGGGCTGACTATGAAGCCCTTGTTACTCCCTGGTGTCACATAGCACCAGCTTATGTCTTAGGGGCAATGCTGGCGTGAGGACATGAGAGTAGAGCCCCACAAATCAGGAATGTGGTGACAAGAACTGCACAGTGGGGCAGGGAGCTAAGAGAAGGGTCCAGTGGGGATCCATAATGGGCAACACAGAAGGTAGCTGTGCACACAGGCACCAGAGTCTTCATCCTGGGCCACTGCAGAGAGCCCCCTAAACCCAGAAAAGAACTTGCTCCCAAACAAAATCAGATTTACAAGGAAATGAATCTTGGAGAGCATCTCCCCAGGGCCTTTGGCCTCCATCAGCTGGGACACCCACGTTCCCAGAAGGAGGATGGCCACCTCCTCGGTGGGATTTCCCAAGGGCTCCTGCTAGAATGCGATGGATTTCCCTGGATGGCGTTTCACAGCGGAAACCGTGGGATTGATTTTGAACGTAATGGGTCTGTATGTGCTTCTGAAAGCGCCCTCCTACAAATCATCTGCTCCTCAGATGGCCCCATGAGGTAGGGAAGCTCTAAAGCTTGCTTTCTCTATTACAGAAGGAAATGAGCACATCATCGCAGCCTCTTGGTAAATTGCACCCCCTCCCTTCCTATGGGTGAACTAAAACAGGAAAAAATGAAACTGGCAGATGTGAGAAAACTGGGAAAGATGCAACAAAGGAAACCAAACTTTGTTTGTAAAATATAAAGAGAGGATGAGGACCCCTCTTCCAGGATCTCTGTGTGTCTGCCTCTGTCCTAGCACTGACTGCAGTGACACTGCATGTTTACATGACCATCCCTCCACAGAGCACATTTTCCAAAGGGCAGGGCCGTGTCTTCCATAACCTGTATTCCCAGTGCCCGACTCATGCCTGAGACAAACACACAACATGGGAGGTGCTCCTGAATGTGCAGGTACTAACAGGGAGAAGATGCAGTGGATTTAACTTAGAAGATTGTTAAAGGAAGGTGCTGCATGTCTGCAGACAATGATTCAAGTTAGGATAAATGAGGAGGCAGAATTTCTGGGGAAAAGGCCTAGCAGACAAAGGAGGTAGGAGTCTAGAATGTTCCTTCAGTCTGGTCTACTCAACAATCTTTTCAAATGCAAACTACCATCTTAGCTTAGGATGGGGAAAGATCCACTTTCTTAGAGATGGGAGCTTGCAGCCACCTGTCACACACTTAAAAAGGAATTTGAGTCCTGGTGCAGTGGCTCACGCCTGTAATCCCAGCACTTTGAGAGGCCAAGGTGGGCAGATCACTTGAGGTCAGGAGTTCAAGACCAGCCCTGGCCAACATGGTGAAACCCCATGCCTACTAAAAATGCAAAACTTAGCCACATGTGGTGGCACATGCCTTTAATCCCAGCTACTCGGGAGGTTGAGGCAGGAGAATCACTTGAACCCCGGAGGTGGAGATTGCAGTGAGCCGAGATGGCACCACTGCATTCTAGCCTAGGCAACAAAGTGAGACCCTGTCTCGAAAAAAAGAGAGAAGAATTCGATAGGACAGTTGAGACTACAACAAAGCACCCTCCCTGGAATTGCTACTGTGGGCCAGGAGAATTCTCCCAAACACACACACACACACACACACACACACACACACACAAACACACACACACACACAACAATATTTGTTTATATATGTCCTTACACATATTATAAATATATAGGTTACATATTATATATGCACATATTACATATATATGTGTGTGTGGATCTATTTAACTTCAAAATTTGGCCTGAGAAAAGCCATTTTGCTTTCCTTTACAAAAAGTTTCCAAGGAAATTTAATCTCATAGATGTTTTGTTTCTAAATGGGAAGCTGGACCACAATGCAAAAGAGATTCTTTCTGATAATTAACTTTTGTTCTAGTAGCTAAAATGCTAAGGGGAATTTTTGGTGTATTTTTGTCAGAATAGCTCAAAATATGAGCCTCTCCTGAATTCCAACAATCTTATTGGTATCACGCTTGGTTCCCAATTTAACTCTCTGGTTCTTAGATTGACCAAATGAGTTCTCTGTGTTCAGTCAGAAATGCTATAAAAGAGTTTTAAGAGGTTTCTGAGACAACTGTCGGGGTAATCATCACAGACAGGCTAAAACAAAGAAAAATAAATCATATCCCACTTTTCCAATCACTCTACCCAGATTGCTATCCTGCCAACATCCCCTAAAGTATGTGATGCTATCACTGTGACAGTTTAAAGAGTAAACCATCTGGGTCCCATGTCCATACAACTTTTGCTGACATTGATCATCTTATCCTAGGCTCTTCTCAGGTGAGATGAGCTCCTAGGGGTTCTCTGGCAGAAAATTTTCCGTGAGAGCGTCAATATCATCCTTCAATTCCTTCTTTGTTCCGTGGCTCTTCCTCATAGCAATGCTTCTTTCTTATCTACTCATCAGGCTAGCCTAGTTTTCATTCATTCATTCATTCATTCTTCACTAGCTGTGATAGTTACTGAGTGACTGTGACAGACAAGGTCCCTGCTCTTATAGAATTTACATTCTAGCAGAGCAGAGCAATCTAGCAATAAAACAAAAATTAATTATCAGGAGGCTCTTTGGGGTTTACCACAGCGGGAAGAGAAAGTGATTTAATTGACCCCAGAAAAAAAATATAACCCCTTAAGCATAAATGGTATAAGATGTAGAGGAACATGCAGGGCCCTGCTCTTACTAGGAAGCCAAGTGCCGGTCGTGCGGTGCCCTGCGAGGTCATTCCTGGTCTGTAGAGTGCCCCTGTGCTGATGGGTCTACTTGTGCTCCATTCTCAGGCCCACTAAGTGACTTCTTTCCAGACAAGGACTTGTTTATATCTGAGGAATCTACTTCCATAATACGAAAGCTGGGGAGCTCACCACAGGAAGTTTCAGGATGCAAACCCAGGAAGAGAAGGGTGGACGCTCAGACCCCATCTGTTTGCACCAAGACATCCTTGCCAGCAGCCTTCACTTTCCTTGCCTTGGACCTTGGCCACATTATTGATTTCACAAGGTCTCAGGCTCCACCGACAGCCATTCGGAAGAAGGCCAGAGTGCATGTGGAATCACCACTTTGCCATATGATGATCTGCTTAAGACAAAGTCTACACGGCAGTAGAGCCAGGCGGTAGTGCCAGTAGAGCCAGGCAGGAGTTTAAGACCAGCCTGGCCAACATGGTGAAACCCCATCTCTACTAAAAGTATAAAAATTAATTGGGTGTGGTGGTGGGCGCCTGTAATCCCAGCTATTCAGGAGGCTGAGGCAGGAGAATCGCTTGAACCCAGGAGGTGGAGCTTGCAGTGAGCCAAGATCATGCCACTGCATTCCAGCCTGGGCAACAGAGTGAGACTCTGTCTCAGAAAAAAAATACACAAAATATATGAACAAGTTAATTTTTAATTGCTTTTATAAAAATGAGGTCTCACTATGTTGCCCAGGCTGTTCTCAAACTCCTGGCCTCAAGCAATCCTCCCTGCCCTGGCCTCCCAAAGTGCTGGAATAACAGGCATGAGCCACGATGCCTAGCCAAGTCAATTTACTAAAAGTCAGCTCAGTATATACCCAAAGGAATATAAATCAATCCTTCTAGTATAAAGATACATGCACACATATAGCACTATTTACAATAGCAAAGTCATGGAATCAACCTAAATGCCTATCAGTGATAGACTGGAAAAAGAAAATGTGGTACATATACATCATGGAATACTATGCAGCCAAAGAAAGGAATGAGATCATGTTGCAGGGACATGGATGGAGTCGGAAGCCATTATTCTCAGCAAACTAATGCAGGAACAGAAAACCAAACACCACATGATCTCACTTATAAGTGGGAGCTGATTGATGAGAACACATGGACCTGTGGTGGGGAAAAACACACACTGGGCATCTGTAGGGGCAGGAAGGGAGAGCATCAGGAAGAATAACCAATTGATGCAGGGCTTAATACCTGGATGATGGGATGATCTGTGTAGTAAACCACCATGGCACACATTTACCTATGTAACAAACCTGCACATCCTGCACACGTACCCCTGAATTTAAAATAAAAGTTGGAAGACAAAAAAAGGAACTGATGAATAAGATCAAATAAAATCATTGTTGATTGAAGTTAAAAAAAAAAGTCAGCCCAGTAGAAAATGGACAAAATGCTTGAAATACCACTTCATAAATGAGAGTAATATTCAAATGGCTAGTAAACATATTAAAAATGCTCAATTTTGTTTGTAATCAAGGAAATGCACATTGAAATCATAGAGATGTAATTCCACACTACCAAAATGGCTAAAATTTAAATTAAAATTGCCAAATATTGGCAAGAATATGTAACAACTTGAACACTCCCACACGATTCATTAGAGTGCTAATTGGTACAAACCCTTAGGAAAATGGTTTGGAAATTATTACTAAAGCTAACATATACATACCCTTCGACTCAGCAACTCCACTCTGGGTTTTCATGCCCAACAGAAATGTGTTCACTAATAAACACTTACCTGAATTTTTTTAGGAGTGCTGTTCATTGGAGCTAAAAACTGAAAACTACCCAGGTGCACGGCAATGGTAGCATGAATGAATACATTACGCGATATTCACACAATGGAATACAGGCTGAGTATCCCTTATCCAAGTGCTTGGGACCAGAAATGTTTCAGATTTTTAATTTTTCAGGTTTTGGAATAGTTGCATTAAACTCACTGGTGGAACATGCCAAATCCAAAAATCTGAAATCTCAATCTCAATCTAAATGCTCCAATGAGCATTTCCTTTCAGCATCACGTGGGTGCTCAACAAGTTTCAGATTTTGCAGCATTTTGGACTTCAGATTTTCAGATTTGGGATGTTCAACCTATACTGTACAACAGTGAGAAAGAACCACGTACTCACAAAAATATGGATGAATCTGACAGCCATACTATGGAGCAAAAGAAACCAGACATAAAAAGTCTGGTATACACTGCATGATTCCATTTTTATAAAGTACACAAACGGACAGGATAATGATTACCCCACTTAGGATTAGTGCCTGGGAGATAACACAAAAGAGAACTGGTAACATTATATTTCTTGCTCTGGGTTCTGGTTTTATGGATGTGTTCAGTTTGTGAAAATTCATTGAGACTACGATGTGTGCACATTTCCGTATGTATATTACATTTCAATAAAAAGTACCACAAAACCTATATACCACTGTTGCTCCTGCTTCTTTTCTTGTGGACACCACACACAGTAAAAGCACATATATCAACTTAGCCAAGTCGACATGTAATTCAAGACATACAGTGCACTTTAAGCCTGCCATGAATATATTTTGTAGAATAATGTAAGAATCGGAGAAATGGGCCACTCGGCAGTTCTACAGAGTTTGGGTGTGTGTGCACGCGTGGAAGAGTGGCATGTGGTTTTCACTACTAATGGATTAGAAAAGTATAATAGGAAAAATATGATGCCCAAAAGAAAGCCAACTGCCACTGCTGCTCTGGAACTGGCCCAGATGCTCTGGAACTGGCTCAGAACTGAGAAAAGCTAAGAAATGATACCTGGAAACAGAAAGTTCATGGAAGAGAGCACATGATAAGGTTTTATTCTTTTTTTTTTTTCTTTTCTGGGACAAGATCTCACTCTGTTGCTCAGGCTGGAGTGCAGTGGCTCAGTGGCTCCTCTCAGCTCACTGCAACCTCTGCCTCCCCAGCTCAAGCAATCCTCCAGCCGCAGCCTCCCAAGTAGCTGGGACTACAGGCACACACCACCATGCTTGGCTAATTTTTGTATTTTTTTTTTTAGAGATGGGGTTTCACCATGTGGCCCAGGCTGGTCTCCAACCCCTAGCCTCAAGCAATCTGCCTGCCTCAGCCTTCCAAAGTGCTGGGATTACAGACATGAGCCACCACACTTGACCTTCTTCTTAAATGAGAGAATCTGCTAAGGTTTTATGTTAAGGGCCTATTGGCCTGCTTTACATTGTTAAATTTTTTCTTAACAGGTGAAGCTCTAGGCTCTCCAACTAGATTATAAGCTCATTAAGAACAGGGGGTTGTTTTGTGTCCTCCTTGAGTGCTAGGCACATCAATGTCATTTTTTTTATTTCGTTATGGTTAAACGTATTTACAGAGACATCCTCAGTTTTAAAATCGGAGACGATGCATTCAAGGCTGAGGCAGAAGCTGCTGGTTGGATGGTGGTTGGATGGGGAGGGAGCTGAGAAATTGATCGCCTGAGTGTCTTTTGTCCTCTCAGGAGGAATGACTGACTGCAGAAATGGGAAAGGGAGACTTTAGCCCCTGACTCCTGTTTGCAAGTATGAATCAAGGGATGATTGAGGGTTGAACAACACATGCCTGAGCCAATCTTGGAAGCCCATTGCAAAATTGTGCACCAAATTTGGTTCAAAACCTTAAACTTTCATCCTATCTGGAACCTCAGCTTTCCAGAGTTTATTTCATTTCCTAGTGTTATGGGTTGAATTACGTTCCTCACAAATTTACATGTAAAGTCCTCACCCCTAGTATCTCAGAATGTGATGTTATTTGGAAATAGGTTTGTTGCAGATGTATTCGTTAAAATGAGGTCATACTTGTGTATGATGGGCCCCTAATCTAATATAATTAGTGTTCATATAAAAAGGGGAAATTTGAAAACACACACACACACACACAGTACCACTGGGACCATGATTCTTCAAGCAATGAGCCTTCATTCCCTGCAAAACACTAGAAGACAGTCAGGAGGCATGGAACAGATCCTCTCTCATAGCCTTCAGAGGAAAGCAGCAGTACCAACACTGTGGTCTCAGACTTCTAGCCTCCAGAACTGGGAGAAAATAATTATCTGTGGCTTGAGCCGCCTAGTTCGCAGTACTTGTTGCAGCAGTCCTAGCAAAGTAATCAATACCAAGTGTTGAAATGTCATGATCGATTACAAAGCAGATGACTCTTCTTGTTTTTGGTTTTGATTTTTTGTTTGTTTGTTTTGAGACAAAGTCTCACTCTGTCACCCAGGCTGGAGTGCAGTGGCATGATCTCGGCTCACTGCAACCTCCACCTGTGGGATCAAGCGATTCTCTTGCCCCACCACGCCTGCTAATTTTTGTATTTTTAGTAGAGACAGGGTTTCACCATGTTGGCCAGACTGCTCTTGAACTCCTGACCTCAGCCTCCCAAAGTGCTGGGATTACAGGCAGAGCCAACGCGCCTGGTCAGACGTACTCTTCTTTAGTGATGCACCCTGGCCTGCTAACAGCGTTTATAATGACATCGAGGGTCTGTGTGTCTGAATGTGGACATTTCAGAAAACATTTTTTCACCTTTGAAAATAAACAAAATATTTTGCTAGGTCTTTCACCAAAAAGTCTTCAAAGTGAATGGGACTTTAGAGATCGAAGGTTCAATCCCCTCATTTTAGAGATGAAGGCATTCAGGTTCAGAGGTGGGAAGTCACTTGTCCTAGGTCAGTAGGTTTGTTGGAGACAGAGCTAAGAGTCCCAGCTTCCAACTCTCAAGTTAGAGATTTTTCTGCTGGATTGCAGCCCATTCTGCTGAAAGTTTATGCAGACAAAGGAAATAAACACTCTTCCTTTGAGATATGGCTATACTCGAAGTGGCAGGAATCCTACCAAGGCCCTGGAGAAACTATTACATTGTAAATCTTAAAAGTAGTAAAATATTTTCATATTCCAAGTCCAATATAGTCCAAAGAAGAATCGAAGAGGCCAAAATCTAATTATGTCTCTGAATCTTTGCTTAATCCAACAGGCTATTTGGTATTCCTATTTCAACATTTTGGGGTGTTCCAATAGGAAACTAAACACATTGGGTACATTGACTTTCAGACTTGTAACAAATAAATTGTGCCAAACCACACAATTCCACCTCAAGATAATTTCCCCCAGTGGGACAAAATATAAAACAACAGCAGCCAGCCAGTGTACATTAGTTGAAAACACCCACATCACAATCCAAATTGTGTGCCACTATTGTTCCTCTCTCTGTCTCTGTCTCTCTCTCCGCTCACCCTTCCTCGCTCTCTCAACCTTCCCAGCTCTTTGATTCTGCCAGGAAAAGAAAAGAGCCTTTCACACCAAAACCTAGATGATGGATCAGTTGACCTTGAAACCAAGTTCAGCTATTTCATGACTGTGTGAGAGTGACCTTGAATAATAGAAATAGCTGCTGGAAAAAAAATGCTTTTCATACTGAAGGGTAGAAAAACAAGAATGACAGTAGACTCTCCATTTCAGTCTCTATGGTCTGAATGTGTTCCCCCAAATTCATATAATGAAACATAGTCTGCAGTGTGGTATTAAGAGATGAGGCTTCGGGGAGGTGATTAAGTCATGAGGGCAGAGACTTCATAAATGAGATTAGCACCCTTATAAAAGAAGCCTGAGGGAGCTTGTTAGCTCCTTTGCCTGTCCTTTGTGTGAGGACACATTGAAGGTGAATCTAGGAGGAATGAGGCCTCGCCAGACGCCAAATCTGCTGATGCTTTGATCTTGAAATCCCAGCCTCCAGAACTGTAAGCAATAAATTCTGTTGCTTATAAAACTCATTGTAAGGTATTTTGTTATAACCTCTCAAATGGACTAAGATGCAGTCTATAAACCTTGATGCGACTCTTAGTCTAGAAAATTGCATTTTAGATAATACATTCCACATTTTTAGCACTCTAATAGCTAATGTGCATGGCTCATTATTTGCTGATAAATAATATAAACCATTCTAGAGGTCAATGAGATGCTCAGAAAAAAAAATGCTGTCTTGATACAGAAAGAAGGAAGACTAGTTTTTTTTTTCAGGTTTTTAAGCAAAGTTTTTAACTGAAGCATAACACGCAAAATGAAAAGTACACAAATCATAAATGTATGGATTAATGAAATTTTACAAAATATGCACATTTGTGTAATCACTACCCAGACAATGAATAGAATATCACCAGTTTTCCAGAAGCTGCCTATGGGCACCCTCTCACTCCCTCCCCTGTTCCTCCTCAAAGCTAACCACTATTCTGATATCTATCACCATAGATTGTTTTTTTTCTTCTTCTGAACTTTATATATATGTATATATTATATAATCTTTTGTGTCTGGTTTCATTCAACATTATGTTGGTGAATTTAATGCACACTTGTTGCACATAAACAGTAGTCCATTTATTTCATTGCTGCATTGATTCCAATGTATACACACACCAATATTTATCCATTCTACTGTTGAGAGACTTTTGAGTTGTTTCCATTTTCTATTATGAATAGTGCTGCTATAAACATTCTCGTGCATGTTTATATTGGCTCTTTCTATTTCTCTTGGTATGCCTGGTAATTTCTTTTTAAAATTTATTTACTTTAAGTTCCGGGCAGGCTTGTTACATAGGTGTGCCATGGTGGTTTGCTGCACCTATCAACCCATCACCTAGGTATTAAACTCCGCATGCATTAGCTATTTGTCCTGATGCTCTCCCTCCCCTTGCCCCCCACCTCCCTATAGGAGCTAATGATAACATGTTAACATATGTCCCTGTGTTGTTTTTCAGAAACTCAGATCCTCCACCAAGTGGTTCTGCTGGCATGCAGACCTCAGATGTTGGGAAACTGAGAACTGAGCTCTGATTGAAGTTCTTTGCTCTAAGTTTCTTCCAGAGGGGCCGGGAGGAAGTCACAACTACGGGCCAGAGCTAACATTCCTTTCTGCTGACCCCAAGTCTTTAAACAAAGCTCCTCTTTCTAACCAATTGCAAATCAGAAAATTTTTTAGTCTACCTGTGATCTGTAAGCTGCTGCTTCAAGATATCCCGCCTTTTTAGGCCCAACCAGTGTGTAGCCTCCATGTGTTGATTTATGCTTTTGCCTATAACTTCTGCTTTCCTATTTTTTTTTTTTTTTTGAGATGGAGTTTCACTTTGTCACCCAGGCTGGAGTGCAGTGTCATGATCTCGGCTCACTGCAACCTCCACCCCCCAAGTTCAAGTGATTCTCCTGCCTCAGCCTCCAGAGTAGCTGGGATTACAGGCATGTGCCACCACACCCAGCTAATTCAGTAGAGATGGGGTTTCACCATTTTGGTCGGGTTGGTCTCAAACTCCTGACCTCAGGTGATTCCCCCCACCTCGGCTTCACAAAGTGCTAGAGTTACAGTCATGAGCCACCACACACAGCATAAAATTTATGCTGTCTTTAAAAACCCCTACCTGTAAGGCATTGGGGAGGTCGAGTCTTAAGCCTGAGCTGCCCAATTCTCCTTGATTGGCGCTCTGCACATTAATGCCCTCCTTTCTCCTGCTGCAAGCCTCAGTGTGGATGTTTGACTTTATCACTCCAGGCCAGAGGACCCCAGTTGGGTTTTGTAACATTGGGAGTGAAGGAGAAGTTACATTGGTTTTATGTGAAATCAGTGTTGCTTGTTCTTGTGGGGTTCAGTGAATTGTTCCCAGGAGCAAAGGAGCTGAATGCAGGCATGGCCTGAAGCTACAAGCATCACCCCCATCCCTTCTCTTGGAAAAATGCCTGTGAAAGTACATTGGTTTGGCTTGCTGATGTCCTCATGTCTCTGTGATTTAAGACTTAGCAACCTAGGATGGAATCAAGGTAGAATTCTATGTTCTTGAGAAATTGCCTTGTGAAGGCCTGAGAGAAGACAATCCTACCAGCGGCCACCCCACGGAGCCACCAATCCTGGCACAGGAAGTTGTGGTTTGGGAAGTGGACTTTGAACATTGTTCTTCTCCCTGGGTCTGGCTCCCAAGGGGCCGGTGGGCTGTCAGCCCCCTTCCCCACCCCCAAGTGACTCTGAAATGAAGATGTATAGACTGGCGTTTTATTGAGATGGACTCTCAGATCAACAGCCATAAGTGTGTACAGGAAGCAGGACCCAGCAGAGGGAGAAGTAGACAAACTTGCAGTCATCACAAGGTAGACTCCGCGGATCTCATGCCATGCCCTGGAGCTGGAATGCCCTTCAGTGTCGCTCCCAATTGTGGAGCAGGGACCAGGCCTTATACCCCTGCCTGAAGCAGTCTTTGGATGTGGGCTGCCCCAGGGAAGGGCAGAACCTTGGGAGAGTAGCTCTCTTGAGCTGAGGCCAGTCTGTGGTCACTGCACTGGTCTGAGTCTCTCAGGAACTTGTTAGAAATGTGCATTCTTGTGTGCCATTCCAGACCTTCTGAATCAGGAACTCTGAGGGTGGGTCAAAGAGTAACCTGTGATTTAACAAAGCCTCCAGGAAATGATACAAAATGAAGTTTGAGAGCCACTGCCCTAGGGCAAGGCCTAGAGAACTTGCAGAGAGTGTTAATAGCCACTCTCCCAGCAGGAATGGAAAAGTCCTACGAAAAGGGTTCTATAGGTCAGCGGTGGTGGCTCACACCTGTAATCCTAGCACCTTGAGAGACCGAGGTGGGTAGATCACCTGAGGTCAGCAGTTCAAGACCACCCTGGCCAACACGGTGGAATCCTGTCTCTACTAAAAATACAAAAAATTAGCTGGGTGTGGTGGCAGGTGCCTGTAATCCCAGCAACTTGGGAGGCTGAGGCAGGAGAATCGCTTGAACCTGGGAGGCGGAGGTTGCAGTGAGCCGAGGTTGCACCATTGCACTCCAGCCTGGGTGACAGAGCGAGAATCCATCAAAAGGAAAGAAAGAAAGGAGAGAAAGAGAGAAAGAAAGAGAGAGAGAGAAAGAGAAAGAGAGAGAGAGAGAGAAAGAGAGAGGGAAGGGAAGGGAAGAGAGGGAAGGGAAGGGAGAAAAAGATTCCATGAACTAAAAATAAAATCCAAAGCCCCCCAACCAATTGAATAGACTCTCTCTTGGCCAAGGGAACCCCAGAGAAACCTTAAAAACTGAGTTCCTAGCCAGGATGGGAATCAAGTCAGACACACCTGGTTATACTCCTCCCTTGCAGTTTAGACACAACTGGCCAGCATCCATGTTAAAGCAGAGATGATAAAAGACTGACGGAAGGAGCTCTTTGTGGCAATAAGATACCAAATTACAATCAGGAGCTAAGGCCAGGGCAGGCAGGGGTTAAGCTACCCCCTACTCTTAAAGAAGAAGCTCTGTTCTAACTGCCACAAGAGTTTTTCTTTTCCTCTAGCAGATAAACAAGCACTGGCCTGGACATAAGCAATATTGAAACGACTTGCAGCTCGTCCACAGCCAGCTGCTGACTAGCTGACCCCCTGTTCTACCAGCCGTTATCACAGCTTTGATTGAACAAGAGACTGATTTCAGTAACTTTCTCCTGATAAGAGCCCACAGACCATGTGCTGGTTCTGGCCAGTCTACAAAGGCTGTGCACAGAATGCCTTCACGTCCCTGCTTCCTGCTTTGACGTATAGGGCCTAATTCTAGTGCATTTAAATGTTAAGTGTCCACCCCAAAGTGAACATGGGGCATATGTGACATGCATGTTCGGTACACATGGGTCAAGACCACCTTCTTGAATATTCATAGCTCCTGGTGTAACCTGTTAAATATGTATACTTGTCCAACCTGTTCAGCTTAAATTCCTGTCTTACCAGTTCCTCCCTCAAAGCTCTCGATAACAGTCTTTGGAGGCCAGCTCCCCAACCTATCTGGAAGACCCCCTTGCAGGCTGTAACCCTTTATAAGAAACAGAGTCTCCTTTTCAAATTTATAAATGGTGTGATTTTTAAGTTAACTGTCACGGCATCAGTGACACAGGCTCAGAGCTCTCTGGGAGGTGGGCACAGGGTGGCCACTGCCTTACGGAAGAAGATTGGGAGCCAGGAAGTTTGGGGGGCAGGGGGTGAAGATGAAGACAGCCTAGATCTTGAGAGCAGAAAATGTAAAAGCAATTCTAACTTTCACTCTCCATTGTATTTCTCTTATGTCATCACCAAATTGTCAATAAAATGTCAAAAAATGCACAGTCATCTATAAGTTTTATGTGGAATTAGAAAATACCTGTCTTTTTTTATGCAAAGGAAAGATTAACCTCTCCACCACCACCAGGACCAGCATGGGTGGTGGCGGTGGACGCGAGCAGGTGTTGGCTGTGTGGGGTGGTCCTCTGATCTCCAGAGGGCCAGCGGCTTCAGGGGCAGCATAGTGCCTGCCAGCAGGAGGCCAAAGAAGGGTGATTGGCTCATTCCAGAGCACATCCCACATAGCATCCCAAGCCACCTGCAAAAACCAGCCAAGGCTATTTAAGGAAGCTGCATTCCAGGGATTCAAAGTCTATTGTGATTTGGATAGTTACAGGGTAGCTATGACATTTTTATAAATTAACAAGCTACTGTGCTATGCCCTAGGCATACCAATTACAACAGCGTCTTTGGAGCCATTAGTTCCATGGGGAAGCCTCACAAAGGCTGTTTTAATTGCACTGACAACTCTTTGGAATTACTGACATTTATTTATTTATTTATCTATTATTTTTTCAGAGACAGGGAGGGTCTCACTCTGTGGCCCATGTTAGAATTCAGTGGCACAATCATAGCTCACTGTGGCCTGCAACTCCTGGGCTTAAGCCATCCTCCTGCGTCAGCCTCCCCAGTAGCCAGGACTACAGGCCTGGGCCACCACAACTGGCCAATTTTTTTTTTTTTTTTAGACAAGGTCTCACTCTGTCACCTAGGCTGGAGTGCAGTGGCATGAAGTCAGCTCACTGCAACCTCCGCCTCCTGAGTTCAAGAGATTCTCCTGCCTCAGCCTCCCCAGTAGCTGGGATTACAGGTGCCTGCCACCATGCCTGGCTAATTTTTGTATTTTCAGTAGAGACAGGGTTTCAATACTAGGCTGGTCTTGAACTCCTGACCTCAGGTGATCTGCCAGCCTTGGCCTCCCAAAGTGCTGGTATTACAGGCATGAGCCACCGCACCTGGCCTAATTTTATTTTTATTTTTTATTTTTGTAGAGTCCGGGTCTCACTATGTTGCCTAGGCTAGTCTCAAACTTCTGGCCTCAAGCAATCCTCCTACCTCTTCTTCCCAAAGCTCTGGGATTACAAGCATGAGCCACCATGCCCAGCCATTACTGGCATTTAATTCTATGTCCCAGGTCAAGCAGACGGCAAATATGGGAGTTGGGACTTCATGGGAAAGAAATGATCAAGCGGATGTGGTCACCTTAGGATGATGAAAATTCACCATTTTTAATAAGGTAAATAAATGGTGTATAAAGACTCCACCACGAGTCTTGTCAGGTCAATTTCATGACTGTCAATCAATCATTCTATCATTTAATTTCCATTTAAAAGTTTTTAATCTTTTTTCATTGCCCTGCAAATCAACTCAAGTAAATCATTATACTTACAGTCATGTACCACATAAGGATGTTTAAGTCAATGAAGAACAATTTATGTGACCAAGTAGTCCCGTAAGATTATCATGATGCTGAAAAATCACCTAGTGATGTTGTAGCCATTATAACATCATAGCGCAATTACTTTCTTTTTTTTCTTTCTTTTTTTTTTTTTTTTTTTGAGATGGAGTCTCGCTCTGTCGCCATGCTGGAGTGCAGTGGTACTGTAGCAGGACGAGCCGCAGACAAAACCTCTCAGTCACCAAGTAGTAGAAGGAACGGCTTTATTCAGCTGGGAGCATCGGCAAGCTACTGCCTTAAAATCCGAGCTCCCCGAGTGCACAATTTCTGTCCCTTTTAAGGGCTCACAACACTAAAGATTTCACATGAAAGGGTCATGATTGATTTGAGCAAGCAGGCGGTACGTGACAGGGGCTGCATGCACCGGTGGTCAGGGAGGAACAGAACAGGGCAGGGAGTTTCACAGTGTTCTTCTATACAATGTTAGGAATCTATGAATAACATCGGCTTCTAAATCATAAGTTGATTTTTAACTACTGGGTTTAGACCAGGCGGGCCCAGGCCTGGTTTCGGGCCTGGCGCCGGGCTGCCTGTCTTTGGTTTTACTTCCTTGTTGTTTTTTCTTAAAACAGGTACTGAATATAAAATAATATGAGAGGGTCTTTCTCTTCCTTCATTCCCCCCTTTTGAGATTCTCACTTTTTATTAGTGGGAGTTCTCACTCTTATTTTTGTTACTTATGTCTTTTTGTGCAATAGATTAATAGTGATTCATATAGTACACTTGTGCTGAAGCATTTTGGTGAACTAAGGTAGCGATGAAGCTTTTTATCATTTGAAGAAGTACAGGTAGCAAACAAGGGACAAGTTAGCAAGTTTTTATTATTATAATTCCTATTATAAGAGTTTTAAATTTTTCTAGTGCTGGGAACCACCTTCTAAACATGGCTTCAGGGTTGAATCCGTGCTGCACTTGCACGGAAACATGTGCCAGTTGTGTCATATTTTTAACTATGTCTTTAACTACTTGCCTTAGATTATCTATGTGTAGACAGTAATTAGTAAGGTTAAATTTTTCGCAAACTCCTCCTTCAGCTGCTAGCAAGTAGTCAAGAGCTAGTCTATTTTGATAGATAGCATTTCTCATCTGAGTCTCTTGCCGGGTAAGAACAGTCAAGGCTTGACTGGTTTTATTAGTAATAATTTCTAAAACAGCTTGTAATCGTATGATTCAGTTGAGCATGTAGATGGGGGTCCGATATCTCCTTGAGCCATCTTGTGTCCAAGTGGCGGGTCCATAGTATTGTATGACTTTTTTCAAGGGGCCATTTATTATCTTTTTAAGTACCTATGGCTGTGCTTTGTTTTGGTTTTTTTGTTTTTTTTTTTCTGGGAAGCATAGATTGGGAAGCCCAGAAGTTCACCTGTTTTCATGGGCAGTAAGAAGAAAGATGGCTTAATGGTGCCAATTACACAGCTACCTGTCCACTGATGAGGAAGCTTAGCATAAGCTTTCTGTCCACATATCCAGTATAACCCGGTGGGGGCCATCCAGTCCCGGTGGAATTCTGGATGGGCCCAAACAGTCTGCAACTTTGAAAATTTACTGAATGGATTTATTTCTGTGTAATTGGAATTCCATCAGGTAACTGTTTTTGTGGTACCATTATACAGCTTTTGCCCAAGACAACTAAGCCACCCTACAGGATGAGTGAATATTTTTCCTTCTTTAGCTATGCAATACTGTCTAATAATTGAGACTTTTAGAACCTAGAGATGATCAGGGTGATTCTTTTGGGCTGGGAATTTATCAGGAACTGGGTCTGTAGGAACTAATTCTTGGGCTTCCCATGGCCATTGATTTCCTGTTAATGGTTTCTCCACAAACATAAAATGAGGTGACTTGCAGAGATTGGGCTACATGTTCGGCTAATTGCAAAAACAAATTTTTAGTTTTTCCTGGAATTTCAGGTACTGGCACATTTAGTTCATCATAGAAAGTCTGAAATGCTTGTTTTGGAGAACGTTTTTGAACGTCTCCTTTTATTAGGATGCTTACACTAGGATCTAGTCCCTTTCCATCAATGTCTAATGATACATATTTTTCTTTTATTTTACTTTGGGTCTGAGGGGTTTGTGATGATCAGTTCTAAAAGGTTGCAGCTCCCATTCATGCAGGAGGGGCTGACTTTTCCTTTTTGGAGTCAAACAGGATCTTTTTTATTTTCCTTTTAAGTAGTCCCAATGACAGAAGACCAGTATTGACACATCTCACATAAATATGATTTTTGACAGATATACTTATTTTTTTACGGTGTAACTTTTTGTTTTCTAATCTAGAGAACTGCATCCTCTCCCATGCTGCTTACTATCAGTAGCAGCACAAGCATCAAATTTTAAGGTTACATTTTTGGGGACCCCTCTTTTTTTATGTTCTAGCTATTACCTTACTTGTGTCACCTAGAAAAGGACCACTCCTTAATTTCATTTTAAAAACTGTGATTATGGGATGCTTAAAATGGGTCATAACATGCATCAGGTTGGTTATTTCCTGGGCTACATACCTTGGTAGGATAGCATTATACAAACAAGTTTATTTTAGAGTCCTGGTACACTTATAATAACCATAAAATAATAGGACTGTAGCAATCTTTTGTCCTACCTCAGTGACTTGATGTATATACTGGAAACAGTTCTCAGTGTGAGGAAGGTCAGTTGAAGTCCTTACTATACAAGTCCAAATTTTAAGGAAAATGAGTCCTGTGATGAGTTTCCTCATGTTTCGGCCGTGTGTGGACCAGTCAGCTTCCAGGTGTGACTGGAGCAGGGCTTGTCGTCTTCTTCAGAGTCACTTTGCAGGGGTTGGCGAAGCTGCTCCTATCCACACACAGCTCCCAGTCTACTGATGGTCTCGGTGGTTGGGCCCACTAGAATAAACTGAGTCCAATACTTTTACACAGTTATGTTTAACTGAGCTCTCTGATACCAGGAGTAAGGTGGCGGGGTTAGGGTGTTGCAAACTTTAATGGTTATGCGGGGATTTTCACAGAGCAAGCTTTGGTATCTAGTTAGTCTAGCATTTATTAGCTAATGATGTCCTTTGGTATTTATTAAAATCACCACAGCATGGGGAGACTTTATGTTTAGGTTTTGCCTAAGAGTTAGCTTATTTGCTTCTTGTGCTAACAGGGCCATTGCTGCCAGGGCCCTTGGACATGGGGGCCAGCCTTTGGAAACCCTGTCTAGTTGTTTTGAGAGATAGGCCACTGGCCTTGGCCAGGGCCCTGCAGTCTAGGTTAACTCTAACTGCCATTTGTTTTCTTTCTGACACATAGAGTGTAAAGAGTTTTGTCAGGTCAGGTAGCCTCAGGGCTGGGGCCGACATGAGTTTGTTTTTTTTTTTTAAACTCATGAAAAGCTTGTTGCTGTTGGTTGTAGTAGATGTAGTTTATCTAATCTACATTTTTATTGACTGTCATCTACCAAAATATTGACTTAAATCTTCTAACTATTTGATTTTACGCTTTAAATTGATCTGGTATTCCTTGCGGGGCTTCAATTGCATCTAAATAGATGTGAGAGTTGAAAGACCCATAAGGGGCTCCTCTCGCTTTACTATGTCTTATTATTTTTATTATTTTTTTCCTTCCTCTGATTGATGAAATGCCAGGGTGAAAGGGATAGCCAAATGGACTAAAGCACAAGTGCCACTCCAGTTATTCAGCAGAGTGCCCAGTAAAGGTCCACCACAATACCACCACACAACCACTCGGGGATGAACAAGGGCTGACTGATAAGCTCTTGAAAATTCTTAAGCTCACTGCATCCCTTCAGGTCTCCAAGGAATCTAAGTCTCCTCCCTACCGTGAGAGACACGAAGTGAACTTAGTGTTGGGAGACGGAAGCTGGACGGCCCTCGGGGACTGACCCGCAGGGTGCCAGACTTTGGGATATAGCAGAGAGAGCTTGGCATGACTTGTTACTCCAGGCTGTAGAATCCTGGAAAAGAGCTACCACGCAGCCCACGCCTGGTGGACTGGAGGACCACCTTAGTGGAAGGGGGACAATAAGGGCCTCTGGCCTGCCATGTGCACAAGCATAACAATTGCTTTTGTTTAATGTGCAGATGGAATATTTGATCCATTTCAACTAGGCATTTGCATCTTGGTATGCTGTCTTAATTGCCAAAGTTTGTTTTAAGTCTTTAACTTTTATGATCCTCTAGTAAAATGAATGTTTTCTTTTGTACCAATTTTTATTAGTTTTTAGACCAAAGAAAGCTAAACACCATTTTATATTTAATAATGTTTCTTGCATGATTTTTATACCAGATAAGCTAAATTTTACCATTATATTAGTGTGTTATTAATATTAAACTTAATTTTAATAAAACCTTGTAGACATATTTATCCAATTTTTTATATTTGACCATAAGGTAAGATTTTATAGACTCTTTTTAACCTTTTATAATTTTTGTTAAAGAGCAGGTTGACGCTTTAAGAAAAAAAACCTGTTGCATTTTTACTTTCATGTCCAGTTCACAGAGAAACTGGATGATACCTTTTTAACTTTAGCTAATATGTTTACACACAGAATTTTCTTTACAATTAACCTTTTAAAACTTGCTTAAACTTTTAAAACAATAATTTTCTTAACCTTTTAATGTAGGTAAAAATCCACATTCTTATGCCTCCTTATAATCTTTTTATTAAAGGTATATTTTACTTTTTTATACACCTTGCACATAAACTGTTTCTTCAATAGTACTCAGGAGGCCTTATTCTTTTAAATTATGCAACATTTTTTGCATAAAATTTTTTATAACTTTTTTTTTCACGAAGTGAAAAAGTGATATGGTTAGATAGACAGATACTTACCATTGTGTTCCAGTTGCCCGCAGTATTCAGTACAGTACATGCTGTGCAGGTTTATAGACTAAAAGCAATAGGCTACACCATAGAGCCTGAATGTGTAGGCGGCTGTGCCTCTAGGGTTTAGTTTAGCTTTGTTTTGTTTTGTTTTGTTTTGTGTTTTGAGACGGAGTCTCTTTCTGTCTCCCAGGCTGGAGTGCAGCGGTGCGATCCCGGCTCACTGCAAGCTCCGCCTCCCAGGTTCACACCATTCTCCTGCCTCAGCCTCCCGAGTAGCTGGGACTTCAGGCGCCCGCCACCACGCCCTGCTAATTTTTTGTATTTTTAGTAAAGACCGAGTTTCACCATGTTAGCCAGCATGGTCTAGATCTTCTGACCTTGTGATCCACCCACCTCGGCCTCCCAAAGTGCTGGGATTACAGGCATAAGCCACCGCGCCCGGCCACCTCTAGGTTTTTGTAGGTACATTGTAGGGTGTTTGCAAATGACAAAATCACCTAACAATGAATTTCCCCCTCCTTTAAGTGACACATGACCATTTCCTCGAAAAAAGGGGTCTTTCTTGGGTCTGCCCCTAGAAAGGGTTCTTGGATCTCGTGTAGGAAGGAATTCGAGGAGAGTCACAGAGAGCAGTGAAAAGAGATCGTTTATTGAAAGCTACTGTGATGCAGAGTAGGGCATCCTCAGAAGGCAAGCGGAGGTGCACCTCATCTTTTTTTTCTTATCTAGGGGTTTTGACTATGTAGAAGCTAAGCTAAGCTGTATCTATGTGTAGGTAGGTAGACAGCATGACAAAGTGTATTATTCTGTTGATTTAAAGAAAACTTTGACATTTTAGTGTGTGTGTACTCTAAAGCATCAAGTAATTAATCTTGAAAACATATTGTTATTAGTATTGGGACATCTGGACTTTCTACTGAGAGGTGACAGCGTGCTGGCAGTCCTCACAGCCCTCTCTCACTCTCGGCGCCTCCTCTGCCTGGGCTCCCACTTTGGCGGCACTTGAGGAGCCCTTCGGCCCGCTGCTGCACTGTGGGAGCCCCTTTCTGGGCTGGCCAAGGCTGGAGCCGGCTCCCTCAGCTTGCAGGGAGGTGTGGAGGGAGAGGCGCGAGCGGGAACCGGGGCTGCGTGCCGCGCTTGCAGGCCAGCTGGAGTTCCGGGTGGGCGTGCACTCGGAGCAGCCGGCCAGCCCTGCTGGCCCCGGGAAATGAGGGACTTGGCACCTGGGCCAGTGGCTGCAGAGGGTGTACTGGGTCCCCCAGCAGTGCCAGCCCACCGGTGCTGCGCTCGATTTCTCCCCGGGCCTTAGCTGCCTTCCCGCGGGGCAGGGCTGGGGACCTGCAGCCCGCCATGCCTGAGCCTCCCACCCACTCCATGGGCTCCTGTGCCGCCGGAGCCTCCCCAACAAGCACCACCCCCTGCTCCACAGCGCCCAGTCCCATCGACCACCCAAGGGCTGAGGAATGCGAGCGCACGGCGCAGGCCTGGCAGGCAGCTCCACCTGCAGCCCTGGTGCGGGATCCACTGGTGGGGACGTGGAGAGCCTTTATGTTTAGCTCAGGGATTGTAAATACACCAATCAGCACCCTGTGTTTAGCTCAAGGTTTGTGAGTGCACCAATCAACACTCTGTATCTAGCTGCTCTGGTGGGGCCTTGGGGAGCCTTTGTGTCTAGCTCAGGGATTGTAAATACACCAGTGGGCACTCTGTATCTAGCTCAAGGTTTGTAAACACAGCAATCAGCACCCTGTGTTTAGCTCAAGGTTTGTGAATGCACCAATCGACACTCTGCAGCTAGCTGCTCTAGTGGGGCCTTGGAGAACCTTTATGTCTAGCTCAGGGATTGTAAATACACCAATCAGCACTCTGTATCTAGCTCAAGGTTTGTAAACACACCAATCAGCACCCTGTGTTTAGCTCAAGGTTTGTGAATGCACCAATCGACACTCTGTATCTAGCTGCTCTGGTGGGGCCTTGGAGAACGTGTGTGTCAAAACTCCGTATCTAACTAATCTGATGGGGACGTGGAGAACATTTGTATCTAGCTCAGGGATTGTAAATGCACCAATCAGCGCCCTGTCAAAACAGACCACTGGGCTCTACCAATCAGCAGGATGTGGGTGGGGCCAGATAAGAGAATAAAAGCAGGCTGCCTGAGGCACCATTGGCAACCCGCTGGGGTCCCCTTCCACACTGTGGAAGCTTTGTTCTTTCGCTCTTTGCAATGAATCTTGCTACTGCTCACTCTTTGGCTCCACGCTGCTTTTATGAGCTGTAACACTCACCACGAAGATCTGCGACTTCACTCCTGAGCCCAGCAAGACCCCGAGCCCACCGGGAGGAACGAACAACTCCAGACGCGCTACCTTAAGAGCTGTAACACTCACCGCCAAGGTCTGCAGCTTCACTCCTGAGCCAGAGAGACCACGAACCCACCAGAAGGAAGAAACTCCCAACACATCTGAACATCAGAAGGGACAGACTCCAGACGCGCCACCTTAAGAGCTGTAACACTCACTGTGAGGGTCTGCGGCTTCATTCTTCAAGTCAGTGAGACCAAGAACCCACCAATTCCGGACACACTAGTGTTGCAGAAGTGTGTCCTTGTACGTATGTTTAAGCTGTTTCCTTTTAACCGTAAGCATCTTAAGACTATGGGTAGTGGGTAACAATGAATGTGGTTACCTGTTGGTCTCAAGACAGAGCTGAACCTAAAATGGCGTTACCGTGGCTCTCCTAGACTTCGGCTTCCCTAACATGAGTGGAATAGAAATTACGTTCCATGAATGGTTTCACTATGTTCTGCTTCTCTCCTCCAGCTCCTGTTACAATCACTTTGAAATTAGAAATTCAGTGAAATATTCCAAGGATATCATCACCGAAGGGGATTGTGAAAATCAGTGAAATAATGCATTCTTAATTTTAAAAGTTCTTGATACAGTATAACCCTGGACTTCAAAAAAGTTCACGAAGTTTTAGAGATGTACATATAAGACAAAAAGTAAAGCACAGGAACAAATTGGTGCATGTAATTGAAAATCAGCTTGATTCAGATGCTTCGTTGACTGTGGTTGAAAACTGTTTATGAGGGCAGGTTTGCATATACACAGAAAATAAAGCTTGCATCTTTTTTTTCTTCCAACAGGTCAAGCATTTACAGACAAGAGTGGAGAAAAATGGAAACTCATCAAACAAATGATATAAGTAGAGAAGTCTGGCACATTGATGTTATCACCAGATATGGCTTCATAGGAGGGAACAGTGCACATTGAAGTTGACAGCCACCGCAGCCACTGCAGGGCCCAGCCGTACCCTCAGGAAAGGTGTGAATCTCAGAACACCCCATACACGAGGATCCTGTCCCCATGATCCTCGTGGCTTAATTCTTTGTACCTTCTTGATTCAATTCGGTGCCTTTTCATTTAATATCTCTTTTAAACCTTTCTCCATACACATTTCCCTCTCCCCAAAAGAAAGAAATTTCTAAAAATATATATAACTGTAAGCAGCAGAACGTTTTCTGCAAATGTCACATCCTTGTTCTTTTTGTTTTTTGTTTTGTTTTGCTTTGCTTTTGAGACAGAGTCTTGCTCTGTTGCCCAGGCTGGAGGGCAGTGGCGCAATCTCGGCTCACTGCAACCTCCACCTCCTGGGTTCAGGCGATTCACCTGCCTCAGCCTCCCAAGTAGCTGGGATTACAGGCATGTGCCACCACGCCCAGCTAATTTTTGTATTTTTAGTGGAGATGGGATTTCACCAGGTTGGCCAGGCTGATGTCGAACTCCTGACCTCAGGTTATCCACCCGCCTCCACCTTCCAAAGTGCTAGGATTACAGGCATGAACCACTGCCCCCTGTTCCTTGTTCTTATTTCATATTCTGTTCCTCTCCTGGTCTATCTTCTTTTGCCATTTCACTTTTTATGTGTATCCTTTCCCCAGATGGCAAGCAAGGAAAAAAAAAAAAACTCAATCCTGTCAATTGAGAATATTTATTAGCAGCTTTCATTAAAAGAAAGAAATACTAGAGATAAGCTTAAAACTCTTAGCCATTTTTATTTCCCTTGATGTTCGTATCTACCTACCACTTTCCATTTCTAATTCACAGTTAATATTATCTGTATTCTGCTTCAGATAGCGTGCCAGGTTAGTGACACACCCTGGCCTCAGTGATCTCACAACATGTTTCCCTCAACACAAACAATATGAAAAGACATATGATTAATTAGAGGGAGTAAAAAAAAAAAATAACCAGATCAATATTAACAAAGCCAAGGATAACAAGTCAGAATATTCGAAAAAGTCAGAGGACATTGTAAGAAATTATCTAGCAAAACTCTTCCACCAAGAGATGAGCGAAAAGAGGGAGAAGTTATGCCTGGCTGCTGTGTGCTACCCTTGACCTTGGGAAAGTGCTTTAACAAATCTACACTTCAGTTTTGTGATCTGTAAAATGAGTCTAGTACTAATATCTACTTCATGCAGCTGCTGTGTAAATGAATATGGTAATCCCTGCAATGTACTTAATAGTGCCTGGGACGTAGTAAGCCCTCAATTACTATTAGCTATAATAAAAATATCATGATTGTTATGGAGCCCACATCACTGAGTATGTTGGTGGTTAGCAAGTACTAGACACTAAGGGTCTTCATTATTAATCATGTGTTTTAGGAATGGGATAGCTTTTCCTCTCATGAGTGGCTGGAGCAACGAGGGGTGCCCGCATCGGATCTGTAGGACATTTGAGCTCATGGCTGGAGCCAGAATGATGCAGCCTCTTTTCAGCCCTGTGGCTTTGGTATTTTGCTTCTACAAGCCTCAGTTTCCCCACCTTTGATGAAGGAAATGAGGGCATGCCTTACAGATGGTGATGAGGCTTGAGATAGTGCATGGAAGTGGGAATGATCTGGGCATTGGGGGCATGGTGAGGAGACAGAGAGTGTGGGCATCTCTCTCTTTCATAGCCTGCCAAGTCTGGACTCTCTCACTCTCCCAGGAACCCCTGACATGCATCCATTTATTTTTTGGAAATTGTTTTCGATTGCGGCAAGTAGATATGCAACTACTGTGTATGAAATGCACTGGCTCAGTTACGAAGAGGGAGCTACCAGAAAGAAAACGTATGCAAGAGAACATTTCCCAGTGAAACCAGATCAGACCAAGGATTTACACCTCTTCTGCAGAAGCAAAAACATTTGCTTTCCACGTCATCCGAACGTTTGCAGCTTTGATGCCAAACCTAACGCGTTAAGCCCGGGCAGGCATGGCAGGCTCCGGAGCGGTTCTGTGGGCTGGGCAAGCCAAGGTTTAGGAGCCCCTTTTCCACATAAGTCACAGCAGTTCCCCACTTTGTGGAGGAAATTAGCTCAGAGAAATGCCAAGTGTGATAAAAAATGAAATAGATTGACATTCCAATAAAATAAGCTCGTCTACCCTCTGTACACCCCCTGGGTCCCTGGAGATGTATATATTCCAGAAATAGCATTACATTCACATTACAGCATATTCTTGGTTCAAAACTAACACATCAGGGCTCTGCCGCTCCCAAAGCTGCCAGGAGACAGCTCTGACTGATGTCCAGCTCACTTCCACACGATGTTACAAGTTATGATTACTGATGATGACAGATCGTTACCAGGGGAGTATTTTCACGGAATAGGCAGATTGGAAACCCAAAGGAAAACCAACATATTAAAGGGACATAAAAGCCTTAGCTTCATGCAGTGGAATGTGACATCACCCCCTATTCAGCACAGGGGTGGAAGGCAGGGAGGAGGAACAGGAGAGATTTTCACCCACCATTAGGAGGTCTGGGTTCCATCCCTTTTTCATGCCAACTCACTCCCCAGCCCCGGGGGTAATTGCTATGTGGCTCTACCCAGGTCTCCTGCGAGCTTTAAGGGTGAATGAGCTAATGTTGTTGAGATTCATAGATAAAAGCTGGTAAAGTACACAGGGCACTCTCTGAGTTTCTGAAAGAAGACTTGTTAGTGTTTGGGAAATTGCAGAAAGTCTCTTGACAGGACCAAGGATGTCATGCTTTCTGTGTCCTGCCTGTGTCGCCCAGGGAAGAAGACACTGTTCCTTCCTTCCTTCCCCAGTGATTCATTGGCCAGGGTGAGGAGGTAGAAGAAGAAATACCAGGAACCACATATCCAAACAATTTTGCCCTCTTCTGTTTTGTAGATAAAGTATTTGAGGTGACGCTCACAATTCAAGGAGATATCTCAGGGTATAAGATTTATACCAATTTAAACTACAAGTCCAGAGAAAAGGAAGTTTGGGAAATTCCCTTTAACTGATTTTGGGAGAAAAAAGACAGGATTGAGAATCAGGGAAACATTTCTGATTTTATGTGTACTGGGACATTCTTGCTGATGTAAGATAACATATTTTGCAGTAGATCTTTAATTTATGCCTCTCGCTGGAGCCCCCTCTTCATTCCCATGTAGCTGAACCCCACTCCTTCCTCTTGTAAGTTGTTCTTTTGCATTATTTTACAAAAGTAAGACATGCTTATTTGAAAAGATTTATGCAATATAATATAGGAAATAAAACTGAAGATAAAACTGAAAAACCTTAATTTCTTTTCTTAACCCCTTGCCATTAGCCACAGTTAAATTACCACTGATGGTTTGCCAGTGCAATCAGAAATGTAGGTATGTTTATGTGCATGCCCATAGTGGTAGGGTTTTTAAAAAAACTATTGCTGGGATCATACTATGGACATATTATTCTGTGACTTATCTCTCTAATGGTGTATAATGGTGTATAATAGACATCTTATCATCTCGCTATTTCTCTTTATTTCTTTAAAGTCCTGCTCAAACCCTGCCCCTTCCATGAAAGTTTTTCTGCCAATTTCAGCTCTCCTTCTTTTGAAACAAGACATGTAATAGTATTGAGGGTATTACATGCATCTGGGCTCTTGCAGCACATTTTATGTCTACTGTCTTGGATCTTCCCAACAACCTTACAATGTTGGCATTATGATCTTCCTTCTGTGGAGGAAATTGAGGCTAAACAAAATTCCTTGCATTGCCCAGGGTCAGGTAACTGTAATTCCATGGAAGAGCCAGACTTTGACCCAAATGTTTCTGGTTCCCAAGCCCGTGTTCTTTCCATCATCCGCACTGGGCTTTCATTCTTTAATTATATCCACTCATTCATCAAATAGTTCCTGAGTTTCCACCGTGTTACTCTGCTTTATCTGGGTGCTAGAGATTCAGTGGGGAGCAAAGGCAGTTTTTCTCACCTTCTGTTGCTTACTTATTTCCTGTCTTATAACATGCCCTGCCTTATTGATAGACTGCAGTTTGCCATTATCACGGGTATGATGGAAGGTTTCTATCGAATCAAACTAAGACTTAGTAGAAATGCAAGACATTTTGCCTCATCATTAGAAGACAGTGGGGGAAAAAAATCTCATTATTTTTCAAAAAGCCAAAATGTTATTTTTATCTCACATGTTTAAAATCACAGAAAAAAGTAATTAATAACCCTCTTTTTAATCATATTTAATCTTAATCATATTTGTCTTCATCATTAGTCTGCTCAGGCTGCCATAACAAAACACCATAGACTGAGCGGGTTAAGCAACAGGCATTTATTTCCATAGTTCTGAAGGCTGCAAAGTCCCAGATCACAGTGGTGGCCGATTTGGTTCCTGATAAGGGCCCTCTTCCTGGCTTGTAGACAGTCGCTTTCCTGCTGTGTGCTTACATGGCGGAAAGGGACAGCGATCTCTCCCTCTTCCTCTTCTTATCAAGCCATTATCCCATCATGAGGGTTCCACCTTCATGACCTCATCCAACCCTAATTATCTCCCAAAGGCCTCATCTCCAAATAGCCACACTGGGGTGGGGCTTCAACCTATGGATTTTTGAAGGGATACAATTTAGTCCATAACAATGTTCTTCTCTTGACTAATTCTTACTGTAATGAATATTTAGGGACTGGGTGAGGTGGCTCACACCTGTAATCCCAGCACTTTGGGAGGCAAAGGTAGGAGGATCCCTTGAGCCCAGGAGTTGAAGACCAGCCTGTGCAATATAACAAGACCCCACTCTATAAAAAATCAAAAAATTAGCTGGGTGTGGTGGGGCACACCTGTAGTCCCGGGTTCTAGGGAGGCTGAGGTGGGAGGATGGCTTGAGCCCAGGAGGTCAAGACTGCAGTGAGCCGTGATTACACCACTGCACTCCAGCCTGGGTGACAGAGGAAGACCCTGTCTCTAAAATATATATATATATACATGTATGTGTGTGTGTGTATATGTATATTTACTATATATAATAAATTTTATGTATTTCATATATATGTATTTACTATATATAGTAAATATACAGCAAATATATAAAAATTTACTGTATATAATAAATGCAATAGTATATTATAGTATAGTATTATAGCACATATAACAAATATATAGTAAATATATATATATTTACTATCAAAAACCAGAACGACATTGAGCTTTAAACTCCCATCCCTCTAAGTATTTGTGTTTTTATCATTCATACTTTTTTTGTGTGTGACAAAGTCTCACTCTGTCACCCAGGCTGGAGTGCAATGGCACCATCTTGGCTCACTACAACCTCCACCTCCCGGGTTCAAGCAATTCTCCTGTCTCAGACTCCCAAGTAGCTGGGATTGCAGGTGCACCCCACCACACCAGGCTAATTTTGGTATTTTTAGTAGAGATGGGGTTTTGCCATGTTGGCCAGGCTGGTCTCAAACTCCTGACCTCAAGTGGTCTGCCCACCTTGGCCTCCCAAAGTGCTGGGGTTACAGGCATAAGCCACCGTGACCAGCCATTCATACATTTTTTAAAGATAATTACAAAAAAGAGATCTTTACCTGTCAGGGAAGTAAGAGATAAAAACATTTTTGGATCTTCTCAGGAGCTCTTTCCGACATAAACGCTATGCAAGGACACACGTTCCAGAGACACACCCCATCCATTCGGCTGCGCCGCTGCCATGGGAGGCCAAAGAAGCCTGCAGCTGTAAGCATGGGAGAGTGACAGAAGAAGGTACGTGGGCTTCATTTAGAAAATGTAAATGAATCAAATGAGACACATTCAAATTATATCTAAATATTGGCTCTGGAAATTGCATCTGTGGTGAGGGAAACTGGGGATAACTCCTAGGGAAAAAAAATACAGAATATATATATATATAAAGTATAAACCTCTTTGAGTTGCGGGTGGTAAGGTGGGAGGGAAATTCATAGGTTAGCAATGTATGAGTGAAAGCATTCAAGTATATGCTTTAAAAATAATTTTTTAGCCTAAAAATTTAAAATTTGCACCCAAAGTTTTGTTTCACAGGTTGATCAACCAATTATCGGAGTCCCCTTCATATAAGTTATTTCACAATTGACCCTGTCATAAAGGAAAACTTTCACCAAAAATACCCTTTTTTTTCTTTTTGAGGTTTTCCCTTTATATGGAGTTGTGGAAAAGTAGAGTTTCTGGCGGAAACTGTCTTGCTTTATAGCTAAATATAAGAGCAAATCCAAGTACAGCAGAAAACAATTATCCAGAAGTGGCCAGGGAAGCATTCCTAGCTTGTAGGCATGTGGTCTCAGGAGGCGGGCAAGCCCTTTGCACAAAACCCAAACCTTACAGTATGAATGGCAGGGGTGTCAAATCAGGGTTAATAATTCCACACAAGAACCAAGCCCAAAGGCCACCCAAAACTAAGTTCAGTGGCTGAAACAGAAGCCCAATAGGGGTGTGGCACTGTGCCCGTGTTCAACATAAAAATAAATAAATGGGCCACTGTGGGCAGATGTGAGGACATCCCAAGTTGTCCCCTGGGGACAGACCTCCCCACCCTCAGGTCCATCCAAGGTACAGAAGAGTGCTTTTCTCTAACACATCACCACCTTTAAATGAAGAAATTTTGTTTCCAGAAACTTCTTTTCTTTTCTTTTTCTTTTTCTTTTTTTTTTTTTTGTGTGTGTGTGTGTGACAAAGTCTCACTTTAGCCCAGGCTAAAGTGCAGTGGTGTGATCACAGTTCACTGCAGCCTCAGCCTCCATGGGCTCAGGTGATCCTCCCACCTCAGCCCTCCTAGTAGCTGGGTCTACAGGTCACACTCCCACGCCTGGCTAATTTTTTATTTTTTGTACCTGCAGGGTTTCACTAGTGTTGAACACCTGAGCCCAAGCAACCCACTTACTTTGGTCTTCCTGGGATTACAGGCGTGAGCCACAGTGCCTGGCCTCCAGTAAGTTCTTAATAAAAAGGAAATAAGCTATATGCAGTGATGGACACATTAAGCCATCATCACCCAATGTTCTCTTAATACAGATCATTCATTCAATAAGTGGCCTCTGAAATTCTGCTTTTGGAAAGCCACCATACCTGGCACTGAAAAGGGTGCATTAGATGTAGACAAAATATTTAAAGCTCTGTTATCATGGAAATCAAATGAGTGAACAAGTGTCAAGGTACGTTTGACCCTTCCAGCGTCTTCCCGATGCTGTCTGCTCTGATGGGAGTTAAGATCTTGACTCTGGAGTCAGACTGCCTGGTTGTATTTAGGATCCACTACTAGCTGGTGTCCTTGGGAAAGCAAAATAGGGATAATAAGAATATCTTATTCATGGAGTGGTCACGGGAATTAAGTGAGATGATATATAGGAAGCAAGGATTAAATGAGATGATACCTAGGAAGCTGTAACAATGCCTGGAGGCAGCGTGTGCTTTGTTTTTGTTGTTATTGTTGATATTGTTTCTATGTTTATATACATTTTTCTCTTAGAAAAAGAAAATTTTAGAATTTTCCTTTAGAAAAGAAAAATTTTTTCTAAAATATTATTAGAAAACATATTTTGTCTAAAAAATAGTTTTCATATATAGTATATATATTGTATATATACTATATATACATTGCATATATATACACTATATATACACATTGTGTATACATATATGTGTATATATATATAGTAGAGATGGGGTCTCACTATGTTGCCCAGGCTGGTCTTGAACTCCTGAGCTCAAGCAATCCTCCTTCCTCGGCCTCCCAAAGTGCTAGGATTACAGGCATGAGACACTGCGCCTGGCCTAATGCTATATCTATAATGAATTTTTGCAACTCTAATATCTCATACACAGTCTAGGAGCCCTATAAACTAACTACTCGTGTTCTTTAAAAGATAACGTAAAATAGCAACAACGAAATAAAACAGTAGAATAAAAGTGCAAAGTTCTATGGCAGAATGGCGAAGGCTTAGTGTTGGAAACAATTATGAGAAAGGCAAGTTCCTCAACCTTCTAAAGTTTTGTTTTCTAACCTGTAAAATGGGGAGAATAATGAGTGCCTTGTTTTGGAGATGAGATGAGGTAATGTATGTAAAATTAGTAGGTTTGGTAGGTGCTATTACAGTGCAAATCTTTAATTGAGATATCATTTTTAATTAAAAGATGAAGATGGCCATGCACAGTGGCTCACACCTGTAATCCCAACACTTTGGGAGACTGAGGCAGGTGGACGGCTTGAGTCCAGGAGTTTGAGACCAGCCTGGGCAACATGGCGAAACCAAGTCTCTACAAAAAATACAAAAAAAAAAAATTAGCTCGGCATGGTGGCTCGCGACTGTGGTCCCAGTTACTAGGAAGGCTGAGGTGGGAGGATCGCTTGAGCCCAGAAGGCAGAGGTTGTGTTGAGCCAAGATGGCACCACTGTACTCCAGTCTGGGCAACACAGGGAGATCCTGTCTCAAAAAAAAAAAAAAAAAAGCCGGGCTCGGTGGTTCACCCCTGTAATCCCAGCACTTTGGGAGGCTGTGGCCGGCGAATCACCTGAGGTCAGGAGTTTGAGACTAGCCTGGTTAACATGGTGAAACCCCGTCTCTACTAAAAATACAAAACTATAGCTGGGCGTGGTGGCGCGCGCCTGTAGTCTCAGCTGCTCAAGAGGCTGAGGCAGGAGAATTGCTTGAGCCTGGGAGGCAGAGTTTGCAGTGAGCCAAGATCACACAGCTGTACTCCAGCCTGGGAAACAGAGTGACAGTCTTTCTCAAAAAATAAAAAAATAATAATAAAAAAAGAAGGCACGCTGGCTGACTCAGGATATCCACTAGGTGGTGCTAGAAAACAATGGCCAATCATGAAGCGTTCATTTTCAAAGACCTGGCATTTTATTCTTTTATTTGAGTGTATCAGGAAACAGTTTCTTTCTTTAAAAATTGTTTTTTATTTCAATAGTTTTTGGGGTGCAAGTGGTGTTTTTTGTAACATGAATTATATAGTGGTGAACTCCAAGATTCTAGTGCACCCGAATAGTATACATTGTACCTGATGTGTAGTTTTTTATCCCTAGCCCCCTTCCCCCTTCTGCATCTCTAAAGTTGATGATATCACACTGTATGCCTTTGCATACTTGTAGCTTAGCTCCCACTTGTAAGTGAGAACATGTGGTTTTGGTTTTCCACTCCTGAAGAATAATGGCCTCCAGCTCCATCCAAGTTGCTGCAAAAGACATTATTTCCTCCATTTTAATGGCTGAGTAGTATTCTATGGTGTATATATACCACGTTTTCCTTACCCACTCATTGGTTGATGGGCACTTAGGTTGGTTCCACATCTCTGCAATTGTGAAGTGTGCTGCGATAAACATACGCATGTGGTGTCCTTTTCATATAATGACTTCTAGGAAACGCAGTTTCAATGAACACTCCAACCTACATTCCTTGCATCACTTTGGGACTTTTACCTACTTCTATAATTCTCAAACATTTCCGCCCCTCTGCCTTCCAAGTAAGATGCTTACTCAGCCAACAATTCCTGAGTGCCTGCTGTCTGCTAGGTGCTGGATACACAAAAATGAAGAAAATGCAGTGCCTGGGCCGGTCATGAATTCCACTGTGGATGCGTTGAGTTTGAAGTTCCTGTAGTACTTCCGGGTGGAGATGTCCAACCAGCTATTGACTATTTAGATTTGAAGCTCAGAAGTGACATTCAGAATCAGGGAGACATCACACTTCGTCTGTAGTTGATCGTGAGCTTGAAAAGCATGGCCCAGGACAGAGCATAAAGTGGGAGGGGCTATGAGCGGGTACAGAATCCTGCAGAACGTGGGCATGCCAGCGAGGAGACAGGCTCGCGGAGGACAGAAGGAGGGTTCCGAGAGCCGTAGGCAGAAGCAGGGCAGGGTGGTGTCAAAGAAACCGGGGAGTATGAAGGGACAAAGGACGAGTGTCCCCTAGAAGAGAGAAGAAAGCCCATTGGATTTGGAGCAGGAAGAGGGCCATTGAGAGTGGCCTGGGGACAGAGTGCATGTGAAGACAGCCCAATATCGGCTGCTTTTTTAAAAATGTGGATGAGAAGAGGAGAGTCAGGATAGTTACTAGAGGAGCACTGAAGGTAGGGGGGAGTCGGTTTGGGGGCTTGGTTGGTGTTTGGTTGTTTACTTATTTACTTATTTGCATTGGGAGAAAGGGATTTGATGGCATTTACAGATGGAGGGAAGGAGCCAATAGTGAAGGACAGGCTGATGATTAGAACACATGAGAAGGGCTGACACCCCATCCCACCACTTTTCTCCTTGTCCCAAACAAGCTGTGTGCCCTTGGGTGGTTTCCTGCCCCCTCTCATCCTCAGACACCTCACCTAGAAAAACATACAGAGTAAAATGGTGAATCGTGTGTAAGATCTCTCCTAGCTCTAAGAAAATTCCATTTCCAAATTTCAATCTTTCAGTTATCTAAACAGCAAAGGGAAGAATTATACAGGTTAAGTATGTTTAAATAACTGTCTTTGAAATGAAAGCCAACATTACAATAGCTCACGTCACTAAATGCATGCATGTGGTAAAATGCAAAGCAACCCACTCAAAATAGTTGGTGTGTGGTTAACTGTGTAAATGGCATGTCTCCCTCTGCATGTGAATCTAGAGGCTGGCCCTTGAGATCCACCATCCATATATGCCACAGTTGAGTCTTCAGATCCAGCCTGTCGGTATTTCCATTCTTGAGCACTGGGTAATGTGGTCCTGGCATAGCTCTGTGCCAAACACGTGGTTAACACTTGGACTTATAAATTGTTTATAATCAGCCTCCCTGGCCAATTACAATAGAGAATTTGTATGCAAGTGAAGATATTCAGGCATGCAGAAAATTAAATAAACAGTCTATACACATGTTGAAATACATCTTGCAAATTGCAGGAAACATATTCGCATTACTTTTTATGAAGGCCTCGGCTGTGTTTAAGAGGCCCTTTCTAATAAGGAATGTTTTGACTATGATCCTCCCAAGACACTATAGCACTCAACACAGAAAGACACAATTTTCTTATTCATGAATGTCATAAATGAGCTCAAGAAGGCCTTGGCATGCTTCTTCTGTGCCCTAGCAATGGAAGGTGAGTGCTAACCTCATTCATTTCCTTGATGAAAAGGTATCTTGATTGCTCTGCATCTAGAAGAATGGCTACTTTAAGTCCCAGGGGCACTTAATAAAACGTCTTCGGACTGAGTGACACTGATGAGCAGAGAGCAATTTCCATTTCCCTCCTATGATCTAACAAGTAGCCGGGGGCCGGTTCTTCCAGATGCATCCTCGGCTTGATAGCACACAGAGGTCAGTCCATTAGGGAGGCCAGACCTCCAAAAGAAGAGGCTCTCAAAAAGACAAAACTTGGTGACCACATTCCCCCAACTCAAACATCATTAACACCTTCATTCTTGGGACAATGATAAAGTTTCTTGATGAGTATTGATAATTGCCTACTTTAAAGATTATTCAGGCCCCCTGCTCTCTTTTCTGTTCCCTCTCTCTCCCTCTCTCAATCTCTGTCTACCTTTTGGTGCAGAAAGAGAACGAACAAAAATCAAACCAGTCACCTGGGCTCCACGATGAGCCTTTCAGGTTGAGAGATGAGTCGCCAGGAGAGTCAGGGAGGTTTGGCCGGAAGGAAAAGGTGGCTTGTTGCTGTGTTTCTGTCTCTTCTGTTGCGTTTGCTCTCATTACTGATGAACTGGGGGACTGGCTGAAGAGAGGGGCTTCCTGTGTCTGTGCTCTCTGGGGGCCGACTTCTGCCTGCCTTTCTGGTACCCGTGCTCTGCCAACAATGTGCGGCTTGCATTCAATTTGCTCAAACACTCACCGACTTTAATTAACTGATTTCTGTTCCAAGAACCAACATCAAATACTCTTGTGATCTTCCATGGTGAAGCAGAAACCACTGGGTGAGGGGACAGGAAATCGACCCGCCTCCAACTCCTGCTGGTTACGCTGAGCTGGGGCCAGAAACACCCCATAAACCCTCGGGCAGTCATTTATTAGAAATAATGTCATTGAAATGGAAGTTGCCATGGTACAGTGGCCTCCAGCTGAGAGCCCAGACTCCTGGGGAGGAGGGAGGGAAAAGGCGTTCCAGCTCCTGCTGCTGCACGTTACCCTCACTCCCACTGCGCAGATAAAGCACCACAAAGGGTTAGCGACTCTTTCATTTAAAAGGTGATTCAGGTGAGGTTTATTTTTCATTCCATTGAATAAACGTTGCAAAAATGTTGGAGTCAAGAGAGTAAAATCAGAAGCTGAAACAAAATGACTTAATTGCTTTGCCATATACAGGCATATTTAGAAATGAGAGGTGCAACAGGAAAGATTGCATCACTGAGATTTTAAATCCTTGGTTACTGCAAGCAAACACAGCCACAAACCTGGATCCAAACTCTGTCCAAGTTGAAATAAAAGCAAGATTGGCTTTATTACAAATGAGTAGAGGTATGGGTTTATTGGGATGGGCAGCTTTTGAATTCTTTTTGCCTGATGTCATTTTACAGAGATGGATAGCTGGGCATTCCAAGCCCAAGGATAGGGACTCAGATTAAACCAAGTGTGTGGTTTGGTTTTTAAGCTGTGCTGGAGGTCCTTTTACCTAATGACCCGGCCTCTGCTCTCTGCAAATAAGCCTCATCTTTCTGATGAAATTAACAAACATAGGCTTTTCCTCCTCTCCCATGGCCTGTCACCATGGGTATACATGGAATGTAGAACTGCTCTTCAAGTGGCTTGGGGGACCTAGCGTGCTCCGGCCCCTCTGAGGTGTCCAACCCCGCCCTGCCTCCTCTTACCTGCGTGACCTCAGGCAGGTTAGTTTCTGTGAACTTCAGATTTGTCATTTCTAAAATTAAGTGAATAGTAATAAGAATAATAGTACTAATAATAATGAATGTAATTTCTATGGCTGCCTGACAAATGACCCAAAACTTAGCAGTTTAAAACAATAAACACGTGCAGCCTCACACAGTTTTCTGCAGGGTAGGAATCTGGGAACAGCTTAGCTCCAGCCCAGGACCTCCATGAGGCAGCGGTCAAGGGGCAGGCTGAGTCCAGAGTTATTAGAAGGCATGACTGGGGCCGGAGGATCTGCTTACACGATGGTGCATTCACAGGACTGCAAACAGGGAACCCCCGATCCTCACCTCCTGGGCTTCTCCACAGCTCACTTGAACATCCTCATGGTGTGGAAACTGGCTTCCTTCCCCCAGAGTGAGTGATTCCAGAGAGAGCAAGGGATTAAGCCACAATAGCTTTTGCAGCATAACCTGGGCGGTGACAAACCTTCACTTCTGTGTTCTGACGGCCACACAGACCAATCCCAAGGACCGTGGGAGAGGCCCATGCAACGCTGCCGACCACATCTCCCTTGAGGGGTGTTAGGAAGATGAGTGTGTGTCCATGCGAAGTAAGCAAATGACACTCAGTAGAGGCTCGATAAAATAAACCAAAGTTATCACTATTTATCCCATCAGTACGAAGCATCCCAATTCAAAATGTGAGGCTGAGAAAGAACTGCTAGGTTAACATACAGAAGAGCCAAATGAGAACAGCATCCATTCATCCAACAAATATTTACTCATAGAGTGCATACTATGCTCCAGACACTGTTCTGGTTACTTGGGCTATATTAATAAACAAAATCAAGATCCTTACCTTTATGCAGCTAATGTGCCAGAGGTGAGACACAGACAATTAAAACAGACATAGTAAATGAGTAGATTCTATAGCACATTAGAAGGCAGGATGTGCTATAACAAGAAGAAGAAAGGAAGAGCCAGTCAAGGGGCATTAGGAATGCAGGGGCAGGAGGTGCAGATTGAAATATTCAGCATGGCGCTAGCACGGGTCTTATGGGAAAGGTTCGGCAGAGCGCAGAGGGGCCATGAGGCAGGCCCTTTCCTGGGAGACACAGACTGCTCTGCAGAGATTACGTCCTAAGGCTTCACTGCAGCCTGGGACCGTCCCACCTGACTCTCCCTCTCTCTCCTGCATTGGAGATCTGACCTGCATCCCAACCTGATGCCTCCCTTAGCCTCCTCCCTCCTTCCTGATATCTTCTCATGGGCAGATGCTGTCAGAAAAGCCTCGCTCACTGAATCCCCCCAGGGCATCTGTATCTCAGGGGACCGGGTTGGCACACCAGGGAAGGATGCTAGCTTCTGCACTGAAGGAAAAGGGCAGCACTGCAGGGCTCAGAGAGAGAAGGAGTGCCATGGGAGCTGCTCTGAAAGGATTGTCCTGACGCAGTTTTGAAGAGAACCCTTAGGAGAAGCAAGAGTCACAGCAGGAGACCAGGTGGAATGTTCTAGGTTCTGCCACAGCCAGGAAATGATGACGCCACTGTGACCCGGGGCAGCAGGCAGGTGGGAGAAGTGGTCTGACTCTGGGTGTATTTTAAAGATACAACCAACAGGACTTCCTGGTGGATTAAGTGTGTGGTGTGAGAGAAAGAGGAGTCACGGATGTTCAGCCTAGGAAGCTAGACCAATGGAGCCACCAACACCTGGAATGGGGGAATCTGTGGGCAGAGCAGATCTGGGAGAAATTTGGACATGTCAGTGTGACGTCTCCTAGACATTCAAGCCACCATCTCAAGGAGGGACTTGGACAAACGTGTGCAGTTTAGGAGAAAGTTCAGGGCTGGCGATGGACGTATAGGGGTTATTATGTGTAGATAAACAGATGTTTAAAGACAAGGGACAGGATGAGGCCTCCGGGGAGTGTGGGAGATAAGGAAGGGATGAGGCTAGAAACCAAAAAGTGACTGTTGCAAATCTCAATCCATTTAGAGGTTTATTTTGCACACTTGAGGATGCGCCCAGGAAAACACACACACACACACACACACACACACACACACACACACAAGTTACAGGAGGATCTGTGGCCTGCGCTTTTTCCAAAGAGGGTTTTGACAACTTCAGTGTTTAAAGGGGAAAGAGCGGGCAGGAGGGGAAGGAGGAAAGAAAAAAAAGGAGGGTAGGCAATGAGGCAAGTGGTTACATTTTTATAAGGTTTTGATTAGAACATGCTGAATCCACATTTTATATGTGAAAAGGGGAGGTCAATTATGCATTCATCTGTGCTCAGTAAATCTACATTCTACATAAGATAAAGTAAGCATGTGAAATTACAGCTATTTTATATTTGTTTGTTGTTGTTGTTAAAAGTTGATTTTTTTTTCATAACTCAGTTCCTAAGCTTCACTTTTCCCTTTGGCATAGTGAGTTTGGAGTCCCAGGATTTTATTTTCCTTTCACGAGGCTGAAGACATTTTGGCATTATGAGGTTAAGGTGCAACAGATGACCCAGCAGAGAAGGCAGGGTGATCAGAGAGCAGGAGGAAAACCAAGAGAAGGTGGCATCCAGAAGTTGAGGGGAGAAGGAGCATGAAAGAGGAGGGGCCATCAGCGTGCCTTAGCTGCCGAAGTCTGGCACGATGAGGATGGAGGAATGGCCATTGGATCTAGCAGTGCAGAGGTCATTAGTGACCATTAAGGAAAATGCTGGGCCTTGCTTTTCCTCTGGGAGGCCACCCCTTCCACGTGTGGGTGTCCTGCCCTCATCCCCAGGGATGCAGACTCCAGACCACCTCATCCCTGATGACCGAGACCCTCACCTTCTGAAGCAGCTCTGCCCACTCTACATTCCCCTTTGAGCCTGGTCTCTGCTCCTTGAGGGAGGGGACAGCCCGCCAGAGTGCTGAGCCACACTCCCTGCTGACGTGAGCGTGGGAGCAAAGTGCTGCACTTGCTCATTTTACCAGGTGGTTTCCAGAGACAGTGTTCCTCAACCAAAGGAAAGTGTCTTAGTGATTGGAACTGCACCCCAAAGAGTAGGTCTTGAGTCTCAGAAGGAGAATCACTGGGCCAAGTGTGATGGGAGTAGGAAGCTGGTCCCAGCTCTTCTAGTGACCAGTGTTGTGGGCGAGCCAGAACTATCTGGGCCGGTGGCATGGGGGTAAAAGAATTTACCAAGACAGTTGTAGATAAAGAAAGGCAGATTTATTTGTTTAAAAAAGCATGAAAATATGTCATAAGAAGGCAACGGGCAGCCAGCAGAAGAGCAGCTGATAGCCAGCAGACAGAGGCTTGCTGGGGATTTTATAGGATGGTGCTTGTGCTGTGTGCTGGAGAGGGCTGTGTGCGGTACTGACAACGCCAAGGTTGCAGTGAGCCAACTTTCAGGTGTCTGGTGATACCTGGGCACAGGAAGATTGTGAGTTATTTGCACAGGAGGGCTGTGTGTCTGGACCATGAAGAAAGGCAGACTTACAGCTTACCTGTTTCCTCTTTTTGCTTTCCCCTCCTCCCACCAGCCTGACTCCTTTTCACTAATTAGGACTCCAGACCCAGCTCTCTGCCCATATTCACCTCACCCTTCTCGGCCTTATCTGCTTCCTTTGTGGAATAAGGGGATCAGTTGCCAGATTCTCATGCTGTCTGGATGATAGAACCCCTACATCACTCTATGCATAACACTGTGGCCTATTCAGCACATTGTGGATTTCTAAATAAATATACAATAATTTCTAAATTCTAAACAAATTTAATTTTATAATAAGAAATAAAAAGAATTTTTCCAGCAAAAAAAAGGGAGAAATAGAGGCCTTATCTTTATAGTCTACTACTAAACAAGGGACCTGAGCCATGGGAAGGGAAGAGGGGCAGCTGTTGACCACAGTTCATCTGTCCCAGGGTCTCACGTAAGAGTCTTTTTGGTTAGAGAGGCATAGTAGGTACAATGATTTAAGAAAAATATATGGAAGAAAATATATGGCACAGGGGGTCACACCTGTAATCCTAGCACTTGGAGAGGCAGAGGCAGGAGGATCACTTGAGCCCAGGAGTTTGAGGTCAGCCTGGGCAACATAGTGAGACCTCCTGTCTAAAAAAAAAAAAAAAAAAAATTAGCTGGGCATGGTGGCACATGCCTGTGGCCCCACCTACTCAGGAGGCTGAAGTCGGAGGATCGCTTGAGCCCAGGAGTCCAAGACCAGCCTGGCAACATAGTGAGACCTCCTTTCTACAAAAAAAAATTAATAAAACAAAATTAGCCGGGCTTGGTGGCATGTGCCTGTGGTCCCAGCTACTCAGGAGGCTGATGTGGGAAGACTGCTTGAGCCTGGGAGGTCGAGGCTACAGTGAGCCATGACAGCACCACTGCACTCCAGCCTGGGTGACAGAGCAAGACCTTGTCTCAATAAAATAATATTAAAAGAAAAGAAAAAGAAAAAAATACATGAGAGAAAACTCAGAATTGAGAAAATCGTTCTTATTAACTTTCTTCCTGTGACTTGGGGAAGATAGGCCATTAATTGATTGCAATTCTGGAGCCAGAGAAAACCCATTTTCTAGGCTGAGGATCCCTTGCTAGACCGTCTCCAAAGCTCCTTCCACCTGTTAAGTGTCTAAGATTCCACAAAGTGACACCTACCTCCTCCAGGGGCTAAAGTCACCTGAAATACTACAGCGTGGGCTCCCAAGGTGAGGCTGCTTCCCTAGGAGCATGAAGTGAAATGAACGGATTTATTTTATTTTATGAATTAAATAAGATCTTTGGGCAGAGGCTTCAGACAGATGGGATATCTAAAGCGGCAAGCTATGCTCTTCTAAAGAAGCCAAAGGAGAGTGTAGAAGGGCCAGTTAGACTTTGCAACCTCAGAATGAAAGTATTTGTGAAGAGTCAGGCATGCAAAGCATTTCTTAGGCATCAGAGCGGGAAAGATGAATTGATGACTTGGTCTCCAACCCCCTTTCCTACCCGCCCGCCTAGGAAGCCTAGTGTCTGTAATTACTCCTGTCGGCCTCTAGATGGCAGTCAGAAAAAAACAAAGATAAAACTCAAATTGAACAGAGAAACAGAAACCAGTAAAGGTTAGAACAAAGGTACAGAAACAAATATGATTTTTAAAAAAATCATAAGGGTAAACCAAGAAAACTAACCAAGGACTTCTGCATATAATACATAACCAATGCTTTAGGAGAAATGTCATTCAAAGCTACTTAATTTAGAATTCTAAAACCAAATTTACAGCTTACTTGGGTATGTTTTTGATAGTTCAGTCACAATGTCAATATTTATGCAATAAATGTTATTGTACTAGGTAGTTTTTAAAAGTCCCTCTAAGTTCTAAGGAGTCCCTGAATAAAGTCTTTTTTTTTTTTTTGAGAGGGAGTCTCACTATGTTGCCCAGGCTGGAGTGCAATAGCGTTATTTCGGCTCACTGCAACCTCCGCTTACCAGGTTCAAGTGATTCTCCTACCTCAGCCTCCTGAGTAGCTGGAATTACAGGTGCCTGCCACCCGGCCTGGCTAATTTTTGTGTCTTAATAGAGGCGGGGTTTCGCCATGTTGGCCAGGCTGGTCTCAAACTCCTGACCTCAGGTGATCCACCCGCATCGGCCTCCCGAAGTGCTGGGATTACAGACGTGAGCCACTGTGCCCAGCCTTGAATATAGTCTTGAAAAGTGACATATGCAAATTCAGTTTTTGCATCTTGAATCATATTTTCCAGTAGATTTTAACACAATCTTTATTTTGATTGTTCTCTGCCCTGCAGTTCTAGCCCTTTGGAACTAATATTTGAAATAAAACCAGGGATATTCTCTGGATCTGTGCTTTCATAGGAGAACTTGTTGGTGGTTCCATCTTCTCCCCTGGGAGGCTCCTCTGGGCAGTGTTGGTGCTTCAGGAGTGACAGGTGTGCGGCAGGTGTGGGTGAGCTGTGCTGACTGCAGTGGAGGGACCTGTGTGTCCTGAGTCCTTAAACGAGGCAGCAGATCTGCTAGATGTGTCGTGGGATGCTAAACTGCAGAGGACTTCTTCCCAAGTGCCAGCCCGCAGCCCAGTAACACAGAGCTTGGGCCGCCTGAGGTCACTTTACCAGAGAGAGAGACCTCAAGTGCAGAACTTGGTGACAGAGCACTGAGGCCAAATGGCTCTTGGGACTGATACCCAAACAAAAAGAAGGCAGACCTCACATCTCAGTTCAGTCACCACTGATGCAACCCAGCACCCGATGGCACCGGGGGCATCTGACAAACACAGAAGCCAAAACCCAAATGACAGACATTCAGAGGGATGAATTCCTGCTGGCAACTTGTGCACCGAAAACATCAGAAATATGCAGCTCGGAAAAAAAAAAAAAAAGGTGATTGACAGTACAAAGTGTCTACATTTGCAAATTATTTTTTTAAGTTAGCATCTTTTGTAAAAACATAAACTCATCGGGTTAGAATGGACCTCAAGAAATCACCTGGTCTAATGTCTAATTCTTACCTCCAGAAGGAGCAGCTCTTAAGCCATGCCAAGCAAAATAAAACAAGACCAACAAAACCAACTGCCCCTTCCTTTTCATTGAGTTTCTAGACGAGATTTAACCAGGAACCACTGCTTTTTTCCCTTCGCCATTAGGACATTTTTGTTGATGTCTGACTGTAGATTAAAACAGTTAAAACAGACCTGGATTAGAATTCATACTTCTCCATGTACAGGCTATGCACACTTAAGCACTACCTAACTCTCAGAGCCGCACTTTCTCTATTTGTAAAATGAATATCAGAATATGCACCAATTAGAGGTGCTGCAAGGCTTGAATAAAGAATGTGTAAACAGGCTGGGCACAGTGGCTCATGCCTATAATCCCAGCACTTTGGGAGGCCAAGGTGGGCAGATCACTTGAGCTCAGGAGTTCAAGACCAGCCTGGTCAACATGACGAAACTCTGTCTCTACTAAAAATACAAAAATTAGGCAGGGCACAGTGGCTCACGCCTGTAATCCTAGCACTTTGGGAGGCTGAGGCAGGTGGATCACCTGAGGTTAGGAGTTCAAGACAAGCCTGGCCAACATGGGTGAGACCCCATCTCTACTAAAAATACCAAAATTAGCTGGGCGTGGTGGTGGGCACCTGTAATGCCAGCTACTCAGGAGGCTGAGGAAGGAGAATCGCTTGAACCCGGGAGGCGGAGGTTTCAGTGAGCTGAGATTGTGCCACTGCACTCCAGCCTGGGTGACAGAGCAAGACTCCATCGCAAAAATAAATAAATAAATGAATCAATAAAAATACAAAAATTTGCCAAGCGTGGTGGCGCATGCCTGTAATTCCAGCTTCTCGGGAGGCTGAGGCATGAGAATCACCTGAACCCAGGAAGCTGAGGTTGCAGTGAGCCGAGATCACACCACTGCACTCCAGCCTGGGTGACAGAGTGAGACTCTGTCTCAAAAAAGAAAAAAATAATGTGTGTGTGTGTGTGTCTGTGTGTGTGTGTGTTTAAACAGCTATACATGATGGTTGGCCACCAACAATAGGCATACTAATGCAGATGTTTTGAAGACATTTTTGAATGTCACTGAGTGGGGATCCTGCCAGCATCTAATGGGCAGAGGTCAGGGATGCTGCTACACATTCTACAAGACACAGACTTACCAGCACCCTGTGAGAAAGAACTATCCAGCACCAGGTTGAGACACCTGCCTAGAAATGCCATGTCATAAGTTAGCCGGCGGAAGGGTGCTAAACCCCTCTAGGGTCTAGTACAAGGTTGAAGGGACCCTAGCTGTTGAAAGCAGAGGGCATGTACTCCATGTCACACATTTTTGGCAAGTCTCACAAAGTTTTTGGCTTCAAGAAAGTCTGAAATTAAAATATTCTCATTTATTCCCACAGCCCCTGGGTTTCACCTTCAAGGCATCAAGATTTGCTGATAGCTGATTATTCCTCTACAGAGTTTCTTTGTGATGCATCTACTTATAACTTCCTTGGGAGACTTAAGAGTTGCATAGGAATTCTAGGGGCTGACTGCCTCTTCCACTGTGACTGTAAGCTAGAACCACCAGTCTGGTTTATATAACAGCCTAGAAAGAATGCTGTTCTGGGACTCAAGAGAAAGTCACTTGGTGTTTCTGGCCTTGGTTTGCTCACCTGTAAGATGGGCTGGTACAGCGGATGATCCCCAAGCTCCCGCCGTCGTGCCCTGATTCTGAGATAGCATTATCAGGGAATCTGTATGGACTCATGCAACTGTTCTCCTGGGATCACAAGGGTTGTGTGTCTCCCCTTTTCACCTTAAAATGAAATCTTGGAAATCTTCAGTATAAAATTCATATTGGTGTTTTCCTGACCATAAATATAATGCTCCTTACTCAGGAGAAGGGAGGACTGGGGAAAACTTGAGGGCACCGTTTGGTTCTGGGAATGAGGAGAGCACCCAGCCCCACAAGGCAGCTCTTGCTTCCTTTAGCTGAAGTTTGAGGCAGGTGACTTGAATGCTTGTATTGTTTTGTGTTTCACAGAGACCGGTTGGGGTGAGCAGTAACCCACACTAACAGAGCTTAGTCAAGCAACCAGTACCGGCCAACGGACAGTGAAACTGAAAGAAAACTTGCAGAGCTTTCATGGAAAGTCCATCAGTGAAAACGGCCTGGATGAATATGGTGTAAACTGTCTCCCAGGCCCTGTTTCGTTTTCCCTTAGGTGTCAGTGGGAAACCACACATTTGCCGAATCAATTTTCTCTGCTACTCAGAGAAAAGCATCCTTTGAGATTAGCAACATAAGAAGATACACATAATTAAATAAATAAATAAATAAGGAAAAACAATGCACAAGTTTCGAGGATTAGAAGGACAAAAATTAAACAAGAAAAATAAATTTAAAAAAATAAAAGAAAGAGATTAGCAGCGTGGAAGCAGATGGCACAGGGAGGAGGGGGCAGCGGCCCCCAAATGGGCTGTGGGAGCAATGTCAAGGTTGGAGGTGGTGGGAGAAAGGTGGAATCTCTGTAGCCTGATAGAGGTTGAAGATGTCTTTACAAAGCTAGTGTACTTAATTATTTGTGGGGAACAAAGGGTCTTCCTGATCCATACAAAGTATACTCTCTTTTTAACAATCAGGGTAACCTAAGACAGATGATGAGGACCTTCCAAAAGTCAGTCACTCACCAGAATTCCAAAGTGCCAGGTTGCCTGATGAGAATACACGCTGTGTTGCCCAGGTGGCATGAAATGCCATGAGGCCCTGGAACAAGGGCTACAATCATTTTCTTCTTTAAAAAAGTTTTATTTGTATAAATGTATGGGGTACGAATGTAACTTATTACAGGGATGTATTGCATAGTAGCAAAATCAGGGCTTTTAGTGTATCCATCACCCTGTACCTATTAAGTAATTTCTCATCACCCGCCCCCTCCCCTCCCTCCTGAGTCTCCAATGTCTATCATTTCACTCTCTATGTCCATGCGTATACATTTTTTTTGAGAGGGGGTCTTGCTCTGTTGTCCAGGCTGGAGCACAGTGGTGCGATCACAGTTCACTGAAACCTTGACCTTCCAGGCTCATTCAATCCTCCCACCTCAGCCTCCTAAATAACTGGGATCACAGGTGCGCACCACCATGCCTGGCTACTTTTTGTAGAGACAGGGTTTCGCCATGTTGCCCAGGCTGGTCTTGAACTCCTGGGCTCAAGTGATCCACCCGCCTTGTCTTCCCAAAATGCTAGGATTACAGGCGTGAGCCACTGCGCCCAGGCTTGTGCACATTACTTAGCTCCCACTTATAAGTGAGAACATGTGGTATTTGTTTCTCTGTTTCTGAGTTCTTTGACTTAAAATAGTGGTCTCCAGTTCCATCCACGTTGCTGCAAAAGACATGATTTCATATTCCTTTATGGCTGAGTAGTGTTCCAGGGTGTATATATACCACATTTACTTTATCCAATCATCCATTGGTGGACATTGAGGTTGGTTCTATGTCTTTGCTATTGTGGATAGTGAAAAGCCACAATTATTTGATTTCACAGATACCCTCCTTTCTTTACGTGGGTTGAGCACAGGAAGAAACTGTCTACCTCAGTTACTACCACCATTGGCCTTCCAAATGTGGCTGTGTTTTGCCTGGGGTATGCAATCCCACCTTTATGCCTGTACATGCTTTGGAGTTGGAATTGGTCCTACTTGGGTTATATCTGGATACAAAGAAAAGTCAGTTAAATGTGGTGCAGCCACTATACACATCCTGAAGGCCCAAGTGCTAATCTCACACCTTAATTGCAGTATGAATTATAAGTGGCAGGCTGCCCTTCTTTCTGACTCCATGGATCCTACCTGCTCACCCATGGCCATCCCTCTGCCTTCACCCTCTAATACTTTTGCCCTCTGCTCTGACCACATGGGATGCCCGCTCCTTGCTCCTGCTGGAACACTCATCCCCAGGCAGCTCCAGGCTCCCCCTCAACTCCTCCCGCTTCAGTGAGGACTACGCTGGACGCCCTTTCATTTGTCTCTCTTTCCTACAAGAATGCAAGTTCTATAGGGAATAGATGTTTGTCTCTTTTCTTCACTATACAGGACTTGCCTAACACATAGTAAGCGCTCAAGGAATATTTGTCAAATGAATACACATCCTGCTTGAATCTCAACCCTTGTTGCTGCAGGTTAAAGAGTTCTAATAAAATTTCTTCTGCCTACCTCCCAAGGACACTGTTGTTTCTTAAGAAGGGAAATTGAATTTCTAATGTGAAGGGGGAGCTCTTCTCTAATTTCCTGCACTGTTATGGAGTCTTTTCTGTTTTTCATATTTCTTCATCAATTCATCAGAGGTCTAGAAAGGAGATGACTTGGGCTATCATTTTACTCAGAAACTGTGTCTTTTTTTATCTTTGAGCAAAATTCCTCTCCTGTCTGTTGACTTCTATGTAGAATTCCAAGCTCATAGGACAGATGACGTGGATCATTAGATTAAGCCCAGAAGGGCAAACGACTTGTGCTGGAAAGTCAGGAAAACAGAGTGAAGGGCTATAGCAGGAGGATGTAGAAGCTAGCTGGGGCCCCCTACTGGCAAACGTGCGGATAATGTAGCAGTGAAACAGAAAGATAGTGATGGATTGTAACCCATTGAATAGAAAAAGAATCCATGAGTTCATATTGATATCAACAAACAAATGATAAATTGATTAGGGAGAGGGAAACTCTTCCTTATAGCAGAGTTCTGGCCAAGAAATATGGAAAGAATGAAGGAATTAGAAATGTATTGAGGTTAAATGCTGAACCTAGTGGGTGAAGGTTTGATAGGAACAGGATATTTACATAGTCTCAAAGTATCTCTCCAGAAGTTACTTTCTAATTTTTTTTTGAGACGGGTCTCTCTCTGTCACCCAGGCTGAAATGTAGTGGCAAACATAGCTCACTGCAGCCTTGATTTCCTGGTCTCAAGTAAATCGTCCTTCCTTGGCCTCCCAAAGTAATGAGATTACAGGCATGAGCCACCACATCCATCCTGCTTTTAATTATAAAGAAAAAATAGTAACTTTATTCATAAAAAAATAACAGACACCATCTTTACACAAAAGGAAAATTGTTCAGCATGGTACAGTGATAAGCTGAGCAAAAGGCCAGGTGGAGCTTAGAAAAATGTATAAGAAGGGTTGCATCAGTAAGGACTTTTAATTAAACCAGTGAAAACAGCAGAAAAACAAATTAAACAGAGGCCTCTTCCCCCTGGCGCTCCAGGTGATTGAATCAGCTGCCCAAGCAAGCTGAAACAGGGCAGCATGGAATAAAACCACTTGGCATGTGGGTAACTCTGTTATTTCCAAAGGACTTTCCCAAATATCATCTTGCTTTATGCTATTTCTCACAGCAATTTTGTGACGCAAAGCAGCTATCTCCTGTGTATGCCATCTCCTGATTAACATATGAGCACACTCAACCCACAGGGTACGTGACTTTTCCAAGGCCACAGAACAGAGCCAGGACGTGACCCCATGCTGCTGGCACCATGGCCAGTGTCCCACCGCACTGACCCGTCACTTGAGCTCAGTTGCACCATCCCTGTAAAATGCCAGGTAACTCCTGCATCACAAAGAAAAATATTCTCAAGGAAGTAGGAAATTTTGTTTTGTTTTGTTTTGGTTTTTTTTGAGACAAGATCTGGCCCTATCGCCCAGGCTGGGGTGCAGTGGCGTGATCTCAGCTCACTACAACCTCTGCCTCCCAGGCTCAAGCCACCCTCCCATCTCAGCCTCCTGAGTAGCTGGGACTACAGGCATGCTCCACCACACCCAGCTAATTTTTGTATTTTTTTGTAGAGGTGGGGTTTTACCATGTTGCCCAGGCTGGTCTGGAACTCATGAGCACAAATGATCTGCCCACCTCGGTCTCCCAAAGTGCTGAGATTACAGGCATGAGCCACCATACCAAGCCTGAAAAACATGTTAATATTGCTTTTTGATGCCATTTCATTGGTACACTTAATCTGCATCATTCTACTTCTTTTGATAAATTTCCTGAAAATAAAGAACGAGTATCAGAAAGGTAAAACTTGTGAGCAGAATCTTTTCTGAAATGCTAATGAAGCCAATTGCGAAGGAGTAAAAAGCTTCAGAGATGTATTTCTATCGGGAATTGCCAGGGAGACAAATACCATCTGCAGTAGAGAAACGGCCCTCCATATCTCCTCTCAGGAGCCCAGGGATGTTCCTCTCTGCTGTTTCTTTGCTTTGGGTACAATGTGCCTGAAGGAGTTGGTAGAAAAATCATCCTCATAGGGTACTGATGGCAGCGGTGGCCCATCTGGAGCAGCTGCTGCAAAGATGCCTGCTGCAGTGAGGAGGCCCGGCTGGGGCTGCAGCTCTGCGGAACCAGCAAGGGCTGGGAACAGGCAAGAGCCCCACGCGACTACCAAGTCAGTGGGGCAGGAGCCCTGCGCTCCCAGGCACAGCTGCAGCTGCCCAGCCACAGCTCCGGACAGGGCATCCCTGCGTTCTCAGGAGCCTGGGAAGTCCCTGCTCCCCCCACAGGCTCTGAAGTGCTTGCTCCTGCTCCCTGGCCTCTCCTTGCTCCCAGAGGAGCAAGTTTGTAGTGCGGAGAAAATTTGCAGCCAAGCCTGGACACTATTGCCAGGTGTGTGAGCACTCAGGGTGGTGCTGACATGCTGGTCCCCTGACGCCTTGGCCCCCTCTGGACTTTGGGCAGGGGAGGGACTGAGGGTGACTCTGCACAGGCCTGCAGATGCCTCTCTGCATGAACAGCCTGGGCACCCTAGATGGCATGTTGATGATGGCAGGAGGCAAATAGGTTCCTAAGTGGAAAGGGGCAGGTCCCTGGTGAAGCCCCTCCTTTATGTCAGGCACGGCCTGAAGCCTGGGGGCTAGGCTGCCAGTTCTAGGTGAAGTCCATGCTCCGGAGTGAGAATTTATGGTGCTTTTTCTGGGTCCACCCATAGCCGCCCATGGGCCATCCCCTTTCTCCCTTCTGAGCCCATAAAAACCCCAGACTTACACAGACATCAGGATTACCAGCTGCTGGAAGGAGCTACCTATTTTGGGTCTCCTCAACTTGCCAGGATGACCTGTCTGGGGAAAGGAACTGGACAGTCATCAGGATGACCTGCCTGAGGAAAGGAGCTACCCACTCCGGGTCTCCTCTCCACTGAGAGCTGGACACTCATCAGGATGACCTGCCTGAGGAAAGGAGCTGTCAACTTTGGGTCATTGGAGAACTGTTCCATCACTCAGTGAAGCTCCTCTCTGCCTTGCTCACCCTCCAGTTGTCCACATATCTCACTCTTTCTGGATGCAGGATAAGAAGTCAGGACCTGCTGAATAGCAAGACTGAAAGAGCTGTAACACAAACAGGGCTGAAACACATCCCCCTGCTCCCCACATTTTGGGTGACAAGAAAGAGAGAAGAACTGTGGCCCTTTAGGGAGCCCAGACCTAGGGGCTTCCTGAGCCAGGGCTGTGACACCCTCTTTGGTGCTCTGTGGTTTCTGGCATCTCCAAGCTTCCAGGTGCCACCACATTCCCCTTGTCCAGACACAGATGCCCACAGTGGAAGCTGTTTGCAGTGCGTCTGATCCAGCCGCAGGCTCTTGCATGGAGCTGGCACATGTGCTGGCACCTGGAGCTGCCCGCCCCACAGCAGCAGCTGGTGTGCCTGGATGTGTGCAGTCGCCAGACCCCATACTTGCTCACTCACACACTCCTAGCCACTCTGCACCTGGCTCAACCTTGGTAGGCATGGGATCGAGACCAATAGCATAAGCTGAGTGCAGCCTGCCAGGCCGAGTGGACAGAACAAGCCCAGTGGAGCCCAGCAAAACTGAGGAAAAAGTGCCACTACTCACAGAGGTTTCCAGCTGGAAAAGCGACACCCGAAGGACCCCATGACAGTACTTTTCCTGCTTGTCTTCATTGTTATCTTTCTCACAGATCAATCCCTTTCTTTCTGTAATTAATGTCATGGTTGATTTTGTTTCTTTTAAACACTTCATATTTGTAACTTTGAGAAATTTAGAAAACGCCAGAAAAGTTGAAAGACTCTTACAACAAACACCTCTCTGATTACTACCCATAACTGACTACTCTTGAATTACTAGGATAGTTCTTTTCAATCTTTCTTTTTCATTTAAAAACAAAGTAAAGTAAAATAACGCTGCAGTTAAACTGAAGTTCCGTTTACTTTTCTCCATCCAAGTTCATTCCCTTTCTCCTACAAAAGGCATCTCTCACATGGATTTATTTATAAAATATTGCACATAGGTATCTATGTGCTCACATAACATATATTATTGCTTATTATCCACTCTTTTCAAATTTTTCTTTGCAGGAAAATATGCCAAACAAATCCTTGCAATTCTGAAATCATTCTGGTTAGGATTTGATTATCTTATCTCTTTCCAACATAAAGTCCCATGAGGCAAGTTACGATAATAGTTAATACCATGGACAAGGCACTGTTCTAGGTGCATATACTTGTTACCTCATCTATTTTTTTCTTTTTTTCTGGAGACAAGGTCTCACTCTGTCACCCAGGCTGGAGTGCAGTGGCAGGACCATAGCTCTCTGTAACCTCAAACTCATGGGCTCATGCAATCTTATCCTCTCAGCCTCCCCAGTAGCTGGGACTACAGGTGCATGCCACCATGCCCTGCTAAGTTTCTTTTCTTTTTTTTAGATTTGGGGTCTTTCTCTGTTGCCCAGGCTGATCTCAAACTCCTGACCTCAAATGATCCTTCCATCTCAGTCTCCAAAAGAGCTGGTATTATGGGCATGAGCCACTGCACATGGCCTTGTTACCTCATCTTATCCTCACAATAACCTTTTGGACATATATTATTATGATCCTCATTTTAGAGATTGAGACTTAGGCACAGAGGCACTGGGTCACTTTCTTGAGCCTGCGGAGGTATGAGCTGCTGGGCAGGCTGGTCCTGGTGCCCAAGACCCACACTCCTGCCCTTGCTTATTGTTCCTTACAGAGGTCTTTGCTTTTCCTAATAAGACCATTGTCTACATGATCAGTTGACACCTTGAAAGCAGGCTGGTCTTGAAAGTTTCACATGTTCCCTTTCTAATTGATGGCCCTTTCCTGGGATAATGAATGAACTCAACTTCGGGTTCAAGTTGCTCCAACAACCCACTTCCAGCCACAGCACTCCCATGAGAGCCTCTGCAGCCTGGGCCCCTCCAGCTCATAGGGATGCCCACCCAGGCCAAGCGCTTCTAAACGAGCAACCTCCTCAAAAGAAAGCACAGGAGAAAGCAGGAATCAGTAAAACTTTTCTGGTTTTCTCTTCAAATATTAACAAGTTGACACTTAAGAAGATACGGCAACCTCTTAGATCCAGAGGATAAAAAAGGCTCCTTCATGCTGCTTTCAACTCATTAGAACATGTGACACTTACCATGCAGCCTTCTGCTGTCTCTCGTCAGCAGTACAAGCCTCAGCCCCTAATCCTGCCTGGCTGCTGAAGGATTAGACCCAGCACTTAGTATTTAATCTGTTCCTCCCCTGCACATCTTGTGGATTTGGTTTTTCTTTTATGGGTTGCCAAAAGCAAAATAATAATCCCAGATACCTGTCACTTCAGCCAAGGGAGATTTATTACTTTTAATCAAAGGATACTTGTTATAAAAGGAGTTATGTATATATGAATACACACACAGATACACACATATCTATGCATGTATACAGACAGACAGACATCAGCAAACGTAAATCCCCATTTGGGGACTCAGGGCACTGTCTGTTCCCCTCCTCCACTGATGGATTTTTGTTCACTGTTTGTCATCTGTGTTCTGGAGGCCACCAAAGGCTCATGTGCCCTCATAGTGTGGTGACATCTTAACCTCTAACACTTTTGCGTGATCATTTTAATAGGTGCTGAAAAATTGGGAAATGGATGTTGAAAAAAATGACAGGCCTGGCACGGTGGCTTACTTATACAATCCCAGCTACTCAGGAGGCTGAGGCAAGAGAATGCCTCGAGCCCAGGAGTTTGAAGCTTCAGTGAGCTATGATCATGTCGCTGCACTCCAGCCTGGGGGGCAGAGCGAGACCCTGTCTTTATTTAAAAAAAAAAATCATCCCTAATCACTTATTCCTGAGTCTGTCCCAGCCAACAAGGTCATCGACCCTACAATTGCAACAAGAGGGATGAGGGGAGGACAAGGGACGGACAAAGGCAGTAAAGTCAGTGATTAGGTGGACACCAGGTGGGTGTCCAAGTCAATATGGAAGGTGAAGGCATTAAGAAACAAGGAATCAAAAATCTAAAAAGAAAAAAAAATTAAAGCACAGCCTTATTCTTTTGCTAACATACTTTTTTCTCCACTGCCCAAGCCCCCCTTATTGAGAAAAGAGGCTGCATCCCAGTGCTTGGAAGCACAGACACCCGTCCTTCTGTGCTCTGAGTGTTTCAAACAGCCTTGCAGACAGCCATAGCGCCTAGCACTGGGCTCAGCAGGCAGTAGCCTCTCAGTAACTGCCTGCAGAATTGAATTCAATAGCTAAGTGCTAGAATTATGCCCAGGTTAAAAGGGGTTACCAACATAAGTCAGAACTGACGTGGTGCAGCGATGATTGCTGGTCATCTCCTGATCCCAGCTTCCCTTCTTCTTTGGGAACAGACCACCCAAGTACAGCTGGGGAATGGTGCATCAGAGTGCCTAATTCTTTTTTTGTTTGTTTGTTTGAGACAGAATCTTATTCTGTTGCCCAGGCTGGAGTGCAGTGGTGTGATCTTGGCTCACTGCAAGCTCCGCCTCCCAGGTTCAGGCCATTCTCCTGCCTCAGCCTCCCAAGTAGCTGGGACTACAGGCACCCGCCACCAGGCCCGACTAATTTTTTGTATTTTTTAGTAGAGATGGGGGTTTCACTGTGTTAGCCAGGATGGTCTCGATCTCCTGACCTCGTGATCTGCCCGCCTCAGCCTCCCAAAGTGCTGGGATTACAGGTGTGCTTTTTAAATTTTTATTTTATTTTTTAGTGACAAGGTCTTGTTCTGTCACCCAGGCTGTAGTGCAGTGGTGCAATCATAGCTTAATGCAGCCTTGAACTCCTGGGCTCAAGTGATTCTCCCGCCTCAGCCTCCCAAGTAGCTGGGACTACAGGGGTGAGCCACCTCACCTTGCCAGAATGCCTTATTCTTGCTACTTCTTTCTCATCAGTCTGATTAATGTGATGTCATCAATATAGTGTGATATTGGTTTTGATTTAATGTCTTGGCCTGGGTGAGAGGGTGGTTTCAGCGCCATCCACTGGACCATTCCTACTATAACATTATGTTCTTACTTTACCAATCAAGAGACCACATGACAGTTGCACTGAATGGTAATTATGTCCATTCCAATTATACATTCAGGAACTGGCAAAGTGACCCACAGGTAGGTCCATGGACCTGAGCCAGAACTTTATTGATCACATAGTTCCCATATATCCCTAATCGAACAGGAAGGCCTTTATCACTTTGAGTGTCAATCTTGATATTCTAATAGCATTAGAGAAATTTAGACATTCCTCTTTCCCCATTGCATGGTGATCTGAGTACATGGCTGTAGACATCTTTGGGGAAAGTCTGGGGAAATTACCTCTTTCTACATCTGCCATGGGATGGCAGGTATTTCCCCACAGGGACCCAGCCTTTCCTTCAATTGATGGGTTCTAGGTGTAAGAACTGGCTTAGGTCTGGAGAGAAAGCAAGGGATCATGACTTTCCATCTGGGGTAACTGACCTCATCCTTCTGCTCATCCATGCTTTACCTTCTTTAAGATCAATATAACACACATTATAATACATTTATTCCATACTCTCATTGGCTACCCATCTCTCTTGCTCCTATGAATATCATTTTCTTCTGCTGTCTCCATAGATCTTTGCTGTTCAAGACTCCCTGGATACCTTTTCAACCTTTCTGCCCATTAAGGTCACTTGCATCTGATGGTTCAGCACTGCAGGTGACCTCTCCTCTTCAAGGATCCTTTCACTTATCTTGCTGCTAGAGGCCCCAGTTCTATAACAGCATCTCCTCCCATCAGCTCTGGCACCCAGGGAACAGTCCCCCACTCTGAGCTTCTCAACAGTACTGGAGCTCCCAAAGACTCACTCCTCAGTATCTTGGTATACAAGTCTCCTCCAGATCCTGTCGAGAATCAGGCTGGGTAGAGCAGATCCAACTGGCAGGCTCAGTTCTCTGGGCCTTCCTCCACAGTCTGCCTGGGAACTTTTTCCAGGCTTCTAACTGTGATATTAGAACTGGCCCTCAGGAACTTAGAAAAGGTCTTTAAAAGGTTTAAAAAGTGTCAGCATCAAAGAAACACATGCCAAAAAAAAAAACAAAGAATCAGTTATTAACGTTAAGAAAAAACAAAACTCATACCAAAGGTTAGGCTGAACTATATGAAATTGTCATCTTCCTAAGTCAAAATAGATGGATACTGACCATGTCAAGTAGTTTAACCAGATATCATCAGAGGACATTACTACTTGGCTTACCAGTGAGCAGCATTTATTTATTAAGTTTTAGAAGACTTTATGAAGACATCAGTACATTAATATGAAACAAAAATTATGCTATAACAATACAGGGGGAGCTGGGCGTAGTGGTTCATGCCTGTAATCATAACACTTTGGGAGGCCGAGGTGGACAGATCACATGAGCCCAGGGGTTCAAGACCAGACTGAGCAACATGGCAAACCCTGTCTCCACAAAAAAATTTTAAAAATTAACTGGGCATAGCAGTGCATGTCTGTAGTCCCAGCTACTTGGGAAGCTGAAGTGGGATGATCACTTGAACCCAGGATGTCAAGGTTGCAGTGAGCCGAGATTGCACTACTGCACTCCAGCCTGGGTGATAGAGTGATGCTCTGTCTCACAAAAAAAAAAAAAAAAAAAAAAAAGAAGAAGAAGAAGAAGAAGAAATATGAAGACTACATGTAAAAAATGGAATGCTCAGGATATCAGATCAATATACAAAAATCAATTGTTTCCATACATTTGCAGTGAACAATTCAAAAATTAAATTTAAAAGACAACTCCATCAGGAAAAAGGCAAGGACGTCCCCCTCATCACTCCTTTTCAACATCTTATTGGAAGTCCTAGCTAATGCAATAAGACAAGAAAATGAAACAAAATGTGTACAGATTGGGCAGAAAGAAACAAGACTATCTTTATTTGCAAATAACATGATTATCTATGCAGAAAATCCAAAATAAAAATAATTTTTAAAAATCTCCTGGAACTAACAAGGAACTATAGTAAGGGTGCAGGCTACAAGGTTAATATACAAAGTCAATTGCTTTTCTGTACAATAGCAATAAACAAGTGGAATTTAAAATTAAAAACACAATACCATTTAGCATACAAAAAATGAGATACCTAGGTATAAACCTAATAAAAAATATGTATAAGACCTATAAGAGGGAAACTACAAAACTCTGATGAAAGATGTCAGAGAAGAACTAAATAAATAAAGAGATAACACATGTTCATGGATAAGAAGACTCAATATTGTCAAGATGTCATTTCTTCCCAAATTGATCTATAGACTCAATGGAATCCCAATCAGAATCTCAGCAAGTTATATTGTGATTATAGACAAACTGATTCTAAACTTTATATAGAGAGGCAAAAGACCCAGAATAGCCAACACAATATTAAAGAAAAAAACAAAGTTAGAGGACTGTCATTACCTGACTTTGAGATTTACTGTAAAGCTACAGCAATCAAAATTGCATCATATTGGTGAAAGAATGAGAAGTAGACCAATCAAAACAAAATAAAGATCCCCAAACAGACCCACATAAATATAGTCAACTCATCTTTGGCAACAGAGTAAAGGCAATATAATGAAGAAAAGATAGTATTTTCAACAAATGGTGCTGGAAGAACTGGATATCCACATGCAAAAAGACAGATCCAGACACAGATCTCATGCCCTTCATAAATATTAACTACAAATGAATCATAGACCTAAGTGTACAATGCAAAACTATAAAACTCTTAGAAATTAACATAAGAGAAAACCTAGTTGATCTTGGGTAGGTGGTGACTTTTTGGATACTACATCAAGGCATAATTCATGAAGAAAATAATTTATAAGATGGACTTCTTTAAAATTAAAAATGTCTGTTCTGTTAAAGACAATGTCAATAGAATAAAAATACAAGCCACAAACTGGGAGAATATGTTTGCAAAACACACATCTGGTAAAGAACTGTTATCCAAAGTATACATGCTGGGTGAGGTGGCTCACCTCTGTAATCCCAACACTTTGGGATGCCAAGGAGGGTGGATTGCTTGAGTTCAGAAGTTTGAAACCATCCTGTGCAATATGGTGAAACCCTGTTGCTACAAAAAATACAAAAAATTAGCCCAGCATGTCGGTGTGCACCTGTGGTCCCAGCTACTTGAGAGGCTGAGTTGGGAGGATCACTTGAGCCTGGGAGGTCGAGGCTGCATGAGCTATGTTCATGCCACCGCACCCAAGCCTTAGTGACAAAGCAAGACCTTGTCTCAAAAAAAATATATATATATATATAGTGTATATATACATATATACACATACATACACACAAAGAGTTCTTACACAAATAATTCTTGACTTGATTTTAAAGTGGGTGAAAATATCTGAACAGACACCTTACCAGAGAAGATGTACAGATGGCAAGTAAGCATATGAAAAAATGCTCAACATCATATGTCATTAGAGGATTACAAACTAAAAAGACAATGAGATACCACTACACACCTATTAGAATTATGAAAATCCAAAACACTGAGAGCATCAAATGCTGGAGAGGCTTTGGAGCAACAAGAACTCTCATTCATTGCTGGAAGGAATGCAAAACGGTACAGCCATTTCAGAAGACAGCTTGGCAGCTTCTTACAAAACTAAACACACTATTATCATATGAACCAGAATTACACTCTTGCTATTTACTTAAATATATTGAAAGCTTATGTCCACAAAAATACCTGTACACAGATGTTTGTGGCAGTTTTATTTATAATTGCCAAAACTTGGAAGAAACCAAGATGCTGTCAGTAGGTGAGCAGATAAGCTGTGGTATATCCACACACTGGAATATTATTTAGCACTAAAAATAGAGCTATGAAAAAATACAAAGGAACTTGAAATGCGTATTTGTAAGACAAAGACACCAATTATGAAAAGCCTCCATGCTGTATGATTTCAAATATATGACACTGTAGAAAAGGCAGAACTATGGAGGTAGTAAAAAAATCTGTGGTTGCCAAGGGTTGAGGGTGGGAGGAGGCAAGAATCAGTGGAGCACAGAAGATTTTTTAGGTGAATGAAAATATTCTGTGTGAAATTATAATGACAGAAACATATCATTATATATTTGTCAATAGAATATACAGCACCAACAATAAACCCTAATGTATGCTGTGGGCTTTGGGTGAAAATGCTGTGTCAACATGGACTCATTGATTGTAACAAATGTGCCACTCTGGTCCAGGATGTTGACAACAGAGGAAGCTGGGAGTGCATGGGGATAAGGGCATATGGAAAATCTATATACCTTCTGCTCAATTTTGCTGCAAATCTAACACTGTTCTAAAAACAAAAGTCTCTTAAACAGCAACTCCCATTTATAGTAGCATCACAAAGAATAAACTATTTAAGAGTATTTTATTAAATAAAATTAAATATTCTCTTTTTTTTGAGAGAGGGTCTCCTTTTTTGCCCAGGCTGGAATGTTGTGGTGCAATCATGGCTCACTGCAGCCTTGATCTCCTGGGCTCAAGCCAACATCCCACCTCAGTCTCCTGAGTAGCTTGGATGATAGGCCTGCACCACCACACCTGGCTAATTTTTGTATTTTTTTGGTAGAGACAGGGTTTTGCTATGTTGCCCAGGCTGGTCTCAAACTCCTGAGTTCAAGTGATCCTCCCACCTGGTAAAATAAAAACTTCAGCCAAATTAAATTTAAAGGAGTTTAATTGAGCAGTGGATGATTCGTGAAACGGGCAGCCCCCAGAATCACAGCAGATTCACAGAGACTCCAGCATAGCCACATGGTGGAAGAAGATTTATAGACAAAAAAAAGGGAAACAACGTACAGAAATTGGAAGTGAGGTACAGAACAGCTGGATTGGTTACGGCTTGGCATTTGCCTTATTTGAACACAGTTTGAACCTTCAGCAGTGTATGAATTGTTGAAGTATGGCCACTGGGATTGACCAAGGCTCAGCTATTATTATAGGCACATATTCCTAAGTTATGTTTTGAATCCTGTCTACCTATTAAGCTAGGTTGCAGTTCATCCACAAGGACTGAAATATAGAAGTATGGGGTCCTTCTAAGGACATATTTAATTCACTTTAACAATTCCTCCCTTTTGGTCATTTTCTCAATTTTGAGAGATTGACCAAAACTGTAGTTACTGATGTCACCATCACCTTTGTAAATGTACTTATTTGGTGTTGAAACCCACTGGGAAACAGTAGAACAGCGGGTTTTGGAAAGAGGGAATGAGGAATGAGTAGAGGGTACCTCTTTATGCTGGAACGTCCTGTTTACAGGAGAAAAACAAAACCTGGTCTGTTCTAGGATCTATGTGTTTCCTTAAAGTCTTAGTTTCATTATGTCACATTTAGCACAAGTTACTGCTTTTTAGTTTGGTTTGGCCTATTGGGGCCTAGTGCATGAGCTTAGTCCAAAACAATGGCCTCTCATAATTTTATTTTAAAAAATTCCCCCTTTTTGGTCAGGTTCTCACTTAGGTGAGAGTATGACCAAAACTTAGGGCCTCAGCACCACTCTCCCGTTACCATCATTTTGGGTTTCCGGTCTCAGCACATCATTCGTAGGTTACAATATCCTCATGGTTGCACATTTCTTTCATCTCTTGTCATTCCAGTTGAAGAGATACCATTTGACTTTCTAGAGATGGCTGCATGCAAATATTTAAAACCTTTGAGAGAACATAGCACATCAGGAAAACTATTATTATAACTACTGGGAGCGTAATACCAAGAATTTGGAGTATGCTCCTTACCCAGGGTCCCCATAAACCAAACCACATAAAATTAAATAGGTTAAAGAATAAGCTAGATGAAGAGTCTACTTGCTTAAGGGGTCTTTTTATTAATCCCCTACAACTGAATTTTTATAATCTATATTTGATGTATTTCTCCATAGGCCAAAAGTGCCAGCAGCTGCACAAGTACCTTTCTGTTTAGCCAATTCTATTATTTAGCATAACTTTCACAAGAAAATTTAAAGTCTGTTGTGTAAACATAGCCTTTACTTAGAATCTACTATACAGCCTATCATAAGGGATACATTTCTAATTATTGCCTCTTTTATTCTAAACCATGGAAAAAGAACCTAACAAATGATGTCCTTCTGTAAGAGTGAAGGTCTTCTGGCAATGTTCTCTTTAACCCATGATGAGAATTAAGAGGACTTTTGACTAATTATGAGGCAATGAATGTACCATTAAAGTTTCTCACCTACATTGGAACTTTATCTTTTATCTATCACCATATAAGGTTATTTATGTAGAAAGCTGGCTAAAAAAATCCTTCACAAATAAAAGTGCACCCTATAAGTGCACATAATAGACCCCCTTTTTATTTCTATTGTTCATAGAGGCATAAACAAGGAAAAAATATTCAAAGATATAAGAGTCTCATCATAGGCCAGGCACGGTGGCTGATGCCTGTAATCCCAGCACTTTGGGAGGCTGAGGTGGGCGGATCACCTGAGGTCGGGAGTTTGAGACCAGCCTGACCAACATGGCAAAAACCTATCTCTACTAAAAATACAAAATTAGCCAGGCGTGGTGGTACATGCCTGTAATCCCAGCTACTCGGGAGGCTGAGGCAGGAGAATTGCTTGGACCCAGGAGGTGGAGGTTGCAGTGAGCCCAGATGGCGCCATTGCACTCCAGCCTGGGCAACAAGAGTGAAACTCTGTCTCAAAACATAAAAATAAAAAAAGAATCTCATGATAGTAGAAGTCTTGATCTGTGATCTTGGGAAAACCTGTTTACATCAAGGATGTCATCTTCTTTTCTGGAGAAACTTTCCTGGTTAGTTTTACCTTGAGGGTTCCAATGGGTGTACAGTTCCAAGGGTGTGGAGGGACCTTTCTCAGTTGTGAGTTTATGAACCCAAGGTTCAAGTTTCCAAAGTTTTGTTGCAGTGTGAATGGCAAGGACAGTCTTTCTCTGATGTTCTGAGAATATCCAATCTTCAGGTTCTAGATTGTGAAGGGGTTGATTGTCCCAAGCAAACCATAAAAAGCTTTCTTTACCTGGTGAAAATATACTGTGGGATGATAATTAACTGTTATAACATAAGACATGAATTGAAACTAACAATCGAATGAAATCTCTTTATGTTTAAATGACCCATCAGGTAGCCAAATGTACGTGAAGGTTTGATTGTCTTCCCAGGAATATGGAACCAAACACTGGTTTTATACTATTTTCACAATTTATAAGTCACCACATCAATATATTCAATTTGGATTGTTTTATCTGTTCCATGATGAGTCATGGAATGCAGAACCTTTAATAACAACACATTTAAGGACTCAGGAAGGGCAAGGTGGCTGTCCTGGTTCTCCATAAGTCTATGCTTAACATGGGACTTTATGTCCTCTTGAATACCAGTTGTTTCTCCAATTTAGGTGCATAGCACCAACAACTAATGGGTTATTACAGATAATTTGACTTGGACCATGGAGTTCAAATTGTACATGTAAACAATTTCAGTATCGCCTGGTTTAACATGAAAATTTGGCAAAGTATTTTCTTAGTATTTAATTAATTTTTTTGTTCTACTTATGTTAGCACTTTTATACAAGGAAATTTGGTTATTTCTGTGGTGTACAATAACTTAACATAATAACCATAATTATGATTGACAACATATACTTAGACATATTATAATTAGTTTAAAAATAATAAGTGCTTAAATCAAATATTTTATTAGAAAGTAAAAAGTGTAATGCCTTTTAGTTCATGTGACTTAAGTAATCTCTTGGAAATAAAGACAGTTTTGAAGATTATTGGTAAAATAAAAATATCTTTAAAAATACAAACATTTGGTCTAAACTATGCAGGTCAGATATTAAGTTTGCTAAATGCTTTAAGGTCATAAACTGCTTCTTTGACTTTTAAAAATTGTTCAATTTACCCGAGAGGTGGAGCTTGCAGTGAGCCGAGATCGCGCCACTGCACTCCAGCCAGGGTGACAGAGCGAGACTCCATCTCAAAAAAAAAAAAAAATTGTTCAATTTCTTTTAGAGACATTAAATTCTAAATAAGGCCTGGGGATATATGGAATTAGCCATGTCCCCTAGCTATTCAAAGGAGGTTATAAAGAAAAGAGATTTTATATAAGAAAGGATCTTTTATGGTAAATTCTTGTCCTAAAGTAAAATAACTGGTTGTTTAAAAATAGGGATGCTTACGACAAGTCAGAAAGTCCAAACATGTTGTAGATGGTCTGTGTACGCTGTGAAAAGATTTATAAAAGAAAATTTATGCACCAAAAGTGACAGTCGCTAAGAATTAACATTATAACATGTAATTGAGACTACTTAAAAAATAGGCTTACATGCAAGGTGTGTGAGGAGAAGGAAATGTGTTTTTGGAAAGAGATTATAAGAAGGCATGGGAATGTAAATTTTTGCCTAGTTTAGAGGGTTAAAGGATTGTTTAAAATTAAATAAAATAAAGCTAAAGGTTTAAACAAGTTATGGAAGGTTTGTAAAAATTAACTTTGTGAACATAATTCTATGTGTGAAAATATTGACTAATTAAAGCTCTTTCATATGTAAACATAACACACATAATACATTTAAATACATAGACAGACAGAAGATAAAAGGACTCATTTTCCAAGCCAGGAATTGTACCCTGAACCTGGGCTGCATTGTGAAAAGAAAAAGCATGGCAGCGTGGTTGCAAGATCAAGCTCCCAAGGACATACAAGACAAGAGGGAAACCTCATCCAGTTTTTTTTTAGAGACCTGCAGCAAAGTTTGTAACTGACCAGCTTGCTGGGCCATCTTAAAAAGCAGGCTTACAGGTATCCTAAGCCTGTGTTCTATCCTAAGTTACCCCTATCCATTATAGAACACAGAAAGACACACAAAGCACACTAGATTCTCTACAGCTTAAGATTAGCCTCACGAATCCTTCATCTCATTAACTAAAACTTTAACAGAGGAGATAAACAGTGATTTTTACTATTCATTCAACTAATTTGCACAGAGAAAGAGAGAGGCCAGAAGTCTGGTAAGAAATTCTTACCTTTTGCCAGCATGCCAGGCTTTTGGATTCCTCGGAGATGCTGGAGGAATCTGCATATTTTCAGTAGGATGTGCAGGGAAGGCCTCCTTAAGAAGGCAACATTTGAGCAAAGATCTGAAGTAGGCAAAGAAGCCATTTGGATATCTGGTAAAAGAGCTTTTCCAGGTATTTAACAAATAATTTCCTAACTTATTCTACGTTTTATTTTTTGTTTTTGAGACACGGTATCTCTCACTCTGTCGCCCAGGCTGGAGTGCAGTGGCGCAATCTCTGCTCACTGCAACTTCCACCTCTTAAGATTCCAGCAATTCTCCTGCCTCCACCTCTTGAGTAGCTAGGATTACAGGTGTGTGCCACCACACCCAGCTAATTTTTGTATTTTTAATAGAGACGGGGTTTCACATGTTAGCCAGGCTGGTCTCGAACTTCTGAGCTCAAATAGTCCACCTGCTTAGGCCTCCAAAAGTGCTGGGATTACAGGCATGAGCCACAGCACCCAGCTAAGCTTTATGTGTATGTATTCTTTAATCAAATATCTATTGTATATGACATTAACTGCATGTATAAGGAGATAAGACAAGATTACGGATGTTTATTGAGTGCCTGCCATGTACCAGGCACTGTGCTAAGTTTAATGAATGAGGTTTGGTACCTTCACTAATATTTACAACTTAATGCAAGAGGCAAGGTGTAGACATACACTTCCTGCAGTTGGAGTGCAGCAGTTCTTACGAGGAGGAAGAGTTGGTTTGAGGTTGCACCACAAGAAGTTTATATGCACCTGACCTACCTGAAGTCTACACCTCCCTTTCAAGATGAATTAACGTGTAAAGGGTGCTCCCCACTCTAACAGAGGGGAAGCTAGCAAGTTAATACCTGATCACACCTTTTATAGAGCACTGTGGTTAACAATCTGCCTTCCCAAAGTAACTCATTTAACCTTCATAACAATAAGAAGCAGTTGTTCTAAGAAGCCTTCGTGTCTCTGTCTGAGATGGAGAAAGGCTCAGAAGGCTGAGCAGTTTGACAAGGTAGAGTTCGACCTAAATTTAAGGTAACAGGCTTAAAGCACAACGCTTTTCCCACAGCAATACAGCTGTTATGAGCATTTGCTGAAATAAAACAGCTTAATATTCTCCTGACTCAGTCCTCTCCCATTGACAAGACAGAAAGAGCTGGGTTGAGGTCGGGGCGGATTCAGAGCCCACGATGTCAGCAAAGACACATAAGGAACTCGCCCTCCGGAAAAACGCGGGGGAATTCTGGGAGTGCGCGGCCTTGGACCACGCACATGCGCGACAGCTCCCGCTGCTGAATAGCTCAGAGGCGCACCTGGGCGGCCAGCTGGGCTCGGAGTGCAGCGGGGTTAGGGTGGACGAGGACGTGTTGCACCCTGAAGAGCCTCATCATCGGTGAGAGTGGGGTGGGCAAGTCCAGGTGAGGCGGGCGTGCGGGCTGTGATGAGGGTGGCTGGGCTCTTTCTGCCTCCGTAGCCGCTGTCTCTTGGGCCGTGGTGGGAACTGTCAACCGCTGCAAGTGTCCACGATGGCGGCCGGGCTCGGGCCGGCTCCGCCCGCGCCCTCCTCGGCCTCTGGGCCGCGCTCTCCCGCGGCTTCTGCGCCCCTCTCCCCACCCGCGCCTGCCTGTTCCTAGCCTCTGCCACGCCCAAGTTCTCTGGGTCGCTCTCCCTCCTGTGGCGCCGAGAAAACACCATTCCGAGGGCCGCCGCTCGGCCGGCAGGTTTGCTGCGCGGAGCTCAGGGCGTGGCGGGCTGGTTTGGGCCCGAATCCGGCCGGGGGCGCCTCGCCTCGAGCCCCTCGGGGTTCAGGCTGCCTGTCACCCCGAAACCCAGAAGACGTAACTTTCCCACTTGAGGGTTTCTGTGGGGCCTTCTCTAAATACATAATGTCCTCGGGAAGTTTCGTGATGCGTTAGGACCCATTCCTGGCCTGTTTGGGCGCAGCTTAATGTCGCTTCTTTTACTTTTTTATTAGTCGTCTGTGAAAGAACAGCTGGATCTTGTGAAGTGCTGGAAATTTTCTCTTTAGTGTAAGTGGTCCACGGCTGAAGCAGTCGGACCACCTTTGAAAATAACGTGTAATTGTTATTTCTCATTTTGCCACATCCTGTGGAGACAAAAGATTAGTGTTGTGTCTTTTCATTTTTTATTTTTCTTCTTGGGGAAAATAATATTGACAATGGAGTTGAGTATAAGGTAAGACATGGATCTAGGTGGATGTTGCTAGAGGGCTGTGATTTCATCGAGGGCTTGGAACAGAGTTCAGGTGAAGTCATTCTTGCCATCTGATTATGAGTAGGTTATGTTCAAGGCCGTCCTGATCCTTAAACCACATTTACACTCCAGGGGCTGTAATCAGTTTCATATTTTAGTTATACCTTCTGACACACATATTTTTTTTTTTTTTTTGGGACGGAGTCTCGCTCTGTTGCCCAGGCTGGAGTGCAGTGGCGAGATCTCAGCTCAACGCAGTCTCCGCCTCCCGGGTTCAAGCGATTCTCCTGCCTCAGCCTCCTGAGTAGCTGGGATTACAGGTGTGAGTCACCACACCCGGCTAATTTTTGTATTTTAGTAGAGACGGGGTTTCACCATGTTGGCCAGGCTGGTCTCGAACTCCTGACCTCAAGTGATCCACCCACCTCGGCCTCCCAAAGTGCTGGGATTACAGGCGTGAGCCACCGCGCTTGGCTGATACATATCTTTCAAATAACTTGTTATTCATGTAAAATTTTATAAATTGAAGTATCCTTATACAAAGTAGAATGAAAGCGTTCCTCAGGTAACTTTTAAAATTACAAACCTGCACATTCTGCACATGTATCCCAGAACTTAAAGTTATAATAAATAAATAAATAAGATTACAGAGTCCTACTTTTTTAGCTACTTCAGGATTTTAAAGCTTACTATGTAATATATTCTGAATTTTTTTTGTATTTTTAAAGTTTGACAATACATTTTTCCAGTATTCCTCACTTAATGTACTCTATGTCTACTGTAGTCAGAGGGGTTTGCACATACCAAGGAATAGAATAATGAAACACTATGGGTAAGCAAACCAGTATAATTTGTGTGTGTGTGTAAAAGGGATGAATAAAATTATTTACCTGATCATCTGTTATTGCACGTACATATTTGAGGGTTAAAAATTTAATATAATAAAAATTGCCTTAATAGGAATTTTATAATCTTGTGATCTTTCTTTTTCATTTCTCTTTTTTTTCCTTGACATGTGGTTCTCATTTAAGTTCAGGCATATGAAATTGGCATTTTTGAAGTCACGAATGGTTGGTTGTCATTTCATGTAGTTCAACCCAATACATGAAATTGGGTTGAAATTGGTTAGCACTTTATGTAAATGTATTGCATGGGTGACAAGTTAGGGTGGTTAAAATTTTCTGGAAGGTTAACTGGAGTATATAAATGAGATTCGTTCCCCGTCCCCCGTCCCCACACCACTGCTTTTTTTTTTTTTGAGACAGGGTCTTGTTCTGTTACCTGCTGGAGTGCAGTAGTGTGATCACGGTTCACTGCAGCCTTGACTTGCCGGGCTCAATCGATCCTCCCACCTCAGCCTCCTGAGTAGCTGGGACTACAGGGACGAATCACCATGCCTGGCTAGGGTTTTTTATAGAGACAAGGTCTTGCTGTGTTGCCTAGGCTGTTCTTGAACTCTTGAGCTCAGTGGATCTTCCTGCCCTCAATGGATCTTCGCAAAATGCTGGTATCATAGGCATAAGCCACCATACCCTGCTCTACTTTTAAAATTTTTTTGTAGAAGGGATTTCCCTATGTTGCCCAAGCTAGTCTGGAACTCATGGGCTCACGCCATCCTCCAGCCTTGGCCTCTCAGGGTGCTGGGATTACAGGCATGAGCCATGGCACCCAGCTGAGAGTCCCTTTTTAGAATAAGGTCTGTTAAGTGGGATTTATCAGTCTCTCTACTTCACTCCCCAGAAACAAATGTATTTAGGCCTAATCTTTTTTAAACTTTTTCCTCAATGTGTAGTGGTGGATTATCAACTGCTCACTGCAAAATTTTGACACTGTATTACCTCTTTCGTGAAAGGACTGCATTTAGTTAGAAAGTTGTCTTATTTGTATGGCTAGATATACATTATTGGCCTATGTGATATGCTATGGAAAAGAACCTTAAACACTTATCTTTCTGGATAAGGTGAGAATAAATGACTCCACTAAAATAGAAGCCTATACTTTTTAAAGTGAGTTAGTACAGAAACATTTGTCATGGGTGTGACCTTAAAGGGTTGTTTTTACCAAGTTTGTTCTGTTTCTTTATAGAGCTGGAGCTAGTGGAAGTGAAATAGCACTCATGTTGTTGGGGAATTATTGCACAACAAAGTATATCTTTAAGCTGAATTAGTGGATTACTTTCTAGTGTATTTCATGGCGTTGGAGTCTAAAGGGTATATGATAGTAATCAGCAGATCAGGATTATGAAACTGGGGCTGCCACTTGTGTGGCCTTGTGTGTGATCCTTGAATGCTCTAGGCCTTCATTTCAAAAGTGAGGGGGTTGGAATAGAAACCTCTCAAACCCTATCTAGTGTTAAATGTATAAGACTGTGATTCTGTAGCTAGGCCCGGTGAGGTAGAGGTAGCAGAGTATATCAAGAACTGGAAGGGATTAAAGAGACCTATTTTGTAAATTGCTGTCCCTCCTAACATACCCTAGCCTTGCCATTCGTTTTGGTGAATTTCATTTGTAGATAAAGAAATGCAGATTAGTTATAATCACACTCTGTTTGTTGTAAATTTGGTCTCATCTAAGTGCCATGGTGGTAGTTACTCCTTCCATCTCTACCTCTGCATGGAAAGCATTTTGCTCCTTTAACTTTGAAATATGAAGGTGTAAATATATAATATTGTAAGAATGGTGCTTCTACCAGGTGCGGTGGCTCATCCTGTAATCCTAGCTACTCAGGAGGCTGAGGCAGGAGGATCACTTGAGGCCAGGAGATCGAGACCAGCTTGGGCAACATAGCAAGACCATGCCTCTAAAAAACTGAAAAATAAAAAAATTAGCCGGCCATGGTGATGCACACCTGTCGTGCCAGTTACTTGGGGGGCTAAGGTGGGAGGATTAGTGAGCTGTGATTGTGCCACTGCATTCCAGCCTGAGTGACAAAGTGAGACCCTGTCTCTTAAAAAAAAAAAAAAAAAAAGGGTCCTTCTTAATCATTTTGAGATTGCCCATTCCTTTCAAAATGTAATAGAGAAATGGACTCTCTGCCCCTTTCAAAGTCTAATAAATAGAGAAATGGACTCTCTGCCTAGAAAAATGCACACATGGAATTTAGAATACATTTTGGGCTACCAGGGTACCCCTGGCTAAGATCTGATGTATACCCAGAGCCTGTATTAAAATTTGTTGCTTCACACCATGCCACCAATTCCCTGCCTCTCCTGACAAAGTACCATTAATGACAATGGCTGTTGTAAGGATTAGCAATCATGAGAGAAAAACCTCTGGCTTTTTGTCTGCACATTGCCATATGTTCAATAAATAATACCCAATATCATTATTATTACTTGTATTATTATTATTATTATTACAACTACTCTACAAGGTTATATTAACTTATGTTTTTGTAATAATATTTTCTGTGGTGACCACGTGTAGATATGTATCTTTTCTATTCTTAAATTATGGGTAACTGTGTTGGGAGAGAAGAAAATTTTTATAAGTTTTATTTTAGAGTCTTATTAGTGCTGTCACCTAACTTATGTTTGAAGTAAGTAAATATAGTTAAGATGTGAAATAGAGAAATCTTGAATTTGACTCTCCTGTTTTACTTTGATTCTGTGGTGCTCGTTTTATGGTAAACACAAGAAAACAAAACCAAGTAAGGTAGAGTTAATCCTTCAAATATAATTAATGACACTGGGTTTGGAAACTACCAGGAGGTCATTATGTTTTGCAGAATACTCTGTGGACAAAACATATCTCTAGCAGCAGTAATCACAACCTTATGAATATTAGAATCTAATTAGAAATTAGAATATTAGGAATATTCATCAGATTTTTCTATAATTTAGACATCTGATGACTGTTTCTTTGATTTTATTAATACAAGCAGGTAAACAGGACAGACTTATACTTTAGAAGTTAACAAGTGAAGTTGAGTGATTTTAAAATTTAGGGCTTTAACATTAGCTTTTATTTTTGAAGAGCTTCTAATAACTGACACTTCTGCTTCATAGTTAGTAAAATAATTCTGGAAGATGGAAAATCTTAGAGTATCCTTCTAATCTGGTGTCTTTTGCTTTTATCCTTCCTTTCTAGTTTCCTACCATTTCCTAGGTTTAGTCCTTTGTTCTCTCCTGCCATAACCATGGCAGTTGTCTTCTGTTGATTTTTCTTCCATTTTTTGTTGGCATTAACTTTTCAAAACAAAGAGCAGTTCTTGTCATAACTTTGTTTAAAAGCCTTCAATAGCTTCCAGTCGCCTACTTGGTTTTGTAAACCCTACCTGGTGTTTGCCTGAGTATACCTACTCTGTCCTGTGATCTTTTTTTTTTACCTCTCTTTTTACTGTATCTTTTCTTCCCACTTAGGTGGTAGCCATACTGCCTGTTATAGAATGCTAGGCTTTGATATCTTTCTGTTTGTGCTTGAATTTAAAGTGGATTACACACCAGATTTTTTTAAGTTACTTTACTTTGTTGCATTCCAAGAAACTTTATTTTTTCTCTTTTCATCCATGTCAATTAAAGCATGACATGTTGCTAATATCAGTGTCTCAGGACATACCAGAACAGTTAACAACAAAAACCCCCACCTTTTGTACTTGGGGGATTGGGTAGGAGAGCATGGGGAATATATTTAATAGTAAACTACTTTGCTCTTGGCAGTTTTTAAATTGCCTTTCTAGTAATTTAGTTCTTCTGTGTATACCTACTCTGAGGCAGTATTTCTAGGAGCAGGCCTCCATCAGTTATTTTTATCTGCATTTAATAATTTGTGACTGCATATAATAATCATGAACACACTTATCATATGATTAGAAAGAAAAATTCTAATTCCTAACCTGTCTTTTTAATATCTCTTTCAGCCTGCTCTTGAGGTTCACAGATGATACCTTTGATCCAGAACTTGCAGCAACAATAGGTGAGCCTGTGTTTAAAAATTCAATAGAAATGTCTAATATTTTCTTGCCTTTGGGCTTTTTTATCTAAATCCTTCTACCTTCCTCTTACCACCCCACCACCTCCATGTCTGTTGACATTTTATTTGTCCTTCAAGATTTAACTTTGGTATCATTAAATCTCTGAAGCCTTTCTAGATCTTACCAAGAGAAAATAATTTCCTTATCTGTTGTATCATGGGGCTTTATTAAAACTACTGATATTATGGTTATCTATACACACATTTCTTTTCTCTATTATGGATTGTCTTTTATTTTGCAATATACAACAGTTATTTGAGTACTTACTGTATACCAGGCACTGTTACTAAGAGGTGGGGTTATAATAGTGAATAACATAAACTTGGTCTCTGTCATCATGGACCTAACAGTAAAGTACATTAATTGTGTATGTTCAGCATTTGCTACAGTGTTTGACATGTATTCTGATCTTTACATATGTATTCATATTAGTTATTAAGGACTGTTAGGAGCAATGATACTGAAATGCCTTTTAAAGATAAAATTTAGATGGCCTGAAAGTGGTTAGTCACACTAACTTATGAAAATATATGAGAAGATAGAGATAAGTATTTTGGTGTCATGTGTTTAGACCATAGACAACAACGTAAAGGAATGAAAAGACCGCTTGGAATAGTTGAAAGGTAGCTGAGCTGAGTCAGAGCTAGATAATAGTCTTGGCTTTGCCTTGAATTAGGTATAATCTTGACTTACTAACTTCATCTGTAAATTGGGAGGTTTTGGGGAGAGAGAATACTTTTTTTTCCCTGAGCTTTAAAATTTAAATCATAAAATTTTAAATTTGATGATCTGATGAGAGTATAGTAAAGATGATCCTAGCAGTATTATTAGGGAAAGCAAATAGTTTATCTTAACTGCCTTTATTTGTTTACATTTATTGTATGTCTATTTTTTCAGACTCATATATCTGTAAAAATAGCAAAAATAATTCTTGTATATCCTACTAAATTACTCCATCCAAATGTTAATATTTGTCACATTTGCTTTATCATTCTGTCTATATATACACACACAGTATTCTTTTAAAAAAATGCATTTTTTTCTGATTTTTTAAAATGAATTATTTGAGAATGGATTGCAGACATGATGTCTTTAAAATGTCTACATACTTTGTATATTTCTTAAATCAACATGGATACAACTCTATTGTCTATACACAGATTTTATCAGTTATCCTATTAATGTCCTACATAGCAAAAGACAAATAATTGTTTTGGGTTCAGGATCATACATTGAATTTAGTTATTTCTCTTCAGTCTCTCTCTTTTTTTTTTTTTTGAGATGGAGTCTCGCCCTATCGCCCAGGCTGGAGTGCAATGGTGCGATCTCAGCTCACTGTAACCTCCGCCTCCTGGGTTCAAACGATTCTCCTGCCTCAGCCTCCCAAGTAGCTGAGATTACAGGCACATGCCACTGCGCCTAGCTAATTTTTGTATTTTTTTTTTTAATTTTTGTATTTTTAGTAGAGATGGGATATCACCATGTTGGCCAGGCTGGTCTCGAACTCCTGACCGCAGATGATTCACCCACCTCGGCCTCCCAAAGTGCTGGGATTACAGGCATGAGCCACTGCGCCTGGCCACTCTTCAGTCTCTTTTAATCTGAACAGTTCTTCAGTGTTTGTGTTTCCAGGGCCTTGACATTTTTGAAGAGTAAATAATTATTTTGTAGAATGCCCCTTAATTTACATGTATTCGGTGTCCTTATATGGTTGGATTCAGGTTATGCACTTTTGGCAGGAATTCCACAGAAGTGTTTCTCAGAGCACAGTGTCAGGAGGCACATGATGTCTGTTTGTCCCATTTACTGGTGGTGGGACTTTGGTTACTATTGGGTGATACATGCCAACTTTTTCCTCTGTGAAGTTATTATTTTTCCTCTTGTAATGAATATATTTCTTTTGGAGAGATACATCGAAACTTTATTAGATATCCTCCTTTTCATCGTATTCTTTGCCCTCTTATTTTAGCATCCATTGATATTTTTTGCCTGTGACAAGTGAGAAGGACAGTATATGATCCTGCTGTTCTAACTGTGGTGGCTATCAAATGACAATTTTTTTCAAATGCCATCACTCTGTCTACATATCTTATTTGGAATTCTGTAAGGAAGGGCTCTTTGTTTTATTTTTAAATTTGAGACAGAGTCTCACCCTGTCACTCAGGTTGGAGTGCAGCGGCATCATCTAGGCTCACTGCAGCCTCCACTTCCCAGGTTCAAGCAATTCTCCCACCTCAGCCTCCAGAGCAGCTGGGACTACAAACATGTGCCACCATGCCGGGCTAATTTTTGTATTTTCAGTAGGGGGGGCGGTTTCACCATGCTGGCCAGGCTGGTCTCGAACTCCTGGCTTCAAGTGATCTGGCCACCACAACCTCCCAAAGTGCTGGGATTACAGGTGTGAGCCACTGCGCCCAACCAAGAGCTCCTTTTTGTTTTTCTTTTTTTGTGAATTCGGATTCTTTATATTCAGGAGTTTTACTTAAACTTTGAATCTGAAAGAAACTTTAGGAGGAACTCATAGATTTGTGGGAAGAAGCAAATCTACATTATTTTCTCTCTTCTAAAATCATATTCCATGTATTTTGATCTTTTACTGAATTTTAACATATTGTTTCATCACTAACATAAAGTGTTTCAATAGTTTTTGTAACTCACACACAAATACTGGATTTAAAAGTTATTTACCTGAGTATATTTTTGTGGCAGGTGGTCCACTTTACATCACTTTCCAGACAACTGGAATTTGAGACAATGTCTGTGACAGCAGTCCCTTTGTTTTCACCTGGCATATGTTCTCATCATACTGCTTGCAGTCACATCATGCTGCAGGTAAAAAGCTTTGATTAGTTTTTAAATCTCTTACTTTGTGAAAAATATTTTATTGTGGTAAAATATATATGACATAAAATATGCTATTATAACAACTCTTACATGTATAATTTGGTGGCATTAATTACATCCACACTGTCATGCAGCCATCACAACTATCTGTTCCCAAATATTTTTCATCACCCCAAACAGGAACTCTGTTATCATTCTGCAGTAACTCCCCATCACCACCAGCCCCCCATTGCCAGTTAACCTTTAATCTGCTTTGTCTCTGTGAACTTTCCTATTCTGAAGATTTCATATAAGTGGAACCGTATATTTGTCTTTTTGTGACTGGCTCATTTCACTAGGCATAATGTTTTCAAGGTTCATCCTTGTAGCATGTATCAGACTTCATTCCTTTTTATGGCTGAATAATACTGAGTCCTCCAACTCTGTTCGTCTTTTTCAAGATTATTTTGGTCATCTGAGACTCCTTGCAATTCCATTTGAATTTAAGGATTGGCTTCTCTATTTCTGGGGGGAAAAATGGTTGTCAGAATTTTGATGGAGATTGTGTTGAATCTGTAGATTGTTTTGAATAGGACTGGCATTTTAGCAATATTGAGTCTGCCGACCCAGGAACTAAGGATCTTTCCATTTACCTAGGTCTTTTTAAGTTTCTTTTACCAATGTTTGGTAGTATTCAGCATGTAGGTCTTTCACTTCCTTGGTTAAATTTATTCCTAAGCATTTTATTTGTTTAGCGCTATTTAAATGGAATAGCCTTCTTAATTTCCTTTTTAGATTGTTCATTGTACATGTACAGAAAAACAACTAATTTTTGTGTGTTGGTCTTGTATCCTGAAGCTGTGCTGAATTTATTAACTCTAGTAGTTTCCTTCTGGATTCACATGTATGTACTTCTAGCTACTCGGGAAGCTGGGGCAGAAGGATCAGTTGATCCAAGGAGTTTGAGGCCAGCCTGGAAAACACAGCAAGACACCTACAGGTGTGTGCCCCCACATCTGGCTAATTTTTGTATTTTTAGTAGAGATGGGGTTTCACCAGTTTGCCCAAGCTGGTCTCGAACTCCTAGGCTCAAGCACTCTACCCGCCTCAGCCTGCCAAAATGCTGGAATTACAGGCATGAACCACTGTGCCCAGCCTAAAACTGTGATATCTTGTACTCATTAATAGCTGTAGAAATTATAACTTTTGGCTGGGTGCAGTGGCTCACTCCTATAATCCCAGCACTTAGGGAGGTCGAGGCAGGCAGATCACCTGAGGTCAGGAGTTTGAAACCAGCCTGGCCAACATGGTGAAACCCTGTCTCTGCTAAAAATACAAAAAACCAGGTGTGGTGGTACACACCTGTAATCCCAGCTACTCAGGAGGCTGAGGTGCGAGAATCACTTGAACCTGGCAGGTGGAGGTTGCAGTGAGTTGAGATCGCACTACTGCACTCCAGCCTGAGCGACAGAGCAAGACTGTCTCAAAAAAAAAAAAAAAAAGAAAGAAAAAAGAAAAGAAAAAAAAATTATAACTTTTTGTAAATTTTTATTAGGTTGGTGTCTTCTACTATTTCAGTTGCATAAATATCATTTGAGGTGGGCTTAGTCTTTGAAGGCTCCTTCCAGCAGGTGTCTCTTTCACCAGGCTTATTTATAAGTCTTTATTTATTTTTTTTTTTACAGTAAAAGAAAGTCTATAATATATCAATTGTGCCAAGGGAAGACAACAGTAAACTTACAAGTCTCTTTCCAGCAATCTAAATTAGTAATTCAACAGGACAAAATAAAGACATTTTTAGACAAGAGCTTTATCTCTCTGTGCTGCCTCCTGGTTAATTTCCTTGGTTTTATCTTTCAGTGTATTAATTCTTTCCAGCTGTATTCAGTCTGCTGCTCAGTATGACCAACGGTCCTTAGATTCTCTGTGTGTGTAATTTTTACTTCTAGAAGTTCTATTTGGTTCTATTGCAAATCTACTTCTTGATTTCTGCTTTATACTTTTATGTCCTTAATTTGTTTAATTACACTTATTTATATTCTTGTTCAGATTGATCAAATCTGGTTGCTCACATTTTCTGTTCTCTCTCATTGATCATGTGTTTTATTATTTGGAATTATGAGCTCATCTTTAGTGAGAATCTGCAATGATTTGATTTAGGCGTTTATCTTCCAGCTCTGTTCTGTATTTGCTTCTTCCAGACAATGCAGGAATCACATGAACCTGTCCATCCACAGATAAAGTGGTAAAGAAACTGCCGTATTAGATACATGATGGTATACTCTTCAGCCATAAAGCTTCGGGAAACCCTGTCATCCGCAACCACGTGGAGAAACCTGTCCATCCGCAGATGAAGGGATCAGGAAGCTCTAGTATATATACTGAAGGGAAATGCTTTTTGGCTACCAAAATAATGAAATTATGTTGTTTGGAGCAACACAGATGAACCTGTCCATCCACAAATGAAGACATCAAGAAACTCTAGTATGTACACAAGGCAAAACACTTCAGCTATCAAAATCATGACATTATGTCACTTGGAGCAACACAGTTGACCCGCCAAGGCAGCCTCTTCCTCCATAGATGGATGAACGCTGTGGCCGCTGCTCCTGCCTGGGCCATGCCCTGACGCTGCCAACACCACTGCTCCTCTATTTATAAGTCTTAATAGAGTTGCTGACCCAGCAATAACTGAACAGCTGATATGTACCTCACACTAAGCCAGGCGCTTCATATGTATCTAACTTGAAAAATGCTGAGCTAGTTACCTTAACACCATTAACTTTTACTTAAAAGTTTGTTTTTCTTTTTTAATCCCAGTGAGCTCCAAACAAGTTTTAGGAGGCTCCCCAAAACCAGTGAAGACTTTAACTAAAAGTAGAATTTCAAAGTATTAGAAACCAAACCCCAAAATTAAATGTGAAGATCAGTGTCTGTACTGAACTGGCCCATCTGGTGGACACAGGATTTGCGTTATCGACTGGAATGTTACCCAGGATTCACGATTTCTAGCATCTGTCAGGGTTAAGAAAATTGGATTGAGTACCAAATACAGCAGAGCAAACCCGGCTTTGAGGCAAGGGCCCCATCAAGTAGTCATGCAGTACTTTTGTTAGAGTTCTGGGTGCAAATCTTCCTCGTCCCTCCCACCTTCTCCTGGCCTCCTTGTAAACCCAAACCGCCAGGTACCTCAATTTTCTTCAAGACCAGGCTGTTCTTAATGTTGGTAAATTGGTCAAGGAAATGGGTGAGCCACTTCTTGCTCTGCACATCGTCCTCAGAGTGCTCGGTCTTCAGGCAGTACAGCAGCTGCATGGCTTTGGCCCGCAGGAGTAAGTGGCCCATTCCTAGGCTGTCCCCAAAGATGTGTCCTCTGAAGAAGCTGGTCAGGTAGAGGGGGTGTCCACTATGGTTATAGATGGGGAAGGAGATGCTGCCCAGGTCGAGCGTTTTGTCCACCTGCCAGGTGTACAGGAGTGGGTTGGGGGCACCACGCAGAGCATCTTGTACCTCGCGCACACCTGCTGGTACTGGAGCTGGCTTGCGTTTCCCTGTGCCACACGCAGATCCTGCACTGTACTGTCTAGTCAACTGACTTCAGCAAAGATGTCTGGGTTCAGCAGCGAGTTGCTGTGTGAGGCCACCAGAATGGAGGTGATATCGGCCTCGGTGCTCGTCCTGGAGGTGGAGAAGTGGTCAGAGTCCTCTGTGGTGAAATGGCCCTACACCAAAGTGGGAGACATTCAGAATCGAGGTGAAATTGGCCTCAGTGCTCCTCTTGGAGGCAGAGAAGCAGTAGGAGTTGGTGGTGAAATGGCCCTGTGTGAATGTGGAAGACCAGCAGATTGGAGGTGGAATTGGCCTCAGTGCTTGTCCTGGAGGTGGAGAAGCGGTCAGAGTCCTTGGTGGTGAAGTGGCCCTGCACAAAACGTTGCTCCCCCTTGGCCGGTGAAAGAATAAAAGAAAGCTGGCCACTTGCATTTCCATTTCAGTTTATAGAATACATGTTTTGGAAATAGTATCTTCTAGATCTGTCTTTTTCTCTTCTGATTTAACTTAGTAAAGCTAAGTTTTATCTCTTCATAGTCTTGCTTTTGTTTCAAAAGCTTTTATGAGATTTGTTTACTGTCTGTGGCTATATGGCAGACAATTTGTTCAAGTGGCATGCCTCCTCTTTCTCACATTGACCTCCTCAGGAGGAGTTTTTCAAGGGCAATGAGTCTTCTCTCTGAGATAAGAATAGTAGCCAGAATTAAGAGGGTAAAGTGCATTGTGGAATTAAGTACTGATTCCAGTGGAAACTCACTTTATGGCCTTAGACAAATATTTACCCTTCTGATCCTCAGTTTTCTGTCAAAGAACTTCTGCTCATATCCAATTCCTATAAAGTGGGAGTACTCTAACCTGATATTACCAACATTAGGTTAGATTTTATCCTAATGTTAGGTATTAGAATATATCCTAACATTACTAGTTCTTCACTCTTACTAAAGTACATGTTAGATTGCTTCAATGATTTTTTTAAATTGGCATGGTTGATACAAAGCATCCTTCTATCCAAATACTGTGCTCAGTCGCTTAAGTGATAGTTTAGAACCATACTATCTCTCTGTGGAAAGAATGCTGGGGCTCCTGGCTACACACTTTGAGTAGAAGGGAAAATACCCCTCTTGTATTTATGATGGTTTTTCTTTCTACTTGATTAAGAAGAAAGTACAAAAAGGTGCTTATTGAAGCATTGTCAATTTGGGAACAAGATTCTCAGGAATGAAATATTTGTGACTGTTCTCAGCATGAAAGGTAGAGAGAAGATTACTTGATCATTATGTGCTTATTTGAAAGTCACTTTCCTCCCATGCCTCAACATCTCACTTTTTAGAATGCACACTGAATGCCTGGAATCTCTCTGTTTTAGAAAAGACAAAGTTGCATTGTTAAAAAAATAATATTTCTGGGGAAAAGGCTCAGTGCTCAACGGTTACTCTATAAAGAGATTTAAAAAGAAAGTCAAGGGAAGATAAGGAAGGTAACATGGCTAACAACCTCGTGGGTTCTACTAGCATTATTTCATGCAAAATGTCATTAACCTTTATATAGGAGAGAATAAGTCTGGGAATCAACTGGCATCTAAACTCCATTTCTTGTTTTGTCACTGCTTCCCCGGTTGACTGTGGAAAATACATTTGGTCTTTTGATACCTTGGTTTCAACAACTATAACATGACTTAAGAACTTTTATGCATGGACTTTGTAATAGTTATCTATTTCTGCATACAAATTACTTCAAAATTTAAGTCGTCGTTTGAAACAACAAACACTATCTCACAGTTTCTGTGGGTCAGGAGTCCAGACATGGCTTATTGGGTAACCGCCTCAAAGTCTTACTAGGCTGTAATACAGTTATTGGCTAGAGCTGCTGTTTCATCTGAAGGTTCAATTGAGAGAGGATCCACTTCTAAGCTCACTCACATGGTTGCTGGCACAATTCACTTCCTCTCAGGCTATTGGATTAAGGGTCTCAGTTCCCTACTGACTGTTGGTCAGTGAACTTTCCTCAGTTCTTTGCCATATGGGGATCCATAGAACAGCTCACTACATGGCAACTGGCTTCTATCAAAGTGAGCAATAAGGAAGTAAGCAAGAGAGGTTTGCAAGACAAAAGCTACTATCTCTTTATAATCTAATCTCAGAAGTAGCATCATATCCCTTCTGCCATATTCTGTTCATTAGAAGTAAATCTCTGGGTCTAGCCATACTCTATTGCAGACATCACACAAGGGTGTGAATACAGACACAGGGATTGTTGGGGCTCATCTTAGAGGTCGTCTCCCATAGAGTTAGCTGCCAATCTGAGGGGTCACAGGGAACCATGCATCTGGGCCAGAACACTGGGATTTCATCCCTTAAGCAGGACAACATTCATTCAGAAACATATATATATGTTTATATGTTTCTCTCTAATCAAAGAGAGAAGCAAGGCCTGTCCCTGACGAGCTCCCTTTCTCAGATCCACCCTGAACTGCCTAAGTTAAATCCATGTACCTTGACTAGGTGAACCATAGAGTCCAAGCCTAGAGTTGGGTCCTGGGTTTAATCCTGGTTCTGTCTTAGCCCTATGACCTTAGGCCACTTCTCTTCGGCTTGGTTTTCTTTGCATCAGGAAGTGTCGGATTAGATCCCAACAATGGTTCTCAAATTGGAGTGCCTGTGAAAATCACCTGGGGTCATTAAAAAAATTCCTGATGCCTAGCACACCCCTGACAAATTAAATCAGAAGATCTGAGGGTGAGATTCAGGCAAGAGGACTTCTTAACAGCTCCCCAAGTGATTTCATTGTTCAGCCAAGGTTGATAACTACTCATTTAGAAGATTGGTAATCCTAACTCTGGTACATGAGAACTATCTGAGGAGCTTTAAAAACAAATACAGAAGCCAGAATCTTAGGACAATTAAAATAGAAATCCCTGGGAGTTGGTCCCAGACATGGTGTCTTTCAAAGCTCCCCAGATGATTCTAATGTGTAGCCAGATTTGTGGACCCTCAGGTTTAATGATCTTCAAGAATCCTCGATATAAGGTTCTAAGCTTGTCCGAATGGACTTGTAGAGCTATAAGCACGTGTACCACCTTCTCAGGAAGGTGGCCGCTCCAATGCTGTCTGACTCTAAAGAATGAAATGATTATTCCCACCCCAACATCCATCTTCTCTGGGTTTACAGTCCCCTACTTACAGTCCGTAAAAAGGTCGCCCTAGACTTGACCTCAGTCTCAGTGTGACACACACAGCACGCCAGCGTTCTTAACCTTTTTGGTTACACAGACCCTTTTAGAAACTTCATGAAAATTGTAAGTCATCTCATAAGGAGGATCTTACATGCACATCAAATTGAGCATACAATTTTCATGGATCCCTAAACTCCTGATACAAAGTTAATTCTATCTCACTATAATATAAAAGTCAAAAACTTACATAACCCAGAAAAGCAGAATTTGCAACATAGTAGAAATAGACCAGAGTGAAAGTTCTAATCCTGGTTCCACAACTCACCAGTCAACATTTAGGAGTCACTGAATCACTTGATGCCTCAGTTTACTCATATGCCCAATTAAGAATTATAAAATCATGCACCACATAATGTCTTGGTCAAGTACAGATCACATATGATGATGGTTTCATAAGATAATACTGTGTTTTTACTGTACCTTTGTCACTGTGTTTAGATACACAAATACTTACATTATGTTACTATTGCCTATGGTATTGAGTATAGTAACCTGCTGTACAGATCTATAGCCTAGGAGCAATAGGCTATACCATACAGCATAGGTGTGTCACAGGCTCTGCCACCTTGGTTTGTGTAAGTACACTCTGTGATGTTTGCACACAACGAAATCGCCTGATGACACAATGCTCAGAATGTGTCTCCATCATTAAGAGATACACGACTACCTACCCTATCAATCTTGACTATTCCGGAAACAAAGTGAAATTAATAATATAAAATTGGTTTGATCAATTTATGAATTACATTGTCATTGAAAGTAGGAGAACTAGACCAGGAGGCACTGGTGTGACCCTGGAGTAGATGGAACTGTTTGTGCATGTGTCTTTCTTACCTTCCATTCTCATAAAGAATTAGCACATTCCCCACATACACCCTGGCCAGATTGTGTCTTTGGGACTGCAGCACTAAGGTGTGTTTTTGTTTGTTAACTTATTCCCAGTGCCTGTGTTGACCAGGAGGCTTTGGGAATAAAGGTACATAAAGGTCTTAGAGCCTGGATGAGCCTGTGGTCAAGAGATGGCAGGCAGTGTCCTTGAATTTGGAGTGTGACTCACACTCTGCCTGTAGGGGAAGAAAAGAGAGATCAGACTGTTACTGTGTCTATGTAGAAAGGGAAGACAGAAGAGACTGCATTTTGAAAAAGACCTGTACTTTAAACAATTGCTTTGCTGAGATGTTGTTAATTTGTAGCTTTGCCCCAGCCACTTTGCCCCAGCCACTTTGACCCAACCTGGAGCTCACAAAAACATGTGTTGTATGAAATCAAGGTTTAAGGAATCCAGGGCTGTGCAGGACGTGCCTTGTTAACAAAATGTTTACAAGTAGTATACTTGGTAAAAGTCATCGCCATTCTCTAGTCTCAATAAACCAGGGCAACAATGCACTGTGGAAAGCCGCAGGGACCTCTGCCCTTGAAAGCGGGATATTGTCCAAGGTTTCTCCCCATGGGATAGCCTGAAATATGGGCTCCTGGGATGAGAAAGACCTGACCGTCCCCCAGCCTGACACCCTTAAAGGGTCTGTGCTGAGGTGGATTAGTAAAAGAGGAAAGCCTCTTGCAGTTGAGATAGAGGAAGGCCACAGTCTCCTGCCTGCCCCTGGGAACTGAATGTCTCAGTATAAAACCCGATTGTACATTTGTTCAATTCTGAGATAGGAGAAAAACCGCCCTATGGTGGGAGGTGAGACATGTTTGCAGTAATGCTGCCTTGTTATTCTTTACTCCACTGAGATGTTTGGGTGGAGAGAAACATAAATCTGGCCTACGTGCACATCCAGTCATAGTACTTTCCCTTGAACTTAATTATGACATAGATTCTTTTGCTCACATGTTTTTTGCTGACCTTCTCCTTATTATCACCCTGCTCTCCTGCTACATTCCTTTTTGCTGAAATAATGAAAATAATAATCAATAAAAACTGAGGGAACTCAGAGGCCGGTGCCAGTGCAGGTCCTTGGTGTGCTGTGTGCCGGTCCCCTGGGCCCACTGTTGTTTCTCTATACTTTGTCTCTGTGTCTTATTTCTTTTCTCAGTCTCTCATCCCACCCGACTAGAAATACCCACAGGTGTGGAAGGGCAGGCCACCCCTTCACTGCCCTTGGGAGCAAGGGCAGAGCGCATGAACTCACCATGCACCAGTTCTGGTCCTTCGTGGGGAAAGGCTGAAACTGGAACCAGGTGTATGAGAAGCAATCTCCCAGACTTCATAGTAGCTGCCAGATTGTCCTCAAGGTTGGCAGAAACCATCCTGCCAGTGAGTGCCAGGTGGTTTGGAGCGAGAAGGGAGCATAGCCTGGATTGCTTGAGGCCAGGAGTTTGAGACCAGCCTGGGCAATACATGAGACCCTGTCTCTACTTTTTTAAAATAAAAAGTATTAAGAAATATGAGGAGAAAGAAATCATATTTCATAGTTAACCAACGGGTTGAAGTTGCAGTGCTTTTAGTTATCAGTGGAGATTGTACTGCATGTGCTATCTTCAGATTTGAAGGTCATCCCAGTACAAGAACTGAAGATGTTCAACTAATTTAGCTGAAGTGATAACAGCTCTGAGGCAAGAAGAGTATAAGTCTAGGTTACTGGATCAAGGGATAGGTTATTAGGGCTCTCCAGAGGGACAGAACCAACAGAATATATGTATATATAAAAGGGGCTTTATTAGGGAGAATTGGCTCACACGATTACAAGGTGAAGTCCCACGATAGGCCGTCTGCAAGCTGGGTAGAGAGAAAAGCTGGTAGTGGCTCAGTCCAAGTCTGAAAGCCTCGAAACCAGGGAAGCTGACCATGTAGCCCAAGAGTCCCCTGCAAGCCATTGGGGCAAGTCCCAGAGTCCAAAGGTCGAAGAACATGGAGTCTGATGTCCAAGGGCAGGAGGAGCAGCAGCAAGCATCCGGCCTGGGAAGAAGAAAGAGAGCCAGAAGACTCAGCAAACTGCTTATCCCACCTTCTTCCATCTGGTTTGTTCTAGCCGCGCTGGCAGCCGATTGGATGGTGCCCACGCATATTGACGGTGGGTTTTCCTTTCCCAGTCCACCCACTCAAATGTCAGTCTCCTCTGGCAACCCCCTCACAGACACACCCAGAAACAATACCAGCTATTTAGTCATCCCTCAATGTCATGAACATACAAAAAGGAAAGTTTTGTGATACTCTGGGAGACTCAGGGTAGGGAGTGGTTCAGTGATATTTTGGGATCATGAAAGGTCTGTTCAGTTTCTGTGTTCCATGGGAGTGGTTCTGAGCTGTTTGATTTAGTCAAACTATTTTAACAATCTCATACCCAAGTCATTCTCTATCCTCATCCACAACTCCCACATGCAAGCCATGCATACGTCTACAGGTGTCACATGGATATATTTTGTTATTCTCATTTCAGAAGAATATATTAACAGCATCCTTTTTCATCTTAATGTATTTTGTATTCATATATGTTAATTACCATACTCGTGTTGGTAATTTTGGCTAAGACAGCATACTTTTGAGGACTGATATATACATTATTTTAATGATATTGGGAATCTATGAATAAAACAAATGCATCTATCTAGTCATGTTTAGAGGACTTGCCTGCACCATTTATACAGCAATTAATTATGAGTAGTCCACGGGATCATTGTTAAAATCTGATTTCCTCTGAATTCTATCTGGAAGAAACTCTCCAAAATTTGTGACATATGAATGGTATTGCCTTGAGTCTCCAGAATTTTTGTAAGCTTGTCTCTTTTTTGTTCAATTTCTTTGGTCTATCCTGCAGTTCCCAGGATGGGGGAATGTCATTTGGAGTGTGACTCGCACTCTGCCCATGAACTCACCATGCACCAGTTCTGGTCCTTGGTGGTGACATTTTAATGAAAATCCTACCTTTTAACATGCACTGAACTCAGTTCTTGAAAGCCAGGTCATGCATTTTCTAGAACTGCGAAAATTGCTTGGTGCTTTTCCATGGTTAGCAATCACTTAGCATTAATACTTTAATAGTAATTGTGTTTCCATGTGGGTAGATGCAGCATTTTAATGAAATCTCCAGATTGTAAGGAAAGTGCATCTAAAGTCCAAGGAAAATATATTTAACAATATTTTAAAGGAGAAAGGAAGAAGAGATTTTGTTAGCTTTCCAAAATTTTAGTCGTTTAAGAGTGACCTTATTAAAATAACCACAAGATGGCATCAGTTTTCTATTTTTAAAGAAATATGGTAGTGGCCGGGCATGGTGGCTCACGCCTGTAATCCCAGCACTTTGGGAGGCCGAGGTGGGCGGATCACGAGGTCAGGAGATCGAGATCATCACCAACATGGTGAAACCCCGTCTCTTCTAAAAATACAAAAAATTAGCTGGGCGTGGTGGCGGGCGCCTGTGGTCCCAGCTACTCGGGAGTCTCAGGCAGGAGAATGGCGTGAACCCGAGAGGCGGAGCTTGCAGTGAGCCGAGATCGCGCCACTGCACTCCAGCCTGGGCGACAGAGCGAGACTCCATCTCAAAAAAATACATATATATATGGTACATTGGACTGAGGATTTCTTTTGTCTTTCATTTTTGCATGTTCCAAGTCCTAGTTATAGCTGCCTCTTGAGTTTATCATTCATGAGCCATAAACCTAGTAGCAGCTGGATCACATTTAAAGTCGATAGATGGAGTAACCAATTTTGGAATTCCATTCATTGGACCACATCCACATTAAGGAGAGAATAGCTCAGCTGCTCTCCTAAGCATTTTAGATGAAATGTCAGAGTTGGGGGGTTATACAACGGAGCAAGCCTAAACCCAGGCCCTCTCGCTGTCCATATCTATGATATTTCTTTCCTTCCTTCCTTCCTTCCTTCCTTCCTTCCTTCCTTCCTTCCTTCCTCTCTTTCTCTTTCCCCTGCCTCCCTCCTGTCCTTCCTTCCTTCCTTCCTTCCTTCCTTCCTTCCTTCCTTCTTTCTTTCTCTCTTTCTCTCTTTCTCTCTTTTTCTTTCTTTCCTCCCTTCCTGAAATGTCAAGAGTTGGGGGGTTATACAACAGAGCAAGTCTAAACCCAGGCCCTCTCACTGCCCGTATCTAGGATATTTCCTTCCTTCCTTCCTTCCTTCCTTCCTTCCTTCCTTTTCTTTTCTTTCTTTCTTTCTTTCTTTCTTTCTTTCTTTTCTTTCGTTTCTTTCTTTCTTCCTTTCTTCTCTCTCTCTCTTTCTTTCTCTTTCTTTATTTTTCTCTTTTTCTTTCTTTCCTCCCTTCCTGAAATGTCAAGAGTTGGGGGGTTATACAACAGAGCAAGTCTAAATCCAGGCCCTCTCGCTGCCCGTATCTATGATATGATATTTTCTTTCTTTCTTTCTTTCCTTTCTTTCTTTCTTTCTTTCTTTCTTTCTTTCTTTCTTTCTTTCTTTCTTTCTTTCTTTCCTTCCTTCCTTCCTTCCTTCCTTCCTTCTTTCCTTCCTCCCTCCCTCCCTCCTTCCCTTCCTTTTTTCCTTCTTCCTTCCTTTCTCTTTCTTATGTCTCTCTTTCTCTCTTTCCCTCTCTCTCCTTCCTTCCTTCCTTCCTTCTTTCACAGGGTTGTACTCTGTCACACAAGCTGGAGTGCAGTGGCATGATCATGTCTCATTGCAGCCTCCAACTCCTGAGCTCAAGTGATCCTCCCACCTCAGCCTTCCAAGTAGCTGGGACTAAAGGTGCATGCCACTACACCTGGCTAGCTTTAAAAAAAAAAAAAAGTGTTTTAGAGATGTGGTCATGCCATGTGGTTCAGGCAGGTCTGAAACTCCTGGACTCAAGCCATCCTGCCACCCTGACCTCCGAAAGTGCTGCTATTACAGACCCCAGTCACTGTGCCCGGCCTGAGGGTATTTCTTTATTACACATCAGCAGATATTTTTTTACCTCCTTAAAGCACAGCAATTAAATGTTTACAATTACTCAACAAATCAGTCACTACAAAGTACTAAGTTCTATAGTAAAACATGTATGTGTTTCAGGATCTGGTTTAATCTACTCTCCTGATTCTAGATGATCTATTCTGGTTATTTTATTTCAGTAATTCAGATATCCAGATGACTAATGCTTGTGTGGGTTTAGTAGGTCAATTGAAAAAGACTACCGTTCATTACTCTCCTTTTAGTTTTTCTGTATCATTCTATAAAAGGGATTCAGCTTTTAGGAAATAAAATCAGGCCAAATGTTCTATGAGCTCCTCTGCTATCTTTGAGTTACTGTGCAACCCTTTCCTGCTTGTTTCAGAGCTCTAGACTCTGCTACGGGTACAGCTGTAACATGACCTAAAAGCGACATGGCTTATTTTAAAGTAGAATGATTTCTAAAACTACTGAATTTTCTTGGTTATATTTTATTTTTATTTATGATTTTATTATATTATTATCCGAAAATGGTTTATTTAATGTCAGTTCTTTGGAATTTGTTGAGATATCTTTTCTGGTCTAATATATGTAAATCCATATGTACTTGAAAATAATATTTACTCCTTTGTGTACAAGATCCTTTCTCCATAAATGTGCTACACATTTCTATATCTTTTATCTGCTTTTCCTATCAATTTCTGAGTGAGAGAGATGTAAAATCTTTTACCACGATTGTGAATTTGTTAATTTATCTTTGTAATTCTGTTTGTTTCCATTATATTCTAGGATATTTTGCTTATGATCTTCTTGGAAATCTGTCCTTTTCTCAATATCAAATGTCTCTCTTTACCTCATTAAATATTTGGTACTGAAAAATATCACAATATCAGCACCATTTATTACTTTTGGTGTCTTTTTCTATGCCTTGATTTTTAAACATTTAGTATTGGTTTGTTTTAGGTATGTCTCTTATAGCAGGATTTAAAAAAATTTTAAAAACACCTAATTTTAAAGTTTGTCTCCTAATCGGTGTTTTATACCCATTTGAACTTTTTGAGACAGGGTTTTGCTGTTGTTCAGGCTGGAGTGCGGTGGTACTATCATAGCTTACTGCAGCCTTGACCTCTCAGGCTCAAACAATCTTCTCACCTCAGCTTCCCCTGCAGCTGGAACTACAGATGTAAAATTTATTTTTATTTATTTTTTGTTTTTGTAGAGACAGGATCTCACTATCTTGCCCAGGCTGGTCTTGAACTCGGGCTCAAGAGACCCCCCTGCCTCAGCCTCCCAAAGTGCTGGGATTACAGGCATGGGCCATTGCGCCCAGCCTATGATTTATTTTTGGATTTATTTCTATTACCCTATTTTGTGTTGTCTACCATGACTTTATCCCCACCTGCTTTTTCTGTTGTTATTCTTTGCCCCTTTTGCTGGATTAGGGTGGTTTTCTTTATTTCTGTGATTTGCTTAAAAAGTTACTCTTGAATTTTTAACATGTATGTCAGCTTCATATTTCTCTAACAAATTCTAAATCTACTTAGTAAATTCTATTCTAAAATGAACAAAAATATTTATAATATTTTTATTTTTTGCTGGAACACCCAACTTCCATGTTACTGTTATATAGAATTTTAATTCCACTTTGATTTTGAAACACTACATGAAAGTTACTGTTTATTTTTTTCAGTGTTAATACTTGATTTAGTTCAGCAATATGTTTTTGAATTGATTTGCTCACCATTGTATTTCCCTCCCTGCTTGAATCAGTTTTGTTGCTGGTGCCCATTCTTCAGTAGCTTCTTTGCAAATGTCAGTGAGGCAGAAACTCTTGTTTTTTTTAAATGTCTGGATATGTGTTTAATTATCTTTTTTCTTCAATGGTAGTTTATTATGTGTAGAAGTTTAGGTTCAGAGTTCTTTACTTTGGGTACATTGAAGATATTTCCCCATGATCCTTTAGCATTCATTTTTGCTTATTTTTATGAGTGCTCTGCTACCCACATGATAGCCATTTCTTTACAGTTAATCTGTCATTTAAATTTTGAAATTTTGAAATTTTGTGGATACATAATAGGTGTATATATTTATGGAGTACATGAGATATTTTCATAGAGGCATATAATGTATAATAATTATATGAGGGTGAATGGGTTATCCATCACCTCAAGCATTTATCCTTTCTTTGTGTTACAAACAATCCAATTATGCTCTTTTATTTTAAAATGTATAATAAATTGACTGTAGGCACCCTGTTTTGCTGTCAAATACTAGATCTTATTTATTCTACATAACTATATTTTTGTACCCATTAACCATCCCCATTCCCACCCCCTACCCCTACTACCCTTTCTAGCCTCTGGTAATCATAATTCTACCCTCTATCTCTATGAGTTCAATTGTTTTAACTTTTAGCTCTCACAAATATGTGAGAACGTGAAGTTTCTCTTTCTGTGCCTGGCTTATTTCACTTAACATAAAATGTCCTCCAGTTCCATCCATGTTGTTGCAAATGACAGGATCTCATTCTTTTTTATGACCAAATAGTACTCCATTTTGTATACGCACTGCATTTTCTTTATCCATTCATCTGTTGATGGAGACTTAGGTTAATTCCAAATCTTGGCTATTGTGAGTAGTGCTTCAATAAACATGCAAGTGCATATATCTCTTCAATATATCAATTTCTTTTCTTTTGTGTATGTACCCAGCAGTGGAATTTCTGAATCATATGGTAACTCTATTTTTAGTTTTTTGAGGAACTTCCAACTGCTCTGCATAGTACTAATTTACATTCCCACCAACAGTGTACAAGGATTCCCTTTTCTCCACAGCCTTGCCAGCATTTCTTATTGCCTGTCTTTTGGATGTATGCCATTTTAACTAAGGTGAGATGATATATCAGTGTACTTTTGATTTACATTTCTCTGATGATTGGTGATATTGAGAACCTTTTTATAAACCTGTTTGCCATTTGTATGTCTTCTTTTGAGGAATGTCTCTTGAGATCTTTTGCTGATTTTCTAATCAGATTATTAGATTTTTCTGATTAAGTTGATTGAGCTCCTCATATATATTCTTGTTATTAGTCCCTTGTAAGATGGATAGTTTGCAAATATTTGCTCCCATTTTTTGGGTTGCCTCTTCTGTTTCCATTGCCATGCAGAAGCTTTTTAACTTGATGTGATCCCATCTGTCCATTTTTGCTTTGGTTGCTTGTGATTAGGGGGTATCACTCAAGAAATCTTTGCTCAGTCCAATGCCCTGGAGAGTTTGCCCAAAGTTTTCTTTTAGTGGTTTCATAGTTTGAGGTCTTAGATTTATGTCTTTAATCCATTTTGATTTGATTTTTGAATCTGGCAAGAGATGGGGGTTTAGTTTCCTTTTTCTGCATATGGATATCCAGTTTTCCAAGCAGTGTTTATTGAAGAAACTGTCCTTTCCCCAGTGTATGTTCTTGGCACCTTTGTGAAAAATGAGTTCAATGTAGATGTATGGATTTGTTTCTGGGTTCTTTATTCTGTTCTATTCGTCTGCGACTGTTTTTATGCCAGTACTATGGTGTTTTGGCTACTATAGCTCTCTGTAATTGAATTTGAAGTCAGGTAATGTGATTCCTCCAGTTTTTGTTGTTGTTGTTGTTTATATCCCGCCCCCCCACCACACTCAGGATAGCTTTGGCTATTCTGGGTCTTCTGTGGTTCCATATAAATTTTAGGATTGTTTTCTCTATTTCTGTGAAGAATGTAATTAGTTATTTTGATATGGATTGCGTTGACTCTGTAGATTGCTTTGGGTATTATGGACAGTTTAACAATATTGTTTCTTCCAATCAATGAACATGGACTATCTTTCCATTTTTTGTGTCCCTTTCAATTTTTTTCATTAATGTTTTATAGTTTTCATTGTAGAGATCTTTCACTTTTTTGGTTAATTCTTGGCATTCTATTTTATTCATAGCTATTATAAATGGGATTACTTTTTATTTTGTTTCTTTTTCTGATTGTTTGTTGTTGGCATATAGAAATGCTACTGCTTTTGTATGTCGATGTTGTATCCTGAAACTTTACTGAATTTGTTTTTCAGTTCTGATAGTTTTTTGGTGGAGTTTTTAGGTTTTTCCAAATATAACATTATATCATCTACAAAGATAATTTGACTTCCTCCTTTCCAATTTGGATGTCCTTTATTTCTCTTGTCTGATTGCTCTACCTAGGAGTTCCAGTAATCTGTCCTTTTTTAAATGAAGGCTTTACGATTTTTCTCTGTGTTCTGGATACTCTGATGTTTCACTGTGACCTTTCCATTTTTAATTTTTAACTAATGTATTAAGTTGAGCCTACAAGTTCAAGGCTGCAGTGAGCTATGATTGCACTACTTGCATTCCAGCCTGGAAAACAGAGCAAGACCCTGTTTCTTAAAAAAAAGAAAAACGAAAAGTAGTTGTCTGTGGTTCCCTAAAAATAGCTTCAAAACGCTTGGAGTTTTCTGTGTGATGGGAATGGTTTTGTTTTACTAATTAGATGACTCACTGTGGGCCATTAGATAGCTTTAGGATGGGAACTGCCCTCCAAAAAGACCAGGAATAGGATTAGAGGGTTAGAACTTTCAGCCACTTGCCCTCTAGGGAGGGAAAGTTTGGAGATTGAGTTCAGTTATGTGACCAATGATTTAATCAATCATGCCTAAGTAATAAAACTCCAATAAAAACTCTGCTCATGGAGACTTGGGGGAGCTTCCTGGCCGGAGAATACATCAATGTGCCGAGAGCGTGTCATAGCCTGACTGTATTGGGAGAAGCTCTTGTCCTGGACTCTCCCAGACTTTGCCCTATGTGTATCCTTTAAAATAAAACTGTAATAATAAGTATAGCATTTTCTTGAGTTCTTTGAGTCATTCTAGTAAGTTATCAAACCTGAGGAGATAGTGAGAACCCTGAATTTGTAGCCAGTTTGTCAGAAATGTCAGGGGCTGGGGACCCTACTTGTAACTGAATTTTAAAACCTGTAGAGTTTGATGCTAAGTCTGGGTGGTTTGTGTCAGAATTGAATTCTAGTTCACACCTGTCTTAGTCCATTTTGTGCTATTATAACAATACCACAGACTGAGCAATTTATAGTGAGCACACATTTATTGGTTCATGGGTCTGGTGGCTGGGAAGTCCAAGATTATATACCTTGCACATAAACTGTTTTTTCAATAGTTTCACATTCAGGATGCCTAAGTACTTTTAAATTATACAACATTTCTTGCATAAATTCCCTTTTATAACTTTTTTTCACGACTTTTACAGACAATTCTTTGGCATGCCTCAGCTTTCTCACTTGTCACAAACATCCCTTTCTTTAAACAACCAGTTAATTTATTTTAGGATAAGGATTTACCATATAACATTCCTTTTTATGTAAATTCTCCCCCCCCTTTTTTTCTCAAAGATGATAACCATTCTTTTCCAAAGCAAACTTCCTTCATGTCTGTGGACTAGACTGTCTAAGGCCACAAGATTAGAAGTTAGGCTAATACATGTTACACTGTTAACTTTTAGCAAATTTACTTTTGTTGAATACCTTGTAAGTTTGGGATTTCAATTATTCTTTGCTATTAATAAGACTTTGTTCAGTCCATATTAACTTAGAATTGGTATAGATGGCTCTTCCCTGATTCTGTAAGCACTTTAAGGCTTGGCTGAGTGCAAACAGCTCATAAGTTTGAGCAGACCAATTATTAGGCAGTTTTCCTGACTCTGCTTCTACAAGAGTTTTCTTATCACTTACTGAATACCCATTGTGTCTTTTTCCCTCAGTCACCTGGGAGGAACCATCTATCGTCCTGTCCTGAAGGGAGTTCCTCCTAGGTTTGGTTGGACCTTTGTATGGTAATTAAGATTTAGATTTCCCTGTTAGGAAACCTGCTGGGTTAAGGGAATTTTCAGTGGTTAATATTACATCGTCTTTTTCTAACAGAATAGCCTTATACTTTAAGGTTCTTGAGTCTTGAGTCTTAAGCTACATTTTTGCTTTTTTTTTTTTTTTTTGACTTAGGATAGTTCTGACCTGATGAGGTGTGCTCACAATGAGGTTTCCTCTAAAAGTTATTTTTCTACTTTTTCTGTTAGCAAAGCAGTTGCCGCTACAGATTGAATGCATTTGGGCCATTCGCTGGTTACTGGGTTAAGGATTTTGATTAGGAGGGCTACCGGTTGTCAGTGGCCTCAGTGCTTTCAGGCTACGCCCTTGTTCACACTGACAACAAGGTGGCATTGGAGTGTTATAGGGTCATGGAGAAGACCTTCAATTATCAATTATAGGTTTTAAATTTACCCTGGCTTTTAAAGGAATAGGATACACTGTCTTCTCTTTACTACTTCTATCTCTCTCTTTCTCTCTTTGACTTTCTGTCTCTCTCTCTCTCTGACTCCCTCTTTGTCCCTCTGTCTCTTCCTCTCTCTGCCTCTCTGTCTCTCTCTCTCTCTTTGATTCCTCTTTGTCTTTCTGTCTCTTCCTCTCTCTGCCTCTCTGTCTCTCTCTCTCTCTTTGATTCCTCTTTGTCTTTCTGTCTCTTCCTCTCTCTCTCTCTCCCCCCCCCGTCTCTCTCTCTCTCTCACTGTCTCTTTCTCTCACTCTCTCTTTCTGTTTCCTCTCTGCTGGTCTTTCCCTGCCTCTGCCAGCCACTTATGCTGCTGTTCTCTCCTCTCCTTCCCCTTCCCCTAGGGGAGGGACCGGCGGGAGAGGAGCTACTCTTTCTTCCCTTGAGAAGAAAGGAAAGGGGGATTCTGAATATTTTTCTTGCTACCAGAGGTTTGTGTGAGGTTCAACCCCCTCCGTGGGGATTTCCCACCTCTTTTTGAGTTTCAACCCCCACCCCCCATGGGGATTTCTCACTTCTTTTTAACCTCTAAGACATCCCGACTAAGGAGTACTTCACCGCCCCCCCCACTGCTTTCTTTCCCTAGTCCAGCCTAAGGAATGCTTTACCACCTCTGTGGTTTCTCTTTCCTTGGTATGTCCTAATCAAGGAATGCTTTACCACCCCGTGGCTTTTTCCTTAGTCGCGACCACCAAGGAAATACTTTACCGGCTCCTGCAGCTTCTCCTTCCTTGGTCTGTGCACAGAGTCGTGGCTGCAGTATATGAGGATCCTTTAAGCTAGGTTGCTGGCCGGTTTCTTTCCACGTTGCTGAGAGCTCAGGTTATTCCTGGCACTGGATGGGTCATGATTTCTCACCCCTGAGGCCATCACAAGTGGGCAGGGTGCGCCTCCTCACGAGAGAGAACCAGAGACCGGCCCTGGAAGGGAACTTAATCATGGGCGAGCCCCCAAATTGTTATAAATAAAGTTTCGGTGCTGCAAAATAAATAGCTCTCAAATATAAAATTTTCTTTTTAATTATCAGCAAGGCAAGTTACTTCTATAGAAGGGTGCGCCTTTACAGATGGAGCAATGGTGAGCAGCACACTTGGACAAGGGAGGGGAAGGGGTTCTTATCCCTGACGCACGTGGCCCCTGCTGTGTCATTCCCCTGTTGGCTAGGGTTAGGCTACACAGGCTAAACTAATTTTGATTGACTAATTTAAAGAGAGTGATGGGGTGGTGAGTGGTTTGGCAGGAAAAATGGTTATGACAGAGCAGGTAATCGGAATGAGTCAGGGTGGAGCAGGTAATCGGAATGAGTCAGGGTAGAGCAGGTAATCGGAATGAGTCAGGGTGGAGCAGGTAATCCACATGAGTCAGGGTGGAGTAGGTAATCGGAATGAGTCAGGGTGGAGCAGGTAATCAAAAAAGATTGCTTTACAAGGAAGTTAAGTTTAAAAGTAGAAGGCAAAGAATTGAACATACTGACATTGATTCTTTGAAGAGAAATTTAGAACTCATATCCAACAAGTCCATTAGATTGGAGTGCTAAAAAATGGGTCCCATGTGACCTGCATGGTGGTGTGGATTTGTAGTCCTAGCAACTCAGGAGGCTGAGCCTGGGAGTTTGGGGCTGTGGTGAGCTATTATTATGCCACTGCACTCCAGCCTGGGTGAGACCCTGTCTCTGAAAAAAAAATACACACACACACAGACATGTAATTTATTATATGATCTGGTGGATAAAAGGCTTAAAAATTGGAACTATAAAGAGCAAAACATGAATTTTCTCTTTGCCCTAGACCACTCCTCCTTTCAATTTTCACTCTGTTCCTGAACTTTCCTATTTTCACACTGTTCCTCAATAGTAACCATTGTTAGCTATTTAGTGTGAATCCTTCCCAAACTGTTTGTCAGTATAGCCACACACACACACACACACACACACACACACACACACACACACACGTGCACCCACAGTGCATCTGGATCACTATATATATATATATATATATATATATATATATATATATGATTATGATTGTCAGTTTTACACATCAACTTGGCTCAATCAACACTAACCTAGGTGTGTTGCTGTAAAAGCATTTTTGTAGATGTGATTAAAATCTATATTCTGTTGACTTTGAGTAAGGGAGACGATCCTAGATAATCTGGATGAGCCTGAATCAATCATTTGAGAGTTCTTAAGAGCGGAGCTGAGTCTTCCCTGAAGAAAAAGGAATTCTGCCTGTGGATAGCAGCATCAGTTCATGCCTGATAGTTCCAGACTTCTCTCCCTGATGGCCTGCTCTGTGGTTCTCAGACTGCCTAGCCAGCCTGACAATTGCATACACATATTCCTTGCAATAAGTCTCTTAATATGTATTTCCTACTGGTTTTGTTTCTTTAGTTGAACTATATATATTTCTGTAGCTTGCTTTTTCACTAACAATGCATCTCAGAGATGGCATATTTAACTGCTGCATAATGTCACAAAATGTCACACAAATAAGGATATAGCATAGCTCATCTAATCATTCTGTTATTGGTGGATATTTGTTTTTCCCAATTTAAAAAATGGTGGTAAAATATACATAACATAAAATGTACAACCTCAACCATTTCTAAGTGTACTGTCCAGTGGCATAATGTTGTACAACCATCACCACCATCCATCTCCAGACCACTCATCTTGCACAACAGAAACCTTGTGTCTCTTAAACCACTCCCCATTCCTCCCTGCCCCCAGCCCCCATCTAACCATCATTCTCCTGTCTATCTCTGTGATTTTGACTACTCTAAATAAATATCTCAGATAAGTGGAATCATACAGTATTTGTCTTTTTGTGATTGGCTTATTTCATCTAGCATGATATCCTCAAGGTTCATCCATGTTTTAGCCTATGTCAGAATTTCCTTCCTTTATAAGGCTGAATGACATTCTATTGTACCACATTTTGCATATCCCTCAAACATTGATGGACCCTTGGGTTGCCTCCATGTTTTAGCTGTTGTGACTAATGCTGCTATAAACATGGGTGTATAAAGCTCATGGCTTTCATGAGACCCCACTGCCCATCCTTGACTTAAGGGTTTGGTCAGGGGAGAGCAGAGCAGATTCTTTGGTGCCTATTCTGCTGGTACTGTAGAAGGGAGAGCTGCATGACATAAGCCCTATTTTTTCTTAACATTTTCATTGCATGGAATTTGTATGTACAGTAAGAGTTGGCATAAGCCAGGGCTTATATGCTTTAATGAAACTGAAAGAATCTCAGTCCAGAAAGGCTGCTAGGTTACTTGCATAGGTGTTGCTTTATTCTGTGGGGCCAGTGGCTCTTTTGGTGACATACCATGTAGCAGCTGGAAAACATTAATTTCCATTTTCTGTACCTGTCAAAAATGTTTTATAATCATTACCCGAATTATATGCATGTACATATATGATTTTATATATGTATGTGTATATACACACACACACATATATGCATATTGTAGTAAATCACAGTTGTGAACCCCAAAAATCTGAGACAGGTCTCAGTTAATTTAGAAAGTATATTTTGCCAGGGTTGAGAATGCACACCTGTGACACAGTCTCACGAGGTCCTAATGACATGTGCCCGAGGTGGTCAGAGCACAGTTTGATTTTACACATTTTAGGGAGACATGAGGCCTCAGTCAACTTAGGTAAGATGAACATTGATTTGGTCTGGAAGGGCGGGACAAATCGAAGTGGGAGGGGGCTTCCAGGTCATATGTAGGTAAGAGACAAATGGTTACATTCTTTTGAGTTTCTGATGAGCCTCTCCAAGGGAGGCCATCAGATATGCATTTATGTCAGTGAGCAGAGGGGTGACTTTGAATAGAATGGCAGGCAGGTTTGCCCTAAGCAGTTCCCAGCTTGACTTTTCCCTTTAGCTTAGTGATTTGGGGGCCCAAGATATTTTCCTTTCACACAGGAAAGAAAATATTCCTAATAAAGTGAACTACTGGTGTGAAATGAAGTAGACTTTAAAACTAAAATAAATATGAGTTGGATCTTGAGCTGAGTAGCAAGTTTAAATTAAAAGCCATACAGAAATAAATAACAGCAATTTGATTTTGCTTTCTTTAATTGTCACACAACAGCTTTATATATTTTAGTATCTAAAAAGCACAGGCAATATCTTAGACTTCACAGGTCACTTCTGAGAGCTGGTGGCAATTTATCCTAAATACAAACTGATTAACCAATAAGAATATTCTGAAGTATTCAGTCTGGTTATATTGTTGCAGCTAAGCTGCAAGATCTCCATTTTTGACAGTTGTGTTTAGTATGAAAATAATCTTTGTCATATTTTCAGGACTTTAAAAAATTTGTGAATTACTGTTGACATTTTTTAACATCAGAGTGAAATAGATTTTTTTTTACCTAAAACTGAGGAGGTTACATAAAAGAGTTTAAATGGTTTATTCCTGTTGATTGGGATCTGTCATTCCTTCTTTACTTCTCTACTTTTTCCCCCTTTTTATTTTTAACAAAGAAAGTTTCACAACATTGGAGGCTTTATTTTGGTCTATTTTTATGCCATGGGTAATACAGTATGCTTCTTGGTTTGCTAAATGTACTTTCTTTTGACTATTCAGTAGAAATACCTGTCTTGAGTCTAAAACCTGTTGATGTAAAAAACAAACAAACAAACCCCAGACTGTAAAATATTTTAAAGAGATTTATTCTATACTAATATGAGTGGCCGTGGCCCAGGGAACAGTCTTGAGAGCTTCTGAGAAAGAGTGCCTAGGCAGTTGGGTTACAGTTTGGTTTTATACATTTTAGGGAGATAGGAATTGCAGGTAAAATACTAAATTAATATATGGAAAGTCTATATTCATTCAGCCTAAAAAGGTGGGATATCTTGAAGTGGGGAGTGAGGTAGGGGTGAGGTGGGGTGGCATTACAGGTCCTAGGTGGATTCAAAGATTTTCTGGTTGGCAATTGGTTGAAAAAGTTAAGCTTTGTCTAAAGATTTGAAGTCAGTAGAAAAAAATGCTTGAGTTAAGATAAGGTGACTTATGGAGACCAAAGATCTTGTTTTGAAGATGAAGTCTCATAGGTAGCAGCCTTCAGAGAGAATACATGGTAAATGTCTTTTTTTCAGATCTTAAAATATATCAGACTCTTAGTTAATCTCTCCTAGATCCAGGAAAGGCTTGGAAAGGGAAGGCCTGGCTGCATTCATAGAGATTCTCTACAGATGCAAATTTCCCCCACAAAAGACAGCTTTGTGAGCAATTTCAAAATATGTCAAATAAATATATTTTGGGGTAAAACACTTTGATTTCTCTCAGGGTCTGCCATTTATCATGCAATGCTATACCAGAGTCAGGTGGGAATTTGGTATCTTATTGCCACAAAGAGTCTGTTTTTTCAGTCTTGTGATCTCTGTTTAATGTTGATGCTGGTTGGTTCTGCCTAAACTCCAAAATGGAGGGGACATAATCAGGTATGTCCAAACTCTCTTCCTGTCATGGCAGGAATTCAATCTTTCAGATTTCTCTGGGGTCTTCTTGGCTAACAAGGGATCCATTTTGTCAGCTGGAGGGTGCTTAGGAATTTATTTTTGGTTTACAAACCTATTAAACTTTCAGTGGCCATCAGAGAAATGTCCTCATCCTCATGGCTATCTTCTTATAATGTTTACAGTACCACCAGATTATTAATTTACTTAAGGTAATTAGAACTCTATCAGATAAAAGTGAAAGGAAATCTTTTTTAAATAAAAGCACTTTCAAAAGTAATTGATTAAATATATATTGTGGAGTCTTACAAAACAACTTAGCTTCTGGAAGGTCAGGGGTATAGCTGGGCCTCGGGAACACCTGGAACCAAGCCTTGAGTTCCCTCAGGAGTCTCATGGTTTATCCATTTTTCTGCCTGCTCTGGCTTCCTTTTCTTTGAAAACAGAGGAATTTTTCTCCAAAAGTCTGCTAGTAGACTTGAGTTTGAATTATAAGAGTTTCTTGATTCCATTTCTAAAATTCTAGGAAAAGGACACTGATTGGCTTAGCATGGGCCATGTGCCTGCCTATAGACCAATTAAGTACTACAAGGAAATGAATACAACAGTAACAATATCTTGGCTCTGGTGACCACTCCTGGTGGTCAGTCAATTGTATCCTGGAAGTAGGGTCATAGTGTTGCAGAATATTGCTCCTTAGTTCAGCTAAAACTGGGTTCTTGTCACACGACCAGGAAAATTTAGGCACGCACACACACTGAAGGGTGAGTAGAACAGGATTTTATTGGGTGAAAAGAGAAAAAAAGACAAAAAAAAACTCAGCAAAGCAAAATGGAGTCCTGCTAACAGGCCTCCCACCTCACAGATTGAATCGCAGGCCACTGCACAGGAACTGAAGAGGCCAGGCTCCTCCCACTGCCTGTGGCTCCCCCCCAGCTTTTCCCAAGTGCACATGTGGGCATGCTCAGACAAGGCCCTGGGCAAGTTCCCTCATCTGCATAAAAGTATCTAATGTAAACACTTGTGGGGCAGGTCGGAGATTCTCCAGGGTCCCTGTATTAGTCAGGGTTCTCTAGAGACAGAACTAATGGAATATATATATATATAAAGGGGAGTTTAGTAAGTATTAACTCACATGATCACAAGGTCCTGCAATAGGCCATCTGCAGGCTGAAGAGCAAGGAGAGCCAGTCCAAGTTCCAAAACTGAAGAATTCAGAGTCCTGTGTTTGAAGGCAGGAAGCATCTAGCATGGGAGAAAGATGTAGGCTGAGAGGCTAGGCCCGTCTCTCTTTTCACATTTTTCTGCCTGCTTATATTCTAGCCACACTGGCAGCTGATTAGATGGTGCCCACCCAGATTAAGGGTGGGTCTGCCTTTCCCAGCCCACTCACTCAAATGTTAATCTCCTTTGGGAACACGGTCACAGACACACCCAGGATCAATACTTTGTATCCAGTCAAGTTGACACTCAGTATTAACCATCACAGACCACTTAACCATTATAACCATGTGTGAGATTAGCCAAATTACTTCATTTTTCTGTGCCTCCATTCCTTTATCCGTAAAATGGGATTAAATTGTTCCCCTTTCATAGAGTTGTTTGAGGATTTTATGAGAAAATGCAGCATTCTTTGTAATAGTGCAAACCTGGAACCTGGAAACAATATAATAGAAACACTCATTACTGTATTAGGCTGTTTATGCATTGCTATAAAGAAGTATCTGAGACTGGATAATTTATTAAGAAAAAGAGGTTTAATTGGTTTATAGTTCTGCAGGCTATACAGGAAGCATAACACAGGCATCTGCTTCCAGGGAGGCCTCAGGAGGCTTACAATTGTGGTAGAAGGTAAAGGGGGAGCAGGTATCTCGCATGGTGGGAACAGGAGGAAGAGAGAGAGAGAGAGACAGAGACAGAGAGAGAGAGAGAGAGAGAGAGAAAGAGGTGCCATGCCTTCAAATAGCCAGATCTTGCAAGAAGTCACTCATTATTGCAAGGATAGCACCAAGAGGATGATGCTAAACTACTCATGAGAAATCCACCCCCACAATCCGATCATCTCCCACCAGGACCCACCTCTGATACTGGGGATTACAATTCAACATGAGATTTGGGTGGGATCACACATCCAAACCATGTCAATTACCAAGGGACAAGTTAAAGAAGTTGGTGGACTCAAGCAGTTGACCGCTATGCAGACAAAATATATGTCCCCAGCAGAGGGCAGGCTTTTACCTACAACACATGTGATCATTTTCCCCGGTCCCTCTAGTTTGCAGAGGTTGAGGGCAGAGCTCAACCTGGAGTGTGCAGCCTGAGACAGAGGGACCATGCTCCCTGTGTCCTAATGGGAAAGGACTCTTCTTGAGTAGAAATGTGGTTACTGAGTTTTACTTTCTCCTATAGAGGAAAGATGAGCAAAAACAGGGAGATGGAGACCTGGTGAAGAGAGGGTGCAGAAGTGGCTAAGTGGGGTGATGGTGGTGAGGAGATTTGTTGGTGAACTACAGCCCGTAGGCCAAATCCAGCCCACTGCCTGATTTTGCATGGCCCAGGAGTGAAGAATGATTTTTTACATTAAAATGATTGAGAAATAAATTTTTTAAAAGAACAATATTTCATGACTTGTGACATTATATAAAATTCAAATGTCAGTATCCATAAATAAAGCTTTATTGGAAGATGCCAAACTCATGCACTTATGTATCGTCTAGGGCTGTTTTCCCCTGTGCAGAGTTGAAGAGTTTGGCAGAGACCATATGGCTCCCAAAGCCTAAAGTATTTACTGTGTGATCCTTTACCAAAAAAGCTTGCTAACCCCTTCCTTATAGTATAATGTATGATTTTTTTGAAGAGTTAAACAAATTTAACATTTGCTGTGCTCTCTTTCTTGCCCAGCATGGCTATGGGCTCTTCTCATGTATGTAATATAATTCTGTAAACAATCCTATAAGGCAGGTACCATTATTATCTTCATTTCACAAATGAGAAAATTGAGACACCTCAGTAATTTTCTCAAAGTCAGACCATTAGTGAGTAGAAAAGCTGGGATATGAATCTAGGCTGTCCAGTTCCAGAGCAATAATGTGTAATATCTAGTTTCATTTTCTGGCTTGTTATGTGATGTAATTCCTGCCAGTTATTTCTCAAAATGTCAGTATCTCTATGCAAACCATCACTTACTTGATCAGCCTTGCTGTGGAGAAAGGGATTGGGGTGTGCCTACACTTGGGGCACAATGGGAGAGGACGCAATGGGAGGGGACAGTAACCTGGAGGAATGGCACCAATTCACTCCTGGATTTTGCATCTGATGGCATCACAGAAGGGAGGAAATCATTGCACCCGCGTGTATGTGTGGTACATACATAGCAAATGTATAGAAGGTTTCACCCCAAACTGCAAATACTCTTTGCTCTTAAGGAATGAAATGGATAATGTAGAATTGAGAGATGTCTACATTTTAATCCTACGTTGTTTGAAATTTTAAATGAAGTGAAATTTTAATGCTGTTTTTAGAAACCCGCATAATATGGTGAAAAGAACTCTCTGGCCTGGTTTTCCCTTTTGGGAGGCAAATCGGCTTAACTCTCCTTTAAGTGTCTTAGATATTGAGAAGAGATAGATTATTTAATAATCCATTTCCCCAGGATGGTGCCCAGAGGGAAAGAAGATTATCCAGCCACCAAGAAATGCCCAGATCCTCTATTTCAGATGAACCTGACTTAATCAGGAGTGGAAGGCACCCTTTCGTCTTTTCAGAGTTACACAGGGGCCCTGGGTTTCCTGTTAACATGAAGATGTTCATGTGCCCCAGTCCCAGCTTGTCCCACGTGACTGTCCTGTGGCCTGTTAGGAACCGGGCCATACGGCAGGAGGTGAGCAACAGGTGAAACAGGATTACTGCCTGAGTCCCGCCTCTTGTCAGGTCAGCCGTGGCATTAGATTCTCATAGGAGCGCAAACGCTATTGTGAACTGCACGTTCCAGAGATCTAGGTTGCACACTCCTTATGATAATCTAATGCCTAATGATCTGAGATGGAACAATTTCATCCCCAAGCCATCCCCCTAACCCGCCCCTGTTCGTGGAAAAATTGTGTTCCATGAAACCGGTCCCTGGTGCCAAAAAAGATGGGGACCACTGCAGTATACCTTTCATGCCAAGGTCAGGCCCAGCCAGTGACAGAGCCCAGGAGGGAGGCCTAGGACCTGGCCATTTCTGCCTATTTCCTCTAAGGATCAAGTTCTGCCCTGGGGCTCCCTGGGGGCTGGTCAGACCTTCTCAGAGCTGCCCCTCACTCAGAGGCTCTTTCCTCCCCATTCTCCCTCCTTCCCCTCTCCTTTCCTAGGGGTCAGCCTTGCAGCACCCTCCCAAAACCCTCCCTGCCTCCTGCTGCCACTGTTCTTATCTGCAAAAAGTGTTCCTCCCAATAAATGTCTTGCACGTCTAGCTCTGTCTTGACACCTGCTTCCTGAGGACCCCAAATGACACGTGCTTCCCATCTATCTGTATGATGGTTTTGTTTTTTTCACTTTTTGAAAATTACGTTTTGCCAGAAAGTCAAAGATAATCGTCTGTACCAGTTTAGCCTGCATATCTAGCATAGCATTTACACTAATATTTGCAGAATGAATGAATAAGAAAAAGCCTATTTTGCTTTCAGAGGCCACATGCACAACCAGAACCTGCAGTCTTGGTTGGGTTGGAACCCAGGGCTGAAGACAAACCAGGCCATGTTGCTGACCGTGCTTCAAAGCAACTGGAAATGCCTGGAAATCCCCTTACACTCGAGCTGCTTGGGTGTCTTGCTTTTGAATGTGTCCGTGTCTCCTACATGACCTAGTTTCTCCTCACTGAGTCCCTACCAGGGCAGAAAAGGGGCAGGCATGTGACAGAACATGAAGGTACTGCCCTAGGCAGAAGAGGTGCTGTGGCCTGCCAGGGCTGAGAGGCAGCCCCGTGCTGGGGGCGAGGTCCTGGCACTGCGGTCCAACCCTCTGGACGCTGCCATTGAGGCCCTGCGGCTGAGTTACTCCCCAGGCCAGGTGCGGGTAGAGGAGGGCAGTCGTGGCCACAGCCACAGGCTGAGTGGGAAGGGAGCTGGTTTCTTCAGGCCCTTGGAAAATCGGGGAGGAACTGGTATGCTAATTCAGAAATTCTCTCATAGCCTTGACAGGTACAAAATCTCTGAAAACCGGTATTTAAAATTATATTTCTAATCATGCCATTTTCTCTGCTTGGCAATTCAGGAAGTTGAATAGATGATTATGAATCATCCGCAAGTGTGGCTAATTAAATATTTGATCAATAGAATTTAGTGCTTTTCATCTGCAGAGAGCTTTCCTAACATTAACTAATTGAGCCAAAGGAAGGTATCACCTTCATTCTACAGATGGCAAAACTGGCAAAGGGAAGATCTTTAAAGAAGCCACAAAATAAAACAAAAATTAAAAAGCGTGTGCATGCAGGCGGAGGGAAGCCTGGCTAAGAGGAACTGTGGTTCGCAGACTCCCCCAGCCCTTGGGCACGTTCATGTCACTGCACAATTTATCACTGCTTGCATCAGGGCAATGGGAACATTCCCAGGTCAGCCCATCGTAGAGTTCAGGTTCCTTGAACTGGAAACAAATGAGCCGGACGGAGCTGGAGTTGGCCCCTGGGGTCTTTAGGGGAAGGTCTTGGCCCAGTTCCGTGCCTAAGAGCAGAGGCTTCCTCTGCAGATCCTAGGACTGTGAAGCTGGAGGCGGCACTGGAGTTGGAGCCTTGGCTTCTGCGGTGAGCAACAGCGCCACCTGCTGGCCACAGCCTTCCCTCAGCGCGGCTGCCCCCTGCCAGATGCAAAGGTTTCTCCTTTGTCGCTTCCGTATTTCCTTCCCTGGCCAGTCCCTGCATTTCCTTTCCTGGCTTCTCCAGCTGGAGGGAGGCAGCTGACAGGTTATATCAAACCTGATAGAAATCTGTTAGAGAGACATTCGGATATTAACAGCAAACACCTCCCCCTAACCCTATCACCCCTGGATAAAATTAGTGTTCATGAGGAAAGGTCTCATTCCCAGGCAGGTCTCGTTCCTCAGCTTCCACTGGAATGGGTCTCTTACCAGCGATGGGAGGATGAGGAAGAACTGAATGTTGGAGACCCTCCTCAGTAAAGGGCACAGCAGGTGCCTCTCGGGGCTGCCTGCGAGGATGTGATGAAATCATGCAGAGAAAGCGGCCGGTTCTGGCGGGGCCTGCGATTCCTCTCCCGCCCTTACCTAAGGCCCTCCCTAAAGCAGGAGGTGACCTTGGGCCTCAGTTTACCTCCATTATTCAACAACAATCAGGTACAGGGGAATGCGGACCGCCACATCTGGGTGCCGTCCTTAAAGAGCCTTGCCCCACCCAGCTCTGTTATCTTAGCCGAGTCCCGTAACTTTCGTATGCCTTGGTCTTTTGTTTATGACATGACCAATCTATCTCCCAGGGCCATTCAAAGATTTTTTAAGAGTCAAAATCTATAAAGATTAATGCTTTAAAATAGCAAGATAAGATTCCAAAACTTTCCATATTTTCAATGCAGCAGAACAATTTCCTTTTCCTGAGCAGCTTATAAGATCAGAGCAGCATTTGGTAGAGCTGCCTCATGGTCACTGATATCTACCGAGAAACGGCATTACTGTGTGGGAAACCCAAGTCCGCCATTTTCCACGTACCATATTGCTTGCTGGAGATTTCAGAAATATCTTTACATGAGGATCAGATGAGAGGAGAATGTAACAGAGTCAGCACCTCTAATGGTTTCAACATCAAGGTCCAAGATAGAAGTGCTAGCGCAGGGCACAGGATACTATGAAACCAGCCCCAGCCCTGGAAACACCCCAGGCCCCATGAGAAAGGGACGCACTAGGCCTGGGGATCCTGCGGACCAGAGGAGTCAGTCGCAGGTGCTGTTGCCGGGTCATCCCCACATCTGAAGAGCCCCTTAGCCGGGTTCCCCTGGCCCGTCCATGTCCAAGTCCACTTTCCTTCTGTGCACCCTCACCTCAGCCTCGAGGCTCTACTTGCTATGCCCTTATCCTGCCTGTGCCACACGTAGGAGACTGGGTGTGCCTCTCCTCTCCCTCTCCTACTTCCAGATCTTCTCTTTGGAGGTGATGGCTGAAGAACTGATGTCCAGTTGCAGTGAGAAATCCTGCCAGTCCTTCGAGGCTGATTCAGAGGACACCTCCTCCCGGAAGCCACCCTGATTCCTTCCCCTCCCTCCCACCTCCAGCCAGAAGTCCCTCCTTTGGACATGATTAGTTTCCTTGGGCTGTTGTGACAAAGTACCACAAACTGGGCTGCTTAAACAACAGAACCTTTATCGTCTTGCAGCTCTGGAGGGCGGAAGTCTGAGATCAAGGTGTGGGTAGGGTTGGTTTCTTCTAAGGCCTCTCTTCTGGGCTTGCAGAGGGCCGTCTTCTCCCCGTGCATCTGCACACGGTCTTCCCTCTGTGCATGCCTGCCGCCACTTCCCAATTTCCCCTTCATATAAAGACAGTAGTCAGATTGGATTAGGCCTACCCTGAAAACCTCATTTAACTTAATTACCCAAGGATCTCCAAATAAGGTCACATTCTGAGGTACTAGGGGTTAGAACTCCAATCTTTTTGGGGGAGTGGGTGAGGAGGAAAAAGTGGGGCACAGTTTCACCCAGAACAGATTCTTGTTGCATTGCTATTATTATTATTATTTTTAGAGATAAGGTCTCACTGTGTGGTCCAGGCTTGAGTGCAGTGGTACAATCATAGCTCACTGCAGTCTTGAATTCCTGGGCTCAAGTGATCCTCCCACCTCAGTCTCCCAAGTAGCTGGGACTACAGGTGTGCCCACTATGACTGGCTAATTTTTAAATATTTTTATAGAGATGGGGTCTCACTGTGTTGCCCAGACTGGTCTCAAACTCCTGAGCTCAAGCCATCCTCTTGCGTTGGCCTCCCAAAGTGCTGGGATTACAGTGTGAGCCACCACGTCTGACCCTGCATCATTATTTGTGCTTCTTGGTGAATTATCATTATTTTCACCTCTCCTGGAATGCAGGCCCCTTGGGGCATCAGAGCCTAGATATAAGGCGTATTTGTGTTCTGTTGACCCTTCAGCTAAGCACCCACTCAATAAATATTTGAATGAACAAGTAGTAAATATAAGTATTCATGAATGAATGCGGACCACTGCAAATAATGAGGGGTCTGGAATGTGCAACATGATACTAGAAATAGACTTCAGCAGATGCTGTGGCTGTGGTGATAACTGTATGTGAATCTGTGGAAAGACCCCATCCGACCAAAAAAAAAAAAATCTTCCCCACTGGGACCTCAAGTGTCATTGGCAAACGATGCTCCCTGCTGGATCTTTGCAGTTCCTGATTTTAATAATGAATGGCCTCCTTCAGGAAGGGAAGCATGGAGGGTGAGCCTGGAGGAAGAAAGGAAGTCATAAGGACAGGTAGGGTCCTGCTGCATCGTTGTCTTTTAGGACGGGCTCTGACACTAACCAAGTATTGCAATCCCAAATGCACTCTTCCCCCGTTTGCTGTCTTCCATCTGCAGAAACCACTACTAAACATTAGGCTTGTTTTATTTTTCTTTGCTTCCATATGGGCTCTTGGTCAGTCGTTTCTCAATATTTCTTTTTTTTTTGAGACAGGGTCTCACTGTCATCCAGGCTGGAATGCAGTGGTGCAATCACAGCTCACTGCAGCCTCAACCTCCTGAGCTCCAGCAGTCCTCCCAGCTCAGCCTCCTGAGTACCTGGGACTACAGGGACATGCCACCACACCTGGCTAATGGTTTAATTTTTTGTAGAAACAGGGTCTCATCATGTTGCTCAGGCTGATCTGAAACTCCTGGGCTCAATCTGTCCTCCCACTTTGGCCTCCCAGAGTGCTGGAATTGCAGGCATGAGCCACTGCGCCCAGCTAATATTTATTTACCCTTATGGAGCTAACAACTCGTGTTCCAGCCATTTCAGGATGAATGCTAAAACGGTGTTCAGATGGTAAATTTGGGCTTAATTCAGTGAGATTTAATAATAGACAATTTATGTCAATTTCCAAATAATACAAGTCAGTTCCAATATATCCCTTAAGAGACTTCCAGAACCCCATGGCGTCAGATGTGAAGAACAATCCCCACAGCTCTGCTGAGGCTGGGAGGGCGCTGGGGCTGTGGCGTCCTCCGCGCTCCCTTTCTTTCTGTTAGCTTGCATTCGCTTCTGCTCCTGCGGCTTCCTTTCCAATCTCAGCTGCGTGACAGAAAAGCTCAGTAAAGGCCAGTTCAGTATTAGAAACAAGGGATACTGGTCTGTTAATCTTTCTTCTCTGTTAGTCCTCAAGGATCAGCTTTAGACACTGTGAAGTCAGTGGGGCATTTCCATACAGACTCCACACTCGCAGCGCATCCATGGTACTGATGGTAGGAACAGAAGCCTCTGATGCTTTCCCCTGGCAGGTCCATCTTTCTGATCTAATCCTGGGGGTGCATCCATTGTCAGAGCTCTGAAGCAGCCCAACATCCTTTCTCTGGGGAGAAGAGCAAATGCATGCAATGCAATGTATTTTCTTTTCAAAAAGAGGAAGGCTTCTTTGGGCCAAATGCCCTACCAATATAGTTAATTTTCAGTTATTTGCATTTGAATTACCTTGATATTTCTGAAAACAGAGCACTATACTTTTTTTTTTTTTTTTTTTTTTTTTTTTTTAGAGACAGGGTATTGCTCTGTTGCTGGGTGCAATGGCAGGATAATAGCTCACTGCAGCCTCTGCTTCCTGGGTCCAAGTGATCCTTCCATCTCACCTTTCAGAGTAGCTGAAACTAAAGCCATGTCCCCACCATTATCAGCTGATTTTTAAATTTTTTGTAGAGGTAGGATGTCACTATGTTGCCTAAGCTGATCTTGACCTCTTGGCCTCAAGGGATCCTCCCTCCTTGGCCTCTCAAAGCACTGGAATTAGAGGCGTGAGCCACCTCACCTGGCCTCGCACCAAACTCTTTATTGACTTCTTGGTTATTGTCGCCCGTTACTAGTCGCTACGCTAGTTCAGAAAGGCTTTGCACAGAGGTCTGTTTTGAGACTTCTGTGCCTTACCTAGATCTCAGATCAAGAAAGTCCTGTGATGGCTGAGGACGGTGGTGGGAGGTCAGTGGGATTGGGGCTCAGGACCATCGCTGATTTAGGTCTTCACACTGGGCCTTCTGTGATCTCAGAACATCACACACCCATAAATAAACCTCCAAGGACCAGTGTCTGCAACTTATTGCTAACAAAAAATTTAAGATGCAGAACAAAAACAGTTTTTGTTTATATATTTTTAATATAGGGTCTTGCTCTGTCACCCAGGCTGGAGTGTAGTGGCGCAATCATGGCTCACTGCAGCCTCTACCTCCTGGGCTCAAGTAATCCTCCTGCCTCAGCCTCCCAAGTAGCCGAAACTACAGGGATGTGCCAGTTTTTTTCCTTTTTTAATGTGAGCATACACATCTATGCTAGTAGATGTAAAGAAAAATCCAGAAGAATATAAATCAGATTATTAAAGTACTTGTATTTGGTTAGTGGTATTATTTATGATTTTTGATTCCTAGATTATATATCTTTGTAGTGATTGCATTTTTTACGTAGATCAGGTGTTACTATTTTTTAAACTGCTTTTTTGTGATATTTTACATATATATATAAAATGTGTTTGTGTATGTATGTATATAATATATATGCCATAAAATACACTCATGTAAGTGAACAATAATTTTTTTAATTATTATTTTTTTATTTTTTAGAGACAAGGTCTCACTTTGTCACCAGGTTGGAGTGCAGTAGTATGATCACAACTCACTGCAGACTCAAACTCCTGGGCTCAAGGGATCCTCCCTCCTCAGCCTCCCAAGTGGCTGGGACTACAAGCACGCACCAACACACCTGGCTAATTTAAAAATTTTTGTACAAATGGGATCTCACTATGTTGCCTATGCTGGTCTTGAACACCTAGGCCCAACGATCCTCCAGCCTCGCCTTCTAAAGTGTTGGGATTGCAAGAGTGAGCCATGGTGTCTGGCCTCAAAAATCTTTAATACCTTTATAGAGTTGTGCAATCATCACCACAATCCAGTTTTGAGACATTTCCATTACTCCACAAAGATCATTCATGCCATTTGCAGTTAACCACCACTCCCATCTCCAACCTCAGCTACTGTTGATCTTGCTGTTTGCACAGATTTGCCTTTATGGGAAGTTTCATATAAAAAGAATCAAACAATATGTGGCCTTTTGCATCTGGCTTCTTTCACTTAATGCTTTTGAGGCGTATGCATGTTGTAGTGAGTATCACGTGTACGTCATGTATACGCAGGAATATCTGTCCCTTTGCCGTCGGGGAGGACGCCATCGCATGGAGGTCCTGCATTTTGTTTTTGTTTCTCAGTTGACGGTCATGTGGGTTGTTTACAGGTCTGGGCTATTATGAATAATGCCGCTATGAACATCTGTGTCCAGGTTTCTGAGTGGACACACACGGCTAATTTTATAATAAAAAAGCAAAACCAAAGGACCAAAATGAATTCTGGAACTGTTTCTGGAATACGTTTCCTTTTACCAAAATGGGAATTCTAATAGCAGGGCAGGAAATGTAAAGTAGGAGAGAAAGAAGTGGGCTCACAGCAGCCTTTCCCCTCCTCGGATTTGGGAACAAAGAGGCAGGATTGTCCCACTCTGGAAGTGGCTCATATTCGCACAGTTCATCCAAAGCTACAGAACACGCTCAACATCCCATCTGCCCCGCGGCACCTCTGATATCGATCTCAATCCGAACACCCACCCCTCTCATGAGTCTCTTAGTTCAAGGACAGCAAATTCAGGACATCGCACTTCCCTGCCCCTGATGCATTTAGTGAGAGCGGGGGTTTGAGTTTGGACGACTGTGGAGAAAAGCCCCAAGCACCAGTGTCAATTCCTGGGCTGAGACTTTAAGGTTTAGCAATTCAAGTGTTTCAGCTAGGTCCCTTCCCAGTGTACAAAGGTCAAAGTTTGCAGTTATGGAAGGAAAAGGATCAGAAAAAAACATGGAAAATAGGATCTGGTTCTATAAGCAGGAAAGAGATGCAGGAAACAATTTAGAGGAAAAGAGGCAAAAAGTATACTGGCTCTCCAAGCTGGGGTGTCTTATTCACCAAGAAGTGGCAAGAAGCAGACAGACAGCACGTTTTGTGGGGGGACAGTGGTTTTTGTTTTTTTGTTTTTTTTTTGAGACAGAGTCTCACTGTATTGCCCAGGCTGGAGTGTAGTGGTGCAATCTCGGCTCACTGCAACATCGGCCTCCCAGGCTCAAGCGATTCTCATGCCTCAGCCTCCCAAGTAGCTGGGATTACAGGTGTGCGCCACCACACCCAGCTAATTTTTGTATTTTTAGTAGAGACAGGGTTTTGCCATGTTGGTCAGGCTGGTCTCAAACTCCTGACCTCAAGTGATCCACCTGCCTTGGCCTCCCAAAGTGCTGGGATTACAGGCATGAGCCACCGCACCCGGCTGCCAATGTTTAATACAAGTGGATAGACACAATTTTAAAGGACTTTGGGAAAATCTGGTGTTAATGAATATTAATGAGGACATCTGTCTTATTTATTCATTACAGCGGCTCTCCACTGGTAGTTCCTGTAGCAACTCAAGCTCCTTCCTGGGTATCTAAAGATTCAGGTGATATCTGGAACCTGCTGCAGAGGTTGCAATCCTGCCTCTTTCTGAGCCTCAGGTTGCCCTAGTGACTCTAGGAACCTTTCTCCATACCTCTTGCGTGTTATCTATGGAACATGGACTTTGAACCTCTCTTCTTTTTCATCTCCTTGCTTTGATTTAATCCATCATTTCTAGGTGCATGACAACACTCCCTAACTTAACCCCCCTGCTTTCCCATTTTAACTACCATCACAATAATCTTAATACTGGCAGGTATCTAGCACTTGGCGATTTTCAAAGAGCTTCCACTAGTTCCTTGCTCGGAATCTTGTGATGCAGGCAGGATAGCTAGGAGTGTCTCCTTTTAAAGGAAATCGAGGTAGAAAAGTTCAGTGATGACCCAATATCATAAAAATCATAAAATGGTGAGACCAGGAGCAGGTTATAGGTTTCTACCCTGGTGCAGTCCCAGGATGGGGCCCGTAAGTCCTGAAGTTTCAGGCAAATGTGCTGTGACTGGATGTGTTAAATTAGACTAACAGGGAGTGGGGAAGGGCTATGACAATTCAGAGTAGGTCTGTAGAATATGATGTTCACAAAACCATGGATTTAAGAACATGGGAGCTTGTGAGGAGTTTTCTAACTCATTTTTTAAGTTTTCTAGATGTCTTATCCATACAATTTTTTTTTTTTGAAATGGAGTCCCACTCTTGTCACCCAGGCTGTAGGTGCAATGGCGCGATCTTGGCTCACTGCAACCTCCGCCTCCCAGTTTCAAATGATTCTCCTTCTTCAGCCTCTTGAGTAGCTGGGATTACAGGCATGTGCCACCATGCCTAATTTTTGTATTTTTAGTAGAGACTGGGTTTCAACACGTTGGCCAGGCTGCTGTTGAACTCCTGGTCTCAGGTGATCCGCCTGCCTCAGCCTCCCAGAGTGCCGGGATTACAGGTGTGGGCCACCTCGCCTGGCCCATACAATTTTTTAAAGGGCATTGAGATCCTAAAATTGAAATTGTAGATAGATATAGCTGTGGGATAAAGAACTTCTGCTGAATGATGATTTGCAAAAGTATGTCTTCAGTATAGTACTGAGTACTAATTTTATGGGGCAAATAACTCTGTATTTAATCTTATGACCTTGTATAAAATCTTGCCCTAAACTAAATTCAAATGTATAGTCATTTATACTTAATTACAAAATTTGGTGCTATGTTAATATTTACCAAAAAAAAAAAAAAAAAATTCCAGAAAGGAACATGCTTGGAATTCAATGTGAACCAGTTAATTGTTGTGTTTATTCTGATACTTTTATTTGGGAGTCCTATATCACAAAATGACATGTGTACTGTTTACAACCGGTATTAGAAATTGAGATGTTTTTATTTTGACTATTTGAGAGTAAAATTGTAGATAATGTTCCAAACCATCATCAAAAATGCAGAGCAAACTTTTCTGTATATAAACTGTACATAAAAACAAGGCACTATACATTTTTGGGGAGATATTAAGGTAGAAAGGTTGATTCGCATAGATTCTCCAGAGTCCATGCCATTAAGTACAAATTCTTTGTTCATTTTAGCACCGGAAGCAGTACTCAGAACAAGTCATACCTAATGCTGCAGGAAACATTTCCAAACGTGTATGAAGATACATATTGGTGGCAGAGCTAATTCAACAGAAGCAACTCCATCTACCTTTTCATGTTATTTTGACACCAAAACAAATCTTGAAAGTGAATGAATACATATTGCTTTGTTAAATACATATTTGACTTATATGGTGTTTATATAAATATATATATATTTTAGAATCCACAAACTATCAAAATAACACTTTATAAAGAGAACTGCTTCAAAAAAAAAAAAAAAAAAGGCATTGCCTAGCTGGAACAAGAAGGCAGTGCTATCTATAGCAGCTGCGGCTTAAGTGCACATAACAGATACTTTTATTAATTCTGATAACCTGCTGAATGGTGGAAAGAAGTTTCCAAACAGTTCCCTTGAACATTTACAAAATACACAACTCTGGGACAAGCAGTATCTTTAACAATGTCAGGTTCTGAAAACTCTGATTGAAAAATACTTTGTGAAAAACACCAGTCCAAAAATATCCATTTCCCTGGTGCGGTGGTGGTGTTGGACGTGACCATGAGGCTCCTCTGGCGTCTCCCCACTCAGAACAGGCCTTTTGCTTTCTTCAGGTTCACCTGCTTCCAGGCGGGCAGGGCGTTGTATTCGTCCCTCGTCATGTCTAGTGCAAACTGGAAACATTGGGAGAAGCGCCCCGCGGCTCAGTGAAAGGAGCCGGGCGTGCGTGTGTTGTTTTACTCCCATCCCCACCCCACCGGAAGAACCGCTTACCTCGAAGTCTTCGTCGGTGAGATAGATCTCAAGCTTCAGAGGATCGACCCCCTCCGGGAGTGGCCTGGCCAGGAGGTCGGCCAGCGGGTAAATGGTTTTACAGAGCTTGGCTAAGACGTCTTCCACGAGGGTGATCTGATTGGAAACTTCCGTGTCCTAGAGAAGAGGAGGGGGCAGAGAGGAGAGCTCGTGTCCTACATTTGAACTTGTTTTATTAAGTGCTTACAGACACACAGCCCTGTGCCACCTGCATACAGCCTGAGGATGCATAGTTCCATATCACTGAGGAGGAAATGGCTCTGAAAGAAAAGGGATCGCCCAAAGCCCTGCAGTTGTCTGGACTTTTAATTTTTAAAATTTTTAAATTTTAAATTAAAAAATGGTATTTTTTGAGACAAGGTCTCACTCTGCTACTCAGGCTGGAGTGCAGTGGTGCAATCATAGCTCACTGCAGCCTCCAGCTCCTGGGATCAAGTGATCCTCCTGCCTCAGCCTCCTGAGTAACTGGGACTATGAGTATGCATCACCAGGCCTGGCTAATTTATTTTTCCTTTTCCATTTTTTTTTTTTTTTTTTTTTTTTGTAGAGACTGGGTCTTGCTATGCTGCTTAGGCTGGTCTCAAACTTCTGGCCTCAAGCGATCCTCCTGCTGGGATTACAGGTGTGAACCACCACACTTGACCCCAAATTTTGTTATTTTTTAGAGACAGTGTCTCACTGTAACCCAGGCTGGAGGGCAGTGGCTCAATCATAGCTCTCTGCAGCCTTAAACTCCTGGACTCAAGCAGTCCTCCCACCTCAAGCCTCCTGAGTAGCTGGCACTATTGGCATGTGCCACCACGCCCACCTAATAATTTAAAAAAATTTTTTGTAGAGATGGAGTCTCGTTTCTCTGACTTATAGATGTTTTCTCACCTTGTCACAGAGTTTTAAACAAACCCTGTCTCAGAACTGTCTCTGGAAAAATGTTTAGGGACTTTCCCATGAGTGAATTATGGACTAAGATTAGTAGATTTGAAGTCTAAACACCAGAAGCCTCCAAATAATGGAATTTGTTTAAAAATAAATATTAAAAAATAACCTGAAAAGAAATCACACCCCCCTTCCCTCCCCTGGCCCCATTTCTTAATCTGCAATAGAAAAAGAAGGTCAGAAAATGCACCTAGAATATTCTGGAGCAGAATCAATTTTTTTGTTTTTAAAACCACTGTGTGAATATGAACAAACTATTCTGGGTAAATTCTCTTCCTCCATTAAACTTGGGACCCCAGATTGGCTGCTCTCCTTTTGGGTGGGTGGATGGTGGGAATGCATGACTAAGAGCTGTTGCTCATATTAGAAATACATGGAACAGACTGGTGGTCAAGAGGCAGGTTTTGGTCAAGAGGCAGGTTTTGGGCTGGGTGCAGTGACTTGTGCCTGTAATCTCAACACTGTAGGAGGCTGAGGTGGGAAGAGTCCTTGAATCCAGGAGTTGGAGACCAGCTTGGGCAATATGATGAGACCCTGTCTCTATAAAGAATACAAAAATAGGCTAGGCATGGAAGTGTGCACCTGTAGTCCTACCTACTTGGGGGGCTGAGGTGGTAGGGTCGTTTGAGCCCAGGGGTTCAAGGTTTGTGTGAGCCATGATTGAGTCACCACACTGCAGCCTGAGTGACAAAGCAAGATCCTTTCTCTAAAAAAAGAAGAGGCGAATTTTGGATGATCTTGCCTGCGTCTGAGTACTGACTCCTCCACTCACTGAAAGTCACTTTGGCCAAGTGACTTCGTGTTTTTGTGTCTCTGCTCCCACACCAGTAAAATGGGAATAGTAATAAGATATCTTGATGGACTGTTGTGATAAATGAGAAAATCAGTGTAAAGTGCTTGGAGATGTGCCTAGTGCAGAGTGGGCACTTGCTGAATGTTAATTATTTGTATAACTTGCTGGTGTGGGAAGCCTGACTCTTCTCCGGCTGGAATCCCACAGGCCTGCACAACAGTAAATGGCCCCGCTGCTAACCCCCAAGATCTATAGTGAATACACAGGGAGGATGGTGAGTTATATCCTTCTGAAAGTGGCTCAACTGTGCCACAGAACTGATGTTTATGATTTCTTTGGAATAAACGTCGAAATTAACTCTCCTAGTCTTGAAATTCGAGAAAGTTATATTTGTCTTATCTGAGTTCCTTTCTCAGGAAACCAACCATCAGGCATCTCCAATAGTATCAAAAAGCCAGCAGTGGCTCATGCTTGTAATCCCAGCACTTTGAGAGGCTGAGGTGGGCAGATGGCTTGAGCTCAGGAGTTCAAGACCAGACTGAGAGACATGGCAAAACCTCATTGAAAATACAAAACAAATTAGCCAGGCATTATGGTGTGTGCTTGTAGTCCCAGCTACCTGGGAGGCTGATGTGGGAGGATTGTCTGAGTCTGGAGCTGGAGGCTGCAGTGAGCTGTGATTACACCACTGCACTCCAGCCTGGGCAACAGAGCAAGACCCTGTCTCAAAAAACAAAAACAAAACCTGAAGCTTACCAGACCCCTTACCCACCATGATGCCTAACCAACCCCCCGCTTCCTGTTGACCAGCTCCTCTTCCTCACCCCTCCCTAATTCCTGTTTCCCACACATGGTTACATTTCTTCCCGGCTATAAAAATCCCTAATTTTAGTAGGCCAGAGACACAGATTTGAGACTTATGTCCTGTTCCCCTTGGCTGTAGCACCCAAATAAACTTTCTTCCTTGGCTATGCTTGTCTCAGTGATTGGCTTTCTTCTGTGTAGTGAGCAATAAGCCCTGGACTGAACCCCTGGCAATTTGGTAACTCCTGAACTTAGACTGCATGCAGCAGCCATAGAGCTTGTAATCCCTAGAGCCTTCTGGTTTCACGAAACCACAGTTGCAGTGAACAGAAACATCTCGTTCCGGCTGCGGCAGACACCAAGCTGAAGTCAGCCCCTTCCCTGTGTACATCAAGTCCATTTGGCTCCAGGGAGACAGGTTAGGGTGAGCAGTGATGTCTGTACTACCCAACAGGCCCTCTCCATTGCTAAGCAGAAGTAGATTCTGTTTGTTTAAAATTACTCGAATTTCCTATAAAATACACTTGGGTCGTTTCCCCAAGCAAAGCAGCTCTCCTACATGGTAAAAAAAAATCAAAATGGTAAAAAACCTATCTCTCACCAAATCAAAACAAATCCTTGGATTTGCTATTCCTAGCAATGTTAATAGCTCATATATAAGAAATTCAACATAGCTATAATAAAATTCTTTCCTGTGTGGTTGGAAAAGAAAACATTCTAGATTATAATATATTTTGGTGGATAGAAGTTATGATAAATGTCTCATGCAGAAATACCAGGTGGTCTCATAAAAGACAATATTAATGAGATGTTGAGTGATCCCTTATCATAAGGGAGTCGCAGCACCTCCATTCATTCAGTTTTCTGAACATACTAATTCATCAGATTTCGTTTGTGTCTCCTCTACACAAGGTTAACATCTGAAACATGAGGGTTTGGTTGTGCGTCACATGGACACTGAGAGACAAGCAATGCCAAGCAACAGGTTCTTAGCAAACAGAATGAAGAGTTCGCAGCTTTTATGTACATATATAGTCCTCAGCATGATTCAACTCACCTTTGCTTTTAAGTTTTTAAAATTTGGGTATCGTGTAGAAAATTACTAAAATAGTTAATTGATTTTCCATTAGACTTCTCTTCTTCCTAAGCAAATTCTATGTAGGTTTGTTAAGATGTTGCAAAAGGAAAAATATTTTCCCACTCTGAAAGTGCAATTGGATGCTCTCCCCAAAGTAAAGTTAACCCACAATCCAAAAGGCACAGGAGCCACCTTCACAGGGCAGGAAAGCGTGCTCACCATCTCTGTGATCTCAGCGATGTCCTCTCTGTGCTCCCAGCTGGGAAACATATTGGTGAATGTCAGGGGCTCCAGACCAGCGTGGATAAGGTAAGACTTGGGGGCTGGTTTCTTGAGATTTTTTCCTGTAGTTACACAGATTGCAATGTCAGTAGACCCCAGGGAGACCCTGTCTTTCTCTGATTTCCCTTGAAATCTTTTCTTCTTTGCCAGAACTCATGACTTCATGCTTAAAATGCAAGTTACCAGTAGTTCATAACAACACATGGATAATGTTTATATAAGATGTTAGTTTCATGCCTGTGACTACCATAGTGACCTATAATCAACCTGAGTCTATACTTCTTGAACCTAACAAACCGCTCTGCATTCCTGGAAGGGAGAGAGAGGCTCTGTCTGCAGCTTCTGGGTGGAGCATTTTCTTCCTCCTGAATTCACCTGTAGAGTCATCTGTCTCATTTCCTAGCATAGGATTAACTCCCATAATGACTGACGGCGAACAACAGCATCTTATACATCCACATTCACTATAACATTGGGTGGAAGGTTTCATATGTTATTTATTGCTAAAGAGTTTTTCAGGAAGAGAATCCATTGCACATACTCAGTGACATTAAACTAGTTGTGTCAATGAAACCATAAAAATTAAATAAGATATTAATTACTGGCATTTTCATTTTATATAAAAGACTAGAAATTTCATGTGTATAGTAAAGAACCATGAACTTACTATGGGTATTTCTCTTTGGATATAATACTAAAAATAATAATGAATAATAAAAAGGTTGGCAATGGCCGTTCACTGTTTGGGGGAGACCTCCATTCTCCAACAGCGTGGTAGTGCTTCCAGATAATGTACAGGGCAGAGGCCAACTTGTCTCTCAGCATGATCAACCCCGAGTACAACAGGGTTTTAATCTGCCTGGGGCATTCCACAATACAGCCTTTATCTTTGAGGGTAACAAGTTAGATGGCCTCATAATATCAGAGAGAAAAACTAGTTCTTCTTCATGCTGGCAGCTGAGAATGCGCTAATCTAAAACTTAATACATCTCAAAAAGTTAAAGGGGAAAAAATTGGTTTCATCACCACCTGCCAGGCTTTATGGATGGATGCTGGCTGACATGCACAGAAGGGGAAGGGGGTCTCCTGGCTGCGCGTGCCTGAGGGGCTTCCCCATCTGTTCCGTGCTGCAGGCATGTTAGAGGGAGCCTCACCTTTGCAGTACTGGAGCACAGTCTCCATCGCACTCTTCCGGTCGGAGGCCCAGCGGATGCGGGCAGAACCAGTGATCTTGTTCTCGATGGGCCACCAGCCTTGCCAGAGGTACACCTCGTGGTGATTGTCAACAAGGAAAAGTGCTGTGAGGGCAGGGACAGGGCCAGACCATCAGGAGCTCCTTCACGGACACTTCTAGCTCACTCCTCCCCCAACCTAGTGGATGTTGTCCCTCTCGACTGCAGTGTCACAGGGGGAAACCCCCTTGGCCATCAAACCAGGGGCAAAGGGGCAAACAGAGAAACCCAGGATACCCCAGCCCTTTGACAGTTCAACGGGGAGAAGCCTGTAGGCAGAGAGAAGTGGTGTCAAGGAGTTGGTCTTTTTCATTCCTCGTCCTCCAGGTCTTCCTCCCTTTGCCCCACCTCAAGGCCCTGGCCCTTCTGGATACTGGCAGGGCTGTGCTAAGAGTGGAAGGGATAATGCATGTGCCACTCAAGGGGCTGTTAGCACCGCATATCTCCAAAGAGCACAATCAACACTGGAGCGCACATCTCACTGCAGACAGGTCAGTGGCGTTCCTGCCCTGCACGCGATTGCTTAGCAGTGAGGTGAGCTCATGGCTCTCTTACAGAGAAATGGGCCTTAAAAAGCAAAACTGCCACCGGGAGTGGTGGCTCATGCCTGTAATCCCAGTGCTTTGGGAGGCTGAGGAGGAAGGACTGCTTGAGCCCGGAGGTTGAAGACCAGCCTGGGCCACATGATGAGACCCTATCTCTACAAAAAGAAAAAAAAATTAGCGAGGCATGGTGCTGCATGCATGTGTAGTCTCCACTACTCAGGAAGCTAAGGAGAGAGGATCGCTTGAGCCCAGGAGTTAGAGGCTGCAGTGAGCCATGACTGCGCCACTGCACTCCAGCCTGGATGACAGAGTAAGACCCTGTCTCTAAAAAATAAAATAAAAGGAAATAAAAATCAAAACTGTTCTACTGCCTTTTCCTCCTACCTTTTTCTCCTCCTCAAATTGTCAGCCTGACTCTTACTCCAGGTGGCAAAATGCCTCTCACTCTTGCTAGTCGGCTCACTGTAAGTCCTTTCCTGACATGCATTTCAGGATTCTGTGAAAACCACACTTTAAAAGCCCAGTGGAGGTTGATAACCCGCCCTGAGCCCCAGGATGAAGGGCGTGGGCACACCCTCTCTTACTGGTGGCTGATTTTCCAAGCATGACATGTGCACTGGGCAAACTTTCAGTGCTGCCCTGAGATGCCAGTGCAAGGTGAGGTCCCTGGCTGCAGCTCCAGGCTCTTGTAATGTGAGAAGCAACAAACACAAACTGAGAGGCAGCTGACCTTGGCTTCATTGGAGGGTGGGTGGGAGGGGTTGTCAAGCCCAGTCTCTTGTTACTTTCCCAACCAGAATGAGGGCACAGAGTCCTGACCTTGGGATCAGAAGACCTGGGCTGGAGTCTTGGCTCTGCTGTGGAGACTTGGTATGGCAGACCCTGTTCCCTGGCTAACTTAGCCAATACCCCAACATCCTTCTCCTCTGCCATTTGCTTCCCCAGGCTCCCTTGCAGCTGGGGCTGGCCATGTGACAGGCTCCGGCCAATGGGATGTAAGCAGAAGTCTGCTGGGGGCTTCTGGGAAAACACGTGCTTTATCTGATTAAAGAGAGAGAGTGGCTATTAGGTGGGCTTTTTTCCTTCCCCCTTCTTTCTCTTTCTATCTTGAATGCAAACATGATGGCTGGAGCAATGGCAGTCGACGGGTGACCATGCAGCAACAAGACTGAGAGGAAGGCTGGGAGAAGAGCGGAGATGCCAGGCCTGCCGCTGTGGTGCTCAACCTGTTCTTAGCTGACGTCTTTGGGTGGGTTAAGTGACTGAGTCTTGTTCCTTATGCTATAAAGTGTGGCTGATTTCACTCTCCTTCCTTTTGGTGTAGGGGTGAGGATGAAAAGAGTGTAAGCACATGTTCTGGGTGCTCTGGGAATGTACTTGGCAAACAGAAGCTGCTTAATAAATACCAACGTAAAATCAAAAGGCTTTCTGGAAGATGTGCCTTCTACTGCTCAGCATAGCTGCCCCCTGCAGGCCTTACCTGGCTGGGGCGCGCTGTACAGATCTTCCTGCAGGAAGGGCATGGAACTGACCACAGAGGGGGCTCGGGCAGGGTACACAAACTCCGTGGCTGCAAAATCCCCAGAGGAGCTGCTGAGGATGAACAGGCGGGGTGCGAAGTTAAAACTTCCAGGATCTTTGAAAGAAAAGAGAACAAAGCTGAAGATATCATGTGCATCAAAGTAAATTCCAGATGAAGAATGAATGTAAAATATGAAATAATTCAAAGCACTGTGGAAACACAGGTAGGATTTATCTGAGCTTCAAGGTGGAGAAAGCCTTTTCAATTGCAATAGTAAAAGAACCAATCAAAAGGGAAAATAATGCATTAATTATATAAAAATGAAAAACAATGCAAAATTAAAAAGAAAAGAAAGACCAAGTAACAAATGGGAAATATTTGTAATACAGCAACTAGTTAATATCCTTAATACATGAAGGGACATACATAAGGAAAAAATAAATATCAATAAAATGTGCAAAAGACACAAATAGAACACTCACCAAAGCAGAAATTAAAATGGCTAAAAAATATATATAGATACTGTGTATATATGCATATCTATACACATATGTATGTGTATATCACATACACATATGTAACATAAATATGCATATGTTATATAACATAAATATACATATATTGTATTTTATATACATTATACATGTATATAAATATACATCTATATGTACTTCTAAGTAAAACAAAACAATGCTTAGCTATCTGTCTCCTTTCATCAATTTGGCAAAAAGGAAAAAATAATATGCTGAATTTATGATTGTGCTGAGAAATGAAGGCTTCTGTGTATTTCAAGTGAGGATGAAACTTGGCCCGAGCTGATACATGCTATCAGATTTTATGACAAGCACGGCGGTTCCACATCTAGGAATTCCTCTCAATTAGGAATGAATGTATAGGATTATTTTAAAAAGTATTCAAACTGCATTATTATATAAGGGAGAAAAATCAGAAATAAGAAACAACTCAACTCCCCAGCTGTCAGAGACTGTCAGGTAGAGAGTGGCATATATTCACAGTATAACAGAATATCTCACAGCCATTAGAAATCTAAATTTTAATAACTTGGGAAATTATTCATTATAAAGGGAAAAAGCAGGTTACAAAACAGTAGATCCACATATTATTTTTTAAAATAGATATTATATATAGCATAGAGAAATGTGAATTCTGTTCTGAGAAATGTGGTTATAAGTGACTTCATTTCTTTTTTTAACTTCTCCATAATTTCAAACGTTTTCTAGGCATTATGTTTAAAAAGCTATATAAAAGTTTATAAACATTGAGGGGCAGAGTATTATGGAGCAGTTATGAGGATACTCCATTGCTGCCCAGCCTTGGGCAAGTTGATTAACTTCTGTATGCCTCAGTTTCCTCATCTGTAAAAATGGCAGAGTGTTGGGTTGTACTAACGGAGTTACTATATGTAAGGTGCTGGCTGGTGTCTGGCTTACTGGAACTGCTTAACAAAAGTTCGCTTTCCTTCTAATGTTCATCTGTATTTTTAGAACAGCTGGGAAAGTACACATATACACACCTAACCTCACTCTGGTGAACGGGAGTGCCTGTTCTATACAGACACGACCTTTGTATTTCCAAATAGGTTAATGACTGAAGGGCTCTGGAAAGGGGATAAGAGGCCGGCTTCCTTCCCCAGATCGCACTCCAACACCCAGAGGACTGCTATTTCTCAGGTGGCAGCTATGAGGAAAGAAAGAAAATGGTGCCCTGAGTCCCTAAGACCCTGGAAGGTGGCTTGGTCCCCGGGAGGCCTTGGGAGCTGATTTGCCAGTGAGAATTTGAAGTCCTGGTGTCCAAGTTAAACTCACCCCTGGGAAGAAAAAAACTGTTCAATCAGCTGGACATAATACTCATCACACTAGATTTAAGACAGACTGAAGAATTAAGATAAAACACGAATGGGGCACAGTGGCTCAAGCCTGCACTTTGAGAGGCTGAGGCAGGCTGATCACTTGAGCCCAGGAAGTTGAGCTGTGATCATACCACTATACTCCAGCCTGGATAACAGAGCAAGACTCTTGTTTCCAAAAACAAACAAAACAGATCGCAGACTGTGGATGCCACATTACCTTGAAGCATGCAATCGTAGGCTTTCCTGTCTCTCCTTCCTAAGGCATCCCAGAATCCGAGTGGCTCGGAGCCTTCATCACACTCGTGTATTGTGACTTTGCTGCTACTATGCAGTCCTGCTTCCAGGGGACATCTGCAAGGGAGAAACTCCAAGAGTTCTTTATAAGTCTGGAGAGTGCTGGTGACCCAAAATTATTATTACTATTATGATAACAGCTTTATAATAGCTTTATTGAGATATAATTCACATGTCATAAAATTCACTCTTTTTATGTGTACAGATTTCAGTTTATTCACAGAGTTGTGCAACTGTCATCACTAATTTCAGAACATTTTCATCTCCCGGAAGAAGAAGCCCTGTAACCGTTAGCAGTCACTCCGCATTTCCCCCATCCTTAGTCCTCAGAATCCACTAATCTACTTCTGTATTTATGGACTTGCCTGTTTTGGACATTTCATACAGATGGAATTATATAATATACGTTCCTTTGTGACTGAGTTTTTAAACTTAGTGTAATGTTTTTAAGGTGCATCCATGTTGTAGCATGTATCAGTACTGAATTCTTTTTTATGGCAGAATAATATTCCACTGTGTGGCTATGCCACATTTTTTTCATCCATTAATATGTTGGTAGATATTTGGGTTATTTCTATCTTTTGGCCACTATGACTAATATGGCTATGAACCTTCATGTACAAGTGTTTTCATTTCTCTTGGGTAGATATCTAGGAGTAGAGTTGCTAGTCATATGGTAACTGTATTGTTAAATCTTTTGAGAAATTGCTAGACTGTTTTCCAAGTAATGTGTAAGGGTTCCAATTTTCACATCCTTGCCAATACTTGTTATTGTCTGCTTTTTTTAAATTTAAAATTTGTGGGTATATACTAATAGTAGGTGTATATATATATATACATATATATATATACATGTACATATATATATGGGGTACAGACATAAATTATTCAAAACTAAATCTGGAGATCAGTTCACCGTCTCTTCTACTTTCTAAGGAAAAGCAATTCTTACTCATGAATGGAAAAATGCTCTGCAGTCTCTAAGTGTGTGTGGTGGAGGAGGGGAAGTTGACTTGCTCCTAGGGAGGGATGTTTAATCACATCTAATGTGTCATGAAAATTACACACATTTTTATACAGAACAATACATATTGACTATTTCTTGTCTTTCTCTCCTGCTAGAACATGAACTTCATGAGGACAGAGACTTGGGCTTATTCACCACCAAGTCCCCAGTTCCTAACTCCAGTCCTTTGGAGTTAGAAGCAGGTTGCCCAAAGTTCATGATGCAGAAAAACCATTTTTTCCGAGATTTATAGGATAAGTCCTGTAATTCCAGATTGCTTGGCGCCAATCAGGTACTCAATAAATGTTTGTTGAGTGAATATGTGAATGAGCTCTTCATTGTTTTTCTTTTCCTCAGTGGTCCAAGTAAACCCTCCGATGGGCCTCAAATGCCTTGGGCCACCTCAGGGCATGTGATTTCTCACCCCTCCCCGTGCCCTAGCCCACAGGTGGTGTTTTGAGATGAAACATCTTGTTTCACATCTGCCTCCCTGTAGAGAGGTCACCTGCCCCGTTCTCCTCTCTGCCCTCTCTGGGTAGTGTGTTTTCAGAGTGGACACAGGGGCCCTGGCCACTGCTCTGTTCCAGAACCCAGAGAATGGGGTTCACCAAATCAAACTCTGGGGACATGTGACCCTAGGAAGCTCTTCACTTTTCCTCACTGAGGTCCTCACAGGTCTCAGTTGCCTCCTGAATGCCTGGACGACACTGGGCTTCTCTGGCAGCTTGCAATGCTTATTTTGCCTGGGCTGCTAGGAAGTGCAGAGCCACAGAGGCAGACCACCTTACTGGGGGGCCGGCCACCACAGCATCCTCCCTGGGCTGTGGCCTTTACTGCCCTTCCGGTTCCCCTCTTCCCCAAGGTCCCCACTCAGTGCTATCTCACAGTGTGCTGAGTCTTTGCAAGTGGCCAACAGCAGGTGCCTGCCTGGGAGGGGAACAAAACCCAACCCGGAAGTGCTGTACCCGGGAAGTGCCCGGAGAATCCGATCCCTCTCCATCGGGGGCTGCTCTCCAGAATGGGGGACATCTTATCGTCTGACACAGATGGCAGTTTCCCACACTCTTCTTTAGCTTTTTAACACTCTGCTGTTCTGGCAAACGAAAACTCCACAAATTTGAAATGTGCTCCCTTTAAATATCAAAGGCCCCCAGGCTTCTCATCCAAAAGCTGAACGGCAACTATGAAGAAAGAACCCAGAGTGCTTGCAAGAGTCACTCCCTGGCTCCTCACCAGCCTCTCACCCAGCCAGATAAATCCTCAGACTGCCAGAGCAGCCCCCAAGTCGGAGGTCTGGACTGAGATGTGTGTCCTCTCTGCTTGGAATGTCAGAGGCCCCTGACCACGTTCCCAGCCATCCCTTGCTGCAGTCACTTTCAGCACCCTGGGATCTGCTGGGAGTCTTGGTACCCCTGAGCCTGCCCCGTCCCTCTGGGAAGCCCGGTGTGTGGGGGACTCGCCGCAGACACAACACTCACTGTTCCTTGATCTTGTTCGCGGCGGTCCTTCCGACCTCCTTCGTGTGGGCCTGGGCTTTGCATCCGTGCCACAGGTAGATGAGGGCCTTGTTGACGTTGAGCACCACCATGGAAGTTCTGGACCTCAGGCTGCTACAGTGACAGGCCACTTCCAGCAAATTCCCTTCCACGGGCACCTCTCCACGCACGCAGTACAGCCGCCACTCACCTGCAGGGGGCACCGGCGGCGCGGAGGAGTTAGCACATGAGCGAGTGGCAGCAAACGCGGCCCTTCCTAGTGTCCGCTGTGTCGTCCAAGGCAGCCACCTCCGTCCAGGGCCAGGGACTTAGGGGACTGGAGGGGCTGAGGCACTGCACAGGGAGCCCTGTTGAGCACTGAGGCATCAGGCCTTCCTGCCAGCCTAAAAAGTGGGTTCTTACATAGTTAGAAGCAGGTGATCTGAAGTCCACAATGTAGAAAAACCATTTTCCCAAGATTTATACAAGTTCTATAACAGGCATATTTTAAAAGGCTCTAGAGCTAAGATTTTTTTGGGGGGTGGGGTGCTGGTCAACACAAAATTTCATAATTTATAATAGAAGAGCCACTGATTTTTCTTCCTAAAAACAGCAGACAGAGGAGGGGAGACCACCTTCCAGCCTCCTGCGTGCAAAGGTGAATCCCCGAGTAAATTCTCCAGGGAGAGGCGGGTCATGAGCACCCATAGAGCTGAGTTATCAGGCAAACATCAGGAGGCTTTCAGAGGTCGAGCCACAGCTAGATGAAGACAGACTCACTTTCAGCCCCCAGCTTATAAAAATTCTTTCCAAGAGAGGGAAAGGCAAAGTCGAATTCCAGCAGTAAAAGTGACTTACTTTGCACATTTTCTTCTTCCTCTTCCCGCCTCCCCGAGTGCACCACCATCCCGCCCTGGAAACACTGCAGGAAACAGGGGGGCTCCTTTCCCTGGAGAACCTGGACCTTCCGATTTAAACAGAGGTAAATAGGTAAGGGGCGTGGGGCTTTCAAAGTCCTAAAAACAATACATGCCTCTTGCAGAAAATCTGAAAAATACCAAGACGTACAAACAAAAGCCATTGCTAACACTACCACCTAAAGAGAAGCTCTGCGAACACTGCCGTGTGCAGCCACCTCTCAGGGTGTTACTCAGGGAGGGTCTTCTTTTCCTAAACAAAATAGGAGCCTTGCTTTATATTGATGTACAGCCTCATTTTCTTTACTTAATGTTGTGCTGTCAAGGAATATTCTTTTAAAACATAACTCCTGATATTTTAATGGTATTCTGTGGTTATTGATGTCACAAGACTGATATAAATACATTCTTAACAAGATAGCTCTCAGCAATGAGAATGACTCATCACTGACTTGGTAATAATTCTAGGGAAAATATATGGTTTGTGGCCACCCCAGCAGTCCACTCAGCCTCTTCCTGGCCTGTTAGAGAAGGCTCTTCCTTCAGGTGTTATCTGCACCACGAATAATGTTAGGGTTGAGTCACCTCCCTCTAGGACACCTTTCCTTAAAGAGGAAATGTTTCCTGGAGCTGGTAGTCAGGGAGCACTGAGAGAAAGCATTTCTCACTGTGAGTTATCAATCTCTGTGCCCATTTTGCATAACCAATTGCCATTTTTGTGGCAGTATTTCATATCTAAAATGATTTTCCAGAGCTGGACCATGGCTCATGCCTGTAGTGGTGCATGCCTGAAGTCCCAGCTACCCAGGAGGCTGAGGAAGGAGGACTGATTGAGCCTGGGAGGTCAGGGCTGCAGTGAGTGGTGATGGTGCCACTGCACTCCAGCCTGGGTGACAGAGTGAGACCCCTGTCTCAAAAAAATGATACAAATAAAAATAAAATGATTTTCCATCCACTGGATTGGTAACAGGTAAAATGCTCAAATGAGAGAGATTAAGACTCAAAACTCTGAGGATGATTTTGAAGGCATGATAAAAGCATATTCATTCATGGCCTTTACAAAAAAATAAAGGGGTAGTTGAAATGGCTATTAGGAATAAATTAAAATGCAACTCTTGCCAGTACCATTTCTAAAATATAGTCCATAGTAGAAAATATTGTTTTAGGAAACGTGATTGGTTCTTGGAACTGTGGAAGGCTGGGTGAGTGTGGATCTATTTCTGGCAAGAATGTCTCTGCTGTCTTCCCTCCTGCTGTCGTTAATCATTCATCCAGGAGAATAAAGAGATTTGCACATGGCATTGTCCTGTTTTCAAAGAATCCCAGAGTTAACTCTTAATTGCTGCTACTCAGCAAGTTAACTCTTAATTGCTGGTACTCTACAGAGCAGAGGAGACTCAGGCAGAGATCACCTGAATGTTAAAGAGACACGTTTGCAAGCCTTGGATCTGGGCAGCAGTCCCTGCCAAGCATGATGCAGGCCCTGGGGTTATAAGGCCATGGGGTTGTGAGGCCAGTAGCTTTAGGTGGCCTCGGATCTGGGCAGCAGTCCCTCCCAGGCACGATGCAGGCCCTGGGGTTATAAGGCCATGGGGTTGTAAGGCCAGGGTCTCAGGGTCTCTGTCATGCTCCTGGGGGATCATGTAACTTCAGGTGGTGGGAAGTGCTGTGAAAATAAAGGGATAAAGTGCAGGGACTGAGAAGGATGGGAGAATGAGAAGGCTCTGGATAGAATGGGTGCGGGGGGCGGTGGTGCGGGTAACATTTCAACAGAAACCTGCCTCATAAGAGGCTGTACACAGGGGTACATACGTAGAGGCAGTATGGAGTAGGCAGGGGAAGTTTCCAGACAGTGGAATGGGTCACAGGGCAGGAGGTGAGTGGAAGGAGGTGGCCGTGGAACAAGGAGAGGCTGGAGTGGCCTGGGTGGAGGGGAGGAGCAGGGGGAGCTTGGAGAGGTGCCCAGGGCCCATCACGAAGGTGCTGGAGCCCTGGGAAGCCGCTTAGACTGCAGTGTGTGTGGCAGACAGTAAGGGAGTGACCCAATCTGACCTGTTCCAGAAAACCACTCAGGCTGCCACGAATACAGGTGATGGGCGTTCCCAATCCTTACATTCACCTGATACTTCCTTCAGGTAGATTCGTGTGCATGGAACAAGTGATCAAAGTTTTAAGGTTCTTGTGACAAAATTTCAGGATGGCTGTTCAAGTTACACTTCTCACCCAAAACACAGCATCCTCATCCTACCGAGGCCTTGCCAGCTGGCCCTGGATCCATTCTTTAAAAAATCACTACCATTGTGAGAAGTGGATGATGGCATCTCTTTGTTTTACTTACAGTGCCTTGATTGGTTAGGTGGAAACCTTTCAAAGCCACTCATAGGCCATCTGCACTTGTCATGTGGATTTCCTATTTGCAGATACAACATTTTCTCCAGGATCATCTTACAAAAAGTGGGAGGAGGAAAGAAATGGGAGGCACAGCCTGAGACCTGCAGAAGCCAGACCAGGACTGAAGTGCTTTGGGTGACGTGGTCTTCCATTATCAGGATCATGTTGGGAGGGACCAGGCCGAGTGCCATCGGCTCCCAGGAGAGGATGCTCCTCTCAGTCCCCAGGGTGCAGAGCTCCCCAGGACTCACCTGGGCCCCCCTTTCCTCGTCCAGCTCCACCGTCATCAGCGCCGACGTGCCCTTCTCACTCACGGTGGAGTGCCGGCCTTGCCAGAAGAAGTAGACGCACTTCTCTTTGCCGGCTGCCCTCACCGAGTGCTCTCCCTTCTGGCGACTTCCCACTGCAAACACAGAATGGCAGAGGGACAGGTCAGCAGCTGAGACACCCGAGGAGAAGCAAATGTCTGGCTCACTTTCCCGGGGCCTGCAAGGACCAGTGGCAAAGAGCCTCGGACCTAGGGCAGGGGAGAAACCACTGGCACCTGGAGGGAAGGCTGGTCATGCCCAGGAGAAGAGAAAAACCACCTTCCTTCCAGCTCCTGACCCAGAACTTCCAACAGGGAGAAAAGGGATCTGAGGGGCCCTCTTGGTGCCCTGAGAAAAAGATCTGTCATCTGGAGGGGGTGGCAGATCACTCCAAGTGTGCAACAGAGTAATTTCTTCAAAATATTTGGTGAGGCCAGGTGAATGGCTCATGCCTGTAATCCCAACACTCTGGGAGGACTGTTTGAGGTCAGGATTTCAAGACCAGCCTGGGCAACATAGCAAGACCCCACCTCTAAAATAATTTAAAGAAATTAGCCTGGTGTGGTGTTGCACACCTGTAGTCCCAGCTACTTGGGAGACTGAGGCAGGAGGATCACTTGAGCCCAGGAGTTTGAGACCGCAGTTAGCCATGATTGTGTCACTGCACTCCAGCCTGGGTGACAGAGTGAGACTCTCTTATAAATAAATAAATAAATAAATAAATAAATAAATAAATAAATAAAGTATTTGGTGACCACCAGAGCAGGACTAAGGGCTCACACAGACACAAACTCATTTTCCATATTACACCACTCTTTGGCAAAAGATTAGCTGGTAGAGAAAAAATGTTAAAAACAATAGCAGGGCCAGCTTTAAGCACAAAGGAAAAAATGCAGGCTGTTAAAACTATTCTAGTAAAAAATACAACTTTGAAGTTTTCAAGTTCTGTCAGAAAGGAGGAGATAGGTTGCTGACATATCACTCGAGCATAAACTAATCTGGATTTCATGTCTGTCACCAGGGCTGCTGCCGGGATTAAGAGCTGATGGTCCCCATGGCTGGCACTGCACAGGCACTTGGTAAACATGAGCAGCACAGGAGGCAGATGAGACTGCTTGGTGTGGAGAGCAGTCACAGGGAGGTTACAGGGTCTCCCTCTGTCACCCAGGCTGGAGTGCAATGGTGCAATCATGGCTTACTGCAGCCTTAGCCTCCTGGGCTCAAATGATCCTCCTGCCTCAGCCTCCCAAATAGCTGGGACTACAGGCATGCGTCACCATGCCTGGCTAATTTTTATTTTTAAAATTTTGTAGAGATAGGGTCTCACTATGTTACCCAGGCTAGTCTCTAACTCCTGGCCTCAAGTGATCCTCCCACCTCAGCCTCCAAAAGTGCTGGAATTATAGGCCAAATGGGCATTTTAGATGTTACTACAGACATCCAAATCTCTACCTGTAAGAATATGTCTCACTCTAGATTCCCTTCATTCATTCATGCATTCAACAAATATTCAATGAGCGGGGACTTCAGGATTCTGGGCTACAATGGTGAACAAGCCAATGATGAACTCGATGCTTGGTGCTTTTGTTCTAATAAACAAAGAGACGAGCAAGACAATTTCAGATAGTGATAAGTGCTATGAGGACAAGAGACAAGAAGGTGACGCCAGGCAGGGTCAGGGCTCGTGGGACACCTGCTGAGGGAGGGCCTTTCTGAGGAGGTGGGGAGTGCAGACCTGAATGACGCTAATCTGGAAGCAGAAGCTTCTAGGCTGAGTGAGGCCAGTAGACCAAGCGCTTGACCCAAAGGCCCGGGTGTCCCAGGGAGTGAGGGTCAACACGGGAGACTGCAGCAGTTGGTGGGAACACCCACACAGGTTTAAAAGGAATGAGAATAACTGGAGTCTCTGGTTTTATATCACTGCAGTTTTCCCAGCTCCAATCCCATTTCCAACATTGCAACTGTATTGAGGTTTGAAGGGAAGAATAAAACTCATTTAAGTTCTTAAAAGGTAGGGGGTCATATTTATTTGATTTTTAGCCCTTTGGTAAAGTATCTGTAACATAGGTTTCGTAAATGATTCTAATAATTTCTTACAGTATTTTGACTAAGCACAGTCTTTTGTACCATCCACTGTGGATCTCAACTGGTTAAGTTTGGGTGTTTTTGAGAGGGCAAAATAAAATAGGAACCATCAATGACTAGATTATAAATCCCACAATTAATTTGGAAGCCACTTAATTGAAATTTCTGCTAACTTAGCAACAAAACTTTGCCTTTGAATAGCAATCCCATTCTTCAAATAGTGAACATTTGTTGCACTACATAGATTATTGAGGAAAGATATGTTTCAAATAGATCATAACAGTTTATAAAGATCTTGAAATCTGTTAGCACTCAAATACATTGTATAAATACATATTCACACTTAAATAACCAACATCACATCCTAACATTGCAAACAGACTTGAGTGTATATACACAAAATAGAATTGTGTCTCTTTTTAAAATTACTTTTATTTTAGAGACAGGGTCTTGCTCTGTTGCCCAGGTTGGAGTGCAGTGGTATGACCATAGCTCACCACACCTGGGCTCAAGTGATCCTCCTGCCTCGGCCTCCCAAAGTGCTGGGATTACAGGTGCATGCCACCATGCTGGGCTCATTTTTTATTTTTCTGTATAAACAAGGTCTCTCACTATGTTGCCCAGGTTAGTCTGAAACATGTGGCCTTAAGTGATTTTCCCACCTCAGCTTCCCAAAACTCTGGGGTTACAAGTGTGAGTCTAGAATTTTATTTCTTTAAAGATATTTTATGAAGCAAACATTTCACTAGTTTTCCTTACAGTTTTTCTGCACATACCCAAATTTAGTCCTATATGCAACTTAATTTTTCATGTGTGTATTCATTTTTTTTTTTTTTTTTTTTTTTTTTTGAGACGGAGTCTCGCTCTGTCGCCCAGCCTGGAGTGCAGTGGCGCGATCTCGGCTCACTGCAAGCTCCGCCTCCCGGGTTCACGCCATTCTCCTGCCTCAGCCTCCCGAGTAGCTGGGACTACAGGCGCCCGCTACCACGCCTGGTTAATTTTTTGTATTTTTAGTAGAGACGGGGTTTCACCGTGTTAGCCAGCATGGTCTCGATCTCCTGACCTCGTGATCCGCCCGCCTTGGCCTCCCAAAGTGCTGAGATTACAGGTGTGAGCCACCGCGCCCGGCCATGTGTATTCATTTTTAATTTTGGCAATGTAAAAATTAAATTTTTAGTAGTAAGAACTTCTGGGCTATTCTTTTTTTTGAGACAGGGTCTCACCCTGTTGCCCGGGCTGGAGTGCAGTGACATGATCTTGGCTTACTGCAGCCTCCACCTCCCAGGTTCAAGCGATTCTCCTGCCTCAGCCTCCTGAGTAGCTGGGATTATAGGTGCCCGCCACTATGCCCAGCTAACTTTTTGTATTTTTAGTAGAGACAGGGGGTTTCACCATGTTGGCCAGGATGGTCTCGAACTCCTGACCTCGTGATTTGCCTGCCTTGGCCTCCTGAAGTGCTGGGATTACAGGCATGAGCCACCGCGCCTAGTCAGCTATTCTCTTTACAACCTTGATTAGTTACCTAATTTAAGGTGTGGACATGTTACGCCACCAAGGCACTTTCAAGAATGTTTGGTACTAGTAGTTCTATTTAGGAATAACAGAAAACACAAATATAAAGACTGTTCATGGTCAAGCATTCTTGCACCAGAGCCACCTATTTATAGGAACTAGACATCTATCAGGCCCTGGAGGAGCCTGGCTCAGATCCCTGGACACCTTGAGCAGCTGTCCCAACCCTGCTGGGGAGTGAGCAACCCTACCCTGCAGGCACTGGGCCAGGACATTGACCCTAGCAGGCCGGCCAGCATCGGCCAAGCGGAGGCTGTACCACCTGTGCAGCTGGTGCTTTTGCTGACCCTCTCCCAGAAGTGCACCCTGAGCTCTGACTCAGTCCTGTTTGCAGGTGTGGCCCTTGTGCGCACAAGTGATAGGGGAGCCGGACTAGTGTCACCAAGGGGCCAGAGCTTCCGCGTTGGCTACGGAGTGACTGCAAGTGCCATCGGGCTGTGCCTCCCCCCTGCTGGAGGGATGGTCTGGAATCTGAATGCTCCCTGCTTTAACTTAATTCTCTAAAGCTGGGCTTTTTCTAAGTTGTAAGTCTGCTGGAAAAGATGTTGTTGGGGCTGGCTGTGAGATGTCCATTGTGTTTATTGGGAAGAAATATAGAAAGGAATCACCTGGGTCAAATCATATTTCCTAGGGGCCTCCAAGTCAATAGTCCATGAAAGTCTGAACTCTTCGCTTTATTTTTAATTAATTCACTTTAACAGTTTTACTCATTCATTCACTCACAATTACTTTTTTTTCTCATAACTAACAGCTAAAGTAAGAAAATGGCTAAATTAAACTATGTCTGGTTTTATAAAACACGATTTCCCTTTTTGCATTTTAGGAACGGGCACTACAAGTGCCTTTAGTTTGTTCTTTAAAGTTCCCAGTTCCATTACTCCAAAGGTTAAGAGATCTGCCTGCCCCGAAACACACTCAATTCCCTATTATTATTGTCTTTGGTAACCAGCATCAGAGATTAACACTGTACATGCCACCTCTGCACAAAAGCGAAAGCATAAGTCCACGACAGTGACTCTTTGTTATAAATTGTTATTGTTATTGTTTTGGGGAGATCCACATTATCTTATCTTCAAGTTAAAAACAGTAATTATGCTGTTCCTGCTGACAATGTCAGTGATGAGTATTTCCTGCACCTACAATGTGAACACAGGCCAGGCACCTGCTAAACGTCATATATACCTGATTATAAAGTCCTGTGAGCTGAGTACTATAATCCCTATTTTCCAGGTGAGAAAACCAAGGCTCAGACAGGGTAACTTTACCCAGCCCACACAGCTGGTAAGTGAGGGCCTGAGATTCTGAATCCCAGGCTGTAGGGTCCCAGCACCTGTGGCCTTCCCTCAAGGGGCACAGCTCCTTATGAAAAAGGAAAGGAGCAGTTCCAATTGCTTGCTCATAAGAAATTAAGTAGATGAGGAATGCTGCTCCCTTTGGGAGGCTGAAGTGGGAGGATGGTTTGAGCCCAGGAGTTTGAGACCAGCCTGGGCAACATAGTGAGACCCCATCTCTAAAAAAAAAAAAAAAATTAGCTTGATATGGTGGCATATGCCTGTAGTCCCAGCTACTTGGGAGGCTGAGGCACGAGGATGGCTTGAGCCTGGGAGGTCAAGGCTGCAGTGAGCCGAGATTCTGCCATTGCACTCCAGCTTGGAAGACAGAGTGAAACCCTGTCTCAAAAAAAAAAAAAAAAAAAAAAAAAAAAAAAAAGAACAAAAAGAGAGAAAGAAATGTCCCTCCCATTGGGGGTCCTTGTCTGACACCCCACTACTCCCTGGAAGGAGAGGCTGGAGCTGCCTGGGCCCTGGAAGATCCCCTTCCTGCTGTTTAAGAAGCCCCTGAAGTTTGGTGTGTTCAGCAGCCCAACCTCAAGTCGCCTTGCTGCTGGTTCAACGCTGACCTGCTCCATGGTCTGGTGACTGGGATCTTCGGCCCCTCCTTGTAGCCAGACTCACGGCTGCCCACATCCTGTGCTGGAGCCCCACTCTGACTCCCTGCATGCAGGGTGGGTTAGCAGCACAGTTGGGTATGAAAAGAGGCAGGCCTGGATGTGAGTGTCCAGCTCCACTCCCTGCTAGCTGTGTGGCTTCAGGCAGGTTCCTTGATCTTAAGGTCCTGTTCCTCATCTGAGAAATTAGCATCACAACAGAAATGTCTCAGGGAGCCCAGGAGGCCCTCAGCTAGAGGCAGGGTAAAGCCCCCAGCACCGTGCCCCAGGGGGCAGGGGGACCTCTGGATCACAGCCCGGCTCTGCACAGCCCCACTGGCCGTGTACTCAGTGAGGCCCGCCTGCTGGCTGTTCCTGCACCTGCTTTATGTCATTGAGACAGGGTCTGAAATCTTTACTTGGTCCCTACAAAGTGTCTCCCATAGAGTAGATGCTCAGGAAATGGTGTCAGTTGATGAACAGATGCATCTTGTATAAATCAGGAAAGAAATCCTGGTTCTGAGCCTGCAGTTTTCTGATCAGCAAACAGCTGCCTGTGCTTCCTGTGGCCCCGGGGGCAGGTGCACCTGCACAGCAAGGGGGCTGTAAAGAGGCAAAAATACTCTCTTCTGAGTTGAAATCACAAACCTGTGACCTGCATGCTCTCCTAAATGGGAAGGGGTGAGCAGCGCTGTGGGAAAGGCTCCTCCTTGGCAAGGAAAGGGATGATTTCTCCAGAGTTCACTGGACTCCCCCTTTCCCCAGCGCCAAGCATCCGGGTGAGTGTTTTGCAATGGGGTCTGTCACCATCAGGAACCAAGGAGAGTTTAGACTCTGCATTTACTACACCAGACCCACAAAGCACCACCCATGCTCTCAGTCTCAGGAGAAACAGCTTCTTTCACTTTTCAAATCAATCTTCTGTGCATGTATTTACTATGTTACAGCACCATTTGGTTCCAGCTTTAAATCACGAAGATATGCTGTACTTAACGACTTTAATTGAAGCAGCACACAGCCACATGGGAAATATCATTTAGAGGCCAATCATCTCTTTCCCAGAAAAGCTCTGGGGACAGCGGCAGGGGAGGGAGAGAGGGAGCTGAGAAGACTTGACGTGCAAGTTCAATTTCTACGGGTGAACACCTGCGGCCTCGGCAATGCTAGGTTGTTAGGAATTCGGCCTTACTTCTTTTCATCTCTGTAGTTTACTAGGTGGCTCTCAAAGGCACATGACTGCGGTGCCCCACTGCACGGACGCAGCAGAGGGCATGACAGGGTTCACTGGAGAAGCTGGCTCCCGCAGGGCTGCCGGGCCAGCCTCTTTCAGCTGGAAAAAACCATAAGCGCTCACTAACCTGCTGTGCTCACCATGAACTTCCACTTGACCACATAGGCATCCCCCTCGTGGAACTGCCCGATGCTTTGTTTGGGGAGCCTGCTATAGTCGAATTCTAGGATGTGCCAGACATCCACGGAGACGCTGGTGATCTCAAACTGCCTCCTGTCGTGTCCTTCCACCAGGCCATAGCCACGGCCGACGTTCACTCCGTCCAGGATGGTGCCTGCTGTCGTCTGGGGCATGGACACCATCTGTGTCACATCGTATGCCTTGACATCAGCCCTGGGGTCTTCCTACAGGGGAACACAAAGACATCGGTTCAGTTGCCTGTTTCTGCAGCTATTCCTTGTCATGCTCAACGCTGCTTCAGCTGTTCATGGGACAGCATAAAAATACACCTTCCACACTCTGTCTCAGGATGTTTAACTGCAGTCAGGGAAAGGCTGCATTTCCAGAAAGACTCTGGCAGGTTTGAACACCCATCGCCACAACAACGCATGGATGCCTGAGAACAGGCACAAACCAGACTCTTCACTTCCCAGAGTCAGATTAGAATTGGAGGCCTGTCTGCTGTTCTATTAGTGAATCCTGGGAAGGCTTCCTAGCTTTAAGGGTGTGTGTGTGTGTGTGTGTTTGTGTGTGTGTCTGTGTGTCCATTTTTTTAAATTAAATATTTTAGTTGACACATTATTATGGATATGATTTGATGTGTTGATACATGCATCTGTTTCATGGGGAAGGGGGTGTGGGAAGGAGACGGGACAGGGAAGATAGGGAGATGTTGGCCAACTGGTACAAAGTGACAATCAGAGAGGAGGAATGAGCTCTGGTTTTCTCCTGCACAGTGGGGTGACGTTTTCCAATACTGTATTGCATATTTCAAAATAGCTAGAAGAGAAGATTTGAATGTTCTCACCACAAAGAAATGATACATCTGGGGTGACAGCCATGCGAACTATCCTGATTTGATCATTTTACATCAAGGCCACTTTTATTGGGACCCGAACCAAGCCCCGAGGTTTGAGACCTGGTCGCCGGAATACCTTGTGCTGGGCAAGTTCCCCGGGGTTCTTCTCATTCGGTCGCTTCAGTTCCGTCCAATCCAGAAACTTCTCTTTGAACAAAATCGTCTCATTGTGTTCAGTAAGTCTCCCAAATATTGCCCAGTCGGGCCTCCCCTGTCCTTTTCTGTAGGGTGGGAGGGGGGTTGGGAGAACAGACAGGAAAAGAACCAAGATTAAGCCAAGCTTAAACAAAGGAATCTAAAACACACACGCGGCTACTGGAAAAAACCTCAAAGTACTTAAGTACATATAAAACAAATGGTTTATTTTCCTGCATTTTACCAAATAATGACATTTTGTTATTTTAGTCTGAAGTCATGCAAAGCTTTGTGTCCATAGAGTTTTTGATGTGCCTGAATGTGACATGAACCATGTCAGGACTAGACTTTTCTTACATTCTAGCAAGTTCTTTTCTTTTCTTTCTTTTTTTTTTTTTTTTAGAGATAAGGTCTTGTTCTGTTGCCTAGGCTGAAGTGCAGTTGCACAATCATAGCTCCCTGCAGCCTTGAACTCCTGGGCTGCAGTGATCCTCCTGCCTCAGCCTTACAGATAGCTGGAACTGCAGGTGTGTGCCACCATGCCTAGCTAATTTTTGTATTTTTTTAAATATGAGACAGGGGTCTCGCTATGTTGCCCAGGCTGGTCTTGAACTCCTGGCCTTAAGTGATCCTTCCTTCTCAGTCTCCCAAAGTGCTGGGACTACAGGTGTGGGCCACATTCTAGCAAATTCTTGTCTTTGGGATACCCTGGGGTGGCACGCTGGGTGGGGATTTTGGCAAAGGCAGGAGCCGCAGGAAAACCTTGTCTACTTTAGCCGCCCAGTCACCTGCAGATGCTTACCAAGTTTGCCGTCCAATTAATTAATAGACATAGGGAAGAGGTAGCTCCCTCCTCAATTCTCTACTATTTTATGTCATGTTACAACAAAGCTCTCCAGAGTATGGAGATTCTCCCGTCACTAAAATGAACACACTTTCATAGATCTTGAAGTGCCTTTTTGTGCACTTATTTCTAGGCCACTGGCCAGGGCAGCAGACAGGAGAGCACAGAGAGATAGGAAAGAAAACGGCACAGCTCCACCCGGAGGTCTTGTGTGGCCTTAGGATTTCAAAATTTACACTGTCCCCAAGAACACAGGTATTTTAGATAAAGGTAGAGCTGAGAAGATACACGTGCTGCGGAGGGAGTAGCCCTGGAATAACATGCACGATCTCTCATCCCTCCAGATCCATCTTCGGTTGTGAATCCGGCCCGGGATGCAGCCACCCCTTAGAGCAACACCCCCTGCTGCTCGTGCCCTGCTGTGCTACTGCCTCAGTCACTTCCTGCTTGGTCAAGACCACAGCTGCTGATGTCACAACTGAGGCACATCAAAAAGGCTGCCTGATTCAAAGAAAGCTGCCGGATAAATCATAGAACACAGACACTTCTACCTCATGCTCTTATGGGACTTTAGGAACCAAACATAAGCACCTATGGAAAATGCACGGCGGTCTTGAAAGGCTGTGGTCTTTATCAGAAAATATCTGAATGACTGTCTGTCAGTCCTACTCTGCAGGCTTGCTAAGATGATGATTGAAAGGGCTCTTGGTTTCTGCTTTGGAATCTGGCATTTATGTTTTGAAGCGTTGTGAGCAAGCGATGTGGCAGATTGCAGGGTGAGGGGGACAAACCTGGGCCAGGAGCCAGGGGTTTCTCTACCCCCTTCCCTGACTTACAGCTGGAACTGAGCTCAGTGGTTTCAGCCTCTTTTGCTAAGAAGGTCTGGGTATGTAATCCTGGCTGCACCTTAAAATCCCTGGGAGCTTTTAAGACATATTGACACATAAGCTCTAACTCACATGAAACGAAAACACATCTCTGGGGCAGGGCTGAGCAAATGCATTTTTTAAAAGGCCCCTCAGGTGATTCTGTCTCAGAGATGTTGAAAACCAGTGGGTTAGGAGCTCAGTCATCCACTTTCAGATCTGTGATTATGCCACTATTAAATACAGTTGGCTATCACATAGATTTTATGCTTTAGCTTGTTCTTTTTTCCTTTGCTATACCAAATAAAATCTTTTGAGCTGTAGTTCCAGTCCTTAAAATAATGGTTGTTACCATACTGAGGTTAAACATTAGTGCATTTGCTTAACAAGGACTTTAAAACTTATTACACTGCCATAATTTTTAATGGTTTCTATAATGATTAATTAATAAGAAAATCAATAATTGGATTTTAAGCAGGAAACTAGGCAGGAAAGTTGAAATTCATAGACCAATTCAATGGAAAACATTAAAATGTATTGGGAGATGCCCAATATTCTATGCTGTTTGGTGGTTCACTGGTTTCTAATCTATTATAATGGCACCCATAGTTAAAAAGCACTAGTTTTTTTTTGGTCTGATAGTTGAAAAAACAACAATCCTTTGCACGTGGGAATTCTTTTTTCCAAAATCATAATTTCTGACTTTGCACATATTCTATTGAATTGCCAAAATGACTTTAAAGAGTCTAGTACATGCAGGGAATATTACAATTGCAATCATTATTTTAACACCATCTCCTCCCCCTCTTCCCTTCCCAAAAGATATAAAGACATAAACATCATCTGCTGCCAAATAAATCCTGAAATTCGAGGGCGATGCTGGGAAGGTATGAAATTAGAGGGAGGCATGTTGCTTTTGCACTTTCAGATCAATGGCTGAATTCCAGACCCGGGGAAGCCTTTCAGATCCGCATGTAATTTGTTTAAACAATTGCTGTTCATCTGCCACAGCAGCACTTGGAATGCCGCAGGGAGGAACTTGCAGCATTTCTCGCTCACTTCAAGAAATCAACTATAACAAACCTCTTCCAGAAGACTACGACATCCATATTTCTGCAATAGTTAGATAAAAGTTAAAGAACTGTTCCTTTTGTGAATATTCACAGTCCACTGCATATAATCGTTTATGAAAACTGAACCCTATAAAGAGCGAGAGTAGAGGACTGTGGTGAGAACAGAGGGATCGAAGGGAATCAGCTCGCTTGAAGAGCTGTCCCCGGGCGGCGGCAGGAGTACCTGGGGATAAGCGGATTGCATTCTCCAGGATCCAGGGGATTGATGTCACAGTTCTCATAGTCAAAGGTTCCATTCCATAAGTGCTTTGCCAGCTGAAATGCTATTTTTCGTTGTGCTAATGTGACTTCTTTCCCATGCCATACGTAAACTTCACTACCAAAATCAAACACCAGTACCTGGGAGAAATGGCACAAAAGAATTTGTTAACTTCAAGAACATGCAACAGTTGAATCAGGTGCAACAGGGTCTCTTGTTGACAGTGAGTCAAACGGAGGAAGACAGAAATCCTAATGGGGCGACAAACACAGACACAAAAAGGCCAGGAGATCTCAGCTGGCACTGCCCCACCAAGCCAGCCTCTGCCCTGCGGGCACGATTCCTCCTCCCAGTGTCCTAAGTGGCCAGGATAATGTTCCCTCCTCTGAACTCTCAACCTGCTTACAACTTGTGATTCACAAGAGTTCTTTAGGTACATCTTCCTGTCGACTTCCTGCCTCTCTCCCCTATTCCTCCCCCTCTCATGTGCTCATTCATTCACTTAATATATACAAAGAGGCCACTTCATATACCCCAGGCACTCATGGTCCAATGGTGTCTTCTCTCCAGTACACAATTCCAAGATCCTTAAGGGCAGGGATCAGATCATAGTGATACATACAGGAGGGGTTGATTACTAAGTGTTTGCTGAATGAATACATGAATGTAATGCTATTTCTTATGTTCATAGTTTGTTTTATTCTTTCTCTTAGAATGATTTCTCCCTTCACTTCCAGCAATTCAAATTTTGCTTAACTCTAAACTAGGCTCAATTTCACTTTCTATGTAAAATTATTCCTGAAGGTTTCTTTTTCTGTGACTTTTCCCTCATGTAAATGCCCATACATGTCACACAGTCAACCTTGCTCCAGATTACATTCCTTCTAATACTCTTCCACCCAATTAAACTTAAGGGCCTGTGTGTCTTCCACTTTCTCAACACTTAGCATGCTTAATGGTACTGGAAACGTATGTAATTAATAAATATTTACTGCTGTGACAGGACAAAAACAGCACATTAATTGGGAAATCCATAAATTATATATGCATGCATCTAGTGTTCCTTAAACTTAAGGATTTAAAAATATTTTATTATAATGTTTATGCAAAATGCAAAAGATAGGGCTAAGTAATATTTGTATTTTGCCTAAGATATAAAAGCCTTCAATGATCCATGCCAACTCTAAATGATATTCTGGATTCCATATTAGCATTTAAGATACCAGTAATGGTTTGAAATCACAAATATCCTTTAAAAAGCTGTAAATGTTCTACAATGGGTACTGACACTGGCTAACCTTTATTGGGAACTTACTCTCTAATTTATTGGGCAGCCTGTGCTGAGTGCTTTCAATGTGGTTTCTCACTGAAGGGCAGAGCCCACGGACTGTACCTCTTTGGGTTGCAGAAGGGAGCACTTCGGAATTTTCCCCCAGTAGTCGTCATCAGGAACAAGTTTGTCATCCATGAGACGGTAAATGCAGTTAGTTTCTATTATGGCTGCTTCATAGAGTTCATCCTCTTTTGGGTCTCCAGCAGCTTGGGGATAAGAAGAACAGGAGAGCATCACATTTTACATTGCAAAGTAGCTGCAATGTAAAATGTGAATGAATTTCACATTGTAAAATTTTATTTACAATGTAAAATAGAAGAATGAGCTAAGGAAGAAGAAAGGAGATTCAAGTCTCGTCAATCTCTGAAGTACAATGAAGTCTTACATTGGTAACTGGTTTGGCCACCCAGAAGCTTCCAGAAGTCTTTGGCTGCATGAGTGTGTGTATTAATTCCTTCTTCAATGGTTTGGATATAAGTAGCTCTACAACCAAGTTCCCTCTTTGTCTGAATTAAAGTTGCAAGTTCTGAGGCCTAAAAAAGAGAGGAACACAATTGCCTGGGTAGAAAAGCCCTTGGCTAGACAGAGTGGCACATGTCAAAACCAGAGAGGAGAAACAGTGTGCCTGCAAGGAAAGCCTTGTGACCACGGGTGTGGGTGGATGCTGGTTACTGGGTATTTTCAATGACCTCAAGAAAATGTAACTGAAAGACCAGGGAGTATCAATTCTTTAGAGCAATAGTTCTCCATCTTCAATAGGTCACATGTGATGCTTTTAAAAAACACTATTCTTTGGGCTTTACCCCATGACAGTGTCATTCAATAGGTCTATGGCAGAACTTCAGAGCTACCTGGGATAAAGGACTTTAAAGTGGGGCCGCTTCCCTTTTTACACAGGAGTAGGAAGGAACCCAGGACCCAAACACTGGGGTGTAGGTCATAGTCCTAAAGCATCCCATTTAAACATGTAATGAAAGCTTGTTTGAGAGACATTCAGGAAAAGAAATCCTACCTATCCCTTCTCACTTGAATGCAACACCTGGCTTTTGAGAAGCTTTGTGACTGACGTCAGGAAGAACACTCCACCGGTGTGTAAAGGAGATGTTAGCTAAAGCATTTTTATTTTTCAGGTACCAACCTTCGCCTTTTCTATGACGTTTGCAAACTCTCCTACCCACAGGAAGCAGCAGTGGGGAGAGAGCAGGAGGAAGCAGTCCCCACTGTTGAGTGCCGAAGCTCGAGGTTCCACCAGCCTGGTCTGCACGTGTCTTCTTCCTGAACACGAGGCAGACAGTCACCGTCTTTCCAGACAGAACGGGGATAGGACGCACCCCACATCGGAAGCATCCCTGCTGCGGACGCTTTCACTTCTAGAGTCTTGTCTGCTAATAAGAGTGCCCATGGCCCAGGGTGGCAGCAGGGGGATTTAGAAAGGGCATGATGATGGCACTAGCAGCTGCTTTCCTGGTTTGTGCTTTCCCAAATGTCACCCACTTCTCAGGACCATTATCAGTGTCATGTGTGTGGGTTAATGAAGGCTCCCCCTTCCAGGGAGATGAGCACACAGGCTCCTTTTCCCTCCTTCACTCTTCTCCCGGGGCCTTTCTCTCCCCTGGCCACCTCCTGCACCCAATTACATCTGTGGCCCAGGCAAGGGAAGCCATGCCTTCAGGAAGGGTCCGATCTTCCCCTGGGGAGTTTCCACTATGAACCCTAGGGGCCTCTCAACAGGAAGGACGGAGCCACCACCTTCTGTGGCTTTCAACACCTTCTCCTATTTATTGATTTTGAGCTTTCCACAATTAAACAGATTGTGTAGTCTCTGGGTTAGGACTCAGGACAGAGATTGGTTATTTGAGCTTGTCACTAGTCTTTTTAAATACACACAATAGGATAGTGGTTACACAGAAACATGCGGGAAACCCTCCTGGAGGGAGAGGATATTTCCTTCATTCTCATCTCAAGGATTCATCTATACAGTGGCCACCAGGAGGCAGCCGAGTCTCCTCCTCATGGCCCAGAGATGCCCTGGTTCATCTTTGGAATCTCCCTTGCTAGGGACAGGAAGGGCACTGGAGCGGAATGCAGGTGGGCTTCATCTTCGTCGACCTTCTCTTGATTCTTTCTCCAAGCTGTGTCTTCCTCCCCAGTTCTGTACTGACTCGGGGAGAACTGGGCAGGGAGCAGAGAGCCCCTCTGATGATGTAGGGCACCTCTCATAACTGCATGGATGTGTGACCGCTTCGTGGGGCACGGGGCGCCAGGAGTAAAAGCTGGGATTCTGGAGTGGGGGGACCTGGGTTCAAATCCAGCTCTGCCACCCAGTAGCTGCTGGGACCCCAGACACATTCCTGCCTCTGGAAGCCCTGGTGGGCAGAATACTCCCTATGTCATGGGATTTGGGGAAGCTTGAGAGACAGGAGGTTGCATAGCAAGGAACACACAATAAGTTCTCAAAAAGTGTGCGTTCCTTTCCCGGCACAGGCAATGAATTACAGAGTCAGGACTCCGTATGTGACCAGACAGAAACCACGGGCCCTGAGTCACCGTGCCAGGCTGCTCTGAAATACCTTTAATCTGCAACAGCATCAGCCTCTTGTAGGGCACAGCGCTGTTGTTAGAGTTCTGTTCCGTCAGGTTGACGCTCCGCAGGCTGACGTTGCTGAAGTTTTCTTTACTGGCTAAACCCGCCAGGGTGACTTCTGAGAAGTTGGAGTTGGAAGACACTGGGCAGGTTGAATAAGGAAACACAACGCAGGAGGTTCAGTTACAGTGACAATATTTACAGTCAGAAATTATTCATAACTGACTCAACACCTTTGTCTTTTCAAGTTAATCCCGAGAGGGAAAACATACTCAAGTTTGATTAAATGTGCAATTCAATGCTTAACCACCGTGTTAAGAATTAAGTACAGCATTGAAAATATAAACTGCTTGTTGACAAGTGTCACTCCATGCTGTGCAGAGGGACAAGAACTGAGTGATGATGTGGACCAGTTACTTTAGTACAAAACCAGGAGCTGGATGCACTTGTTGCAATTCCACTGAAAGCTGTTCTAAATCCTAACAACTTTTACATGCCCAAATGTATAGATGCCAGATGACTGTTAGACAGCTTTCACCAAAAGCCTTTATACATAAAGAAAACAAAAAAGTAGACACTCTGTAAGGGATGATTAGGTTCTAATCTTTATCTGAAGGCAAAGTGATCAGCCAGATGATATCTTGAGATCTTCTGCTCTTAGAGTTAAGACTGTAGTTATAAGATGGGTTTTCACTGCAAAACAGCAAACATCTATAGACCGGTCAGTCATCACTAATCCAACCCCTGAGCCCCCAAAAGTGGAGGCAGAGGAAACATATGTAAAATCTGTGCCAACATTTATTTCTCCAACTTATTGTTTTAAAAATGTATATGCTGGAGAGAAATTCAGAAATTTATTTCACTGGGATTAGGTTTGAAGACATATAATACCACTTGTCAATTCATTATGGTGTTGTGGTTTTTAAATACACTTTTTTTGTTGTTGTTGTTGAGAAAGGGTGTGGCTCTGTCGCCCAGCCTGGAGTGCAGTGGTGCAGTCATGGCTCACTGCAGCCTTGACCTCCCGGGGTTTAGTGATCCTCCCACCTCAGCCTCCTGAGTAGCTGGGACCCCAGGTGAGTGCCACCACACCTGGCTAATTTTTTTATTTTTTGTAGAGATGAAGTCTTGCTATATTTCCCAGGCTGGTCTCAGACTCCTGGGCTCAAGTGATCCTCCTGCCTCTGCCTCCTGAAGTGCTGGGATTACAGGCATGAGCCACCATGCCCAGTCTGAAACATACTTTCTTAGTAAACCAGTTATAACGAAAAGACTCAACCACTTCATCTAAATACTATATTTCTAAGAAAAACATTAGGAAATAGGTCTATGAGTGTTACGGGAAAATGAGAATTATAGCAAGATTATTCCAAAAATCAAGATTATGCATGCTATCACCTCAAACCAAGAAAATCACTGTTTCAGAATGATGGAACCCCACATTACTGGGCAGATGAGAGCAGTGTGGCTCAGCCTACAGTGAGACTGAGAGTCTGGAGCCCATCTCCTCGCCTCCATTCATTGCCCCTGCCAGCTCCCCCTGCTCCCTCCAGCCCACATCCCAACTCCGAGAAGCTCAGGGTCCTACCAAGAACGATCTGAAAAGCACTGGCGTTTGTGTTAATTAATAATATAAAAATCTAGGATTAGATACTCCAGTGATTTGAAGTGTTTTACTATAAGAGATCAAATAACTCTTTTACTATAAGAGATCAAACGACTAATAAGATTAAATGAAGAATGATTGTGTGTTCAGGATCTACAGAGCTGCAAATGGCTGAATTACCATACTCAGAAATATCCATCTCTTCTAACTTTCAGAAAAAAACTCAACAAAACAGGGTAATTTGTAACCGGGTGCGGTGGCTTGTGCCTGTAATCCCAGCACTTTGGAAGATCAAGGTGGGAGGATTGTTTGAGGCCAGAGAGTTTGAGATGAACCTGGGCAATATGATGAGATCCCAGTCTTTAAAAAAAAAAAAAAAATAACCAAACCCCAGTATAATCTGAATTAACTAACTGAACAGGTGATACACACTGTGAGAATTTCTATGAAAAATCTTTAAAGTCTAGGTGCGTGCACATGTATGTGCAAACTTACTCCTTTTTACTTCATGAGGGTCTTCTGAGCATCATTATTGGCCTTCACAAGGCAGAAAACCAAGCAATGAGTATAGCATCGGAAGAAGCCATTCCCAAACACAGAAGCAGGGTGGGGGTTCAAATACTCACTCTTTTCTACTTTCATCCGCTTTGACTCCATGAAGGCAACGTTTAATCTCTGCTCAGTGTATTCCTGAAGGAGATCTTCTCTTGCCGCCAGCATTTTCAGGGGGTTTTTGGAGGCCTGAACCCGGCGCTTGGGCCTAACTGCCCGCTTGTGCTCGGCCACAGAAGACGTCAATCTGCAGATGGAAGCAGAGTCGCGGTCCCAGTCTGTGACACCACCACCCCTGGATGACCTGGGGGTCTTGGACTCCACAAAGTATTTCCTGATTTTGTTACAAATCTTGCAACTCTTCCTCCCACCGCCACTCCCCTGACATGGAGTCGTAGAATCTTGGAGATGGAAGAAGGATGCAAGCCCACTGAGTTCAAATCTCAGCCACACCCGGACGCCCCCACTCACTCCTGCCCCTTGGTCTCCGCCTGGGAGGGTGTGGAGTACTTCCGGGCAGCTCACGGCTCTGCTAGACAGCTCTAGGGTTTAGGGAGCTCTTCCCTCCCCCTACCACGCCCATGCACACCTCCTAATTCTCACTTTGGAATCATACACCCATGTCTACTTCTCTGTCTCCGGCAAGCCCTTCGGGAATTTGCAGACCACGGCTCCTTGAAGTAATCCTTTACGCTCAGACTAAATTTTCTCCCTATGCAATAGCTTTCGGTCCCCTTACTGACCCTCCATGACTAGCTTCCACTCAACTCACTGCCCCCTCTGAAAAATAACCACTTTTTGGAAGAATATATTGAAATAAAATAGGCCCGCAATCATCTGTGACCACCCCACATTCTCACAATTCTTTAGGGTGGAAAACCAGACTAGGGGAGGTGAGCAGACCGAGCGAAGCGATCTCCCAACAGACTCCTGCTGCCACTCTCCACCTCCAGCTACGCGGGCCTCTGTGCCCAAAAGGCGTCTTTACGTACCATGGTGTCATATGTGTCTATCAATATGTTTAAATTATGATATACAACTACTTAAACAGTGACATTGTCTGGGCGGAAGATTGAGAAATGGTTAAACCGCTATGTATGCAAATACCCAAAATACTATTTTGAAGTAGAAAATGGCAAAGGGCTCATTTTTTAAGGTAGGAAATTAAAACATGCAAACTGAAACAAATTGAGCAAACTGGAATATGCAAAGAATTTATCAGGAGCAGCTTGTAGAAAATGGTATATGTCACTGACAATTTCGCAGTTAAGAGCAGATGGATGTGGTGGATTGCCGTGGGTGGAGCCTGTCTAGCGTGTCTCCCTCTGCTTCTGGTAATAGCATCTGGATTTTCCTTTGGGGAAACCACCTCCCTGCGCCCCCACCGTGGCTCTAGAGGAGACCCAGACACCCGCCTTTACCCAGTCAGCATCTTCTATCCCATTGGCCACAGTGACTGGTTTGGGGATGGACACGGGCTCAAGTTGAAGCCAAGAAAATCAAACCTGGAACTTCTGCTGGGACTACCGGGAAGAGAAGCCGCCCGTGCTGGGCTGGCCAGGGAGGCAGCCTGGTGACTCCAGAGCTGGGGTGTCCATCTGCCGCCAGGCCGCTGCCTGACGGAGAGTGAGGCCAAGGAAAACAGCCAAGACAGACTGTGTTCTGAGGGGCGTCTAGAACCCGAGGCCACATCTGCGCTGTTCAGCGAGTGAGCCGGTAAACGCCGCTGCACTGTTGAGAGAGTGAGCCGGAAACCCCTCCGCACTGTTCAGCCAGTGAGCCAGTAAACCCCGCCGCACTTTTCAGCGAATGAGCCGGAAACCCCCCCCGCACTGTTCGGCAAGTGAGCCAGTAAATCCCTCTCATTTTTCTTTTTGGCTGAAGTCGGTTTGAACTGGGATGTTTTTCTGGCACTTGAAATTGACGGGATCCTAATACCATAATCGCTTTTCCTAGTTGGTTTAGTCATGATCCCGTGGGAAGAGAAACCCTTAGTCATCACTGAGAAAACCCGCAGATCTATTGATTTTGTAAATGATTGGAAGCTAAGTAACATGCCTTCCTGATTTTCTAGTGAGCTGTACTAATTTGAGCCCATCTCATCCAAATATTTTGCAAAGTTATGAGTAAGAAATATGTCAAATTAAAGACAGGTGTTGAACTCTCTGCTAAGTGATATAAACATAAAAACTGCAAAACGGTATTCAAATTATGTGAAAAATTCATTGACTCTTTATGGCACAGGACAAGCATCTGTGGCCCACGCGGTCTGCCTGCATGCACATCTGGTCTGCCGTCTGCATGTTTTATCTGCTGCGAGGCTCCGTGCCCCTGGCTCCTGCAACACGGTGCCCTGGCTCTAGAATACTAACGCCGCTGTGATGGAGTTAGAAAGAGAAGGAGGCCACACTGGGGGAAGAGCCTCATGGATGTGCCCTCTGCAGGCGAAGGAAGCCCTTCTCAGTGGAGGAAAGACGGAGACCCAAATAACTCACTTGGGTGCATAAGGATCGAAAATGACATCGAAGTCCTCGTCCAGCTCCACAGGACCTCTCAGCTTATTATAATCCACGCTGCGGTAAAATTTGGCAAAGGTTTCATCATCATCTGGCTTCATCACCTCCTTCACAGATTTGCCGGTGACAGTGAGCACCGTTTCGTGCATCCCGCCAACTATCAAGAAACAAGCAAAAGACATAAGAGTTTTATAAAAACAAGGACTCCAATTATGCTTCACAATAGTTTAAAAATTCTATTGCCTCCTAAGTTCCAGGAGTGGAAGAAACACGGTTGTGATATACAGGGTCCTGTGGTTGCTTCCCAGGCCCTTACTTAATCTCTGACGTAAGGACTTCCCACCTGAACAAATCTTCTGCAGTAAAATGGGAGAGAGGGAGGCTGACCATACTGCACACACGAGCACATTGAACGCTTCTGAACCTGCCCTTGCTTCTGTTGAGGGTAGGTGAACCAGCCTCAGCCTCATTCTACGTGAAGGGTTGGCAAACTTCTTCCAAAAAGGGCCAGCCAGTAAACATTTTAGGCTTTGCATGGGGAGGGGTGACATGGGGCCTGTGTTGCGACAACTCAGTTCTGCTGTCTTAATGCAAAAGCTATTGACAATAGTTCACAAATAGGCATGGATATGTTTCAATAAAACTTTATTTACAAAAACAGGGCTGGGCATGGTGGCTTACGCTTATAATCTCAGCACTTTGGGAGGCTGAGGCTGGGGGATCGCTTGAGCCCAGGACTTCAGCCTGAGCAACATAGTGGGTCCCCATCTCCACAAAAACAGAAAAAAATTAGCCAGGCTTGGTGGTGCACGCCCATAGTCCCACCTACTTGGGAGGCTGAGGTGGGAGGATTGCTTGAGTCCAGGAGTTCAAAGCTACAGTGAGCTATGATGGCACCACTGCACTTTAGCCTGGGTGACAGAGCAAGACCCTGTCTCTAAAAAACAAACAAGAAAAAAAAAAAAAAGCAGGTGGGCAGCTGGATTTGGCAATGGCCATCGTTTGCTGACCCACGGGCTAGATCACTGCTCCATGTGTGTAATAAATGCTTTGCTGATTGGCATTCCCTGCCTAGCCAGTTCAGTTATTATATTACACTTTTATATTTCTGTTCAGTGGTGGTTGTATTATTTTCAACCTTTTAGTGGTCACTGTCAATAGCAGGGACTCCCAGCGCCTAGTATTTGATAAGTTTCCAGGATTGGGCATTTTAATCAAGAGATAAAAGGCTGTTTTTGCATATTGCTCTTTTATTTGGTATACCGCATTGACTTTAATATTGAAACATTTACTTCAATATTCATTTGCCATAATTTTCTTTTAGAAATCATTTGTGATTATACGAAATAATATTAGCTTTTACCTTATTGGAAATTGATAACATACAATTTAAAGTTCACCAGGCCCAAGGTCACGTTGATTTTGCCAACATATAATAATCTGCTTTCAGAGTTATAAGCAAAATCACTCAGTTCACAATTCCAATTGGATTACATCCCAAGGGTTTAGATTCAAGAAAAAAATGTATTATTGGAAGTCCCCAATTTAGTACATTATCAAGTGAATCAGGGCTTGTTTCTCTAATCAGTCTTGACCAAAACTTCTTTTTTTTGAAGATAACAACAAAGATAATGATTACAGTATGAATTAGGAAAGCCATAATAGAAAGAAAATAATTTAGCTGAGGAAGAAAAGCAATCAGAATTAGGATTTAGAGATTCTGAAAGCAAAGCCTTCTGGCTTCCAGTAGGTACCTTTGTTATTCAGCCTTCTTAGAAAGGTTTCCAGCCTGTCCAACTTCAGGTCCGATTCTAACTGCATATCTGGTCTGGCTTCGATATCTAGGCAAGCAGAAACCATCAGTGAGACAGCATCACTAAGGCCTCTTCTGATCAGGCTTGGCGTGGCCAGGGCCTTGGTGACTTACCTTCCAGAGGTTTGGAAACGGGTGTGGTGCCTCTTGTTTTACTGCAAATGGGTGAGGCTACTGGGGTTATGGCAGTGGGTGACGCCAAACCTGTGGAACACACAGACAAGCTACTGAGCATCTCAGGGTCACTTCTGGAAATCTCCGGGACCCTGGTGGATCTCCAGAAGTCCCAGGGTAGACAGCACAACATATAAGAATTTACACACATGCAGGCACACACACACACATTTCACACGTACCACGACTGTGGGACAACCAACTGCAAACGTAGACTGGATTTTATTATTTCCAAGGACTGTAGTGGCTGATGAGCTGATATTCCAAAATGAACAGTGGAGACGTGGGAAAACATGTCCATGACACGTTAACCTGGGCAAATGCAGCTGTGAGTTCTGAGGCTCTCTGGAGATGGCAGGGGCAGCTGAGAGTGCATTGGTGCCATCTGCAGAATGAGCTGTGTCACACTTGCCAGCAACTGGCCCCCCGCACTGGAGCTCTCCTCCAGGCTGAGGGGAGGGAGGGACAGTGGCCTTGGGGACATGACATAGACAGTAACCCAAGGAGGGCCAACCTTTCAGAAGAAATCACAGACCAGGGCAGGTCTGGACCGACTACGAGTTTTGGAAGGTCCTGTCCATCTCCCGTGTGGGCAGAAACAGGAAATGCTTTTCCTAGTATATTTACTGAGAAGCAGAGTGGGGAATCTTTAAAAGGGCAAGTGGTGAGAGACATATGAAAGGGAAAGGGAGGAATTCCTGCATGGAGAAAGTATCCAGCTGGAAGAAGAAAACTTAGTAAACAGAAGGATGAGTATCGCTTCCCTAACCTAAGTGGAAGGCATTGGAAAGAAAACTAGTGCATTTACAAAAAAACAAAATGAGATGTGAATGTTCTCTGTACTCATTTGTAATAAATGTGAAATCCTTAGATGACATTGCCACTTAGATGACAACGCATCCCTGGATGAACAACATCGAGAGGATATGCAAATCACTATCACAAGGAAAACCAAATGAATGAATGATTCTGCTCCTTCCTCCTGTGAACGGGAGAAGTATTATAGCATAAAAAATTTAATTAAAAAAACCATTAAATGGTTTAAAACTCAAGTTTTAGTAATATTCTACAAGTACGTCTCATTATGTACATATATTTTATTGATGATGTCAATAAAAGTTTTAAAATTTGTTTCAATTGCCAGAACTACAAAGGGTTTCCATCCATGAGAAAGTAAACTTTCTTGAAAGATGATAAATAAAATCTGGTATCACAGGGTGGGGAGGGAAATCTTCACTCACTAGAAGGATGCTTAAGAGAAGAGACATCAGAGGAGTTCATTAGCACAGAGGCCGTTAACTCCGCAGCTAATAAACAGGACTGACTCTGAAGGCTGGTTTCCAAAGCAACCGGAGAAATCCATCCGTGTCCTGGCCGGTGCCGGGCAAACCCCGCTGCCATGGCTCCCCCTGCTGGCGGTTCAGGCAGTGGCACTATGCAAACGTGCTCCCCACCTAGCTAAGGATCCTTAGGGAATGAATGGCTCATGGCGGGGAGATGCAAATTACAAAATGTTAAAACAAAACAAAGATCTTCCCCATAGCTCTTTTCAATGAATTCTAGGTACAACAACCAGTCACCTACTCTCTTCAGGAACATTTTCACAGATGTCAATGTGGACAAGGGCAGTGGCATTTGGTAGTAAGAACCCACTTACAAATAAATTAGGGTTTTTAAGATGGAAGAAAGAAAAGAAACCAAAGCGGAAAGTCATCAAGATAAAAGCCTGGGCTAGAAGCTGGAAAACCTGAGGTCTGGTTCAAGTTCTCAGTTCCAGTTCTACTTAGTCACCCTGCACCTAACGACGTGCTTCTGTTAAAGAAGGGTTGGGGCTCACGTTAAAGGAGTTTAAACATGAGTATCCCGTTCTGTGATCTGATGCAGGAAATTGGCAAATGGTAACTCATTCCGTGAGAGTAAATTATATTTTCACCATTCCAAGATGAGGTAAGAATAGATTTGTTAGAAAGGATTCCCCACTAAGATTTGAGTTAATCACCGTTCAGGGATTTCCCATGTCTCGCTCCTTCCCTTCCTTCTACAAACATTCATTATGTACCTATAATGAGTTAGGTACTCTTCATAAAAGTGTGGATTAAAGGTTCTGAGAAAAAGAAAAGCTAAGCCTCTATATTTGATGACAAGATGTTAAGAACAAGTGAATGTGAAAACGTATACCACTATGATGGGAAATCTGCTTTTAAATAATAGCTTAGAAAGTGATGGTATGTGCATATAGGTGACAAAGGGAACCCAAATTTTAATCATTTCCTGCAGGATATGAAATAAAGCCCCAAACACTCTTATGAAGCCTCAAAGCTCTCCAGTAACTTTACTAACCAAGTGATATGTAAGTCAGTTTCATAAATTTTTGAATACAGGCATCAAATCAGTTCCAAGAGCTCAGCAGCAGAAGATTGCAGCAGGGACATCCCACTGCCTAGGAACTGAGGACATATTTTAGACATCTATTAAAGCATATCCGGATTTGGCTTTGGTCAGTCAGAGAAATCAGGTTTATGGAGAAGGACCTAGGAATTAACCTAAAAGGAAGAGGGGATAAATTTCTTTATTGTGAAAGGCTGACTTAGGGTACATGGTTGCCAGGTCAGAAGGAAATGGAAACAATTTAAAAGTAATTATGGGCTGGCGGGGTGGCTCATGCCTGTAATCCCAGCACTTTGGGAGTCCAAGGCAGGTGAATCACCTGAGGTCAGGAGTTCGAGACCAGCCTGGCAAACATGGCAAAACCCCGTCTCTACTAAAAATACAAAAATTAGCCGGGCGTGGTGGCGCGTGCCTGTGATCCCAGCTACTCGGGAGTCTGAGGCAGGAAAATTGCTTGAACCTGGGAGGCAGAGGTTGCAGTGAACTGAGATTGTGCCACTGCACTCCAGCCTGGGAGACAGAGCGAGATTCTGTCCCCTCCACCAAAAAAAAAAAAAAAAAAAGAAGTAATTATGGGGGCTGGGCACAGTGGTTCACGCCTGTAATCCCAGCACTCTGGGAGGTCGAAGCGGATGGATCACCTGAGGTCAGCAGTTTGAGACCACCTGGCCCACATGGTGAAACTCCGTCTATACTAAAAAGATGAAAAATTAGCCAGGCATGGTGGTGGCCGCCTGTAATCCCAGCTACTTGGGGGGCTGAGGCAAGAGAATTGCTTGAACCCAGGAGGTGGAGGATAGAGTGAGCTGAGATCACACCATTGCACTCCAGCCTGGGCAACAAGAGTGAAACTCCGTCTAAATAAATAAATGTAATTATGGGAAAGGACCAAAATTTGTTAGCAGATTTGAACTGCTTTTGAAACCTACACTTGCACTTAATTCCAAATGGGTAAGTTTTGAAATAGTGACAAATGGAATTATGCATCACTGTTTTATGACCTTCAAATACTTCCAAGAATCATATAAAGTTTAAAGAAGATACTATTTATGAAGAAAAGATATTCAGTAGAAGTATCTCACAGAACCTACACAAAAAACATTTATAGAATGTCAGTAAGTTTAAAAAATTTTAAAAGAAGGCTGGGCATGGTGTCTCAAGCCTGTAGTCCCAGCTACTTAGGAGGCTGAGGTGGGAGGATTACTTAAGCCCAAGAGTTCGAGACCAGCCTGGGCAACACAGCGACACCCCATTTCTACATAAAAATTTTTAAAAAGCCAGGCATGGTTTTGCACACCTATAATCCCAGCTACTAGAGAGGCTGTGGTGGGAAGATTGCTTCAGCCCATGAGTTCGAGGCTGCAGTGAGCCATGACTGAGCCACTGCACCCCAGCCCAGGCAAAAGAGCAAGTCCCTGTCTCTTAGAAAAAACTTAAAAAGACCATGGTTTCTTCTTTGAAATTGAGCTATCACGTACCACCATGCCCTCCATGGGTAAGTGTGCTCACGTGTGTGCATTGTGCACACACCACACACGGACACACACACACATGTGCACACACACACTGACCTTTCTTCACCATCCTGCCAGCCACAGTGAACTGGGTCGAGTCGTTGGCCGCTCCTCTGCCTCTCGACTTCCAGGCCTCCTCTCTCACAGTGATGAGCTGCTTCCTCTCCTCAATCGTCATTTGGCTCTCTCGACTTTCTGTGACCCGCTGTTCATAAATGTACAGAAGAGAAAACGGGAGAGAGAAATGACAGCGGTGTGGACCTCAGCCTGCAGCATTTCATGAGTGAAAAAAGCGGTAGACAAAGAGGAGTAAGTATATTGTCCAAAGATGTTCAAAAATGTTCTGTCTGAAATGGGCTCGGCTTCCTTACGTCCAGGTTGGGTGGGAGATCACCACTGGCGATGCTGTAACTTGAGATGAACACCTTTGTCCTGTGACTTACCGGTTTGGGGCACTGGAGCACCAGAACAATCCTTTGTAAACACAAACAATTAAAAATAGATTGTTTTCATGTCCTGGACTCTACAGGGTTTTAAAGTTTCTCTGTCTTAACCCATCTAGTTAAACTTGGTTAACTGGGAGATTTTTATCCCTATATACTCACAAAGAACATGATTGATCTAGAAAACTTTATCCATGTGAGCACACAAGGAACTTGCCCAGTTAGAGACAGGGAAGGCTGGTTAGGAATAAGGGGCAGGAGAAGGTTTTCTGGCACTCTGCTTGCTTTTTCCTGCAGCCACTGATGTTCTGAGGGCAGGTAGACAACCAGGAGAGCCCACAGAAGTGGCTTTAAACTGTGAGACATCTGATGTTGACAATGAACTATGCTGTAGACATAACCTAAATGCACGGTAACATTTCTACTTAAAATGCTCTCAGCAGTTTCTAATTGGAAAATTTCTGGAGAGATCTGCTTCTTCCACTTCCAAGCCATTGGTGATGCTCATTAGGCTTGCGGTTGGGGATGTGACAGGAGGGGAAGGGGAAGAAGCTACAGGGGACTCAAAGGGCATCAGGAAAGGAGGAGGGGCTCAGGACAGGCCTGGGATGGAGAGATGGGACTGAGGAGGGAGGGAGAGGAGCAGCGATGGAAGCAGAGGACAGGGCTCATGCCACTGAGTGATGTGTATTGGGGAGAAGAGTGTAGGTGGCGGTCGCGGGCGATACCATGGCAGGAGGTCCTCAAACGATGGCCGGCAGAGTTTGCTTTTCCTCTGTCTTCAAGCCATCCCTCCCTGCACCACAAGACCCCTGTTTATGGCGAGGCACAGGGCTGGGTGGTGAGTGGGGGAGAAGCACAGGAGCTGTGGAGCTAATGCCAAGGAAGGAAGAGTGCAAAGGTGCCCCCTCCAGAGCAGAAGGCACGTCCCTGGCTGTCACCTGCTGGTTTCTGGAAGGGGCTCTGGAGGCCGGCGATGGCCTCCTGGGTTTGCCCTCTCACTTTCCACTGTCTCTTGAACCCGAGGAAGGCTGTTGCTGCTGGTGCATCCGCTTTCAAACTACATCTGAGCACTCCACACCTTCTTCTAGGAGGTTCCCCAGATTGCTGCTAGCGCATCTGCTTTCAAATTACTTTTGAGCACTACTCAACTTATTCTAGCAGGTACCCCACCTTTTCTGCCTTCCTAAGGCATTTTCCTTGGCTAAGAAATCTCCGTGGATCAATGTGATCCTAAGGCCTCGCGCTGACACAGGGGAGGACTCAGAGAGCCCCGAGTCAAGTCCATCCTAGAGATTCTCTTCCCTGATGCCTTTCCTCCTCACTATGGCAAACCACTTCCCTTCACTGACCCACGAGAGAGAACTTCCTGATTCAGGAGGGACAGGAAGAGAGTGGAGATGGGGACAGTTCATTTTCTTAACCCCTGGAATGATGGAAGTTGACAGAGGAAAGGCGCCTTCCCTTCCTTTCCAGCAGCACAAAACCAGGTCTGCACTGGGAAGATTTGGTTTAAGCTATGAACGTGGACTTCTCCATCATCTAAGTGATGAATCTGTCTTTCACAGGATTCTTCTATAAAGCCCTCATAGCCAGAAGTGATTTCGAGGTCCCTGCCAACTTAAATTAGGTTAAAAACCTTTTCCTAAAGAGATATGACAACCAAACGCGATGCATGATCCTGGCTTGAATCCTAGATGGGGTGGGGGCTACAAAGGTCATTATTGGAGGAAACTGACACAATTTTAAGATGGACGTGGATCAGATAAATATTGTATCAACATTAACTTCCTCATCTTGATCACCATATTGTGGTTATGCGAGGAAATATCTTTGACTTTAGGAACTAAGTCAAATATTGAAAGGTAGAGGAGCACAATGTTTCCAAACTACTGGCACATGGTTGGGGTGGGAAAAATGAGATGGGGGAAGAGAAGGCAAGAAAGTGGGGTGAGGAGTGGAGGGAGGAAGGGAGCGAGAGTGAAGGAGGGGGGCCAATGTCAACAATGAGTGGTTCTGGTAAAGCGTATGAAAGTGCTCTGCCTATAATGGAAATTTTTCTGTAAGTTTAACATTTTATCAAAATTCAAAGTTACTAAAATTTTTTCCTAAAAACCTTAACATTTCCCCTCGTGATCGGCGAGAAGCCCCTAATTCCAAGTAACTCTCTGAATCACGTATCCTTTTTAAATAAATGATGAGGTTCACTTGCCCGAAAGACCTCATCAAAATTCAACAACGAGAATATGTTTTCTTTGAAAACGAAGTTTCATGAGTGAATTTTAATCAAACCAAGATGGCGCTTGGCTTCAAATATTTCCAAGAAACATCAAGTGCCAAGAAAGTTGGCGTCTCCAAAGGTCCAGCCATCACTGTGGTGATTCACTATTCACTTAGTCAACTCTGCGGTGAATTCTCTCAGGCATCTCAACAGTCCAGGGTGGGGTAGTGGGTGTGGATAATGACTCAGAAAAATGGTATCTTCAAATCCAAAATTTCGTTTTTCAAAGCACTGGGATTCCCTCAGAGCCCTTTACGCACACAATGGATACAAACTTTGGGATGATACAACCATTTTAGAATTTAAAGCTCCCATTCGTTTGCCAGACCTAGGGCAAGAAGAAATAATTTTTACTCCTTTCTGAATAGTAATATTAAACATAAATGTTTTTGTTTTTCTAGAAATTTTGACTTAACTTTGCTACTTAGTAGGGTTGGCTTAGGACCCCCTAATTGCTGCAATTCAACTTTACATGGCTCTAGAAGGGTGTAAAGCATATACAGTTTGTTTATTCTCTAAATAATCTAATAAATATTTATCACAATTTAGAACTCAAAATGTGAGAACAAAGATATATATTTGTTCATTTGATTTTTTTAAGCTTAAAACTTCATTATTGTCTTGTTTTTTTCCTTCTAAATTTTTCTTTCCTTGTTTAGAGAAGGATGTTATATATATAGTAATAAGTATTGTGTCATTTTTCCAGGTTTAGCTGACACATGTTTGGGATTGGCTGGAATAGTAAGAGAGTTGAGGAAGAATCTAAACAGAAACCTACCCCATCTGTCCTTCATTCTTTCAAAGATAGATCCCACGAATGTGGTGGGGAAAGGCAGAGAAAGAGGGTGGAGGAGAAATTGAGTATTTGTGTGTGTGTGTGTGTGTGGGTGTGTGTGTGTAGAAGGTAGTGAAATAGGTAGAAAGGAGGTTCTTGTCTTAGGGATGGTCAGATACTTGGTAGGTCACAGCTTGAAACTGTGCAAAGGACAAATCAACACGAATACTTTTAGGTTGCCTGATGTTGCTGATGGGTTTCTTTCTCTCTGTATACACTGACTGAAAAATCATAGCAAATCTCACTCAATGTTTCTCACGCAGGGATGTGATCCAACACAGAGCATAGAACTAAGATGTATTATAAGGATTAGGGCGGATTTAAGGGTCAAACTCTTCCACAACCAGAGAGCTTTATCGAAATAAAATATTGTGACCTGGCTTTTAAAATTTTTTTTATCTTATTCACATGTAGTTAAACTGTAAAGGAAGAAATTATAAAAGCACATATTAAGTAATAGAAATAAGGTGAAAGGAACAAAGTTGTACTTTTCAGTTTTCAAAAATGCTAAGATCATTTCAAATTCTACGCACTATGAAAGAAATTTAGCTTTGCCCCTTCCTTAAGAGAAATTTCAGTCCCTCGTCACTGCATACAGCCTCAAGTACCCTGAATAAAAGATGAAGAAAAGATCACAGGTTAAGGCTCAGACCTCGAAGTAAGTGTTTTCCAGTACTGTCACCATCTACCAGCTCCTAAGATGAAAGGAAGGGAATAAAGTAAAATCTTCTTTTGGTACAGCCCTGAGGCATGTGAGAAAGAAGAGAATTCAGGTTGAAGCCTGACACAGAGACAAACAGTCCATTTAGACAGAGCCTGTGTGCTTTTTTTCTTCTCTGAACCTTTGTATTATTAAATATTAAGACACCAGTACTGCTGGAAGAAAGAAAAGGCGTGACTTGACCTCTGAAAACACAGATGAGCTAGTGCTACATACTCAGTATATAAACTATTTATATTTAGCTGGGAAAAATTGTTCAGAGGTAAAAGTATATAATTTTTTGAAATTTTAATTTTGAAGTGATGAAACAGAAATGCCTTTGGCAAATGTTAATTTCCTTTAAACTTAACAATATATGGAGATATATTCCATGTTCATGGATAAGAAGACTCAATTTTGTTAAGATGGCAGGTTTTCCCAACTTGACCTGTACATTCGATGCAGTTCCAAAGTCCCAGCAAGAGATTTTGTAGATATTGACAAACTGATCTTAAAGTTTACATGGAGAGGCAAAAGACCCAGAATAGCCAACACAACACTGAAGGGGAAGAAAAAAGTTGGAGGACCAACACCAGTCAACTTCAAGACTTACTATAATGCCTCGGCAATCAAGATTGTGTGGTATTGATGAAAGAACAGTCAAATAGATCAATGGAATAGAGAGCTTAATAATAGATTCATATACATTTAGTCAACGGATCTTTGAGAAAGGAGCAAAAACATTAGAATGAAGAAAAGATAGTATTTTTCAACAAACGATGCTGGAATAAGTGGACACTCATATGTAAAAAAAAATCTAGATACAAAATTTTCCACCATTCCCCAAAATTAACTCAAAATGGATCACAAAGGCCTAACTGTAAAAATTAAAACTATAAAACTCCTAGAATATTACATAGAAGGAAATTTAGATTATCTTGGATTTGGTGATTAGTTTTTAGATATAACACCAAAGGCAATATCCACAGAAGAAATAACTGATAAGCTGAACTTCACTGAAATTAAAGACTTCTGTAAAAGACACTGTTAAAAGAATGAGAAGACAATCTACAGAATGGGAGAAAATATTTGCAAAAGACATATCTGATAAAGGACTACTACCCCAAATATACAAAGAACTGTTAAAACTCAACAATATGAAAATGAACAACCAGATTAACAGATGGGAAAAACATCTGAATAGATACCTCACCAAAGAAGATATAAGACAGAAAATAAGCACATGGAAATATGCTCAACATCATATCTGCAAATCTCATCATTAGAGACTTGCAAATTAAAACAAGGTGACATTATTACACATCAATTAGGATGGCAAAAATGCAAACACTGACAACACCAAATGCTGGCAAGGATATGGAGCGACAGGAACTCTCATTCAGTGCTGATGGAAATGCAAAATGGTACAGTCACTTTGGAAGACAGTTTGGAGGTTTCTCACAGAACTAAACATACTCTTACTGTATGATACAGCAATCATGCTCCTTGATACTCAAATGAGTTGAAAACTTACATCCAAATAAAAGCCTGCACACGGATGCTTCTAGCACTTTATTCATAATTGCCAAGACTTGGAAGCAACCAAGCTGTCCTCCAGTAGATTAATAGACAAATAAACTGTGGCACATTCAGATAATGAAATATTATTCGACGATACAAAGAAAAAAGCTTTCAAGCCATAAAAAGACACAGTGGAGGCTCACGCCTGTAATCCCAACACTTTGAGAGGCTGAGGTGGGCGGATCACCTGAGGTTAGGAGTTTGAGACCAGCCTGGCCAACATGGCGAAACCCCGTCTCTACTAAAAATACAAAACAATTACCTGGGGTGTGGTGGCAGGCGCCTGCAATCACAGCTACTCAGGAGGCTGAGGCAGGAGAATCGCTTGAACCCGGGAGGTGGAGGTTGCGGTGAGCTAAGATTGCACCACTGCACTCCAGCCTGGGTAACAGAGTGAAACTCCATCTCAAAAATAATAATAATAATAATAATTTAAAAATAAATAAAATTTTAAAAAGACACAGAGGAATCGTAAATGCATATTACTAAATGAAAGAAGCCAATCTGAAAAGGCTACATACTGTGTGATTCCAATTCAATGACATTCTGAAAAAGGCAAAACTATGTGACAGTAAAAAATGACCGGTTGCCAAGGACTGGGTGGTGAGAGTGATGAGCAGGCAGAGCACAGGGGATCTTCAGGGCAGGGAAACGATTCTGTATGATAGTGTAATGGTGGACATATGTCATTAAGTATTTGTCAAAACCGAAAGAATGGACCACACCAAAAGTAAATTTTAACGTAATCTATTAACTTTGGGGATAATGACGCGTCAGCGTAGGTTCATCAATGGTAGCAAATGTGCCACTCTGGAGGGGGATGTTGATAATTGGGGTGGCTGTGTGTGGGAGGGCAGGGATGATGTAGGAACCCTGTACTTTCTGCTGTGAACCTACAACTGCTCCAAAAAAATAAATTCTTCTGAAAAATATATCTAGTTGTCCCTCAGTGTCTATGGGGGACTGGTTCAAGGACCTCCTAGAGATACCAAAATCCACAGATGCTCAAGTCCCTGATGTAAAATGGGGTAGGATTTTCACACAGCCTGTGCACATCCCCGCCGTGTACTTTAAATCATTTCGTGATGACTTATAATACCTAATACAAGGTAATGTTATGTAAATAGTTGTTCTGCTGTATTGGTTTTTAATTTTTTAACTGTTGTATTGTTGTTTTTTATTGGTTTTATTCACAAGAATCCCTAGTTGGTTGAATCCTTGGATGCGGAACTGGAAGAGATGAAGGGCCGACTGTATACACTTAAAGACTTCAGTAATATATCTTTTCCTTTAAAGTTTAATATTGGCTTATTTCAAAGAAACACAAGCTCATTTCCCCATTCGTGATGGGATAGGAAGTTTGCTCCACATTTCAGCCCCTTTCTTGGGGTGGACACTGGCTGGGTACATGGGGCCTGGGCTCTTATAACCAGCATTTCCAGCTTCGGGGAAAGGAACCAGGAGAGTGCGGGAAAGGCCGCCCCAGGGAGAAGAAGTGGGGAGTTTCCATTTGTGAAGAGGCGAGATGACTACGGGAGGACCCCAGACACCTTCTCTGTCAGCTTCGCATGTGAAACCCTGAGCCACTCATTCAATAACTGCTGGTGCTGCTGGAGCAGGCCCATCGCGGCACTGTCAGCGGCCACCTGAGAGCTAAGAAAGCCCCAGTCCTGCTGGGGAGACGAGGCCCTAGAGGGAGGGGACAGAGGCCCTAGTGGGAGGGGACAGAAGCCCTAGAGGGAGGGGACAGAGGGCCTAAGAGGGAGGGGACAGAGGGCCTAAGACAGAGGGGACAGAGGCCCTATGAGGGAGGGGACAGAGGGCCTAGAGGGAGGGGACAGAGACCCTAAGAGGGAGGGGACAGAGGGCCTAAGAGGGAGGGGACAGAGACCCTAAGAGGGAGGGGACAGAGGGCCTAAGAGGGAGGGGATAGAGGCCCTATGAGGGAGGGGACAGAGGACCTATGAGGGACGGGGCAGAGACCCTATGAGGGAGGGGACAGAGGCCCTATGAGGGAGGAGACAGAGGGCCTAAGAGGGAGGGGACAGAGACCCTAAGAGGGAGGGGACAGAGGGCCTAAGAGGGAGGGGACAGAGGGCCTATGAGGGAGGAGACAGAGGGCCTAAGAGGGAGGGGACAGAGACCCTAAGAGGGAGGGGACAGAGGGCCTAAGAGGGAGGAGACAGAGGGCCTAAGAGGGAGGGGACAGAGGGCCTAAGACAGAGGGGACAGAGGGCCTAAGACAGAGGGGACAGAGGCCCTACGAGGGAGGGGACAGAGACCCTAGAGGGAGGGGACAGAGACCCTATGAGGGAGGAGACAGAGGGCCTAAGAGGGAGGGGACAGAGGGCCTAAGACAGAGGGGACAGAGGCCCTACGAGGGAGGGGACAGAGGGCCTAAGAGGGAGGGGACAGAGGGCCTAAGACAGAGGGGACAGAGGCCCTATGAGGGAGGGGACAGAGGGCCTAAGAGGGAGGGGACAGAGACTCTACGAAGGAGGGGACAGAGGCCCTAGAGGGAGGGGACAGAGGCCCTAGGAGGGAAGGGACAGAGGCCCTAGGAGGGAAGTGATGGGGCAAAGCCCGGCAGGGAGGAGATGGGAGCCTGGCATTCATGGAAAAGTGGATGGCGCCACTTTGCAGAGTTGTTTTGACACCAAGGACATTCCACGGTGAAATAAAAAAAACCAGCCATTCCTATTTTTCATGTTATTCACCCACACAGTGGCTCAGCCCAGGCTGGGGTCTGCTCTCTGGGGTGGGGTTCAGAGAGGCTACAGTGAGGATGGAGGGAAGGGGGAGGGGGCCCATGGTCTCTAGTTTTAATAGGGCCATTGGAACCAGCTCCTCCTGGTTCTTTAATAGGGTCACTGGAGGGGCCTCCCCTCGCTGAGTCTTCCTCCCTGTCCCTCCACACCCCAAACCGCCTCCACCATATCCTCCTCCTCTATGAACTGAGCAGGACAACATCCTCACTGAGCCAGAGCAAAGAACACGGACGCATCTCCTGGGCTCCTGACTCAGGATCCAAGCTTGGAGGCTGAAAGGGGACACTCCTCTTAAACCAGTTTCATGACTACAAGGTGAATTAATGCCATCAAGTCCACCTGAAAATCTGAGCCAAGGATCAGTGTGTGTGTGACTGACCCTAAATATATGAAGAACCAATTAAACACACATATGCACACACTTAAAGACACACACACACACTCTCATAGACACACACACACAGACACACTCTCATAGATACACACTCAGAAACACACTCATACACACACAGTCTCATGGACACACAAATTGTACTGCCACACACACACACACACACACACACACACACACACACACACCTCTCTTTCAAAGTGAAATGCACCAAATAAGTTATTTCCCAAAATTAAAACAGCAGTTCTTTTCCTATTGCTCAGAAATTGCAGTGAGGCTTAAGATGAGTGGCTTTTCCTCACCTGATTAATCGACACAAAAGACAGGTATTTATGGGCAGCAGGAATAGCAGGAGAATAAGTAGAAGCATATACGGGTTCCTACAGAGCAAAGCAAGAGGGTTTAAGGTGAAAAGAGAAGATTTATCAGAACGGGGCCGGGCAGGGACATGGGGGAAGGAGAGACAAAACAATGATTTTTCTAACAGAATGTTAATTTACTCATTGCAATTTCAGTTCTCTTTTCAAGAGTCCTCTCTTGAATGCTAATGCTAAAGTAAATCCACACAAGCGCGGTAAATATACCTGAGTCAGCTTTGTGCAGTAATTAAATGAGTTAATTTATAGAAGATTGTCAGCTACAGAGAGAGGAACCATGACTTTCATAGACAGTTTTAACATTAAACAGAAAATATCATCTTCTTTAAAGTATTTTCATTACATGATTAAAAAAAATAGTTTAAGGGCACGGGCTCAGCTCTCCACTCCAGACAAAGGCTGTGTCTGGTCTGGAGATAAGAAAAGTACCAGGGAGGGTGCACGAAGGAACCACCCAGGATCAGAATTACCCACGCGAAGTGTAATTCTGGCCACCATCGAGAGGACACCTGTGTTAGAGTCAGGCTTACCCAAAGCAGATTAGAAATGGCACTATCATCCGCAACTCCTCCTTCTTCCTACAGGTTAAAACAAACAGGGAACATGGCAGAGTATTGGAAGAGAAAAGCCTGGTCAGGGCATCGCAATCACCTTCAAGTATTTCGTGCCTGGGTTCAAACAGCAGCATGCAGGTGCTCACACAATAGGGTGATGTGAACCTCAGGCCACCTCATTCCCTGACCGCAGAATGATCATCTGGAGTTTAGAGAGCGCTCCCTCAGCCTTTCTCTCCCTCCCATCCTCGCACTTTAAAGTGACTTCATTCTCCTGAACTATGATCTGGAATTTCAAAGGCAGCAGACACTGAGAATATAAATGTGCCAGATTCACCTTTCTTGAAATTTCGGGCACTTGTTCTGGGGCTGTCATAGATCTGAGCTGGATACACTGACCTCACAGCTGCTGAAGCACAGTGGGATATCCAGTTCCCTCTGGAACTCAGAAACAGACACAGGGTTTTAATGGCCAAGTCTATAAAGGGTTTTCACTTCTTGGAAAATGTCTGATTCGCTGGATGACCATCTTCACAAAAGACGTGGGAGCCACCGTGTGTGCCTTAACGTCGAATAAACCGAAATAGGGATGGAATTGAAAATAACTATTTGGTGAAAATAAATACATAACTGAAAGTTAGTTGTAACAGAGACTGCTGCCAAACCACTTCTTTGAGACTTTGCTTCGTTTGATTTCTCTCTGGTGGAATGAGTTACTCTGGAGGAAAGTGTACACAAGCCATGCTCAAGTGCACATAAACCACACCGTGCAGACCAGACCAAATCCACAAAACAGACAGCTTTACCATCTTTAGACCAAGCATATATGCTACGAGACTCACACATGTTTAAGTCAGGTTAGCCTGGCCTAGACTATACCAAGAACAGGTGAAAGATAAGAAGGGCAGCAAGGAAGAGAAAGAAAGAGAAAGAGGGGGAGAGAGAAAGGGAGAAGGGGGGGGGGAGAGAGGGAGAGAGAGAGAGAGAGAGAGAGAGAGAGAGAGAGAGAATACCCAAACAGTTTTTCACAGGAAATGACAGAACTAGCTAGGTAAACAATTAGTGCTCTTAAGCTCTTGATCATCAATCCTCATTTTGGGGGGAGGGTGTGTAAAATGGGGAAAGAAGGAACTGCTGGTTTCCTATTCCCTGAGATGTGCTTGATCTTTTAGTATAGAAATGAAAACTCCAGGCTGGGCATGGTGGCTCACGCCTGTAATTCCAGCACTTTGGGAGGCCGAGGCAGGTGGATCACCTGAGGTCAGGAGTTTGAGACCAGCCTGACCTACGTGGAGAAACCCCGTCTCTACTAAAAATACAAAAAATTAGCTGGGCATGGTGGCACATGCCTGTAATCGCAGCTACTCGGGAGGCTGAGGCAGGAGAATCACTTGAACCCAGGAGGCGGAGGTTGCGGTGAGCCGAGATTGTGCCATTGCACTCCAGCCTGGGCAACGAGAATGAAACTTTGTCTCAAAAAAAAAAAAGGAATGAAAACTCCAGCTTAATATCTATTCACAGGCCCAAAATCTTTTTTGTTTTTGTTTGAGACAGGGTCTTGCTTTGTCACCCGAGCTGGAGTGCAGTGGCACAAATACTGCTCATTGCAGCCTCAACTTCCCGAGCTCAAGCGATCCTCCTGCATCAGCCTCCCAAGTAGCTGGGATCACAGTCGTGCGCTACCACACCCAGTTAATTTTTGTAAACAGGGGGTTTTATCACGTTGCCCAGGCTGGTCTAAAACTCCTGGGCTCAAGTAATCCTCTTGTCTTGGCCTCCCAGTGTTGGGACTACAGGCACGGCCATTGAGCTTGGCTCCAAAGTAAATCTTAACATAATAAAAGACCTAAAATGAGATGCTGGCTGGAGCCCCTCAAATATGTTTTCTTTTGAGACCAATCCGTTGACAGAAACAAAACAGTTACAGATTTTTCAAGACATCCTTTATCATATTTTTTTAATGTGACTCCAAGAAAATTTCAAGATGACCTGTGTGGCACACATTCTATTTTTACAGGACGGTGCTGACTTCCATGTTGCATGTGTTTTCACAGGAGCAATGGAAGGAACTTCTAGAGTCCCCTCTCTTTCCTGCCTCTTCCACATTTCCACAGACTGCACACTCACGGCAGCAGCCTCTCAGCACACAAAAGGAACGTAGGAACCGTGAAGGGCGTGATGAGCTGACCATAAGGCCGGCTCCTTTCTGCCCTTGGTGCTAAAGATGGAAGGTTCTGGCACCTGCCCCCTTGGGTACCTCTCCGTCAGCAAGGCTAGAGCTACTCCGTGCAGCAAGCGCCCCTGTTCAGGCCCCATGTGTCATGACTGTCTGTCCTTCTCCAAGGCAGCATTCAGACACCCCGCAAGCAGTGGGCATGTCAAGCCTCCTCAGCTACTGGGGGAATCCCTTAAGACAGACCAGGTTTAAGGTGCCTCACCCACCACATCTGAGCATAGCCAGCGGGTGACTGAAAACAGTGCCAGCCCTCGGGAAGGAACGAACCGAGGGGCAACCCGTCTGAGAAACACCTGACCTCAACAGAACCTGAGATTGCCCAATGTGTGCTACAAAGGCCAATAGATCCGCTTATTTTAACTTCAAAGAGCTTATTGTCTCCAGCCAAAGGGAAGCAGGCCACTGAGAAGAGTGGGAGAGTTCACTGTCTGCAGAAACAGCAGCCTCCACGCGCCCAGAGGCAGCATTTCCCATTCCAGCCCCAGCCTGCTTGGAAGCCCCGGGGCTTCAGGTCACTGGGTTTTCGACCCCAAGGGCAACTGCAGTCAACTAGCCTCTCTTGCCTTCTAAAAACCTTAGCCAGCGTTCAGGTGGTTCGGATCTCATCCTCCACTCAAAGCCTTCTGGCTTCCACACCTAAGGTGATCCTCCATTCTTCTAAGGGGGCAGTGCACCCATTTCACTATTCACCAGGAACCTCTCTTGCTTCGTGCTTTTTGGCTTCATTTAAATTTCCACCGGCTCTCTGGGACTCCCAGTTCCTGATGGGCTGGGGAGTCTCTGCACCTTCCAAAATGATGGACAAGGGGCCAGGCGCTGCTTGGTGCCAGGACATAGTAGTTGGCAGGTTTGCTAATGAGGAATGTGTTAAAGTCATTTTTGAAGCAATGATTTCAAGATTCTTTTAAATAAAGTTTGCGGGTAGCAGGGATACATTATTTGACAGATGGATTTTCACTTCAGGATCACATTTTTGAAATCTGAATTTCACACGGTGTGTGAAAAATATGCACATGCATATACTTTCTAAATATCTAGTTATATTTGCGAATTTTACAAATGGCCAAGGCTTAAATGTCTTTAGTTAAATCATCTTTAACACCATGTATGTCTCAAAGAAGAGAATTCAAATTGCCATTCCAGTGAAACCTAAGAAGACACAGAAGTATCAAGGAAATAGTGTCAGAACTCCTGACTCACACTTCTATGTGCACATCTCATTTTTATGTACGTTTCTTAATGCATGAAAGTCACGCTCATCATCTCTCCCTTCCACAGATGCTTAACTTATTTTAGAGCTAGAAGGGGCCTGGGGATCATCGGGTTGAAAGCATTCTTTTTCTTTTCTACTTGAAGACTTCTGATCCTAGAAAGTGACCAGGGAGTGTGTCACCGGTGCATCATTTTGCCTCCAGCCAGAAGGTGCATTTGCAATTGTAGGGCCAGCCAGCAAGTAAGTCACCATCAGTTTCAAAAGTGTGCACTACCTGGTCAAAAGCTGGTCATCATCACATCTGTGATTTAACAATTCATCAATACTTTCGCATATGAAATGCTTGCTAGTATTGATCACCATGCATTACCTAATTTTGTTTCAACTTATACATTACTGTACATTCTCAATAAAAGGCATAGCTACTCATGAAACACGCTTAAATGATGAACTAAATACTCATAAACCACAATTATGTCCTTATTTTTTATACTTAGGTTTAAAATCTCTGCATAGGAAACACAAGTCCGTATTTTACATGGAACTTAAAGATATTAGTGGTGAATTCAATTTTTTTCATTATAAAGGCTTTAATAACACACGAAAGCCAGACTTCATTTAAGAAGGTTTTTAAACTGAAGAAAAAGTCCACACTTTAAAATTCAGGCACTTGCTTGCTGACATAGTGTGTGTGTGTTGCTGATCCCAGTTTTAAAACATCTCCAGGCACAGCCTTCTGCCCAATTTTAGCTGCTCTGTGACAGGTTCTCAGTGTGTACCCTAAGGGCAAAAACGCACAAATGCTTCACAGAGTAGGAATTAGGTGGCACACGCTTGTCTTTTTGATGCACTTCCAAGAGTGATGTTAGTCTGAAGGCTTTTCCTAACATGGGGAATGTTACCTTCTTGATGAGGGACCGCCCTGCTTCCTGGGTGTGCAGGCTGCTGGCCGGCGCCTTGCCGCCCTCCTGCCTCCTGCTGAGTCTGTTTCTCCAATCTTCCTCCCCGCTTTTCTTCAACAGTGCCAATCTAGGAGGAAAACATGCCCGCCACAAAGAGTTCAGCACCAAACTCTTCCTTGTGATGGAACCATAATCTAGGTAAGAGAGGCGGCTTGGGCCAAGACATGACCACAGCCGCCTCGTTTTAACATTTTGAATTTCATTTATTCGGAAGACAGCATGTCTGGAAAAATAATAAAGTCCCTTTTCTAAGATGGCCCGAAGATTTTACAGTTGATTGAAACACAGAGCTGAAATCTGACTTGCTAGATAAAAGATGCACCATCATTCCAGCCAAGGATGTCTGTTCCTTGGCCTTGGGCTGAAAGCAAGAGAACCGTCCCCAGAGAAAAATGTCTTTTAGCGACGCCTTCTGGTCACTTGTGAAATAACATTAAAGGACTAAAGCTGTGTTACAGAAAATGATGCAGACATGGGCTTAAAAACATAAAGCTGGCCAGGCACGGTGGCTTCCGCCTGTAATCCTAGCACTTTGGGAGGCTGAGGCGGGTGGATCACGAGGTCAGGAGTTCGAGACCAGCCTGGCCAATACGGTGAAACCCCATCTCTACTAAAAATACAAAAATTAGCCAGCGGGAGGCTGAGGCACAAGAATCGCTTGAACCTGGGAGGCGGAGGTTGCAGTGAGCCGAGATTGTGCCACTGCACTCCAGCCTGGGTGACACAGTGAGACTCTGTCTCAAAAAACAAACAAACAAACAAAAACATAAAGCCATGAAGCACTTACAGTCTCTTAATATCATCCCTTTCAATTAGAGGTAAAATTTGATGTTTATGACTGTTTCTCCTCAGGTGTTCTAAGCCCTATTCTTTTCCTACAAATGAATTTGATCATTCTTATCCATCTTCTTTAGACAGAAACTATTTTCTATAAACCCATTTTTTAAAATTATCACTTCAACTTTCCTCAGGGGAAGGATATACACAAAAAAAGAATCTAATTAACTGATATTGTTAACTAACCTACTTTAGCTCAATGATGATGTGACTTGATAGGCAGTGCTTGAATACTGGAATCCTGAAAGGTTATTTTTCACAAACTTGAGGCTATTTCAGCTAACTGTATTGCATGAATGAAGAAATCTTAGGTATTTACGCTGGACAAACAAACATGGGAAAGACAAAAGGTAAAAAAAAAAAAAAAAAGGTGGTGATCACTAAACTCATTTGAGCCGATGCTCAAACAATTTAAAGAGTAGGGAAAAGCCAAATAATTAGATCCTTTTCCCTCTGTGCTGGACCTGATGGGCCAGGTCTTATTGATATCACTAATGCATAATCCACAAATGGTATAAATATTTTTATCCATAAATATTAAATCCATAAATATTTTTATCCATAAATATTAAATCCATAAATATTTTTTATTGTTATAAATTTGTTTTAGAGACAAGGTCTTCCTTTGTCACCAGGTCTGGAGTGCAGCGGCACAATCACGGTTCACTGCAGCCTCGAATTCCTGGGCTCAAGCGACAATCCTGCCTCGGCCTCCAGAGTAGCTAGGATGACAGGTGTGCATCACTGCGCCTGGTTAATTTTTAAAATTTTTATTTTGTAGAGACAAGGTCTTGCTATGCTGCTTAGGCTGGTTTTGAACTCCCGGGCTCAAGCAATTCTTCCATGTCAGCCTCCAGAGTAGCTAGGACTACAGTTGTGCACCACTACACTACGCTAATTTTTAAAATTTTTATTTGGTAGAGACAGGTGCTTGCTATGTTGCCCAGGCCAGTTTTGAACTCCTGGCCTCAAGCGATCCCCTGCCTCAGCCTCCCAAAGTGCTGGGATTACAGGCATGAGACACCGCACCTAGACAACAGTGTATTTTTAAGCAGAACATCAGCTTTGGTTCCAATTTGGCTACTCCCTTTGGGTATCTCGGTTCTCCCTCCTATATCTGTCACATCAGGAACTGGTCAGATGATCTCTAAGGGTCCTTCTTCCAAGCTTCCCGATTCCCATTAAATATTTGTTTTGGAGATGGGATGAGATATATTCTATGATAAAAGTTTTGTTATGCTAATAAGAAAACAAATTTTGTAGTACTTAAACAAGAATCCAGCGACATCTATGTATGTGTACATAATCACACCTTGTATTTGTCTATTCACTCAGTCAAATAATGGGAAGTAAGCCGTGAAGAAAGGAATCCCCCAAAGGAGGCAGGAGCTTCGAACTCTGGACCTGTCCCCTTCCTCAATCTCTTCCTTCTCCCCCCTTCATTTCTGTTTTCCTCTTTCTGCTAAGTGGCAGCAGATAAGATCTCAAGTGCTCAATCTCTAGAACTGGGGTAAGGCTGCCTTGTCAATCTCATGCAGATCCCTTTGGGTCAAGGTCTCATTTAGTCCTAACTCCTGTAATTCTCGAATGTTTAACAACACCCTGCATGCTACAAGAGCTAGTTCATGGGCTTGGACACGAAGTCGAAATTCCTTCAAGAGTTTTAATCCGCACCATTTCATACTATATAATGACTATGATTCATCTTTTCTCCAATTATTTTGAATGAGTCAGTTTTATCCTAATAAAATAATCTCACAAAATGAAATCATTAAAAGAAATTCATATTTGCATGCTGTATTTGAGCTTTCAAAGCATCAATAAATGAGACTTTCAAAAAGTAAGCATGCCAGCACTTTAATACCCAAATGAGAAGTCCTTCCAGTTCATGATCTTGTGGAACCAAGCACTCATCTCACGGATATTCTCCCTGTAAACTGGCCTCAGAACCAGCTTCTCTCACTTCACCTTTGACCCAGGCCAGCAGCTACTCCTCTTGACCATCCATCTTGTTAATCAGATTGGATTCAAATGATGAATTTTTAAAAGATCAAATTCATCTTCCTGAGTTGAGTTCATTAAAAGTCATGAGCTCCGGTCTTTGAAGACCTTCTCAAAAAGAAGCTCCCAAAAGTCTGGGGCAAGGACACCAGCACCTATGTCATCGGACGATTTCCCTGGTGGTTGCTTTGTGGCATCTAAAACTGACTTAGAAAAACACAAGCTGTGGCATCTGAGATCACCGCCTTGTCCATCTTATACTCTGCTGATCTGCACGGCGACCCCTAAGACACTGGGAATTGTTATTCCCATTCTGACAGACAAGGAACGTGGGTACATCCGGGTCAAGAATTCCATTGACTGAGGTCACACTGGATGTTAGTGGGCAGAGAGACGTGACTGCAGCCCTCGCCTGCCTGTGCGTAGCTTGTTTCACTGCGGTAGAACATTAGCTGACCGGACACATTTTTCCACACCGTTTTAGGAATGGCATAGGATTCTGGCTTTCTTATAAGGTTTTTCCCACCATGGGATGGCCTCCAAAGAATTCCTCCATTCCAAAACCCTGAAATTTTGCTTCTACATGTGCTGGCAGGGTTACCATTGGGGACTTCCGAAGACTACAGAGTAACCAGAATAATCTGGAAGAAACTGTGCTTCCAAGGAGCCCACCTGGCACTTGGAGCCAGCCCTCGGCTCCAGCCTACGGAGCACATGATAAATAACTCGAAAATAACACGCACTAAAACTTGAGTGTGTTCTTCCTGTCCCTTTAGATTTCCTCATTGGTGTCCACCATGCTGAGGAGGGAGGGAGATCTTCCCAAATGTGTTCCTTCCTCCTGTGAGCTCACAGCCCTCCGGCTCACCGCAGACCGCCAGGCTCTGAGAGGGTCGAGGAGCCGATGTCTGGGCCTATGCAGGACATAAATTCCTGCCGGTGCAATTCAAACAACTGTCAGCGCTTCTAACAACTGCCAAGCCGAAGTGCTGTTTGCAGGACTGTGATGCTGGGAGCCTGGGCAGTGGCTAGGCCTGGGCTGTGTGAACCCAGGGAGAGGCACGACACTGGCCCGCTCACCCAACGCCTGGCCCAGGGCCACCGTGACAGGTGCCTGCCAGGACACCCGGGGAAACGGTGCCTCCTCTTCCATAGCCCACACTGTTCCAGCAGGGAATGCTGGCCTGAGAACCCTGCTTGTTGAGAACAAGGACATCAGGCTCAGAGCAGTCAGGGCTGGGTCAAACAGGAGACACGACAACCATGTGCCCCTAATATTAAATAAGATGTGTTTTCTCTCTTTCTTTTTCAGAATTTTCCCTTCATTTTAGAGAATTACAGGCACCCCATAGATCTCAGATAGGGATGAACAGCACACTTAAGTACTTATATTAGATCTTGGTTTTGGCTGGTTCACAAGTTGGAGAAGTGAATGAACTAAAGTGTCTTTTAAATGAGAGACAAATCACACTTTGGAAAAGGAGGGCCAGGCGTGGTGGCTCACACCTGTAATCCCAGCACTTTGGAAGGCTGAGGTGGGAGGATTGCTTGAGGCCAGGAGGTGGGAGACCAGCCTGGGCCACAGAGCAAGACCCCGTCTCTACAAAAAAATAAAAATAAAAAATAAAAAGCCAGCTGAGCATGGTGGTGTGTGCCTGTAGTCCCAGCTACTTGGGAGGCTGAAGTGGGAGGATCATTTGAGTCCCAGGAGGTGGAGGCTGCAGTGAGCTATGATCGCACCACTGCACTCCAGCCTGGACAACAGTGCCAAGACCCTGTCTAGAAAAATAAAAGAAAAAAAAGAAAAAGAAAAAGAAAAGGAGGGAGTAAAGGGGAACTGCCGCTCTATTCTTATTCCTACATAAATCTGGGGCCCTCTAGTGGCTGAAATCTCCCAGCTACAGGGTAAGAACCTGGAGTTTGTGGAGACAGGGATACCGAAGGGTGGATGGTTGGGGCGGGGGCCGGCAGGCGGGAAACACAGGAGCCTCCAGCTGGCCCCTCTAGGGCAGAACACCATAGAGGCGTGAGGTGGATTCTGCAACAGTTCAGGGAGTTCCACTAAGTCCTTACACGCCACCAATTTGCCAAAGTGAAAGGATGGCTCTTTTTTTCTTTTCAATAGTCTTTTTCCCCAAATAAGAAAGCTCAGATGCCACTGTTTCTGACATTGTGGAAATAAGATTTCTAAAGGCCTAACATACTCTTTAAGCAATAGCAAAGGTTTTATCCCTAAATAACATAAGAATTATTTAATTCGCAATGTTTCTCAAAGAAGTTCCCAAACAGGGATAATTTAAACACATATCATTTGGACAGTCAGAAAATAGCAATTTTACTAATCCGGTGGGAAAAGTCGATTGCATCCTAAGTTTTTTGCTGGTTGTGGTTCAAATTTGACATTCACAATGTCAGAAAAGATGAAAAAAAAATTTTTTAAGGCTGGGTGTGGTGATCACGTCTGCAATCCCAGCACGTTGGGAGGCCTAGACGGGTGGATCACTGGAGGTCAGGAGTTTGAGACCAGCCTGGCCAATATGGTGAAACCTTGTCTCTACTAAAAATACAAAAATTAGCCAGGCATGGTAGTAAGTGCTTGTAATTCCAGCTACTTGGGAGGCTGAGGCAGGAGAATCGCTTGAACCCAGGAGGGGGAGGCTTCAGTGAGCCAAGATCGTGTCACTGCACTCCAGCCTGGGCTACAGAGTGAGACTCTTGTCTCAGAAAATAAACAAATAAATAAATAAATATAAAAATAACTTTTTAATATGTTTCCTTGAGCATCAAACATATTCTAAAAAAGGAGTGTATGGAGGTTTTCCTATAATTTCTTAGTTTCTATGCTTTTTGTCTACAAATGGGGATAATATTGCTTTCTTCTGGAGGCTGTCTTCAATATTAAATGAAAGCCGGGCGCAGTGGCTCACGCCTGTAATCCCAACACTTTGGGAGGCTGAGGCAGGCAGATCACCTGAGGTCAGGCATTCGACACCAGCGTAGCCAACATGGTGAAGCCCTGCCTCTACTAAAAATGCAAAAATTAGCTGGTTATGGTGGTGGGCTCCTGTGATCCCAGCTACTCAGGAGGGTGAGCAGGAGAATCGCTTGAACCTGAGAGGCGGAGGTTGTAGTGAGCCGCGATCGTGCCTCTGCACTCCAGCCTGGGTGACAGAGCGAGACTCCATCTCAAAAAACAAACGAACAGACAAAAATTAAATGAGAGATCATGTACAAAATGTGGAAGGCAGTCTGTGACGCTGGGTAGCACTGAGCATTGAGAACTTAATATAGTCAGGCCCTGGACAGGGGAGAGACTGATGCAACAAGGCTGAAGAAGACAGACCTGCCCTCCTTAGTGGGGACAGGCATTTATAAAAAACGATGAAGGAAATCTGCAAATTCCAGACTCTATTTCTGAGACTCTGAAATGTGAACGTGGATGTGTAATTTGAAATAAGCCCTGTTAAGAGCATGTGAACTGAGAAAATTCATGAAGAAAGAGGGTGTGTCTTTCTAACACTGCTGTCTAGCTGGAATTTCTGTCCTCTCACCGTATTCTCCTGGTTAGAGCACATGGGGTTGGCTGCTCTAACACTAATCTGAGCACACTGCGGTCTCGCCATGGACCAGGGGAGAGTTGGAGACGTGGCCCCCGGGTCAGCTCTATTCACTACGTGGCCCTGGAGGCTACCGGAGCCGAATCCCTCCTTTGGTAAAATGAGGCAGTCAGAGGTGGTTAGAATAAAGTTTGGAAGTCCTATGATTTTATATATTTCTTTCTCAAGAAGGAAAAGTAAAGCCCAAATAAATGGAGGAATAACATTCTTATTTTAAATAGCTTAAGCTTCATTATTTCATTTTCACAAAAGGGAGGGATTAAAGTCTCACGGAAAAGCTATCATGGATGAATTGTAAATATATGTAATTTAGTCACTTTCAGCAAAGTACAAATAAAAGTACTGTTAAGGTAAGGGGGAAAAGATCACTGGCAATATATTTTGCATTAGTGTAATTTATTACAAGCATAGCTGCTAAATAAAGTGTCCCTTGTCCTTTCGTAAATGTATTTTAACAAACTGAATAGCTGAATATCAATCAAGCATTCCTTTCTATCATGATTCTGAACAGACTGGGCTCAGGGATCTCTTGGAGACCATGATAAGTTATGGCTTCTGTTAGCCAGCAGGTGTGTGTGCTCACGCATTCAATTCTGAATACACTTCCGGGCTGTTCACAGAAACTTTACAGCCATCCTTGAACGCCTTACATGTCTACAAAGCCCAAGCTAAGAAGCTATGTCTTTCCAGTATCTCACTTTTAAAAATGAGAATTTTACAGTAGGATTAAAGCTTTCAGAAAAATACAGATCAACTAAAATTTACCAAAAAACAGGTAAGTAAATCAGGAATTATTGCTTAGTGGATAGACACAGGACTTCTTCATCAAAAGTCCTAAGTCCAGATGGACAGAATATTCCCAAAGATGGGAAGGCTCCTTTAAAAGCCTTTGAAAGAAGGGGGCATAATATTAGTATTTCCCACTGGGGAATACCCCAGGGATATTTTCTCATGTGTAAAACATCAGAACTTGTGTATAAGTGATATTTATTGTTAATTTCCTTAAATGATTTCTCTTCTTCCTCACCTAACCAGTTGTCAATATTTGGGTTTCTGGGATGAAACTCTCTTTGAGCCCCATTTTCGTGGAAGAGAACTTCAAGCCTCAATAGGCCCAACTGCCTCCCCGATTGAAGACATCCCTCTCCTCATTGCACTGTCCCCTCTGCCCCTTCCCTATGCCCCTCAGACTGCCAGGTCTAACTTATCATGAATTTTAAGTAAGTAAAGGAGAAAGTAAGTCAGATTTAACAATCTGATTAATTTGTCAGTTGAAAAAGATAGCATCTATTATTTTACAAATAATGTTCAAGAAGCTTGGCTTAAAACTAGAAAGAAGGGCCAGGCGTGGTGGTGCATGTCTGTAATCCCCGCACTTTGGAAGGCTGAGGTGGGAGGACTGTTTGAGGCCAGGAGTTCGAGACCAGCCTGGGCAACATGGTGAGACCTCCCAACTCTACAAAAAATCTTTTTGAAAAAATTAGCCAGGCATGGTGGTACGTGTCTGCAGTCCCAGCTACTGGGGAGGCCGAGGCAGGAGGATCACTTGTGTCCAGGAGTTCGAGGCTGCAGTGAAGCTGTGACAGCACCATTGCACTCTAGTCTGGGCAACAGAGGAAGCCCATTCCTCTAAAAAAAAAAAAGAAAGAAGGGGCCAGGCACGGTGGCTCACGCCTGTAATCCCAGCACTTTGGGAGGCCGAGGCAGGCGGATCAGGAGGTCAGGAGATCGAGATCATCCTAGCTAACACGGTGAAGCCCCAACTCTACTAAAAATACAAAAAATTAGCTGGGTGTGGTGGTGTGCGTCTGTAGTCCCAGCCACTTGGGAGGCTGAGGCAGGAGAATCGCTTGAACCCGGGAGGCAGAGGTTGCAGTAAGCCAAGATCACCCCATTGCACTCCAGCCTGGGTGACAAAGCAAGACTTAGTCTCAAAAAGAAAAAAAAAAAAAAAAAAGGAAAGAAGGAAAAGAAAGAAAGAAGACTTTTCATTGTGGTTTAGTATAGTCTTAGGCAGTTTGAAATGTATCTAGAAAAATAAGAGTGGTCAGTGCCTAACACAGCCTGCAGACTTCGTGTGGTGGGAGGTGCTGAGGAAGGGTGGAGGTTGGCAGAACTGCGGGAACAGGCGATGGAAATGGTTCTTCTAATATGGAGTTGACAAGACTTTTCTTCACCCAGTTTTCCTATCAACTATTCCATCATGTTTTTTTCCTACTGAATACTTTCTTCTTTTTTTGTACAAATTTATGTGGTGCATGAGAAATTTTGTTACACATATAAAATGCATAGTGATCAAGTCTCTATTTAGAATGTCCATCACCTCAGTACAATACGTTTTTATTTAGTCACCCTACTCTGCTATCAAACCCTGAATTTATTCCCACTATTGCATCTTTTGCTGCTTAATTCATCTGTGGTTAAGGGTTAACAAGGAAAACACATCCCCAAGGTAATTTACTTCCAGTTCTCTGTATCTGTCTCATTTAAATATATTCCTCTGCACCCTACGTCATTCTTTTGAAAGAAATTAGGCTACTGTGTTATTTGATGCTGAAATGCAATCTTTCAAGCTATTACCTGACATACAATTTCTAAATGCAGTTCAGAAAAGTCATCCATTTTACAATCTGTAAAAGAAACAAAACTTGGATTCTAAGTCCAAAGATACATGCCCTCTATGTAAATTTATCTTCACTCCCTCTACACATATTTTACACAAAGTCACAAGTGGTTTGTGCATTCAGTATGAACCCTGTGTATCTAAAAGGGGAAGAGCCAAGATCTCAGCTCCTGTCATTAGATAGTCCAATAATTTAATATTATAAAAGACACTGGGACGGTGGAAGCAAATAAATAAAACAGAAGTCTGTTTCTGTTTGTTTTCTCATCTGAGTCTGGAACCAGCCCTGTCCAAACCAGGCTCATTACCAAACCAGGCTCACGAGCAAAGGCAGTTCACTCTCAAACACCTCAGCTTCCTAGAATTACTCCAGGACAACAGCACAGTCCCGTTAGAAGCTGAATGTATGATTTCATCTCTTTGCCCATCACCGAGATTGTTTTCTAAAAGCAAGCTGTAAGCTCCTCCCCGAGAGAATTACTTTTCGCTCACCGAATCTCATTACCTTTCTTTAATAGACATGGTTTTGCTGGGTGAGTCAAGAAGGCCCTCCCCTGTCGGCGTTTTGATCTCTCCAGCAGCAAACATCGCACATGGATTCTTGCAGAGCTTCTCCTGTGGCTGTTCCGAAGAATCCTGGGGCTTCCAGGACACGGGGGCTGCGGTTTGAGCAATAGTTTTCCCAGCAGCTGTCCCCGTCTGCTCGGAAGTGGGCTCCCCGAACTCTGCCGCTGGGAAGGAAAAGAGCAACATCAGCACTGAACTCCTCAGGCAAACATTCTTCCAGCGATTCGCCCTCAACAGTGCAGCTCTCAGGGTTCAATCCGTGGGCACACGGCGGGTGACCCAATCCACTGGGATTTATGCAAATCTGCAGCACGCTACACTCTGTGAGAAAACCAAACTTCCCGGAGGGTTACCCACACAGCAAAATGCTTCGTGGCAATTGGTTTCTCTCCTGTATGCGAGACACAGGAAGTCAGCTTTAACTATTTACTCCAGAATGGTTCTATTCTCCAAAATAATACTTTAACATTCAAATGTGCTATACTCACAAACGCAAACCCCTATTATAACTTACACTGTACTGTTTCATACAAACGTAGAAAGAGGATGAAGGGCCCACGCAGTGTGGCTTGCTAGCCTGCAAAACAGGCATGCAGGAAGAAGCACTCTAGCGATTCAGAGACTGGGGTCAAGTCTTTCCTTAATTCCTTGTGCTTACCCAGCCTGGACCTTTGGGGTCATCAATTTCTAAAAGGGGCCACCAGAACTAAGCAGCTCAGAAGGCCATTGTGTGAGTGACCAAAGTCAACAGAAACTCCATGAAGATGCGTGAAAGCTCTTCCAGTAGTTTTATTGCTGAAAACTTGATGTATCCTCTAGTCAGATCCAGGGAAGAATAGGATTCCCGCTGAACTTTTAACCAATACTAGCTGTAAACTGCCTATAGAACTTTGTGAAAAGCCATCATAGACACAGGACAAATCAAGCAGAATCTAAAACCCAGTGGCTTTCTAAAGCTTTAGGGGCACTGGTCACTTACCTCTTAGTGAAAACTTCCTTTTCATAACATTCTCCAACTCCACCTTCTCTTCAAAGGGCAGCCTGTCCCTCAAGTCCAAGTTTCCTTGTGCATTCATTTTAGCCATGGAAAATTCCTTCGGTTCATCCCCGAGGTGGGCGATGGGAGGGTTCGCCCATTCCAGGCTTCCTCTTCTGGGAACAGCATATTTAGATTCCTTATGGCTGTCTCCTTCCCTGGCTCTGTTCAGGATTGGGTAGGACGCTTCTGCTTCCTCAAAGGACCCATACTTCTCCATCCCACTGTCTCGACCTGTCAAAGCTCTCTTGCTTTCTGTCTCTCCATATTCTCTCAACATTCCCTTGTTCTCGCTACCCTCTACCAAAGGCTGCCAAGCTTGCGATTTCAGAATGCTTCTAACTGGAGAGTCCGAATTTTCTATTGAAGAAGAAAACTTATAGTCAGTGGCACTTGCATTGTGGTCAAGAGGTGGCTTTGTGCGAAGATCTCCGGCATACATTGGAGCAACCGTGGATGCTACGGTAGACACTGATGTGTTCACGGCAGGTGAGAAAGGAATGAGCTTTCCACTCTGCACCTGGAAGGACACAGTTAAAAATTAAAAAGCTGCTTGAAAAATATCATCTATATAAATCCTGGTTTATGAATTGACAGAAGCTGAAATATTCGATTTGATGCAGTTTCACTCTTTCTCTTAGTGGAAAACCATTCCTGGACATAGTTATATAATACGTCTCATTAAACAAAATCCTCTGGGTGAAACACAGTTGGGCATACTATTTTTTTCTCTCCAAAATGGACTCATTCTAGATATTTCAGCAAGCAAGGTATGAAAACAAAAAAAGAGCAACATACTTGGTAGAATTCTCATTTTTAGGAAGAAAGCTATTACCAAATCACCTACAGGTAGCAGTTTCCTGGTAGAGCACCTTAATTACATCATTGACCTCAGAGGATTACTGCAGTGCGATAATTTAAGAAGACACACACACAAACTGCAATCGGACTATAGCACACCCACCTGCTCCACCTCTCCCAGCGTGACTGGCTGAGTTTGATAGCGAGCGTTCATTCTCCTCTGTCTCGTGTCTATTCTGTTCCGGGTAGAAATCGCTTTTGAGACTGGCTGGGACAATTTGTTAAACAAGGCCAACTTTTCGGCCAAGCTTAGAGTGGAGGAATCAGGTTCTCCTTGCTCAGCAAGCTCTTTGCCCTCATTTGTCTGGTCCTTGGCTAAGGCCTTTTGGTGAGCAGAGGCCTGCAATCTGAAAAAAATAAAATGTCAGCAACACATATACCAACAAACAAAAGCACACCGCTAAGTTTCTACGTTAACTTTCTGCCAAGTGTCACATCATTTTGCAAAGGGCTTCTTTTTCCCTAAGCACGTCTAGGACAGAGGCAGGCAGCTGTTCAGCTACTCAACAAGCAGAGTCGGCACAGGACACGTAGCATCATCACTTCTACAAAGAGCAGACTTTGAGCTCCGAATTATTTCTACAAAATGAATTTCCTGTTTAAGACATTGAAGTCAGCTTGGCTATACCTTATCTTAGACAGAGAGGCGGCATTGTTAGTATCGTAATAAGTAGAATGAAAGGGAGTCACAAAGTATTATCTACGGTGTATTTAGACTTCATCTAAAGATATGGTTCAGAAGGTGGTCTTTCATTTTAAATAATTAGGAAACGATATAGTCCTCTGTCAACAACATAATAACAGAAGGTCTTGATTTTCACTTGCTAAAGGCAAATGACTTAATTTTTAAAGAGTCACTGCTTCAGCTTAGCATTTACTCATAGGTTCCTACCAGTTTTCTAAAAGGTACTTAAATCTGCAATTTCCAGTAAACAGAGGAGTAAAGAAAATTTTAGGTGATTATAAATCCCTCCAACTGGCCAGGTCCGGTGGCTCATATCTATGGAAGGCCAAGGCAAGAGGATCACTTGAATTTAGGAGTTGGAGACTAGCCTGGGCAACATCGTGAAACTCCATCTCTACAAAAAATATAAAAATTAGCCAGGCTTGGTGGTGTGCACCTGTGATCCCAGCTACTCAGGAGGCTGAGGTGGGAGGATCGCTTGAGCCTATGAGGTTGAGGCTGCAGTGTGCAGTGATCAAGCCTGGGCGACAGAGCAAGACTCTGTCTCAAAAATAAATGAATGAATACATAAATCAGTAAATAAATAAATAGCTCCCTCCAACTTCCAGCTAGAAGAGAAGGAAAGCCTGAAGTCTTCACGGTCAATATGAATCTCTAGGGGTTTTTAATGCACTATATCTTCTGTCCCTGACCGATCCAATTGTCAGATCTAGTAAAGGAGATATTCTGCCTTGATCCTAGTGAATCCCCAATGCACAGGCTGTCCCAGGCCAAAGAGTAGCCAGCTTCCATATTCCAGGTGTATAATGAGGCCAGTGACAAAAAAGCCACCTGAGCCTCAGAGTCCTCCGTGGACCTCGTGCAGTAACCAGGAGGGCAGGGAAACCCACTTCTCCGGGAGGGCCCTGCTGTGGGTGTACCAGCTTTATCCCGGCACTGCCATTATTTTTAGCTTTTGCGGTTTGGCTCATATAACAGTAAAATGAAGGGATATGACCTGATGTAAGGACATAATTTTAAAGCACCACAATCTGAAACACGACAGTAAAACATCTACGTTTAGACACTACAAATTGTTATTTTCCCAGTCCCAAAATATAATGGCATTGACTCTATAAATTAGAAAGAGGGAGGATTGTTTTCAGTCTGTATTTGTGTCTACAGGTGTTTGAAAAAGACTGGGTCTTATCAGCATTTCAACATTCAGGTTAATGTCTCATTTTTCTTTTTTTTTCTTTCTTTTTTTCTCTTTTTTTTTTTTTTTTGAGACAGAGTCTTGCTCTGTCACCAGGCTGGAGTGCGGTGGCGCGATCTCGGCTCACTGCAACCTCTGCCTCCCAGGTTCAAGCGATTCTCCTGCCTCAGTCTCCCAAGTAGCTAGGATTACTGGCACATGCCACCATGCCCAGCTAATTTTTGTATTTTTAGTAGAGACAGGGTTTCACCATGTTGGCCAGGACGGTCTCAATCTCCTGACCTCGTGATCCACCTGCCTTGGCCTCTCAAAGTGCTGGGATTACAGGCATGAGCCACCGCGCCTAGCCAATGTCCCATTTTTCTATTCATCTTTATTAAGTGCTATAACAGTATTTAGATGAAGAACAAAATTTTTGAGGGATGACCACTATTATGAAAAACAAACAAAGCAACTGGATACGTGAGTTAGTGTGATCCTAGTTCTAACACATAACATATGCAGAGAGACAAAATGTTTTCCCACGCACGCCAGCATGTGGTTATCAGCACCTTGCGCTATGACAAAACAAAATGCCACGCATTCTGGAACAACTCACGGCACTGACTTGTTTGTCAAACAGACGACAGACATTCAAGACTTTAGGATGCATCTGCTGTTCGGCACCTTTGCACCGGGTGCCGCATGCATCTGTATCTGTCCAGTACCTGGCAGGCTGCACAGCGCTCCTAGCTACAGTGGGGCTAGGAAGTCTCGCCATTACAGGGTGGGTGCCCCCAGAACACGAAGCGGGGACAGGTTCACTTTAAAAGCAATTGCCAAAGAGGAAACATTCATAAGGAGAGAGAAGAAAAGAAGCATTAAGGACAGCATAGTTTTAAATTCAGAAACGTTAAATCAAAAATTTTAACAGAATATTTTGCTAATTATTTTTGGGGAGAAAAAATCACGAAAGAACTTGAAAAGCAAATACAAACTCAGGAAATAAGAGATAGTGGCTACCCAAAGCAAATGGGGTAAGAATAGGTGTTCAGAGCTGGGAGGATTTACCCTCTCTTGAGAATACATGTCTTGGTGTAAAAAAAATAATAATTCAAAAAAGCAAATATTAGCTACCAAAAAATCAGTAGATTATGTCTGTGTTTTAGAATATTGTTTTCAATCTAATTTTTTTCTTTCTTTTTCTTTTTTGGAGATGGAGTCTGGCTCTGTCACCAGGCTGGAGTGCAGTGGCATGATCTTGGCTCACTGCAACCTCTGCCTCCCGGGGTCAAGTGATTCTCCTGCCTCAGCCTCCCGAGTAGCTGGGATTACAGGCGCGCACCACCACGCCCAGTTAATTTTTGTATTTTTATTAGAGATGAGGTTTCACCATGTTGGCCAGGATGGTCTTGATCTCTTGACCTCGTGATCCACCTGCCTCAGCCTCCCAAAGTGCTGGGATTACAGGCGTAAGCCACTGGGCCCGGCCTTTTTTTTTTTTTTTTTTTTTGACAGAGTCTCACTCTGTTGCCCAGGCTGGAATGCAGTGGCACGATCTCGGCTCACTGCAGCCTCCACCTCCTGGGTTCAAGCAGTTCTCCTGCCTCAGCCTCCCGAGTAGCTGGGATTACAGGCGTGCGCCACCATGCCCGGCCAATATTTTTGTATTTTTTAGTAGGGACGGGGTTTCACCATGTTGGCCAGGCTGGTCTTGAACTCCTGACCTCAGGTGATCCACCCACCTCTGCCTCCCTAAGTGCTGGGATTACAGGTGTGAGCCACTGCGCCCAGCCTCAATCTACTTTTTAAAAGTATCAGTGTTCTTATACAATCTATAGGCACATCAAAGTAGATTTATTGAGCCTTAAAATGGGATTAATTTTTCTTATATTTACTGTTTTGCTCCCATGGGTGTCTGCCTGTTATTTTACACCAGCCAGTCAAATATTTCTTTTTTAAAAAAACAAACTGATTTGCAAAGAGTTCCTAATGAGTGCAAGGATATACTTAGCTACAAATGCACCAAGAAACTGAGGAACAACTCGGGGAGGAACTGCAGGCAGCTGATCTAACAGCAGGTCTACAGAACGGGGCACTGACATAGAGGCCTTTTGGGATGTCAATAACCTAATGGGATGAACTTTTTTTTTTTTTCCAGGAAGGGTGTCTGTGTGTCCAAGGTAAGCACAAAACCAATTAACAACATCAACAACAACAAAACTAGGCTGGGTACAGTGGCTCACGCCTGTAGCTCCAGCACTTTGGGAGGCTGAGGTGGGAGGATCGCTTGAGCCCAGGAGTTTAAGATCAGGCTGGGCAACATGGCAAAACCCCATCACCACAAAAAATACAAAAATTAGCCAGGTGTGGTGGTTGGGCCTACAGTCCCAACTACTTGGGAGGCTGAGGTTGGAGGGTCAATTGAGCCCAGGAGGTTGAGGCTGTAGTGAGCCAAGATGGCGCACTGCATTCCAGCCTGAGTAACAGAGTGAGACACTGCCTCAAAAAAACAAACAATGCCCCCGGCAAAAATAAGAAAATTTTTCACTTGATTGAAGCAATGATCTCTGAATGAACTACTCTGGGAAATTAATTCTGAATATATTGAAACATATTATTCAAAACAAACTTCCTATTGTTTGGAAAGTTATCAAACTGCAATTTAATTTTTAGAAATTTCTGGCAATTAATCCCAGCACTTTGGGAGGCTGAGGCAGGTGGATCACCTGAGGTCAGGAGTTTGAGACCAGCCTGGCCAACATGGTGAAACCCCGTCTCTACTAAAAATACAAAAATTAGCTGAGTGTGGTGGCACACGCCTGTAATCCCAAGTACTCGGGAGGTGGAGGCAGGAGAATCGCTTGAACCCAGGAGGCGGAGGTTGCAGTGAGCCGAGATCATGCCACTGCACTCCATTCTGGGTGACAGAGCAAGACTCTGTCTCAAAAAAAAAAAAAAAAAGAGAAAAGAAAAAAGAAAAAAAGAAAAGAGATTTCTGGCAATTAAGAACAAAACAAACCTTATCTTTTAGAGGGGCGTACTGGGATATTTATGGATGAAATGGTAAGACCTCTAGTGTTTGCTTGAAAATAGCACAGGAGGAAAGGGGAAATGAATGGGACACGGGCTGAGCATCACCGGCCAGGAGGGGGCCAGGAGCGGGTGACCGTGGAAGCTGGGGTTTCATCACAGCAATCCACCAAGTTTCATGTTTCTATTTTCCGTTGTCAAAGAGATTTTTAAAATATCAATATGCAGAGACAGAAACAAAATAGAACAAAAACTCCTTTCAAGTTTTTCTAGAAGATACACATCCCATTACAAAGTTTAGAGAGACCACAGTAAACAAAATCCCTTAGTACTAACTTCTCTGTGGCTTCTAGCTAAACCACCTCCCCAATGCCTCATTTTCATTGAACACTCTTTAAATGTATTTTTTTAAAAAAAGACATTATAGCCAAGGCTGAGAAGTCCTGTGGGCACTTACGTGGCTGCGATGACCACCTCTTCAGTGGTGATGGGCTGGGTGAGGGACCTGTCCTGCAGACGGCGTAGCCTCTGCTCCACAGCTGCGTTTCTTGAGCGTCGCTTTGGAACATTTTGCTCATCAAAAGATTTTTCCATCTCCTAAGATTAGAAATATTGTGGAACCCTTATAAATTCAAGGAAAGAGCTGGGCATGGTGGCTCACGCCTGTAATCCCAGCACTTTGGGAGGCTAAGGAGGGAAGATTGCTGGAGGCCAAGAGTTCAAGACCAGCCTGGGCAACAAAGTGAGACCCCCTCATCTCTACAAAAAATGCATAAATTAGCCAGGCATGCTGGCACAGGCCTGTAGTCCCAGCTACTTGGGAGGCTGAGGTGGGAACATCACTTGAGCCTGGGAGGTTGAGGCTGCAGTGAGCTATGATCGCATTGCTGCACTCAACCCTGAGTGAGAGAGTGAGACCCTATCTCTAAAAAAAAATTAAAAATAACAAAGAAATTCAAGGAAAGGAAATGGGGGTAGTAAAAATTCTTCACTTTGTTCTCCTACAGGACCTACAGGAGGGGTCACTAATGAGCACCTCGTATTGTTGTCAGAAGTGTACACTCATGCTGTGTCCATGAGGTGGCCACAACCAGCCAAAGATTAGGAAGAGAACAACAGGTGGGCCAGAGGCAGGAGGGCCTTAGCATGCCCAGAGGTGCATGAAGTAGGCTGGGTCCACAAGATTCTCTCTCCCTAAGGCTTACAATTTTTTTTTTTTTTGAGATGGGGGTCTCACTGTGTTGCCCAGGCTGGTCTCAAACTCCTGGCCTCAAGGGATCCTCCTGCCTTGGCCTCTCAAATAGCTGGGATTACTGCACCCAGTAGGGATCTCTATTCAAGCATGTTAGCACAGCTTACCCTGAAAAGCAACCTCTTGGCGGCGACACTCAGCTTGGCTCGTTCATCCACCTTTTCTTCATCTGCAAAAAGCCACAAATTAAAAACTGGACATCATTAGAGAAGGTTAAGTTCGGTCTCCAAAAAGTCTTTCAGGGCTGACCTGGAAATCTTTGAATACAACAATAGGTGCACTAAAATAATAATTGGTGGTAGTTTCCCCTTGCAGGGAGCCCATTCTTTCTGCTCAGTGAAAAGGTACTAATTTCCCTTGCAATTCAACCCAGCCAAACCAAAGCAAACTCTGTCCAGGGATTTCTACTCTAACGTTTGTCTGATCGAGATTTCATGAATATATTTTATGGGGGGAATTTCTTTTAGTTTTAAATAGTAGCAGCAGCAACAACAAGAAGAACCTGCTCCTTTGGTTTGAATTAGTTGTTTTTACATTGATCACTGTATGATTCTCTAACTGCTCTCAAAAAGAAGGGAAAGCTTGTCTGAAAATTTCAACTAGATTTTATCATATTCACAGAACGAAAACCTGCAGCAAAGGGAGACATTGTCATGCTCCATCATCTTACCCTCTCAAAAAGCCGAAAACCTTATTATTAAATCCAGTCTAGATGAGATAATAAAGAAGAAAAAAAAGGGAAACAGGTACTTGCCATCGACTGTTGGCGTTTCTGAATGTGAAGTGCACCTAGGAAAGACATTAGCAAATAACAATAATACATTAGCAGGTGGGAGCAGAAGATCGAAATAAAACATCATACTGAAAGTAAAAATAAAAATGCAATTAAATTCTTTTAAGAAATAACCTCCTGGTAGCAATTCTAGTTGTGAAAACACACATACAGTTGTGAAGCAACACTGTGGAGCGTGTGTGCACACAATCCCAGCCAAGTACACACCCCGTGGAGAGAGACCAGGCACAAGAACAACTTGTTAAACACCACTGATGACAATTTTCCAGACAAATCTTACCATTTCTATGCAATAGTATATGACACTTTAGTATAAAACTCAAATACAACAAGTAGATGGACATTTATAAAATGAATATAAAATTCCTCAGTTATTTTCACTGTAAAATCTGGTGAATATGCAATCTGGAGTCTAATTTAACAAGGGGTTAAAAACATTAAAACCATTAAATAAAGAAAAATAATGTTTCTTACTTCTTATCATCTGAATGCAATGTAAAATTGTGTATGTATCATAATACCGCTGTAAAGGCTAACATTCTTTAAAAAGACTTTTAAATAAGCCAAATAAATAATGCTTATAGGTTAGATGGAAGAACTATGGAATCGCCAACATCCTATATAAATAGCGTCAAGACCATCTGTGTGGTAAAACTCCTGTGTCATTGCCACGTTCCTGGATGAGGAAACTGCGCATATGCATGCCTACCTATCCGATTCCTTTCGTTCTGCTGAAGTTATAGGTTGGGTTCTAAATCTCTCGGAAGTTTTTCTACTTTCACCAGGAGAAAAATAGCGTCTTGGTTTCCGGGACCCTCTCTCCCGTTCCACACCGGTGGGCAAGCCAGGTCCTTCGGCCGACCTCTCCACCCGTGATTTGCTTTGAGAATCAAAGGGCAGAGAGTATAAGGAAGGCAAACGAAGACAGAGAAAGAGAAGACGGCAAAGGATTATGCATCTCCGTGAGTCAAGGGACAGACACCACCAAACCCCTCTTCATGCCTCTACCATGCACGTAAGGAAGGAGACATTCCAGACACCCAATCCACTAGTTCCCCATTAGTAGGCAGAAGCAGAGTGGTAGTTTTTGAGCCATTTTCCGCATAGTCGCCCTGCACACACTTGTGAGCTAAGCTAATATGATTCAATGCAGAACACAACACAGGTCGAGGAGTGAATTATTCTGCCAGGGACGTGCAAGTGACACAGCTGGAGGGCGTGTGAAGCATCACCTACAGTTCAGGTCTCCTGCAGGCGTTGGCAGATGCCAGGAACGCACTTCGGAGCTGGGCGACAGAGACCTTTGTGTCCAGCATGCTGATCTCCCCATAAGGCCCTTCGGTCTTGGAGCTGGGCAGCTCCAGCTCTCTCCTGGAAGCTGGGTCCTTATACTTCAAGGCCTGGAGCTGAGGGGGGCCTGTGAAATCTGACAGAGAGCGGGTGCGGACCTTGCGCTTTTTCGAGGCTTCCCTGTTGTGACCAGTTGGTTTGGCGTCTTGGGACACAGGCTCACTTTGAATGTAGAGAACCATCTCGCTCCTGCCTGTCCTCTCAGTGGGCTGGTGCGGAGCTTGAGGGGGTTGTGCCACGTTTTCCAGTTCCTTCTGATGCTCTAAGGTGACTGTGCTCACAGCAGGCTTACCAAAGTCCTCATTTCTAGAGGGATCTTCTGGGCTTCTCACTAGCCCATCACCCTCCAAAGCCAGTAGGGTTTTCTTGCTTTGCTCGAGAGCTTCAGTGAAGCGCACATCTTCTTCTTTTTCTTCTCCTTCTCCTTCCCCTTCTTCTTCTTCTGCTTTTGACTCGCAGATATGGAGAACTGGGCTATCCCTTCCGTCACCTTCTAGAACCGTCAAGCTGGGAGGTTTGGGGACATTCTGGGTGGCCGATGCTACCCAGCTACACTCAGATGCATTTTCTGGGGTTTCTGGCGTCACCAGCTTGGCGGTGTGACCGGTATCTGCGGGTTGGACATAGCCACGGATTGGCTGTCGTGTAGAGCCTGCTGCCTTGCTGGGGACCCTATCAAAGGCCGAGTGCTCAGACTGAAATGACACGTAATGGACTGGCGCTGGCTGGTGTCTCCTCTGAGTTACGGACTCTGAGGCGAGTTCAGGGCTGTTTCGAGCACTTTCCTCTTTCACCAATTTTTCTCTAACTTTAACTCTTTAAGAAAGAAAAAGGATTTAAGTTGCAAAGTGCAGTAACGGCCTCACAGGAGGAAAGCATGCGTAGATCACAGATTACCAGTGAATGGAAACCGACCTGAGAGAGAATAACTTGTGAAAAAGCATTTTGGTGTCTAATGTCAACTACTTGTCAGATGATCCTGAGTTGAGTTTCCAATTTGCATATGTATGCCCAGGAGGTGCAAAACTAACTCTACCCCTGTAAAAGCTGGCAGGGGTCAGATGCTATCCTGGGGGAGAATGGGTCCCTTCTGACTAAATAAATACCCAGAAGTCACAGAAAAATGCGTTAATATCCACCACCAGCATGCATTAGGGCATAATGAGCCTGGTCCCTTGAATCAGTAAGCTTTCCTCATGTACACGCCCAGAACACGGACTGTGGGGGAAGGTTCCTGGCATACAGACACCTATTGACCAAACGCTGTAATTTCATTGTCGTCTGAAAATGTAAGAGCACTCACGATTATTTATGCTTTTTATTTAGTTCAAGATACAACAATCGCCTCTCTTTTAAAGCACTCAACTAGACATTCACAAGCTTTTTCATGCAATGCAGAGTATATTCATTCATTCAGAAGGCATGTGGCCAGTTTGGGCATCATTATGAATAATTCTAGCACCAAAAGAATGTTAGAGAAAAGATAGTTGCTGACAGAACTAATGAAGTGAACATTTCCCACCACCATCCCCCTGTCCTGCTGTTATGCTCTTAGTTAAAAATGAATCCCAAAAGAGAGGCCGGGCCCTGGGGCTCATGCCTGTGATCACAACCTTTTGGGAGGCCTGGGCAGGAGGATCATTTGAGGCCAGGAGTTTGAGACCAGTTTGGGCAACATAGTGAGATCTTGTCTCTGCAAAAGTAAAAAACAATAGCTAGGTGCAGTGGCGTGTGCCTGTAGTCCCAGCTACTTAGGAGGCTGAGGCAGGAGGCCCACTTGAATCCAGGAGTTTGAGGCTGCAGTGAGCTATGATTGTACAGCTACACTCCAGCATAGGCAACAGAGAGAGGCTCTGTCCCTAAAAAACAAAAATAAAATAAAAATAAAGAGAGATTGCTCCAGTTGTTTCTAAACTTATTCAAATATCTGAGAGCAAAACTGACATCCTTTTCAAAAGCTACAGACCTTTTTCCATTACTGCAAAACAAAGAAACCAAGAGCTCTGGCTGTGGGGTTGGAAGAGACCTCTGCTCAGATCCTGGCTCAGTCAGGTTGAGCTGTGTAGTGTTGGGCAACTCACCTGCCCTTAGTAAGCCTCAGTTGCTTTACCTTTTAAATGGAAATAATAGTGACATAATGTAATGTGATATTTGCAAAGCACGTGGCTTAGTGCTTAGCAAAGAGTAAATGTTTAATAGTGTTATCTAGTTCTTATTTTTGGTTTTTGAAGTACCATGTAGTGGGAAAGCAGACACAATTCCAACTACTTGAGAATGGAAAACTGATTAGGGCTCAGCTTTAAAAAGCAAAGAGGGCTTTTGGAGTGGGAAAAGGGATTTCTTGCGGGGAGAGGAATTTAGACTGTTTACTTAAGCTTAATTGGCAAAAGTAATTATTTATGATGTGCACTGTATGGAAAAGAATAGTTTATTTAATGACAAGTGCACCCTGCTAAATTTGATAAAAACTCCTATATATTTTTTTTAACATACGAGGCAGGGTATCTATATATGTGTCATTAAAGGACAGTCCACACAGACGCACATAGAGGTGGTAACTATGAACAACTCAGGGAAAGAAAACATTCTGAGTTGTTATTTTTCCCAGAGATGAGCCAGTGTTGGAGGTTTTCATACTTAAAACGTTTGTTAATCAAAAGGAGACTGAAGCGCGGTTCCAGTTCTCCTGTGGAATGCGTGCTCCTGATCAGAGACAATCTGAATGTTGTCCTCAGCCAAGAACAAAGTGACTGTCAGAAACTCTGTGTGTGGAGCTTTGTCCTTCCATGACTTACTCATTCTGACTCCTTCCGCCTCTCCCTGCCCCCAGTCTTAAAAATGAAATGATAGGGGGTTTTGTTTGCTTTTAAAACCACATGCCCTAAATTTAACTGTTGAAAATTAACTACTGGTTTAGAGATGAGGAGATATGAAAGCAAGGAGGCTGGAAGGGCTGGGAGCAGTGGGGAGCTGAGCAGATGGGACGCCGGCTAGCGAGTCCAGCTCTGGAAAGGAGCCCAGGGCCTGGCTGGGTGCTCACTACTGCCCCTCACTGGCCAGTCCTATGTGAGTTGGTGAGAAGGGAAAAGCAAAAGGTCAAGTAAAAGGTTTGTCAATCAAGAAAGATTGACAAAGATTGAAAAAGAGGGGGAAGGAGAGATACTATTAGCATGGATTAGGGCATGTGGAGGAGAAAAGCAAATGATTAGAAAGTAACTTCCATGTGATTTTCAAGTGCACTGGTATTAAAGAAGGCAAGAGGAGAGTGGGTGTTAGCTGATGTGTGGTCAGGCAGGAGGAAGCAACACTCATGCACACAAGCCCCAGAGGGCCGGCGTGCGGGTACCTGGAAGGCCAGTTGATAAGTGAAGGTGTGTCCCCTTCGGAATCTTTCTGGAGAAACCACTCATGTTTGGGTTTCCCTGTACTATTGTGTACAAAAAACAAAACCAGATAATCTCTATTAAAACGTCAACATATACACAGACTTTACCATAACTTAAAACCTAAAGGCTGATTTTTATTAAGAATAATCCTCACTTATAAGTGGGAGTTAAACATGGAGTACACATGGTCACAAAGAGGGAGCAGCAGACATGAGGCCCCACTTGAGGGAGGAGAGAGGCAGGAGGGCGGGGATGGAAACACAACCTGTTGGCTGCTGTGCTTATGACCTGGGTGACAAAATATTTAATACACCAAAGCCTTGTGACAATTTACCTACATAACAAATCTGCACATGTACCCCTGAACCTAAATTAAAACTTAAAAAAATAAAAAAACAGGAATATTATAGGGAAAAAAAGAATAATTCTGGCTTTTGAAAATGTATAAGCACATTTTGCTATAGAGTTCATATTCACTTCATGGAGTTTCCAGGACATGTGGCTCACTACTAAAATCAAGAGGTAAAAATAAATGTATCTAAGGCCATCAAATCATGTGTTTTCCCAAGTAATTTTAAATTATTAGAAAGGAGTCTGTTGGCCGGGTGCAGTGGCTCACGCCTGTAATCCCAGCACTTTGGGAGGCCAGGGTGGGTGGATCACCTGAGGTTAGGAGTCCAAGACCAGCCTGGCCAACATGGTGAAACCCCGTCTCTACTAAAAATACAAAAAATTAGCCGGGTGTGGTAGTGGGCACCAGTAATTCCAGCTACTCGGGAAGCTGAGGCAGGAGAGTTGCTGGAACCTGGGAGGTGGAGGTTACAGTGAGCCGAGATCATGCCACTGCACTCCAGCCCGGGCGACAACAGCACGACTCTGTCACAAAAAAAAAAAAAAAAAAAAAAAAAAAAGAACAGAGTCTGTTATAGTCACACTCTGCCCACAAATACCAGGCAATTCTCTTGTAAGCAGCTGACTAAAAGTAAAAGGTAATTTAATTTCCATAAGTTTTGCAGTGGCACATTGGTAAATAGCCTAATATAAAAATAGCATCTATGTAAAACAACACATTTCAAATAAAGAAGATAATTAAAATAAATAAAAATAAAATAAAATAAGTCAATGGGATCACATTTTTAGTTGCTATTACACATTTTCCTTTTAAAATTATCACTGAATAATGTGACCAACACAAGAGTTACAAGAACTAATTCAGGTCGATTCTGCTGATATTTATTGAGCTCCTAGTATGCGCAAGTAATGAGCTAAGGAACGACGAAAATGAATCATAAATCAACATAGCCATTAAAAACCTTAAACCGCAGGTAGGCTAGGTAATATATAGTCCACACATTCACTCCTCAACACACGACTGAGTATGATGCCAAGCAGAATATGAATGAGTAATTACACCAGGCTGAAGGTATTTTAGAGAAACATCATGGGTAAGGACAACCTTGTTTTAACAACATAAAGCAAGTCAAAGGAGGAACACTCAGATTACTGCCCTGTCTCCTCTTACAATGTAGAAAGAAAAAAAGGAAATTCTACAGGCTAGTTACAATGTTTACCAGCTCAAAACTTTATGAGCCTATCTGCAAGAATTTTTCAACACCATGCTGGAAACATATTGCAGCTCAAACAGAAATTTCTAAAAGAAAATAAAAGTTATAATCAACTTAATTTTCTAAAATCATTTTGGTTTGAGTTTTGGTTGGAGGGGACAGGCAGGTACCTGGCACCGCTATTGTACATCTTGCTGTAACCACTGACCTCTATCTCGGTCTAGGCTTGGACTGATCTGTTTCTCCAGTAAGATCCTTCAGCCTTGCTACTCCTAAAACTGTCACCCCACCTCCCCATCCTCTGCATCACATCAATTTTGCCCACAGCAAATAAAAAGTTAAGATGTATGTAAAGTCATTTCATTTCCAAATATAAAGGGTCCAATTCATCAACTTTTATTTGATAGGAAGAGTTTGGCGCATCGCCTGCAGCCAGGAACGAAGGCAGTGCAACTCAGTCCAGTGTGCAGAGGGCAAGAGGGGCCAGTAGACGCCTGCTGTTGGAAATGACATCGAGTTCCTATAACGAATCTGCCGCCTTCACAGGGTTATGTTTAGGCTGAATGCTTTCTGTATAACAGAGGGCTTTGTAAAAGAAGTGCAATACAACTTTTCGAACATGACCTTAACTGACAAGAATAAAATTCGATCAATATCACCGTCAAACTCCATCAAGGGCTTGTGTAAGAATGTTGGGTCAGCATTTATAAAATGGAAATCCCACACAGACACAGGGGACTTACTGGGCTCCATTTGCTTATTACACCTGAAATATGAAACCAGCCAAAAACCAAAGGACTACCACCAGGGTGGTGAATACTCAAAGTCTGAGTATATAGACAGTCTCCGACTTAAAATGGTTCAATGTAAGATTTATTGACTTTAAGATGTTGTGGAAGTGATAGGCATTCAGGAGAGCCTGTGCTTGGAATTGTGAATTCTGTTCTTTTCCTGGGCTGGTGGTGTGTGGTGCGATGCTCCCCTGCGATGCTCGGCAGAGGCAGTGAGCCGCCGCTCCCAGATCGCCACCAGCCATACAACCATGAGGGGAACGACCCATCTCCATAGTGTGCTGCATGGCCAGATGGTTTTGTCCAAATCCAAGCTAATGTGAGTGTTCTGAGCATAGCTAAGGTAGGTTGGGTGTATTAAGTGCATTTTTGACTTAATGTTTCCTTTGTTTTTCTGACTTGCAATATTTTCAAGTTATAATGGATTTATTGGGATGCGACCCCATTGTAAGTTGAGGAACATCTGTAAAATAAATACAAATGTATGTAATAAGAAACAAAGAGGCCAGGTGTGGTGGCTCACGCCTCTTGTAATCCCAGCCCTTTTGGAGGCTGAGGCAGGAGGATCCCTTGAGGCCAGGAGTTCGAGCCAGCCTGAGCAACATAGCAAGACTCTGTCTGTATTTAAAAAATTAAAAAGTTAGTGAAGCATGGTGGCATGTGTCTGTAGACCTAGCTACTCAGGAGGCTGAGGCAGGAGGATCCTTTGAGCCCAGGAGTTTGAGGCTGCAGTGAGCTATGATTGCACCACTGCACTCCAGCCTGGGAGACAGAGTGAGACTCGGCCTCTAATAAACAAACAAACAAACAAACAAACAAAGCATGTGAAGGCATCATGCCTAGGACATAATAAGCCTTTTAAATGCTTTTCTTATCTTTTTCCTTCTTCATAGTCAACAGAGCAATGAAAGTTTATGAATTTCTCTTTTTATGCTTTGAAGACATAATACTTATGGAGACCCAATTCAGAAGTCATGCGATTTTCAGCAGGGTGAGTCCAGCCTCACCAGGAGGGCATGACTTTGTCTTTAGTACATTTAAAGCAGGAGTGATCTAGAAAAGCATTTCTCCAAGTAAGGGTTTCAGGATCCCTGAGGTTGGCTATGACATGTATTTGGGTGAGGTTATCTGCCATCTGAAATGAAAATGAGAGAGGGATGAGGAGACGCCTAAATCAGACACCAACTGTGAACAGGCTGTCCTGGGCACTGCGTAGCAAAGATCTCACAGAATGCAGCCACTTCTGAGTTGTCCAGCAGCATCTACACTTTCAACACTCCCCTCTTCTGTCTCCCATCTCCCCCATCAGACTTCTTAGCTGAGTTCTCCTCCTCACCCCCACGATACAGAGCCCCAGGGTGCTCTTGACATTTCAACTTGGATATTCAATAGACGTCTTAAATTTACATGCCCAGAAAATGAACTCTTAACTTCCCTCTGTCCCAACTTGTACTGGAGTCTTCCCTATGCCAAATCCCTGCTTCGAGTTGCCTTGGCCAAAAAATTGAGACTCGCTTTTTACTCCTCTGTTTCTTTCAAACCCCACCCCTACCTCATCAGCAAGTTCTCTTGGGTACCTTCAAAATATAACCTCTTTCTACCACCTGTGCTGCCATCATTCTAGTTCAAGCCACCACCACCTCTCACGTGCATTACCAAGATGACCTCCTCATTATTCTACCTGTTTTCATCCTGGCCCCACTAAAGTCTATCTTCCGCTTAGCAGCCAGCGTAATGCTTTGAAATGTAAGGCAGATGAGTCATTCCTCTTGTTCAAACCCTCCTAGGGCTCAACATACCAAGTAGTGCAAACCCCAAAGCCCTTGCGGTGGTTCTAAGGCCCTCCCCGATCTGTGGTCTCACTAACATCATCCCTACCACCTGCCCCTTCCGCTACAGCCCTCTCTCTTCGCTAGGATGTGACAGCCTCTGGAGAGAGAGACTTCGTTCACATTCATCTCCTCGGCAGTCGGAACTATGTGTGGTGAACAGTAGGTCTCAGATGCTCATGGAATGATTAACTGATGAATGATAATCTCCACAGCAACTCTATGAGGTTTTCTCATCTCCACAGCAACTCTAAGAGGTCTTCTCGTCTCCATTTTATAGATGCAGATGGTGAGGTGCAAGGGAAAAAGGACATTAACTGCTCACGATCACACGACTGGTAACAAAAGGATGGGGCTTGGACCCAGTGCAGCAGGACCCCCCAGCATGCACCTTCCTTCCAGCCTTCCAGAGTGACAAGCTTCCACACTCTAGAAAATGGCTGCTTCCTTGGCTTGAATGGGTAAGAATGAGGTTGGGATGCCAGTGTTCATGGACTCTAAGGTTAAGCAAGGAAGACACCAAGAACTTCCTGGTCACAGCCACAACCCTGACCGGATGTGGATCTCTCTCTAGTGCCGTTTCCACCGTCAGCAGAGTTACCCGATTACCTATGAATTCTGCAGAACCTAACTACCTTCTTCCTTTGTTTCTCCAATGAACAATATCAAATTAAAGGAGTCAGGCAGTGGAAGGTTGTGGACTGAGCTTTCCACCTTGGAGCAGCGCAGCCTGATCATAATACTGAGGGGTTGGCAAAGCGATGCTCAACTGAGATTTTAAAATATTTCATTCCATCACAGTACAAAATTTACTTCAGGGGCCCACAGGGCATTGTTTTGGAGAGATAGTAAAATAGCAGGTGAGATTTTTTAAAAAACATGAACAAAAAGAGAGATCACATCTGAATTATGGTGGTTATTTTTCTCTTTTATTTTCTCTTCATGTCTTTTAATCTTGTGTGACATTATTTCATGAAGTCTTCCTAAATGTTACGCTTAATTATTTTTGATAAATAAGGTTTGGTTAAGAAATTAACAGTGGGAGATTTGCTTTATACAACATAATGAGTTGAACACAGGATACTTACTGTGAGGCTATACCAGTCTTTGCACATGCAGTCAAGAATCAATTCTGGTGGACAGAGGCACAAGGGATGATGGAAATGTTTCCTATCCTGACTGGGATGATGATTATACATTTACCCAAACTCATCAAGCTGCATCCTTAAAATCTGTGTATTTGATGTAAATTATACCTCATTTAAAAAATATGTCATCGTTGGGTTACAGAGTAAGGACTTCTTGAGTACTGAAAATGTAGCATTTTCTGGGGGCAGAAGCAGGATAAACATGTGAGATAACCAATTTCTTCCAGTCTCCCTTTGAGCTAATCTCAGTGAAGGCCCGAATGCTGTAACCGCAGCCCAGAAAGGAGGGAGGGAGGAGGTATGTGCAGAAAGCACAATTGTCAGAAAATGCTGGAATCTGAGGAAGGTGCGAGGCTGGATTGGCATCCCCTCATCTCCTGATTGGAACCATCACTCCTAGAATAAGGTAATCGGGGACTTGACAGCTTTCATCATGAGACTAGACTAGAATCAGCCATTCGGGGCTGTGGACTCAGTTCACGACGCTCTACAAGTGGCCGATGATTTTCTGCTCACTTATCACGATTCCCATTTACTGTTTAATGATATTTATGAGCAGCCTGACTCAAGACCACATACAAGAACCCCAATCCCAGACAAAGCAGAAAGAGCTTTGTCGTATAAACAAGTGCTGCTCACAGTGCGTTCCACTGATTGGTGTCCCTCTGCATGATTAGACAAAAGGCTGTTACCAGAAGGGAAATTAACAACATCGCTAAGCCTGCTGTGTAGTTCAGCTGACATTTTCTTCACAGCATGATTTTCTCAATGAAGGAAACCAAACATAATTTGCATTTGGGTGCGAGTGTCTCATAGTTGTGTGCTGATAAACAGTTTGCAGATTGGCTATTTCAAACAGCACTGCTATAGTTTGGTGACACTTGAAGCAAACACAGAAAATAGCAGAACATTCATTCAAAAATGATTTTCTAGGTCACTTGAAATTGTTGGATATCCCAGTTGCAGTGAAGGAGATATGAAAATGACTAGAGCAAGGTATCTACTCATCTCTTAAAGCTTCTACTAAAGTAACGCTATCGCTGCAATCATCCTTACCAGACTTACAGAAGAGCTTAACACCAAATTCACAGTGCCGTGTCTGGAAAAAATCCTTATGAAATTGCTAAAATCCTCTTCTGGGTATGACAGCCATGATCTAGGGTGCTTGCCATTTGTTGTCTTTTTTTTTTTAATTTTTAATTTCTGTGGGTACATAGTAAGTGTATGTATTTATGGGGTATCTGAGATGTTTTGATACAGGCATGCAATGCGTAATAATCATGTCACGGAGAATGGGGTATCCATCCCCTTAAGTATTTATTCTTTGTGTCACAAACAATTGAATTATACTTTTAGTTATTTTAAAATGCACAATTATTAGACTATAGTCACCCTGTTGTGCTAACACAAAGCAGGTCTTATTCACTTTTTCTAACTACTTTTTGTACCCGTTAGGTGCTGGACATTTGAATATCCTTCCTACGACATAGGGTGCCTGTGAAGTGGCATCTGTGGGACTCCTCATTTGGCTCATGACCTGTTTCTCCTCTTTTCCCTTCCAATACAATCATCAGCAACCCAGAAGCCAAACTAATAACATCAGGGCTCCGTTTGCCAAGCTGAGCCAAGCTCCAGCTCTGTCTCTGGGAAACTCACGATACGATAATGAGAGCAGACTGGTGCGAGAGTCTAAACACCACAGAAAGTGGAAGTGCCTCCAAAAATGGTCCCAGTTTCTATTAGCCCATTTATGCCTAGTGTTCCATTATTGGAATGCTAAGCAAGTGGGAGTTATTTATATTCTACTGCTCAAGGACAGCACCAAGGGCTGATTGCAAAAATTCAAAAAATCGCAACCTCGGGCATACACGGGTTAAGAGAGAGAGAAGTTACCAAAACACAACAAAACAACCTGGAAAGGTCAAGAAAGCAGGGCAGATGGGAAGGTGGACTCTTCTCTGGACACATTTGTCAGTGGCCCTATTAGAAAGAGATATCCAGATGTAATCTGACCACTGCAGGACGCAGGGGGCCATTGCCTACCTGTGCTATTGGCAACTCACTTTCATTAATGTCCCCCAAGATTGGACTAATCACTTTGGCAGTCATATAAAGAACTTGCTGTCAACTAAAACCCTTAGGTCTGTTTCCCACGAACTGCTGTTAAATCAGGTTTCCACAATCTTGAACTTGTGCACTGATTTTTTTTCCATCTAAATTCAAGACTTTATTAAATTTCACCTTGTTAGTTTCTAACCATTGTTCCAGGTACACGTGCTCTCTTGCCTACATGATCCTGTTCTCTCGCTCTCTCTCCCCCTCCTTCTTACCTCTCTTCCTCCTCCATCTCTCCCCTCTCCCCTGTCTCCTTTAGTCATCAAACTTACAATCCCTCCTCCAGAAATCTGATCTAAATACATGCATTTATATGCATGTATTACATATGGTACTTAAAAAGCCTTGTTCTCATAAACAAACAGACAACTTATTTTGTGGAATCTTGGGGTGAGCCAACCCTTCACAGGGCAGAGGTCACCTACAAGGGGAGAGGCTTATAGGGTTACTGGGGACCAGAACGAGAAGTGGTGACTTTAGGTGTGTGTATCAGAACTGTTTTGATGCAGCAACTGGCTGGCAGAGAATTGTATTACCAGGAAATAATAACTCACTCCAGGTTTTCATAAAAGCCAGGGGTTGCCCTTGGGTTGTATCCCTAAGTATATAATAGTATATAATGATCAGCTTTAACTCCCTAAAACTCCCAAGAGTCTACAGACTAAAAAGTGCTTCCTGTTACCAAAGTGAAGTCAAATCCAGCACAGTCAAATTAGTTTCTCCATGTGGGTGTCCAGCTCTAATTATATAACAGCTTCTAATTATAAAACGTTAAGAATGGCTATTAACTTTTGAATCTCATTAAAATTAACGGTTAATTTGCTAAAAGTCGCTTGTTTGGAAAAACTGCTAATGACCGTTCTGCAGATAGGCACAGGTACAAAATCTGCAAGGACACAGGCTCAAGGAAAAATTTTGCATTTAAAATCTCACACACCTTTGAGTTTTTAGCTAGTGTACATAGTAGCTAGGGTTTGGGGAGATATATTTACATTTAGTCCAATGAATAGGAATAGTCTGCCAGGCCCGGTGGCTCACACGTGTAGTCCCAGCACTTTGGGAGGCCAAGACGGGTGGATCGCTTAACACCAGGAGTTCCAGACCAGCCTGGGCAACATTGTGAAACCCCATCTCTTCCAAAAAATTCAAAAATTAGCCAGGCATAGTGGCGTGCATCTGTTAAGTCCCAACTACTCAGAAGGCTGAGGCAGGAGGAACGCTCGAGCCCAGGAAGTCAAGGCTGCAGTGAGATTGTGCTACTGCTGCGCTCCAGCCTGGGCAACAGAGTGAGACCTTTTCTAAAAAAAAAAAAAAAAAAAAAAAGAATAAGAATTGTCACTTGACAATAAGAACAGGATGAAATGAAAAAAAAGAGGGAATGACTTACCCATCTATTTTAACAGTTGGGATTCTAGAGTATGGCAGGGAGCATAGGTGTTTGGGGGTACAGGGACTGAAAGGTGAAGCCAATTCCATTCCAGTAATAGAATCAGCTGTGAGGAGGACCCAGATGTCTGTTCTTTAGAATGGCCCCCAAGATGTATGTTTCTCCATGATGCACTGTCCTGAATCCCGCAGCCTGTGTCAGAAAACCTGCCTGCTAGTGGACACAGGAGCGTGGAAGGTCAAGCACGATGCTCTCCTGCAGACACCTCTCTCAGTGCATAGAAACAGACCACTGAGCCAAGAGGGCTTGAGGCTCTGGAGACAGTTTTTAGACTAAAATCTCTCATCAGGAGATGAGCAAATGCAATCAGAAATAAACTCCAAGTGCCCAGCACAAGCCCCTTCCTTTCTTAGTGGCTGAGGCTGCGCCGTGTCAAGTTGTTACAGAAGCTGCATTCCAGAGGGTGCCCTGGTCTATTTCCTGAGCTGATCGGCGGCTCTCTGGCGTCCATGGGGAGCCCTGCCCAAACCATCATCCACCAATGGCAACTCTCCCAGGGGTCCAATGTCAGCCTCGGCTCTGCATGAAACCTCCATATCATGTTCTCACTACTAAGGATACAATTTGCTAAAGAGAAAAGAGTGGTTAAGGGGCTGCAGTACAGTAATGACAAACAAAACTAATAAACGAGGGTTTTCTAGAGTGGATCACCACTAGAAAATGAGGTCTACCAGCCGGGCGTGGTGGCTCACGCCTGTAATCCCAGCATTTTGGGATGCCGAGGTGGGTGTATCATGAGGTCAAGGGATCAAGACCATCCTGGCCAACATGGTGAAACTCCGTCTCTACTAAAAATACAAAAATTAGTTGGGTGTGGTGGCGCATGCCCGTAGTCCCAGCTACTTGGGAGGCTGAGGCAGGAGAATCGCTTGAACCCAGGAGTTGGAGGTTGCAGTGAGCCAAGATTGCACCACTGCACTCCAGCTTGGCGTCAGAGTGAGACTCTGTCTCAAAAAAAAAAAAAAAAAAAAAAAAAAAAAAGAAAAAGAAAAAAAGACAGAAAGAAAATGAGGTCTACCTTTCATTTCATTCCCTTTGCCAGTCACATAGTTCCCTGAGAACAGAGAGTGATGGCCGGATGCTCAGCAAAGGCAACAGCAGGACTGAAGACAGTGAGTTTCTCCACTCATAAAAGTAAAAAATACAGCACATTTTCTTTATATAGATACGTGAGATGTATAAAGTAACAAATTCAACAAGAGCTTTGGATTCGGAATTTCTAGTAGTAGCAGAAGCTCAAGCTCAGATGTTTAAAAATCTGAATAATCCATAGGACCTAAATCCCTTTTAATTTTATTCTAAAACTCACAGTGGTGGAATTAATAAAGAATGGTTCATAATCAGTAACACTACCTCTCCAGCAAATAATACCATTTCTGAAATTTCAAGTTTACAGGTTTGTAACAGTTAGAGAGGTGGGGCTGGAAGTATCGTATTATTTTCTACTTCACCTATTTCGTTACTATGTGTATTCTTAGTTTTCTTCAGAGCAATGTGTCCAACTGAATTCCTGGGCATCTAACAGGATTTCTGAGTTAAAAATCCTGTAATATCAACTAATCAATTAACTATTTTTAAAAAAATCTTCTTTATCATATAAACTGAATACTAAAGAATTGTAAAATAAATGTATTATTCAGGTAAATATTGTCCTAAAGACTGTTCTGTTATTTTGCCTATAATGCTTAATGAGTATAGTATAGTGAAGTATAAGAATTAATGATTATTCTGTATATATACACAGGTGTGTACAGGTGTTAATGTACATGAGCACATTCAAAAACTGAGCATTGGAGATGGTGCTCACATTTGAATATTTAGGACACTATTGGTGGTCTTTTGATGGTACATTCATGAGTGTCATCGTATTCATATTTAAATAATAAGCCTCTTGCTAGCAAGCACAGAACAAAATGATTAAATGGGAATGAGTTGATTCAGAGATTTAATAGCCAAAAATTTGGCAGAGCTAGATGATAAGAGAGTGCAGCAGTGAGAAAAATATTCCATTTTAGTGACAGAAAAAAATCCACAAAAAACCACAGCATTAAACATTATTCACGGGTACTATTTGTCTTCACTTGTTGATTTTAAAGTTTTTGGTTACATGTTTCCATATCAGATGACATTATTATTTTCATATACAGTTATTTAGGTCACCAAGGAGGTTTCTTTTGTTACTGTTTTGGGTTACAACATATTTTTTTTGGTTCATCTTACTTCTCCCTAAATAGGAATCAGAAAATGACTTTCTGAAACTTGAATTTCCTGGTTCCAGATAAAGACTATCTAAGCAGAATTTTAATCCATGTAAATCAATTTTTACAAGCTGAATCACTGCTGTCATTACAATGTAAATCTTAATTTTTTTTAATGTCAAATTTGTCACACATTTTCCATCCCTCTTTATGTAAATATGTCCCAGGTATTTTCCTAATAAATATATAAACTACTTTGGGTTTCTTTGCCTATGAATCATAGAATTGTATACCTTTAATGGCTTAGAAAATAAGGCATGCACCTCTTCTAGAAGTCCTTACAATTTCTTAATTCTTTTATATCTTTTTCATGAAAGTAAAGGGCTGTGAAGCTAAGGCTTGGCTTATGAAAACTTCTAGGTAACATGCATCTTCAAAATAACCTACAAAGAAGTGGCTTTATTTTATTACAGGCCTAAATATGTCAACAATGCTTTTTTCTAGGTCTTAAGACAAGTTATATACTTTTTTTAATATTAAGATTTTAACTCATACGAAATATGAAGTATCCTGTCTTTACTTGGGATGCTCAACAAAGTCTTAATTACTATTATAACTGATTTAAAATCTATTTGAGAATCTATTATATGTGATCTAGGTGACTAACTCAGATACCGTGATAACGACTTCAACAGCTCTCATCATGTGGCAATCTGAAATTAGATTCCCCATTTCTTTTAAACCAGTGTAATTATATATCTCTAATATTCTTTTTAAATTGGAGTCTGTTAGGTTCTTCATCCTACTTGCAAAACACAGGAAGAACTTCCTTTGGTAGAAAGTAACTAAACCAAGAACATGGTTTCTACGATGAAATGCAAATTCCTCAAACAAAAGACCTTCATTTCAAAATATGAGACAGTAACTCACAGTCCCTACATTTCCAGTTAAAGCTAAAGGCTGAAAAAAGGTGCTCAAAATGGATCCTTGGGATCTACCTTTTAATTCTGTTGGAAGCTGATCTCTCTAAGTATTTCAGTCTGGATGCTCGAGTACGTGGTGACAGGTCTTTGGGTTAATACATTTCAGTACCACAAGGGTCTGCTTCATATGTGTTACTGCCACTTAGAGATGACCAGGTGTGCACCCCTGTGTCCCAGTGGGAAAAAAATAGGGGTGTTTCCCACATATGAATCTTTTTCTTTCAGAATGAATTTCCCTGACCTTAGGTTCTGATCCCTTCTCAATTCACCTGGGAAACTATTGCTTGTTTGAACTGAAAAATACACTTAAGATCCACCTAGACAATTACCCCAAAGCTTTAAGCAGGACAGTTAAGTAAATTGCACTTTTAATATAGCCATCACACTTTTAAAATTTAAATTTGGAAGTAAACATATATTCTCTTCTGTCATCTGACTTTCTGATTTTATACCTTTTTCAATTTCTCCAAATGGCAGCTGCTCTTATCTTGAGTGGATCCTTTTACACAGTGGTTTTCTAATGGCTGATCTTCATAATGCGGGGTTCTCACACATACCTGTGTCCTAGTGTGTGATATACTTACAGAACTAGGCATTCTAGTTCTATTTCGTGTATATTGCAGTCATACTTCTGTGCCCTGCACTGAGATGCTTCCGCTGGTTAGTGGTGCTTCTTCTGCTCTGTGATTCTTATCACAGCAACCAAAGCAGTCACCAACAATCATCAGTCTCTGATATGATTACAGAAAAGCGGCAAAAAGATAAACTATGAAAGGGGTGTGAGAAACCCAGTAAGAGGGTCCTGAAGTGAGGAGTCCATGAAAGTGTCCCCATAACACCTGTTCAGTTTGTTTTTAAAACGAACATAAGACAAAGGCATGGGCAAGGACTTCATGTCTAAAACACCAAAAGCAATGGCAACAAAAGCCAAAATTGACAAATGGGGTCTAATTAAACTGAAGAGCTTCTGCACTGCAAAAGAAACTACCATCAGAGTGAACAGGCAACCCACAAAATGGGAGAAAATTTTCACAACCTACTCATCTGACAAAGGGCTAATATCCAGAATCTACAATGAACTCAAACAAATTTACAAAAAAAAAACAAACAACCCCATCAAAAAGTGGGCGAAGGACATGAACAGACACTTCTCAAAAGAAGACATTTATGCAGCCAAAAAACACATGAAAAAATGCTCACCATCACTGGCCATCAGAGAAATGCAAATCAAAACCACAATGAGATATCATCTCACACCAGCTAGAATAGCAATCATTAAAAAGTCAGGAAACAACAGGTGCTGGAGAGGATGTGGAGAAATAGGAACACTTTTACACTGTTGGTGGGACTGTAAACTAGTTCAACCATTGTGGAAGTCAGTGTGGCGATTCCTCAGGGATTTAGAACTAGAAATACCATTTGACCCAGCCTTCCCATTACTGGGTATATACCCAAAGGACTATAAATCATTCTGCTATAAAGACACATGCACACGTATGTTTATTGCAGCACTATTCACAATAGCAAAGACTTGGAACCAACCCAAATGTCCAACAATGATAGACTGGATTAAGAAAATGTGGCACATATACACCATGGAATACTATGCAGCCATAAAAAATGATGAGTTCATGTCCTTTGTAGGGACATGGATGAAATTGGAAATCATCATTCTCAGTAAACTATCGCAAGAACAAAAAACCAAACACCGCATATTCTCACTCATAGGTGGGAATTGAACAATGAGAACACATGGACACAGGAAGGGGAACATCACACTCTGGGGACTGTTGTGGGGTGGGGGAGGAGGGAGGGATAGCAATGGGAGATATACCTAATGCTAGATGACGAGTTAGTGGGTGCAGCGCACCAGCATGGCACATGTATACATATGTAACTAACCTGCACATTGTGCACATGTACCCTAAAACTTAAAGTATAAAAAAAAAAAAATTAGGAAAAAAAGAAAAAGAAAAAAAAAAAAACATAAGAAACGCACAAAGAAAAAGAACATGAGGCTTCCTGCTTTGGTAGAACCTGTTTTGATATGGCCGAAATGTAAGAATCTTAGGCCAGGTACGGTGGCTCATGCCTGTAATCCCAGTGCACTGGGAGGTCAAACAAGAGAATCTCCTGTGGCCAGGAATTTGTGATCAGCCTGGGCAATGGAGCGAGACCCTGTCTCTACAAAAAAAAAATGTAAAAATTAGCCGGGCGTGGTGGCATGTGCCTGTGGTTCCAGCTACTTATGAGGCTGAGGCAGGAGGATTGCTTGAGCCCAGGAGTTCCAGGCTGCAGTGAGCTATGATAGTGCCACTGCCCTCCAGCCTGGGCAACAGAGTGGGACCCTGTCTTCAGAAAAAAAAAAAAAAGAATCATATACTATGATATTTCTCCAGTAAGCCTTGACTTCCACAAGATGCTTAGAATAGCCAAACCCTATCACACAGAGAGGCAAAAAGAAGGTATTCTCCTGCATTCAGGGTGCTTAGCGTGGGCTGGATGCTTACCTGGGTCGGGCCTCAGGGGGTAGCTGTGGGTCACCAAAGGAGGGGCTTCGGGAGGCTGCCTGCTGCAGGGAGGAGCTGTGGGCGTGCTTGGGGGACCGTGGCACTTCAGTGAAGGAGGAGTCTCGCCCAGAGAAAGAGAAGGTCGAGGAACTCTCGGCTGCTGGGGACAGGTCATGGGCCTGCCGGGTGGCACTCAGCTCTTGACCTCGTCTTTGGTTTTCTATGTTCAGCAGCACCTCCGGGTCGGAAGCGCCGTCACCCCCATGGAGGGCATAGTCCTTGGATTCACCGGCACAGGTCCTGAGCCCCATCGTCTCGGTCCCGGGGTACAGAGAACTCGCATCTCTGCTTGACTCTTCCTGTTTGTCACTTTTTCCTCCCCGCTTCTCGACAGCATCAGGCTCCTTCCTGGACTTGGTATAGCGGGATAAATACTCGGAGTCGGCCTCGGGATCCAGAGTCAGCCCATACTTCTCTGCCAGCTGTCGCCTTCTTTCTGCTTTGTACCTTGCGATTCTTTCGGCTTTGGACTCCAGACTGTGGGTGTCCATGGTACCCGAACCATAGGGTGAGTCACCGTGGACACCGGAGGTTTCTGTGCAGTATTTGGATCGAGTTTGCTTTTCTAGAGAAGAATCAGAAGTTTCCTCCTCTTCATTTGATCGGCCTACAAGAAGGTCACATGGATTAGAGGTGCAGATTTCAAGTAAAGACATGTATTTACACACAGAATGACACTCTGCTGCACACAGCACACACCTGGGTGCCCATGCTGTGAAGGACCAGTTTCTCACCGAGGTGTGTTTGCCTAAAGTGATTATTTACCTGGGCTGTTGAAGAAGTCTGAGATCTGCAGTGAAATCTAGAAAGGCTGTGAATGGTGCACGTTCTGCAAGCCCCGTAAGGCGTGGCTTTAACTTCAGCTCAGCCCCTTCACTCCCCAGAGCGCCTCAGTCTTTGTTCAGTGCTTATTTCCCCTTACTGATTTACCCTTTTTGTGGAGTTCAGTATTTCACGTGGGAGGCCATAGGATGAGTTGAGTCCTCTGGAAAAGACAGCAGACAAGTGAGCTGCTGTCATTGGACAAGTGATGGATGCTGGTTTCCGGGGATCTGAGAGTAACCGTAACGATATGGCCCATATCATTATTCACCAGGCTTTTCTTTTTTACAGAAGTGTTTTCTTTCCCAATTATAACACACATGCCTGATGTAGGAAATATCTAATATGAGCCTGGCATACTGGCTCACACCTGTAATCCCAGCGCTTTGGGAAACTGAGGTGGGAGGGTGGCTGGAGGCCAGGAGTTCGAGACCAGCCTGGGTAACATAGTGAGACCCTGCCTCTACAAAAATTATTTTAAAAATTAGCTGGGCATGATGGCACACATCCATGGTGCCAGCTACTCAGGAGGCTGAGGTGGGCAGATAGCTTCAGCCCAGGAGTTCAAGGCTGCAATAAGCTATGATCGATCGTGCCACTGAACTCTAACCTGAGCAAGAGAGCAAGACCTTGTCTCAAAAAAAAAAAAAAAAAACCTACCAATCATCACCCTATAAACTAATAACATTTTTATATATTCCTTCTAGTTTTTCATATAATTTTTTCTTTATAAAATATTTAATGTTATTAATGTTCTATAAAAATATTTTCCGTATTCTATAAAAATGTTTTCCCAGCTGGCTCACAACTGTAGCACTTTGGGAGGCTGAGGCAGGTGGATCACGAAGCAGGCAGATCACGAGGTCAGGAGTTCGAGACCAGCCTGACCAACATGGTGTAACCCCGTCTCTACTAAAAATGCAAAAATTAGCCGGGCATGGTGGTGCGTGCTTGTAATTCCAGCTACTCAGGAGGCTGAGGCAGGAGAATCGCTTGAACCCGGGAGGCAGAGGTTGCAGTGAGCCGAGATCATGCCACTGCCCTCCAGCCTGGGCAACAAAGTGAGACTCTGTCTCAAAAAAAAAAAAGGAAAAAATCCCCATATTTGGAAACCTATTTTGAAGACATCATTTAAGGGTCCTAACAGTCTATCTAACAGGCATTCCATTATTACCTTAATCCTTGCCATATGGCCTTTTTCATTCCACCTGAATTAAATATTCATGTATCTTTTCCATTATGTTCTTTAAATTAAACAGGTGAGTAACTGGAACTAATTTTGGAGTTTGGTATGAATTGAGAAGAGAGATATGCCTCTTCCCACCCTCTGGCAAACCCATTTTTTTCATTATGATTTTATTAAATAATTCTTCCTTTTCTCACTACTATGTGAAGCTTAAACTTCACATATACTACACAGATTACCATTTCGGGTACACTATGGTTTATTTCTGGCAATAAATTTTGGGACTCTGATCTGTGTATTGATATTTCAAGCATGTAATTACTTTTTAAGAGGTGGAGTCTGGCCGTGTTGTCCAGGCTAATCTTGCACTCCTGAGCTCCAGCTATTCTCCTACCTCAGCCTCCCAAAGTGCTGGAATTACTGGTGTTGAGCCACCAAGCCCAGCCTTTTTTTTTTTTTTTCAATAATTGCATGTGATTTTAAAATATCTTAGTTTTCTAGCTTTCTGGCCACAGGAAATTGGAAACTGTAGAGACAAGCAAACTGATAACATCATAAAATGAGATCAACAGCTGTCTCTGAGCTAGAAACTAGAAAACACTGGCTATAAAAAGCAGCAGCATGGCCGGGCACAGTGGCTCACGCCTGTAATCACAGCACTTTGGATGGCCGAGGCAGGCGGATCACCTGAGGTCAGGAGTTCGAGACCAGCCTCGCCAACATGGTGAAACCTCATCTGTACTAAAAATACAAAAAAATTAGCCCGGTATGGTGGCGGGCACCTGTAATCCCAGCTACTCCAGAGGCTGAGGTAGGAGAATCGCTTAAACCTGGGAGGTGGAGGCTGCGGTGAGCCAAGATCTTGCCATCGCACTCCAGCCTGGGCGACAAGAGCAAAACTCCATCTCCAAAAATAAAATACAATTAAATTAAAAAATAAAAAGCAGCAGCACAGCGCCTCAGAGCCAGGGACTGTGGTGGGAAGAGCAGCCCTGCGTGTATCCTCCTCTCCTAAGGTCAAGTTGAATATTTGATGACAACAATGACTGAGTGATTAGGGAAAAGCTGAGTCACGTGCACTCAACATACTGTTTAATATGAAATAAATATGCAACGTATTTAAAATTATCTACATTAAGATAACTTAGATAGAAAGTTTTCTTGCATCTCCAGAGTAAGAACCGTACTCATTCAAGGTGCAGCTTTGACTCTAGCGCTCCCTGCTGAGAGCAGCCGCTCCCTGTACTGGGGTAGAACCTTGAGAGGCCCCTATCTTAGAGCACAGATCCTGTGCTGGGCCCTGAGGGTGAAGAAAGACACAGCTTCTGCCTTTGAGGGCCCCAGTCTAGGGAGGAAAATGACTGGCCTCCGTTACCCAACAATGTGCGAGGGGAATCATTTCATACTGCTGTGACATGGAAGGCCAGATCCGTGAGGCGGGGCAGAGATGACATACATGTTGTTGCTGTTTTTAGCAAATCTATTTAATAGCCAGGCATGGTGGCATGTGCTCGTAGTCCCAGGTACTCGGGAGGCGGGAGGATCACTTGAGCCTGGGAGGTTGAGGCTTCGGTGAGCTTATCAGGCCACTGCACTCCAGCCTAGGTGACAGAGTGAGACTCTGTCTCTAAAAAAATAAAAATAAAAATAAAAAAAAACAAATACATTTAACAAAAAATTAGGCCAAGTCCACTGGCTCACGCTTGTATTTTCAGCACTTTGGAAGGCCAAGGTGGGAGGATCACTAAAAGCCAGAAGTTCGAGACCAGCCTGGGCAACAGTGAGACTCTGTCTCTACAAAAATGTTTAAAAAAAAAAATTAGCCTGGTGTGGTGGTATAAGCCTGTAGTCCCAGCAACTCAGGAGGCTGGGGCGGGAGAACCCTTGAGCTTGAGCCCAGGAGTTAAGGCTGCAGTGAGCTATGATCATACTCCTGCATTCCAGCCTGTGTGACAGAGTGAAACCTTGTGTTAAAAAAATTATATCCACACAATTCACTTCTGTGGAATATCTCATGTTCTGATACCACTGTGTGGAAAGGGCAACTCGTAACCAGCCAGGCAGCCTGCTGGAAAATGGGCCACCCAGCTCCACGCTCACCGATGTGGGGGCTGGCAGGGTCGCTGGCTCTCATGTATCGAGGGGTGTCTTCCTCCAGCAGGCGGTGAGTCACCAATCCTGTGCAGCTCTGCAAGAGGATGGGCTGAGTGTCATTTTCAATCCCTTCCAGGCGCCTGGCAATTCTTTCTTTTCTGTGAAATACACCACAAGAGGCAGAGTGAGCAACAGCGATCGAATCTAAAGGAAAATGGAATACTGCTTTGCCAAGCTCTCTTCTACTTCCTAACTCCCACTATAAAGATCTTACCTTTTCATTTCTAAGAATTCTTTCTTCTTTGGTTCAAAGATTTGTCTTAATTCTGCAACTGGAAGAAAACCAAAAAAGAACAAAATATAGTATTTAGTAGTCGTGCGCTCATTTTATTCACTCATGCAACGTGTTTATTGAACTGCAAATTTCAGTTATTGATTCCTATGTAACAGTGACATGCAAAACTGACCAAGTTCCTGCTTTCTTGGAAACTGTTTCCTAGTAGGGGAGGCAGAGGCCAAATGAATAAGAGTGTGCAGACACACACACACACACGCACACACCCTAGGATGCATCATCCTCTTCTAAGGTCAAGCTGAATATCTGATGCCCATAAAAATGACAGAGTTATCAAGGCAAAGCTAAGACATGCTCACTCAACATACTGTTTAATATGAAATATATATGTAATATATTTAAAATCACATACATTAAAATAATTTAAATAGAATGTTTTGTTGTATATATATTGTAACACCTAGCTATGTGACTCACGTATATGTCACATATATAGGTTGGCTAAGAAGTAAAATCCTACAGGGTAAGGGAGAAGGTTTTATTTCATCTAGGGGAATCAAGGGAGACCTGACGAGCAAGCTCTCTCTAGGAAAGTATTTTAGGCAGAAATCTCAGCAACTGTTTCTAACTTTTGTTTGATTTAACAAAGTATTCTAAGCTTCTATTATGGAAATCATTTACAGAAGTATAGATGAGGAATGTGAACCCGACAGGGCCATCGGCAAGCTACAAGCATGAATTCACAGCCGCCTCTCCTCCACCCTGTCACGGAATCTGTCAATGGCTGTAACTATCTGATTGTGTTTCCAGCAGTGCCTAAAGTGGCCGCTTCAATTAGCTACAGTTCAGATGAACACAGGTCCTCCGCCTCCCTGCACAGGCTTTCACTGGAAGCAAATGTTAACAATGGTTTCCTTGCTATAATTTAGGTGGATGATGGGTAAGGTAATTACCCCAATGTTTCTGGCAGCACTGGAGAAACAGAACAAATGCTGTGCTGAGGTTGGGAGGTTCTCACATGATACTGAATACAAGGATATTACTGAGATGCCAGACAACTGTTTCTTTGGAGAAATGGCCAAAGTTCATGGAGAATAAAGGTCTCTCTTTTTGCCTCCTCCTCAATAGCTTAAATTCATAAGGGCGCATCTGAGTGACTCCTGTGAAGGACTCAGAATGGGGTGGGAGAAAGAGAGAGGGGTGGCTGGACAGCCTGGGGCCAGGGCCAATGAAAAGTTTTGAAAGGCTGAGTCACAGGAGAAACTCAAAGGAATTTGATGTTTGACTGCTTCAATTTCCGTTTTCTTTTCTCTAAGTGGTAATTTTTAGTAATGAGTCAAAACTACACACACACACATGCACGCATACACACACACACAAAGTTTTATATTGCCCTTTGTGTTCAGGGATAGAAGCCTTGTTTTTCTTCATTTATTTTTAAATGATAGCCACCTTAAAACTTCAGTTGAATTGGCTTTTGTTGAGATAGCCAGCTTCAAAAAAACAAAACCTCTCTCCCTCTGACTTCAAAAAGGTCTCCCAGTTGGCCTCCCCAGGAATCAGAGTAGCTGGAGGCAGAGAAGTCCTTGTTCTAATCATGTTCCTATTTAGAAGACAGGGGTATAATGAGAATGGGGCACCCCGCCATGCGGCCTTGGGAGAGGAGGCTTGGTCAATAACAACAGCTTCCCTGTCAACAAATTAGCCCTAGTGGGATTATGGTGATACAACTTTAATGGCTGGTAGGACATATTTTGAAAATATTTTCAAGGATGACAAAAACCGAAGGGTTTTAATTATTTAAACCCCAAAGAGGAAAGTGGAGCCCTATTTTTCAAAAGACCACTCAAGAAGCTATCAAAACCAAATTCCAAGGGCGCCTAAAAGGTACGACTTGAACCCATGCCTCAAACCCTAACTGAGAAATAGAAAATATTAATAGGGTCCTGAGTAGCATAATCACACCCCCTCCCCTCCCCTGCCTTCCCCTTCCCTTTCTTTTCTTTTGTCCCCCCTCCCTTTCTTTTTGAGACAGGGTCTCATTCTGTCACCCAGGCTGGAGTGTAGAGGCACGATCTCGACTCACTGCAGCCTCAACTTCCCAGACTCAAGTGATCCTCCCAACTCAGCCTCGCGAGTAGGTGAGATTACAGGCATGTGCCACCACGCCTGGCTAGCTTTTGGTTGTCTTTTGTGGAGACGGGGTTTCGCTATGTTATCCAGGATGGTCTTGAACTCCTAGGCTCAAGGGATCTGCTTGCCTTGGCCTCCCAAAGTGCTGGGATTGCAGGTGTGAGCCACCGCGCCTGGCCTAACATGTCCCTTTTCTTGCCCCACATTATTTCAACTGGATAAGTATCAAAACCGTTAATATACAGAGTATCATGTAACTTCCACTGGAAAAAGTTAAGACAGACCTTTCTTGATTCTAATTAGAGACTGCTGAAAATCACTTTCATTTCATCCAAATTTTAATTAATTTTAAAAATTTTCTATAGGAATGCAACTAAAGGCATTTTAAAAAAAGATTACAACAGTGCACGGAAAAGCAAAGCAACATGTTGCTTCCTGCTATTTTCTATTTCCCATATTCCAGAAGGAAAGATCTAGTTGGGAGACTGTGCAAGCCTCCTGTCCACAGGAAAGGTAGACTTTCCTACTGCCCTTCCAGTGAACACTGCCCTCTGATAGCCATCCACTTCTGGGCATAAAACGAGAAATTCTCAGGATAGGATCTAGCAGACACACAGATGGACCTCATCAGGGTCATGGGCTCAGGAGGCTGGCTCTGGAGAGCTCCCAGATCACTATGGGGGCGCTAATGGCTTCTGAATGGGAAGTGGCTTTGCTGTGAGCTCTGCTGCAGAATGTTGAATGTCCCAGGTTCTTATAGTGATGCTAAATCACCCCCATTTGCTGCGACACAAAAATATCCTCATATATTTCTAAAGCCCCTTAGGGACTGCCCTAAACTGAGAACCATTGAGAATCACTGATTCCCCAGTACTAGAATTTCAAATACACAGCCTGTGCCTTAGACACCCAGGCCCTAGGTTACACAGTACAGACGCCACTAGCCCAGCACTGCACTCTTTTCAGTCAAGCCCAGATTCAACGCAAAGCTATGCCAAGCCTATTGCTCCTGGAAGCTAGAATCCATCAATATAGTGGCTACTTGAAGGGACACCTTAGGGTCCTCTCTGATCATTTCACTGAGGAATTAAATGAGCTTATAAATTAAATTGTCCTTTAAATGTATTGGTGAGCTTATTAATTCTTAGTGAAAACCTATAGTGAATTTTAAAAGGAAAATAAAAAAGTCTCTCCAGCAAACAAATGATGACCTCTCAGTCTATTCTTTCTAGCAAATATATTTTTAATTACCAAGATATGCCTCATCCTACAGAAACGGGATTATAAGAAATGATGTACAAGACAAAAAGAAGCAACAGAGAGACATTTTGAGTTTTGCCTCTTTTCCCCATGTCTGTACTAACATGTAATGCAATTAATGTGTATTATATTACATATCTGTTTTATATTATTATTAATAATAATAGCCAGGCATGGTGGCTCATGCCTGTAATCCCAGCACTTTAGGAAGCTGAGGTGTGTGGATCACTTGAGGTCAGGAGTTTGAGACTAGTGTGGCTAACATGATGAAACCCCGTTTCAACTAAAAATACAAAAAATTAGCCAGGCCTGGTAGCATGTATCTGTAATCCCAGCTACTAGGGAGGCTGAGGCAGGAGAATTGCTTGAACCCGGGAGACAGAGGTTGCAGTGAGCCAAGACTGTGCCACTGCACTCCAGCCTGAGTGACAGAGTGTGATTCTGCCTCGAAATATATATATATATATAAAATATGGTTTATATTATATATTTTATATTATTATATAAACCATGTTTTATATTATTTTATATTATTAATCATATAAAACATGTTTTTGTACTATTATTAGCATAAAGCCAATACTAAAAACATCATGCATGAAAGTCACCATTGCTGTGGAAATCTATGTTGTAACGCTGTTGTTTTATTTATAAAGCCTACCTACAGTTCTACCAAAGTTACCTTCTGGTTGAAAATCTTGAAGGTTTGTGTTCTTTTAAAACTTCAAAAAAATTTTTTGTAATATCAGACGTGCAGAAAATGTAAGAGATATCCTTCACAATATGTTAACATTTTACTATATTGGGTTTATTTTTATTCTTTTTTCTTTCTCTTAAGTATATTTACATGTGCATATGTGTCTATGTACATACATACACATACATATTTACATAGTATTTTTTCTGAACCATTTGAGTCAATTGCAGCATGAGGCCCCTTTATCTCTAAATTCTTCAGTGTGTATTTCTTAACAAAAAAGAATAAGAATGCTTTTCAAAATTAGGTTCACCAGCTACAATTCAATTGATTATATGCTGTGTCATAATTATAATTCATATATGGTTCATGTTTAGTAATAGTAGTTATTATGTAATCCAGATATAAATAAACATCGATGGTCTAATTTCCATTTTAATGAGACATTTTCTATTTTGCTTTCAAATACATTAGGACTTCCAAACATATCCACCTGTCCCTTATTTTACCTGCTGTGTTGGTCTGTTACTCTTCTTTGAGTAATTCGGAGTGGTATTACTGTGGCAATCTGGACTCTGTGAGTCTATTTCTTTAGTTATTTCTGATGGGAGCTGGAGGTTAGTTTTCAAGTAAGGCGATTTAAGGAAATTTGATAGCAGAGCTGTAATACTTCATAAAGTTATTTACAACCACCTAATAGGCTTTGCAATAAGACTACACCAATATTCTAGACAATTTGGTCTGCAGGGTGCTTTTCTTGGGAAACATAGTTTCTTCCATTAGCTCTAAGAAACAGAAGGTTTCTGGTTAAGACATTGTTGAGTTCAGTCCTCCAAACTTGAGTACAGTAGAATCTTCCAAAGAAATATAAGTGGCAGGGGTACTGCCAAGAACACTTCTCTCCTTCACACGACAGCTCAAGAGCCCAGGCCAGATTTGGAATATTCTGATCTTACTTCCCACAGGAGTAAAGCCCTTTAACTTTTACTCTTGGATGGCAGCCACTAATATAAAGACAAGCAGCTCATAAACCAAGCAATTACAAACTAGAGGAATAAGGGGGAGAGGTGACAGCTGAAGGGTGTAGGTTTCTTTTTGCAGTCATGAACATGTTCTAAAACTGGCTGTGCCGATGGAGGCAGAACTCTGAATTGCCAGAAACAACGTAATCGCCTACTTTAAATGATAGGATTGCATGGATGTGTGTTGTATCTTAATAAACCTGCTAAAGAAAGTGGAGTAATACGTTTGGTCCACTTCATAATTCCTAATATAAAAATCTTTTTTAATATTATAAACATTACATAGGTAAAGATTTTTAATCCCTTGATTACTTGTTTGTGATACACAGAGGAAGTCCCGTAGAGAAAAAGTAACAACCACTTTAATGCCCATTTTCACAGGAAATGAACAGAAAGAGACTTCCATAAACTTCTCACACATAAAACTTGATGTCATTAAAATAAAATTATAACCAAATCTTTTTTTAACATAATATTGCTAAGAGCTGACACACAAAATCATTAATACATGTGTCAAATCAGAGAAACAACGAAATTGCTGGTCTTTCCAAATCTGCCTATTTTTTTCATAAAAAGCAAAGATATGTGAAATAAGACTGTAGAGAATTTAGGTGAAATTCAGGGGACATGGGGCACTGGCACTTTTTTTTTTTTTTTAGACGGAGTCTCGCTCTGTCACCCAGGCTGGAGTGCAGTGGCGTGATCTTGGTTCACGGCAACCTCCGCCTCTCGGGTTCAAGCGATTCTCCTGCCTCAGCCTCCCGAGTAGCTGGGACTTGCCCAGCTAATTTTTTGTATTTTTAGTAGAGACGGGGTTTCACCATGTTAGCCAGGATGGTCTCGATCTCCTGACCTCGTAATCCACCTGCCTTGGCCTCCCAAAGTGCTGGGATTACAGATGTAAGCCACCATGCCCAGCCGGGGCACTGGCACTTTTAAAGCATGTTTTAAGGATTTAGGGACCATGTTAATTTAGAAACACCAATCTGGTGAACACATAAAATCGTCATCTTTGATTTGTAAAAATTATTTTTTATAATCATTTATGACAAATTTTTTAATACAACTGGCTAATAAGCTTAGGTGTTCTAAAAGTTTATTACAGATGAAGTTACCATTTGTTGAACCTTAAGGAACCCAGCAATTCATCCTGTTTTTGATTTTTCTGCTCATAATATTGTCTGTGGTATTATGCATCAAATAAAGGAACTGGGATAGAGAAAGGGAAAGAGGGACCCTTCTGACTGGTGGAAACAACCTCTGCTATGTAGAACTTTGCCTAATAAACTTTTCTCAGCTATTGCTAATATGGATTTGTTCATTCTTATACTTTGTTTTGATCATCTGCATAGGTATTAAGCACTTTAGTTTGGCTCAGAGGAAATTTTTTTTTTTTTTTTGTCTTTCACAGAGAGTCTTAAACATTGGCAGAGCCATTCCATTTGACAGCCGTTCCATGCCCCATCTGCACCCGTCCTAACTGGACACGAGGCCACTGGCTTGCCCTTGAAAACTCTGGGGGAGAGCCGATGCGAGCACAGCGTGGACCACCTCATTTCCAGGTACCGTGAACGATTAATTTTCTTTTTGATATGAAATCTCATCTGCCTCCTTGTAATTCTACACGTTATTCTTACTTTTGGCCTCTGGAGCAACATAGAATAAATAAACCTGTGTTCCGGCTGACAGCGTTGTCAGTTCTTGAAAATTGCCACATGTCTCTGTCTGGGTTTCCTTCACCAGGCCAAATCCCCTGAGTCTTTCAGACATTCACCCTCATCAGACTGTGTCTCGGCCTATCATCCGTTCAGTTCCTCAGGATATATTCCAATTCGTCAGTGGGACTTTTTTTACTGGATTTACTTTCTATTAAAAGAATACGTTTTTTGTTCTCATTTCTTTGGGGCATGATTTTTGCTTTTTCTTTCAGAGTAGAAAATATCTGCCCTTCCATCAAATCTGTTTCTTCCACTGGAAGGTTTCCACAGCTCAGACAGGATGAAGACATTTTGTGAGCTGAGACTAATGATCATTCCTTGTGCTAGTGTTACAGTTACAAAGACCAAGCAATGTTTACATCATTTCACTGGTAACACTAGGGGGAATTGGTTTATAGTTGGTGCAGACATTTTACCGCATGCGCGCCTTGACCAGTGGAAATAGTAATTCACCAAACACGTGTGAGTGCCTCCTTGGGGAAGAAGAAAGATGCTCATGATAAAGTCTGCACGGGCTGTTCTCCGCTCAGCAGGAAGCTACAAGATGTTAAATGTAAAAGCCCTGGCCGGGCGCGGTGGCTCAAGCCTGTAATCGCAGCACTTTGCAAGGCGGAGGCGGGCGGATCACCTAAGGTCGGGAGTCGAAACCAGCCTGGCCAACATAGCGAAACCCTCCCTGTCTCTACTAAAAATACAAAAAATTAGCCGGGCGTGGTGGTGGGCGCCTGTAGACCCAGCTACTCGGGAGGCTGAGGAAGGAGAATCACTTGAACCTGGGAGGCGGAGGTTGCGGTGAGCCGACATTGCGCCATTGCACTCCAGCCTGGGCGACAGAGCGAGACTCCGTCTCAAAAAAAAGAAAAAAAAAAAAAAAAAAAAAAAAAGAGCCGTAAGGCCTGGGGCAGCCTCCAGAGGCAGCAGGAGTGGGTGGACAGAGAAGAAATGGGGGTATGGTCAGAACTCACTGCCCTTGGAGAAGGTTAAACAGAGAAAGAGATGAGGGCAGGTCGATTTTATGTTCCCTATCTCACCCGCCACACCCAGCCTCTGGCGAAAACCTGAGGATGCCTAAAATTAAAGGGCAAGAAGGAGTAGAAAGGTAAGGATTAAAAATGCATGGATGCATGGAGAGAGGGGGAAGGGAACTGAAGCTAATTCTGGGAGGAGGCAGGAAGGGCCGCAAAGGAGACTGTAAGCTGGAGGTTAGGGAGAGAGTTCTGCTCAAGGAAATTCGGACAACACAATACGCATCTACCCAGACATGGTTGGTCACTTAGGAACAGCCTTACCTTTAGGAAGTGCAACTAAAAGCTGAGCATCGATTCCTCTTTTGTGGTTAGTGAGCTGTTCTTTATCTTCGAGTGAGAACTCCTTCTGAAAGCTAAAAATTACTCCATTAGTAAAGTTAAGTCCATTTAGATAAAGATATATAAGTGAAAAAATGCAGAACATAAAAATTATGATATTGTTACACATCATTCAATATGTATACATAGATCACAGTTAAAATGTTTTATATTGGGGAGTAAATTGGTAACTTTTTTCATTTATTTATATTTCTGTAAATATTGTGATTTTTTGTGCAACTAATTACAGCAGGATTGGCGGGTGGCGTGGTGTGATGTGTGAAAACATTGCTGAACTGGGAGTCGTGAGCTTTAACTCAGACTGACCACCTCTTCTTGACCTAAGAATAGCTGTGCAAGCTTGCATTAATTACTCAACCTCTCTGTGCTACAATGTCTTCTTCAGAAAATCAGTAACTTGTCTAGGTGATCTACACTCTGTCCTCCAGTGTTAAAATTATGTTAAAGTAACAGATGCCTTCAAACAACCAAGGCATCAAAGCATGGTCAAAAGTTTGGAAAGCCTTATGAAGACTCGTGTTGGAATAAAAGAGGAAATGAAAGAGGAGAATAATAAAGGAAGTGAGCCCTTACTGTGGACTTTCCCCCATGTATCTCCTTAATGCATCTTAATACATCTTAATACATCTCCCCCATGTATCTCCTTTCCCCCATGTATCTCCTTATCTCCCCATGTATCCCCCAGGTATCTCCTTAATTATCTCTCCAAGACCCTAAGAGGTACGAACTACTCAGCGAGGTGCTGATAAAGGTACGAATGGCCCTGCCCTCTTGCCCCGCCCACCCAGGCCCTCCACCTGGCCCTGCAAAAAGCACCTGCTTTGTAATATTGACAGGTGGTGTCAACACTCCCACCATGGTGGATCTCAGGCTCCCACAGGACTCACTGAACTCAAAGTCGGGAGAGAGGCACGCATGTCTGGCCGCAGCACAACACTGGAACTAGTACCATCCTCAGTTTACAGATCCGGAAATTGTTACATGATTTGCCCAAAGACTCATATTTGACAAGAAGAGGAGATGAGATTCAAATCCATCTCCTAGTTTCATACTAGCCACAGTCACCCCAAGACTGCTGTGTACCCAACTCCATGGTCTTTGATGTGGCCGGAGCGGGCAGGGCAGAGGGTGCTGCTGCCTCGAAGGAAGAAAACAAACCTGTGGAAACAGGGAACTGCGGTTCCTCAAGGTCAGTGTGACCTCCAGAGGGGGAAAAGATGGGCTTGAAAAAGACTCACTGTGAAGCTGACCTTCCCGCTGTACGGGTGCATTTCCATAGAGGCCAAGGAAGAGACCGAGGAAGCCGCTGTGCATACTGTGTAAGTGGGACAATTGAATAACCTCTACCCCCTGTAAAAACTACAGGGAAAGAACTTCCACACAGTCCAAAGCACGGCCACCATCCCGCCCTCCTAGAACCAAGCCCATCTGAAATCTTCGTCTTTCCATATACAATGTAGCAACGCTTACATTCCTTAGGTAAGTGTGTTCACATTATTTAATGAAAAGTCTTGAGAATAATTAGGCTTCATAAGCCACGCTCTAGATTGGCTGGAAGAGCCTAGGACACCTGCCTAGTCAGAAACTTAGAATTAGCACCGACTTCTAAACACTGAATTGTAAGGCAGTAACTACTCCTTTCAGTGTAGAAACCTAAAAAAATTAAATAATGGCAGAAATGTACTCGACTTAAGGAATGGCATGTTATTTTAATTGATTATTTAATTGCTAATTTAAACATCTTGACAAAGCTCTATACTTTCTTTGGGAAACTAAAATCTTTTCAGGAAAAAAAATTCTACATTGAAGTGAAATAATGCAATCCTTGAAATATTCAGCTTTTCAGGCCACTTACCTTGCGGTACAAATGCTATATCTTATTTTCAAAAATAAACATCTGTATGCCTTTATTTTCCTCTTTCTTTCTGTTTCTCAGAAAGCTCAATAGAACCACTAATAAAAAGCAAGAAAGTGTCCCTGAGTTAAATACTCCGCTGAATTTACAGAGTGAGCTTTACGAGTCGTCACCGGACACTCCCTGGCTTCACAGGCACTTATTTTCTCGAAACACATTACAAATAGTGCCAGCACCCATGTGAAGTGCAGCCTTTTGATGGCAGGTCAGAAACCAAAGAAAACCAAAGGTCTAAGAGGAAAGTCTCTGATGCTTCTTAACGTGGTTCACTCGACATGCTGTTTCCTCCCCCTGAGCTCTCTCCTCTCCAGCCTCCTGCCATCGTGTGGCTTCGTTTCACTTCTGGTCTGGGCCTCAGTTGACTGGTCATGTCCTCAGGGCAAAGCACCTAAACCCACTGCCTATCGTGACCATCACCCAAAGTACATTACACACCTCGTTAATCCCAGCACTCTGTGGGAGCTGAGGCAGGAGGATTGTTTGAACCCAGGAGTTTGAGACCAGCTTGGGCAACATAGCAAGATCCCATCTCTTAAGAAAAAAATAGGAAAATTAGCCAGGCACAGTGGCACAAGCCTGTAGTCCCAGCTACTCAGGAGGCTGAGGTGGCAGGATCCATTGAGCCTAGGAGTTTGAGGTTGCAGTGAGCTATGATCATTTCACTGTACTCCAGCCTAGGAGACAGAGTGAGACCCTGTCTGTTAAAAAAATTAAATGATTGAATTAAAAATATTTTAAAAAATTAAAATATGTCGAATGAATGAATGAATACTACAAAACACTTCAAATGAATACTACAATTCACCCTGAAGTATTTTTTGTGTACCTTTTATGCAAAGTTGATGTGATGGCCAGAGGTAAAATCATTACAAACATTGAGAATAACTATAAGAGCATACGGTCAATAACATCAGTCATAAGCCCCTCCTCCCTCCCTTCCTTATCACCCTCCCTCCTTTCCTTTCTTCCTTTCTTTCCTTCTTTCATCTTTGGACAGGGCATAATTTGGAACACATCATTCTTTAGTACCTTTGCTCACCTTGCATACATGTGTGAAAAACTGGCGTAGTTGCACGTGTTTATAAAGTATCGATTTTAGAATCTGCAGCTTCCAGGTAAACATTTATTACTGAGTCCACACGGCTGTCATCACCCTCTGGTCCTGTCTCCGCTGCCTCTCTCCCCTGCTCCCGCTAAATGACTGGGGGCTTCTGAGAAAGCAGATGAGCAGACAGGCGGAGCAGGAGCAGGCAGACTGGGCTGGAAAGTGTGGCTCTGGCTCAAGGCAGTGCCACAAGCTGTGATTAAGGCAAGACCCCTCAAATCAACATGTGAAATCGAGTTTCTTTCTTTAAAAAAAATCATGTTTCTTCCCTGAACTTTCTCTACCTGAGGGCACCAATCATCAGTGAAAACACAGGTAAGACGTGCTTATAAAATTCAGGACGGTTCATCAGTGAGCACCTTTTTTGGCTCATCTGACGCTGATGAAACACAAGCACCTGTGAGGGTCCAGACTCTCCTCTCCTCTCTGCTTCTTCTGACTCAGAGGCCCCCCAGCAGGGAGACTGGTAGGGCCCATTACTAATGCACATGACCAGTGACCCCAAAAGCAGGGAGCTCTCGGATGCTGGATCCTGCCCTTCCTCCTCAGTCACCCCCCAACCCCAACTTCCCCAGGGACAAAGGGGTGTCTGCAGGGTCAACCTCTGCAGGCCTTGATGTCTCACTAGAGCTCAACCAAAAGTAAGAGCCTGTGTTTCAGTAGGGAAGCATCTCTCCATAGATACTAAAGTTAGTGCTGTCCACTTCATTTTCTGCATTTTGATTTTAACTTTCTAACAGTGAGAAACACCTTTTGGATTTTTTTCCAACTCTCTTTGTCTCCCCTGGAACAGTGCTCGTTCTTTAGGACTGATTGTTTGTGCCGCCACCCCCCTTCCTCTGCTTCTAAGAAGAGAATGCCCCCTGCTTCTGTGACAATTTTTCTTTTAAACGTGTCCCGTTAACCTACTTAAATGCCTGCCCATAGCAGCACGGGGGAATTTTATTAAAGGGAGAGCAGGATGCTCCGCTGTTATCATCTCTGTTTTTCACAACGTGGAATATGCTACTATTACAAGGACTGTCCAGCACCCGTGCGGTGTAAGTCTCCTCCACAATCTGTTCATTCCATTACTGCAGTTTAAATTACTAGATATGGGAGACGAAGCCCCATGAGCTCATATTTTCGTCTCTTTTAGCTGGTGTCTGGTTGACCAGATTTCTTTTAAGGAAGCAGGCTCTTGTACCTCAAGCCCATTTTACACGTAGCACCATGGCACACAGGCTGTCATTTTAATAGGTATGCATGATATAATATCCATGATTTGAGAATAGCTGTGTCTCTTTGAGTCTCTGTCCACTGACGTGTGTGACTTTCATATTGCATGCTTTTCCTGTCCTTGAATAAGGAATGCCTTCCTGTCTCTTTTTTCCTTAGTCACTTATTAGCTCCATGACAGTTCAACCAACCTGCTAGGGACATATTAGAAACCAAGCCGAGGCCAGGCGCAGTGACTCATGCCTGTAATCCCAGCACTTTGGGAGGCCGAGGTGGGTGGATCACAAAGTCAGGAGATCGAGACCATCCTGGCTAACACAGTGAAACCCCATCTCTACTAAAAATACAAAAAAATTAGCTGGGCCTGGCAGCGGGTGCCTGTAGTCCCAGCCACTTGGGAGGCTGAGGCAGGAGAATGGCGTGAACCCAGGAGGCGGAGCTTGCAGTGAGCTGAGATCGTCTCACTGCACTCCAGCCTGGGTGACAGAGCGAGACTCTGTCTCAAAAAAAAAAAAAAAAAAAAAAAAAAAAGAAACCCAGCCTCAGATCCTATTAAAACATGGCCAAGATGAGAAATACAGATGCATCCCATTAAAAAAGTGACGTTTCGTGAGTCAGTTAAGACAACCTCACTGATGACCTTGGATCATCATTGCTCTAACTAACTTTATACTTAGATGTGCCCTTTGATGATATTGCGTGTAAAAATTAAATAAAGCATAAACATTTAAAAGATGTGGATGAAATACACAAAAGATTTGCCCCATCCTGTGTGTTCACAAGATCAACTGCCATGTTCAAATGCCTGAGGAGGACAGGAGTTAGACCCCTGTCTATCCTAATGTTGTTGAAATGCAAACCCTTTTCGGTCAAGGAACAATGTCATAATACCTTAGGCACAAGAGCAACTGTGTGGAAATGGGGGCTGTGTCCTTCCGCTATAATGAAGCACAGATTGAGATCTTTGCCTGACTGCGTAGGGGACAACTTTGTGCCTCCATCTGAAAATATCAAACTCTATTAATATAGAAAACAATCTACTAAAAAGCACCTGAGATACAGCTACTGTGTATGGCACAGGCATTCATTTCCACTTCTCTTACATCCATGATGATGTGTCATGGAGTTTTAGCACATTAGGTCAATCAAATTAGCACCCATAATATTCTGTGGCCAAGGGGACTGGAAGTACAGAAAGGTTAAGAGAGAGAGTTGGGAAGACCGGGGAAGAATAACTCACATGGATGGGTGGATGGGTGGATGGATGGATGGATGGATGGATGGATGGATGGATGGATGTGTGTGTGTATGTGTGTGTGTCTATGGAAAAAGGGAGGGAGGGAGGAGAGGAAGGAAGGAGGAAGGGAGAAGGAAGAGAAACAAGTTTAAACCATTTCTAAAAAGAATCTAGCTCCCTTCTTTGATGGACAGATTGCAAAAGGACAGTGCCTGCTTAGAGGCAGGTGTGAGAAAGAAAAGATAATAGTCCTTTAAAAGTTTGCAATGACAAGAGACAGCAAGATTCTGTTCTCCAAATAGTTTCCATAAGCAGAATTAAATACAAAGATTCCTCTGCTTCATACATTTTAATAAATCAAATTCTAGAGAGAAAACATATTGCCAAACATTTAAACTCATGAGTTAGACATTCAAGAGAATAATTTTAAAAGCTACAACAAATCTTCAAAATTTCACAGTTGTTGAGACAAGGCCACTTTACCTTGAAACTTTCCTTTGACGTGGGAATCCAAGGAAGCTTAAGTTTTTCTTGTTGAAATCTAAGGGAAAAGAAATAATGTAACATTGAAATAGTTATGCAAATTGTTAAAAATCCGATGAGAAAAAACTCTCCAAACTGCTTTTGAACATATAATTTAAGAAAAAGAAAACCATTAACCAGACAAAAAATAGAAATACAAAAATGACACCTTCTAAGAATCAAATTCCACATGGAAATTTACATAGGCAAGTTTTGCTTTTCTCTTCCGGAAAGTAGCCAACATACTCCATGGGTAAATGAAAATAATAATAACAATAATAACAATAATACTTCTAACACCGTTCAATGTTACCATTTAAATTTGTTATGGCAACAAGAATAACTCAAAGCAATTAAATGCTAAATAAGGCAGCTATATACTCAGGAATAGAGGAGAAAATAAGCAATTTTGGTCCAGGCAACTAGAAATGTTTGAGATGCCTTTAAAGAATGGGGGTGGGGTCTGAAGAGCAAAGGACAACTCAGCTGTGTCTTTTGCTCTCATTAAAATCTACACAATAACAACCAATAAAAATAACTATTTATTTGTATTTTGAAGACAAGATAGGTATTATGTAAAGACAGCTGGTAACAATTCTATACAGGAAAAACATCCCAAATGAACAGGTTAATCAAAACCAGGCACAGACAAAATTTATAACCAGTCTAATAGCATGTAATCTGTTTTACAGCCTTTGGCTTACAGCATTTGTCCACTAAGAAAACCACAAATAGACCATTTACAGAAACTTCTTCCCCTAAGGAAGTGCCTTTTGCTCTTTAATATTTAGGGGCAGAAGCCCAAGGAAAAATAAGTACAAAATACATCAGATGTTGACACTTCATTATCCATCAAAATACATCCTCAGTCCTGGAATTTGGAACTGTGGCCAACTAAAGAAATACAATAAAATGAAAGGTATAATGCCAGTAAAACATCTAAGCTTTTCTCTTAACTATGCAAGTATCTTGTTATGTAATTAACCAAAGAGAAATCAATTCAGAAAGCTTTCAAGTGCTGTAGGGGAAAATTCCTGAATCTGAGGTCTGAATTGTTCAAGTCACTTCCCAATAGTGCATTTGAGCTGGAAAGCAGTTCTGATGTATAATGGCTGAGTTTCAAATATGATACTCAAAATAACCTTAGCGTTTCAGTTTTGTTCAATCAGTGAACTGAACATGCCACACCACTTCAGTAGTTACATTGAAAGCATGTATTTTCCTCTGTGCTGGAAGAAAGCCACTGAAAAGACAGTATCTTGTTCCAAACTGTCTCACATGAAGAGTTAATAAAAAGACGCTACTCACCACTGCCTACTGGAAATAATTTAGTATGTATAGCATTTGATTTAGAAAAATATTTTAGCTAAAGTGCAGCACATCTAGAATTTGATCCAAAGTGTGGGCATTCCAATTACATTTGCAATTTTTCTTACATAAAGGTTTCAGTGGTTTAGTAGTAACTTTAACTTACTAAGGGAAAACAAATTCACATTATCAGCAATCAGAAGATAAGCTCATTTATAAACTCAATTAGATATTTAAAGTGTCTTTGGAGAAATGTGTATAAGTAACTGAACACAGGAGAATACATAGGGCAAAATAGAGGACCCCAGGCATTCATCATGTTATAAAATCCATACATAAGTGCATTTCATATTTATCTTGCCTTACCTTGTTTCTCAGAGAATTTGAAAGCTCCCAAATAGCTGGAAAACCCTGGGCTTCTGAACATGGCTGCACACAGACGGCTCGGTCACACAGCCTGCTCTACAGCTAATTCTCAGCCAGCAACCACCTTCGTCTGGTCTAAGCAAAACTGGGTTGAGATTTTTCACAGTGCAGGACTAGAGCGACCAGGCACTTGTGTCTTTGTGCCTATGGTACAGGAGAAGCAAGAGGCCGCTGGCTGGAATAGCTCAGACCCCACAATCAGATTATGAACAGAAATTAAGCCTGGAGGCGCTGCAACAGACTAGAGCCCAGTGATGGGACGTGGGTGATGTAGATGACCAAGGCAAAGCCATGGAGCATCCCAGCATTTGCTCTGGTTAAGGAGACAGTGCTGCAACCTAACCATCCTCGGAGGAGTCAGATACAACTTCCTCTCCCTATGGACACACATACAAAGAAAAACCTACAGAGACCCTCGTGTATTGGGAAGAAGGGAACGCTTGAGTATTTCCAGGCTGCTGCAAGTCTGGCTTTGGCTAAGTTAAGTGAAGTATTTTACCTAACAGAGAGCCAAAAACCCATACTTAAGATTTATGAACAACATATGAGTGAAACTATGGGAAAAGAAAGGGCAGATATTACTAGAGATTCAAAATTTTAATTTGAGGTAGAAGCTATTAAGTTAAGCTTTGCCTATTAGATTGCCCCCGCTTAATTTTAACCACAATATGTAGTTGGTGAGCTCAAGCAATGCTCATGCAATTCCAAGAAAAATTCGCAATAATTACAGACTGATTGTACAGAAAAACGGAACATTCAAGAGAACCAGGAGAAATGGTCTCATTTGCAAGCTAAGGAAATAGGGCTAGATGAGTAGCTTGCTCCTGGATAGACAACTGTTTGGTGATGGAGCTATGGGATCTTGGGGAGGTGGGATCAAGATTGTGATTCACCACACCCCACCTAGGAGCAGGAACTCTGAGTTAGTCTTTGTATCTTTAGTTCTGGACACTGTACCTGGTGCACAGTAGGGCTGCAGGAAATGTTTGCTGAATGACCATAGGAAATCACGAGATAATCTCTTCTAAAAGCTAGAGATCTCCTTCTAAAATGGGTGTGTGGAGTTAGTATCCTGTGTTCAAACCAGGTGGACTTAGACTAATTTGTAAAATACAAACACACTTAAGGTGAAAATGAAGAATTATATGCTGAATTAATAAAGGCACATAAACACAAGGTACATCAACCCTGGGTACTAGAGGAGTCAGTGGTGGCATTTTTGCCATTTTTCTCTAAACTCATTACATTATAGTCATAAAATCAGGAAAAACTGTGGCAAATAGGATAGTTAAAAAAAACTCAGCGAGGAACAACGTCAGTACCTTGGATAACTAAATTAGAAACTTGATGGTAAGGTCATAGATAATCAGCAACAAAAAGAAAAAAGGGAGTGTTGGGAGGAGAAGAGGAAGGAGAGGAAATAGTAAAAGCAACTGATTCTGGAAATAAAGAGATGAACCAGGCATGGTGGCTGATGCCTATAATCTCAAAACTTTGGGAGGCCAAGGCAGGAGGATCAGTTGAGGCCAGGAGTTCAAGACTGGACTGGGCAACATGGTGAGGCCCTGTCTCTACAAAAAATAAAAAATGAGCTGGATGTGGTGGTACACACCTGTAGTCCCAGCTACTTGGTAGGCTGAGGTGGGAGGATTGCTTGAGCCTGGGAGGTCGAGGCTGCAGTGAGCCATGGTTGCACCACTGCACTCCCACCTAGGCAACAGAGTGAGATCCTATCTCAAAAAAAAAAAAAAAAAAAAAAGAAAGAAAGAAAAAAAGAATAGAGAGATAGGATGAAATAATATACATGTTGACATGTTGATAAATAATCCTTTATAAAGAATGTAAGTTTATGGAACACAGTATCACTGCTCATCACCCTTTTTGTGCCTGAAAATTACTCTTCCTATAGAATACTCAATTACAGTTATCTAAAAGAATCTAAATGTTTATTTTGAATTATTATTAAGGAATAAGTCTATTCTAATTTTTTTTCAAATTTTTCTGTCGCTTGCTTTTCCTTTTCTCCTTTTTTTTCAACATTTATTTTAGATTAAGGGGTACGTGTGCAGGTTTGTTACATGGGTACATTCAGTGATGCTGAGGTTTGGGGTACATGGGTCCCATCACCCTGGTACTGAGCATAGTACCCAATCATTTGTTTTTCAGCTCTTGTCCCCTTCCCATATTCGAAATTTGAAAATAAAATTCCAGTACACAATTTTTTTAATTGTTGGGTATTATCTTTAAGTTGGTAACGGAGTCTTACCAGAATTCTTTGCCTCACCCATGGATTACAGTACAAAGCAAACTGATTTAAATATGACATAGTTGTTGAAAGGAAAAAAGCACAACATTCTTTATGAAATTATGGATATAAAATTTAATCTATTATTTAGGTATCCTATCCATAGGAAACCAAATAAGACTGTGAAGAAAAATCTCTATTTTATGTTCATAGAAAGTATCTTTGAAAAATTTTCATTTACTCTCCAATAATTATAATGAATTATTATTTTTAATTTTTCCACTTGACATTCAAGAATTATTACTACTATTATTATCATTATTGTTTTAGGCTAGCTCATTCACATAGGGGAGCTACAAAATACCCAAACATTTCCTCACGTCATTCTGTAGGTTAACATATTTATTTGCAGAGAAATTCTAAGTTGTGATTGTAACTTTTTTTTTTTCCCCGCTCTGTCACCCAGGCTGGAGTGCAATGGCATGTCTCTTGGGTCACTGCAACCTCCACCTCCCGGGTTCAAGCGATTCTCCTGCCTCAGCCTCCTGAGTAGCTGGGATTACAGGTGCGCGCCACCATGCCCAGCTTATTTTTGTATTTTTAATAGAGATGGGGTTTCGCCATGTTGGCCAGGCTGGTCTCGAACTCCAGACCTCAGGTGATCCACCCACCTTGGCCTCCCAAAGTGCTGGGATTACAGGTGTGAGCCACCACGCCCAGCCTGTGACTTTCTTAAATTTCAGGGAGAAGACGTTTTAACCGAGCGCTGATGGTGGTGTATTCCCTTTTCAATAGCATCACACAGCTACCAGCTCAGCATGAACGCACAAAGTTCCCTGCTGCTGTGTCCACGGAGAAGCACTAATCTTACTCAGGGGCAATGCTTTATGGAAGTACAATATTTTACTGGATATTTTTAAGGCTGTAATCTTTAAAGAGAAGTAAAAGCAAATATTGAAGTTGCCTTTAGATGGGCATGCGAACCTGCTTTAGGAGAAGGGGTAAAACTGTGTGCCTGGGAGAGGCTGAGGGAGGTCACTGTCATAGCATGTCATGTAACATGGTCATGTCATGGTACACATCACACCACACCATGGTACACATGACATCGGGCCATGGTACATGCCATGCCATGTCATGGTACACGGGTGGTGGCTGGAGGAGACCTGAAGGATCTATGAGTGAGCCATTGGGATGCTGACACCCCACAGTGATATCACTGGAACAAGTGAATCAGGCCCTGGTGGACCCTGGTAAGACTGGAGACGAAGGGGCCTTTCTGATCACCTGGTCTTCATGTAATGAAATGTTAGATGACTCCTGTAGAATACTCAAGGTCACAAAGCTTGTGGCGTGGAAGTGCCAGGCTGAAAATCCACATGCTCTGACTCTCCCCAGGACAACTCCCACATTCCTGATCAGCCTGAGCACAAGAGAACCGGGGCCATTGTTGTAAACTTGTCCTGGATTGAGGTCATAGAGCCTGCCAGCCCTGGCCCACATGGATGTCACTGGTAAAGGGGCCAGCCTGATCCCAGAAGGAGACATCAGGCCAGCTGCAGTTGTCTTTCATAAACCTTATGATTTCTAGGTCTAGTTTTGATCCCACAGACCTTGCTCGAAACCAGGGCTACCCCCAGATATGAGTAACTAGGGCATAGCTAAGGCCATAAGGCTCAGAGAGAAGTCAGTGTCCCTGGTGGGGTGTGGGTGTTGTGTATGAAAAGAAGCAATTGATTATTATTTTTCCTTTTCTTCCTAATTCTCCCACGTTATTGGAGAGGAATAAGATATGGATGTGGCTACTTTGAAGTGTGTAGGAAGCAATGACTCATTAATTCTATTTCTAAAAATGCACACGAGGAAATTACTATGAATGAACTCAAGGGTGTTTACCATTTGTATACTGATACCACCCAATTGTCTGGCACTGAAGATGTGGCATCCAGTCCACTTTCCCACCAGTGTTTAAGGAAACCATCTCTCTTAAGCATATTTGATCTAAGTGTGCATATGCATATGAGTGCCATGGGCTAGGCCAATGCTGAATTATTATCTTGACGAGAAATGATGACGTAAAAATTAAGCTTAGTAGGATTACACTGAGGCCCAGCCTAGGTAACAATTGTGAGACAAGAAGTTTGGATTTCTTAGTTTCCTTCTGTGGAGATTTTATTTCAGGATTCTGGCAATGAAATATTTCTGTGAAACTTGTTTTGCACACTTCTATCTGTGTGCTTCTAAGTAAACTATAAATTCTGATTCTTTAAGTGTTTAAGTTTCCTATAATTCCTAATTTTCTTGGATATTTGGCACTAAGACCCTTGCTCTCTTTCTCTCACTGGATGATTTAGTAAGCCCTACTGGTGCTATTCTATTGAGTGGAAGTGAGAGGCTACCTTTGCCAGCTGAAAAATTCCAAATAGATAATTGAACTAGTGAAGACTGAGCTCTATAATAATTACAATTATTCATTCAGACAACATGAATATCATGACACGGTTTTCTCAATAACTGACAGACACATGTGATGGAATCCTCATGAGAAAATCCTTACTTTTTACCTAGGATTGATTTTTTTAAGGGTTGAGAAATATGACACATTGGAATTTTGCTCAATGCATTATAGTCATTGAGGTCTAAATACAGACCAAATTTTCTATAATATTAGTATAGTATTCTAACAGTGCTAGGATATGTTTTGATCACTGATGAATCTTTATGACTGAAGTACCCTTGCAATTGGGGTATAAATGTGAGTTACAATAATATGTGTTTTCCCATGAAACTTGAAATTGGATAAATTGATGAGCAATCTGGTACCTGACTTTTCTCTCCCGAATACATTTGGCTTCATTTTCGTTATGATGAAAGTGTGTGCTGTGAACGATGCCAATGGTAAATAAGACCTTTATGGACGCTCATATGAATGACAATCAGGGCCATTCCTTCAGGCAACATGATTACCCTTGTGCACTCTTCTTCTCAATGAGTGACTAGCATACTTGATGGGATCTGCAAGAGGGAAAATTTACTTTTTACTAAAATTGCATTGATATAATGTTGACAAGGCTTGTGATTATTGGTATCATCTCTAAGAGGTGATATTCATTTGGTCTACATATAGAAGGTAACCTATTAACTTCTAATTTATATGTCAGGTTGCTATGTTTTTACAATGTTTGTGGTTTATTGATGATGACTCAGAACATAAAGACTATGGCATTATGGCGACATGCTCTAATTCTGATATATAAATACCCCATCATTTATTAAATTAAATAAAATTATGAGTAGTATATCTTTTTCTGTCACCCAGGCTGAAGTGCAGTGGTGTGACCATAGTTCACTGTTGCCTTGAACTCCTGGGCTCAAGAAATTCTCCCACCTCATCCTCCTGAGTCTCTGGAACTACAGGCATGTGCCAACATGCCTGGTTAATTTTTGAACTTTTTGGTAGAGATTGGGTCTCACTATGTTTCCCAGGCTGATCTCCAGCTCCTGGCCTCAAGTGATCCTCCTGCCTTGGCTTCACAAAATGCTAGGATTACAGGCATAAGCCACCGCTCCCTGCTAGTAGTATTTCTTTTATTCTTTTTAACAATGCAAATGATTTTTTTTTGTTTTTTTAGACGAAGTCTTGCTCTGTCACCAGGCTGGAATGCAGTGGTGCGAGCTAGGCTCACTGCAACCTCTGCCTCCTGGATTCAAGCGATTCTCCTGCCTCAGCCTCCCGAGTAGCTGGGATTATAGGCATGCTCCACCATGCCCAGTTAATTTTTGTATTTTTAGTAGAGACGGGTTTTCACCATGTTGACCAGGAGGGTCTCGATCTCCTGACCTCATGATCCACCTGCCTCGGTTTCCCAAAGTGCTGGGATTACAGGTGTGAGCCACCGCGCCTGACTGCAAATGATTTTTTTAATTTTAATAGTTTTTTGGGTACAGGTGGTTTTGGATTAAACAGATAAGTTCTTTAGTGGTGATTTCTGAGATTTTAGTGCACCCTTACCTGAGCAGTGTACAGTGTACCTAATATGTAGTCTTTTATCCCTCACTCCTCTCCCAACCTTCCCCTTAGAGTCCCCAAAGTCCATTATACAACTCTTATGCCTTTGAGTCCTCATAGCTTAGCTCCCACTTATAAATGAAAACATATGATATTCGGTTTTCCATTCCTGAGTTACTTCACTTAGAATAATGGTCTCCAGCTCCATCCAGGTTCTTGCAACAGACATTATTTCATTCTTTTTTTACGGCTGAGTAGTATTCCACAGTGTATATATACCACATTTTCTTTATCCACTTGTTGGTCTATGGGCACTTAGGTTGGTTCCATGTCTTTGCAATTGTGAATTGTGCTGCTATAAATATGCGGGTGCATGTGTCTTTTTTATATAATGACTTCTTTTCCTTTGGGTAGATACCCAGTAGTGGGATTGCTGGATTAAATGGTAGTTCTACTTTTGGTTCCTTAAGGAATGCCAATAACATTTCTTTACACCAACAACAAACTATATAAAAAAGAAATTAAGAAATCAATCCCATTCATAATTGTATCAAAAAATAATAGTTGTAAATTTAACCAATTAGATGAAAGATCTGTATACTGAAAACTATAAAACATCGATGAAAGAAATTATAGATGACTCAAATAAATGGGTCCGTGAATTGGAATAATTAATATTGTTAAAATTAATGGACCCATTTGTGTATACATTTATAAATGTGTATTTGTGTATACATTTATAAACGTATAAAATGGGAATTAGTCTACCTGGGGTGCATATAGAAGACTGGGTAAATAAATTACACGAGCAAACCAGGGTTGAAACTCCATTACTGATTTGAAAAATTTTAAATATTATAGATGCACACACACCTAATCAGAATGACAGGAAATAAACCAAGACATTAATTCTCTCACAACTCAGAGATAACTCTGTTCATGTGTTTTCCAAAGTAACTTCTCTGTTTTCCAAGTATCCACCATATGCACGATTTCCTTCTGTAATTGCAAAACAATTAAATACAAATGAAGATGAAGGCAATAAGACCTCTTAAATCCCCAAAGCTTAGACATAGGCTAAAAATCCAGGAGAAAATCCTGGCATGAATGAATGGCGCCTATGGCCCTGTGGCACAAAATCAGCCTGCTCACTTCTTCCAGCAGATGCATTTTCTTGGCTCTAAGTTGAGGAGTTGGCCTAGATGGTCACCAAGATCCTTGATAACAGGCACCAGTGTCGCTTAACCTTGACACCAGGTGCGCACAGAAGAACCTTGCCCTGCCTATCAACATTGAATTCACCTGTTAAATCCCCTTCCTAAATGTTCTTCTTTATTACCAATCACACCTTTCCTGCTCAAAAGCCTTTATTGTCTCCTAGCTAAAGGATTATAAAAACTGGAGAGACAGCACGTGATGCACACTTCCGGGTGCATTTCTAGCACAGAGCCCAGCTCAGAACAAGTAAACTATCAATACTGCTTGAATGGATCAATCAATCAAATGAGCAGGCAAGCACTGAAATCACTTCTATCCTTAAATTTCTCCCATTCTTAGCCAACCACATTTCTTGAATAGTTTGCAGAGAGGAAAAGTATTATGTCTCTTTCCTCAGCTTGAGACTATTACTTAAAGTCTTCTTGTCTTTCCTAAAATCTGAAGCCATGATGTGAAACAGAAATATTTGCATGTAGGGAGAATCAGGAAGAACATGCTAAAGATTCGCTGGGGAAACTGGAAGTATCTTATTATTCTCTATTTCACCTACTTCGTTACTACGTGTATTCCTAGTTTTCTTCAGAACAATGTGTTCATCTGAGTTCCTGGGCATCTAACAGGATTTCTGAGCTAGGCAAAGGTAAAAACGGGGACAATGGGCCAGGCACAGTGGCTCACGCCTGTAATCCCAGCACTTTGGGAGGCCGAGGCAGGCGGATCATGAGGTCAGGAGATCGAGACTATCCTGGCTAACATGGTGAAACCCCGTCTCTACTAAAAATACAAAAAAATTAGCTGGGTGTGGTGGCGGGCGCCTGTAGTCCCAGCTACTCGGGAGGCTGAGGCAGGAGAATGGCATGAACCCCAGAGGTGGAGGTTGCAGTGAGCAGAGATTGCGTCACTGCACTCCAGCCTGGGTGACAGAGCAAGACTCCGTCTCAAAAAAACAAAACAAACAAAACAAAACAAAAAACAAAAACGGGGACAATGATTCCTGCAGTCCAACTATTGACAATGTCTCAGTATGAGTCCAGGTGAGACATGTCACCTCCCAAATTGACAAGGTCAAAAGATAAGGCATTAGATGACAGTCACGGTATTAAACCTTCAGGGACTGTGTAGCGCAGGTCACAGCGGCAGCTCAGACTTACAGGGAGGCTATTTGGGGAGTCAGACCCTGTCACTTGTTCTGGCTGATGACACGCAAGCACCCCTGCAACGCTGTCCTTTGAGGCAACTCTCCTTTGGGGGCCATCATCCTGGGGGAGAAAATGAGGGCAAAGCCAAGGGAAAGGGAAGTAGCCAGCACCTCCACTGCAGCCAGCCATTTCCCACCAGGGCCGAACAGGATGGCGCCTGTGACCTCCCCTGGCTCATCGCCGGGGGGCAGATGCAAGGCTGAGGGTCCTGGAGTATTTAATTCCTTTAGTCTTCTCGGTGACTTATCCTCATATGCAGATGAGAAAACCAGGATAGTGCCTGACCTAGGATAGATACATCAAGCCTAGACCAACAACTTAAAATACATCTCTGAAGGCAAAACAGGGCCTGGTAGTGGCTTATGCCTGTAATCCCAGCACTTTGAGAGGCCAAGTCAGGAGGATCGCTTGAAGCCAGGAGTTCGAGAGCAGCCTGGGCAACAAAGTGAGACTCTGTCTCTACAAAAAATTAAAAAAAAAAAAAATTTAGCTGGGCATGGTGGCACATGCCTGCAATCCCTACTTGTAATCAGCTACTTGTGAGGCTGAAGTGGGAGGATCGTTTGAAACCTGGAGGCCAAGGCTGCAGTGAGCTATGATCACGCCACGGCACTCATCCAGTGTGGGCAACAGATTAAGCCCTGTCTCTAAAAAAATTGTTTTAATAAAGGCAAAACAGCCATTCCCTGGCCAGCCACAATAAAATCAAAGAGGGAAATAGGACGGTGAGGTCAGGATAAAATGAGAGAACACGTATAGAAGCACTCCAAAAATGGACTGCATTATTTAATCCACACAAGGAACTCCGTATTGAAAAGGGATTCAGGTGCACTACATGCTCCTCCAGAGGTCCGTACGATGTCACCTCATGTCACCTTGTTGTGCTCAGTGAATATCAATGAAAGCACTCCCAGTCTACAGGAAAATGAGCTGGAATGAATGAATTAACTAATTAATGTATATATGTATGTATGTATTTATTTGAGACAGGGTCTGGCTCTGTTGCCCAGGCTGGAGTGCAGTGGCACAAACACGGCTCATTGCAGCCTCAACCTCCTGGGCTCAAGCCATCCTTCTACCTCAGCCTCTCGAGTAGCTGGGACCACGCCCGGCTATTTTTTGAAATTTGTAGACATGGGATCTTGCCATGTGCCCAGGCTGGTCTCAAACTCCTGGCCTGAAGTGATTCTTCCACCTTGGCCTCCCAAAATGCTGGGATTACAGGCGTGAGCCATCAAACCAACCATGAGCTGGAATTTAAATGTACAGTATAGGGGAGTGTGATATTATGACTAGCAGTTGTCTGAATACATACTGACATGACTTGTCAATACATTTCCAAAATCAAGAAGTGCTATGGAAATGATTTTAATGAAATCTACTATAAGCTACTAATGATGATGGCTGGAGTGAAATTCCAAAGCGAAGAACATATTTTCATAGCCCAGTAAAGGAGCATTTTGTATGCTAGCAACAGCCATAAATGGTATTCTCATTTTCTTTGGTGGATTTTCTTTATGTGTGCAGATCCTTAATCTGAGGCAGAACTGCCTGACCTGAGAAAATTGCCCCTAGGGAAAGCCCACTTAGGCCCTTTCATTTCCCCTTGATCACATCTCACTGGTCAGTCAGACTTTCCGGATTCCTCATTTTAGTCTAATTCTCCTCCTGCGTGCACTGTGAGATGCTCTGTGAATTTTGGTTAGTGGTAATATTTTGGACAAGCGTGCAAATAAAATGTTGCGTTACATCACTGCATAAGGTAATTTGAAACAGACCATGTAGGTAGAGATGAAAAGGCAAAGTACATTCAATAAGAAATGTTGCAAGTCACAGCTATTTTTTCTTTATCGGATGTGTTGAAAGAAAACCATGCCAGCCTTTCTAAACTTCAGAATTCTTTTTTAAAGAAAAGGCTTATTGCAATCACCTAAAAGACTTATTAATGTCTTTAAAGTTAATGTTCAAAAGAGTAATGTTAACATTTGTAATGAAATTATCTCCAATCGTTTTAGTTTCTGGTTCATTCCAAATCTATGGCTAATGACTCTTGGAGAGAAAAATTCAGGTACCTCAGAGGAAGAGAGAATGGTCAGCTGATTGTCAGAAAAGAAAGACATAGGTCAGTTCTGTGTTTAAATTACACACTGAATATACATATGATGGAATATTATTCGGCCTTAAAAAGGAAGGAAATTCTGATGCTTGCTACAATGTAGAGGAACCTTGAAGACATTATGCTAAGTGAAATAAGCCAGTCACCAAAGGACAAATACTGTACAATCCCGCTTATATGAGGTTTCTAGAACAGTCACATTCAGAGACAGATAGTAGAAGGGAGTTTATCAGGGGCTGGGCAGAGGGAAAATTGGGGAGTTGTTGAATAGGTAGAGTTTCAGTTTGGAATGATGAAAAAGTTCTGGAGAGGGATGGTGGTGATGGCCGCACACTCTGTGAGCGAATGCACCTAAATGCCACCGAACTGTTCACTTAAACGTGGTTGAAATGGTAAATGTCATGGTGTGTATATTTCAGTGCAATCTACAATAAAATGTGCACTGAGGGCAAATCACAGCTGACATACAATGCAGGCACATGCTGAGTACCTGGAGAACAGCTCTTGTGAGGGGCACATGGCCGGCCCACCACTCGCCGGAGGCCAGGAGATGCCAAGGACGATTCTGACCTCTTCAAAGCCCCAACCCACAAAGGGCTCTTAAACAATGATGTGACGAATAAACATAAAACTAGCTGTTCCCAGGAACGATGGCTCACACCTGTAATCCCAGCACTTTGGGAGGCTGAGGCAGGAGGACTGCTTGAGACCAGGAGTTAGAGACCAGCCTGGGCAACATAGTGAGACCCCCGTCTTTACCAAAAAAATTTTAAAATTAGCCAGGCATGATGGTGTAGTTCCAGCCACTCAGAAGGCTGAGAAGGGAGGATTACTTAAGCCCAGAAATTTGAGGCTGTGGTGAGCTTTGATCATGCTACCACACTCCAGCCTGGGTGACAGAGTGAGACCCTGTCTCTAATAATAATAATAATAATAATAATAATAATAATAATAATAGTAAACCTAGGTGTTCACTGTATGAGGTCTGTGGCTGCATCCCAGGACATCATAAGGTGTAGCGTGCCACACCTTCAGAGCTGCGGGGGCCCACGCCTCTCCTCTCGTGAGAAGAAGACCTCATGCAGAGGGGAAGGGGCTGACTTGATTACAATCGTCCAGGGAGAGCGGAGAAGGCTCTGCCAAATCCAGTCATTCAATGCTCACTACTTGATGGTTTTCACATGAACAGAAAGCAGGGAAACACTGAATCGTCACAGAGGAGAATTTCTTGTGAGTCTAAAAGTCCAGATGGCAGACAAGCACGTAGATAAAATGTCTGTTGGTACCGGATAGATCATAGCTGTTCTAGAGCTACACTCCAATAATTTGAAGGAAAGTTTCAAATAAAGTACTTTCTGGCTCTCCTTATTCTCAGAAGGGCATCTTAATAAAGTAACAACAATGACAATCTCAGCAATAATAATCAGTATGAAAATGCCAGAAAAGCTCATCAACCTGTGATCTCCAGTGTCACCCTTGTTTTCCATGGGTTATTTCTTATTTTTTGAGACAGGGTCTGGCTCTGTTGCCCAAGCTGCAGTGCAGTGGCACAATCACAGCTCACTGCAGCCTCGACCTCCTGAGCTCAAGCCAATTCCTCCCACCTCTGCCTCCTGAGTAGCTGGGACTACAGGGGCCCACCACCACGCCTAGCTAACTTTTGTATTTGTTGTAGAGATGGGATCTCAACATGTTGCCCAGGCAGGTCTCAAACTCCTGGGCTCAAGCAATCCTCCCACCTCGGCCTCCTAGAGTGCTGGAATTACAGGTGTGAACCACTGCACCCGGCCTCCATGGCTTGTATTAACTGGTACCCGAGACCTACCAGGCTTTCAGAACAGGTCCCCAGCCCCTTGCTGATTGATGCGGGGTAGGGGAGGGCGTGTTCGTGATATTTCACACGTTCATGATTGACTTTCTTCATGGTCATATTATTGCACCGGGAAGCAGATCCCGTGCTCACAGTGCAGGTGCCTTGGGGAGGTCATGACACAAAATAAATCAAAGGCACATTCCACACTGTCTGCTGAAATGACTCAAGACACGTTTATGCTCATGCGTGGGTGTAACATCTGATTAAGCAAAGGATATCAAACTTGGGTGGCCCTCAGACCACTTGTGGTATTTGTTTAAAATGAAAGTCCCCCCACCACAGGTGATTAGGATACGCCCACAGAATTAGAAAACCATGAATACAAGCCACTGATGACATAAAGCCTGGGAAGAAACAGGGAAACAGCATAATCAGATGGGGTGAGTGTGACGAAGGAAGGCTTCCTGGAGGAGGAGACTGGAGAGCTTACTTGTGGAGGAGATGGTGGCAATAGGTGAACAGGGAGGCCATGGGCCCTCACCTCCGTGCCAGGAAGAAGAGTGGACAGCGTGGGAACTGGAACTGGGAAGAGGCCTAACCGGGGCGTGGGCTTAAATGGTCCCATCCCTCTGCATGGTAAATGCGCCTGACAGCAATCACTTAGGCACACCCTGAGAATGGCCCTGTATGGCAGCGGCACCTGCATGGGGTTCAGGGTTCCAAGCTAAGGAATCCAGGAGAGGCCAACTGGAGATTCGTTCCTTATCTATGAGGAACATCTGAGCAACTTCCCCGCCCTGCTGCCACCACTGCATGCACAGGGGGTCCGGACTGTTTGTTTTGGGGTATGTGAAGGCTGCCAGGTGGAGATTGTCGGGGGAGGTGCCAAGTGGACATGCTATTGCTATATAAACTGCATGCCTTTTGAAAGCGGTTGTGGTTCTCCCGCTCAGCCCACTGCCACTGGACTCTCTCCCCTGTATGCAAGCCCACAACAGAACCCCGTGCCTCGTTCACTGGCTCTGGGTCTCTTCCTCAGCCTCTTTAACCTGCTGCCTTCCCATGGAGTCGACACGGGTTCAGCAAGACAGCCATCCACATTCAGAGGGAACGTGCCATGGGACCAGCCAGGGCATTCTGAGGTGGGAAGGGAGGCCGTGGACAGCCCGTGAAGAAGCATCAGAGCCATCCCTGAAGCCCAAGTGGAAAAAGAAAATTCAGATACTTGTCACACCCAGACATCAAGCTGGGATACATCATGCTGCTTGGTCTTCAGGTGGTGAGAAAATACATTAAAGAAATAGACAGGGTCTTGCTCCATCACCCAGGCTAGAGTGCAGTGCTGCAATCACAGCTCACTGAAGCCTCGACTTCGGGTTTGAGCAGTCCTCCCACCTCAGCCTCCCAAGTAGCTGGGACTATAGGTGCACATCACCATGCTCAGCTAATATTTTTATTCTTCTTTTTTTTGAGACAGGGTCTCCCTCTGTTGGCCAGGCTGGAGTGCAATGGCATGATCATGGCACATTGCAACTTTGATCTCCCGAGCTCCAGTGACCCTCCCACCTCACCTGGGACCACAGGCGTGTGCCACCACACCTGGCTAATTTTTGTAGAGACAGAGTTTTGCCATGTTGCCCAGGCTGGTCTTGAATTCCTGGGCTCAAGTGATCTACCTGCCTTGGCCCCGCAAAGTGCAGATATTACAGGAGTGTGTCACCATGCCCAGCCTATTCCTTATAGAGACAGTGGCCTCACTATGTTGCCCAGGCTGGCCTTGAACTCCTGGCCTCAAGAATCCTTCCACCTCATTCTCCTAACATGCTGGGATTATAGGCATGAGCCACCACGCCCGCCAAACTATTTTTTTAACAAGAGGAGAAAGTGAATTTGTGCTTTCCCTGAACAGCAAGCAGCAGATATAAGCAATGAAAAGAAGACAACGAGGACACCGCTCCATGCTCAAAAGAGACACCAGCAGAGCTGAGCCAGCAGCATCTCAGAAGTCATCTCCCAACTGTGCTAAAAATACACACACACACACACACACACTCTGAATCTGACTCCAGCAGTAAGAGCGGCCCTGTTCTCATGCAGCAGCTTATGAGCCCTGGTGCCCCAAGATCTCTGGAGGGAGGGGAGAACTGAAGCCGGGGTCCGGAGCAGTCAGGAGTCAGAGTGAGCCGCGGTTCACGTCTGTCTTCCCGGCAGGCTGTCCGACGCCTCAGCTCAATGAATGAGAAGCCGCTTAGACAAGGGATGTGAGCCAGAGGGCTCTGAGCGCGGTCACTGCCGCATCCTGAACGCAGGCTCCTCCAGGTGTTCGTTTGCCTCATGTGCAGCTTTGGTCCATGAGCCGTAACCCATAGAACCTGAGGCATCTGAACGAGCATTTCAGTGCAGGAAAGTGCCGTCTTCACTAACTTTCAGCTACTGCAGCAAGTTTGGAAGAAACTCAAAAGAGAAAAGATGGATTCAGCCTTACAGGTTCCGTTGGGAAAACGGTCCCCGTGGATGCTCGGCTGTGGCTATTAACCACACACACTCATTAAACAGCTTTACTGAAGAGAACAAAAAGGAGAGGGGAGGCTGGTTAATGCAATTTGAGGAGAGAAATGTACGATGGAGAGGTTATTGAGTGCATTCAGTCTACTCTACATTTTTATTTTAGTTTTTAATTGACAAATAATAAATGTACATATTTATGGGGTACGGAGTGATGTTTGGATACGTATAATGTATAGTGATCACAGATTCACTAGTGATCACTAGTGATTGCCCACTAAGCCCTAGACACATGAGCTATACCATTCTGTCCTTGGGGAAATCACCTCCCTAATGCAAGTGACTTATTCCACTTAGCTCACTTGTGGCAGCCCTGGAACGCAGGTCCCTTGGCTCCTAAAACTCTGCCATTTCCATTGTACCACCTGACTATCTAGTTATATTTCCTCCCTACTATACACATGACCTCACCATTCAAAAAAGTTTACTATAAAACATAAACAAGATTCTGAGAGTCCACAAAACATCTTGCATTAAAAGGAAAACATTCCACATTTCCTAATATGGAATACTATGCAGCCATAAAAAAGAACGAAACTATGTCCTCTGCAGGGACATGGATGAAGCAGGAGGCTACCATCCTTGGAAAACTAACATAGGAACAGAAAAACCAAATACTACTTGTTCTCACTTATAAGTGGAAGCTAAATGATGAGAACACATGGACACATAGAGGGGAACAACACACACTGGGGCCTTTCGGAGGGTGGAGGGTGGGAGGAGGGAGAAGATTATGAAAAATAACTAATGGGTACTAAGCTTAGTACCTGGGTGATGAAATAATCTCTACAACAAACCCCCATAACACATGTTTACCTATGTAACAAATCTGCACATGTACTCTTAAACTTACAAGTTAAAAAAAAATTTTCCTGATAAAGTCCATACTCTGTAGAATAAGCCCTGATACAGGACTGAACACACAAGCTACGCAGTGAAGAAAGCCCCGTACCATTCTGTCCTTCAGGCAGTCACCTCCCCCTACAAACCTCCTGTTTTCCAACCAACCCATAAAGTATGCCTGCCAAGGAGAGTGTATATTCCTGTCATCACAGAGCACTATCATTAATAGAACAGTACTAGGCCACGTCTCCGGGGCTCGGGTTCTCCAGCTTCGTACAGGACAGAAGCTCACTGCCACTGCCTCTGCCAGCCAGTCCCCAGCCACCAGCCTCCGCAGTCTACCTAATAAGGCAATCTGCAGGTTGACCGGTGGCTTACAGGTCACCACTGCAAAATGCACACTCTGGGCTTGAAGCAAAGGGAGAGGCTACCTTTTGGCAGACAAAGGGTTACCCTGTGCCAAAAACTCTTCCAAGGCTGCACTGGGACTCCATTTACATAATAATAGAAACTTGTCCCTGCTGTTGGCCAGACTCCAGCCACAGGGTCCAGCTTACAGAGCTGAAGAAAGCTGAACTTCTGCAGTGGCCTGGAGCTTGCTCAGCCTTTACATGGAAACGTCTCCTCTTTGCCTTCTCCCAACCTCATCAGAGGACTCCCAGAAAGTCCATCTTGCAGGAACTTATGTGGCATATATTCAATCTCCGAGACTCCCTGACTTCAAAACAGCAACCTGCAAATTGACTGCATATCCCGGATGCTTAAAAAGAAGCCATAGGTCAGGGGAACAATTCTTAGCATTCCAGAAAATAATTACACACCAGCGAAAAGTGGATGTCTGTATTTCCAACTAAGGAGGCGGAGTTGTTGGTCAAGCCATGCCTGATTACAAACATTCATTATTTTTAATTCTATGAAGGTCTAGGCTCAGAGACTCTCCCCCACCCTGGCCCCTGCACTATACTACGCATATAAGGAAAAGAACAGATCTCTGGTGATTAATTGCAGCACATTCATCATTGCACAAATTTTCTTCAGCTTTTAGCCACGGGGGCCCTTTGTCATTCAGAAGGCATCCCACCCACTGGCTCACCAGAATTTAATATGTCCCAACGGAGTTTTGAAATCTACCAGCATTTCAACAGTGGACTGGAGCTGCCGAACCACAGCAAAATTAGGAAGGGGTCAAGGAGCATGAGATAGCAATACCGTGGAGGTTAATAGTCAGCAAACCACTAGTTTAGAGTCCTGTGCCTAGTCAAATCTAGCACCGCTGAAACGTGTGCCGGTGGCAAACAGAGACGCATCTGACACTTCGTTCCTTCACTCTGCCCTTTGTGCCGGTGTCCAGTGTGGACTCTCTTCACGTTAAGACACTTCCTGTGCAGCTTCTCGGACACCCAGCAGTGAACATACAGCACCCATTCATTCTCTGCTTCTCTGGGAAATGGAGTCTGGGATGTCTGAAACAAGACTTATGAAAAATGGTTGCCTATTAAGGGCTATTATGTTGGGGATGTAAATAGCAGATTGATTTTTAATTTACACGAATCCAGCATTTACCAAACCAAAATAGTCCCCAGGAAATTCTCTGATAGAGTGTGAAAGGAAAATAGAATCTTGGGAACCCCAAACTCACTATGCCAAACGGAAAGTGAAGCTTAGGAACCGAGTCACACAAAAGCTGCCTGCCTTTTGTCCCCAGAAAGATAGCTGTGACCTCACAGGCTTAGGGTACCTTATGTAAAATGTAGATTTACTGTGCAAGAGACAAATGCGTAATTGACTTCCCCCTCCTTTGTTTTCACATGTAAAATGTAGATTCACAGAATGCTCATCAGAGCCTCACAAGAATGTGACCACTTGCCTCACTTCCTACCTCCCCCACCCCCCTTTTATTCCTTGTCCTTAAAATACTGAAGTCCTCAAACCCAAACCCAGTTTGGAAAAAGCACAGGACATTCATCCCACTGGGACTTGTGTCCCTTTTTCCCCAGGAGCATCCTGAATGTTGGCAAAATAAACCTTTAAGTGGATTGAGATGCCTCGGTGACTCAAGTCGGTTCACAGGAGTTTATCAGAAATTCCTGTCTAGATATTCATGCCAAAGGGAAAAAAAAACAAGGATGTGAGACACTCGACACCAAAAGCCTGTCCTCCAGCTCTGTGGAAAGCAGCGTTGGGAAACAGAGTTTTAAGTAACACCAACCCCATGCCGCCCTATCACATCATTGCCCGCACGGCCTCGACACTGAAGCACTCAGCTCACACTCACCTTTGTCTCCTCTAACTTAGGCAAAGGAGGAGAGGATCCACAGCTGGTGGGAATGTGGAGGGGAGGAGACTGACTCTGGGCCCACTGTAACCCCCAGAAACTGTGGGGACTTCACCAGTCCCCTTGCAAGTCCCCTGCAGCATGCAGCACGGAACAGGCTGGCATTTGTTTATCTTAATGACAAGTAGCTAATTTCCTACTGTTTAAGGCCAAGTTAGATGGCACTGAAGTACCACCGTATTCCCCCTTTCCTCTTCAGCTGCCGGCTTTGGGGGCTGTTTGAGCCCTAATTGGAACTTCCACCCAGAGACCAGGCAAGAAAAGAAAAGGAGGTGAGACAATTTAGCTGCTGGCTACTGACTTGCAGCAAGCTCTGTCAATCAAGACTCCTGGAACAGGGAGTCTGGAGTTGCCGAGAGACCTCGATCTACCTGGATGTTCTTATATGGCCAAACCTCAAGACCTCAGGAACTGCAAACTGAAGATAGTAATAAAAGAATACATTAATTTCCCACATAATAGGCAATGTCTACTGAACTAAAATTAAGTTTGTTCTCACTAAAAATAATGTTGTTGGCCAGGCGTGGTGGCTCATGCCTGTAATCTCAGCACTTTGGGAGGCTGAGGTGGGTGGATCACGAGGTCAGGAGTGAAGACCAGCCTGGCCAAGATGGTGAAACCCCGTCTCTACTAAAAATACAAAAAATTAGCCGGGTGTGGTGGCATGTGCCTGTAATCCCAGCTACTCAGGAGGCTGAGGCAGAGAATTGCTTGAACCTGGGAGGCGGAGGTTGCAGTGAGCCAAGATTGCGCCACTGCTCTCCAGCCTTGGCAACAGAGCAAGACTCCGTCTCAAAAAAAAAAAAAAAAAAAAAATGTTGTAAAGGAAAATTCCTCCCTTCCAGCCCCTGGGACTCTCTCCTTAATAATAAAGATATTACCAGACCTCCTGTCCCGTGGCTCCCCCATTAAGTAAGGCTGCCCAACAGGTTCCCAGCACAAAAGAGCTATTCACATGCTTGATTGTACTGAGCCAGCCCCTGACACTCAGCCTTGACGGTATATATTTAGTCACTGTCTACGAAGCAGAACTAGAACCACTGCATTTTCCCCCTGACATTAAAACGGTGCCAACCGCATGGACAGAATGATAGATTTTTATCAGATCTTTTCCTGTTCTGAAGAAAAAAAGAGAATTTGTTCACTTTAACATGTACTTTACACCTTCTGGCTAGTAGATCACATATGCCATCTGGCTGGGTGGCAGAAAGTGATCATAAAATGATGAAAGATTCAGTCATCTTTTGCAACCTATTTATATGTTTTATATTTAAGCACATTATCAGGCTGTATTTATGGATATTATTTTTAACCCGGACACATGCTTGTGTTAAGCTTGAAATATGCTGAAATACCTTTAAACCTCATCCTGCAGTGCTGATTTAACTTAGTAACAGTTATCCACATCTAAGAGTATCAGCTGAAGTACTAACCCCTCTTTGAAAAAACTTAAAAACTTGATTCCTGAACTGCACTATACCTCCCCCTGGTGGCAGAAAAGAATCAATGCATTTCCCAAAGCCAATTTTACGAAACACTCCAAATAGAAACCCTGAAGCAAGGACATCTTTGTTTAAAGTAGTTTTTTTTTTTCTTTTATTATTATACTTTGAGTTTTAGGGTACATGTGCACATTGTGCAGGTTAGTTACATATGTATACATGTGCCACGCTGGTGCGCTGCACCCACTAACTCGTCATCTAGCATTAGGTATATCTCCCAGTGCTATCCCTCCCCCCTCCCCCCACCCCACAACAGTCCCCGGAGTTTTAATATCTCCAAGACATGCAAGAAATTAAATGTTAGCAAATTATTTCATTCATTCACTCAACAAATATTTATGGAGCACCCAAGAGGCCAAGCCCGGTTCTGGGGCTGTGGATACAGTGAGACAAACTCCCTGTCCACACAAACTTATGTTCTAGTAATAACCAAATAAAGATTAATGTTTCACACACTTATTGGCCTTCTTTTTTAATATATGTGAAGTGAAATGTGTTTACATGCATGAAATCTCAAATACTCTGGGAACACCTGTGCTTCTGCATTGCTGGTTTCTCTCTTCAGCTCCTTGGCTGTCATTCTCACCTTGACCTCCCAGGCAGGTCCAGAACTTTCTACCCCATGCCCTCAAGAAGAACCTGTTGAGTAAAATGACCGTGGACCATGGCATTGAAACCCAGGGAATCCAAACTAAGAGGCTTTATTGTCAGCTATATAAAAGTGCTTTTGCTATTTTCAATTGTCTGTATTATAAGCTAATATACTGACAGTTATAAAAGTGAGGCAGTCTTATAAAACAGTAATAGCTCTCTCTATAAAACCTGATGCAATCCTGTGCCATAGTAAAAATTTTGTACATAAGCATTGCTACTGTGCGAACGTTTTACTCAGAATCTCACCTCTGACAAAGCAATAATAACTTCCCGATTCTCCTCCCCTGCACCTTGCACCTTTTTAAAAAACTGACAGCCTAAGAACTATCATGTTCCTAAATACGTGAGTCCTTCCAGCACATTAGGTGCTATAGGATATACCAGGACAGCAGACAGAACTCATGCCAGCTTATGTCATCGGCCTTGCTGCATGAAGCTCCATGCTGCGAAGGGATCTTAGCACACGTGGGGAGATCCAAGTGCTCTGGGTGAGGGCTGATGCCTGTTCCTGGCTTAGGAGGGAGATGAGCAAAGAGCCTGCCAGGCATTTACCACTGCTAGTACCTTACATAGTTCTGGGTACTGCTCTAATGCTCATGGGACATAAAAAGGTTTCTCTGGGCTGGGTGCTGTGGCTCATGCCTATAATCCCAGCACTTTGGGAGGCTGAGGCAGACAGATCATTTGAGGTCAGGAGTTCGAGACCAGCCCGGCCAACATGGCAAAACCACATCTCTACTAAGAATACAAACAATTAGCCAGGAATGGTGGTATATGCCTATAATCCCAGCTGCTTGGGAGGCTGAGGTGGGAGAATTGCTTGAACCTGGGAGGCGGAGGTTGCAGTGAGCCAAGATGGTGCCACTGCACTCCAGCCTGGGCAACAGAGTGAGACTCTTTCTCAAAAAAAGAAAGAAAGAAAAAAGGAGATTTCTCTGAAACAATGTCACTGTTTTTAAGCATCTAAGTGTAATATTTGCATATTCTATCTTCCAACATGTTACCTATTTCCGAATAAGAAAATAAAGCCTCTTCGATATTTCACAAGACGAGGGGCAAGAAGAAGCTTCTAGAAGCACACAATTTCACAAAAGCTGAATACATGTTGGTTTCTCATTTCTGTTTTAAATTCTACCTAAGTCGCCCAGGTGCTGTTCAGTTTCTTGCAGCTGCGATTCTTCCAGTTAACAGTGAGACCTCCGTAATGGAGGTTTCAATGTCAAGGTGTCCATCGTTGCATGGACTCTGACAGTTACATAGGAAGGGGAGGAGCATTTTCCAGACCCAATATTTGATCCAAATTAACAGTAAAGTAAGCATAAAAAATCAATGTTAAAACATGCAAGGTGAACTTCGTTAGGTAAAAATCTTCTCTTGGGGTAAAAGAAGCCTAGTTGATTTTCAAGCAAAATCTGTGTGACTAAAATTACACTGAGTCTAAACAAAATTCAAATCATTCATCTAAATATTTCCTTCATGATCAAGGCCTAGATTAAAGTTCATTCTAATGACTAATGTTCTATCTCATTCTTTAGGGCTAGCAAAAGGGTGGTGGAAATAGGTTGAATTTCAACTCACTTTCTAAATTTAAAGGGAAAAAAGTCTCTAAAATTCTAATTTATTAAATTGTTGAAGGGAAGTTTTAAACAAAAGCAGGACTTTGGATATTCAAGGTCACATTGAAAGCTATCAAATATGGTGATCCAGGTTTAAATATTACCTTGAAGACTGTGACCCTAATCTGTGCTATGTTTAAAATTTTTTGATAGCAGCCACATTGATATTTGTAGAGTTAGAGAATACTTGTTGAAAAAAAAAGAGATATTCTGTCATTTTATAGTAAGATCATATTATAACGCAATACTTCATTAACATTTTACACTATTATAAAAGTACACACAAGACACAGCCTGTCCCACAGTCCTCTGCAGGCTCTGACAGTAGCGGACAGTTGGATGTTAACTGTTAAGTGCCTGAAACTCACTCCTGGACCTTCACATAAAGGATATAGGCTGGTGTCACTAAAGATCCCCAAATATTTCAACTGTGGACTCGAGAGCATTTCTCACTCCCCATCTGCCCATCAGGAAGATTCCAGACCAAGGGAAATCCACACGTGGGCCCCCCAGTTGCCTATCTGTCAGACTCAAGTCCTTAGAAGCCAAAGATGGTGTTCACTAAAACATGAACAGGGTGGTTATCAAAACCCAAATACATCAAATGCCTTCCACTCTCTGCCTCCCGGCCTCCTTCTCAAATCTCGGGCAATTCACCTCTAATTCAAACCTTCTAAGTAAAAGAACTATGGAACTTCCCAAATTTACAATGTAATATTTTGGACAATGTGCCAAAACTTATTAAGAATATTTAACACCATACACATGTTAAGAAATAGTCAATAAATCAATCCTATAATTTTTCATAAGGAAAATAATGTCATTAAACGGACTGCGCCCAAGCCCTTATCCTTAGAGACTGAGAAATGCCCTTTTACTCTTAATTTATACCCAGTTCTAAGAAACTTGGCAAAACTATGGAGACAGTAAGCAGATCAGTGGTTCTCTGGGGTTGGGAGGGGAGGGAGGAATACATAGGTGGAGCACAGTGGATTTTTCAAGGCGGTGAAAATACCCTGTAGTGTACTACAGGTTGAGCATCCCTAATCAGAAAATCCAAAATTGGTTCAGCTCCAAAATCACAAGGTTTTTGAGCCTTGACATGAGACAATGACACTTTTGATTTCTGATTGTTCAATGGACACAAACTCTGTTTCATACACAAAACTATTTAAAATGTTATGTAAAATAAACTTAAGGCCATGTATATAAGGTATACATGAAACATAAGAGAATTTGGTGTTTAGACATCAGTCCTGTCCCCAAGATATCTCATTATGTACATGCAAATATTCCAAAATAAAAAAAAATTCTAAGATCTGAAACACTCCTAGGTCCCAACCATTTCGGATGAGAGATACTCAACCTGTATAATAATACATATTATCATTATATATTTGTTCAAACCCACAGGCTATACACCAAGAGTAAACCCTAATTAAACTGTGGACTCTGGGTGATAATGATGTGTCAGTGTAGGCTCATCAATTGTAGCGTATGTACCACTCTAGTGGGGGATGTTGATAGTAGGGGAGGCTGTGCAAGTGGGAGGCGAGGAGTTTATGGGAAATCTCTGTACCTTCTTAATTTTCTTTTTTTTTTTTTTGAAACATGGTCTCACTCTGTCACCCAGGCTGAAGTCCAGTGGTGCAGTCTGGGCTCACCGCAATCTTTGCCTCCTGGGCTCAGGTGACCCTCCCACCTCAGCCTCCCGAGTAGCTGGGACTACAGGTGTGCGCCACCACACCCAGATAATTTTTGTATTTTTAGTAGAGACAGGGTTTCGCCATATTGCCTAGGCCAGTCTTGAACTCCTGGGCTCAAGCAGTCAGCCTGCCTCAGCCTTCCAAAGCATTGGGATTACAGGCGTAAGCCACTGCGCCCAGCCTCTGCTCAATTTGGAACCTGAAACTGCTCTAAAAAATACTTGAAACACACACACCTCTGGGTTGTATAGTTCCCCAGCCCCTGCTGTGTTTCATACACTGAGAAGTTCAGGAAGGTAAACCCCCTGAAAGGGAGGGAAGAGATGCTGGTCCTGGAATGGAGACTCTGTTACACTCCTGTTTCCTCTCCTCGGTTAGGCCTTCACCACTCTACATCTGCAAAACCAGGAACCCACAGTCCAAGCTAGACTGGTCTTCTCTGTGGAAACTGTGATTCTCATGAGTGGGGCTCTAGCAGTCCCGCCTCTGTTGTGCGGGCATGGAAGGAAGCCCCAGGAAGCTGGGAAATGACTGTGATTCTCATGAGTGGGGCTCTAGCAGTCCTGCCTCTGTGGGTATGGAAGGGAGCCTCGGGAAGCTGAGAAATGAGACAAGGACAGGGTTGGGCAGGTGGGCTTTGTTCTGGTGAGTTTGCTAGGGTAAGAATGGAGCCCCACCCGGCACCCTCAGAGCAGCACGGCTCTGCTAGGGTATGGATGGCAGGTGAGGACAGGCGATGGTGGGCTGGCCACAGCACAGAAAGGCACGTGCCCAGTGAGGGAGAAGTGCCCTGACAGCAACAACACTGTTATTTACAAAAGATAGTGAAATAGGAACACATAAGCAATAGCAGCAAAGAAGGCGAATTCCATTCATTTCACTAATCGTTTTCTTAATGGAGAAAGAACTAAAAATGTAAATATGAAACAAAATAGCTTTTGGGTAGGCAAACCCTTACGACTCCTCTTTCAAGACAAAAATACATATGGCCCAGGGGAAAGTCTCTAGCATCAGTGCCTCTCTTCTGCAGTGAGCCAGGCCCATATCCTCCAAGCAGGCAACGCGGTCTTCGGTACCTGGTGGTTCTGTGATGGCACTTTACCTGCCATGCCCTCTCCGTAGGACCCAGGTGCCAGGCCAGCAGTTGTGGTGAGCTGATGAAGTGACTCATTCCACACGTGGCCCTAGGGAAACAGTAGCTGCTCTGCCTGCTCTTGGCCATGTAGTCTGTGGCCCCATCATTCCCAGGACAGCTAGGACAGCTCGCTGTTTCTGCAGGACGAGCTTAGAGACCAGTCCCAACACTTTCTTTTCTGCAGTGTGACCCAAAATGTCTTTAGAGTCATGCATGATGAGGCCAGCCTGTGTGCATGTGAGCAGGTGTCACATATGAGAGCACAGAAGCACCACACACCCCTTCTCCTTCACGAGGATTCCTTCTTCAGGGAGAGCTGTGCCTAGTGGGCTCTGTAGCTATGCACCACCATAATTTGTCCTTTAAAAATTCCCTTCCTGGATGGGCGCAGTGGCTCTTGCCTGTATTCCCAGCCCTTTGGGAGGCCGAGGTGGGAGGATCGCTTGAGGCCAAGAGTTTGAGACCAGTCTAAGCAAGATAGTGAGACCCCGTCTCTATAAAGACTAAAAACAAATGAGCTGGGCATGGTGGCACGCACCTACAGTCCCAGCTACTTAGGAGGCTGTGGCAGGAAGATCACTTAAGCCCAGGAGTTCAAGGCTGCAGTGAGCTGTTATTGTGCTACTGCACTCCAGCTTGGGCGACAGAGTGAGGCCCTGTCTGTAAAAGAAAAAAAAATTATTTGCCTTTGCCCACAGAGATCATGGGAAGAGCATTTCAGTAAGCCATCCAGCAATAGAGGAATTAAGAGGTTTGGAAAATGTGGGGGTGGGGGATGATGCCACAACTCAGGGAGTTTCAGGGCCACTGGGCATTGGGCTAGAGGGAGGACCCCCATCCCCTCCTGCACCTCCCTTTTGTTACTTTCTCATGTATGGAAACCAAGTTCCCACCCAGGGCCAAGTACAGAACCCATCCCATGGTAGCATAAATGAGTCACACTATACTGTCCATTTGTACAGCATTTCACTGCATGCAGAATGCTTTCCATATCTCGTTTCATCTTCACACCGCATAAATGGACAATGGTAAAGTGTTTGAGAATTTACAAAGGGCTTTAATCAAGGCAGCTTCGTGTGATCCCGCTAGCACGAAGTTAAGTGTATGCTGTCCCCATTGCTGCGATGAGGAGACTGATCTCCAGCTGCTACAGGTAGTTAGACATGGGCAGGGCAGGAGAGGGCTCTCCCGCCCCCCTACCAGGAATGTCTGGTGATGATCCAGCAACTATCGCATTGCCTCTCTAAAAACGGTAATTCGGCAGCCAGGGAGAGACCGGCTCCTGAGGTTGCACACCTGTTAACATTAAAAGTGTTAACTGAATGCAGACCCCAGGGAGAAGCAACCTCTTGGGCATACGCGTTAAGAGACAAAATGGCGAAGTATGATGTTGTGGGCATGTGCATAACTTCTTAAACGGGCTGCACTGCTCACTTCCAAAGGGGAAAGAGGGCACTGCGCATGCGGAAAGCCCGCCCTAAGGGAAGAATCATGGGAGAGAGGGCAGCCTATAAAGTCCCAGGATCAAGGGTAAATGCCTCCTTTTTTTTCTCTTGGGCCTTCAGGCGCCCACCTGGATCTCTTCTAAGAGTTCTTTCCTGTTCTAAATCCTTTTATTTTTACTTTTGAGAGGGAGTCTTGCTCTGTTGCCCAGGCTGGAGAGCAGTGGCAATCTTGGCTCACTGCAACCTCCACCTCCTGGGTTCAGCCTCACGAGCAGCTGGGATTACAGGTGCCCACCACCACGCCCGGCTAATTTTTGTATTTTTAGTAGAGACGGGTTTTTGCCATGTTGGCCAGGCTGGTCTCGAACTCCTGACCTCAAGTGATCCACCAGCCTCGGCCTCCCAAAGTGCTGGGATTACAGGCGTGAACCACCACGCCAGGCCTAAAACCTTTTAAAATACACTTCCACTCCTGCTCTGAACCTTGCCTTAGTCTCTTTCTGCTTGATGCCCCTCAGTTGAATTATTTCTTTTTAGGAGGCAAGGACTGAAGTTGCTGTGGACCCTTACAGATTCACAGCCGGTAACTCAGGGTAACTCACATCTCTGCCACCGCTCACACAGCAAGGTTAAAACAACAGGGCTTGTGACAAAAGAATTAAAAGCAGGGTGTCACAGACCCAGCTTTGTGCCCTTATGTTTCTAGTAGCATTATTCACTGTAGCTGAAATGTGGAAGCAACTTGGGTCCCTTGATGGGTGAATGGGTCAACAAAACGTGGTGTATCTAAACCCAGTGGAATATTATTCAGCCTTTCAAAGGAAGGAAATTCTGACACCTGCTACAACATAGATCATGCTAAGTATAATAAGCCAGTCACAAAAAAATACTGTATGATCCCACATAATGATGTACTTGTGACATTCACAGAGCTGGAAGGTAGAATGGTCATTGTCAGGGGCTGGGGGAATGGGAAGTTTAATACGTATAGAGTTTCAGTTTTCCAAGATGAGAAGAATTTGGGAGATGGATGGGGATGGTTGCACGACAATGTGGATGTACTGATATTTAATACCACCAAACTGTACACTTCAAATGGTTAAGACAGTACATTTTATGGTGTGTGTATTTTACCACAATAAAAAAAATTTGAGGGAAAAAGCCCCACAGGGCTAGTGAGAGGAAAACATGAAGGGTTAACAGGTGGGTTCTGAACCTGTGGGTGTGGGACTGAGGACCAAAAGGTTGTTTGGTCCCTGAAGGTTGTACAAAATCCCTGGATTGCTGCCTGTGCCTCTGTGGACAGAAATGACCAACCTGAGCTGCAAATGCCAGCATGCAGTTACGGCTGCCCCCAGTTTTCCCTCTGCCATCTCTAGTTTCAGTGGAGATTCCTCAGAGAAAGGATAATCCATATGTTTGAAAACTCAGCAGCAACTGTCTCTGGGGTGAGTGGGGAAATAAGGCCTGGAAATGGGCATCAAAGGGCCTCCATTCCTTTTTAGAATCATGTGAAAAGCCTGTTAGGTTTTATTCAAAACTGCTGTTTTCAAACCTTGGCCGCAGCGGCTGTGTAGATGCTGGACTCTGGTTGAGGAAAGAGTGAAGCGAGAAAGAAAAGAAGATTGAAACAAGATTCTCACTACATTCTTCTGGTGACAGATTTGGAACATGAGCTAATGCACAGGCCAGCCCAGCCAACGTTTCATGAAAACAATGCTATCTACAGCTGCCTTGGGCATCTTTCAGAGCACAAAATAGCCTCTCTCCACTCCCTCCAGGCAGTTCAGTTTGTTTCTTTTTTTACTGATGCAAGGGTGTGGGTAATCCTTGCAAGCCAATATGTCATTTGGTTTAGCTTTAGAAATATTTGATCATGCTAATCTGGCAAAGAAAAAAAAATGTTTCCTATAGCAGGACTATTTCATCCCTGCAATCACGAGTCTGGGCAAGTAAGAGATGAGAGCGAGGAACCTCAGCCTGACACCCAGGACAACACTCAACTCCTAAGTCTGACCTTGACATTCAGGCAAACTCGCAGAATCACAGCTGTTCTTTTCTCTTGCCTGGAAAATTTAGAACACATTCAACATCGTGAGAATGTTGTTTTCTTTCTTTTATTTGCCCTCCATTTTTTTTTTCAGTCTTGCCTTTTTGTTTTAAAACTTTTTTTTTTGAGACAGAGTCTTGCTCTCTCGCCCAGGCTGGAGTGCAGAGGCATGATCTCAGCTCACTGCAACCTCTGCTTCCCGGGTTCAAGCGGTTCTTGTGCCTCAGCCTCCTGAGTAGCTGGGACTACAGGTATGTGCCACCACAGCCAGCTAATCTTTTGTATTTTTAGTAGAGGCGGGGTTTGGCCATGTTAGCCAGGCTGGTCTCGAACTCCTGACCTCAGGTGATCCACCCACCTTGGCCTCCCCAAGTGCTGGGATTACAGGCATGAGCCACCATGCCAAGCCTGTCTTAAAACTTTGTGCAGTCCTCCAGGGAGAAGCAAAAATAACAAAATCAATTTCCCAACGGTCAGATAGACAGGATATGGGTGGCTCGCAGGGTGAATGGAATTTACACCAAATGTGGAAGATGTTCATCAAGTGCCTATTGAGTAGGACGTTATTAATGACAGCCCTCTTCTGTTTGGTTTGCTATTCTAATGGAAGAGTTAGAGGTAGGAGGAGGGTAATCTGGTAAATGCATCCCACAAAAGAACCGATAAAATCCACTACATGTGGCAAAAGAGGTACTCTACTATTGAGTGCTTTGGGCTGGATGAGATTTTTTTGATTCTTTTTTTTTTTCTTAAGAGATAGGGTCTCACTCTGTTGCCCAGGCTGGAGTACAATGGTGCAGTCATGACTCACTGCAGCTTCAAACTCCTGGGCTCAACCAATTTCCCCACTTCAACCTCCCAATAGCTTGGGCTACAGGTCTGAGCCACCACGTCTGGCTGGATGAGATCGTTACATGAATCACTGAAAAACTTTTACTCTGAATTTTGGCCATTAGTTATGTATGACACAGACTAGAAATCACAAAGGGGCAGGTTGGAGGTGTCTTTAGAAGTCCTCTGGTTTAGTCATTGCCAACTGGAGCTGAGCATTGTTAGACCCTCCTAAGGAGTCTTAACCTTCCCATGCCCTCACCACACCCAGACATACGGCACCAGAATCTCTGGGCGGCACCCAGGCATGGGAATTTTTTTAAAGTTCCCCAGGTGATTCACCGTGCAGCCCAGGCCTGTTGCACCTCCACATCAGATGGAGAAACACACAGGTTGGCTAAGGTGCTGTTAGTGGCAAAATCAGGACTGGAAGAACTCACCATTTTCTTTTATAAACAGCAGCATCATTTACATAGTAAAGTTTGTCACTTGGGGATGCATTTTATACACATATTATTAGAGAATAGGCAATTAACATTTTCTTAGTCCCAGAACATGAAATATTGGGGCACAAAAGGACCCTATGCAAAAACGAAGGGGTAGAATTGTGATGAGAACAACATCCAAACAAATCCTGTGAACCAGGAGAAGGACCGAAAGACTGTTCTAACTAAAACCCCACAATGGCATCTCTCTTCAAGGGACCCATGCTATGGGACCACTTATCTGATCTGAAGTATAGTCAATACATATGATTATGAAGTTCCGGGTTCTTTCTCACACTCAGTGGTGAACAACTCGCTTCTAGAAGTCAGATTTAATAAAACCACATACATGGACACTCTCTGGTATCTGCGCGGTTTTAAAACCACTTTTCCTAGCTCCATTTCTCCCTGTCATTAATATACATAACTTATGTGCTGACTTGAAAGGTTTGTATTTTGTTGTGGTTTTCATCCTATCTCAGAAGTATGTCACTACAATTATACACGTTGGTCATCCAAGAAAAACAGCTAATGATATCAGCATAAATAAGTTCCTAGAGCAAAAGCATTGAAAAAAAATTTCCCCCTAGATTTTTATTTATTCACTTTGCTTTCCAAAATGCTACATGCCACGTTTTAACCTAAAACCAATGTACACATCAGTTTTACCCAATTCCAGAGCTGAAACTGAAAATTATAAAGCTTAAAATGTGCTACTCTGTATCTATCAACAAGATGCTTCTAAATCATTATTAGGGAGAATAATGCATTAATGCATTCTTTCTCTAAAAGTAGAAATGTGTTTAAACTGAACTATCCATATTCTTTCACCATAGCATCTAGCCACTTTTGTCCCCAGTTCTGGGAGAGGTTTAAGCCTGAGGCACAATTTGCAACTACTATATAGAATGAGGTTTTTGCCATAGGCGCATTTCAGGATTGAACCTGTGGCTTTCAGCTCTGATGCAGAGAGAAACAGGTGACTGATGGCCTACCATAAATGCAAAGAACAGCCTGGAGAGTAAGAGCCTGGGCTCATCAGACATGAGTTCAAAGCCCAGCTCTAGTGCTTTTTAGCCATGTGACTCAGGCTAATTATCCCCTCTTCTAAGGACAATGACTTTAAGGTTGTTCTAAGGATTGATGACATTCACGTTTGTAATAGTGCACTCTGCACCATGCAGGCTTCTGATTCTGCTACCAGGTGGCATCACCTCCTGCTCAGCACCGGTTACCTCTTTCCTCTCCCTCTTTCTTCTCTTCCTCATTATCTGTACTTTTGTCCATTTGATCATTATTCAGTTTGTTGATGGCTGAGTCCTTTATTCTCCTAATTGTTTCTCTTTGTACCAGTTCATTGCTTGTTGGGATCACCACCAGTTCGATTTAGCTAAATGTTGACACAGTATTTGGTATCTACGTGAAAGATTTGGCAGTGATCTTTCAAAACATGGGGCCCTGGATTATTAGGTTATATTTCAATATTTTGCTTTTAACAATTTATGGAGCTATTGGCAACTCTAAACGCCTACAAAAGAAATGCTGTCCACGACAAAAGAGTTCTGATCATTTTGCAATGACTTAGGAGAAACTTAATGATGTTTCATGAAGTGCCCCCTGATACTTTAAGTGTTCATAAAGGCATACCAAGTTCTTAAAGGTGTACCATGGTTCATGAAGGTGCACTGGGTTCACCTTTAAGGGCACATGGTACACCTTCCAACATGCCGTACCTGCTTAAGCTGCCTTGTCTCACCCTCCCTTCCCTGCTGTGGGACAACCTGGATCCCAGGCCCCAAAGGCTCGGAGGTATTACATACACTCTTCCATAAAAGGCCTGGGCAGGTGAAGTGTTCACTGCCAGAATGATTTGGGGGAAGAAAGAGAATGCAAATGTTTTTATTCATGAGTATAAATTCTTATGAAGTCAGGCCTTCTATGAAAATCTATAGACCTATCAATCATGTACATTTGTAAACTGCAGCTTTCAAGTGGCTTTGCAATATAATGTTTAAAGATGCAAATGGTCAAGCCTGAAAGAAGACTAAATATAATTTTTTTAAAAAAGAAAGGGAGAGGCCAGGCGCTGTGGCTCACGCCTGTAATCCCAGCACTTCGGGGGGCCGAGGCAGTTGGATCACCTGAGGTCAGGAGTTTGCGACCAGCCTGGTCAACATGGTGAAACCCTGTCTCTACTAAAAATACAAAAATCAGCCAGGCGTGGTGGCAGGCACCTGTAATTCCAGCTACTTGGGAGGCTGAGGCAGGAGAATTGCTTGAACCTGGGAGGCAGAGGTTTCAGTGAGCCATGATCGCACCATTGCATTCCAGCCTGGGCAACAAGAGAGAAACTCCATCTCAAAAAAAGAAAGGGAGAGGTATATCAGTTGTTTTAAAATCGTTTCATGCCCAGGAAAATGATAAGGAAGGACTTCTTACCATCCTGACGACTGAAACTCGAGCACTCCTTCCCCTTGCTGGATGTGTTTTGCTTTGGAGGTAAATAAATAAAAGCAAGTGCAGAACAGGACAAGGCTGTGGCCATGCATGGTATTTAGTCCCAGCTGGGAGAAACGCTGTGAAAGATCCCCACAAACCCTGCCCTCCCCCCTCATCCTCGTATCACAGAGAATGAAAATGCAAATAAGATTTCCAACCCTTTCTTCTTTATAAAGAAGAAAAAGGGAAGCAGGGGGAGAAGTTAGTAATTTTGTTTCCTGAAAGACTAAAAATAAGAATCTCTGTATTTCCAAGAAAGAGTTCTGTGGCGCATGCTGTGAAGCAAATAAAATGCTGTATGTACTCATATGAAGCTTTTAAAGCAAAAATGGAAAAGCATTCAGTGAGCAGATGCTTGAAATTTGGTCTCAACCACAGTGAAACAGCTCTGGCTCCCAAGAATTATGACATAATTTATGGCCAGACAGTTCATCTAATTTCTTCACCTGTAGGTTGAAAGCATACTTGGTTTTCATATTTAATAGAGCAGCTGGCTGGATCATGAGGAAGGTGATGAAATGATATAGGAATGAGCAAAGGGACCCTGCCCTCTCAAAGTGATCACAGTATCTTACTTCATGGAACTACTCACCCAGGGCCGGCCAGACTACATTCTGAACAAAACAGATATTGAAAAGAGCATTTAATGGGCACCTAAGGCATATGTTTTCAAATGACCTAACTGTTATTTTTGGAATTGCATTCAATTCATATAAAATTAGGCTGCTAATAGATGTCATACATAAAGTCGGGATTTGATCTGCAAAGGTGACTATGTAATAAGCCCACAGTACAGTCTTTAAAAATCCAATTTACATTTGTAATTTTTTGACTCATGTGATTGAATAAAGTTAAAAAGTGGCAGAAGGTTCACAGTGAAATATTTCCGCCCCCTTCCCCATTTCTGAGGTGCCAGTTACAGTAGTCGCCCCATGTCCATCGCTTCCTTTTTCAAGGTTGCAGTTATCCATGGTGCAGTAAAATAAGATATTTTGAGAGAGAGAGAGGCACCACATTCACATACCTTTTATTACAGTATCTTACTAGAATTGTATTTTATTATTTATTATTGTTCCTCTTTTTTTTTTTTTTTTTTTTTGAGACAGAGTTTTGCTCTGTCACCCAGGCTGGAGTGCAGTGGTGCAATCTTGGCTCACTGCAACCTCCACCTCCCGGGTTCAAGCAATTCTCATGCCTCAGACACCTAAGTAGCTGGGATTACAGGCATGTGCCACCATGTCTGGCTTTTTTTTTTTTTTTTTTTTTGGTATTTTTAGTAAGAGACAGGGTTTTGCCACATTGGCCAGGCTGGTCTCAAACTCCTGGACTCAAGTGACCTGCCCACCTCGGCCTTCCCAAAGTGTTGGGATTACAGGCGTGAGCCATTGCGCCTGGCCATATTGTTGATCTTTCATTGTGCCTTTATTTATTTATTTACTTACTTACTCATTGATGGATAGGGTCCTGCTCTGTTGTCCAGGCTGGAGTGCAGTGGCACAATCACATATCACTGCAGCCTCGATCTCCTGCTCTCAAGGGATCCTCCCGCCTTGGCATCTGAAGTAGCTAGGTCTACAGGTGCATGTCACTATGCCCAGCTAATCTTTTAAAAACATTTTTGTAAAGATAGGGTCTTGCTGTGTTGCCCAGGCTGGTCTTGAACCCCTGAGATTAAACGATCCTCCCACCTGGGCCTCCCAAAATGCTGGGGTTATAGCCCCGAGCCACTGCACCTGGCCTAATTTATAAATTAAACATTATCATAGGTTTATGTGTGTACAGTATGGGAAAAAACAGCATATACAGGATTAGGTTCTATCTGCGATTTCAGGAATCCACTGAGGGTCTTCAAATGCATCCCCCAGGATAAGGGAGGGAATACTGTTATTTGTTTCTTGTTTGTCCTTATGGAGTTTCTTTATGCAAGCAAATACAAATAGATACTTAGTTTCCCTTTCATATATAAGCAGAAGTGTGCAAAGTACTCTTAGCAATGTGCTTTGGAGATCTTCCCATATAGGCACACAGGCATTAGCCTCATTTTCTTACAGGTGCATAGTATTTTACTGTACGCAGGGTCTGTGATTTACTTAGTCCTCTACGGATGGGCCTTAAGGCTTCTATTCTTTTGCTGTTTTCAAACAAAGCTATATCACCTTGAATCTAAGTGTATCTGAAAGAACTCTGACAAAAACTGTCAAATCGCACCAGTTTACATTCCCATCAGCCATGGTTCCCGTCTCCCCCCAGCCTCAGCGGAGTGCAAGAGCAGCTCTAGAGTTTTGCTGCTCTGAGGTTTCCCAGATATGGTACATTTCTTTCCTCTTACTAAAAGTGAGGCTGAGCATCTTTCCATATGTTTTAGACTCCTTAAATTCCTTTTCCCTTTTTTGTGAGCTGTCTGTTCAGATCTTTTGTCTATTTTGATAGTTTTAACTTTTTAGAAGGATTTCCAGAAATGTCTATATTAATATATTAGCCATTTGTTTGTGATGTGAGCGGCAAATAGTTTTCCTAGTTTTTTTTTCTCTTTAGTGGGTTTTTTCCCCTTAGTGGAAAAGTGGCTTTAAAAAATATATATTCAAATATATATATATTATTTACATAATATATATTTTATATAAATAAATGTATATGTGTGTGTTTGTGTAGAGAGAGATAGTTGATTTTTATCAATCTTTTCTTTCATGGTTTCTTAATTTTAAATCAGTTGGAAAGGTTTGCCAAATCCACAGCTATGAAGAAATTCTCCTGTTTTCTTCTAGTACTTATTAGTTTTTATTTTTATTTATTTTGAGATGGAGTCTTGCTCTGTCGCCCAGGCTGGAGTGCAGTAGTGCCATCTCAGCTCACTGCAACCTCCGCCTCCTGGGTTCAAGCAGTTCTCCTGCCGCAGCCTCCCGAGTAGCTGGGATTACAGGCATCTGCCACCACGCGCAGTTAATTTTTGTATTTTTGGTAGAGATGGGCTTCTTTCATGTTGGCCAGGCTGGTCTCAAACTCCTGAACTCAAGTGATCCACCTGCCTTGGCCCCTAAGTGCTGGGATTACAGGCGTGCGCCACAGCTCCCGGCCTATTTTTAAAAATTTTTGTAGAGATGGAGTCTTGCTGTTTTGCCCAGGCTTGTCTTAAACTCCTGGTCTCAAGCAGTCCTCCCGCCTCAGCCTCCCAAAGTGCTGGGATTACAGACACTGGCCACTGCAACCAGCCAATATTTTTGCTTTTGAAAAAATGTAAGCCTGTACAAAGTAGAGACAATGCTATAATAAACTGGCATATACCCCCACCTGAATTCAACTGCTATCAAGGTTTTGTTATACTTCTTTCTTCTATCTCTTCTCTCTAACAAAATTATTTTAAAGTACACCCAAAATATCAACTCATTTTACCTCTATATACTTCAATATGCATTTTAAAATTATGAATATTTCCTTGTATAACTATAATGCTATTATATGTAACAAAATTAACAATATTATTTGGTATCATCTAATACTTGATCTATAATTGATTTTCTCCAGTTGCCTCAAAAATGTATTTTTACGGTTGGTTTTTCCAAATAATAATGCATTTGTGGTTTCATTTTTGAAAACATTTAACTATTTTTTTATTTGTTTATTTGAGTCAGAATCTTGTTCTGTCGCCCAGGCTGGAGTGCAGTGGCAGGATCTCAGCTCATGGCAACCTCTGCCTCCTGTGTTCAAGCAGTTCTCCTGCCTCAGCCTCCCGAGCAGCTGGGATTACAGCCACGTGCCACCACACCTGGCTAATTTTTGTATTTTTAGTAGAGACGAGGTTTCACCATGTTGGCCAGGCTGGCCTCAAACTCCTGACCTCAGGTGATCCATCCATTTCGACCTCCCAAAGTGCTGAAATTACAGGCATGAGCCACTGTGCCTGGCCTACACATTGAACTATTTAAATATTTGATCCATTAGAAATTTATCCTGGTGTGGGGCATGATTTATTCATTCTTCCTTATGGTTACCCAGTTGCCATTATGTTTATTGGGCAATCTAGTTTTCTTCGTTGACTTTAAATGACAGGTTTCAAAATTTATGTATTCTCATATATATCTGGGACTACTTCTGGCTTTCTAATATGTTCCGCTGTCTTGTTTATTCACTTGCCAGTACCACATTATTTTAATTACTGAGGCTGTGTAATGCATTCAATAACTGGCAGCTCTTGCTTATTTGTCCATGTGAACTTTGGAATCTCCTTGCCTAGTTTATTTTTTTTCTTAATGGTTGGTATTTTATAAATTGAGAATGTGTAAAATGTAATAAATTAACTTAGGAAGAACTGATATATTTAAAACCTCAAACTTCCCTAATTTAGAACATGATTTTTTTTTCAAATTCTTTTTTGTATTTTTTAGGAGTGTCTTCCAGTTGTTTACATAGATTTGACATGTTTCATGTTAAGTTATTCCCTGGTACTGAATTGCATTGTTACTGTAGCAAGTGTGGTCTTTTCTTCCTCTGTAGTCTGTGAATGGGCTGCTGTTTGGAGGTACAGCTTTCCACAGTGCCAATGTCTTGCTCTCTGCCTGAAAAGATGCTCCAAGGCCCCAGCACACCCATGCTGTGACAAGCAGGGCACATCCCTGAGTCAGAGCTGGAGCAGGTCAAGGCAGCTCAAGGCTTCCCATCCTGACTCCAACCCCTTCACGGGCAAGGCTCAAGGAGCTGGGAACCTGGAGTAAGAAGAAGATGTGAACTGAGCTGCGAAAATCAAACTCTAAGAGCTGGGAGGCTCTTTCCCAACAAGCTTCTAAGAAAGCTAAACTTTCTCTAATATGAGACAAATAATTTGCTATGAGATTAATGTAGATGCGCTGCAAGACAGGCATCTATCCGATCATTCTTTTGGACTCACAGCAAAGCTTATCAAAGGCTGTCAGCAGTCACTCTATGCACAGCCCTGGATTTGGCAGTCACTTTGAGTATGGGACTCTCTACTGCCCCCTCCCACCTACATAACATTACCCCCGCCTCCTCACCCCTTCAGGTGCCCTCATTCATGGCCAGGCTGGGCAGGATTAGCTTCTCTGCTGCAAGAGGGACGTCAAGGCAGTGGAAGTGGGGTTGGCAATTACCTCTGCTGCAAAGTCCTCTGGTTGAGACACCAGGCTCAGCCTGCCTTCCTGCCAACTGTTGATGGCAGCAGTGGCCCATCTGGGGTGGCTGCTGTGAGGACGCCAGCTGCAGTGGGGAAGCCATGGCTGGGATTGTGCACTCTGTGGAGCTGGCAGGGGCCAGGAACAGGTGATCCCAGCAGGAGCCCTGCGCCCTACCAAGCTGGCAGGATGGGAACCTGTTCTCCCAGGTAGTTGCAGCTGCCCAGCCATGGACCTGGGCATCCCTGCACTCTCCAGGGCCTGGGAAGCCTCCTATTCCTTCAGGCAGAGGTGCCTGTTCCCACTCTCTGGCCTCTCCTCTCTCCAAGTGCCCGCTCCAGTGCGAAGCAAAGTTGTGGCAGACCCAGCACCCTGCTGCCTCAGCCCTTTCTGGACTTTGGGCAGTGATGAGTGTGGGAGGGAGGCTGGGGGCATTGAGGGCAGCTGAGCATGGGCATGTGGGCACCCCTCAGTGCAGACAGCCTGGGTGCCATGGATGGCATGTTGATGGCAGTGGGAGGCAGACAGGTTCCTAGGCAGGAAGGGGTGGGTCTCTAGTGAAACCCTACCTTTAAGCCAGGGATGGCCTGAAGCCTGGGGGCTCAGCTGTCCGTTCCAAGTGGAGTCCGCAACCTGGAGTGAGAACTTCACTGATGCCTTTTGGCCAATCAGATGGTGCTTTTTCCAGGCCTGCCTATGACCACCTATGGACCAATCAGCATGCACTTCCTCCCTTCTGAGCCCATAAAAACCCCAGACTCAGCCAGCCTAAGACACTTGTCTGGACTACCTGTGGAAAGGAGCTACCCACTTTGGGTCTCCTGACAGCTGTTCTGTCACTCAATAAAGCTCCTGCGTGCCTTGTTCACCCAGTTGTCTGCACAACCTCATTCTTCCTAGACACGGGACAAGAACTCAGGACCTGCTGAATGGCGGAAGTGAAAGGAGCTGTAACATGTTCCTGACCAGCTCGCTGAGCTGTGGGTGGTGACATGCTCCTGGGCTATGGGAGTAAAGGATGGCAACCCTTCTGGGGGCCCAGACCTCAGAGCTGGAGCTGCTGTTAACACTATAGCCCTCCCACCCTCTGCTGGTGCTGAGTGGCCACCCCACATGATGGGAAGCAGCAGTGGGGCTGGGCCAGCCCATGAGCCACGGGCCAGAGCAAGGTGGTGGGACTGAAAGAGCTGTAACACAAATGGGCTGAAACATGTCCTCCCACTCACCACACTGTAGGTAACAAGAAGTAGAGAAGAGCTGCAGCCCTTCTGGAAGCCCAGACCTTGGTGCTCCCTGAGCCATGGCTGTGACATGCTGTAACACCTATTTGGGGACTCTGCAGTTCCTGGTGTCTCTGAGCTTTCAGGCACCACCACATTCCCCTCATCCAGACGCTGGTGCCCACAGTGGAAGCCACTTGTGGCACATGTGGTCCAGCCGCAGCCTCGAAGGGAGCTGGCATATGGAGCTTCCCACCCTGCCACAGCAGCCAGCATGCCTGGCTGTGCAGTGGCCAGACCCTGTGTTCACTCACTCACATACCCCCTTGCTGCTCCATGCCTGGCTTGCCCTTGGCAGGCATGGGATCCAGGCTGGTAGCATGAGCTAAGCACATCTTGCTGGGCTGAGTGGACGGAACAAGTCCAGCAGGCATGAGCAAGACTCAGGCAGAGGTGCCACCAGCAACAGAGGTTTCCAGCTGGTAAAGCGACACCCTAAGGATCCTGTGACACTGTGACCTCCCTCCCCCTGAGAGACTGGTAAGGACTGGACAGGCTCATCACCATGAAGTCAGAGCAACCCCTCACCCTTTTCTCATTTCCACACTGTGGCGGGCTCCCTGCCAATCTGGCTAGTTTGTCCCAATTTTATCTCTGAGTTCTTGCAGATCTCTATCTCCAATCAGTTCCTCAACCTGGGCAATTCTTCCCTCATGCCCCACCCTCGTCCCTTCCTTTCCCTCCTCGCTGCCATCATTGCAGAATCTGAGACTTGTACAATCACAACAGCCTCTGAATTACCTCTGGTGGTGTCTCCTCCTCCTCTCCATCCTCCATAGGGCCACAGCATCTGTTCCTTCCAGACTCCCAAGGTTTGCCATTGTCCATAAACACACACCACTTGTTTTGTCAATCGAGGCTCTCCCCTGCCCAAACAAGCTCCATTCACTCTGCATTTTTTTTTTTTTTTTTTTGAGACAGGGTCTCGCTCTGTCACCCAGGCTGGAGTGCAGTAGCATGGTCCTCAGCTCACTGCAACCTCCACTTCCTGGGTTTAAGCAGTTCTCCAGGCATGCTCCACTATGCCTGGCTAACTTTTGTATTTTTAGTAGAGACGAGGTTTCACCATGTTGCCCAGGCTGATCTCAAACTCTTGGCCTCAAATGATCCTCCTGCCTCAGCCTCCCAAAGTGTTGGGATTACAGGCGTGAGCAACTGCACCCTGCCCATTCTACCTTCATGTGTCCTTTCCTCCTGCCCACCAACCTACATCTTTTCATGAATAAAAAATCCCACCCACCCTTTGTGCCTATGAAACCTTCCCAGACTCCCTCAGCCCCTGGCTCCTCATTTCCTGTAACTCCTGTGCAGTGCATCACTTGTGATTCTTTAGGTGCACTCTCGCTCATGCATTTCTGAACTGCTGAAGGAGGAGGCTCTTTGCTACCCAAAGCACACTGGCCCCATAACTGTGTTCAGCTCACTTTTGTGCCCAGAGCCATCAGCTACTTCATAATTACCATGGACACTCTTCTGCTCTTTCCACATGAATCACCTTGATTTCTAGTTGCCTTTTTGGATACCAATAAGTAACACTTATACCCAACTCACTAAGTGCCTGAGAGGAATGTCGCCCCCTCCTTCCTCAGTCAAGTATCCTCACTGGAGCATGATCTACAGTCCCGCCGTCTATTCCTGCCTTGCCTATATCCCTGTGAATGCAATTCTTGGTTAACTCTTGTTTAGTGAGAAGGAAGCTTGTTCATTATCTTCAGTACGCTGCTCCTTCACACTTTCAAAAAAAGCACTTAAAAGTCCCTCATTTTAGAGGCTTGATCTGTTTTAAACATAAGGACTGGATGCTGGTATGGCCACAGCTCTAGCCTGTCTAGAATAGGGACCGAGGTGGGGGGCCTGCTGGAACGTTTCAAGTGGTTACTCATCCCCAACTACTCCCAAGCAGGACAGCATGTAATAAGTCTCATTTTAGCTCTGACAGGCGTGTCACTATGACATATGATGGTTCAAACACTGGCCCTTGTTTAAGATAAAGAGCATTTGACATTTTTTAGCATTCGAGAATATTTTGGAGAGGAATCAGGAGCAAACCAATGCCAAAGGTAAAGAAGTCTGAATTTAAGGGGTAGCAAAAGGTAAGGATAGTTATTGTCAGATGTGGTTAAAAGGTAGGCAGGACCCCAGCTCTGCAGAATCGTGCAGGTGAGGCGAAGGAGCATCTCAGAGGCGAAGCTGCTACTTACGAGAACTTCTGGTCTCAACCAGTCAGAACTCAGAGTGAATCCTTCAAGGTGACTGGAGCCAACTGGTTCCCTGAGACCCCCTACCCTTGGGACAGCTTAAAGGCTTAAGACTGCTGATGGGTATTATTAGAAAATGGGGCCACGCCAGAACTAGGGGGAGAATCTCTCATTCCAAGGACTTTACGCTCCAGGAGATACCAAATGGCCCAGTGGGAGGGTGGGGTTTGGAATGCCATGGAATCTGTTAGCAATATGCTGGCTCATTTTTCTCCAGAAATATTCTGCCTGCCCTAGGGGGTAGCTCAGATGTTGGCAGGACTCACCTCCTCAGCTATCTCAGGAAAAAAAAATCGATCCTCAGCCCTTTTTCCCATTGCAAGTCATAAGAGAATGTGCTTCCACCCCAGGGTAGCATGTGCCAGCCAGGTGATGAGGTCATTCGAGCAAGGGTCCCAGGGAATAGGAGGAGCATGGACAGTCGGTTGACTATGGATCCTCAACAGCCAACAGAGAAGTAATCAGACCCCTTGTTCCAGTGATTCTCAGGGAAAATATTTTAGAGTTCCCTGCTCTCTGTTTATCTCCTTTCTAGCTTCTTGTGTATTGGTAGTGACATCAGGCAGTGAAATGACTGACCATTCTTTACATCATCCATGGTATCAGGGAGGGAGTTGGAAGTGAGGCTTTTTGGTGGGTTGGGTGGAATTATAGGGGAATCACTTGCACGCTGATAAAGGACCTCCCTCCTTGTGAGACTCAGAGTTTGGGGGCAGTGCTGTCCTCCCAGGGTGCTCTGCCAAATATGCTTAAGTTCAACAGATAACTTGTATTTCAGAGAAACAGCTCTGGAGCTCTGCACCCAGAAAACACAAGAAGAGGACATCATGAGTTCTCTTGGATTTTAAATGTGATTTTCTAAGAGATTTATGTTATGCAGTTAAGAAAAGAAAAAACATAGCAAAGGAAAAAAGATTTCAAAAAGTTTAAAAAACGTATATCCTTAGTAAGTGTGCTTTTCCTAGTCACAAACGTCCAATCTGTACAGGACAATTAGGACAATGTTCACAAAGCCCCATGCTGGTGGGTTCACTCAAGCTGATGGCTGGATGGCACTGGGCCAAGATGCTATAGAAGGGATGAGGCTGGGCGTGGTGGTTCACGCTTGTAATCCCAGCGCTTTGGGAGGCTGAGGTGGGTGGATCACAAGGTCAAGAGATTGAGACCATCCCGGCCAACATGGTGAAACCTGGTCTCTACTAAAAATACAAAAAACTAGCTGGGTGTGGTGGCACGTGCCTGTAGTACCAGCTACTCAGGAGGCTGAGAAGGGGAATTGCTTGAACCCAGGAGGCAGAAGTTGCAGTGAGCCGAGATTGTGCCATTGCACTCCAGCCTGGTGACAGAGACAGACTCCATCTCAAAAAAAAAAAAGAAGAAGAAGAAGGAGGGATGCGGGCCGAATGAGTGATGCTCTGGTGCAGTGGAGAGGTTGATAATCCCTACCCTCTGGTTTTGAGTAAATAGATCTGGGTGGGGACCAGAAAGCCATATTTTTCAAGAGCTTTATCAAGTATTTTATTTATTTATTTATTTAGAGTGGGGTGTTGCTCTGTTGCTCAGGCCGGAGTGCAGTGGCGCAATCAAGGCTCACTGCAACCTTGAACTCCTGGGCTCAAGCAATGCTTCTGCCTCAGCCTTGCAAAGTGCTGGGATTACAAGTGCATATTACCATGCCCAGCCACTTAAAAAAAATTTTTTTTGTAAAGATGGAGGTCTCACTATGTTGCCAGGGCTTGTCTTGGACTCCTGGGCTCAAGTGATCCTCCTGCGTAGGCCTCTCAAAGTGCTGGGATTACAGGCGTGGGGCCTGGCCATTTATCAAGCAGTTCTAATGATCATCCAATTTGGAAAACAATAACCTTGATGAATGATGATCTGTTCCAAACCCATGGTGATATGGTTCTGGTTGAAATATTTTATTTCAGTGAATCCAGAATTTTCCCTGGATGAATAAATATGCAGATACTCACCTATAATTTGACACTGCAACCAGAAGAATATTCTCTTCTTTTACGTATTTTTTAAAGGATTGACCTAAGGGTACTAAAATCCAGATAATCACCTTACATATGAATTCCAAAAGCCCAACCAACTCATCAGTAGGAAAGTTTTCCTTTCCCCTTATGGAATGTATGAGACCACTGTGGTCAAGGTTTCCTCGGTGAATCAGCTGCAGAATCCTGGCTAAATCTTAGGCACTGAGCTCAGCCTCCTCAGGAAACTGGCTCTGGAATGGCCACTAAGGCACCAGGAATAGGAGCTTTCTATTATCACTAACTATACCACGACGGAACCTTTTAAAGCCATTTTTTTTTTAAATTAAAGGATATTAAATCATTTCCCTAGATTTCGTGGAAATCATAGGCTCAAATCATTTACTTTTATCACCACAGTTACAAAAAGAATTACAATAACATTTTAGTTAAAAAATATATAATTGCAGCATGATCTAGAACCAGAAATACCATTTGACCCAGCAAATCCCATTACTGGATATATACACAAAGGATTATAAATCATTCTACTATAAAGACACATGCACACATATGATTATTGCAGCACTGTTCACAATAGCAAAGACTTGGAACCAACCCAAATGCCCATCAATGATAGACTGGATAAAGAAAATATGGCACATATACACCATGGAATACTATCCAGCCCTAAAAAAGGATGAGTTCATGTCCTTTGCAGGGACATGGATGAAGCTGGAAACCATCATTCTCAGCAAACTAACACAGGAACAGAAAACCTAACACCACATGTTCTCACTCCAAAGTGGGAGCTGAACAATGAGAACACATGGACACAGGGAGGGAAACATCACACGCCGGGACCTGTCAGAGGGTGGGGGGATAGGGGAGGGACAGCATTAGGAGAAATACCTAATGTAAATGACGAGTTAATGGGTTCAGCAAACCAACATGGCACATGTATACCTATGTAACAAACCTGCATGTTCTGCACATGTATCCCAGAACTTAAAGTATAAAAAAAATTCTTGCAGTTTATGGTTAAAATGAAATCCACGAATCATTTGGGTCCTAATGAAGATTAATCATCATCATTCAATAAACATGCCCATGTTGCAAGTGGCGCTTTTGGTGTTCTACAGGCATAAACCTGTCTGATCCTCATAACAACTCTATGTGATATGTACTACTATCATTCCCATTTTACAGATGAGGAAATTGAGGCAGAAGTTAAGTTATCCCCCCATGCTAATACAAGTCATAACAAAAAGTGTTGGAATTTGAACCAACACTAGTAGCTTCAGCGGCCACAGAGAAGGCCCACAGTCAGACTTGAGGTTAGCAAAGCTTTTAAGGTAAATGACAGCATCTATTTAAGAAACAGACCAAACAATTGCTATTTTTAAAAAAACTATCATATCACAATCGAAGGATTGATCTTATCTCATTTGCTTTAGCTTTAAAGAATTTTCTAGATGTTTGCCACCTTGTTTCTTAGCCTTTTAAAATGATCCTACTTCTCCCAGCTGTTTCTTAACATACAATGGTGTATTATTATTTACCATATTTTCCCCACCAATTCACAAAGCAAATGCAACACAGCACTGGATCAAATGACAGATTTGATTTCAATTTTGTTGGCAGTAACTTCTGTGTTTAATTACTCATTGTGTTAAAAGCTAAAGCTGGTTATTCCTCGCTTGTCACCTGCAGTAGAAAAATGGAACTGTCTAAAACAAAAACACTTAATTACTTTCCTTCTGGAGAAGGTTTGAATGAATCAGAAGTGTCACAAAGCAAATTTTCACTAGGGAGCATGACAGATGAAGAAATCAAACAGGCTTTCAGCTCTGTGTACTTTCAGTCTTTCTGCTCATTCAAGTATGTGTGTTCCATTCATTAATTTCTTCATTTCACAAATATTTATTGCTATATATCAAGCATTGGGCAGTACTGGTTAGAAGTCCTAAATATCAGGCATAATATCAAATTTAAGTACAAAAATGTTTTCCAAATCCTGTTCAGATTTGTTTAGAGATATCTGCCTCTTTGAAATATACTATTTTCAGAATAATTCAGAGTTTGCCAGAAACTCCCACACTGACTTCCTCACATTCATTTCAGCCAAGCAAATTTAAACAGAAGTTGATGCTTTTCCTACACAATTTGCAATGACATGGCATGATACCCCATATCTAAATAATATGCTTCTAAAGATGACCAAATTTAGTTTTTGTTTAAATCTTTATCAATTCAAGGTTATTTCAGCACATAGGTGGGTAGCTTATTAAACCTTTACTATTTGAGAAATTGCATTTCCTTTTTATTTTCCTCCTGGGTTCAAGCGATTCTCGTGCCTCAGCATCCCAAGTAGCTGGGACTACAGGCGTGTGCCACCTTGCCCAGCTAATTTTTGTATTTTAGTAGAGGCAGGGTTTCGCCATGTTGCACGGGCTGGTCTTGAACTCCTGAACTCAGGCAATCCACCCACTTCGGCCTCCCAAAGTGTTAGGATCACAGGCATAAGCCATCGCACCCAGCATGTATTTCCATTTTTAAGACAAAAACGTGTAAACTCGTTCTGAGGTTCGGGCAATTGTGATATATATAATACATGCAAGTTAGTCCAAAATCAAATAAAATATACAATAAACTGACATACAAGACAGATTCCAATAAACAAAATGTCACACTGAAAACACAGTAATCTGATATTAGGATTTATTGTACTGCACTGATATTTTTTATGTAAAGCATGAAGCAGGGTCTGGAATACACCATTTCAAAATATGCCATTCTGGCATAAGGATTATTCTGAGTTGAAGACAACGGAGGATCTCTGCCCCCACTTTTTCTGCCTAAAAGCCAGGCATAAACTTCCCTTTGTTCAGGTGTCTCCCACTCCTGTACCAGGAAGGGGAAGTGCAACTCTTTTTTATTTTGTTTGAGATGGAGTCTGGCTCTGTCACACCCATGCTGGAGTGCAGTGGCGTGATCTCTGCTCACTGCAACCTCTGCCTCCCAGGTGCAAGTAGTTCTCCTGCCTCAGCCTCTTGGGTAGCTGGGACTATAGGCCCACGCCACGAAGCATGGCTAATTTTTATATTTTTAGTAGAGACAGGGTTTCGCCATGTTGGCCAAGCTGGTCTTGAACTCCCAACCTCAGGTGAACCACCCACCTCAGCCTCCCAAAGTGCTGGGATTACAGGCATGGGACACCGCACCTGGCTGAAGTGCAACTCTTAACACCGGAGATGGAGATGAGTCTGCACAAACAAACCTCACTAAAATAACGCTTATCTTCCCCTAGTTTCCCCCGTGTATTTCCCAGTTGCTTCCGCACAATTGATCATCCCTTGAAGCCCAAAGCTCTTTTCCTTTATGAAGAAAGGTATATAAGCTCCCAAGTCTGATCTGTTGAGTGTTACTTCTTTTCTGTGAACTCCCATGCATATAAATTATTAATAACATTTGTATTCTTTTCTGCTGTGAACCTGACTTTTGTCAGCTACATTTGCAGGCCCCTGGTCATTGCACAAGAGAGGATAAAGAAAGAGTTTTTCTTCCCTGACAAGAGCATCGTACTTGTATTTCTAATGTATTTCTCTATTTTGTATTTTGTACTAAAAATACAAAAAATTAGCCAGGCGTGGTGGTGCGCGCTTGTAGTCCCAGCTACTTGGGAGGCTGAGGCAGGAGAATCGCTTGAACCTGGAAGGCAGAGGTTGCGGTGAGCCGAGATCGTGCCACTGCACTCCAGCCTGGGCAAAAAAGGAAAACTAATCTAAAAAAGAAAGAAACAAAAAAAAGAGAAATTCTGTCTACTTAAGAAAATCTCCATCAAGGATGCAGATGTAAACTACTTTTTGGAGATTCATTGGAAGGATCCTTACGAGGTGACAGTGACTATGAGCCTTCGGTGGACCCTCCAAAATATACAGTCTACTTGCTGGTGGACTCCAAGTTTTCAATAGAGATTGCACTTTTCTCAAATTAGTTTCAGTGTGGCTCTCTATGGAACAATAGAAATAATAAAGCCGGCCAATGCAGGCCAAATTTGACAGCAAATGGAGATAACTGATTTAAAAGACAGATGCCTGAAAGAACAGTCCACAGTCTGGCCAAGACGTTAAGAGGTTTTCAAGTCCTAAAGTACCAGCCATCATTACATTATCATGGGCCATATGAAAACATCCTGCAGCCTCTAATCCATGATAAAGTGATGGGGCGTGCACAGAGACTGTTGTAAGGAGCTCGCTGACACAGGCAGGAGACCACTGTGTAAGGAGCTTGCTGACGCAGGCAGGAGAGCACTGTTCTCCTGGGGAGGTGGGCTAATCCCGTCCTCTTGAGGAGGGAGGGTGTTTAAATGCATTTGATTTTAGTGAAAGCTCTAGAAAGCGCCAAAAATCCAACAGCTGCACACAGTTCCGATTAGGAACCATGACCTCAACTCGTAATTTTTGGGAAAGGAGGATTTATTGTATTGTTTGTCAAATTCAAGTTTTATTTTATGTCCATAAAGCTGTGGAAAGGAAAACACCGTCTTTTCTGACTACAACAGGCTGTTTGCAGCTCCCTGACAATATGACACCCTGCTGAAGAAGCACAGCCTCTGGGGCTTCAGGCAGGATTTTTCTGGATTACTGGTTGCACAAAGCAAAAGTCAAAGCATGTTCAGACCCCAGCCTTCCTAAGCTCTGCTTCTCACACAGACCCACCATGCCTGGCCCAGCCTGGACGCTCTTGACCACCTTCAAAGCCCAAATGCCTTCTTTTGACTCATGTGTGATGACTATCTAGTTATAAGGATACAAGCAGTCCCCAGAGAATTTACTGGGTCTTTTCAGAGGCAATAGGCTCTGCCCCAAACCCTGGACTACTCCTTTCCTTCCAGGTTACAAATAAACTCTTGCAGCAGATTTTTTTTTTTTGAGACAGGGTGTCGCTTTGTCACCCAGGCTGGAGTGCGGTGGCGCAATCAGAGCTCACTGTAGCCTCAAACTCCTGGACTCAGGGAATTCCCGCCCCCTCAGCCTCCTGAGTAGCTGGGACTACGGGCATAGGCCACCGTAGACAGCTAATTTTCAGCAAACATCTTAACACAGAGAGCCAGTGTGGCCACCAAGTGCTCCACTGCCCCATAAACAGGTAGGAAGGGGATTTGGGGCTAAAAGTGGCAACTCAAGATCCAGGTAGCTTTGTCTAAAGTAGCCCAGTAACAATCGAACCCCTGAACGGAAAGATAATCCAACACAGAACAAACCATGGCCATGGCCAGAGGCGCTAGAATTTAAACTGGAAGCCGTGAAAATTCTTTGAATTTCTTAGAGGACTGACAGAAGTCATTATGCGCAAAAAAAATTGTATTCCCCCAGTCATCCATGTTTACATTCTATGAGATACTTTGTTTGCTGAAGAATACACGTTTTAGGAGATTTTCAGGCCCAGAGAAGAAATGTTTTCAAATGGATTGTGACTCACTGTGGATGCCTATGTGAGGAAAACCAGGGATGTGAAGGTCAGGATTTTGTGCAAACTTTAATGACTCTTCTGCCAAAATGATTTTGTTCAGTTAAAACTAAAACTAACCAGACGTATGACAAATATTTACGGTCGGGGTCAAGAGTGTTTACTCTTCGGCAGTTAGCTTTGAAAACAAAAGAGCTTTGACCACAGATGGACTGAAGGGAACCAAAGCTGGATTGGAGAGCTCCCTGGAAGTGTAAGAGCCAAACTCACAGCCCTGCTTTCCAAAGCCCACCACTTCCAGGAGTCGGCCATGAATTCAGATGATGAGCTTCGTGGCAATATCTATTTTTAAAGGCCAGCACACACACATACAATATGATATGGTTTCCCTGAGAAAGCCAGAACTGCCAAATAATTACCACATTTCTAATTTTAAATTTGAGTTAACAAACACCAAAGCATAAGTTGAGGGTTGATTTTAATTTTTGCTCTACTAAAATCAAACTCGATTGTCATGTACTCATTTTCTCCTCATTACAAACTACATTTTAAAAAATATTATGACAAACTACATTTTTAAAAAGATTATTGCAAACTACATTTTTTTAAATGTGGATTTTTTTGGATGTTACTCATATATAGGTACACATACATGTATAATACATATATACACAAAGATAACAGAGAAGAAAAAATGACCAATCCTAAGAAGAAATAACAGCTTCTTTCCACAAGGTATCATGAAGCCTAGAAATCAGAATTCATGTTTCAAATTATAATAATTTTTAAAAATTTTTTTAGTATTAGCAATATTAAGAAAGCCATCAGAACCGTGTAGAGACATATTATGTATATACTATGCATGTTTTAAAAATTATCATTGCACACATTAAAATCAGTCAAACTTACAGATATCCATAGCCATGTTGTTATGTCTTGAAGATGAAAGGGGAGAAACAGAAAGAGAATAAGAGAAAAGAGAATATAGGAAGAGATGAAGAGGAAAGAGGAGAGGAAAAGAGAAGGAAAAGGAAGGAAAAGAAAAGAAAGAAAAGAAAGGAAAAGAGAGGAAGGGAAAGGGGGAGAGAGAGTAAAAGAGGTGGGAGAGAAAGGAGAGGACTCCCCTTATAGTGTCCCTAAATATTCACCCACCCTCTGACAAACCAAATAAGGGCAGGTGGCAACTCGGATAGTCAACTGTGTGGTTATTTTAAAAACGTTCATTCAGTGCAACAGCTGAGCTGAATTGTTTTTGATATATAGTCACCTAATCCAATTCAACTTGTGTATTCATCTACTCTTGATGCTAGGGTTAAGCAGGGGAAGTGAGGTATTATCCCTGCCTTTTATTTTTATTTTTTTGAGACGGAGTCTCACCCAGGCTGGAGTACAATGGCACGATCTCAGCTCACTGCAAACTCCACCTCCCGGGTTCAAATGATTCTCCTGCCTCAGCCTCCTGAGTAGCTGGGACTACAGGCGCCCACCACCACGCCCAGCTATTTTTTGTATTTTTAGCAGAGATGGGGTTTCACCATGTTGGCCAGGCCGGTCTCAAACTCCTGACCTCGTGATCCGCCCACCTCAGCCTCCCAAAGTGCTGGGATTACAGGTGTGAGCCGCTGCACCCGGGCTATCCCTGACTTTTTAAATAAACTTTTTAAATTTGATTTTTTATTCTTAAAAAAATTTTTTTTTTGTAGATATGGGGTCTCACTATATTTCCCAGGCTGGTCTCGAACTCTTGGCCTCAAGCAATTCGCCCACCTCGGCCTCCCAAAGTGCTGGGATTACAGGTGCACGCCCCACCCATCCCTGCCTTTGTATTCTGTGTATTTAATAATACATCACTACCTCCATATAAGAATCAGGTAAATCTTGTACTTCTGAAAAATCACTCAAATTGTAGTTGAAAAGAAATGCAATGGAGAATGATCTCACTTGCCTGTGGTATTCTGTACCCAAGGACACTCACACGTTCTGTGAGCCTGCTCTGAGCTAGGAAAGTGCTGCGGGAAGGCAGGAACGCTTAATCCCAAGGGGAATTTCCCAACCAAAGCAGCAAGTTCCCCGAGGCTGGAGAGCTGTGTGCGTTGGCAGGGAGGGCATTCCAGAGCAGATGGAGAACACAGATGTGGAGGCACAGCAGGGGTCCCACCATGCTTGGGAAACAGGGGCTACCCCGCAGCGGGCCGAGCCCAAGGTGCAGAGGGAACCATGACTCTCAAGAGAGCATAAACAAAGACAACAGAGCAGAAAAGATGACCAGATCCCTCTAACAAGAAATAACAGCCTCTTTCCTCAAAGTACAATCATGTTTAAAAATTACATTCCAGGTTAACCAGGTTTTCAAGCGACCTCACAAAACCACATGGGCTGTGGGCCCATGGCAGGAGGAGGTCCACGACCTGGGGGTCTGGCCTCTTCTTGATCCTAATACACCCTCCGGCCCTGCATTTCCTACATAGCCCAAGAGTTCTCATCCTCTTCTGTTGTGGGCTCATTTTAATAATAAAGATTTATGAGGAAAAGCTAAATACATGCACACGCACACACACATACACACACACACAAACACACACACACAATCACAGACACAAATATGCATACATACAGAAACACACAAGCACACATACACGTAGACATACACAAACATCAGAGACTTGGGAGCAGCAAAGAACCTTGGAAACACTGAAGGTCAATCTCTCATTTTTCAGGTGAGAAAACTGCCTGGGAATCTAAGAGGCTTGTACAGGTGACAAGCGCACCATCTCTTCTTATGATCATCCTGCCCGGCTCCACACACATTCTAAACTGTCAGAGGTTTATGAGTTGCAGACATTTGGGAGGAAAATACATGATATCCTTAGTAGCCACAGCAGGTACTCCAAAATCATTGGAAGGAATGAATAAATAATGAAACTTTGGCACAGTTCGCTGGGTAATCACAAGATCTCACACAAGCCATCAACACAGAAAGGTCTAATCATGCACATCACAGCCCTGGTTCCCAGAGGACAACTTTAGTTTCCATCCATAGGTTTAAACACGTCAAAAGCAAAAACAAACAAAACGCTATTTAAGCTAATGTCTCCCAGAACAACACCACGACCTTAAACCAAAACACAAACTTAGGAAAGAACAACCAAGCAGCCAGGGGACACGTTGTCAACAGAGACTGCAATCCCCCTAGTTCCCCCAAACTACTCTGTCCCGGAATTCAAAGCACCTCCATGCAAACCGCTCCCTAAGCGAGAGCTGCCTTGTGAAGTGAGCTTGGAGCATTCAACTCAAGCATTATTAGTGATGCTGAGACTGCACAGCATGGATCTTCAAATCCATAATTCAAAATGCAGAAATGAACATTTTATGTTTTCAGGACACAAAGAACCTACAAAACTGTATCCAGTGTGTGTGCGAGTGTGTGTGTGTGCATGCTTGCACTGGGTGTGTGTATATGTGAAAGAAATAAGGAATCCCCAGGAAATTTTCCCCTAATACAATAAGCTTCCATTTCTTTTGAAAAACACAGTATTTTAGATTTTTCCTCTGCTATCCAAGTATGACAAATTACATGGATAGGTCAATAGGCAATGCATGGCAGTTTTTCAGTTCCTATCAGCAGATGCAAAGTGCAAATCCACTTCCTCTGGTCCTGTGCTGTCCAACAAAAGGGGCCACTGCAATTCTGACTAATTAACATGAAGTCAAGGTTAAGGTCTAATTCCTCAGTGGCACTTGCTACCAGTGGCTAGGGGCTACCCAACAGAACAGTACCAGTTTGAGAATACACCCATCAACAGATTGTCCAGTTCTACTGGCCAGTACTAAGTCAGGCCCCATGGGTTGTTCTGATCTCATTTCAGTGGAGGATGGGACCCATTAGGAGCCGTAAGGCTCAGCTGGGTGTTATCTGGAGCCATCCAGGCACGTCTAAGCTCTTCATTTCTATAGAAACACAGTCATTTGCCAGGCAGGCGCGGAGGCTCACGCCTGTAATCCCAGCACTTTAGGAGGCCAAGGCGGGTGGATCATGAGGTCAGGAGATTGAGACCATCCTGGCTAACACGGGGAAACCCCATCTCTACTAAAAATACGAAAAAAATTAGCCAGGCATGGTGGCATGCGCCTGTAGTCCAGCTACTCAGGAGGCTGAGGCAGGAGAATGGCTTGAACCCAGGAGGGGGAGGTTGCAGTGAGCCGAGATCACGCCACTGCACTCCAGCCCGGGCCACAGAGCAAGACTCCGTCTCAAAAACAACAACAACAAAAGAAACACAGTCATTTGCCATGGTGGTCCCTTAAGATTCCAATGGCTACACCATCGACCGTAGTATGTAGTGGGCTGTACCATCTAGGTTTGTGGAAATGCACTCCATGATGGTTGCAGAATGACGAAATCGCCCAAGGACATATTTCTCAGCAGGTACTCCTGTTGTTAAGCAACATATGACGAATCAGAATGTGACTTTTCCTCACATGCATTTGTTCTTCACTTTTTGGGAGTCACAGCCCCTTTAAGAAGAGTAATGAAAACAATGGATGCTCTCCTTTATTAAATGAGCTTTCAAAAAAAAAACCCTAGCATTTTCCATATGGTTTTGGGGAGATAGTCTAACATTCTAAAGCTTGTTCTTGGACCCCAGTTTAAAAACCATCTGCTTGGCTCACACATGTAATCCCAACCCTCTGGGAGGCCGAGGTGGGTGGATCACCTGAGGTCAGGAGTTCAAGACCAGCCTGGCCAACATGGCGAAACCCCATCTCTACTAAAAATACAAAAATTAGCCGGGTGTGGTGGCACACACCTGTAATCCCAGCTACTCAGGAGGCTGAGGCAGAAGAATCACCTGAATGTGGGAGGCAGAGGTTGCAGTGAGCTGAGATCGATCATGTCAGCCTGGGCGACAGAGTGAGACTTCGTCTCAAAAACAAAACAAAACAAAACAAAAAACGCCTGCTCAACAAAATCATTTACAGTGCTCATTTGAAACACAACTTCCCAGCAATAACAATTTGACTTCACCTGCCTTAGGTTACTGTTTTTTAAAAGTAAAAACAAAGTCTCATTTAAAAAAAAAATGAGCTCATTAATGGTAGAAATTATCATCAATGCTCATGTTAGCCAGGGAGATGCTGCATGCATAAAAGTTAGCTTAGAAAACTCTCTCCTTTAAAATACCACGGTAATTTGTTCTCCACGTATCTTAGGGCATCCATTTACCATCTGATTATTATTTTCATGTGGAGAGCTACTGAATAAATTGTAATTTACTTTTAATGAAATAATTATCTTGTGAAGGACAAATGTTGAAATGTTTAAGGCCCCATGAACCAAGCAATCTCTTTCAACTTGTGCAAAATTAAACGTAAAAATAGTACTAACATAAAGGTAGGCAGAAGGCAGTTCTAGCTTATATACAATCAGCTTCACCCAGTGATAGAAGTGACCAGGTGAATCGTCTTAAAAAGAAAAAAAAAAACACACACAGAAAGATTACAGACTCCAAAGTTTCAGTTGTAAGTTACATTCTCTGACATGATTAGTGACACACAATAGTTCATCCAATGTTACTAAACTCTTTCTAAAATCATCTCAAAGTCTTCAGTTAAGACTACCTTTCTTTTTAACTTTTGCTAAGTTTAATAAAGTTCTGAGACAAAGTCTGAAAGTAAGAAAGAAGTAAAGTGGATCCAATGATTTATTTCTGTAACATCCTGCTTGATATCAACATCAACCTTTGCCTTGGTAATGAAATCAACATTTTATAGACCGAATTTTATGATAGCAGAGAAAGCATGAATTTTAAAAATAGAGAGATGGGTATTTGACTTGTACTTGCCTCAAGTGTATATATATATATATTTTTTTTTCTTCTTTTTGAGACAGAGTCTCACTCTGTTGCCCAGGCTGGAGTGCAGTGGCGCGATCTCTGCTCACTGCAAGCTCTGCCTCCCGGGTTCACGCCATTCTCCTGCCTCAGCCTCCCGAGTAGCTGGGACTACAGGTGCCCACCACCATGCCCGATAATTTTTTGTATTTTTAGTAGAGATGAGGTTTCACCATGTTATCCAGGATGGTCTCGATCTCCTGATCTCGTGATCCACCCACCTCGGCCTCCCAAAGTGCTGGGACTACAGGCATGAGCCACCACGCCCGGCCTCAAACATATATTTTTAAATGCATATAAGCTTTATCAGTATGAATTCTAGGGGAAGAGAGAATTTCAGAAGATACAAAATGCAAACTGTAGGAGGATACAAAGCCTTACAAGTGTCTCCTTTGGTTAGGAACCATGCTGGGTTTTTTGGGGTCTTTTTTCAGCTTTGAGGTATAATTCACAAGTGAAAATTGTATATACTCAAGGTGTGCAGCATGATGTTTTGATATAAAAGCTGAACTCACAGAAACAAAATGGAAAGGTGGTAACCAGGGGCTGGAGGTAAGAGAATTGGAAAGACATTGGTCAAAGGATGCAAACTTGTAGTTACGAGTAAGTTCTGGAAACCTAAGGTATAGCATGGTGACTATAGTTGCTAACAATGTATTATATATTTAAAATTTGCCAAGAAGTAGATCTTAAGTTTTCTCAAGGCACACACACACGGTTATGGCCCCTACATCAGACACACATAACTATGTGAAACCATGGTAGGTATTTTACATTTTGTTATTAACCTAAGCACTTGAACAACAGATGTAGGGCTGAAGATCAAGAGAATCACTCAGGGTACTTTAGTACCATTCCATTGGAACTTAAACGCTACGAGGGCAGGAATTTTGTTTCCCACCGCTCTTTCCCCAACACCTATACCAGTCCCTGACACACAGTAAGTGCTCAGAAAACAACTGTTGAGAATAAATGAATACCTGGCAGTGAACTAATAAACTTAAAGGGAAACGAAAGCCAAGCACATCCCTTCTTGTTGTGAACACGAAGATTCTGACGGTCTCAGGCATCCCTGAGCGAGTCTGCTGTGACCACTTTGGGGTTTCACATCAGGAGAAAAAACAAATGTCCAAAAGAAGATAAAAATAAATTAGGTTAGAGAAAAGAAAATAGACATACTTAAATGAACACAAAAGAAACTATGAGAGCTTAATTTAAAGAGGTGTCAGAAACTTTCCAAAATAAAGAATCAGGCTGGGCGCGGTGGCTCAGGCCTGTAATCCCAGCACGTTGGGAGGCCGAGGCGGGTGGATCACGAGGTCAGGAGATCAAGACCATCCTGGCTAATACGGTGAAACCCTGTCTCTACTAAAAATACAAAAAGTTAGCTGGGCGTGGTGGCGGGCGCCTGTAGTTCCAGCTAGTCAGGAGGCTGAGGCAGGAGAATGGTGTGAACCCGGGAGGCGGAGCTTGCAGTGAGCCGAGATTGCGCCACTGCGCTCCAGCCTGGGAGACCGAGCGAGACTCCATCTCAAAAAAATAAAATAAAATAAAAATAAAATAAAATAAATAATAAGAATCAAAGACAAAGAATGATTATGAAGCCATCAGAGAAGGGAGAAACAGTCTGTGTATTTCAACAGAAACAAGCAAGGACAGTGAGAGGACTTTTAAAAAAAGATCTTCTTTCTCAACACATTTCTAATTTGTTCCTGCTCTCCCACCGTGAACTACTACCTTCCAGATACAAGGTGTCGCCTTTCCAAGGAAGACAGATTATTCTCGATCTCTGAAACCTTTGGATTACAGAATCCCAATACGTAAAAGAGGTCTTAAAAATCCTCTAGTCCAACCCTTGTTTGAATGAATGAGGCCACTGAGGCTCAGAGAGGTTAAGAATTTACCCAAGGTCACACAGCTGGTTATTCATGAAAATCAATGTTCCTCCTTCTTTCTCTGGCCATTGACACCTTCAATTTCCAGATAAAATCTTCCTCCTGCACCGAGAACAGGGAAAACACTTCTTTGGACTTTTGGGGAGGTAGGTGAATGAATGAAGGAAACAAAGCATGTTGGCTGTTACGGCCCCTACATCACTTTGCTCTGCTGTGTTCTCCACGCCACGTGCCCACTGCAACTTCCTTTTGAAATATTTAAGAATAGTTGGCTGCCTGAAAGCTCTCTGATGCCTCTGGAGTGAAGACCTGATACAAATCCAAATTAATAAATTCCATCTCAAATGAGAGAATCCTGTGTTGGGTAAAGTACATCCCATGAAGCTGAGTCACCCTATTCTGAAGCACAATGACCAATTTTATCTAATCACAGAATTTTAAAATATTCAGCACTTCCAATAAAAAATGTATGAAATCATAAATCCAAATGGTTATGTGTGTGTGGTTAAAGTGAACATCTGGGGGAAATTAAGACTATCAGCACAATTTAGAGAGCTAGCTGCTTCTTAACGGTACAGCCAAGCCTTTTCTTCTAACCTGGCTCAAACCTATAGAGTTATTAACTGGTTTAGATGTCTGATGCAATATTTGCAAACAAATTGAATTAATTGCAAAATAAACAAATGTAGCTGAATTTTGCAACCAACGTAGCACACAGTAAACTAAACTATCAGCTTAACTCAAACAAAAAATTCCTAAGAAAATTTATATCCAAAACCACTAAAACATTCAGATGTCATTTTCACTTTCATAACCTACCTCTTAATTCAACGTATTTTAAGCTACTGAAAATCAAGTGCTTTCCCATTTGGGTTTTGGCTGGAGCGGTTTGTTTGTTTTGGAGTAACAGGTGTGCAACTGCAACATGTATATGTCTTAAATTTTTGGCTAAATGAGATAAATTAGATATAATGTTTCAGAATATATGAAAGAGTATTTACTTAAAATTTTGAAATATTTAAAGTATGTGAGATCTTAAAAACCTAAAAATATCAATATGGTTTTTCTATTCAATGACTGTATCTATCCATCCAAGCCTAAGTTATTTGCCAACTTTCCATGCTCAGAACGTAATTGAAAGTCCAGAAAGAAACAAGAGGCCTCTGATGAACCTAAACACAGTTCACGAATCATAGGTGCATTATTAATAAAAAGCCCTTTGGGTCTTCGCCCAGAACCGAATTGTTCTTTTCTACTGATAGCAGATACAGAGGATACAAATTCTCACACAGCTAATTGGGAGTTAATTTCTACTTACAAACAGAAAATCAGTTCTAAAAGCCAAATGAATGCATTCCACCTGAAATGGACATGTTGAACAATTCACCTTATAAAGAGGAACACCAGGATTTTTAAAAAAATCTTAAATGGACCTTAAGAAGGAAAGCTGAGCAAGCAAAGAGACAGAAAATGATTTTAAAAATAAGGCCGCCAGGAGACCTCAAGATCACAGCAGGGAGTGGACGCTTAGTATGGAGGTCAGAGCCCCATCACCCTCACTAGACCTGAGATGGGATTCTCACGGAGAGGGGCTCCATCCCAGGGAGGCTGCGGGGACATCAAAGTAACCAGGAGGTCTTGAAAGGTGTCCAAGAGGAGAAGACAGAAGAGCTCCTGATCAGTGCTGAGGAGTGAGTGGGCAGGAAAGAAAGAAGTGATCGCTTGAGGTCAAGGGGAGCTTTATTTAGAATGGATGAAACCTGAGGATGTTTTCAACACAAGGAGAAGCCAGGAGAAGAGCAGAGTGGAAAATAAGACAAACGGGAGAGAACGGTGTAGGTAGAGAGCGGGAAGGGGTGGCATGAAAAGCCTAGAGGAACAGAGGAGCCTTGAAATACTCCTTCTCCTCCTCGGAAGCCCCCTTCGACTCCCCCACCCCAGCTGGTTGCTTCCATCTCAGGCACGTGGCAAAGAATTAACCTAAGGAGGCTCAAAGCAGGTCCTCAAGCAGAGGAATTAGCATCACCTGGATCCTGTTTGTTGACTCTCTAAGTCCAGTGCAGACCTACTGAATCAGATGCTGCAGTAACAAGACTGCAGGTGATTCCTATTAAAGTTTGGGCTGCACTGGCTAAAGCTGTGGTTATGAATACAGGCACTGAAGTCAACTAGATCTGGGTTCAAATCCAGCTGGATTTGGGCACATGGTATGTGCCCAAGCTTGGCAAGCATTTCTAACCCTCAGTTTTTTCCTCAGTAGAATGAAGACAATTGCACTAATATTTCTTGGGGGCTACTGTAAAAATTAGAGTCCGGGCGTGGTGGCTCACACCTGTAATCCCAGTGCCTTGAGAGGCCTTAATGGGAGGATAGCTTGAGGCCAGGAGCTCAAGACCAGCCTGAGCAACATAGTGAGACCCCTGCCTCTAGAATTTTTTTTTTTTTTAATTAGCTGGGTATAGTAGTGATTGCCTATAGTCCCAGCTACTCGGGAGGCTGAGGAAGGAGGAATGCTTGAGCCCAGGAGTTCGAGGCTGCAGTGAACCATGGTCATTCCATTGCACTCCAACCTGGGTGACAAGGCAAGACTGTCTCAAAAAATAAAAATAATTAAGTGATATATTGTAGAGGTAAATAGTGTGGCATTAAGTCTGGCACACAGTAATAATGGATGGCATGTTAGTATTGTTCATCCCTTCTACTCTGACTGGTAAAATAGCTCCATTATGTCCCTGTCCGAGACACTCTGGGAAAGAGGCTGCCAATGAGAGGGAATACGCTATAGGCTTCTGCATCCCACAGGACCTACCCGGAGCTCTGCACAGGGAAAGTGCCCCAAAAATATGGACTGAAATGAATGTACCCAGGGCTGTGACATGGGCAGACCAATGATCCCAAAGCAAACATGAAAACTATTTCTTTTACTATATTTACACAAAAACCAGTTAGACATAGGTTATAAACTTGTTTGGGATTAAAGGATCAACTTTCAGAAGGGGACAAGCACATTAGGAGGAAAAAGAATGCCTCTTTCAAAACCTCCTACAATAGGGAGTGTCTCTAAGAGGGACAGAGGTCTCTCTGAACCAATACTAAAGAGCCCCTGAGATCAACAGTGCAAACTGCTCCTGAGATGTGTGACCCAAGTTGAAGTTGACTGTATGGGTAAAACACTTAGGTCAAATTGCACCACTAGATGAGTTTCTTCATTTTAGGCAAAGTTCCAATAACGAAGTGACTGACTTCATGCGGCACACCTTAATTTCCCGGGTTGGCAAAAGCACGTGTACAGAAACCCCATATACAGAAACCCCATATACAGAAACCCCGTCGGACTTGTTACCGCAACACGAACCTTTCTGCTTGCATTGTTATAGATGAAGGAAAAAAAAAGGAGAACTTATAACACAGAACACCAGCTCCTACTGTGAGTAATATAGGACGAGGGCAAAAGTACTGGATGGATCACAGCCAAATTTCGATATGAAGAACCCACAAGTCGTTACAATTCAATCCGTTCAAACAACTCACATTTCTGGAGTGCCCACTGGGCTAGACCCTGGGGGTGGTAAGAGAAGTGAGACCCAAGCACCTCACTGGGTACCCTGCTGCCAAGGAAAGGGCCACCAGGACCTAGTGACTGCAGCCCTAGAGTACAGGCTGGAGTCGAGGCCCAGGAGGCCAGAGGCATGTCAGAGGAAGCTTCTGGCACATCTCCTTTGATATTGCTTCCCTGGCAGGCAAGAGAAGACAACATTTTGGGGAGACTTGCCAACAGAACTCCAGGGGCATGAAAGACCCTGAAGGGGAGGCTACGGAGCCCAGGCTTTTGCATGTAAGCAGTGAGGAACAATGAGGGTTTGGCCCTGGCCGAGTGCAAGATGAGATCTTTGTTTAGGAAGGTCATTCTGTGGCTGGACCAGACGGAGGAGAAACCGAGGGCCAAGGGATCCATTAAGGGCAAAGCAGTAGCCCAGGTAAGAGATGGCGAGGTGAGGCCGGGCGCGGTGGCTCATGCCTGTAATCCCAGCACTTTGGGAGGCCGAGGTGGGCAGATCATGAGGTCAGGATTTCGAGACCAGCCTGACCAACATGGTGAAACCCCATCTTTACTAAATATACAAGAATTAGCCAGGCGTGGTGGCGGACACCTGTAATCCCAGCACTTTGGGAGGCCGAGGTGGGCAGATCATGAGGTCAGGATTTCGAGACCAGCCTGACCAACATGGTGAAACCCCATCTTTACTAAATATACAAGAATTAGCCGGGCGTGGTGGCGGACACCTGTAATCCCAGCTACTCAGGAGGCTGTGGCAGGAGAATCCCTGGAACCTGGGAGGCAGGGGTTGCAGTGAGCCGAGATCGTGCCATTGCACTCCAGCTTGGCTGACAGAGTGAGACTCCATCTCAAAAAAATAAAAAATAAAAAAGATGGCGAGGCTTAAGAGGAGGTGGTGGGGCAGAGGCCTCGGGGACCTAAAGGGAGAGGAGTCAAGGGTGACCAGAAGATTCCTAGTTGAGTCACAAATCAATGAAGCCCAGAACTGCTGGAAAGTTCTAGACCTACGGATACTCCCAGTCACAGCGAGGCACCCTGAGATCAGCGCTTTAACATAAAATTGCAATGAGTGTCCTAAAATCCCAGGCAGCTGCAGATTCAGGAGATGATTCCAAGGCTGCCTTTGTACCCTAACAATCACAAGGCTCCTAGCAGCTTACTCTCCATAACGCTCCATGTAGCCCGAGAGCCCTGCATGCTGGAGCTCACCAGACATCCTTATAAAAATCCCAAGGGCCCTTTCCTTTGGATGCAATTCCTCAACTGTAGAATATTAAATAACTCGCCGGGTGTGGTGGCTCATGCCTGTAATCCCAGAACTTTGGGAGGCTGAGCACGGGTAGATCACCTGAGGTCAGGAGTTCAAGACCAGCCTGGGCAACATGATGAAACCCTGTCTCTACTAAAAATACAAAAATTAGCTGGGCGCAGTGGCATATGCCTGTAATCCCAGGCATAGTAGGGAGGCTGAGGCAGGAGAATCACTTCAGCCCAAGAGGTGGAGGTTGCAGTGAGCTGAGATTGTGTCATTGCACTCCAGCCTGGTCAACAAGCAAGACTCCATCTCAAAAAAAAGAATACTATATAACCCCAGGTGTTGCCAAAGATGTTCACTCTGAATTGAACTCCAAAGTCTTCCAGAAGTCTGTTTATCACAAAACAGTCTGTCTCCAAAGTAGAAGCAAAGATAAAGAAATGTTTGTTGAATGGCTGACTGATGTCCACTGCAAGCTGAGCGCATTAATCAAATTTCACTTTGAAGACTATGCATGTGGCAAAATTAAATGCACCAATAGTACTAACATAAAGGTAGGCAGGAAGGCACCTAATGTACTACAATAGCTTGTATAACATCAGCCTCATCCAGTGATCAAGGTGACCAAATAAATTATCTTTAACACACACACACACACACACACACACACACACACACACACACACACAGAGTATAGACTCCAAAGTTTCCATTGTAAGACAAATTCTCTGACACTAGTGCACACTTGATGCCCTGGATCCTCAAGACATCACCGGGTGCCGGGTGCAGGGGCTCACGCCTATAATCCCAGCACTTTGGGAGCCCAAGGCGGGTGGATCACGAGGTCAGGAGTTCAAGATCAGCCTGGCCAACATAGTGAAACCCCGTCTCTACTAAAAATACAAAAAAAATTAGCTGGGTGTGGTGCCAGGTGCCTGTAATCCCAGTTACTTGGGAGGTTGAGGCAAGGAGAGTCACTTGAACCTGGGAGGTGGAGGTTGCAGTGAGCCGAGATCGTGCCACTGCACTCCAGCCTGGGTGACAGCACGAGATTCCATCTCAAAAAAAAAAAAAGACATCACTGGGTTTGGTGAGAAGAGACAGCACACATCTGCCTGGCACTGGGCTGCTCTTCTTTGGAGACAGAGGGTACAATTTATATCCTGCAGTTTTACTCAACAGGGGATACCACCAGCAGTTTGGCCAGGGTAATGCTGTATGGGACTGTCCCCTACACCATGTAAATTGGGCATTTACAATTCTTAACCACATCCTCCCAAATGCCAGTGAGTCATTGAGAAAACCTGAAACACCCCCATGCATTTTCAAACGCCCCCTAGGGTTGCCACACTATCTCCGGTGAAGAACCCTCGCAGTATTCACCGATGAAGTTCTTCTCTATAAATACTCTGTTTTCCTACCTGGTAAAAATAATGACTGCCCGTACTTGTCCATCTGATGTGGTATAAAGAAATAATCTTTTTTTTTTTTTCAAAGAAGCAACACGTCAAATAAGCCTTCAGTGTTCTAGAGTTCACTGCTGTTTTTCAGCAGAAGCAAATCACTGAGCTAAATTACAAAGAGACCATAGCAATCTCCAGGGCTTTAAAAGGCTGATGCAGTATTTTTTCTTGGAGAATTTAAAAATAAAATGCAGTTCAAACTCTAGAACCTACAGTGAGGTTTTTCTCATAAATTCTGGAACATCACAAGTTCTAGAAATCAAGCCCTGAAGAATGAGAGTACTAAGGCAAAGAACCCTCAGAACAAAGATTATGCAAAAGGATCACTGGTGATTTTCTATTTTTACATGAATTATAATGGCAGTGAAATAAAACTTGCCCTTCTGAACTCCACCCCCATACTTGTGCTATGATTATTAAAGTACGTTGCATTGTGAATATACTTTAATTCCAAGACTTTAAGTGCTAACATTTAGACAGAATGTACTGTTATATTAATCAAATTGTTAGTATTAAACCTTTCTCTACCATAAAGTAAATCCTTTAAAAAAAAAAAAAAGTCCAATCCTTCTCAACCCAAGAAATATGCCCAAGGGTATCTACAGGAATGGCTGCAGTAACTGGCAAACGCTGGCAGGAATTTTCCAATGACTGAAGTCAACAAATCCTCAGGAAACATGCTCAGACAGATGGCACTTAAAAAAAAAGCAAAAACAAAAACAACAAAAAAAAACCTACTGCATTTAGATTTATAGGAAGATTTTTCACTTACTTCAAATTTCTGTATAATCTTCGTTCCTCTAAGTTAAAGGGGGAAAGAAAATCACACTGCAATTCCTTATTTTTCTAATTTAAAAAACAAAACAAAACACGTTATACCCTCGAATCCAGCTTTTGATGTCTTCGAGTATTTTCTTGGAGTCTCTTTCCAATGAATACTACTTTCAAATTCTAAGCACAAAGTAAAATCCCAAAAGTTAGCCCAAATAGCGTTGTACAAAATCAAAGATCACGATGTCAGCAAGCAACTGCATCTATCAGAAGCGATGATGATTCAGAACAGGATAAATTTAGAATGGTGTTTTCCAAAAGGCTTTTTGGATGTCAAATTCAGGAAACAGGTAAAGGCTACATCCCAAAAGTTCCTCTCCAAAAAGAACGCCAAAATATTAATAAAAAGAGTCTTCTTTTTGAAGTTTTTCGTCCCCTAGTGTCCTCGAGGCTGAACTTCCCCAACCTGGCCTCGGTGGAGCCATCCATTACTGGGCAAATCCACATGAAACCTGAGGACACTTCAGCCTGGGGAGGACGCAGTCAGAGCAGTGAAGCAACTTCACATGGGACGGGCCTTTTATGGCCTGAACTCGAGAGCCTTGATACCAGCTCATCTACCAGAAATAGCCCTGGAAATTCAGAGGAGCCCATCAGCTGTTGCAGCAGGCCTGGCCAGCAGCTACTTCAAATGCAATTAGGTTGTCCACACTGTCTTTCAGCTTGTTGTATAGAGAAATTAAAAATACAACAGCAGTCTACTGAATAAGCTACAACAATACAGACTTGGATGAGCAAACATTTCTCTAACTTAGTTTTTTTAGGCTAAAAAAAGAGCACACAATCGTTGATAAAGCTCAGACACTGAACACCCCAAAAGTAAGTAACAGACATATATACAATGAATACCCGAAAAGTAACTAACAGACGTACACATCTATGAAACAGCATGAAATAATGGCACATGTCTCTACAAGTTTACAAATTCTGTAACCTCTGTGGATTTCTTCCCACTCCCAATAACTGCAGAAAATGAATCATCAGAAGAAAGCATTGTGCTGGAAGTACTTTCTCGAAAATGACACAAATATTTTCTCTTAAAGCCAAAGTCAGTCCTCTGAACTGGCAAGATCTATCTTCCTATGGCTCTCAGGTAGCTCACCTCACTGAAAAACCAGATGAACCTAACCTAATGAAAAAAATATTAACTATGAAGCACAGCCACTTCTTAAATGGCCATATGCATTTTTTTAAACATTAAAAGGCCACTGACATGTTGAATACACTCAAACAAATATCACAACCCTGTTTACAAAATACTTACAATTGTAGGTCTCTGTCCCTGTCGGTACCAAGAACAGAGTCTTAATTGTCTGCACCAACTTCAGTATAAACCACAAACCCCATAAGACTTGGGCTGGAGTACAGCAAAAGCTGTGTGCTGCACGGGGCCTCCCAGTGGTATGCCTCTGGGTGTCAGGGTTCTCAGACCACCAGCTGCTTCAGCCAGCACAGGAGGCCTCTCAAAGCAGGATCTAAATTCCTGTTACTAATTAACCCTACAGAACAATGCCTCTCCCTAAGAGGACAGTCCTGAGGCCAGGTGAAAAGATGACAGGTATAATAATTAAACATTGGCTTCATGACTGTTTTGTGCTAGGGGTATTTGTCCCAGTCAACTGTTTTTTTTTTTTTTTACCCATCTCAAGATAACAAACAAACAAAATTTCATAGCATGGCTTTTGCATCCTAATCTCAGTCCTGACCCTGATCTTCTTTTCCCTTGGACCATACTGGCTTTTTCCTCATTTTAAAGTTTATTTGATCTTGTTTTACGTATTTTTATAAGCTGTGGTAAGCCCCTCCCTAGAGAAAAGTAGGGCAAAAATAAATAAAAACTTACATAAAACAGTTCACTATTTGGGTCTTCTCTGTAAAGAGAAGATAGGAGGAGAGAATGAATCACTGTTACCACAATAGTGCTATTTCCTTCCTAAAAAAAGATTCACTCCCACAAAATAAACATCAGTCTTTTGTGTGCCTCTTAAGTTTTTGCACACTGCTTCCCCATAGCAACCAAACTGTCCTAGATTAATACATTGGAGTCTAATAGGGTAAATCTCCTTCGTCACTTCTTTTATATATCCTTTTTGTCTTTGATTATTTAAATCCCAGTTAATTCTTCCTGTGCAATCCATTTACTTTCCTAATTTTTTTGCTATCTGCCTGGCTTAGAAGACTCATCATACTCACTTCTTTCCAATGATGATAATCATGAATTGGAAGAAAAATCAACACACAAAAGATGTCAGTTGTCCCCAAACTGATCTACAGATTAACAAAATTCCTATCAAAATCTTGCAAGGTTTTTTTGTTTTGTTTTGTTTTGTTTTGTTTTTTTGAGACATGGTCTTGCTCTGTTGTCCAGGCTGGAGTAGAGGTGTGCAATCATGGCTCACTGCAGCCTCAACCTCCCCAGCTCAAGCAGTCCTCCTGCCTCAGCCTCCTGAATATCTGGGGCTACAGATGTGCACCACCACACTGGGCTAATTTTTTAATTTCTTAGTTTTTGTAGAGATGGAGTCTCATTAGGTTGGCCAGGCTTGTCTTGAACTCCTGGGCTCCAGCTGTCCTCCCACTTCGGCCTTCTTAAGTGCTAGGATTACAGGTGTGAGCCACCCTGCCTGGCCTCACAGTGATTTTTGGCAGATATTCTAAAATTTATAGTAAAGGTACAGGCCCTAGAATAGCTAAAAACCATCTTGAAAAAGAAGAAAAAAGTTAGTCCGGGCGTGGTGGCTCATGCCTGTAATCCCAGCACTTTGGTAGGCCGAGGCGGGTGGATCACCTGAGGTCAGGAGTTCGAGACCAGCCTAATGAACATGGTGAAACACTGTCTCTATCAAAAATACAGAAAAATTAGCCAGGCGTGGTGGTGCACACCTGTAATCCCAGTTACTAGGGAGGCTAAGGCAGGAGCATCGCTTGAACCCAATCCTGGGAGGCAGAGGTTGCAGTGAGCCAAGATCACGCCACTGCACTCCAGCCTGGGCCACAGAGTGAGACTCCGTCTCAAAAGAAGAAAAAAGTTAGAGCAATGAATCTATCCCATATTAAGGCCTACTGGATAACTACAGTAATCAAGACAACACAGCATTGGCAAAAAGAGAGACACATAACATAGATCAGTGGAACAGACTGGAGAACCCAGAGACAGGCCCACATGAATATGCCAAACTGACTTCTGTGCCATTCAACAAACAGTGCTAGAGCAATTAGACACCCCTAGGCAAAAGCAATGAGCTTCTACCCAATCCTCATTGTGGTACATCCATACCATGGAATACTACTCAACAATAAAAAGGAACAAATTATTAGTACGTTCCACGACCTGGATAAGAATCCAGGGAATTAAATTATGCTGAGTGACAGAAAGCCAATCCCAAAATGTTAGATACTATACGAGTACATTTACATAGCATTTCCCAGATGACAACATTATAGAAATGGAGAAGAGATGGGAGTTGTTAGAGGTTAGGGATGGGGATGAGGTGGTTTAACAGGGCCACATGAGAGACCCCTGTTCTGGAACTCTTCTATTGGATTGACCACATCAGTGTCAATATCCTGGTTGTGATACTATTGTATAGCTTTGCAAGATGTTATCACTGGAGAAACTGGGTAAAAAGCCCTCATGATCACTTTGTACTATTTCTTACAACTACATCTGAATCTATAATTATCTCAAAATTAAAAGTTTAAGCAGGGCGGGGTGGCTCACGCCTGTAATCCCAGAACTTTGGGAGGCTGTGGCGGATGGATTACCTGAGGTCAGGAGATTGAGAACATCCTAGCCAACGTGGTGAAACCCTGTCTCTACTAAAAATACAAAAATTAGCCAGGCATGGTGGCTGGCATGTGCCTGTAATCCCAGCTTCTCAGGAGGCTGAGGCAGGAGAATTGCTTGAACCCGGGAGGCGGAGGTTGCAGTGAGCTGAGATCATGCCATTGCACTCCAGCCTGGGTGACAAGGGTGAAACTCTGTCTCAAAAAAAAAAAAGTTTAATTAAGTATTTTTTCCAAGGAAAAAGCATCCCAACCCCAAAAAACAAACCTACTTCAAATGAAACTTTCAAATATAATCCATTTGTAAATGGGTGACTTACTGTAACTGTACTTCACATAAATCTATAGAGATTTACTTATTACCAATGCCATCTTAAGAATTTCAAACTGGAAATATTTATTTTTCCCTATAAGAATGAAAGTTAATCCGAAAGTAAAATATTTGATACAGAATAAGAAATGGAAAGCATTGCTTTCCAATTGAATGTGTTTATTTAGCAGGCTGTGTAGATACTTAAAAAGAGCACCTCTAATATCTAGGGCCAATCCAAAAATAAAAAAGGAAACCTGCACATAATTTTCAGAAATTTCATCTACTGCCCCAGATTATTAATTTTTAAAACCTGACCAACTCTGGAGAAATAGCAAGAAAACAACTTTTTGGAAAGGGAGGAGATCGGGTCATCTCAATTTTTGATTATATTTCATTTTTAGAGACAGGGTCTCACTATTTGGCTCAGGCTGGTCTTGAACTGTTGGGCTTATGTGATCCTCCTGCCTCAGCCACCTGAGTAGCTGGGATAACGAAAGTGTGTCACTGCACTGGTCTTCCAATGTGAATACTGCTATAAATATAATAGAAAACAAGTTTTTGAAATCTGTTCTCTAGAACTCTTCCCCTTTCTTTTTTGTTTTTCTTTTTCTTGAGACAGAATCTCACTCTGTCACCAGGCTGGAGTGCAGTGGCGCGATCTCGGCTCACTGCAATTTCCTCCTCCTGAGTTCAAGTGATTCTCCTGCCTCAGCCTCCGGAGTAGCTGGGACTACAGGTGCACGCTAGCACACTCAGCTAAGTTTTGTATTTTTAGTACGACGGGGTTTCACCATGTTGGCCAGGATGGTCTCGATCTCTCGATTTCGTGATCTGCTCACCTCAGCCTCCCAAAGTGATGAGATTACAGGCATGAGCCACTGCGCCTGGCCCTTTTTTTTTTTTTTTTGAGATGGAGTTTCACTCTTGCTGCCTAGGCTGGAGTGTAATGCATGATCTCGGCTCACTGCAACCTTCACCTCCCAAGTTCAAGCGATTCTCCTACCTCAGCCTCCCAAGTAGCTGGGATCACAGGCACGTGCCACCACATCTGGCTCATTTTTGTATTTTTAGTAGACAGGGTTTCACCATGTTGGCCAAGCTGGTCTCGAACTTCTAACCTCGTGTGATCTGCCCGCCTCGGCCTCCCAAAGTGCTGAGATTACAGGCGTGAGCCACCACACCCGGCTGAACTCTTTATTCTTGAAAATAAATAGATGATATAACAGTTCAGCCTTCCCAGAAGTGGAATGGGCAGATGGAGGTTTCAGGGCCCTTTATCTTCTCAGTTTCCATAACATAAAACCTAGATCCAAACTCCCTGAATTGCCACTTTGGAGGCCAGTCTAACTTATGCTGGACTTTTCTGGCGCTTTGGGGAATGCCAGGTCATGCACAGAAGAGATGAGGCTTCTTTTCAGTTCGTTGACGAGGCAGCACAAGCCCAGAATATGCTCCAGCGACTCATCTTCTGCCCCCAAAGTCCCTTGGGCCCCACCTCTGTCTTCAAGCTCTTGCCTACCTTCTCTTCTTTTTATCACCCTGAATGTTCCAGAACCACTGTCTCCTCTCCCCCAGCCCCATGTGCTTCCCAGCAAGTTTTGTCATTGGATTCTGGCTCCCCTACAACCCAGAAACTGCTCTCCCAACAACACACTCTCCTGAGGCTTCATCTAAATGTGGCCTGTATGGTGTCTGGCACTTTCTGACCACTTCCGCCTCCATGGAATGTCCTCTTCGTAAAATGTCTCCAACACTCCTTTCCTCAGCTCTCCCATGCCTTTCTGATCACTCCTCAGTTGTTTCACTGAGTGTCCACCTCTGCCTCCCTCAAATGTCCATATGTTTCCCAGGACTCCGAGCCTGCTGGTATCATCCTACCTTCTCCCAGAGTGAGCTCCGTCTGCCACACCTAAAGCAGAAGTCAGAAGACTGGTGATTGATTCCCTGAAGTTCAGCAAACCAGGAGCATCTCACGGGAACATGGAACTCAAGAGAAATCAAGCTACACCCGTCATCTCCCATCTCCCATCAGGAAACTTGTACCTGGTTTCCTACCTGACGGCAACCTCCCCATCGGCAACTTGGCCACCCAAACCAGAAATCAGGGCCCTGCCTCACTTGAGTGATCATTCAGATCTCAGCAGTCACTAAGCCTCAGTTCCTGCCTTTAACCTTCCTCTCTCCTTCCACCCCATTGATGTTCTCATGGGCCTGAGTCAGGTTTATGCCTGGAGCCTCCAAACTTCACTTCCACCTCTCTAAACCCATCCTCTCCGCCACTTCCAGAATGGCCTTTAAACGGCCCCACCCTGCCTGCTCACTCCCAATAAAAACCCTCCTGGAGAGTCCCCCAGCAGTTCTCAAGCATAGGCCTGGCAGGTGCTGCCTCCAACAGACAGGTGGATAGCGCTTGCTTCTTACCCATGGAAGCCCACATGGCAAACTTTTTGTCTTTTTTATATTTTATGTTTTTATTTTTTAATCTAGCAAATCCTCCCAGATCCTGGCCCATATGGCAAACTTATAAAATTAAATTTGTTAAAGGGGGCTGGGTGCAGTGGCTCATGCCTGTAATCCTAGCACTTTGGGAGGTCGAGGTGGAAGGACTGAAGCAAGGAGTTTGAGACCAGCCTGGGCAACATAGTGAGACCCCATCTCTTTAAAAAAATAGTAAAATGAATATAATAAAAAATAAAGTTTAAAACAATAGGCTGGGCGTGGTAGGTCTCGCCTGTAATCCCAGCACTTTGGAAGGCGGAGGTGGGAGGATCACCTGAGGTCAGGAGTTTGTGACCAGCCTGGCCAACATGGTGAAACCCATCTCTACTGAAAATACAAAAATTAGCGGCATGGTGGTGCGAGCCTGTAATCCCAGCTACTGCAGAGGCCGAGGCAAGAGCATTGCTTGAACCCAGGAAGCAGAGGTTTCAATGAGCCGAGATCGCGCCACTGCACTCCTGCCTGGGTGACAAGAACGAAACTCCATCTCAAAATAAATAAATAAAAAATAAAAAATAAAAATAAATTTGTTAAAGGACAAATGTAAGACTATACTTAGAATCATTGTCACTCTCTTGCATTTAGATACTCATCAGTAGGAGAAAAAAGGTATCCAGTTACAAATAAATAGTTTGGAAATGACACTTAACCCTTAGGTTATCTCATACAGACTAAGACCTGCAGTGACTTACTTGTGCAGGTGTATTCCCACAAGCTGTGAGGCTTACAAGGACTGTGATGCCTTAGCTTCATTACCAACACCACATTTAGATAAACCCAGGAGGGATGCGATTACTTGTGTTGGTGGAAAACAGAAAACAAAAGAAAACAAAAAACTCAAGGATGTCCAGCCTGTTGGGTACATTCCAAAGTCCCACTTCTCTGAGCTGGAACCTCCTATCCTCCCTCCCACCAGCAGGTGACCTGTGCCCAACCATGAGACGCCAGCCACCCTGGCCATCCTTGCTATTCCTGTCTAGTTTGTTCTCTCTGCTCAGAATGCCTTTCCACCCTTCTCACTTAGAAAACCCTAATCTGGCCAGGTGCGGTGGCTCATGCCTATAATCCCAGGACTTTGGGAGGCTGAGGCAGATGGCTCACCTGAGGTCAGGAGTTCAAGACCAGCCTGGCCAACACAGTGAAACTCTGTCTCTACTAAAAATACAAAAATTAGTCAGGTATGGTGGCTCGAGCCTGTAATCCCAGCTACTCCCGAGGCTGAGAAGCGCTTGAACCTGGGAGGCAGAGGTTGCAGTGAGCTGAGATTGTGCCACTTCACTCCAGCCTAGACAACAGAGTGAGACTCTGCCTCAAAAAAAGAAAGAAAGAAAGAGAGAGAGACAGTGAGAAAGAAAGAAAGAAAGAAAGAAAGAAAGAAAGAAAGAAAGAAAGAAAGACCCCTAATCATACTTCAAGCCTTAGTTGAGAATATTTCCCCTACAAACCTCTCCTAGACATGGTCTCTGATTCCCAATCTCTAGGCTGTTAGCAGAGACTCCATGACATTTTCATATTACCAGGACCTAGCAACATGTGCCACTCAGTAAATTTAATAAATGTTTGTGATGTGGACTGAAAATATCAAAATAGTCTGCAGTTAGATCTCTTCTCTCTCTCTTTTTTTTGGAGACAGAGTCTCACTCTGTCGCCCAGGCTGGAGTGCAATGGCATGATCTCAGCTCACTGCAGCCTCCACCTGCTGGGTTCAAGCCATTCTCCTGCCTCAGCCTCCCAAGTAGCTGGGACCTCAGGCACATACCACCATGCCTGAATAATGTTTTTGTATTTTTAGTAGAGACTGGGTTTCACCATGTTGGCCAGGCTGGTCTTGAACTCCTGACCTCAAATGATCCGCCCACCTCAGCCTCTCAAAGTGCTGGGATTACAGGCGTGAGCCACTGCACCCGGCCGCTCTCTTCTCATTTTAATGCAGCTACAACATTCTCCCTTTTGTCAGGGTGGATTAATCAATATGTAACATCCCTCCAGAGCTGGAGAAACAGTCACAAGTTGGATCCTTAGCTCACAGGCGAAAAGAAAACATGCAACACCAGCTCAAATGTTTCTGTGTAGTGGCCTCACTGTCCATTTCTCACTCCTATTTCTGGACTCAAGATGATGTCAGAGCATTGGCCAGGACTGTCAGTGCAGGAAAGTAAGACAACAACACTCTCTGTCTCCTTGCTTCTGCCTTCTGAAAAGTTCTGCTTTCCACAGGGCAATGAACTTGATCAATCACTGGAGGTATTTTTTAAGCAGCTCATTTCCAGGAAATGAAAAGGCTAGGCAACCAGGACCTGTATTTTGTCCTATTTTCTGCCACGATGGAACCAGACTTGGAATCATTTCCTTTTCCCAAAAAGCTTAGGATTTTGACCTCTATGGGAGAAGACAGAGACATGCTGTAGTCTACTGATATGTACACCGATACACCTGTATGAATCGAGCTTGTGGCCTTCTGTACCGTGGGCAAGTCATTTTGTTTGTGCATAAATTTCTTTTTAAAGACAAAAAAGGGGATATTATTTTCAGTTAATATTTTTCAACCAACAACGCCCCACCCCTGCCGGAAATCTGAATCAATCAATAATTCAATCAATTGAGTCTGTCTTTCTGTCTGTCTGGTCTCGCTTTTTCTCAAAGCTTTTGGAGAACTTTACTGGCTTTAGCTGAAAATCTTTGAGCTCCAAGGTCATCTGTAAGTCACTGGCTTGAACCACTGATGAGCCAGCCAACTTTTCTCTCCCGGGCTGTGGCTTCAGAGCAATGGGTGTGTAGCAGAGCTCAACACAAAGAGAACTGCTGGCCTCGTGGTCAAAATGAGATGTGAACTTGCCAGGGGTGAGCCTGGACCGTGGTTTATGAGTCCTGGCTCCAGAGACCCAGCCTCTCACATGGCTGGAGCAACATCGCATTCCTGGACACCAGGCTCAGAGTCTTGAGAGTAATCAGAGATGTACAAGGTGTGACATGCTCCATTTGGGCCACTGGATATCTAAAAATATGGGATTTCTGTCTGCTGTCAAGCAGCAGCTCACTGCATGAACAGAACCACGGAGGCTGCTGCTCAAATGGGGACATGAGCTAACGGTGATGTGGCCAGTGGAGTGAGGACCTGGGAGGCTCTTCCCTTCCCTGCTGTTGTTGACATCACAAAGCTCAGCACCACATGTGGTTTGTTTGGCTGATTCCAAATACCAAGAGGGAATGGATCATTCTTATTCCTGAAAGAAAAACTCCAGGAGACTGTGCTCCTCAGGGAGCATCATCTATACCTTAGAGACACACAGGAGCGAGGAGCCTTCTCTGAGCATGTTCTCCCAGCCGCAAGGACCGAGAAACCCCACATCCCCTGGGCCAAGCACTCTGTAGCCCAGTGAAGGTTCCATTCTCATCTTCCTCCAGAAACAGAGCTCTACGTAATGGCTATGCACTTGGCCAACCCACAGAAGCCCGATAAGCTTGTAATAGAGTGGAACCACAGTCCCAATAATTCTATAAAACGGAACCACTTGAACCCAGGAGGCGGAGCTTGCAGTGAGCCGAGATCATGCCACTGCACTCCAGCCTGGGCGGCAGAGTGAGATTCCACCTGAAAGAAAGAAAGAAAGAAAGAAAGAAAGAAAGAAAGAAAGAAAGAGGGAAAGAAAGAAACCAGAAACACTATGTGTTGTATCTTACAATGTATCTTTGGCTCCAACTGTGGATCCTGGGTCATGTCTCCTTGACAGCATGAGTGGGAACTTCCTACCTTAAGGTTTAGCCAGTGACTTCTGTATTGAGGGCAGGGGCTACAAGACTGAGGAGGAGGGTCCCATCTGAAAACTGGGGCGTGGGAGGATGGGGTCTGACAGGAGTCAGCCTGTGGGGACAGAATGGTGGGAGGTGGAAGGCTGAGATCAGGAAGACTGATTTCTGGGGTAGGTGGAGGACACTAAAAAAAAAAACCTGAAAAATTCAAGAAAAGAAAATAACAGAATGATGCAGAAATCAACTGAATAAATTTAGCTTTATATTTAATACAACATTCACTTCATTTTCTTAGGTTTCTCCTCACACTGCCCTCAGGTAAGGGCTTGGTTTTAGTCTGGGGACTGAAAATCGCTGGTCTGGATTAAGATTCCTACAGTGCCATCAAATTCTAAAAACTTGAAATTCTACAGTTCTGAGGCATAGCACCATCTCACCTTCTCCAAAGAAAAGCCTCAACAATGAGGGGGAAAAAAAGAAGGAAGGGGCCAGGTGTGGTGGGTCATGCCTGTAAGTCCAGCATTTTGGGAGGCCGAGGTGAGAGGATCACTTGAGGTCAGGAGTTCAAGACCAGCCTGGCCAACATGGTGAAACCGTGTCTCTACTAAAAATACAAAAATTAGTCAGGTGTGGTGGCAGGCTCTTGTAGTCCAAACTACTCGGGAGGCTGAGGCAGGAGGGTTGCTTGAACCTGGGAGGTGGAGTTTGCAGTGAGCCGGGATTGTGCCACTGAACTCCAGCCTGGGCGATAGAGTGAAACTCCGTCTCAAAAAATAAATAAATAAGGAAGGAATAAAGCGCTCCAAGCGAGATAAAATATGTTAAAGCAAAGCATTCTGAAATAAAAATTATTAGACAGTAGGAGAGCAAGCAAAGATAAAATCCTTTGATCATGCCTCAACTTCCCTCCCATAGAGACTCAGGCCAAAGCAGATCAGATAACCCTTTGAAGACCCTGAAGTTATTATCTGTTGGACTACTAAAGTGGATTATTCATTAGCAAGTACAAGTAATTCCCTCCCAAGGATTTATCAAAAGATGGCTGGTAATCTCGTTAGTGGGATAGTGGGTGCAAGTTGCATCAAAGGGAAGAGAGAAAATAAATAAGCAAATACGTTTTCAAACAACTATAGTTATTCAGGAGTTCTTCCAGGTACTCCTAACTCCTTGCTACGGCTCCCTTCAGCTTACGCTTGTACCCCTAGTGACATGGGCCCCCTAAAATGTGACTTGTGTGAGGACAGAGACTTTTGTCTGGTTTGTGAACTGCTGTTCATCTTCAGTGCCTAGGATATATTAAGTGCTCAATAAATATTTGTTGAACGAATAAGGCAAATAATGCGTATGCTACAGGGAAAATGACAAGGCAATGAGTTCTTTTCCAAAGGCAACTTTATCCCTCATAGACTCCCCCTGCCCTGCAATCTGTGATCGTAATTCCTGCTGGCTTTGTGCAGGCTGTTCCACATGCCTGAATTGGTTTACCTCCTTCTCAAATACCTCTTTGGGAAAGATTTTCCTCATTAAGCAGTGTCTGATTTCAATATAGGACTCCCTTGCAAAATCTTCCGTGCATTCTGATCTCCTGGGCTTGGCATCACTTTCACAAATCCGCTGCCCAGGGACCATGTGTTCACAAAGACACGGCTTGCTGGCCCGTATGGTAAGCTAATTGATGTGGTAAGCCCTGAAGGCAGGATTATTTTTCAGCCAGGCCCTGCCTAATGTTTTCTGATGATGGCCAAGTGGGCAAGTTCAGTCCTTTCTCCCCAGAAACATGATCCTGCTTTCTATACCAACAAGTATTAATTCAAATCCCTCGTGGGCAGTCCAGGATATGAAAATTACAGTAATCTAATCTTGTAGAGGAAGAAGTATGAATCATCATGACACGGCCTGACAAAGAGCAAATGATTAATGCCAGGCTGCAGTAGGGTCCCCAGTGACAGCTCCCCGTGGGTCACAAACCTAACATGGGAACCCACGAGGCAAACATCAGAGAAGCAACATCCTGGTCTCCATCCAGGGAGAGGAGAAGCAGGGAGTAGCAATGCCGTATTCTCAGGACCATGTCTGAAAACTGGCCATACTGAGGCAAATTCAGTGACTGAGGGAGAAGAGCAAGATTGCGTCTTAAAAACTCATCCGTTCCACCTTCTGACTGGTGGAAACTGCTTAAACTCTGAAGCTTACTTTTAGGTAGGAACTATAAGGTTTGCAGAATCACGGCATCACAGAGAATGACCTAGAAACCCCAATCCTCTGCAGGGGAAAACAAGAGGACATGCTTAGGACAAGCAAGATGATAGATAACCATGCCAAAAAGAATGCGCTCTTAACCATATCCCAGAAACATACAGTTCTGAAGAAGTCTTGGCCTTTTTCTGAAACCTTCAAGAAGTACACCAAAGCTCCCCATCTCCCATCTCCAGGAAACCACAGCCCAAGTGCACTGGGAAAGTTGGTCAGGGTGCCTGCAAGCCTAAACCATCACTTGGCTTTTTTTTCTTTTCTTGCTTTCTTTTTCTTTTTTTTTCTTTTTTGCACAGCTGTATTCAATCTTCTGTCCTTGGGGTTTTAAAAGGAACATTTATTCTAGGGCCAGGATTCTCAAGTTTTATGGTTATACAACTCCCTCCCAGGGCCAAAGAATGTTTTAAAAGTCTTAAAGCTAGCAAAGAAAATTAGTAAACGTATCCGAATGAAAGTGAAATAAAAAATTAAGACTTGTTCCAGTTTATATTCAACCTCTTACTTGATTGTATTGTACCTTCTGTTTGCCCTTCACTACTTTTACTACCCATTTTTAATGCAAATATAGGTAGGTGTGTGTGTGTGTGTGTGTGTAGAGACAGTGAGAGAGCAGGTGAAGAACAGAGAAGTACAAAGGTGTATTTCGAGTCTTCCACAGCTTCTATTTCCTGTTCTGTGGTAAATTTTATTTTAAATAAGGTCTACAGCTTAAACCGAGTTTAACAAAAGGTCACGAAGAAAGAGATTCCTTCAGTGTTTTTATAACATTGCTTGCTTTCCCAATTTAGAAAGCTAGATACTTTCTGATTTTTTGGTAGTAGGAAAGTAGTTTTAAAAACCCATACATTTTTTACTTAAAAAGTCAAATTAGTGGCATTTTTAATTGAAATGATTAAGCTTTTGTCAATATCAAAAAAAAAAAAAAAAAATCATTACCAGAAAAAAAAAAAAAAAGAGAGAGAACGATAAGATGATGCTCCCACCAGCCCATGAAATGTTAACTAGTTTTCTCAATGCAGCCACGTGGAGCTAAGAAAATCCACAAGTCCCTTACCTGTCTTCTTCTGTTCTTCTCCCTTCATGTCACCTGGATCCCCACATCTCACGGGCATCTACCCAAAGCCTTTGTCTGCACAGGTTCACAAACGTTACTTGTACGTTTGCCCCTGAATTCTCCCGAAGGGTGGCTTCCTGCTCATGCACACTCATCGGATCTGACAAAGCCAAGCTCAGGCTTTCGGGGCCGAGGTTTGTGACACAGCACACACCACCACATTAGAGGCCTGGCTGCATCCCAAGACAAACCAGAAATTTTTGAGAAACAAAAGTTATTTGCACAGATCCACTCTGAGCAGAAAAGACGGGATCAGTACTCTTCCATAAAATGATGGGAAATGTTGTCAGTGGCACCTGCTTTGTACCGTCCAATTCTCTGAAAACAATTAGAAGACAGTGGAAACTGACCTTGCCCGACCCTCATCATGATGAGCAGCCAATGCAGGCTTCTCTGGAGAGGCAGTTAGTTCTGAGAAAAGCCAACCAAACCTCTCCTCCTGGCAATCACTTTCTCTTGCTCTTTTAAAATCATGAAATCAAAGTGCCCTTTAGCACAGCCCTGTGGCCAAGAAAGCCCTGCAGCCAAGATAACAGGTTGAAGTTCAAACAATTCATCCCAGATAACCACTCTAATTCTCCCATGATTGGAAGTTGCTAGAAGTTAGTCAAAGTTATAAACCTAGGACACAGGACAGCTGGAAAAAAAAAAAAAGATTCTAAAAGCAGGGTTTGTTTCTTGGGCTGGGCATAGAGGCTCATGCCTGTATTCCAAGCACTTTAGGAGGCCAAGTGGGGAGGATTGCTTCAGCCCAGGAGTTTGAGACCAGCCTGGACAACACACTAAGGCACCCGTCTATACAAAAAAAAAAAAAAAAAAAAAAACAAAAACCATTAAAAATTAGCCAGGCATTGTGGCTCACACCCATAGTCCCAGCTACTTGGGTGGCTGAGGTAGGAGGATCCTTTAAGCCCAAGAGGTCAAGGCTGCAGTGAGCTGTGATTGCACCACTGCACTCCAGGCTGGGTGACAGAGCGAGGCCCTGTCTAAATAAATAAATAAAAGCAGGGTTTCTTTTAAGCCAGAAATTTTTTCATGGGTGATATTCTACCTTCTAATCACATAGGACACACTACTAATATCATCTTCTCAGAATAATAAATTTAAAAATCCTGTGAATCTGCACTCTAGAACAAATGAAGATGCTTCTTTCAATGTTTTATGAAAGTAATACTGAACAATTCTTTCTTCTGAACCCCCACGGCATGCCTCTTACATATACAATAAAACACAACCAAACAATTACAACCACAAAGTTTTGTTTTTTAAACCACACACATAAGAAAATTGCTACAAGAAGACTTTACCTAAGGTTAGAGAAATAAGGGCATTCTCTAATTTCATGCCAAGCCAGCTAGAAAACACTAAATTTTAAAAATATTGTGTTATGGTAGGCCATCTGTATTCCATATAAGAAAAAAATTTTAGCTAGGAACACTCAAATATAACTTCAAACAATTGACTTACCAAAATATGCAAGTGCATGGGCGTACACACACACACACACATCTGGTAAAAGAAAAACAAACACAGCTTGGATTCATCCAAGATGAGCAGTCCCTAGTCATGTGCTCAAAATATGATTGCTACGGTTTGAATGCGTCCCCCAGAGTTCATGTGCTGGGAACTTAATCCCAAATGCTACACTGTTGAGAGGTAGGACCCTTGAGAGGTGATTAAGTCATGAGTGCTCTGTCCTTGTGAATGGATTAATATCATTATCACAGAAGTGGGTTCTTTATCACGAGAGTGGATTTGCTATAAAAGTGAGTACATCTCTCTGTTGCTTGCTCTCACCATGTGATGCCTTCTGCCAGGGGATGACACAGCATGAAGGCCCTCACCAGATACAGCCCCTGGATCATGGACTTCTCAGCCATCAGAACCATGAGCCAAATAAACTTTTATTGTTTCTAAACTACCCAGTCTGTGGTATTCTGTTATGGCAGCACGAAGTGGACTTAGACAATGATGTTTGCTCAAAACATTTCAAATGGACTTTCTAGCCTAAGTAACAGTCCATTTCCAACTAATATTTTCTCAAGAGAAGAGAAAGAGTGGGTTGTTACTTGAAGGAACATCTGTCTTAAAAAGTTGTTTTCACATAATCTAAATTAGTAAAGAAGCGTGGGGAAAGAATGTACTGATGCAAATGGTAAGAGTCGTGGGCAATGCACTTTTGAGGTTTCTGAAAAGCATCTGTGTGTGTGCATTTTGAGAAAGTTACCACTTTGCCTTTCAGTTCACTCCAGGAACTGCTACAGTCTCAGGGTCCAAACCCCAACCAACTGATGTATTAATAAATGCAAGGCTGATGTATTAATAAATGCATATATAATATGTATTTATTACCATATTTATTACCATAAATATGGTTGTATTTAATACAACCAAGTGATGTATTAATAAATGCATATATAATAAATTATATATGTACAGTTAGGACTGTGTTTCACGAAGACTTTCACTACAAAAAAAAGCCTGGAATGAAGTTTGTGCACAGGCTCATACCAGTAATGTCAACACATTGGGAGGCCCAAGCTGGGAGGATCATTGAGGTCAGGAGTTGGAGAACAACTGGGCAACATAGCAAGACTTTGTCTCTACAAAAATAAAAATCATAAGTTGGCCATGGTGGCACACACCTGTAATCCCAGCCACATGGGAGGCTGAGGCATGATGATCACTTGAGGCCAGTAGTTTGTGCTACTTCACTCTAGTCTGGGCAGCAACAGGAGACCCTGTCTCCAAAACAAGAGCATGGAATGTCTTTTCTCTTTATTCTGATTTCAAACAGAGATTTCTTTTTATCAATTTGACCTAGACTTTGAAAAAGCACATTAGTAAACCCCTTCTTTACATTTTCTCCCAATCAAAATAACTAAACAAAATCAAAACCATCAGAGAACAAGGCAAAGAATGGCACTCTTCTCCGAACCCCAGCCTCACACCACCCTCACGCCCCAACCCTGCCTACAAGTTAGCAACTCCCTACATAGATGCATCATTCATACCCAGAAGAGCTGGCTCCCAGGAAGACACGACCTCCAAACCCAACCAGCACCTTGTTGGGCATTTCAGCAGAGCAGGTAAAGATCCAAGAGCAATTTTTCACCAGAATCTGGTGACAGCAACACTTCTGAAAACAGGTGCCAAATTGTCTCCACTGTAGCACTTCACATTCCCTCTCCAACCCATTCGGATCTGGAGTTTCCAATCTGAATTTCTCTTATCATGGTCATGGGCAACATCCATCTTGGCAATTCCAATAGGTCCTTCTGTCCTCCTATGACTACCTCTCGGTAGGACTTACTGTATGCCTGAGTTCAGTGACCTTGCGCTCACTCTCTTACTTCTCCTTCCTCCCTGGCTGGCCATTCCTTCTCAGTTTGCTTTGTAGCTCCCCTCTCCTATTCTACCTCATCCTGTGCCACATGCGTTCTCTCTCTCTCTCTCTGTTTTCATCCTTTCCTACAGATTCACCTATCATCTAAATGTTATCTCCAGTCTAGATTACTCCTCGGAGTTCTAGACACTCGTTCAACTGTCTGCCTAAGATTTGTTTGGATATTTAATAGACACCTCAAACTTAATATGTCCACAATAGAACTCTTGATTCTCAAAGCTGGCCCTCTCCATAAAACAAAAACAAAACAAAGCAAAAAGAAACCTTCCTAATCTCAGTCTTTCATCTCCTTCTGAGAAATTGCTCAAGACCAAAATTTAGAGGTCATTCTTAATTCCTCACTTGTCCTCACTCCCTAAGTCTCATCTATCATGAAGTGCTGACAGTTAACCCTCCAACATATGTAAGACACACACACACACACACACACACACACACACCAGACTTACTGATATAAAATTCACATACCATACAATTCACTAATGTAAAATGTATCATTCAATGGTTTTTAATATATTCACGGAATTGTACGACCATTAGAAACTCAATTCTAGTCACTTTCATCATTCCCGGAAGAAACCACAGATCCATAGCAGTCACTCGTAATTTGCCACCATACACCCCCTGTCGTAGGCAACCATTAATCTACTTTGTGTCTATGGATTTGCCTGTTCTAGAAATTTCACATAAAAGGAATTATACAGTTTGTGTTCTTTGGTGTCTGGCTTCTTTCACTTAGCATGTTTTCAGGGTTCATCCATGTTTTAGCATATGTCAGCACTACAATCCTTTTTAAAGCTGAATAGTGTTTTACTATATGGATATACCACATTTTATTTGTCTCTTCTTCAGTTGACAAACATTTGGGTTGTTTCCATTCTTTAGGTATTATGAATAATGCTGCTAGAACTATTATTATTTTTGTATAGCTGGGACTACAGGTATAGGTATATATATAGGTATGTATCCTATTTCTCTTGGGGATATGCCTAGGAGTGGATATATTGGGTTATAAAAGGTAAATCTGTGTTTAATTGTTTGAAGAACTGCTGGACTCTTTTCCAAAACAGTTGCTTTGGAAACACGGGCATTCCAATTTCTTCACATCCTCACAAATAACTGTCATTATCTGTCTTTGTGGGTATGAAGTGTTTTTTATTGTGGTTATAATTTGTATTTCCCTAACGGCTAATGATAGTAAAAACCTTCTCATGTGCTTAATAGTTATTAGCATATCTTCTTTGGAGGACTATCCATTCCAATCCTTTGCCCTTTTTAAATCAAATTATCTTTTTATTATTGAGTCTTAACAGTTCTTTATGTATTCTAGATACAGTCCTTTATGACATATATAATTTGCAACTATTTTCTCCCATTCTGTGAATCGCCTTTTTCCTTTTCCTTTTTTTTTTTTTTTTCTGAGTCGTTCTCGCTATGTTGACCAAGCTGGTCTCAAACTCCTGGACTCAAACAATCCTCTGCTTTGGCCTCCCAAAGTGCCAGGATTACAGGCATGAGTCCCTGTGCCCAGCCTGATATGGTTTGGATTTGTGTTCTTGCCCCAATCTCATGTTGAATTATAACCCCCAATGTTGGAGGACAGGCCTGGTGGGAAGTGATTGGATCGTGGGGGCAAACTTCCCCCTTGCTGTTCTTGTGATGGTGAGTTCTCATGAGATCTGGTTGTTTAAAAGTGTGTAGCACCTCCCCCTTCTCTCTCTTCCTCCTGCTTCAGCCATGCAGGCTGTGTCTGCTTCCCATTCACCTTTTGCCATGATTGTAAGTTTCCTGAGGCCTCTGCAACCCTGCTTCCTATATGACCTGAAGATCCATCAGCCAATTAAGCCTATTTTCTTTATGAATTACCCAGTCTCAGGTAGTTCTTTATAGCAATGCGAGAATGGACTAATGCATAGCCCTTTTCACTTTCTCGATATTGTCCTTTGCTGCACAAAGTTTTCTAATTTTGATACATTTATCTATTTTTATTTTGTCACTTGTCCTTTTGGTATCATATCTTAAAAAAATCCAATCCAAGGCCATTAAATTTGTATCTATGCTTTTTCTGAGAGTTTTAAGGCTTACATTGAAGCCTCTTATTAATTTTGAGTTAATTTTTGTTTATGATATGAGGTAGGAGTCCAACTTTTCTTTGGCAGATGGATATACAGTTTCCCCAGTACAATTTGTTGAAGAGATTATTTTTCCCCATTGAATTGTTTTGGCATTGTTTTGTATTGTTTCCACTGATTTATTGAAAATTAATTGACCATAAATAATGTATGAGTTTATTTCTAGACTCAATTCTATTCTATAGAATAGAATAGAATACCAGTACCACACTATCTTAATTACTGTAGTTTTGTAATACGTTTTGAAGCTGAGTCTCCTATTTTGTGCTTCTGTTTCAGGATTGTCATGGCTATTCTGGGTCCCTTGAATTTCCATATTAGTTTTAGTATCTACTTGTCAATTAAAAAAATTCATTTGAGATTTTTGACAGAGATTGCATTAAATCTGTAGATCAATTTGAAGAGTATTGTCATTTTAAAAATATTGTTTTCTGATCCATGCACATGGAAAGTTTTTCCAGTTATTTAGGTCTTCTTTAGTTTCTTTCAATGATGTTTTATAGTTTTAAGGTATATGTTTTACACTTCTTTTGTTAAACTTATTCCTAAGTTTTTTTTATCTTTTTCATGCTATTATAAAATGAATTATTGTTTCTATTTTATTTCATATTATTCATTACAAGTATATATAACAAAATTGATTTTGTATATTAATCTTATGTCCTGCAATCTTGCTGAACTTATTAGTTTCAACAGTATGGTGAATTCCTAAAAATTTTCTATAAACAAGATCATGCCATCTGCAAGTAAAGATAGTTTTACCTTTTCTTTTCCAATCTGGAAGCCTCTTATTTCATTTTCTTGTATAACTGCTCTGGCTAGAACCTCCAGCACAATACTGTATTAGTCAGGGTTCTCCAGAGAGACAGAATGAATAGGATAGATATATAGAAGTAGGCAGGAAATGTATTAGAGGAATTGGCTCACAGGATAATGGGGGCTGAGAAGTCCCACAACCGGGTGTCCTCAAGTTGGACAACCAGGAAGACTGGCAGCCTGTCTCCATCTAAGTCCAAAGGCCTCAGAATCAGGGTAGCCAATGGCATCACTCTATCAATCTAAGGCCCAAGATCTGAGAATCCTGGGGCCACTGGTGCACATGCCAGAGTCCAAAGGACAGAGGACCTGGAGCTCTGATGTCCAAGGGCAGTAGAAGAAGTGTTCCAGCTCCAGCAAAGACCTTTCCCCTGTCTTTTTTTCTATCCGGGCCCCCAGTCAATTGGACAGTGATCACCCACATGGAGGGTGGATCTTCCTCACTTAGTCTACCACTCATACACCAATCTCGTCCAGAAACACCCTCACAGACACACGCAGAAATAATGTGTCATTAGCTATCTAGGTGTTTTTTAATCCAGCCAGGTTGACAAATGTATTAGGGTTCTCCAGAGGGGCAGAACCAACAGGATACATATACATGTGAAAGGGAATTTATTTAGGGAGAACTGCCTCACACAATTACAAGGTAAGTCCCATGATAGGCTGTCTGCAAGCTGGGGAAGAGAGAAGCTGGTAGTGGTCAGTCCAAGTCCTAAAGCCTCAAAACTGGGGAAGCCAACAGTGCAGCCTTCAGTCTGTGGCCAAAGGCCCTAGACCCCCCGGCAAGCCACTGGTGCAAGTCCCAGAGTCTAAAGGCCGAAGAACCTGGAATCTGATGTCCAAGGGCAGGAGGAGTAGAAGGAAGCATCCAGCACAGGAAGAAGAAAGAGAGCCAGAAGACCCAGCAAGCTGCTTATCCCACCTTCTTCTACTGCTTCGCTCTTGCCATGCTGGGCAGCTGACTGGATGGTGCCCACCCACAGCAAGGGTGGGTCTTCCTCTCCCACTCCACCAACTCAAATGTCAATCTCCTCTGGCAATCCCCTCAGAGACACACCCAGAAACAATACTTTACCAGGCATCTAAGCCTCCCTTAGTCCAATCAAGTTGACACCTAATATTAACCATCACAACACCTAAAATTTACTGTTCACAAATGCTGAACAGAAGTGGCGAGAATGGATATCCTTGTCTTGTCTCTGAGCTTAGGAGAAAAGCTTTCAGCCCTTCACCATTCAGTGTCATGTTAGCTGTGGGTTCTTCATAGATGTCTTTTTCAGGTTGAAGAAGTTCCCTTCTATTCCTAGTCTGTTAAGTGTGTATGTGTGGGTTTTTTTTTTTTCTGTTTCTTTTGGAGTTTTGCTCTGTCACTGGAGTGCAGTGGCATGATCTTGGCTCACTGCAACCTTAGACTTCTGTTCAGGTGCTTCTCCTGCCTCAGCCTCCCGAGTAGCTGGGACTACAGGCATGTGGCACCACGCCCAGCTAATTTTTGTATTTTTAGTAGAGATGGGGTTTCACCATGTTGGCCAGGATGATCTCGATCTCCTGACCTCATGATCTGCCTGCCTCGGCCTCCCAAAGTGTTGGTATTACAGGTGTGAACCACCGTGCCTGGCCGAGAGTGAGTGTTTTTTTTTTTTTTAAACATGAAGAGGTATTCGATTTTGTCAAATGCTTTCTCTGCACAAGACATCCTCTTTGCCTTTGCTTTTCAATCTGGAAGCTTTTTCTATGCCACCCGCATAACTTGCTATTTCTCATTCTTACAAGTCTCTACTTCAGGGCATTCCTGGATCATCCTATTTTAAAGTCCCCACCCATCACTCTATCTTCTCCATTCATGCAACCACAGAACCTTCAAAGTACTCAGCCATTATGAAACCAACCCAACAGTCCCATATAGCTTTTTTTTTTAAAAAAAAAAAAGAATAAATAAACATAGAAATTGAACTTTCTGGTCTTAACATTTGAAACTTATATTTGTTTCATCTGAGATCCTTCCTCAGGAAATGACCTTCAGGCCTCTCAAAAAAAGTATCAAAGAAATGAAACTCACCAGATCACATCCAGACAATAAAATGCGGACCCTGATTCAACATGATTGCTTCCAAGCCCCTTCTGAGTTCCTGTTTTCCCACACATGATTACATTTCTTCCCTGCTATATAGCCAGTTTTGGTCAGTCAGAGAGATGGATTTGAGACTGAGCTCCCATCTCCTCGGCTGCAGCACCCAATTAAAGCCTTCTTCCTTGGCAACACTTGTTGTCTCAGGCATTGGCTTTCTGTGCAGTGAGCAGCAGGACCCAGATTGAACCCCTGGTGTTTTGGTAACAATTACTATTAATATATGTACATATTCTGATGACACTTGTATTAATATAAAGTTTGGTATTTGCCAGCACATATTCATAATTTTAGTCCTTGCAATAATAGTATCTACAAAGTGAATACTATTATAAGCATCTTACACATAAGGAAATTGAAAGAGAGGTTACATGTCTTTTCCAAGATCATGCAGTTTATAAGTGTCAAACCCAGGATTAAAACCCAAGCCACTGAGCTGCAGATACCAGGCTCTTAAACATTTGCTATTGTGTCTCTCAATGATTACCTTTCCTTACTTGTTAATGTATTTATTATCTATACACGAGCACTGTCAACCTCAGTTTTTGCTGCATCCCTAGCATCTAACACCATCCACGGCTGGTGCGCAATCAATATTTAATGAACAAATGGAACACTGGTCTTAAGATGCCTCACAAGAAAATAGTTCCATGGAACTCTGGTGAGCACTGCCCACTACTCACACCCATCAAGATTCACAAAGCTCATTAGTTTTGAAGAAGGTCATTTAACTTTAATCCAATGCTTTCCAAATGCACTTAGGCATAGACCCATCCTCTGACCCAGGTCCCCACTCTATTAGTGGCGTAGGGAGCTGTGTTCCAGGCAACACACTTTGAGAACTCCTGCTCCAGAGAGGCAGGTCAAATAGCACAGTTTCCAGAAGGGTGCTCCTGTTCCCACTCCTTTGGCTGGCTCTGCTCCTATGTAAAGATCCTATCTAATTCACACTCCCCGAAAGCTCCCTAATAGCCACAGCTCAGCTCAGACAGAAAACCACAGCTTTAAGTTTTCCTGTTCTTTCCTGAAGTTCATAAAGGGCACACTGGGACACATGACCATCGAGGAAAAATGAAGACATTTCCAACCATCACAGTGGCTCAGCTCTCCTGTATGTCTATGGTTCCACACCGCATCACAGAGGCCGCTTTAATCTTCTTCGAGCTCTGGTTTGTTGAACATGATTCAAACAAAATCACCCTTCACAATGTGCTTTAATCTCTTCTAACAGTGCAAGCAAAGCCAATAATGCGTTAACCACAAAAGTGTCATATTTCTTTCCTCAATACTTACCTTAACGCTGATATTTAAATCATGGCTTCAGATGTGAAATGACTTCAAAATCATCATATCTCAGCTTTTCAAGTCCTCAAGGCCATCCACTTGAACTCTCTCTGAAAAAGGACAAAGTCTCTACTGAAAAATCTGAGAAAGAAAATAGCAAACAATACAAGACAACCACACGTACGAATGAAACTGGATACTCTGCTGTGATTAATCTGCTGCCTCCAAAGACCTTTTTCCCTTTCAAATACTCATCAACATCAGCAACTACAAATTACAGGCAGTGGTTAAAGTATCTTTTTAAACCTCTTATAAAAAGTGCTCAATAAAAGAATGCATTGTTCCCATTCATCGTAAACTCAGTGAATAAAGTCATTTCTATGCAATGGTTCTCCAAAGCTCTTATTTTTCTGGGAGGACTAAAATTTTATTATTTGGTCTATAAGCAAGAATCATTTTTGGTAAATATGAGTACTTTCTAAATTCAAATTTAAAATCAGATCCAAATATAGGGATGGCCAGGCATGGTGGCTCCCACCTGTAATCCTGGCACTTTGGAAGGTTGAAGTGGGAGGACTGCTTGAGGCCAGGAGTTCAAGACCAGCCTGGGCAACAAAGTGAAACCCTGTCTATACAAAAAATTGAACAAATTAGCTGAGCGTGGAGGTGTGCTCCTGTGCTCCCAGCTACATGGGAGGCCAAAGCAGGAGGATCACTTGAGCCCAGGAGGTTAAGGCTGCAGTGAGCCACGTTTGGATCACTGTACTTCAGCCTGGGCAACAAGGAAGACCCTGTCTTTAAAAAAATTAAAAACAAAAGAACAAATATGGAGGCTTGGGAACAGTAGCCTTGTCACAAAGGGACATCTGAGAAAATAAGAAATGGGTTGAAATTCATCACGAAGTTGGATGGAACTAACAAAGACCCAATTCCACAGAAAAAGACATGCCGGGTGGAGAGTTAGGAGACTGGAATAACTCACCGAAGGCATCAGGGTGAGTGATTTGGCTATGACTTGGTCTATGTCAAGCATTCCAGGCAGAGACAATCTCTGCATTTATTTTCCTCAAAGAGTGAGGGGAAACCCCATCTATGCTAGAATGTACCAGAGTAGAATTAAGGCAAACATGCATTTCCCCTTGTGGTTTGCCTGACGAGGTGCAATTTGTATGAAAGATGACTCACAAGGTTACAGAGTCATTCTTTAGACTCGAGGGCTGACACTCTGTGTGGTTCTTAATGACTCAGCCTGGGAGAGGTCCCCAACACAGAAGGCTCCAGCCCTGCAATCCCAGACTACAGAGGAAAGCCCCTCGTTTATCAGCTGGTTAGTGGTTAACAAGCGTGGCTTTGGGAAGTCTTTTGTCTTAGGCTATTGAGTTCCATCTTCTCATCTCCTCTCTGTTGTCTATTCAGCACTTCCTTGTATTCTTACCGCCGGAAAAAGTCAGAAAAGAATTCACTCAAGCACAGAGGGCTCTGAACTGGGCAACAGCTGGCACCACACCAGGCACTGCAAGAAACCACAGCTGAGTCCCTTGGCGCTCATTTTTATAAACATTCTGCAGGCAGGATGTCAGAAGCCTGGTTTATCCGGCATAGAGAGAATGGGGTTCATCTCCAGAAGCCCAGCCCCAGAGGCAACTTCTAGGAAAAAATCATCTTGTGATGGGTGCGGGGTCAAAGGGGAGTCAGCCCATGTGAAGTTCCCACAAGGTTAAAAAATAAATTATTGTCACCACTGCCTGGTGGAATTCAGACAGTCATGAACTCATTCCTGTAAGCCACAGAGATGGTTGCGGTAAACACAGACAAATTATTGGGTTTAAGCAGACCGTTTTTTGTTCCAACAATAAAAAAAATCATTTTCCCTTTCGTCCACAAATCTCTTTATTACTAAAAAGCTTTGGTGCCTTGAGAACTGGGCTAGATCAATGTAAGCCTCTCTTTTTCCCCTGGGACTCCTCCTTAGGGCTCCAAACTGGTTTAAAAAATCCTTTGCCTGCTTAGGAAAAGGAGACCCTCTTATTGAACCAGCCACAAAAGAAAGAAAAAGAAAACTACTCAAAAAGAAAACAGGGGCTGGGAGCAGTGGCTCATGCCTGTAATCCCAGCACTTTGGGAGGCTGAGGCAGGAGGATGGCTTGAGGCCAGGAGTTCAAGACTAAGCTGGGCAATACAGTGAGACCTTGTCTCTACGAAAAAATAAAAAATTAGCTGGGCCTGCCTATGGTCCCAGCTACCCAACAGGCTGAGGGAGAAAGATTGTTTGGGCCCAGGAGTTGCAGGTTACACTGAGCTACGATTGTACCACTGCGCTCCAGTTCGGGCAACAAAGCAACACCTTGCTTGACTCAAAAAAAAAAAATTAAAAAGGCAGGGTGGGGTGGCTCATACCTATTGTTCCAGCACTTTAGGAGGCCAAAGTGAGAGGATCAATTGAGCCCAGGAGTTTGAGACCAGCCTGGGCAACATAGCAAGACCCTGTGTTTACAAAAAATATAAAAAATTAGCCAGGCATGGTGTTGCACACCTCCCAGCTACTAGGGAGGCTGAGGTGGGAGGATTGCTTGAGCCTGGGAGGTGGAGGCTGCAGTGAGCCATGGTCTCACCACTGCACTCCAGCCTAGGCCACAGAGCAAAATTCTGGTGGGGGGAACGGGCCAACAGAATCACAAGAAGCCAAGAAGAAAGGGCAGAATAGAAACATTCTCATCCCTCCCTCTTCTTAAAGAGAGTGCCAATCTCTGCCCAGACGCTCACGTCTTCCCCTGGCTCATTCCCCTCCTGACCTCTGGAGCATGGGTTCTCAAACTCATAGTGTGCACAGCAATCGCCTTGGGGCTCTACAACTGTGAGTCCAGATAGAAGAAAATCTGCAGTGAAATCATGAGCTCAGGGACAAAGAAGGAGTTTAAAAAGCCTGTGCCTGGGCCGGGTGTGGTGCCTCACGCCTATAATCCCAGCACTCTGCGAGGCTGAGATGGGTGGATCACGAGGTCAAGAGATCAAGACCATCCTGGCCAACATGGTGAAACCCCGTCTCTACTAAAAATACAAAAATTAGCCAGGTGTGGTGGCACATACCTGTAGTCCCAGCTATTCGGGAGGCTGAGGCAGGAGAATCGCTTGAACTAGGGAGTCGGAGGTTGCAGTGAGCCGAGATTGCGCCACTGCACTCTAGCTTGGCGACAGAGCAAGACACCGTCTCACAAGAAAAAAAAAAAAAAGCCTGTGCCTGAAACACTTGAGTCCTAGAAATCTGGTTTGCTTAAAGACAAAGGGAAAACCTCAGTCACTAGAGAGTAAAACTTCAGAATATATTGACAGGAAAACCCCACCATCAACCAGCTTTCATGCAGTCAGGATCATTTAGGAAAAATAAAAAAGCAAGAATACAAACAGGAAAAGGTCCAAATTTAGGAACAGGTTGAAGTTCGAGAAACGAGTCAAACCGGAATAAAAGCAGAAAAGAATTCCAGAGGAAAACAGGGCACCGGAGAAAGGAGAATGGGCATGATTAATGCAGCAGGAGGAGATGCTAGCTAAGCTGGAGCCAGACCAGGACGGCTTGTCTCTTCTCTCCGGGGCTCTCTTGACCTTTCCAAGGCATTTCTTTCTGGACAAAACAAACTGTTACTGACTTTCACCAGGTTACCAACCCCCTGTGCAAAAACTCTGACTGGACTCTGGGACTAAATCTAGACCAATTGCATCTGGAAGAGAGATATGCCGGACAAAGGCATCCTTTTAGGTTAATGTTTCAAGCCTGTGGTTTGACAGATGGTGCCCATGGAGGTGCTCACAGTGAATGGATGTTTCTGGTGAGTTTTTATTTTCATTTTCCAAATTCTAGAACTGAAAATCAAATAAACTTTCTTTCTTTTTTTTTGAGATGAAGTCTCATTATGTTGCTCAGGCTGGTCTTAAACTCCTGGCTTAAAGTGATCCTTCCGTCTTTGGCCTCCCAAAGGGCTGAGGTTACAGGAGTGAGCCACCATGCCCGGCCCCAGTGAGTTTTATTCACATACTACCAAACTACTAGAGTAGCAAGTGCCTCTAGTTCTGGGGCATTGAGCAGCAACTTATCCCTCTTCACCAAGCAGCCAACAACCCCCACTGCAGACCTCAGGGATGAGGCTGCTATGAGACCCAACTTTTATTCTGGCTTCTTTCTCCAACCTTTTTCCCTAGATGCCTTTAGCAAGGAAACCTGGTTCTTCCAGACATTTTCACAGAGCCTTAGGCACTTCCTCCCCGGTCTCATACAAATCTTTCAGGATTCAGCCTGGATGCCCCCAGTTTCCAGGAGAGCTTCTCTGACTGCCTTCATCCATCCTCAGAGACCTCCCTGTCTCCTGAATTCATGCCAAACACCTGATGCTGATTATAAATAACAATATGGCTAATTCTCAACCATCAAGGGTTGGATTAGCCACAGGAATAATAATACCAATAAGCATAATAATCATTATTGTTATTTGAACATTTGTAAAAAGTAAATAAATAAAATGCCAAATCAACAAGACCATCTCCCCATTAGAGAAGGTCCCCGTTGATGGGAACTGCACAGTGACCTGCAGACATCACTGTGTCTGGAGTAGTTCCAGGCATCCATCACCCCTCAGACAGCTGCCTACCACATTAGTGCCCAAGGCTTGCCATTCTGACAGCAATAATTCCAGAAGTAAACACATGGATGGGAAAGCCACTAGTAAGTGACTGGACTGTCACATGTGTGAGCCAAGTTAGAGGCAATGAGCAACAATTAAAGTGGGAAGCTGGCATTAGGAGACAGGGCAGCAGGGATGTATGTGCGCGTGTGCGTGCGCGCACACACACACACACACACACAGGGAACACTTGGACGAAGGACAAATAATAGGCCAGGTGCAGTGGCTCATGCCTGTAATCTCAGCACTCTGGGAGCCCAAGGCGGGAGGATCACTTGAGGCCAGAAGTTTGAGACCTGCCTGGGCAGCAAAGCAAGACCCCATCTCTACAAAAAAATAAAGAAAATTAACTGGGTGTGGTGGCGTGCACCTGTAGCCCTAGCTACTTGGAAGGCTGAGGCTGGAGGATTGCTTGAGGCCAGGGATTTGAGGCTGCAGTGAGCTATGATCACACCACTGCACTCCAGCCTGGGCAACAGAATAAGACTCTGTCTCTTAAATAATAATAATAATAATAAAATAATAGACCATTTTAAGAGCACTAACCAATGGCCCATTTCATTTGTCAAGAAAACTATAGAAGACTTTGTGATCCTAGACTTGTAATATTTTTACACAGTAAGACAGTATCTATAGAATGGTGAATATTGTTCCAAATACTGGATTTTTCAGTAAGTAAACATCGGTAGTTTCCACTATGAAGAACATATTAGATTTGATGGTGACAACTTTTCTGTACTTTACCTCTCAATCAACAGATACTTATATTTCTTTTGTTTGTTTGTTTTTTTCTTTTGAGACACAGTCTCCCTCTGTTGCCCAGGCTGGAGTGCAGTGGCACAATCTCAGCTCACTGCAACCTCCGCCTCCCAGGTCCATGGAATTACAGGTGTGCACCACAATGCCCAGCTAATTTTTGTATTTTAGTAGAGACGGGGTTTCACCATGTTGGCCAGGCTGGTCTTGAACTCCTGACCTCAAGTGATCTGCCCTGCTTGGCCTCCCAAAGTGCTGGGATTACAGGCGTGAGCCACCGTGCCCTGGTTGAGAGACGCCTATATTCCATATGGACTTTTCCCTCTAAACTCAGACTCAGTTTTTATCAGCGGGACTCTTCTCCTGCACTGTATGTTTTCAGTGTTTCATGGGCATGAGCCCCATGCTCAACAAAGAGATGCGGAAAGACTGACAGGGAGGCAGTGGGCAGAGCAGCCGCTGGTTCTCCCGGTGAGTGCTGCTGGCAATCAGCACATCGGCAACTGCAAGAAGATGCTCACAGTCAAAATAGCAACTGACGCCAAGGGCACATCAAGGAGAGGGAGCTAAAATAAGCACCACAATCCTCCCTGGTGAGATCCAGAAACTCCACCACCCCTCTGTCCCTGGGGATATCTTCCTACGGGACACGTTCCCTATTTGATGGTCTTTATGCTGCCATTGGATGACCTTCCCGTGTATCCCATGACAGCACAGGTTCTTAAAAGGAAACATCAGGTCCTCATACATTTTTTAGTACACTCCTGCAAAACCCTGGGAGATGTTCTGATTCAAGGACATGGTATTAACCAAAATCACAAGTGGAAAAATTGAGTTAATGGGCAGAATTCTCAACTTTAATAATCTCTCATACACTTTTTCAAAATGTATATTCATAATTTTTTTTCAAATGTATGTTTTTTTGATGGTTCCTACCACTTGCTTAATAGCAAACACAAAATGAATAAATAAGTAGCAAACATTGAAGAAAAACTCAGGTTGGTGTGTGACAGATACATGCATGTGTGAATATGATGTAATAGTGTCTATAGCAGGAGACCTCTGGCTGCCTGGATTCAAGCTCAGCGACCTCTCCCTGTCTCCTTAATTCATGCCAAATGCCTGATCTTGATTATAAATAACAATTACAGCTAATTCTCAGCCATCCAGGGTTGGTTTAGCCACAGGAATAACAATAATAATAACTGTTGCTATTTGAACATTTTTAAAAAGTAAATAAATAAAATGCCAAATCAACAAAACCATCTACCCATTAGAGAAGAGTCAATTTTATATTTGGTAATTATATGTACACACACACACACACACACACACACACACATGCACGCATACATATATGGATGCATACATTTGTATATATGATGATAAAGCATATAATGAGCTAAGTCGTAAAACAGAAAAACAGAATGCAACATTTCAACATTTCAGTGTGCTCAAAGAACACCATGATTTCCTCCAACTGTCCTCAAACCTGAAGAAGTTTGCAAATCATACAATCATATAAGTGTATTTTTGCAGAAAGGTCCAGGAGACACTATTCATGTAGGCACCTCAGTAAAAAGAGAACTAAGAAAGAGGCAAGGGCTTATGCCTGTAATCCCAGCACTTTAGAAGGCTGAGGTGGGAGAATTGCTTGAGGCCAGGAGTTCAAGACCAGCTGGAGCAACATAGTGAGACCCTATGTATATCTCTACAAAATTTTTTTAAGTAAGCCTGTAGTGCCAGCTACTCAGGAGGCTGAGATGGGAGGATCACTTGAGCTCAGGAGTTCGAGGCTGCAGTGAGCTGTGATTGCCACCACTGCACTCCAGCCTGGGTGACAGAGCAAGATCTTGTCTCAAAAAAAAAAAAAAAAAAAAGAGGAGGCAAACGATGGTCTTCCCAGGAGCTTGCAGTAGAGTCAAAGCAATCGTGGTGTCTCAAGATATGTTGATCCCTCTCTGGACTCCTGAATCCCATACAGTTGCAATCCATGCAATTCAGCACCTGGCGAAGGCAAATATTTTCTGTTGCTCTCTACTGACTTCATAGGTGCACATTTTCATGAAAATAAATTATTATGCTAGGCCTTGCTCTTTTTTGTCTAGGTGGACAACTAATACCAGACTTAAAAACCTACTGCTGGCCAGGCACAGTGCTCACATCTGTAATCCCAGCACTTTGGGAGGCCAAGGCTGGCGGATCACGAGATCAGGAGATCGAGACCATCCTGGCTAACAAAATGAAACCCCATCTCTACTAAAAATACAAAAATTAGCCAGGCATGGTGGCAG